>NC_139684.1:83569255-84836755 GCF_964106915.1 Podarcis gaigeae
CCTCCCCCTGTGCAAAAGGGATTCCTTCCGCTTTTTCCGAGGAGATGGGTGAGGGCGGGTGAAGATCGCAGACGGGGTCCTATCCAGTCCAGAGCAGCAGGGCAGCTGGAAGGCAGTGAGGAATCCCTGCCTGGGAGACGAGGGGCAAGGGGGCAAGGTGGGGTGGAGGCAGCTCAGTTCACCCTTGTGCAAAATCTGCCCCGGCAGCAGCCTGTGCTAAGATCTTAGCTTTAAATATGGTTCATATTAATACTTTTTTTTTTCTTTAAATAGCTGAGAAGAAGTGCAAAGGGTCCTGTGCTACATAGGTCTCAATATATTAACTCTGTTAGTCTCTCTCTCTCTTTTTCCATACAGTTAAGTGTCACAGGCGAAGGAGGAAGGGGATAACCTGTACATACTCAGAAGCTGCTGGAGAGGCGGAGAGCTTCGCCATCTTGGCCAAGGGGCCTCGGCAGGGCAAAAAGTCACAGACACCTGTGAGGAGGAGGTCAGCCAAAGGATGGGGGGGCGCCGTCTGGTTATACCACCGTGCCGCTGGGAGAGCCGCCGTTCTGGGAGTTCAGGGTCTGAAAAGGAAACAGGGTGGGGGAGAGAAGAGTTTTAAGCGCTGAGAAGAAAAAGAGCAGGTCAGGAAGGGCTGCTGGGCTCCTTCTCCCTGAGATGCAACTTTTCTATGTGCAGGGCGGTTTGGAACTTTTATGTATACGGTTTATATACACTGCTTAGTAAAAAGAAAGTGGTTTATTTAAAATAACGTGGGATTAAAACTAAAGCCATCTAATACATGCCTTCTAAAAGGTAAATAAGGTAAAGGTAAAGGGACTCCTGACCATTAGGTCCAGTCGTGGCCGACTCTGGGGTTGCGGCGCTCATCTCGCTTTACTGGCCGAAGGAGCCGGTGTACAGCTTCCAGGTCATGTGGCCAACATGACTAAGCCGCTTCTGGAGAACCAGAGCAGCACACGGAAACGCCATTTACCTTCCCGCCGGAGCAGTACCTATTTATCTACTTGCACTTTGACGTGCTTTTGAACTGCTAGGTTGGCAGGAGCAGGGACCGAGCAACGGGAGCTCACCCTGTCGCAGGGATTCGAACCGCTGACCTTCTGATCGGCAAGTCCTAGGCTCTGTGGTTAATATATATATATATATTATATTATATAATATATATATTATATTACATTGCAGGTTTTGGTGTCCTCGGGTGTCTTCCCGTGTAAAAGTTGGGGTGTCTAGGCGACGTTTCGACGAGGTCTCACTCGTCATCTTCAGGCTGGTGCTTTCGGCTTCTTGTTACTGGAACAGAGCGGGATCTCAATGTTTGGAACAAAAGAAGAAAAGGCACACTAGCCTGGGGAACTTCCTCTCTGCCCAGAACATTGGAGGCTAGACACCACACCCCCTCTACAGTATTTATAGGGAACTCAAACATTGAGATCCCGCTCTGTTCCAGTAACAAGAAGCCGAAAGCACCAGCCTGAAGATGACGAGTGAGACCTCGTCGAAACGTCGCCTAGACACCCCAACTTTTACACGGGAAGACACCCGAGGACACCAAAACCTGCATTCCTGTACCCGTGAAAATCTACGAAAGCAAATATATTACATTATATATATTACATTATATATTATATAAAGGTAAATAAATATATATATTTAACTAATTATTATAGAAAAAATGAGCGAACAAAAGGAAAAGAAGGTTTAAGAATTGAGTATCAGAGCTCCTGAAAGCTTGGGTAAGAATGTATGTCTTTAAGACAGGGACCATCCAAATACTCCCACATGCAGCATGGCCAGGGATCAGGGATGATGGGAGTTGTAGTCCAACAACATCTGCAGGGCTGCAGGTTCCCCACACCTGCTTCCAGAGGAGTTTAAATCAGGTTTCTGTCCCTGCCTCTCAGGCCACCTGGGGAGGGTGTTTCAAAGGGCCACCACTGACAGAGCCCACCTCTGCATTGCCCCCCAAGAAGCAAGCCAGGCCTCCTCAGACGCTCTTAAGCTTTGCTGCTGCCTTATGCCTGAACTGGTCCTTTGTTTCCCAGCTGGAGAAAACAGGCATTGAGCTTGGCTGTCTGCCTGTCTACCCACTCAGAATTAAAGTCAGGAGGGAAAGAAAGAGAGACAGGCAAGCAGGCAGGTATCATCAGCTGCCCTGAAGGCCCAGCGCTGGGTTTTCTCCAACTAGACTGGAGCAAACGGTACTGGAAAATGGTAGCATCTGTTGGGAGAGTGGGGGTGAGGAGTTGTGCAGTAGGCCGGAAACACTGAGAGAATTGCTACAGGAAGCTGTTTAATGGCCGACTGGGATTTGCTCCCCAGTGAAATCAGGGGAGAAGAGACCCTCTCACTTGCCCTCCCGGATCTTGGCCTCTTTACTCCACCAAAGCTGTTTCACAGCAGTTTTGCTCCCCTTTTCATGTGCTGCAGTGCTTAAAAGAGTGTCTGGCCAGGACCCAAATCCCCACTCAGACAGGGACTTCACACTGGGTGACCCTGGGAGCTGGCCGCTATCTCTTAAGCCCAGCCCACCTTGCAGGGGTGCTGTGAGGACAAAAACGAGGCAGGGTGGGGAAGAGAGCCACATACGCCACCTTCCGCTCCCTGGAGGAAAAGGTGGAATATAAAAGTAATAAGACAAAAAATGAGACCACCTCGTCTCTCTCGATGGCGTTCTGAGAGCACGCAATGCAGCTCCCGTCGTTGCTTGTTCTCCTGGGCCTCCACTAAGCTGATCTTCTGTATTTGTGCCTGGGCTTCAACAAGGAATGAAGCATTCGGCTGGTTTGGTGAATAGATTTTGCTTCATCACTGATGGAAGCATTTCACCACTGCAGTGTTTGGGGCCAGGGCTGGGCAGGGCTCCCCCCAGCCACTCTCTCTCCTCCTAGCCTGTGGTTTGGCTTAACGGCCTGCGCCATCGGAGGCGCCACACCGCACAAGCAGCAACGCCCTGCTCCCGTTCTGGACTTGCGGCTCTGGGGATAAACAAAGGTGGATTCGTGGGATACTGCCTGGGTTGCTGGACTCAGGGACTTCCTTCACAACTGATGTGAAAGGAAGGATGAAGGAACCAAGAGGAAACGGGCGCAGGGAAGAACAACACTGGGATGAAGAGTCCTGCGAGCTCGCGAGATGGTCTAACATGCAGCCAGTCCCCTGCAGCCTTCCGGAATCCAAGTAACTGAAGCTCTGGG
The DNA here is from genome assembly GCF_964106915.1 of Podarcis gaigeae. Lineage (NCBI taxonomy): Eukaryota > Metazoa > Chordata > Lepidosauria > Squamata > Lacertidae > Podarcis > Podarcis gaigeae. The sequence continues at coordinate 83,572,459 of NC_139684.1, forward strand.
GTTTGAGAAGGAGGCATGAGAGCTCTGACAGGGTCCTAGAGCCCTCCCTCCTGCTCCCCAAAGCCTAGTTCAGCGGTTCTCAACCTGTGGGTCCCCAGATGTTGTTGGACTACAACTCCCATCATCCCGGAGCTCTGGCCTTGATAGCTATGAGTGATGGGAGTTGTAGTTCAACATCATCTGGGGACCCACAGGTTGAGAAACGCTGGCCTAGTTGGTGCTTTTCCAGCTTTGGGAAGGAAGTTGGAGGGCTCTAGGACCCTGCCACAGCCTCGTCTCTCTTTCCCAAAGCCCAGGGCCATGCTTAGCAAGTGCTGGGAAGGCAGCACGAAGGCTGTGGGTCCCGTCTCTCCCCACCCCCAAATTTTGGCCTCTCCGCCGCAGGCGACAAGGCAGTGAGCAGCCCACAGGTTCCATGTTGAAGTACTCCTGTGGCCCACTTGGTGTGAAACGTTGGCCTGCCCTGCTCTAGATCTGTCCCACTCGCTGTTACCTCCTCCTGGTTGGTGACCTGCAGTTCTGCAGGGTCTCAGGCCAGAGCCTTTCCCAGCAGATGCTGCCAGGACTGAACCAACGTTAAATAAGTTGGAGTCCTTGTTATTAAATATACCAAGAAAAAAGCACACCACGAACTCTGGGCCAATATAAATTTCAATAGTGGGAGTGGTCAATCTGACTACGCACTAACATGAACTTATCTCTACTCATAAACTTTTATCTCTAAACACTGTAACGAATTATTGTGTTACACATATCCGAGTTTTGAGTTTGTAATGCATACTTTGGAATGGATTAGTTTTTGTTATAATTGACTCTTGATTTGCGAGGAGGGACCACTCCCACTATTGAAATTTATCTTGGCCAGAGTTCTGGGTGTGCTTTTTGTCTTTGCCAGGACTGAACCAGATCAGAAGCGGCCACTTCCTAGGGCAACCCAAGCTTTGAAGCCCTCCTGCCAGCGTCAAGGGGCTGCCCCACTCACCGCCTTCCCTGGCCTGGCCCACGTGCAGATGAGGCCCTCCTGGCAGGCGGTGATGATGCAGTCCTCCAGGAACAGCAGCACCGTCAGCCGCTCATGGGCAATCTTCTTGCAGACGAGGGGCTCCAGGAGGGGCACTTCGTTGATGCGGGGGCACAGCGCCGTGCCCAGGACCTTGGCCGTGTCCAGCTTGCTCCGGGGCACCACGTTGAGCTTGTCGTTGCTCTTGCTGATGTTGCCCAGGCTGTGGTAGCGCTTGTGCTCCTTCTCTGCGTTCTTGTCCTTCCGCTCCTGCAAGGTGAGCGTGGCGAACTTCCCGATGCTGAAGGGCACTGCGCCATCCGCCACGTGGCTCTTGGCAGCGCTGGTGACGGCTGGGTGTGGCAGGCTGTTGGAGCGGGACAGCGAGCGGGGAAGGGCCCCCCCGCCGGCCTCGGCCGCCAGGTTGCTCCCGCCGCTCCCGGAGGGGGGGATGCCGGCGCTGAAGGTGTTGGTGAGCGTTCGGGCCCGGGAAAGCGGGTGGTGGGGGTACAGGACGTCCTCCGTCAGGTCCCAAAGGCAGAACTGGGTGTCCTGGCCGGCAGACCCAAACCGGTAAGTCACCGTCGGGGTGCTTTTGGTGCTGTGCTTAGAGAGATGGGACAGCGTGCTGCTGGTCCGCACCCTGCAGAAATTGGCAGAGTCCTGGATGTCCTCGTCGCTGCCGCTGAACTCGCCGCTCTCGTCGTCCTCCGTGCTGGTGGTGAAGGGGTCAAAGGCCACCGCGTTGACCCACGACTTGTGGCCGTGGCCCCTGGCGATGACCCGGCCCTCAGCAAAGGACCAGACCGTCACCAGGTCATCCTCGCCGCCCGTCACGATGTAGCGCCCGTCGGGGCTCCAGCAGACGCACAGCAGCCCCCCAAAATAGCTCTTCATCATCCCCTGCAGGAGCATGGAATCGAAGTGGAAGACGCGGAGGCAGCCGTCTTGGCTGACACAGGCCAGGTAGCGGCCGTCGGGCGAGAAGGCAAACTCGTTCAGCGCTCCTTCGCCCACCGCCCACTTCAGCAGCGGGTTGCGGGCGCTCTTGCTCTTGCAGGCGTAGACCGTGAAGCCCTCGCCCTGCTTGAGGAGGGTGTACTGGGGCGAGGCTGAGCCGCAGGGGTGCTCAACGTTGTACAGGTACAGGTGGCCGCTGGCGTGGGAAGCCAGGAAGAGGCTCTCCGTCTCGGGGATCCACTTCACAAAGGTGACCTTTGTCTTGTCAATCAGCCTCTGTCGGGTGGGAGGCAAGGAGAAAGGTGAGTTGAGAGGGCCCATGGAGCTCCCCCAGCCATTCAGTGCAGCCCTCCCTGCTTGAACTTGCTGGGAACAGGCCCACAAATGTGCACCACACTCTCACTATAAAATATTTAACAGGAATGAGTCTCTTAACTGCCCTTAGTGATCTCTAGGCAGAGATCATCAGCGCAGGCCAGGGAGAGTCAACAAGAGGTTATGAAGAGCTACCTTGCAACCCCCAGCATTAAACAGCACTTTCAGAAGTAGCCTTGGGCCAAACACCTGTGCCAACTTTGGCTTGAAGTACAGTGGTACCTCTGGTTACGTACTTAATTCATTCCAAAGGTCTGTTCTTAACCTGAAGCACCACTTTAGCTAATGGGGCCTCCCGCTGCCATCGCGCCACTGCCGCGCGATTTCTGTTCTCATCCTGAAGCAAAGTTCTTACCCCGAGGTACAATTTCTGGGTTAGCGGAGTCTGTAACCTGAAGCGTATGTAACCTGAAGCGTATGTAACCTGAGGTACCACTGTACTTCTTTTTCCAAGGCGTCATTTCTTGGGCTCTATGGCTATGAACTGGCAACATTTCCCAGCTGCCTTTCTGAAAAATCTCTCAGGGCAACTTAAGAACACAATTGACAAGCAGGCACATTAAACCACACTTTGATTGTTTAAGCCAACTAAAACCTGTAGGCCTACGCGTTATAAGCAATTAACAGCAGCAATTAAGGGAAGAGTGACATTTAAACAGAGGCCCTAACCCAAGCCCATTGACCTGGGAGGAATGAAATAAGAGACTCCAATTGATCTGTATCGACTCTGAGTCGCTGCTTCTGCAGAACACTCTGGACTCACCTCTTCGTTGAAGAGCTTACTAGTATCCTTCTTGATGAGATCCAGGTACTGCACTTGCCCAGCCGAGAAGCCAACCAGCAGCGAGATGCTTTCGGAAGCAGCTGTGAACTGGTTGAAGTCGTGGCAGGTGGGCTGCGTCCCCTTATAGATCCGCTTGTCAATGGGCTTCTTCAGGTCGATAGACTGGAAAGCCAACAAAAACAGAATGGGTGGGAAGTTAGACTGCAGGAATCAAGCACTGGAAGGGAATCTGACATGGAAGCAAGAGATGGAAAAGACACCTGCCGACACTTCCTTCACTTTGCACACTTTGCATAAGAGAAACAGAGGGAGTGCCTACAGCAGCTGTGCGTGGAGCACAGCAATGGCCTTGGAGCACACAGAGCCCTCTCTGGAGACACATTTCTTGGCCTTTCAGCACCCATTTCGTATCTGCTACCTGCATCAACTTTGCAAGCAAGAAGAAGCGAGTTTGGATTTGATATCCTGCTTTATCACTACCCAAAGGAGTCTCAAAGCGGCTAACATTCTCCTTTCCCTTCCTCCCCCACAACAAACACTCTGTGAGGTGAGTGGGGCTGAGAGGCTTCAGAGAAGTGTGACTGGCCCAAGGTCACCCAGCAGCTGCATGTGGAGGAGCGGGGAATCGAACCCGGTTCCCCGATTACGAGACTACCGCTCTTAACCACTACACCACACTGGCAAGGCTATGAAAGTCACTCGCTTCACACCGACCTAAAAGCTGCTGGTGGGAAAGAGCCTTTATTAAGCTCTCCTGCCTGGTTACGCTGAAGCGATTCTCAGTTGCCACAGGAGACCACAGCTCCAAGTTAATCAACAGCATCCTTTTGTCATTTTGCATTTCTGCTTTCCCTGGCCATCCGGACCGGCAAATACCTCTGCAAGCAACCGATTCTCCCTCTTGCGAAGAATTAAATCCACGCTCCTCCGGCTTCTGAGATAACCCACCGACCAGCCCGGTTCCTTACCAACCCCATGCCATTTCTGAGCCCTGTTTTCCTGCCACCGTAGCCTCCTCTTCCACATCACCCCAATGCCTTCCCACCTGCTTCTGCCCATCTCCCGGCAACCTGGCTGCTCCTTCCCTCCCTGCATCCTCAGCTGCCCTTTCAGCATCCTCCTCCTTGCACGCCCTTCCTCAGCTTGACTACAAAACACACGCACAGAACACCCCGATACTGGGACAGCTCTGCCGGTTAGAGGCTCTCAATCCCAGGGCTGTGAGTTCGAGTCCCAAAAGATCCTTGCATGGCAGGTGGTTGGACTAGAAGACCCTCATGGTAGCTACAACAACTCTCAAATTCTCTCCATCTTTTTTGGTCCTACCCCCCCCCCCACCAACCACACCCTAAACCTCCCTCTTCTGCATACCTGCGCAGCCCCACTTCTTCCCGCTCCTCACCTGGACCAGCCCCACCCCACCCATCGCCCCCCTCCCTCTGACCTCCCCCCACCCCACCCCCCAAGCTCGGCGGGCGCTCACCCGGCGTCCCCGCCCCGGCGCGCCCCCGGAGCCCGAGTAGAAGTACAGCTCTCGGCCCAGGTTGAAGCAGACGCGGCTGCGCTCGGCGGCCAGGCCCCCCGGGTCCCCCTCCCCGCAGGGGTCGCCGCCGCCGCCGCCGCCCCCTGCGCCCCCCGAGGCCGGGCTGAGGCGCACCAGCGAGAGGCGCACGGGGGGCAGCGAGGGGGCGGGCGGCGCGGGGGCTCCGACGGGGACCCCGGAGGGCGGCGGGGGCGGCTGCGGCGGGGCGGCGTTGGCCGAGGCGGGGGCGGCGGGCGGGGCGGGCCTGGCGCGGGGCTCCGGGGCCCCCAGCAGCCGGTAGGAGCCCTCTCGGGTGCGGAACTGGCTCTTGATCTCGTGCGGCGGCTGCGGCGGGGACGGGCCTCCGTCGGGGACCGGCGCCGCCGCCGCGGCTGGGGCCGGGGGAGCCAGCGCCGCCGCCATCTTCCCGCCGGGCCGCGGCCGCCGCCTCCTCCTCCTCCTGCCTGCCTGCCTGCCGGAAGTCGCGACCCGCGGCTCACCTCGCCGCGCCCGGAAGCTGCGCCGCGGCGCCTTGGCAACGCCGGAGGGGGGGGTTGCCGGGCGACGGGGGAGCCCCGCCTCTCTGGAACGACGGCCGCCTTGAGCGGGGCGGGGCTTGGGGGAGAGGGCGAGGCCCTTAGCAACCGAGGGAGGATGCGGGCCTTAGCAACGGGGCCTGCCTCGGGAGTGGAGGATGGAGGGCAGGGGGCCTTCGGAAGCGGGAAACCTCAGGGTGGCAACACAAGGGCCTTCCCTGCAGTGGCTCCCTGTCTGTGCAATGCTCTCCCCAGGGAGGTTCACCTGCCGCCTTCCATTACAGCTTTACCTCGGGTTACATACGCTTCAGGTTACATATGCTTCAGGTTACAGACTGCACTAACTCAGAAGTAACCTCGGGTTAAGAACTTTGCTTCAGGATGAGAACAGAAATTGTGCTCCGGTGGTGCAGCGGTAGCAGGAAGCCCCGTTACCTGAAGTGGTGCTTCAGGTTAAGAACGAACATCCGGAACAAATTAAGTACTTAACCCGAGGTACCACTGTATACACGTTTAGGCACCAAGCAAAAACATTCCTTTTTTAAACAGGCGTTTGATCTGATTTACATACAATGCCCTTTAAAAATGTGGTTTTTTAGAGTGGGGTGGGGTTATTGGGATGTTTCTTTTATTTTGATTATATAATTTGTGGTTTTGTGTTTTGTGAACCGCCCTGAGACCTCCGGGTATAGGGCAGTATATAAATTCAATTTAAAAAAATCCTTCCAGTAGCACCTTAGAGACCAACTAAGTTTGTTACTGGTAGGAGACAAATTTAGTTGGTCTCTAAGGTGCTACTGGAAGGATTTTTTTAATTTTGTTTCAACTACAGCAGACCAACACGGCTACCTACCTGTCAATAAAAAAATGTTTGACAGCACCAGGCTTTTCTAAGCCATCTCCTTCCACCTCCTCCTCCTCCTCCTCCTCCTCTCAGCCCCACCCAAAAAACCAACCAGATTTATTACCTCTAAGGCACATGAAGCTCAAGGCAATTTACATATAGCATCAGCTGTGTTTACCCAACTAACAGATTATCTCTTTTTTATAATTAAGAAATACGCCACCCCACTTTACACCAGCAGGATAAAAAAAAAAAATCCAGTACAGACAGAAAAGCAGTTGAGACCCAAGATTCTTTATTTAGAAATCTAATCCACTTTATTCTTATTTTCCTGGTTCCTTTCCCAGTTAACCCCTTTCCCCCCAATCTTCTTTTCCTGAATCATCAGCTGTCGGCCTTCTCCTCTTGCTCCACAACGGGGTCCGGCAGCTCCTCTGCTGGGCTGGGAGAGTTTGCAACCAGAGCAGTGGAAGGGGCAGGAGGTGGTGCCCCACCGTCTGCGGCCGGCTCCTCTTCCTCGAGGGAGAGGGTGGCTTGCTTGGCTGTGGGTGGCTTGCTTGAGGATCCCTCATCTGAGCTGCCGCTGCTGCTGCTACTACTGCTGCTACTGCTGCTGCTGCTGCTGCTGCTGCTGGCTGCTCCTTCCTTGCTCTGCAGCTCCTGGGGAAGAGACCAAGAAACCACCATCAGTGTGCAGAAGAGCCAAGCTCTACCTGGCTCATCTCAGAACTCGAAAGGCAGAGAAGCTCAACATCACTTGTGTCAAAGACTGCTGCCTTCGGAAATTAATCCGGCTTTCAAGTGGTTGCCTGCCTGAACCAGATACGGTTTCGGCGGCTTGCGCTGCGTCTATAATCCTCTCGGCAGGGAATGACAGAAATCCAAGACACAACCGAGGTGCTTTCATAGGTGGAACTACAGGAGGTTTGATGGCCACTTCACTGACAAGCAAAAAAAAAAAAAAAGTTGGGGTACCTTGGGTGGCCAGGGGCCCTCTAAGCTGGAATCCAGCTGGGAGCTGTCTCCTCCAAAACTCTCATCTTCCTCCTGCATGCTGATGAAGATGGTGGGAGTCTCCGCCTCAGGCACCTCCTCCTGCAAGTCCACAGATTCCTCGGAAGGGAGTGGGGTCTGGGGGGCTGCCGGGCGGGGAGGCTGCTGCTGCTGCTTCAGTTTCTGCTCCTCCTCCAGCTGGCGCTTGAGGGCCTTCTCCTGCGCCAAGCGCAGGGCAATCATATCCTGGGACACGCGAGGCAGGAGGGGCTGAGGCTCCATTTCTTCCTAGGATTGGCATTGAGCTGCGTTAGGCCCTGCAAAGTGTCCATTCCTTTTTCAAACCCCTTTCTAGTTGGGGGGGGGGGAAGGAATGAGTGCACGATGCTCCTAGCACTGGATCCCAATTCCCAACACTGTTCTGTGGTGGATCCCTCCCTCCCCACGCTGGGCCTCTATTTCTATTTCTATGTCTAATACAGGTAAGCAAGGTAGCCTGGCTTCCATTCTGTGAAAGTGTTCCCAAACATGCAGAAATAAAAGAACACTACGCAAAACTTAGGGACGCAGGTGGCGCTGTGGGTTGAACCACAAAGTCTAGGACTTGCCAATCAGAAGGTCGGCGGTTCGAATCCCCGCCATGAGGTGAGCTCCTGTTGCTGGGTCCCTGCTCCTGCCAACCTAGCAGTTCGAAAACACATCAAAGCGCAAGTAGATAAATAGGTACCGCTCCGGCGGGAAGGTAAACGGCGTTTCCGTGCGCTGCTCTGGTTCGCCAGAAGCAGCTTAGTCATGCTGGCCTCATGACCCGGAAGCTGTACGCCGGCTCCCTCGGCCCATAAAGCAAGATGAGCGCTGCAACCCCAGAGTTGGTCATGACTGGACCTAATGGTCAGGGGCCCCTTTACCTTTATGCAAAACCTGTTTGCATCAAGGTCTCCAAGTTCGGGCTAAGCTGCGCTGTCTCCAAACATTGCGATCACGTATCTGCAGTGCTGCAGGCTTGCAAAAATAAAAACCATTGCACTTCTGCTCCCATTTGCAAACTCTGACTGGACATCACTGAAATGGTTCTTTCTACCCTCCAAGGCCCTTTTGAGTCTCTCCACAGTGATTTGCTCCTCCTACCATCAACCACTCAAGCTACGCTCCTATGTATGCTCACACAGGAGCATAAGCCACACTGAACACAGTGGGACCGACTGCCAAGGTTCACTGTGAAGGTCACAGAAACAGAAATCCAAAGACAGCTGAATTGTCCTTCACAGTTCCCTTTCTCCCCATCCTCCGTTTCTGGCGCTCCCAACACACTGAATGCTCACTATGCATGTTAATGTAACCTGGCAAAACCCACATTTGTTCAACGCTATGAACGCTGCCCCCTCCCTGCCCACTGTGTGCTCTGACCTCTTTCTCTCTTCTCAGCTCCTTGGTCCTGGGTGGGGCTGAGCCCCTTGCCTCCTCCAGAGGCTGCAACTCCTTCCCTTCAAGGTCTTGCTTGTTGCTGGCTTCTAGGATGGCCATGGTGGAATTGGGAACATGAGCTTGCTGGTGGAGAAAAAGCAGAATGTGTGCCAATCATTGCATTTGAAAGTATTCTCTCAAACAGTATTCTCTCTGATACTTTCACACATACCCTATCTTGGTTAAATTCCTACTGGGCTGGTTGAACAGAAGTTCATTAGTACGTTTTGCAAGAAACCCACAAAGACTTTGTGGTCTTATTTAAAATTACTGTTCTGGACTGCGTGCATGGGAGTATTACTGACATAGTACTGGGTTTTCTTGTGTCTTCTGACCTATCCCAACCTGTAAGGACTGAGTTTCAAGTAGGACTTCTAGGTCTGCCATGCCCCACTCTTTAGACCAGGGCTGGGGAGCCCCTCCCTTTCTGACGCCAGCTCCCTTCAACTCCAGCCAGGGTGCCCAATGGTCTGGGATGATGGGAGTTGTAGTCCAGTAACATCTGGAGGGCCACAGGCTCCCCAGCCCTGATTTAGATAGGAAAGGTCTGCATGTGTGGGATCTTTGTCTTCAGAAGTGCCTGTCCACGGAAAAGCCTAGCACATACAAGGAGCAGGAACCAAAAGACCGTAATAAATGTCTCTGTGTATCTTAATATACCATGCCTTTCAGTGGGTTTTTAATCGTGGGCTGCTTTGGGAGCCAATCCTAGCTAAAAATGGGATAAGAATATAATACAGTAAAATGAACCAACATGTTACCACTTAGGATTCTTTAAACCAGAGCTTTCCAAACTGTGTGTCGTGACACATTAATGTGTTGGCTGCAGTGTGTCATGCGAACGCTCCCCATGCTCCTCCTGGGGCTGGAAAGCGGTTAGTTTAACCTCCGACTTGCTACCAGTAGCACTTAAGAGACCAACTAAATTTGTTATTAGTATGAACTTTCATGTGCATGCACACTTCTTCAGATACTGTGTGCATGCACACAAAAGCTCATACCAATAACCAACTTAGTTGGTCTCTAAGGTGCTACTGGAAATAATTTTTTGTTTTTTTATTTTGTTTCGACTACGGCAGACCAACATGGCTACCTACCTGTAGCTCCAATTTGCTAGTAAAACTGAATATTTCACAAAATGAGGTGTGTCTAAAAAGTGTGTCAGCAACCTGAAAAGTTTGGAAAGCTCCGCTTTAAACAATGCCCTTCAAACTGCGAACCTTGATTTAAAAAGGCACCCTGAATTTTGTTTTGACTTGAATAACCTCTCCCCCAGCTCGCTGCAGGACCATGTGCTCTGCAACTGCAGCTTTGTTTGGGGCAGTACCTGATGCGGGGTGAAGGAGCGAACATGGGCTAGCAGAGGCTCCCGCAGCTCTGGGCACTTCTCGAAGACGGCAGTGAGCTGCTGAGGAGGCAACTGGAGGATAACTTGGAAGGACTGGGGCTTGGTCCGCTGGCAGCACTTGATGAAGCCCTCCCAGACCTTGGGGTACTTCCACACCTGGGGGAGGAAGGGAAAGAGTTAAAATGCGGCACCAGCAGCCAGAGCCTGCTCTGTGTCTCGCCCCAGTGGCCTAAGGCTCATCAGGCTGAATGGCCTGTTTCCAGCAGTGGCCACCAGCCAGATGCCTCTGGGCGGGTCAGAAGCCAGGCATGAAAGCACTGGTTTTCCCCTATAGGCCAACCAGCATGCAGAGGTATAGGGGTATCCATACACAGAGGTTGCATTTCTCTATCGTGACATCGTGGGCACCCACAGGCCTACGCTGCATGAGTCTGTCCAATTTTTTTTAAAAAAGCCATCTACAACAGTGTCCTTTGCTACTCAAGTTTTTCTCCCTCTTATAACATTAGAACTTATGGACATGCTATGAAACCGAACAATGGAAGATTCAGGACAGACCAGAGAAAGCTCTTTGTGTAGGGAAGTTTTTAATGTTTATTGCTGTATTGTTTGGTTGGGAGCCACCCAGAGTGGCTGAGGAAACCCAGCCAAATGGGTGGGGAATAAATAATAAATAATAATAACAAGTAAAGGGACCCCTGACCATTAGGTCCAGTCGTGGCTGACTCTGGGGTTGCGACTCTCATCTCGCTTTATTGGCCGAGGGAGTCGGCATACAGCTTCCAGGTCATGTGGCCAGCATGACTAAGCCGCTTCTGGCGAACCAGAGCAGCGCATGGAAACGCCATTTATCTTCCCGCCGGAGTGGTACCTATTTATCTACTTGCACTTTCACACGCTTTCGAACTGCTAGGTTGGCAGGAGCAGGGACCGAGCAACAGGAGCTCACCCCGTCGCGGGGATTCGAACCGCCGACCTTCTGATCGGCAAGCCCTAGGCCCTGTGGTTTAACCCACAGTGCCATCCGTGTCCCATGATTATTCATGCACCACAGTCAATCTATGGAACTCCCTCCCACAGGAGGCAGTGACAGCTACCAACCTGGGTCACTTTAGAAGAGAACTGGACAATGGCTATCAATGGCTACTAGCCACAAGGCTCAGAGGCAGCAATGCTTCTGAATACCTGTTGCTAGAAGCCACATTATGAATTCTGGTGCTGGAGGAGACTCTTGAGAGTCCCATGGACTGCAAGAAGATCAAACCTCTCCATTCTTAGGGAAATCAGCCCTGAGTGCTCACTGGAAGGACAGATCCTGAAGCTGAGGCTCCAAGACTTTGGCCACCTCATGAGAAGAGAAGACTCCCTGGAAAAGACCCTGATGTTGGGAAAGATTGAGGGCACAAAGAGAAGGGGACGACAGAGGAAGAGATGGCTGGACAGTGTTCTTGAAGCTCTCGGAGCCGGGAGGAAATGGGGCGGAGTCAGAGGGGAGGAGCCGTGGAAAGGGCGGGGTTTGCCAGAGGGGAGGAGCTAATGAGGGGCATCTGAGTGAAGAGGTGGCCAGTGGGAGGGCTGGGCTGCTTGTGGGGAGGGGGCTTTTTGATTAGAGTTAGGGGGTCCCAATGTGGGGAAATCAAACCATTCTGAAGGAAATCAGCCCCGAGTGCTCACTGGAAGGACATATCCTGAAGCTGAGGCTCCAATACTTTGGCCACCTCATGAGAAGAGAAGACTCCCTGGAAAAGACCCTGATGCTGGGAAAGATGGAGGGCACAAGGAGAAGAGGATAACAGGACAAGATGGCGGGACAGTGTTCTCGAAGCTACCAGCATGAGTTTGAGCAAACTGCGGGAGGCAGTGGAAGACAGGAGGGCCTGGCGTGCTCTGGTCCAGGGGGTCACAAAGAGTCGGACACGACTAAACAAAGAAGCCGCAGGAGGGATCCTGTTCTCAGATCCTGCTTGTGGGTTTCCAACAGGCATCTGGTTGGCCACTGTGAGACCAAGACCAGGATGCTGGACTTGACCGGCCACTGGCCGCCTTCTTACAATATCTTGTGTGCTGGGCTGTTCCTCCCACCCTTGGGAGATATTTTTGGTTTTGCGGGTTGGCGAAGAGTCAGCCACGCAGTAAGAGACCTCCCTCTGCCCCCAACAGAGTGAATCCGCTGAAGCAGTCCCCTTAGAAGGGTGGCCACGTTGCCCAGAAGTGCTGCCCTCTGCAGCAATGAGTGCAAGAGGCAAAGGACGATGGGAACCTGGCTGCAGAGGACAAAGGCAGGTCTCCCCCACATCCTCCTTGTTAGAATTCCTGCTCCATGATTGCAGTCATGGGATTGTTGTCTTTCACATGGCGGTATATGTTTTGACTCCACTCTGTGGAGTGGGAAGTGATGGAGACAGGATGTTTGTATTACTGTGTTCTGTGAAGTGGGACTATTGTCCTTTGTTTTTTCTCTTTGCTGTCTGATGCTAGAGAGAGTGGGAGCCATGTTGCAGGGCTCCGTGTATGTTTATATGTAAATAAGGTAAAGGTAAAGGGACCCCTGACCATTAGGTCCAGTCGTGACCGACTCTGGGGTTGCAGCGCTCATCTCACTTTATTGGCCGAGGGAACCAGCGTACAGCTTCCGGGTCATGTGGCCAGCAGGACTAAGCTGCTTCTAGCAAACCAGAGCAGCGCATGGAAACACTATTTACCTTCCCGCCAGAACGGTACCTATTTATCTACTTGCACTCTGATGTGCTTTCGAACTGCTAGGTTGGCAGCAGGAGGGACTGAGTAACAGGAGCTCACCCCGTCGCGGGGATTCGAACCGCTGACCTTCCGATCGGCAAGTCCTAGGCTCTGTGGTTTAACTATTATGTAAATAGATTAGCCAAAATGCTGTGTTGCTGAGGTCTGTTACAGGAGATGCGCAAATTCCGCGGATCCCCAAGTGTGCCGGTTTCGGTTGGCATGGGTTGCTGTGATGTTCGGGCAGAAGAAAGCTTTTGAAGCTCCCAAACGATCGACCAGGAGAGAGGGAACATGCCAGTCGGGCATGTGTCTCTGCCAGGGTCCTACTCGAGTGTAGACTGAGCTCCTGACACTTCTCACCTGCTTCAAGATGAGTCGGGAGAGGATGTTCATGACGAAGCCGCCCAGGCGTGGGTACATCGTCAGTGACTGGATTACGGTCCGCATAAGGAGCATGGGCAGCGGGTTTTGCTCCATGAGCTGCTGCATCACCACGGCCAGCACCTCGGACGTGTACACGTTGCGCTCAGCAAAGCACATGTTGGTGGCTGCAAGCAGGGAAATGGAGAAGATCAGCTGCTGCTGCAGAAATACAGAGCAGGTGCCACAAGGTAACAGGGACAGAGGCAGGGGAACACCAGAGGTCAGAAGCTGCCCGTTCTTGTACGGCAGGAGTGAGGAAGCCTTTGGCTCTGCAGGTGTTGCTGAACTACAGTTCCCATGAGCCCCAGCAAGCAAGTAATGGGAGTTATAGTTCAGGCAACATCTAGAGGGCCAAAGGTTCCCCACATCTGCTTAAGGGGAGAAGCAGGACTCCATGCTTCCAAATAGATGTACAGTAGTACCTCTAGATATGGACACCTCTGGTTGCGCATCTTTCAGGATCTGAACGCGGCAAACCCGGAAGTATTTTTCTGGGTTTCGCCGCATGCGCAGAAGCGGCACCGCTGGTTGTGAATTCCTCGGGATGTGGCCGGACCTCCGGAACGGATCTCATTCGCAACCGGAGATACCACTGTTCAGGATTGGGATGCTAAATAAACTCCAGCACTCACAGCTAGTTCAAGTGTGTGAATTTCCTTTAGGCTGTACAGTCATACTTCATGTTACATCTGCTTCAGGTTGTGCATTTTCAGGTTGTGTCCCGCGGCGACCTGGAAGTACCGGAAAGGGTTACTTCCGGCGTCTCGCCGCTCGCGCATGCGCAGACGCACAAAATGACATCATGCACATGCACAGAAGCGGCGAATCGCAACCTGCGCACATGCAGACATGGGTTGCATTTATTTTCAGGTTGCGAACGGGATCCGTTCCAGAGGTACCACTTTAATTTCGCGAATGGAAAAAATGTAATGGGGAAATTTAACCTATGTGTCTTGAAAGGGTGGGGTTTTGTTTTGTTTTTTTGCAGCCATGGCAGCCCAAAATATTGAACACAGAACAGGAGAAATGCTAGGAGGATTCTAAACAAGCAACTGAATTCTCCCTTACCTTTGATGATGGACTTCATGTCACACTTGGTGGAGTCGATGTTGTGGAGGGCAATCAACAACTCCCCTGGATTCAGAGGAGAAACTGCCGAGTTGCCTTCACCTGTCGGAATCAATGCCAATGAAGAAATCAGCCACTGACGGAGCAGACGGTAAAGCCAGCCAGTCCGCTGATCCCTTCCAAACCAAGCAAACCTCTCTCCCCACAGCCTCGGGACACCCTTTTGAGAAGACCCCCAGGAAGCCACGGAAAACTCAAGGTTCCCATGTGGCCAGGAATCCCTACCGTGTTGCGTTCCCAACAGGCGGTTGAAAACCTCCTTCACAACAATGGGATTCAGCTTGATGAGCTTCGGCAGGGCCTGGATGACCTCTTTCTGGAAAGGAAATGCAAGAATGCACATCACACTTGACCACACCCCCAAAGGAGAGAGCCCCCCCCCCCAATCGGGTATGAAGGACCACAAACAGAGAAGGGGCATACTCAGGGATACTTAATGGAAGCAGCGGGGACATGGAATCCTTCCTGCAAATCGCTAGAGAGCACACAGAAGCTGTCTCCTCCATTGCTAATCTCCAGGGTCCTCTTCCCTCACTCCCTCTTCCCCACTGCTCCCCTCATCTCTGTCACTCAAGCAGGGCTCCCTCTCCTCCTTTTCTCAATCCCCATGTCTTATGAAGTTTTCCCCTGGATTAACTCCTCCACATCGGCACCCAAGGGAGAGGAGACTTAACTGTAAACCTCTAAGCTCTCTCATTTCCACAATCCTTGCTTCCCCAACTTCTGTTCCACCAACTTGAAGTCTGCACTGGATTCACTAAAGCGCGCACATCAGTAAGAAGGAAAAGCTGTTTTAAATCCCGACATGTGTTGGCTGTCCCTCCATCTACTGTACTTTTAGGAAAGTTGTTTGTCTGCTATGTGCTTGGACACCTCTTGAGATATCGTGCCCAATTTCCCGTGGCGGCTCTCAAAATCAACGAGCGGATTTTCTTCTGTGTCTGGATACAATGGTACGCCATTTTGAATCCAGATGGCAGGCTAGGCTTTTCAAAACTCCACTTATTTGGGGGGGTTTCTTTGAATTCCTGAGCCAAGTTCCAAATAAACTGCCTACTGAAAATGTCAACTAAAAAGGCTTAAGACCAAGATAATATTGGCAGGGAAAGGGAGGGAGGAATATTGCAGATCATCAGCAAGCCTCCATCTGAGCCTCAGAAAATACCTTCTCCAAACCGTTGAGGACAGGGATAAGGAACCGAACATCCGGGAGCCTCTTGTTGTAGAGATCTCGAACTCGCTTCACAAGCTCCGGAGAGGGGGGAACTAAGTGGAGAAAATCACGTTAGATTGTGTGACTGAACAGCAGCTCTCAAGCTTGGACAGCTTTGCATAGCCCGTATCCCAGTTCCACAGCATTTATCAGAAGCAACTACTTGTGTGGAGTTCCCATGAGCCATTGTGAGGCCTTTGTATCGGACAGCACCCTAAATACAGCTGAAGTAACTGTACCTTTGTCCGTCAGGCTGTGCAGACAGCGGGTCACCAGGGTCTCTGCACCTTTGGGGCAGTTTTTAACCAGCTTGAGCAGCTCCCGGGAATTCATCCCCATCCCACGGATCTGGAAGCAATAGGAAAAGATAAACAAAGGGATGGTTTTTGGGGTGGGGTGGGGGATGAGAATGTGAGGAAAGGAGAGCCATCTACTGTATCGGCCCGAATATAAGCCACACTTTCCCCCCCCCCTCAAAATTCCGATCGTGAAAAGTTAAAGTGCGGCTTATATTCATGACCTTATGCCGCTAGCAAAGCGGTGTGGCTCCTTCCCCCTCCCAGGAAGCAGCCCGGTAGCGCGGGGAGGAAAAGAGCACGGGCAACGGCACCCAGCCTGCCTGCCACTCCCAAGCCTCCCCTGAGCTGTCGGAATGAAGGGGGGGAAGGCCGCCGGCAAGGTGGGGCGGCTCCCCCGCCCCCCGCAGAGAGCAGCCCAGGAGTGCGGGACAACACCACCTGTCCTGTGCGCAGTTCCCAAGCCGCCAAATTTTAAAGGTGCGGCTTATTTGTGGGTGTGGCTCATATTCAGGCCAATACGGTATAAAGAACGATGGTGGACCAGTGGCGTCGCAATGGGGGGGGGGCAAGTGCCATGTCTGGGGGGTGACAAGAAGGTGCCCTGCGGCGGCTCACAGTGGCGTGAGCAGCCATCGTGCAGCTGGATGTGGAGGATCCTCCGTTTGCGGCTGCAGCCGCGATCAGAGGGTCCCAGCGTCTGTGGCAAACCGCTATGTATAGTGCATGTGTGGCATCGCATGCATGCTCTGTACATAGTGGTTTGCCACTGGTGCCGCTTGAGCGCCATACAGACAGCGGTGGGATTCCTCCGTTGACACTACAACTGCGGAGGATCCTCCATTCGTGTCTGCAGCTGCAAGCAGAGGATCCCGGCACTGTCTGTACAGCGCTGGAGCACCGCCGCCACCAAGCCACTATGTACAGCGCATGTGCGGCGTCGCTACATACGGAACATGCACTGTATATAGTGACGCCTCACATGCGCCGTACATAGTGGTTTGCCACCCCGGGTGTCGCGACGCCTTCATTCGCCCCTGTGGTGGACCACCCAGTACCCCTCTCTAGCCGACTCACAGGCTGCTCAATAACCCTGAGGACAGTGCGCTTGATGTCGGCAATAGCCTCCGTATATACAGACGCTAGTTCATGGATCAGTTTGTGGTTCTGGGGAAGGAGGGCCAAGTAGAGATAGAGGCATTGCTTGATGGTCTCTTCTGTCCAGGGAGCAGCCACCTCTGCAAGGCAAAAAGAGGGTTGGGAGGAAAGAGACCGGGCGCCAAGGATTATGCAGAGTGCCAGATGCCACAGGGACAGGCTCCTTGCCATTCACAACTAGGGAAATACAGCTGTGAAATGGGAAATACCGTATTTTTTGCACCATAACACTCACTTTTTTCCTCCTAGAAAGTAAGGGGAAATGTCTGTGCGTGTTATGGAGCGAATGCCTGCGGGTGGCGGAGGGGATCTGCTGCAGTCGTGAGCAGAGGATCCATGGTTCCCCTTCCTTCCCTCCTCCGTGGCTCGCTTTGAAACAACAAAGCGGGAGAAGAGCCGCAGAGTGGGGAGGAGAGAGGGACAGAGAACCTACTTCTTTAAAAGAGCAAAGCGGGAGGGGAAAGGAGCCTTCTCCCCTTATACCCCTCTTCTTCATTATTAGCAGCATCCTTCTCCACCCACCCCACGCGTGTTCCTTGTCCCTTGAGTGCTTTTCCTTCCTTCCCCACTTAAAACGTGGTTACAAAGCACAGATCCACATGGATCCTCAGGAGTTTTGCACTGGGTCACCCCAAATTCACCATCAGATCACATAGCATGTCCATGGCTACATATTGCACCAAAAAAATCACGCACCCACTGTTGCCTGGGGCCTCAGTGGTGCAAAAACGTGGTTACAAAGCATGGATCCACATGGGTCCTCAGGATTTTTGCATTGGGCTACTCCAAACTCACTGTCAGATCACATGTCTGTGGCCACAGCAGTTTCACATGCAACACTTTCCACATGGCGATGGGGATTTTTTCGCCTCTATCATTATTTTTTGGCCAAGCCACCTGCTCACGGACACAACTGGACATGGTGCGGCCCAGTTACCTGTATCTTTGTCTGCACCAAAGAGAACAGAGGGAGGATTGGGGTGGACCAGGAGCTGCAAATAATTCAGTGCAAACTTCTCCACGTATTCCCGCAGCTGGTCCTTCTCGTACATCCGCTTGATGAATAGGAGAGCTTGCTGGCGAACCTGAGATGGGTGGCAAATATGGGTCATTTGACAGTTCATTAGCAAGCTTCAGGAATCCCAAGGATTTTTTTTAAACCAACTTCAAATTTGAGATTATTTTTAAGGGCTCTTCCACACTTAGTTTCTGCCCGCCCCTGGGGACTTTCCCTGCAAAAAGCCACTCTTTCATGCTGAACAGGAACAAAGAGCAACTCAGGTTTTCTGCAGATTGCCTTTTGCTCTGATTCAATGGTAAAGAGCAGGTTTTTGCAGAGAAAGGGTACGGCGGGGAACACTCTAACATGATGCTTTAAAGCATGAATCCATGCCTAGAAATGCAGCACAAAAGGAAGCCTGGATGAGCCCTAGTGTTCTTTGGTTCTTGTTCCCTCCGTGAGCAAGTTCCAGAGCAGACATTCCCCAAAAGGAGAGAAAAAGCAAAAGAATTTTAAGAGGGTTGGAGACAGAAAATATACGGGCATCACCAAGGCTCTCCGTCACCTAGATCAGCTAGGGATGTAGCCTTTTTCTAAGGGCACAATGCCCCCAAAGCGGTTCAAAGTACCACCAAGTCCACTCTCTGTTGCCCAGCACTGGTCCACTCCCAGATGACCATAACACCATTGTAAAATCCATTCAACAAATCACAGCAAGCAGTTACAAGAAGCGGACGACAAAATTTAAAAGGCCTGTTGCACTGGTGTCCTGCTTGCATGCTTCCCATTGGTCACTGTGAGGGCTTTCGACATGCAGAGGGTCGGGAGGCCAGCTGGCTAGCCCTGGCTGGGTCGTCTCCTTCCAGCCGCCCCGCTGCGAAGACCCATTGGTCTCTGCTCTGACGTAAATCAGCGACCCAGGCTTGAGAGCCAGGGCACACTATCAGCAGATTGAATTGCGCACACAGAATAGGCGTGAGGCTTGTGGAAGCATACTACAACTACAGATTAATCATAAATCAGGACAAAGAAACATGTCTCTCTCTCATGTCGTCTCAAAGAGAGCAGCTAAAAGCAAAAGCTATACACAACAGAAGTTTCCAGCATACTGTGCTGGAATGTAAACAGACATGTGACACGTAACAATCCCATATTTGTTCCTTAAGGTGGAATGGAAATGTCATCAAGGACATGATGTTGGGCTAGATTAACCTCTTACCCCACCCCAGTCTCTTCTTTCGGCAGGAACCCAAGTGATAATATAGATGGCACCAGGCCATCTCTTCAAGAGGTTCCAAAGTCAAGGTGCCACCGCTGAAAAGGCCCTCCAGTCACCACCCAGCTTACTTCGTATAAACAGGAGGACACAGAGACATGCCTCTGAGGGTGATCTTAGTAGCTAGGCAGGTTCATGTAAGAGCAGGCAGTCCTGCAGGGACCCTGGTCAGTTAGGAGCGACTTGCAAGCTTATTTCAGCTGCAAGCCAGTGTGGTGCAGTGGTTAAGAGCGGTAGTCTTGTAATCTGGGGAACCGGGTTCGCGTCTCCGCTCCTCCACATGCAGCTGCTGGGTGACCTTGGGCCAGTCACACTTCTCTGAAGTCTCTCAGCCCCACTCACCCCACAGAGTGTTTGTTGTGGGGGAGGAAGGGAAAGGAGAATGTTAGCCGCTTTGAGACTCCTGAAGGGGAGTGAAAGGCGGGATATCAAATCCAAACTCTTCTTCTTCTTCTTCTTCTTCTTCTTCTTCTTCTTCTTCTTCTTCTTCTTCTTCTTCTTCTTCTGCATTGCTCGGATCACACCACAGCACCAGAGAGACAGGCTCCAGGCTCACCTTATCCTTCTCGTGGGAGCTGAGATCCAAGAGAACATGCAGATACTGGAACTGCCTCGACGGGCGCTTGAAGATCAGGTCCCGAAGCGTCGACATGCCCAGGTACGTCCGGCTCTGTAGGAGAGATGCAAAAGAAGCTCTGAGCATGTGCAGTTAATGTTTTGAGCAGTGTGTGCGTGTGTATATATATATACAGTGGTATCTTGCTTGTTGAATGGCTTGGCTCCCAAACAAATCAGTTCCCGAACGCCACAACCCCGGAAGTGTTCCAGTTTGCAAATGCAGCCAATAGGAAGCCGCGCCTTGGTTTTCAAACAGTTATGGGAATGAACGAACACATTCCCAGGGAGGCTGTCAGTTTGGGGGAAGAGTAACAGTGTAAAATGTTTAAACTTTTAAACTGTGGCCGGGAGGGGGGGTTGGGGGACAACCCACACGCTGTTTCCAACAAGCCATAACTATGTGCCAACCTTTGGACAACTTCGCGGGGATGCTTTTGTGAAACAGGAGCGAGTTGGAAGGAGGAGGCAAGGTCAGAACAGCCAATCCAGCAGCCTATTTTTGTAGGTCCCAAAAGCTTTCATTGCATTTCTTCTAGTTTGGGGTAGGATTACTGGTAGGAATGCCTTTTATAGTTGCCCTAAAACGTGTCAAGCATACTTTGCTGGCCAGACCCCAGTGCTTCAGCAGGGTTTCTTTCCCTGCAACCTTCTAAGGCTATGGAGGGAGCTCTAAGATGAACCCCGGCTGGTATCTTATTAGGGACGCACCTCATCTTCGCAGTACTTCCGAATCACTTCCAGGGCACTCTCCGTGATCAGTGGGGCCTCAAGTACCACCTTGGTAAAGATCCTGTGTGAGGCAAAACAACAACAGAAAAAGCCTTGGTCACAGCCAGGAGCTTAGAAAACAATAGAAGAGTTTGGATTTGATATCCCGCTTTATTACTACCCTAAGGAGTCTCAAAGTGGCTAACATTCTCCTTTCCCTTCCTCCCCCACAACAAACACTCTGTGAGGTGAGTGGGGCTGAGAGACTTCAGAGAAGTGTGACTGGCCCAAGGTCACCCAGCAGCTGCATGTGGAGGAGCGGAGACGCGAACCCGGTTCCCCAGATTACGAGACTACCGCTCTTAACCACTGCACCACACTGCATCTCTAATAATCAGAAATAACTATGATTTTATAACTAGGGATGCAACATTTTAAGTTGGTGGCCTTTACAGTCCTGTGGTCCCCTCAGGAAAGCATTCCAAGGGTCAGAACCAAAAAAGGATGGAGGTGAGCAAAAACCTCCAGTTCTTCCGAATTCTTAGGTTTTATGATAGCATCCTTATTTGAGTAAAAAACCCCTCTAACAGATGCTCCTAAACAATATCAGGCAGCAGGATTTGGTTTTGGTTTTTGTAATGGAAGCCCTAAGATAACCATTTTCAAAAAGGAAGAACTTAAAACATATGTTTCCCCCTGCTCAGTCCAGGCCTCTTCTAAAAAGCTGCCATGCCAACGTGCTCCATCTCAGAACAAAATATGCATGCTTTCCCCCCTTCTCTAGCCTTAATCTTATCCCTCTGCATGTTAGAAATTGATTAATAATAATAATAATAATAATAATAATAATAATAATAGAAATTGATTAAAACTTGTATGAGAGAATTGGTCCTTTGAACAAGCCCCGATTTAAAAGAGCAGATTTTGATGTTTCAAGTTCTTCCGTGTTTCACTGGCTCCACCAGAATATTCCGCAACTGTAAGGAATTTCTGGTCACAGGAGCTGTGGGGCAAGGACTGAACCACAAGGCTCCGCTTCCCTCTCCAGTCTCCAGCATGGAGATGGTGCTAATTTAACTGTTAAGATGTCAAGGAGACAAACGGCTACATAACATTAAGATGAAACCTGCAGGCAGGGACGTTTTTAATGCTGGATGTTTTCTTGTGTTTTCATATTGTGCTGGAAGCAGCTCAGAGTGCCTGGGGTAGCCCAGTCAGATGGGTGGGGTACAAATAATAAAAAAAAATTGTTGTTATTATTATTCAGGAGTGGCACCATTGAATTTTACCTTGGGTGAACTTTGTATGCACAGAAGTGGAAACAGAAAGGACTACCAACTAAGGAGGGATGGCTTATGAAACTGATGGAATATGCTGAAATGGCAACATTAACTGCCAAAACTAAGAGAACATAATGACAAAGTGTCTAAGGAGGAATAGAGAGCCCTGATGTATTACCTATCAAAATATCACCAACCTATAAAGTCAAGGGCAGGATTTGAAATATAAACAGTAGATTAATGAAAATTTTAATGGTAGCAGGGTTTAGATAAAAAAAATGTGTTAGAAAAACCTAATAAAAAGGAGTGGGGGGGAAATTGGGAAAGGAGGGGTGGGAAGTCAAGAAGAAAAATTGTATATTATAAAAATGTTTATGGTGATAAATGCTTTGAAATATTCTTGTTGGGGGGGGGGGACTTACTTGGGTCACCATAGCTTCTATTGGGGTGCATTTAGTAGCTTACCCATCTTGCTCTCAAAAAGTCTGGCAGACGTGGGGTTAAAGGGGAGACCAAATAATCAAAGGGGAAGTTTTGTGTCCCTGAACCTCACCCCGCCACACACCTCTACAAGGCCCCAAGTACCCACCCATCTTTTTGGTCCGGCTTCTCCTGCAGACCAGAGAGCAGGCCGATGAGACACTCGTCGTAGTTGTCGAGCGAGCCAGAAGGGTACTGGCTCAGGTAGGCATTGTACTCCTGGTACAACCAGGCGAAGGCGAGGTCCAGGCGGTTGCGGATGTCATCCAGGATGAAGGTCAGGACTTCGCTCTTGAGAGGGACCTCGAACTGGGTCACCAGAGAAGAGAGGATCTTCACCCGGGCCTGCGAAAGAAGGAAGCTGGCGAAAGTGAGGCGAAGATGCTGGACCCAGGCAGGATCCCACCACGACAAGGCTGTGGGAGACACTTACGTGGGCAGCCCCGCTGCAGGCCACGGCCTTCTCGGAGCGCAGGATCCGCTTCACGGCTGCCAGCTTCAGCTTGTCCATCTGCACGTCCGTGAGAGGCTTGATCACGTCGCTCAGGCGGAAAATCTTCTTGCGGCCGGTGGCTCCGGCCAACCTGGGAAGCAGCAGGCGGGAGAAAGGAAAACACATCAGCCTCTGAAGGGCATGCAGAGTAGGAGCTCAAGCGAAGAGGGTGCTTTATTCAACCAATGCCCCATGTCTTCTTTGCAAGGATGTGGGGAAAACCTTTGCAATTATGCAGTGGAATTGGAAATAGAGTAAGGACACAAGTTCACGAAAGCGGGGGATCTTCCAGCAGCTGGAAACAGAAGCTGAGCGGCCACTCGGGAAGGGATTTGCAAAAATCAAAGGAGACTGCTCCTGCGAGAGCAGGTTGCTCAAAGCACATGCCTTCTTGCGTACAACCAGCCCAGGAGAGCAGCAGGGAGACCACAGTGGCCACCAGTCAGAGAGGTTACGTTAGTGTTCTATGTAGCTCCATCCACATACAGGGTGCTTTTAAATAGAGACAAAGCGAGAGGCCAGTTCCTGGTCCCCACACGGCTTACAATCTAGATAAACGAGGAAGGATATGACAGCCGAGGTGAATGGGAAGAAATCATCCCAACTTTTTCTGACAGGTCTCCTGTTTTCGTAGATTTATCCATACCTAGATAGTCTCATAACTTTAGGACCATGCTGCAACCTTGATAAAACCATATACATTTATTTTATGTTCTGTGTTTGGCCCTTTCCCAAATGGTGTTTATCATTTGTCTCACGAGCTGCCTGTTAATTGGTCTTTAACTGAACCGCCCCCCTCAACCTGAAAGGACAAAGAGAAGAAGAAGAAGAGGAGGAGTTTGGATTTGATATCCCGCTTTATCACTACCCAAAGGAGTCTCAAAGCGGCTAACATTCTCCTTTTCCTTCCTTCCCCACAACAAACAATCTGTGAGGTGAGTGGGGCTGAGAGACTTCAGAGAAGTGTGACTGGCCCAAGGTCACCCAGCAACTGCATGTGGAGGAGCGGAGACGCGAACCCGGTTCCCCAGATTACAAGACTACCGCTCTTAACCACTAGACCACACTGGCTGGTGTTGCTCTCACCAGGCTCTCACCTGGGCTGAGTGGAAGGGATGATTGGTTCTGGGCGCCGCTTGGTCTGTGGCACCCCAGGCTCAGTAGAGGGGACAGAGCCCTGGGCTCCCAACACAGAAATGGCCTGGCCTGTATTGAGAGCAGAGAAGCGCCGCTTGATCAGGACGCTTTCCGGTTTGAGCATTTTCTCTTCTTTCAGCGACTCCTTGACCTGCTTGGTTTGCTCCACACCTGCAGGAGAAAGGGAGAGGGACTCAATCATCTGGCAAAACCCACTTCTGCCCCTAGCTTCTGACTTTTAAAACTTCTCTTCTGTCTTATAGGTAGAGAGAGACCGCTCCCAGACCCTTAAATAAATAGTAAGAACTGAAATACAGTGCTGCAAATGTGTATACCTGATATCTCGGTACGTGGCCTGCACCAAGCCCTCCCAGAGTGCTTTTGCCTAGCTGGAATGTGTCCTTGCACTGTGACAATTGTCTCTTGTTTGCAGGATGTCTGAAAACTCTGGCGTTTGTGTGGCTGGAGTGAAGCCTGCTATAGAAGAGTCACACCCATTATTCGGCCCACTTTGGGTGCCCATGAGGGAAAGGAAAACTCCCTCACCCCTAAATTAAATCCATTCAGCTGTGTCTATGGTAAAAGGTAAAGGGACCCCTGACAATTAAGTCCAGTTGCGAAGAACTCTGGGGTTGCAGTGCTCATCTCGCTTTACTGGCCGAGGGAGCTGGCATTTGTCCACAGACAGCTTTCCGGGTCATGTGGCCAGCATGACTAAGCCGCTTCTGGCGAACCAGAGCAGCACATGGAAACGCCGTTTACCTTCCCGCCAGAGCAGTACCTATTTATCTACTTGCACTTTGACGTGCTTTCAAACTGCTAGGTTGGCAGGAGCAGGGACTGAGCAACAGAAGCTCACCCCGTTGTGGGGATTTGAACCGCCGACCTTCTGATAGGCAAGCCCTAGGCTCTGTGGTTTAGATCACAGTGCCATCCACGTCCCTTGTCTATGGAACAGTTGGCAAAATCACACCCACAAAACATCGCATCCCAGTTAGTTTTTCTTTATGGGCCCATGCAAAAACAAAGCAAAACCTTGCAAATACAAAGGCCACTATATTGCTCAAACACCCAGAGACTGGGACCATCTGTGCTAGAAGTTCATAGCAACTGGCAGATGAAAGTGATAGAATATATGGAATTGGCGGAAATGACTGGCAGAATCCGAGACCAGGGAGAAGAGTTGGTGGAAGAAGATTGGAAGAAATTTAAAGACTATTTGCAGAAACACTGTAAAATTAATGAATGTTAAAATGATGTTGGATTGAAATGAAACGGTTTTAGCAATAAGGTTAAAAAGAATATGCAAAAATGGATTGATAATCAGATGAAATTACGAAGTTATAATATGTGAAGATACAGAAGTAAGATAAAAACAAAGAGGGAAAGGATTTGCTGAATTAACCATGTGAACTGGAATACAAAAAAGGGAGGTGTGAGGAAGTCAGGAAAAGAAGTAAATGAAATATGAGATATGAAAAGATCGATCTGTTTTGAATTGTTTTTATTTTTCATGTAATTTGTATTTTTCCTTTCTATTTTTGTATCTTTTTTACCTTTATATTTTCTTTTTTCTCTTTCTGTAACTTTTTATGTTTTGTTTGTAAAACCTTAATAAATATCATTAAAAAAAAGAAGTTGTTCATAGCAGCTCCCCCGGAGTCCCTCTTAGGGGCATACCTGGCCCTAGCCCAGCTGCCGTCATCTGGGTGGCCATGAGGCGGGCAAGGTGCTTGATCTGGACCTCAGTGCCAGCAGATTCCACGGGGGTATAGGTGGCTTGGAAGGAAGCAGGCATGTTTTCAGGCAGGTACACCATGCTGATGAGCACCTGGGAAGCAAAAAGATGGTGAGAGGGCCTGGCGTGCCACAGCCAAGCAGGAAAACACTTCTATTCCTAAGAAAAGGCCACTCTTGCCCTACACCTCCACTCATCCAGCTTTCACAAGGATGAGTCGTGCCAGGCTAACTTTACGCAAAGGGACACGTGCCTCTCCGGCTTTTCCAGAAAGATCACCCTTTGGTCAAGCTAAAGTTGTGTCTCCTGGCACCCTGTCGGCTTTCTAGACCCCTTGGCAAAAGGTTCTCCCCTCCCGGCACTCAAGGGAGGAGCAGCCAAGGGCCACGTTCGCCAGCTAAACCTACCAGGTTGGCCACGTTATCTGGAGTCAGAAGGGGCTGTAGAAACTCAGCGGTGATGTCCGTGTCCGACTGCGTGCTGACTTGGATGGAGGGCTTGGGGACTGGGGCTGCCACCTGCTCCAGGTCTTTATCCTCATCATCCTCCCCAAGATTTGGCTCTGCAGCAGAGAAAGAGAAAGTGTTTGTGTGTTTTATGTGGTGGGGCGGGTGCTGCACAGTTGGTGGATCATCACAGCGTTTGGAGAAGAGCCTGTCCCTCCTTTGCCCGCTCACCCATCTTCATCTTCTTCATGGCAGGGTCGCTATCATCCCGCGGGCGCTTGCGGAGCTCCTTCAGGTTAGGCATGTTGCGGGTGATCTCGGCCTGCTGCGTGCCCAGGTCCATCAGCAGGGTGGTGATCTGGGCCTGGAACTCCACGGACGCCGGGTGCTTGAGGACGCTCAGCAGGTGCAGCTTGAGGTTCTTCCGCACGCTGCTCACCTGGGACTTGGCCAGCGTCGGGGGGAGGTTGGCTGTCGTCAGGAGGGCAGAGGAAACGAGTCAAGCAAGCGACAACATTAGAGAGGAACCCAGATCCTGGGCCCAAGGAGGAGAATCCTATGAGATCGAGTGGAAATATGAAATATGCAGCCTCCCTCTGTTCCCACTTCTACAGCACCTCACCATTGGGCCCGCTTAATTTAGCTGATTAAGCCTATATAGTGGTACCTCGGGTTAAGAACTTAATTCATTCTGGAGGTCTGTTCTTAACCTGAAACTGTTCTTAACCTGAAGCACCACTTTAGCTAATGGCGCCTGCTGCTGCACAATTTCTGTTCTCATCCTGAAGCAAAGTTCTTAACCCAAGGTAATATTTCTGGGTTATCGGAGTCTGTAACCTGAAGCGTATGTAACCTGAGGTTCCACTATATGTCCAAACAGCTCAGGACCTCAATACCTTAAGGATCACCTGTTGTGGTTCTGGACAGCCAAGAGTTACGTTCTGATTCACTGGGTGCATTGCCCACATGACCCGGGCATTTCCCTTTGATCTGTGCTCTGTGGGGACTGAGCTCTCTTTGGAGAGCGGTCTGAGAATGTGAGCAAGGTAGTTTCGTTTTGTTAGAGACAGAAAGCTGCAAGCATGCAGCTAGATTCTGTAGGTTTTTCTTTTCTGTTTTGAATGCTTCTAAATAAAGAGGGTTAGAATAGAAGCACTGGTGTCGAGCTGAGTTATTGAAGACACCACGTTGACACAGACAAGCCATTTTACACTGCGTGTGCTATTATCCGGCAACTGTGAAGCATGGCAGGGCGTGAGTGGAAGGGTGTGGGCACCACTAGAGTTTGTCGGAGTGGCAATAAATCAAATTTATTGCAGGGCCGTTGCAGCAGACTCACGTGGGTCAAAGGATTTACGACCCACAAACTTGTAACATCACCTCTCCCTGTATGAACTGACCCAGACCCGGCGCTTGTCACCTGAGGCCCTTCTCTATGTCCCACACCCCAGAGAGGTTCGGAGGGTCGCAACAAGAGGTGGCTCCCAGTTTGTGGAATGTTCTCCCCAGAGAGGCACACCTGTCTTTAGGGAACACCTCAAGGTGATAGGAAGATTTATGATTTTTTTAAAAGACTGGGGCAGCCCCAATAATGAAGGCCAGATCGATCTTAATAGGCATACACGGGGTCCCAGATATTGTAAGCTTGGCAGGCTTACCATGCAGTGTCTCATAGGCCTGGATCACCTCCGACATAAACATGGGCCGCTGGCGGGCGATGGAGGCCAAGGAGCCCAGCGCGGCGGTCAGGTTGATGCTGGAGATGGCTGGGTGGACCATGAACTTTAACAGCTGGTCCAGCGCTGTCTTCCCTTCTTCCCACAGAACGTCTGAGAGGGAGAGGCAAAAAGCAGCTGTGAGGAAAGGCTGGTAGAGATCTCAACGCATTCTGCAGCCGCCGCCACCTTTGCACGCACCTTGACATGTTGCACCTGCAGCAGGTGATCCAGGCGAGATAGGAGGGGGCTTGGACTCTGCACTTATCCATCCTTATCGTTAGTCCAAACCAGGACTGTTTCCCCAGGAGCCCTGCTGCCTCCCTTGGCTTCACCCACTTGCTGTTTTGTTTGTTTTTTTAATTAAATATTTTCTTGACTTACAAAAGTGTGTCCAATGTCTCTCTCTCATATTATTGTTTTTTCTATGTAACATTTTTACAAATCAGTTTCATTTGTTGAGACATTAGGAAGAAAAGGGGGAAAGGGGGGAGGGGGGAAGATGGGTGGGGGTGGGGTGGGGTGGCGATGTTTCTATTTTATTTAATATATTTGGGGTTTGGTGTCAGCGTTGCTTGTGCAGGTTCTCTGCTGTTCCCTTGTGTTCCTTTGGTGGTGAGAGAGGTTGGGGCTGGCCTAGGGTGTGGCTGTTCGTTTGTGGTTGGCTGTTGGCTCATGTCAAGTTTGTGGTCAACCAAGACTCCTAGATCCTTTTCACATGAGGGCAGTACGTGTGAAAAGGATCTAGGAGTCTTGGTTGACCACAAACTTGACATGAGCCAACAGTGTGACGCGGCAGCTAAAAAGGCCAATGCAATTCTGGGCTGCATCAATAGGAGTATTGCATCTAGATCAAGGGAAGTAATAGTGCCACTGTATTCTGCTCTGGTCAGACCTCACCTGGAGTACTGTGTCCAGTTCTGGGCACCACAGTTCAAGAAGGACACTGACAAACTGGAACGTGTCCAGAGGAGGGCAACCAAAATGGTCAAAGGCCTGGAAACGATGCCTTATGAGGAACGGCTAAGGGAGCTGGGCATGTTTAGCCTGGAGAAGAGGAGGTTAAGGGGTGATATGATAGCCATGTTCAAATATATAAAAGGATGTCACATAGAGGAGGGTGAAAGGTTGTTTTCTGCTGCTCCAGAGAAGCGGACACGGAGCAATGGATCCAAACTACAAGAAAGAAGATTCCACCTAAACATTAGGAAGAACTTCCTGACAGTAAGAGCTGTTCGACAGTGGAATTGGCTGCCCAGGAGTGTGGTGGAGTCTCCTTCTTTGGAGGTCTTTAAGCAGAGGCTTGACAATCATATGTCAGGAGTGATCTGATGGTGTTTCCTGCTTGGAAGGGTTGGACTTGATGGCCCTTGTGGTCTCTTCCAACTCTATGAATCTATGATTCTATGTGGTGGTCTATGTTTTCATGTGTGAGTGGAGTGGGTGTGTGTTTTGGATCAGGTTAGCCATACTGATTTGTATGCTGTTGGTGGATTTTTGTCGTTGTCTTGTTGGGCTGTGTGTGTGATAAAGGGGAGCCATACACCCGCTTACTGTATTTGATGTAAGGGTGGTCCTCTGGGACACGGTCGAGGCTGATGTCGTTCTCGTGGCGCTTGGGCACCTCCGACTCTGGCATCCGGGGAGAGAGGGTGATGATCAGCGCCTCCACGAACTTGATGGCGTGGGTGCGTATGCCGTCGTTGTCGGAGTCCAGCAGCTGGATGATTTCACTGGCCATGGCGGACACCATCTCCCAGCAGGCCTCCTGCATGTCATTGATCACTCTGGATTTCACCATCCACTGTTGGCAGGGAGCATTATTAGCAGCCTCAGGTTTGAGAGAGACAGGCAGAAAACAAGAAGCAGGGACCAGGCAGACAAAGGGGCCTCAAAGAGGAAGCTCAGCTGCCCCCAGCCTCACCCTGGGGGAGCAACTCACCTGCAGCGCCACCTTATACAACTGAGTCATGGCGAGGATGGCCTTCTTCACCACATTGACATTCTCATCTCTCAACAGCATGTTGAGGTTGGCAATAAGCTTGAGCAGCAGCTCGGTGTCCCGTTTGCTGGAGGCGAGAGGCAGCAGTTTGGGAGAAAAAGAAAGCAATGAAAGAAATGGGACCACGCAGGGGTCTATTAGTCCCCAGTGGTACAAACCCTCTCTCTCTAGATATATATATGCTGCCCATCTGACTGGGTTGCCCCAGCCACTCTGGGCAGCTCCCGACAAAAAACAGGAAAAGCACAATATAACATCACTGTGGCGTTTGCGCCTTCCTAGCTGTGTGACATCATGCTGGGTTCATAAGGAAAGAGTTAACTAATTGTAAAATGACTAGCCAATGGGAACCCAAGGGATGGAGTTACCTGAGTGTAAGGTTTAAGCACAGAGGGTTTTTTTAGAGGAGTTAGGGTGGTTGAGAAGACCATCTGGAGTTAGAAGAGACAGAAGAGGTAAGTCTGTGGGTTGGGCTAGTCTGGTGTGAGAGAATTTGTTAAGAGGAGTTGAGATAATCAGTCAGAAGGTATTAGGAAGGTATAGGCCGGTAAAGAAACTAAAGTTAAGATACTGACAGGAATATTATCTGAGAAACCATAAACTTGTTAATGTTTGTAAAATAAACTTGTGGGTTTTTTTGGTTCACTTTAAACAACTGTCTGGACTCAGTGTTTTACCAGAGAATAACTGGTTGGTAGCAGCAGGGAAGCGATCACAGTTGTGGCACAGGGATCAATAGACCATTAAATGTCCGGGGACCCTGTGTGATCGCCACAATCACACACTAAAAACTTCCCTGGGATGGGCAGTATAATATACACACGTACCCCAAAGACCCGCAGAAACAGCTAAGGGGATGCCGATTGCTAGGATGGCATAACAACATCTAACTTACCAGGCTTCCTCTATGAACCCGATGACAAACTTCCGAACCTCAACAGATTTGTCTGCCTGGAAAGCAATGATCTCCTGCGGTGCAAGGATAAGGAGATGGTCAGAGGCGGCTACCTCTCTCTCAAGCCTGCCACCAACAGGCAGAAAAGCCCCATCCACTTTTGAGCTGGGCCAGGCCAGAACAGAACACACAAGGAACAGAACCAAGCAAGACCAGCAGTGGCTGTCCCGAGTCCATGGAGGGCAGAGATGGTGGAGGGAAAGCTGTTTCTAGCACAAGCAATACTCACATCCAGGAAATTATCCAACAGTGTGGGATCTTTGTTTATAATCAATTCCTGGACCTGGGAAACAAAAAGAATAGCTAATATAGTCAAGTAGAGAAGGTAAACCAGGTGTATCATCAGGCGATCAGAGAACTCCCTACTTGCCGGTCACTAAATCAGGCATAGGCAAACTTGGCCCTCCAAATGTTTTGAGACTACAATTCCCATCATTCCTGACCACTGGTCCTGTTAGCTAGGGATGATGGGAGTTGTAGTCTCAAAAACATCTGGAGGGCCGAGTTTGTCTACGCCTGCACTAAATCTTACCAGCCAGACCCACACAACTCCTCTTCCCAACAGTCATCTTGGAAGAGAGGTGGGGAACGTTACATGATACAGAGCACCTAACGAGGCAGAGGAAGATTAACTCATCAGATCCTGAATTCAGAAACACTTCCCTCCCACTCCCAGCACAAACCCTGTTCCAAAGTGTTCAGAATGCAACTGCACATAAAACACATATACTTGAGGATAACATCCGTTTAAGGCTGCCTTGGACACAACATCCTCATTTTTACAAGATGGCGAATTTAATGGAATTTAATGGAAAGTAATGTCGGTTGTAGTGTGACGTGGGTGTTGCTGTGGGTTAAACTGCAGAGCCTAGGTCTTGCTGATCAGAAGGTTGGCGGTTCGAATCCCATTGCTCGGTCCCTGCTGCTGACAACCTAGCAGTTTGAAAGCACATCAAAGTGCAAGTCGATAAATAGGTACCGCTCCGGCGGAAAGGTAAACGGCGTTTCCGTGCGCTGCTCTGCTTTGCCAGAAGCGGCTTAGTCATGCTGGCCACATGACCCAGAAGCTGTACGCCGGCTCCCTTGGCCAATAAAGCGAGAAGAGCGCCACACCCCCAGAGTCGGTCACGACTGGACCTAATGGTCAGGGGTCCCTTTACCTTTACCTTTAATGTCGGTTGTGGGGCTTCTGATCTTAAGAGGTTTCAGGGGAGGAGGAGCTGACTCACTTGGCTACAACTGTAGAAGGACATGACTGGATCACACAGAAATTTCTCTCTTTCGTCCCACCACCCCCAGCCCCCACTGGACAGGATATGGACTATTTTCCGAGAATCATTACTGCCAGTCATTCCCAGACTAAGGTTAGGCCATGCAGGTCCTGGAACTGGGAAGTATATTTCAATACCCTTTCTAGTTTGTTAGCCTCACGTGAACCTACAGGTCTTAAGACAGCCCAGGTACACATGGCCCTGTAGAAACAAGACCGTTTAACCAGAAAGCATTCCCGGTTTACACCTACAATATTATCAATGCAAAGGCAGCGATGCCACTCACCTGTTTGAGGATTGTGATTTTAGAATCATTGCTGATTAAGGCGGCTTGATTTAGCAAATCCACCACCTGTTTTTTGAAAAGGAAGGGAAAGAAGGCTTTTCAGAAAATATTCTCTGAAAGTGATTATCACAACCTATCCACATTTAGACCCAGAACCTGGGAATCCTACCCTCTCCGAGGTAGTCATGGTGTCTATGCCTGACGTCTCCTCCCCGGCAAAGAACTGGGAGGCGATGCTCATGCGGGACAGGCCAGAGTCGCCCATGTTGCTCACGCCAGCCATGGCTGCCCACACTCTTCAGTGGGCAAAATCCAGCCAGTCAGGGTGAGATCTAG
The DNA here is from genome assembly GCF_964106915.1 of Podarcis gaigeae. Lineage (NCBI taxonomy): Eukaryota > Metazoa > Chordata > Lepidosauria > Squamata > Lacertidae > Podarcis > Podarcis gaigeae. The sequence goes on from NC_139684.1 coordinate 83,604,986, forward strand.
AAAGGAAGCATGCAGGGAAACATTAGGAACCTCAGGATGGAGAGCAAAATGTGGTCCTCTCTAGCCGGCCCTCAAGATTCTCCAGAGGCTGTTTGTTCTATTCATTTTTGATAATCTATCTGGAGTCAAATACCATCTGTGGTGGATCTTCATGCAGTACGAACAGTAACAAATGTTGGAGATGCAATAGGATGAAGGGTACCCTATACCCTTCTTGGGATATGATTCATGAAGAGATTAAAAAATTGATAAAGGTTTCACATAGCAAAAGGGCAGATGCATACTTACTAGGAATCTTGAGTAAAGATATCCCTAAAGGCAAAATCAATATATTTTTATACGCAACAACAGCAGCGAGAATATTGATAGCCAGCCATTGGAAAGGAAATAATATTCCAACATAAAGAGACTGTGTGAGTACCTGGAGTTAGCTAAATTGACGGACTTAATAAGGCAAACCCCCAAAACTATGGTACAGCAACAGTGGGATTGTTTAAATGAATATTTACATAAACAGGGCTCAAATACGAAAATTTGGTTGTATTTAGATTAACCTTGTGAAGAATATAAAGAATACAAAGATTTAATGGATTAGGAAAGAACTTAAGGGAAGGAAGTGAAGAACAGAGGTAAAGGCGAACTAGATAATAAAAGACATGTGGTGAAGGAGGTGGAAGTCTTTTAAAAGATTTTAACTAAGATTTTTATTCCGTAATGTGTGTAAGTATAAATTTGGTATTATGGTTTATGGAAAGAACTTTTCTTTTTTTGTCTTTTCTTTTTTCTTTATCCTTTTCTATAGTCCTCGTTTGGGAAATATGTAAATAATCGTGTTTATGTGGACATATTTGGAATTTGTTTTGATATTCTTGTATTATTCAATAATTTTTTAAAAAAAAAGATTCTCCAGAGGCCATTCCCTCTCCCCAGCCCTGCTTTGCATCCCCAAGTGGTTTCGCCTGGCTGGAATGTATCATTGAACAAAGCTTCCTGCTTTCCTACTGTACAAAGGTGCACCAAGAAAAAATTTCCGTCCTATTTTTGTCCAGTTTCTGAAAATACTTACCGCAAACCATCTCCATACACCCCCAAAGACCTTGAATCTAATGAACCCAAAGACCACCTTGGATCTGTGTGCGAGAGGCTTTACTCAATATACTGGAAATGGCAACGGAGTCTCCCCACCACCGGTTACCAGTGTTGCTTTTAACACAGGAGGCTAAGCTCCCAGCCAGGAAATCCGTGGAACAGATCACTTTGGCTGGGGAAAGCAAGGGTCATCCAGTCGGACCCCACTCTTTGAAAACAGGGCTAAATGGACCATTGGCCTGACCCAGCCGGAGGGCTCCTCTTGCTAGGTCCACTTTGCCGTTCTGCCCCCAAACCAGCAATTCCACCCTTGCCATAGCAGAAAGCGGTGGGCTCTCGCCTTTGTTGGGGTTATTTTACACAAGAGGTTGAGTGGCCACCCTTCCTGCAGTATAACAATAATAATGATAATTTTATTATTTGCACTGCACCAATCTGACTGGGTCGCCCCAGTCACTCTGGGCGGCTTCCAGCGTACAGTGGTACCTCGGGTTAAGTACTTAATTCGTTCCGGAGGTCCGTTCTTAACCTGAAACTGCTCTTAACCTGAAGCACCACTTTAGCTAATGGGGCCTCCCGCAGCCACCGGAGCACGATTTCTGTTCTTAACCTGAAGCACTATTTCTGGGTTAGCAGAGCCTGTAACCTGAAGCATATGTAACCTGAAGCGTATGTAACCCGAGGTACCGCTGTATATAAAAACATACTGCCGCAGGGGGTTGGGCTAGATGACCCCTGGGGGTCCCTCCCAACCCCATCAGCTCCCCCAGCTCCGCCCCGACTCAGGCGCTTCCACGGCGGCCTGGCTTCAAACCTCGCTCCCCCCTCAGCTGCACAATTCACTTGGGCGCCCTGGGCGGGGGGAGTAGCCAGCCGCCCTCCCTCTCGGCCCGGCCTACCTCGCAGGGCTGCTGCGAGGATAAAACGGGGAGGGGGTTAACTGCGCTGGAATTCCCCGGAGAAAACGGTGGCGCATAAATATAACAGTGTGACGGAAGTAAATTAATAAAAACAGTAGTTTTTATTAAGTCCCCATCTTTGCGGGGCGGGGGGGGGGCTTCCGTCCTCCAACGGCCCTCTCCGTTGTCATGACAACCCCTAGGCCCCAAAGCCTGCCTCTCCGTTTCCAACCGTACCGGCCTCCTCTTATCGACAGAGCCGCACCGAGCGAAGGGAAGCAGGCGGCTTTCTTTTTCTTTCTTTTTTAGCCGGCCCTCTTCAAAGCCTCCATGTTCGCGGAACCAAATTTCTCGAGAGATAAATATGTATTTAATTATTAACTAGTGCGCTTGCGCGTGGAGCAAAGCCTCTTGGGTAGCGTAGTCTGCTTCCTCCAAAAAGGCTCTCTCTGCTCGGCCCCACCCCGCCCCTTTTAATAGGAGAACGCGGACGCGAACCGTGCTGCATTCTGGGTATATGGCTCCCGGGGGCGGGCACAACCCGCTTCCAACCTATCAAAGAAGAGGCCTGCTTGCAGGGGTTTATGGGTAATGTAGTTTTCTCTCGCTTAAAGGGCGGGTGTTTTGTTATTAGTCACTGCGGAATTGTGAGACTCTAGAGGTCCGCGAGGAATTCTGGGAAATAGAGTCTAATAGGCCCCTCCCATCCAATGGAGGTTCCTAAAATGTGGATGGGGTCACCCGCATTTCTTCAATATACACTTGATAATTAGGATTAGAATTGAATATACTGGGTCTTACATTCTGAGAAAAAATGCCTGTCTGCTTCATATTCATAGGTGTAGAAGAGGCCTCACAGCCACATGGCATTTTGCTTCCTTCGAAACAGGCTTTGTCTTTTTGTAACCAGCCCCTTTTTATTTAAAGTGTCTCAATCAGAATTCATCATGCGAAAGGCTGGGCTGGATGAATCCCAAGCCGGAATTAAGATTGCCGGAAGTAATATCAACAACCTCAGATGTGCAGATGACACAACCTTGATGGCAGAAAGTGAGGAGGAATTAAAGAACCTTTTAATGAGGCTGAAAGAGGAGAGCGCAAAATATGGTTTGAAGCTTAACATCAAAAAAACGAAGATCATGGCTACTGGTCCCATCACCTCCTGCCAAATAGAAGGGGAAGAAATGGAAGCAGTGAGAGATTTTAATTTCTTGGGCTCCATGATCACTGCAGATGGTGACAGCAGCCACGAAATTAAAAGACGCCTGCTTCTTGGGAGAAAAGCAATGACAAACCTAGACAGCATCTTAAAAAGCAGAGACATCACCTTGCCAACAAAGGTCCGTATAGTTAAAGCTATGATTTTCCCAGTAGTGATGTATGGAAGTGACAGCTGGACCATAAAGAAGGCTGATCGCCAAAGAATTGATGCTTTTGAATTCTGGTGCTGGAGGAGACTCTTGAGAGTCCCATGGACTGCAAGAAGATCCAATGTCTCCATTCTGAAGGAAATCAGCCAGGAGTCCTCACTGGAAGGACAGATCGGGAAGCTGAGGCTCCAAGACTTTGGCCACCTCATGAGAAGAGAAGACTCCCTGGAAAAGACCCTGATGTTGGGAAAGATGGAGGGCACAAGGAGAAGGGGATGACAAGATGGTTGGACAGTGTTCTCGAAGCTACCAGCATGAGTTTGACCAAGCTGCGGGAGGCAGTGGAAGACAGGAATGCCTGGCGTGCTCTGGTCCATGGGGTTACGAAATTTGGACACGACTAAACAACAACAACATATGAAGAGGGAAAAGGGATGCAGGTGGCACTGTGGTCTAAACTACAGATCCAAGGGCTTGTCGATCAGAAGGTCGACGGTTCGAATCGCCGCGACGGGGTGAGCTCCCGTTGCTCTGTCCCAGCTCCTGCCAACCTAGCAGTTCGAAAGCACACCAGTGGAATTAGATAAAAAGGTACCACTCTGGCAGGAAGGTAAACAGTGTGCTCTGGTTTGCCAGAAGCGGCTTAGTCATGCTGGCCGCATGACCCAGAAGCTGTCTGTGGACAAATGCTGGCTCCCTCGGCCAGTAAAGCAAGATGAGCGCTGCAACCCCAGAGTCGTTCGCAACTGGATTTAATGGTCAGGGGTCCCTTTACCTTTATATGAGGGAGGGACCTTTGGCACTTCAACAGCTGTTGGGATACAAGCCCTGCCAGCCTTGACTTGTGAGCATCTGTCTGTCTCGAGGGAGAATGGAGTGCGTCTGGGTTGGGGGGTGGAGTCAAATCGCAAGCCTGGGCAGTGTGGTTCTGGGCTGCCCAGACGACAAAAACAAAACAAAACAACCCTCTTGGCCTCGCTGGTCCAAAGGAAAGCAGAGCAATGCGTTTGGCACCAGCTTGGCTGCAGGAGTTGCCGGAAGGAGGCGTACAAGGTGCCATCCAACTGCCTTAGGACCTCCACTCTTGATTTGTGTAGGGTCTCCCAAAGATAGCTTACAAGGAGGTTTTGCTCCTCTTAGAGGGGCTCCCTTCTCAGCAAATCTTTAAAAATGTAATATAAACACCGACAACTGAGAAACACTGGCCTGCGGGTGCTCCAACTGGAGAACAGCCTTTACCAAAGGTGTCATGGGTTTTGAAGACGCTCGAACTCAGGACGAAAGGGAGAAACTTGCTAAGAGGAAGGCATGCTTGGCAAACCCTCACCGTGATCAACTCCTGCCTGGAAACCTATGTCCCCACTGTGGAAGGACGTGTGGATCCAGAATTGGCCTCCACAGTCACTTACAGACTCATTGTTAAAACCGTGTTTATGGAAGACAATCTTACTTCGCTACAAGTGATCACCCAAAAAGACTCCTCAGTCTTCTCCCCCCTCCCCCCAATATATCTCACAATGAGGTTTTGCTCCTCCTAGAGCAGGGGTCAGCAAACTTTTTCAGCAGGGGGCCAGTCCACTGTCCCTCAGACCTTGTGGGGGGTCGGACTATATTGGGGGGGAAATTAACGAATTCCTATGCCCCACAAATACCCTAGAGATGCATTTTAAATAAAAGCACACATTCTACTCATGGAAAAACACGCTGATTCCCAGACCATCCATGGGCCGGATTGAGAAGGCAATTGGGCTAGATCTGACCCCCCGGGCCTTAGTTTGCCTATCCACTTCCAGAGGGTCTCGCTTCCCAGATGGATGAGTCCCATCTGCCCCTCGCTTCCCTCTACAGCATGTGCAGAAGCTGCCTTCTTGATTGCTGGACCCACTCTCAATCTCGACTCTGCAATGTGGCTCTCCCTCTAAAACGTAGTATGGCACATGCTGTTTTTCAGTCTGCGGTTTTTACTGTTTTGCATAAATTAATCTTCGATTAGTCACACGGTGTGAGGTGAAGTCAGAGCTACGAAGGATATGAAACCCATCATTTTAAAAACTGCCAATCTCATTCAGCCTTTCTTTATGCCTTCTAGAACTTGTTGGCCCGCTTCCAATAATATCTGCAACTACAAGGCCTAGAAACATCTTCTGTGTGTTTTTTTTAGTGAAAGCTAAGATACTCAGGGAAGCTGAATTATGTAGCCAGTGTTGCATTCTACAGCCTTCACCCCATTTTCCATGATGTGATGAGTTCAGACCAAGAGAGGAAAAACTGGGAGAAGAAAGGGAATTTTCTTCAGAGAAGAAAATGTCTTCCACGTGGTTGAATTGGGGGTTAATCCACTCAGTTAAATTCTAGGCTGCCTTCTCCCTCTGCTTCTTATTCTCAAATTTCTGAAATTTCCATTTTGTTGTGTGCCAGCGTTCAGCTGGGATTTCCCCCCTGCTGCCAGTCTTCCTGCCCATTTGCCCAGCCAGTCAGATGCACTTCTAACACAGATGTTTACCTGGTTTTAGCTGGTTTCCCGGGAGCTTAATTGTGTAACCGGGGTGCAACTAAGATTGGGTTACCCGCCGCTCCTTAACTAGGGATTAGGAGGAGGGGAGGTAATTAGTTAATTGTGCTCTTTTCCTGGTTTCCTTTTGTTTCCCTTCTGGATCCTTAATCCTAGAACCGGAGGCTGGATCAGGCTTCCTCCTGACAACGCCTTGGGAACCAGGGAACCGGCGGAGGTAACGGGAGCCTCTGTGGAAATATGATTCGGGGTGACAAGGACACTATGGGGAAGGGAGGAGGAAAGCACCGAAGAGAGGGGAAGAGATATGGGGTCAAAGAAGAGCAGCTATAACCCCCTGGGCTCTTACAAAGGCGGCATTTTTTCATCTCCGCCAAGCTAAGCAGTTGGCTCCTTACCTCTCTCGTCCTGACCTAGCCACTGTTATCCACGCGACGGTCACCTCCAGGCTTGATTATTGTAACTCGCTCTACGTGAGGCTGCCCTTGAGACTGACCCAGAAACTCCAGCGAGTGCAGAATGCCGTGGCGAGACTCCTTACGGGGTCCTCGCCGCAGGATCACATTCACCCGGTGCTATACCAGCTGCACCGGCTCCTGGTGGAGTATAGGATCAGGTTTAAGGTGCTGGTTTTAACCTTTAAAGTCCTATACAGCCAAGGACCCTTGTACCTACGGGACTGCCTCTCCTGGTATGTCCCACGGAGGACCTTACAATCTTAAAATAAAAACATCTTGGAGCTCCCGGGTCACAGGGATGTTAGCTGGCCTCAACCAGAGCCAGGGCTTTTTCGGCCGTGGCCCCGATCTGGTGGAACACTCTGTCACTAGAGACTAGGGCCCTGCGGGACTTGACATCTTTCTGCAGGGCCTGCAAGATAGAGCTGTTCCACCAGGCCTTTGGCCAAGGCATAGCCTGACCCCCTCCTTTGGTAATCCTCACAGAACTCTAGCCCAATGGTTGCCATTAATTTGATTTTGAATTGATTTTAGAATGAACTGATTTTAGAATGTATTTCAATTCATTGATGGTGCGTTATTTTTACTGTTGTTAGCCGCTCTGAGCCTGGCTTCAGCTGGGGTGGTCGGGATATAAATAAATAAATAAATAAATAAATAAATTATTATTATTATTATTATTATTATTATTATTATTATTATTATTATTATTATTATTACCTGCTTCTGTTTGGTAAGGAAACATCCGTAAAATAAACCAGGTGGAAACGGGATGCTCTTTGCAACTTCTGCAAGTGGCTTGAGTAGGGCTGTAGCTGGGTGGTATAGCAGCTGTTTTGTCCCGGGTTCAATCCCCGGCGTCCCCTGGTAGGACTCGGAGAGAGCTCTGTCAGAAACCTTGAATAGCTGCGGCCAATCAGTGTAGACAGTACTGGACTAGATGGACCAATAGGTCTGACTTAGGAGAAGGCCCGTTTCTGTGCACATAGGAGAGTGTGTGCCCACATGGAGATTCCAAGGCGTGGTTGCTCTCTGGTGGTGCCACTGCGGACAAGCGGATCTTGCTTCTGTTATGACATCCAGACCATAGCTGTCAACCGTCCCTTCTTTGGCGGGACGGTCCCTTATCCCAGCGCCATGTCCCGCTGCTGTCCCTTATTGATGATGTCCCTTAAATTTCCCGGGTTTCAAAGGAAGCATCTCCTCTCCCTCCCTCCCTACCAGGGAGGAGGGAGGCTCCAACTGTGTTGCTTGGCTGCGTTGCTCACCCAATAAGGAGTCTGAGAACGACTGGGGGGTGGAGCTTGCATGCCTTGTGCCGATCAAATCGGCCGCGTTGCCTGGGGACTCGCCTTTGCTCAGCGCTTCCCAGCGGAGAGGCAACAGTGGTTTTCCTACTGCATCCCCTTTGCCAGGTTGCTGCGCTGTGGGAACCACCACTTGAGGCTTCGTTTGGCTGCTGGTTGACTAAAATCCCTTATTTTGGCTGCTGATCCCTTATTTTCGAGGCTGCTGGTCCCTTATTTTCAAATCTGTAAGTTGACAGCTATGATCCAGACTGGGGCTAGAATCGTAACCCTACTCACCTAGAAGGAAGCCCCTCTGAACTCGATAGGACTTGCTCAGAAGTGAGTGGAATGGGCCATGTTTGCACCATGCATTTAAAGCACTTTGCCCCAAAGAATTCTGGGAGCTCTGGTTTCCGAAGGGTGCTGAGAGTTGTTGGGAGACACCTCCCCTCATTCCCCTCCCAGAGCTACAATCCCCCCAATTCCCAGTGAAGAGGGCTTGATTGTTAAACCACTTTGCAAATTGTAGCTCTGGGAGGAGAATTGGGGCCTCCTACCAACTCTCAGCAGAACGCGGGTGGCGCTGTGGGTTAAACCACAGAGCCTAGGGCTTGTTGTTCAGAAGGTCGGTGGTTCAAATCCCCACGATGGGGTGAGCTCCCGTTGCTCGGTCCCTGCTCCTGCCAACCCAGCAATTCGAAAGCACACCAGTGCAAGTAGATAAATAGGTACTGTTGTAAATAAAAATATGCCCTTTTCCCTTATGGGGTATCCAAGAGCCCATATAGAGTCCTTACATAGGTTCCCTATTGGTAGGAGAAAATAACAGAGGCCAACCAGAGAATATTGAGAAGCAAAGCAGCTAGTAAGCCTGATCTTTATTGATCTGTTGCAACAGGGTGCTCCCCTCACTCACAGGAAAAGAGGAGGACCCACAAAAATGCTGTGCAAGGGCTTATAAAGACTTTTGAAATTGCCACCCTGTAGATCAAGACCACCCCCAGAAACATTATGCATACATCACAGAAGGGGTGTAACCTAAGACCACCCCTCAGATACATCCCAGAAAAGGCGATCTAACACAGAACATTTGCATGTTGTTTTTCTCCTGTCGCAGCTTATCTCCTGTCTGGCAAGTTACTTGACTGGATTGCCTGGGGAGCCTGGCCAGTCTTTTGTAGTGGTAAAATACTTATTTCCTGGGCCAGGTCACAGGCTCACACCTTATTCATATCTTAAATGTGTCCTTAAGACAGGATTTGTGAGGAAAGAGACAATGGGGAGACTTTTCCAGTTTGACCTTGCAGAGAAAACATTTGGTCAGTTTAGGAATCAAAATGGTTCCAGGTTGGTCTTCCTGTGCTGACCTATGTATGTGTGGTTATGAACATTACCATACATCTAAGACCATAAAACTCCTATCACAGTACTGCTCCGGCGGGAAGGTAAACGGCGTTTCCATGCGCTGCTCTGGTTCGCCAGAAGCGGCTTTGTCATGCTGGCCACATGACCCGGAAGCTGTACGCCGGCTCCCTCGGCCAATAAAGCGAGATGAGCGCCACAACCCCAGAGTCGGCCACGACTGGACCTAATGGTCAGGGGTCCCTTTACCTTTACCTTACCAACTCTCAGCACCCTCCACGAACTACAGCTCCCAGAATTCTTTGCGGCGAAACCACAGGTGGCGCTGTGGGTTAAACCCCAGAGCCTAGGACTTGCCGATCGGAAGGTCGGCGGTTCGAATCCCCGCGACGGGGTGAGCTCCCGTTGCTTGGTGCCAGCTCCTGCCAACCTAGCAGTTCGAAAGCACATCAAAGTGCAAGTAGATAAATAGGTACCACTCCGGCGTGTTACGGAAGGGGGGACATGTCTTCTTCACCTTCTTCTTCGCTACAATATATCAATTTATTTCCAATTGTCAATGTCAAAAGGGACTAAAATCTATAAAATTCATAGAAAATCAGCGTGCCAGTTTGCTCAATTACTCTAGGACTCCATCACACCTCCCCTGTCCAGCATAATCCCTCAAGCAAGGTGTCAAGACCCTAATCCTTTCAAATTGCTCTGATCAGCCTTTCCTCCAGACAGTGTCAAGTGGCAGACTATGCATATTTGGGACCATTGTTTTCTCATCCCCAGGAAGTGTTTATCTGTGCATATCTCCAGCTCTGCATATTCCCCCCTCCTTCCTCCATATGTTAATCTGTGTAACCCCCCCCCCACGTTCCTGAAGTGCTGATCTGTGTAACCCCCCACCTTCCTGAAGTGCTGATCTGTGTAACCCCACCTTTCTGTGATGAATTCATGACGTGTTTTGCACTGTATTCTGGGACATGGAGGGAGTTTCAAAAACTCATGTCACCCCTTTCTCACTGTTCAATCTCGCCTTGAACCTGTTGCGCAATAAACTTGGATCTTCTGCAGTTTGCTCCTGTCTCCGGCTGAGCTCATTTTCCTCCGCAGGGACCCACGGATTTAGTCCGATGAGCTGGGTGGCAGAGCAGCCTCGCACCCAGATTTTTGCCGTAACAGTTGGCGCCCAACGTGGGGCATGCGGTTCTCCCGCGTTGCTGACTGGGGGCCCCGAAATCTTCAGCCGGCACCAGGCCATTTTGCCTGGGAAGATCCTTTGGACCCCCGGCCATCTTCCGGGCGGTAATCGAAAGCCCCAGGAGTTCAGCCGGGGAGCAAAGAGGGATCCAGCCGGCTTATTCATCAATCCCGGGATCATCATAGAAGACGCGTGAGTATAAGGAAAAGGAAAATCCAGTGCACTGGTGGGAAAGGGGTGGAAAACTCCTGGCAACTGAATTCTCTGCCCTCCTCTCTATCGCTACTTCTCGCCTGTCTCTTGGTCCAATTGGTGAGAGAGACCGTGGACTGCTGCTCGACCCAAAAGGGGGGTTCTGAGCTCTATCTCTTTCTCTATATTTCTCCAGCCAGCCGCACCAATTGGGAGCCCGAAAGTAAGACGGAGAGACCCGACTTGAAAGATAGCCGACTCTCCGCAACGGGTATCCCAGTTGAAAGCAAGGGGTTGGAGTTCTTTTTCCGAACTTCCCGAGCGTCCTTGCTAGGGGGCAGGAAGTGGTCTTGCTTTCTATCCAATCCCAGCCGCACTGGTCGGTGCCACGTAACACGTGTATCGTGCGTGAGCCCGCTTCCAAAAGCAAGGGGGATTTTCGGTTCGAAACTCTATCCAGGGATCACCCGATCTGGCACCGCACGGCGCGGGCGTTCAGTAGGGCCCCTTTTCCTGAGATTGACGATAGGTAGGAGGTTGCCAGGAGGGATAGCCCATGAGGAATTGGGCGGGATTGGCAGAGTGGAAAGGGACTAAGGAAATAGGAAGGAAATATAAGGAACCGGATAGGACCCACGGATTTAGTCCGATGAGCTGGGTGGCAGAGCAGCCTCGCACCCAGATTTTTGCCGTAACAGGCGGAAAGGTAAACGGCGTTTCCGTGCGCTGCTCTGGTTCGCCAGAAGCGGCTTAGTCATGCTGGCCACATGACCCGGAAGCTGTATGCTGGCTCCCTCAGCCAGTAAAGCGAGATGAGCGCTGCAACCCCCGAGTCGTTCATGGACTTAAGTGTCAGGGGTCCCTTTACCTTTTTTTACCAACTCTCAGACCCTCCACGAACTACAGCTCCCAGAATTCTTTGCGGCGAAACCACAGGTTAAATCCCAGAGCCTAGGGCTTGCTGATCGGAAGGTCAGCGATTCGAATTCCTTCGACGGGGTGAGGTCCCATTGCTCGGTCCCTGCTCCTGCCCACCTAGCAGTTCGAAAGCACATCAACATGCAAGTAGATAAATAGGCACTGCTCCGGTGGGAAGCTAAACAGCATTTCTGTGCACTGCACTGGTTTCGCCAGAAGCGGCTTAGTCATTCTGGCCACATGACCCAGAAAACTGTCTGCAAACGTTGGCTCCCTCAGCCAGTAAAGCAAGATGAGCACCACAACCCCCCGAGTCATTTGCGACTGGACTTAACTGTCAGGGGTCCTTTACCTTTTTTCCCCAACTCTCAGCAGCCTCCACGAACTACAGCTCCCAGAATTCTTTGGGGGAAAGCCGTGACAGTTTGACGTCAGATGAGCAGAGCTTGGGTGGCCATCTGTCATGGATGCTTTAGCTGAGATTCCGGCATTGATTGATTGATTGATTGATTGATTCCGTTAGCTGAGATTCTTGCATTGCAGTGGGTTGGACTAGATCAGTGTTTCCCACCTTGGGCCTCCAGCTGTTTTTGAACTACAATTCCCATCATCCCTGACCACTGGTCTTGCTAGCTAGGGATGATGGGAGTTGTAGTCCAAAAACAGCTGGAGGCCCAAGGTTGGGAAACCTTGGGTCCCTTTCCAATTCTAAGATTCTGTGATTCATAATGCTTTAAGTGTAGGTGTGCCCATGGTTAGGGTTACTCTGTAAGCTATTACAGCACGCTCCACATTAGAAACCTTCAACTGGCCCAGAGAGGGCTGCTGTGCTGGGGTCAGATATTCGAAACTCCCGCATTGTTATTCTGGTTGCCAATTAATTACTGGACCCAGTTCAAAATAATTGTCCCCTGATGGAAAGATCACAAGGCTCCAAAAATAACAGATTGGCAAATCTAATTACAGGAGATTGGCAAAACTAATTACAGGAGATGGCTCAACTGACTAGCAAACTCAGAGGAAACTCAAAGCAAAAATTTGCTGAAAAATGGCATGGTTATAGAAGATATGTTCAAAAATACAATAATAGTTTTGACTAGCATTCAATTGACAAAGGAAGTAAAAGGAGGTGGATAACAATTAAGGATTTATTATGTTTTCAGAATATATTGGAAAATTTATATAAAAAGGTCTATTGTTTTGTGTACATTCGATTGTAAGATAAAACATATGCGAAGGGACTTGACAGGAAGTCAAAATTGAAGAAAAGATTTTGTAAGGTAAAAGGGGGAAATAATTACTTTCATTATTATCATTTATTTTGTGTGTGTGTGTGTGTGTTTGTATGGAATGTTTAGGAGGAAATAAGACGGTAAATAACAAATAACAAACTAAATATTGACGTATGTAATTTTTATTTCTCAATTATATTTAGTGGCAGTATGGTTGTAATGTTTTTTGTAACATAAAATCATTCAATAAAAAATATTCTAAATTTTTTTTTGTCCCCTGTATATATTGGGTGCCAGTTTTATTCAAAGGATTTGCAGTCTCCATTACACCTCTCCTGCAGGCTTTGTCCCAGTGCTTTTAAAACTCCATTGAGGCATCACTGAGCGATCTATGTCAGGGCCAGCTTCATATTCCTGCATTGCAGAGGGTTGGACAAGATGATGCCTGGGTGTCCCTTCTGTGATTCTTCCTCAGCCCCACAGGCCACACGAGGAAAACCCGTCTTGAACACAAGCCAGGATCTGGGCCCTAGAACCTTTCCTGGGTGCCAAGACTTAGCTGTCGGCCCCCAGAGGCAATCGAAGTGCTTATCTTGTTGCACCACAAAGAACTCATAACCCACCTACTTTCAGCAGCTATAAACATCATAACCAGACACTGGAGAGACCTGTCAGGAGTAAGCGTGGACCAATGGTAGTATGGGAAACAGCCCTGCTAGAAAAATTAACCAATAAACTGAAACTGACATGGGGACAAACAGAAGAAGACACCACCAGGGGAGAGAGACAGCGGAAGAAGATTGGAAGAAATTTAAGGACTATCTCATTGCAAAATTAATGAATATTAGAATGACGTTGGTTTAGAAACTATGTGGTTTCCAGCCGGAATGGATAAGTAATAAGAAAAGAAGGGTCAAAAATTAAACGAAAATTAAGGGAAAGGATTTGCTGAACTAATAAAATAGAAATTGGAATACAGAGAGGGGAGGTATGAGGAAGTCGGGAAAGTAAGTTATAAGAAAAAAAGGGATTGAAATTATACTTGTTTTTTACTTTTTTTGTCTGTTTTTTATCATTGTTTTGTTTTGTCTTTATATAACTTTTGAAAAATTTAATAAAAATCTTTTTTAAAAAACCAAACAAACAGAAGAAGACCCCTTCACCCCGCCCGGTATGGCTCCCCTTTATCACATACACAGCCCAACAAGACGACAAAAATCCACCAACAGCATACAAATCAGTATGGCTAACATGATCCAAAAACACCCACCCACTGCACTCACACATGAAAACAGACCACCACAGCCAACCACAAATGAACAACCACACCCTAGGCCAACCCCAACCTCTCTCACCACTAAAAGAACACAAGTGAACAGCAGAGAACTTGCACAAGCAACGCTGACACCAAACCCCACATATATTATAATAGAAACCCACCCCCACCCCATCCCCCCCTCCACCTCTTTCCCCCTTTTCTTCCTAATGCCTCAACAAATGAAACTGATCCATGTTACTTGGAGAAAAAGAGAGAGAGACATTGCGCATACTTTTGTAAACCAAGCTAATCTTTAACAAAAATACATTAAAAAAGAAGAAATGGCTATCTTGGAGCATGTGGAGAGTGCCGTTTGCTGCACTACTGAGAGAGCACAAGAAAAGCCGACTGGATCAGGCCAATGGCCCAATGGGCCAGCATCCTGTTCTCACAGCGGCCAACCATATGTGTTCAGGATTCGAACACAAGAGCAACTCTCCCTGCGTTTTCCAGCAACTGGCGTTCAGAAGCACTGCTTCTCCTGATAGCCTTTGAAATAAAAAAATTGAAAGATAAATGTTCATAACGGCATATATAAACCACATGTCTGAAACCCCACAGAAAAGTCCTGGAACCATTTTGTCCCTCCCAAATTGACCTCAAATATTTCTCTGCAAGGTCGAAGGAAAATGGAAAAGCCTCCCCATTGTCTTTTCGTTCACAAATCCTGTCTTAAGGGTATGTCTATGTATAAATAGGGTGAGCCTGTGACCTGCCTCAGGAACTAAGTATTTGTCATTACAAAAGACTGGCCTGGTAATCCAATCAAGTGACCATTAACAGGTAACCTGCCAGACAGGAGATAAACAACGCACTCAGATTTCTGTTGTAGACCGCCCTTTCTGTGATGTAGGTATGATGTATCTGGTAGTAGTCTTGGACTCCAGGGCGGGCAATTTAAAATGTCTATATAAGGGTGGACACACCTTTGTTCGGGGTCCTCCTCCTTTCCTGCGTGTGAAGGGGGGACCCTGTTGCAACAGATCAATAAAGATCAGGCTTACCAGCTGCTTTGCTTCTCAATATTCTCTGGTTGGCCTCTGTTCTTTTCTCCGACCGATGGAGAACCTACAAAGGACTCTATAAGGGCTCTTGTGCCCCCATAAGGGAATAAGGGCAGATTTTTGTTTATTACACCTTCATGAATTTGTCCAATCCCCTTTTAAAGCCATCTGTGTTGGTGGCCGTCTCCTGCAGCAGCGAGTTCCATAGGTCAACAGTGCGCACTGTGCTGAAGAATTATTTTCTTTTTATTTAATTTTTTGTTCCTGAATCTTTCGACGGCAGCAGATCCAGGAGAAGGCCTTCCAGGTCCAGATCTCTCTCCCCCCCGCCCCCCCGCTCCTAAATGAATGGCAAAAGAAAGCTGAGGGCGGCGAGGATTTGTCACTGATTGCTACAAACTTCTTTTTGACCTAGAAGATCAGGTGTCCCATTCAACGCCTACGCCTGTAACAGGAGACTTTGGCAACTGGTTCGGTGCCTTCCATCCCCGACAGATTGGGCTCCCGTCAGGTGATCTTATCCCTCCGGAGCAGGCCTCTGGATTGGTCCCAGATAAATCCCTCGCAAATCTCCCTCTGTCTCTCTGCACCAGCCCCTGGCTCTTAAATAGAGGGGGGTCCAGGCAGTGACAGCTCTTTCCACGCCTCGCCTCTCCCCCAGAACCTGCCGGCTGTGAGCGCACCCAGGAAGGCGCCGTCGGAGCTTCGATACAAATGGCCAACACCAGCTTGGACGGTCCCAAGAGGCGTCCCCTGTCCCTCCTAGTCAGCAGAGAGGGGGCTGCCACCTTGGCCCCCCAGACGGAGCCTCTGTGGCATCATCCGAGCCGCTGGGACCTCCTCGTTCCGCAGAGGGCCAAGCCTACCCACCGAGTGGCAGATTTCTCCATCCGTTCCATTCTGGCCCAGGATGGCTCCGATAGGGAAGAGGAGACACACCAGGAGCCGGCAGAAGGAGCAAGCGTCAGGCCGTGGGGCAGCCCCTCTCAAGGCTACACCTGGATGCAATGCGGCCACTTCAAGCCCCCTTCCATTCCAAGTAAGACCTCAGCACCAAAAAAGTTGCCTCCCAGGGCTGCACCGGAGGAGCCAGGATAAAACCTGGGTGTTGTTCTGAGCTCCTCCGGGCGAACCGTTTAGTCAATGCAGTGGTACCTCGGGTTAAATACGCTTCAGGTTACGGATATTTCAGGTTACAGACTTCGCTAACCCATAAATAGTGCTTCAGGTTAAGAACTTTGCTTCAGGATGAGAATAGAAATCATGCTCCGGCGGCACGGCAGCAGCAGGAGGCCCCATTAGCTAAAGAGGAGCTTCAGGTTAAGAACAGTTTCAGGTTAAGAACGGACCTCTGGAACGAATTAAGTACTTAACCCAAGGTACCACTGTATTTATCCTGATTTGCTTACGCAAATCTTACGCGGTGGTTAGACTGCGCCCTGTCTTGACTAAGCATTTGTTCTGGTTGGCATGGATAACTAATATTTGTGTCCATTTACTGCATGCACGTGACGCAGGTGGCGCTGTGGGTTAAACCACAGAGCCTAGGACTTACCGATCAGATGGTTGGGAGTTCGAATCCCCGTGACAGGGTGAGCTCCCGTTGCTCGGTCCCTGCTCCTGCCCACCTAGCAGTTCGAAAGCACGTCAAAGTGCAAGTAGATAAATAGGTACCGCTCCGGCGGGAAGGTAAACGGTGTTTCCGTGTGCTGCTCTGGTTCGCCAGAAGCGGCTTAGTCATGCTGGCCACATGACCCGGAAGCTGTACGCCGGCTCCCTCAGCCAGTAAAGCGAGATGAGCGCCGCAACCCCAGAGTCGGCCACGACTGGACCTAATGGTCAGGGCTCCCTTTACCTTTACCTTTACTGCATGCACGTAGCTGCCTGCATTATCTGTCTGCAGAGGTATTGTTAACCAAGAGGTCTAGAAACTTAAGTCGGCAGATAGTTTTGCCAGGGATGGGCCAAAGGCAGGCATGGGGAAGTACTGGCCCTTCAGGCATTGTTGGTGTTTAGTCGTTTAGTCGTGTCCGACTCTTCGTGACCCCCTGGACCAGAGCACGCCAGGCACTCCTGTCTTCCACTGCCTCCCGCAGTTTGGTCAAACTCATGCTGGTAACCTTGAAAACACTGTCCAACCATCTCGTCCTCTGTCGTCCCCTTCTCCTTGTGCCCTCCATCTTTCCCAACATCAGGGTCTTTTCCAGGGAGTCTTCTCTTCTCATGAGGTGGCCAAAGTCTTGGAGCCTCAGCTTCAGGATCTGTCCTTCCAGTGCGCACTCAGGGCTGATTTCCTTCAGAATGGAGAGGTTTGATCTTCTTGCGGTCCATGGGACTCTCAAGAGTCTCCTCCAGCACCAGAATTCAAAAGCATCTATTCTACGGTGATCAGCTTTCTTTATGGTCCACCTCTCACTTCCATACATTACTGTATGGAATCCAGGCATTACTGAACTACAACTCCCATCTTCCCTGGCTATTGGGCGTGCTTTCTCGGGCTGATGGGAGTTGTAGTTTGGCAGGGCTCAATGAGCTTCTTAATCTCAGGGACCTGGGTTCGAGTGCCGCATTGGGCGAAAGTTTCTTCCATTGCAGGGGGGTTGGGGTCCCTTCCGACTGTACAATTCTATGAACATCTGGAGGGCCTTTAAAGATACAGGTATCCATAATTAGAGAGTGGGATGGAGTGAAGGAATACATGAAAAAAGATGGTTCCGGAATTGAAATATTAATAGAGAATGTGTAAAACGTGCAGGGGTAAGCAAGAAAATAATAAGAGAATCAATTGAATAATTATAAAATTATAAAATTATAATAATGCAACAAGATGGAAGAAGTAAAATATTGAGATCACACATGGGAGTGGGGGGGTATATGGGAACCTATAATATCATTTATGATATAATTTGTTACATCTTTGTTATAATTTGTTATATAAGCTAAGTGATGAATTAAAATATGCAATTTCAAATGGAAAGATTTAAGGATGTTAATCTTCAAGTTAAAGTTTATAAGAACTGTGATTTGGAAAACCGTTAAAAGGATATACACTGAAATTCAACCAAGGGGAAGCGAGGAAGTCACTTAACAATGTTAATAAGTGTAATTTTTAATCAGGTTATGATTTATGTTTGTTTGTGTTTTTTGTGTTTGTTTGTTTATAATTATGTGAAAATCAATTTTTAAAAATTGAATATTTTTTTTTACAAATATATATATATATAATATGTTAATTGTGTTGTATTTACATATAGCAAAGGGAAGCCTAGAGCAATTAGATATATTTTAATTTAGGTAATCTATGTAAATTGGCTTAGGTTAGAAAATGAATATGGATTTTGAATTTGATGTTTGTAATTTTTTTTGGGGGGGGGTTGAAATAAAAATTAGAAAATAAATAAAAATAAAATAAAGGTACAGGTATCCCAGGAAGGTGCCAATTCTCCCAGCGCTCCAGGTTCTGACCTGGGTTTTCTCCCTTCCCTGCAGAGATGAAGCAGACGGGCTGCGGCCCCCGGCCCCCCTACCGAAGCCCCCGGGTCCCCTTCTCTGCCCCTCAGCTGGGAATCCTGGAGAGCTGCTTCCAACAAACACATTATCTGAGCACCGAACAGATGAAGGAGGTGGCTCTGCTGCTGGGCCTCACGGAGAACCGGGTAAGAAAAGAACCCTAGTTCTCCAACCCCGTGGGCACCTCTGCGTGCTGTAGCTCTGCCACCTCCTGCACGTCAGTGGGTTGGGCTGGATGACCCTCAGGGATCCCTTCCAGCCCAACAGTGCTATGAACTCTATGATTCCTGGGCCACCAAGCTGCTCCTGGAGTGGCCCTTGCCCCTCAGCTTTGTGACAGTGCCTCCTGGTGGAGCAAAGCAAAGTTGCTCTTGGGACTGGGAATCGGCAGCCTTCTGGACGTCCTTGGACTCCGACTCCCATCAGGCAGCGCAGCGACGGCAAGGCATCATGGGACTTGTAGTCCAACAAGCTCTGGAGGGCTGCCAGTTTCCTATACACGTTCCCCTGGTGCCAGGTGGGGGCAGGGCACTTTTTGTCAGGCCGAGGGCCGCATTCCCCCAATGGGAACCACCTGGGGGCCACATGCCTTTGGGCCCAAGTGGGGATTCGAACCCTGGTCCCCAGGGTCCTAGTAGTCTAGTCCACCACACTAGTTTGTGGGAGAAGCATAGCTGTCAACCGTCCCTTATTTGGCGGGAAATTCCCTTATCCCAGCGCCGTGTCCCGTTGCTGTCCCTTACTGATGATGCCCCTTAAATTTCCCGGGTTTCATGCTCGCCCGGCTCGGGAGGGAAGCAGCGGCTCAGGGTCCTCCGCCATGTGAGAGAGCACACGCACAAGCTGCCACGTCTCCGTCTCTCCCTTTCCCCCCTCAGGGGTGCATCGTGAGAAGACGGGTGGCCGCGGGCGAGCGGGCAGGCAGGCAGGCAGCCCCTCTCTTGCGAGACTTCCGCCGCGCTGCCAGGGGAAGAAGCCTGAGGGAGGAGGAAGAGGAGGGGATGGGGAGGGACGCAGAAGGGCAGACCTTCAGCGGCTGCTGCGGTGCCGCAACTGCCTCATGCCGGGCTTACGGACAGCGTGGGCGAGAGTCTCTCTCCCTCCCTATCTCTCGGGTGGGGAAGGGCCGGCGGAACTCCTTGCACCAAGACGACGGCAGCCCCGACATGCTGCTTAGCATCCCCTCCAACCAGTGCAGCATCTTAATGTAGTGATTCCCCCCTCTGCATCCCTTTCATAACTCTATTTTTGTAAATCATTTGTCCATCCATAGTTCAAATTTTTACTACAAGTTTTCTGCCAATTCTACCAATATATGTAACTCTTGACAATAGCTTTTGAACTAAATTATAAACTTTCCCCATTCTTTATTAAAGAGGTCCTCTTCCTGGTTTCTAATTCTGCCTGTAAGCTTTGCCATCTGGAAAGTTTTGTCGTTCATCAGTTCATCAGTTTTGTCTGCCACTCTTCTATGATGGGAGTTGTAGACCCTTAGGATCATCTAGTCCAACCCCCTGCAAAACACAGTCAGTCGCAGCAAAAACAGCATGGCTCCATCAGTGCCAGATTTCTGTATAAGCTAAGCCAAAATCCCTTATTTTGGCTGCTGATCCCTTATTTTCGAGGCTGCTGGTCCCTTATTATCAAATCTTCAAGTTGACAGCTATGGGGAGAAGGCACCGACCGATTTTCGATTTTCGGACCGATTTCTCTCTTCCGTATTTTCGTAGAAACTGACCAGGGGCTGAGCATCCCAAGTGGGTCAAATCTGCACGACGGGCGACTGACCTCCTCTTCCTCTTTTTCTCTTTCTTCCTCCCCCCCAAGGTGAAGATTTGGTTCCAGAACCGGAGAGCCCGAGAAAGGCGGGACTCCCTGAAGCAGCATGGCTGTACCGCTGCCACCCCCAGCGCCAAGGAGACCCCTCTGCAAGGCCAGCCCCCCTTAGGTTGGCACTAACACCAGGGGGGAGTCAGGGTGGATGGGGAGGAGGGAATTGGGGTCGGGCAGTTTCCAAACCCACCCCAAAACCCTGCTGCCTGATCCAGAAGGTTTGGACTACAACTCCCATCAGTCCTTGCCCGCACTGATGGGAACGGTAGTCAAAAACACCCGAGGGCACCAGATTGGGGCATATTTGTCAACCGTCCCTTATTTGGTGGGACAGTCCCTTATCCCAGCGCTGTGTCCCGCTGCTGTCCCTTATTGACGATGTCCCTTAAATTTCCCGGGTTTCAAAGGAAGCAGCTCCTCTCCCTCTCTCCCTGCCGCCAGGGAGGAGGGAGGCTCCAACTGTGTTGCTTGGCTGCGTTGCTCACCCAATAAGGAGTCTAAGAACGACTGGGGGGTGGAGCTTGCATGCCTTGTGCCGATCAAATCGCCCGCGTTGCCTGGGGACTCGCCTTTGCTCAGCGCTTCCCAGCGGAGAGGTGACGGTGGTTTTCTTTGCTGCATCCCCTTTGCCGGGTTGCTGTGCTGTGGGAACCACTGCTTGTGGCTTCGTTTGGCTGCTGGCTGGGCTTTCTGCCTTTGGCTCGGAGGGGCTCAGAAGTCGAACATACCTATGTTCTGAAAATCCCTTATTTTGGCTGCTGATCCCTTATTTTCAAGGCTGCTGGTCCCTTATTTTCAAATCTGTAAGTTGACAGCTATGTTCCAAACCCACCCCCCAAACCCCTGCTGCCTGATCCAGAAGGTTTGGACTACAACTCCCATCAGTCCTTGTCCGCACTGATGGGAACAGTAGTCAAAAACACCCGAGGGCACCAGATTGGGGAAGGCTGGTGCAAACTTTTCAGGGACTGCATCTTTGAATTCTGCGGCTGTCAGGGAGCCAGCAAAGCGGTCCATTTATTTTCGGTCGGGCTTTGCCTGTCGCCCACCAGAATCCGCCCTGTGTGACCAGTGGTCCAGCGTCGTGCCGTTGATGCAATATTTCTGTCGTTGGAGGGTCCCTGCCTCCAGCGTCTCAGAGCCGCTCGATCAGCACAAAAGGGAGAGCTTTTTAGCCACCACATGCTCCAAAACCGGGCCTTTAGGGACACTGGAAGTTTTGAGGGAATCGTGCGCAAGTTCTGCGACGTAAAATGGAAAACACAGCTTGGGTCACAGAACGCACCGTATTTTTTGCTCCATAAGACGCACCAGACCATAAGGCGCACCTAAGTTTTTGGAGGAGGAAAACAAGGAAAAAAATATTCTGAATCCCAGAAGCCAGAACAGCAAGAGGGATCTGGCTTCTGGGATAGCATCTGGCTGTTCTGGCTTCTGGGATAGCCGCAAGCAGCCTCTCCCGGGCAGCGGGATGAAGGCTCCCCCTGCCCAAAGAGGCTGCGCAGAAGTCAGGAGAGGCGATTCGCTGAAGGGGCGCTGCACAGCTCTCCCTCTCTGCTCAGCGCCATTCACTCCATAAGACGCACTCACATTTCCCCTTACTTTTTAGGAGGAAAAAAATGCGCCTTATGGAGCGAAAAATACGGTAGTAGATCTAGCTGAAATGCAGCACGTATGCAACATTGATTGTGACAATGCACCCGTTATTGTATAATTGCAAGATTGCATCGTTGTAAGATTCAGAATTGTGCGAGGTGATACTAACTGCCTATCGCCTAGTGTCAAATTGCACCTTGCCAAAATCTGCTCCAACTCTGCCGGTCTTACTGTACCCTTGGCCCAATTCAGGTATCTGCAATTTTTTTTTTTTTTTGCAATTTTAAAATTGTCAACTTTGCTCCTCAAGGATTTCGCTCTGTTTTTTCCTTATCTGCTTTTTCTTTTCTTTTTTTTAAGTACCGGAGGGCTCAAAATAGTGGCTGTGCCAATTGAGCTCCTTTTGAGACAAAAGCGGGCTATAAATGCGATGAATGAAAGATTGGGTAAATAAAGAAAGGGCCACAGTTAATCACGGCCATTCATTTAAACGAGTCTGCTCTGCGGACAACTGATGTTGGGTACAGAAACCCCGATATATTTGTTTAAGCCATTCCTAGACCACCCTTCATAATATCTACCGCAGAGCAGTTTATAACGCACTGCTCCATAAATATAGTAATAAAAGGGGTAATGATAAGTAATAAAAAACCAAAACACAAATAGATTATTCCAAATACAGCCCCGTAGACTCTTCCCCCGTGACTGCCTCTCCGACCTTCTTCAGCTGCCAACGCGTTTTCTTAAGTGGAATATTTATTTATTTTTATTATTAACGGAATTTATATAGCCGCCCTGTAACAGGAAGTTCTATTCATATCGACTTTTAATTGAATTTACAAGAAGGTCTGAGTCAGGGACTCCACTTCTGTCACTGTAGCTCCCCCTTGTGGCCAATGTCAATATAAAAGGTAAAGGGACCCCTGACCATTAAGTCCAGTCGCAAACGACTCTGGGGTTGCGCGCTCAGCTTGCTCTGTAGGCCGAGGCGGCAGCTCTCAAGGCAGGGGAAATTCCCAGCCTCACCTTATATCTTTCCCTTAAGCAGGGCATCTCTACAGCCGGGCAGGGGAATTGCACGAAGAGTTGACCGCAGTCAGCCAATTAATGCTCCCATTTTACAGGTGTGGAACACTGACAGCTCAGCCAGACTTCCTTTTCTGCCACATTTCTAGGCACAGGTCCAGGCTGTAAAACTTCATGTCTGAGTAGTTTTGTTTTGTTTTTGTCCTGGCGCTGGGAAAAACGTGTTGTTGTTGTTGTTATCCCATATGCATAGCTGTCAACGTTTCCCATTTTTTAAGGGAAATTCCCTTACTCCGAATAGGATTCCTCGCAATAAAATGGAAAAGTTGACAGCTACCGTATTTTTCGCTCTATAGGACGCACCAGACCATAGGATGCACCGGACCATAGGAGGGGGAGAACAGGGGGGGGAAATTCTCCCCCTCTCTGCTCAGCGCCCCTTCAGTGAAGCGGCAGGAGAAACGGAGCCCCTTCCATTTCTCCTCCCGCTTCGCTGAAGGGGTGCTGCGCAGAGAGGGAAAACTGTGCACCTTTCCAGCGAAGCGAAGCCTGGAGAGCAAGAGGGATTGGTGTGTACCGACCCCTCTCGCTCTCCAGGCTTCAGGCGGCTATCCGCAAGCCTTCGGAGCGCAGCGGGAACTCTTGCTGCGCTCTGAAGGCTTGCGGATAGCTGCCTGAAGCCCCTGGAGCGAAGCGGGAGTTCCCACTGCGCTCCAGGGGCTTCAGCGAAAGCAACGCGAAGCCTCCGGAGCGCGGGGGAAGTTCTCCCTCTGCGCTTCGGAGGCTTTGCGTTGCTATCGCTGAAGCCAAGGTGCCTGCATTCACACCATAAGACGCACACACATTTCCCCTTAATTTTTGAAGGGGGAAAGTGCGTCTTATAGAGTGAAAAATACGGTGTGTCCATACAGTGAATCGAACTCGTAGCCTTGGCCTTATCAGCACTGCACTCTAACCAGCGGAGCTATCCAGGCATACTATAATTCAAGTTTTCCCAGGGAAAGCACCAGGACGAAACAAACAAACAAACAAACCCCAATGCTTGGGCACAGAGCTTTTAAATGCCTGGAAACACAGCGCAAAAGTCTGGATGAGCCCTGAGGTTCAGAGAGAGAAGCAACTTGCACCAAGCTGACCACAACCCACAGCAGAGAATAATTTTCAGCAACCCTCTCCCGGAAATCTACTCCCATCTGTAGATCCCTCAATTACCCTCGTCCTCCCCCTGAGCTAAGGGTTAACCTGCTCCGAATATTAAGTTATCTGGAGGTGTGCAATGCAAACAGCTTCCACCCCCTGCTGCAGGAAGACCCCTTCTGTTTAGGGGGCTGCCTATCCCCACTGAGTCTTTTACCCTGACCCCCAAGAGCCCCCCTTCACCCTCCAGAGCTAGGGTAAACACTGAACAGGCCAAAAGCCCTACAGCTGTGGGTCCAAAGTCTACACTCGCCTGATCAGCTTTCAGCTGGTTGTGCAGAATCGGCCTTTCTTGATGCCCAAATCTTTCCCCCCACTGCTAAATCTTTTTCCCCCCCTTTCGGCGCTTTGTTCTGAATTCCGCATCCGTTTTGTCTGGAACAGCTTGCCCCGCCACACTGATTAAAGAAGCAAAGAGGGAGTTTGTTCTGTCAGTTAAAAATATCCTTGAAAGAAGCGTAATTGCCTTGGAAAGAGACAATTGCCAGCTACAAAGGGATGTCACCGGCTGCTGCAGAGGATGAAATGATAAGCTATGCATTGCATGCAGTCTTAATGCTGTTGCCAGTTAAACACATGCCCCGTGAAGCTAAGATGGCGATCTCCCAGACCCCGCACTCGCCATCTGAGACCTTTCTTCGTGGGCCTCCTCCACGAGAGGTCCGTAGGGTGGCAACATGAGAGCGGGGACTTTATTGCAGTGGCTCCCGGTTTGTGGAATGCTTTCCTCAGGGAGGCTCATCGGGCGCCTTCATTACAGATCTTTGGGCACCAGGCAAAAACATTCTTCATCAACCCAGCCTTTGGCTTATTAACATTCAATGTCCTTTTAAGTGTGTTTGTGGGACAGGAGTTATGGGTTTGTTTGTTCTTGTCTTTGTTATGTGTTTTGTGTTTTTAATTTTGTATTTTTATGCTGTGAACCGCCCCTGGATCTTCAAGTGGAGGGCGGTATATGTATTTAATAAAATAAATAAACGACAGAGAGTCTTTGTGATACCTTAAAGGCTGAGGGTTGACGCCAGCGAAGGGTCGCACCATTTATTTAAAGCGCTGTGATGTTGCTTTAAACAGGCATACACACGCCAATAATTCTGGGAGTTGTAGTTCGTTCAGGGTGCTGGGAGTTGTTAGGAGACCCCCCCCCATTCCCCTCCCAGAACTAAAATTCCCAGTGAAGAGGGGCTGAGAGCTAAACCACTCTGAGAATTATAGCTCTGTGAGGAGAACAGGATTCCTCCTAACAACTGTCAGCGCCCATCACAAACTACAGCTCCCAGGATTCTCTGAGGGAAGCCATAATTGTTTAAAGTGGTAACACAGCTCTTTAAATGTATGGTGCAAATGTGGCCAACATCATACTGAACTTGATTTTCCACTTACTGGGCACACCCGAGAGAGGACTGAGATGTCTTCACCCGATGCTAATTTCCTGCTAGCATCCCAAAACTCCTATCCAATGAATAATAATAACAATTTATTATTTATACCCCGCCCATCTGGCTGAGTTTCCCCAGCCACTCTGGGCGGCTCCCAATCTAGTATTAAAAACAATACAGCGTTAAATGTTTCCCTGAACAGGGCTGCCTTCAGATGTCTTTTAAAGATAGGATAGCTACTTACTTCCTTCACATCTGAAGGGAGGGTGTTCCACAGGGTGGGCGCCACTACCGAGAAGGCCCTCTGTCTGGTTCCCTGTAACCTTACTTCTCGCAATGAGGGAACCGCCAGAAGGCCCTCGGCGCTGGATCTCAGTGTCCAGGCTAAACGATGGGGGTGGAGATGCTCCTTCAGGTATACTGGGCTTTTGAGGCCGTTTAGGGCTTTCAAGGTCAGCACCAACACTTTGAATTGTGCTCGGAAACGTACTGGGAGCCAATGCAGATCTCTCAGGACCGGTCTTATGTGGTCCCGGCGGCCACTCCCAGTCACCAGTCTAGCTGCCGCATTCTGGATTAATTGCAAATTAATTCTGCAATTAATTGCAGATTAATTCTGCATAATTAATTCTGGATTAATCCATTCTGGATTAATTGAAGCCATCGTCTCTGCAGGTGTTGTCATCTGAGCATGTGCAATGGCTGTCTAAACTGCACACACCTCAGGTAAACCAGGGCTTGTATACTGAAATCGGAGGGAAACTGGTTTGAGGGGAATTGCGTCAAACAAAAGAATTTTTCACGACACCCCAAAAGAGAGATGGATTGTGGCCAATGCCTCTCAGCAATGGGAATGTGGTGGAGTTGGAATAAAACGTACACAGCCTGGGTTGGAAGCATAATACAACCCTGACGCATACTATTGCGCTATAAGCTTTCGTAGACCGCAGTTACTGCATTCCACAAATGCCCTGGTACGTTTGTAAATCTTTAAGGTACAGTGGTAACTAGGAACTTGAACGTAATCCGTTCCGGAAGACGGTTCGTCTTCCAAAATGTTCGAGTTCCGAGGCGTGGCTTCCGATTGGCCGCCAGCTAGGTTTTTGCACAGCAGAAGCAGCGTCGGATGTTTGTGTTCCAATGAACGTCCGAAAACCGGAGCGCTTCCTTCCGGGTTTTCGGCATTCGGGAGTCGAAACATTCGAGAACGGAGCCGTTCGAGTTCCAAGGTACAACTGTACCACAATTCTCTCTGCTGCTTTTGCAATGGCAGGCTGTTCCTGAAAGGCTGTTTTGCTTTTTTATAAAACACATTATGTCCCGCATGTACGTTCCAAAATCCACAGTTGGGTAATACCTTTAGTTGGACCAAGCAAAATGTCACAAAACCATGGCCCATTTTCAAGTTCCCCAGAACCTGACCATCTGATAAGGAGTCGCACAAAGTTGTTTTCCTTCTCGGAAGGAACTGGCAATGCCCATCGCTCGATGCAAATGAACCGATGGACTGATTAACTGAGAAGGCACCTCTAGGAGGTACAGAGATATACACACACAAATACACAAGTTTGTGATTTTTGCCAGGGACAGAGAGCGGAAACCAGGATTGTTCCCGAAACAGAGGAACAGTTAGACCGCCCGTCGTTGGGTAATCGCCACTAAACTGGCAACCTCTGCGATTGTGAACAGAACGTCCAGGTCAGGAAATGTGACTTTTCTGAGCACCGTTCTTCCTCGCAGCGTAAGCTCTGAACTGCTGGGGTTCTAGCCAGTGTCACAGAATCACAGAGTTGGGATCCCTGTGGTCATCTAGTCCAACCCCCTGAAATGCAGGAATCTCAGTGAAAGCATCCGTGATAGATGCCATCCAACCTCTGCTTAAAAACCTCCCAATAATAATAATAATAATAATTTTTTATTTATACCCCACCCTTCCCGGTTCAGAAAACCGGGCTCAGGGCGGATAACAACAAATTTAAAACAATTGATGCAACAAAAAACAGCATAAAATACAGTATAAAACGTTAATAACAATAAATTCAGAATTCAAAAATCAATTTAGGGGGGAAATCCATCCAATAAACATTAGAGGATCACCAGGGTTAGCTGGCTAAATTAGTCCTATTTGGGCCAGCGAGGAGACCAGGGGAGAATTAGCTGTGGGATCTCAGAGCGGGTAATCTTCATAAAATGGGGAGGGGGAAGCAAGGAAGGGGAATAAAAGATCAGGCTAAGTTCAAAGATCAGGCTAAGTTTGTCTGCAGGTAGCGTATGGTATTTAAAAGGTAAAGGGACCCCTGACTGTTAGGTCCAGTCGTGACCGACTCTGGGGTTGCGGTGCTCATCTCGCTTTATTGGCTGAGGGAGCCGGCGTACAGCTTCCGGGTCATGTGGCCAGCATGACTAAGCCGCTTCTGGCAAACCAGGGCAGCGCACGGAAACACCGTTTACCTTCCCGCCGGAGAGGTACCTATTTATCTACTTGCACTTTGACGTGCTTTTGAACTGCTAGGTTGGCAGGAGCAGGGACCGAGCAGCGAGAGCGCACTCCGCCACGGGGATTCGAACTGCCGACCTTCTGATAGGCAAGCCCTAGGCTCTGTGGTTTAACCCCCAGCGCCACCTGCGTTCCTAGCGTATGGTATTTAGCATTTGGTAAATACATCAGAAAAGGTTATTTTGTGGGGCTTCCCGGTGTTTGTTTATTTGTTTCTTTTAAATGGCAAAAGCCCACAGGAGAAAATGACCCACTGAGCCCACTAGAGGGCAATAGACTTCCACTGGGCTGCTTGATTATCCCAGGGATACCAAAAGAGGTTGAAGGATGTTCCTATTTGGGTACCATCCCCGAAGGGTTGGTTGGTTGGTTGGCCTGCACGCAGACAAGATTGTAAAGGAGATTAAGGATCCAAACTCCCCTTTTAAAAACCTCCCTGAGCTCTGCCCCTTCTTCAGTCAAGTCAAGGTTTCCCAAAGCGGGAAAAAGTTTAACTGGGGCATGAGGCATGTGCAGAGTGCATGTCCCTTGCTAATGAGGAACAGCTGCATTTAACCATTCCACAAGGCCAACGCATTCTCAGGCCTTGCCGCTAAAACATCATATACAGTGGTACCTCGGGTTACATACGCTTCAGGTTACAGACTCTGTTAACCCAGAAATAGTACCTTGGGTTAAGAACTTTGCTTCAGGATAAGAACAGAAATCGTGCTCTGGTGGCGCAGCGGCAGCAGGAGGCCCCATGAGCTAAAGTGGTGCTTCAGGTTAAGAACAGTTTCAGGTTAAGAACAGACCTCCGGAACGAATTAAGTACTTAACCCAAGGTACTGGCACGGAGCTTTGCTTTTCGAAACAATTGTTTTTACAGCATCAGAAGAAGAACCATTCTAACGTCTTTATTTCCCTCCCCAAAAAGGTGCCACACGACATAACTGCCTTTTGCAAAACCACAAGGGGCTTTTGGAAAGGCGTTGGAGCGAGGCTTTGGAGCCGCAACCCCCCTCCCCACCCTCTTTAATGCTCCAATTTAAGACGTCCACGACGCCAGAATTTGGGTCAGGGTTGACGGCAGCTTTATAGTGAACAGGTGTGTTTTAGGAGTCCTGGTCTGCTAAGGCTCCAGTTTTGAGAGTTCTTGAGTCTGGCTTCTAGAGTCTGGGATGCCAGCAAGGCTGGACGACCCGGGCCGCCTCTCCTTTCTCTTTTCCATTTCTTCGTTCTCTCGCCCTTCTGTAACTACCTGGTCCCTTCTGCCATGCTACAGCCACAAACAGGAAGTCCTGGTTAATCATCAACCGGACCGCATCACCGGTGACAGGTGGGGGCCAAGGCCGCAAGAGATAAGGGAACAGACGGTAGGGGTAGCATGGAAGGGACCCACCCGATAGATAACACGTAGCCGCCGCGGCTTAACCGTTTCCATCCCGCGGCACGCTCCACATGCACCGCCACCAAAAACCAGCGTTCATAAGAAATCCGCAGGGTTATCTTTGGCACGGCCTGATAGCAAAAATGGGTTTCTCGGACAATCAGTCCCAGTGAGTTTAATGGGGTTTTATTCCTGCGTTGGGTGCAGTCAGCTCCAGTTCTCCAGGGGGAGCAGGGCAGTACAATCTATGACATGCTGCTGTTGGAGTGTCTGGAGGCGGTTGGAGGATGGATGGCGGCTAACAGATTGAGGTTGAATCCTGACAACACAGAAGTACTGTTTTGGGGGGACAGGAGGCTGGCAGGTGTGGGGAATTCCCTGGTCCTGAATGGGGTAACTGTGCCCCTGAAGGACCAGGTGCGCAGCCTGGGAGTCATTTTGGACTCACAGCTGTTCATGGAGGCACAGGTCAAATCTGTGTCCAGGGCAGCTGTTTACCAGCTCCATCTGGTACGCAGGCTGAGACCCTACCTGCCTGCAGACTGCCTCACAAGAGTAGTGCATGCTCTGGTTATCTCCCGCTTGGACTACTGCAATGCGCTCTACATGGGGCTACCTTTGAAGGTGACCCGGAAACTACAACTAATCCA
This sequence comes from Podarcis gaigeae, assembly GCF_964106915.1. Taxonomy (NCBI): domain Eukaryota; kingdom Metazoa; phylum Chordata; class Lepidosauria; order Squamata; family Lacertidae; genus Podarcis; species Podarcis gaigeae. Next base: position 83,634,875 of record NC_139684.1, read on the forward strand.
GAATGCGGCCGCTAGACTGGTGACTGGGAGCGGCTGCCAAGACCATATAACACTGGTCTTGAAAGACCTACATTGGCTCCCAGTACGTTTCCGAGCACAATTCAAAGTGTTGGTGCTGACCTTTAAAGCCTTAAACGGCCTTGGCCCATACACCTGAAGGAGCATCTCCACCCCCATCGTTCTACCCGGACACTGAGGTCCAGCGCCGAGGGCCTTCTGGCGGTTCCCTCACTGCGAGAAGCCAAGTTACAGGGAACCAGGCAGAGGGCCTTCTCGGTAGTGGCGCCCGCCCTGTGGAACACCCTCCCACCAGATGTCAAAGAGAAGAACAACTACCAGACTTTTAGAAGACATCTGAAGCCAGCCCTCTTTAGGGAAGCTTTTAATGTTTGATGTATTACAGTATTTTAATATTTTTTGGGGAAGCCACCCAGAGTGGCTGGGGAAGCCCAGCCAGATGGGCGGGGTATAAATAATATATTATTATTATTATTATTATTATTATTATTATTATTATTATTACTGTTATTAGACTGCATTTGATGCATTGGAAGATGAAATATTGAGATATATGTGTTCAGAAATAGATGGGAGAAACCTCCACTAGGAAGCTGAAATGGGGTTGGGGGTCTTTTGAACAGGGTACTCTCTGCCAAGCTAGGCCACCTTGCAGGATTGTTCTGAGATGAATGAGATAGACAGAGACAGGATTTATGTTAGAAAGGAGGAAGGAGACCCACCTGTCATCATTCTCTGTCTGGCTCTGTCTAGCAGATCCGGAACGAAACGTCTCAACAACCGTTGTTTTAAATTACTTCTCTTTTGACCCCGAGTGCTGCGAAAAATCTGCCACAATCGTTCCACAATTTCTACTTTTAGTGAAGTATTTTTATTTATTGACGTGATTGGGGGCAGCAGCTGCCCCCCTGCCTATTCCCAGGGATAGACAGTGTGGCATAGTGGTTAGAGGGTCAGACAAGGACCTGGGAGAACGGGTTTCAAATTCCCCAATCAGATTTCATGTTCACCTTGAGCCAGACGCTGCTTCCAGCCTAACCTATCTCATAAGGTTGTCGTTGGGATTAAATGAGGAGGGGGAGAGCCCTGTACACCACAAGGAGCTCCTGGGAGGGAAAAGTGAGCTATAAATGCAGTTAATTCAGTTCATCCAGCATGCTGGGATTCTGGGCATCGTCGTCCAAAACATCTGGAATATGCTAGGTTAGGGATGGCTGGGTTTGGCAGAGATTTGGCCGCAAGATTGTTGTTGTTGTTGTTGTTGTTGTTATTATTATTATTATTATTATTATTATTATTATTATTATTATTATTATTATTTAACCCCCCCCCCAGCCAAGGCTGGGCTCAGAGCGGCTTACAAGCAATAATAAAAACAAGTTGAATGATTACAACTTAAAAACAAAATTAAAATGCAACATTAAATATTGAAACATTAAAATATTAAAATGTAGCCTCATCGCAGGAGGAGAAGGAAAATAAAATAGAAAGAGAGGGAGGGAATCAAATTGGCTCCAAGCCAAAGGCCAGACAGAACAACTCTGTCTTACAGGCCCTGCGGAAAGAAATCAGATCCTGCAGGGCCCTGGTCTCATGAGGCAGAGCGTTCCACCAGGCCGGGGCCAGTGTTGAAAAGGCCCTGCCTCTGGTTGAGGCTAATCTGACTTCCTTAGGGCCCGGGACCACTAGGGTGTTGCTATTTATGGACCTTGAGGCTCTCCGTGGGGCATACGGGGAGCCAGTGCAGCTGGAAAAGCACTGGGTGAATATGCTCCCATGGCAGAGACCCCGTGAGGAGCCTCGCTGCAGCATTCTGCACCCGCTGGAGTTTCTGGGACAGCTTCAAGGGCAGCCCCGCGTAGAGCGAATTACAGTAGTCAAGCCTGGAGATGACCGTCGCATGGATCACTATAAGTTGCCCAATGCTATAGCTGAGCAAGGGTTCAAACCTACATCTCCATGATCCAATAAAAGAGATCCACTACACTAGAGGGTAGCCAACATGGGGTATTCTGGACTACAACTCCCATCAGCCCCAGCCAGCATGATGGGAGTTGTAGTCCTGCAAAATCTGGAGGGCGTCATGTTCGTTCCTCCTCAACTCTACATCATTGTGCTTCTCTCTTGGGTTTAGCAATCACCAACGTGGCTTCCTTATCACCCTGTCCAACACCCCTGCCCTCCATAAAGGCGACCGAGAACAATGCTCAATCTTTTTTCTTCTCTGCTCCTGCCAGAGATTCGCCTTTGTCCCATTTGCTGCTTGTTTCAAAATGTGAGGAGTGGCTTTCTAAGCTGCCTCCAAGCAGAACTTTCCCATTCTATCCTGTATATTTGCAGACGGTTGAAACGAGCAGAAAAAACAACACCCTGATGCGCAACACATTTTGTGTGTGTACACAAATAATCAGGTTTTTTTTTATTTTTTGGTTTTGGTTTTGCTCCGTCACAAATGTGACTTGCTACCGGATGGGCTGAAAGCTTCTCTTTCCCCCTGTGACACAGGGAGTCCCTCCGTCGCCCGCCCCCTCCCAAACCTGGGTTCTCCCAACACATCAGATTTTGGCCCTGCACCAGTTTTGCTGAAAGGCAGCTTAGTCATCAGTGTTGATTCACGGCAGTTTTTATCATGAAAGCCTTTTCCTTATCGTGAGGAGGGAGCTACACAGGCTCGGCTGAGAAAGAAACCGAGGCTAGAAGTTGCGGACACCAGGCTCTTAAGACCCGAAACTGATTGTGAAAAAAGACAAGGGTTTTATGGGCTGGACCAATAAAAATGAGAGCTTTTGCTGGCCGGCTACTGGCTTTTCCTGGGCGAGCCCTCCAGACTGGATTTTTTTGTAGGTGCATTCAGAAACTTTGCATGTTTACTTATTTATTTACTGCCCGCCCTTCACCCTAAGGAGCCTGAGAAACAAAATGGCGGCCGGCTGCGCCATGAGATTGCCGTGCAGCCGATTGCTTAAAAAAAACACAGACTGGCTCCCTCCCAGGAGTTGCCTGGGATACCAAAGTAGGGATTAAAAAAAAGTAGGCCTGTAAAACTAAAGTGTGTGTGTTTTTAGACAGCATCTTAAAAAGCAGAGACATCACCTTGCCAATGAAGGTCCATATAGTTAAAGCTATGGTTTTCCCAGTATACAACAATGAGCATTCATACTGATCTATTTGCATGGTAGCGTTTCCCAAGCCGGAATTAAGATTGCCGGAAGTAATATCAACAACCTCAGATATGCAGATGACACAACCTTGATGGCAGAAAGTGAGGAGGAATTAAAGAACCTTTTAATGAGGGTGAAAGAGGAGAGTGCAAAATATGGTCTGAAGCTCAACATCAAAAAACCGAAGATCATGGCCACTGGTCCCATCACCTCCTGGCAAATAGAAGGGGAAGAAATGGAGGCAGTGAGAGATTTTACTTTCTTGGGCTCCATGATCACTGCAGATGGTGACAGCAGTGACGAAATTAAAAGACGCCTGCTTCTTGGGAGGAAAGTAATGACAAACATAGACAGCATCTTAAAAAGCAGAGACATCACCTTGCCAACAAAGGTCCATATGGTTAAAGCCATGGTTTTCCCAGTAGTGATGTATGGAAGTGAGAGCTGGACCATAAAGAAGGCTGATGGCCGAAGGATTGATGCTTTTGAATTCTGGTGCTGGAGGAGACTCTTGAGAGTCCCATGGACTGCAAGAAGATCAAACCTCTCCACTCTGAAGGAAATCAGACCTGAGTGCTCACTGGAAGGACAGATCCTGTAGCTGAGGCTCCAAGACTTTGGCCACCTCATGAGAAGAGAAGACTCCCTGGAAAAGACCATGATGTTGGGAAAGATGGAGGGCACAAGGAGAAGGGTTCTTGAAGCTACCAGCATGAGTTTGACCAAACTGCGGGAGGCAGTGGAAGACAAGAGTGCCTGGCGTGCTCTGGTCCAGGGGGTCACGAAGAGTCGGACATGACTAAATGACTAAACAACAACAACAACAAAATCTTTGCTGGAAGACTGATACTCTAAGGATGGATGGATGAAGCCAGGGGTCATCAAGGTTTACTCCAGCGGAGATTCCCCCGTGGGCTGGATCGTGCGCACGCTTGCGATTTTTGTGTCTGCGTCTGCGCAGATGCGATCTCCAGCGCCGTGGAAGCAAGTCCCTGCACCGCACTGCGCCGGTTTAGCACGCAGGGACTCGCCGAGCAGGCAGCTCGGTTTGGGGGTGGCTTGTGGGCCGGTTAAACGACCCCCATGGGCTGCTTGTGGCCCTTGGGCCTTAGGTTGCCAAGCCCTGGATGAAGCCCTCACTAACAACCAGACATCTCAGATCCTGAGGGGACACTTAATCGTTTGAGGCAGGGTATAGATTTCACAGAATCATAGAGCTGGAAGGGACCCCCAAAGGTGCTCTAGACCAACCCCCGCGACGCAAGAATCTTTCGCCCAACGTGGGTCTCGAACCCACGACCTTCGGATTAAGAGTCTCCTGCTCTTAGTGATCTACTCACTAAACGTTACAAATAATGAAATCGTAAAAAAAAAAAAAAAATGGATTTACCATGCTATATTAGAATAAAAAAAACTTATTTTGATGAATTGGAAGAGCCACAAAAAGATTCCGTTGAGCACACGGATTGATCATATGGACAGATTAGCTACATATGAACAAATTGCATATCAACGCAAATTAAGAATGGATAAATATGAAGAAATCTGGAATGAATATTTAAGCGATAAGGCGGATAGTGGGGGGAAGTGGGGGGGGGAGGAGAGAGAGGAGGGAAAATATTGTTAAAAGGGTGCAGTCATAGGTATATCAGTGTATTTAAATCTGAATGGTCAAATTGTGTTGTTATTATTATTATGGTTTTGGTTGTAGTGTCTTTTGTGGTTGTTGTCTGTATCGGAAAAATAATTAAATAAATTAAAAAATTAAAAACCAAATAATGAAATCGTAAAAAAAAAAAAAAAATGGATTTACCATGCTATATTAGAATAAAAAAAACTTATTTTGATGAATTGGAAGAGCCACAAAAAGATTCCGTTGAGCACACGGATTGATCATATGGACAGATTAGCTACATATGAACAAATTGCATATCAACGCAAATTAAGAATGGATAAATATGAAGAAATCTGGAATGAATATTTAAGCGATAAGGCGGATAGTGGGGGGAAGTGGGGGGGGGAGGAGAGAGAGGAGGGAAAATATTGTTAAAAGGGTGCAGTCATAGGTATATCAGTGTATTTAAATCTGAATGGTCAAATTGTGTTGTTATTATTATTATGGTTTTGGTTGTAGTGTCTTTTGTGGTTGTTGTCTGTATCGGAAAAATAATTAAATAAATTAAAAAATTAAAAACCAAATAATGAAATCGTTATTATTATTATTATTATTATTATTATTATTATTATTATTATAGCCTGAGGCGATAGTGGACTCCAGGCTCATCATTGGCAATGGTGCCCCTGGCATCTTCTCCGGAAGGTTCCGTGTCCACACTCATCCATTGAAGAACTGGTGTGCGAAACCTGACCTGGCGGGGGACTAGCCCTGAGGTAATCCCTCATGGCAAACACAGAATGTGTGCTCAAGATACAGCCCTCATGATAGACTCTTAACCCTCCTGCCTGAAGCAGCAGGGCCTCTCCCACCGTGCCGCCACCCAAGGACAGAGCTAATCCATCAAACTGGGACAGGCAACCCATTAAACATTAACCCGGGCGCTGTTCTCGCCGCTGCCCTCCGGCCGGTGCCAGGGAGGCGGTGCCAGCTGGGTGGGGCCTGGAGGCTTGCTCCCGCCCGGACCTTCTCTTGCCGCCTTGAGGGTGCCCCTCGTGGGCATGGTTCCCCTGCGGGTGCCGTCCAGGAAGTACTTGGGGGGCAGCCACCTGGGAACCCCACTGAGCAGAAGGACCCGCTTGCACCCCAAAAAAAGAGCAAAACCCCAAACACTCCACCCTACAGCAGGCCTGGCTAAGGCTTGCCACATTTTCGAAGAAGTGAAATACAGTCATACCTCATGTTACGTTTGCTTCAGGTTGCGTCCCGCAGTGACTCAGAAGTACTGGAAAGGGTTACTTCCGGGTTTCGGCGCTTGCGCATGCGCGCAAAATGACGTCACACGCATGCGCAGAAGCGGCGAATCACGACCCGCGCACGCGCAGATGCGGGTTACATTCTGCTCATAATAATAATAATAATTTATTATTTATACCCCGCCCATCTGGCTGGGCATCCCCAGCCACTCTGGGCGGCTTCCAACAAAACACTAATATACAATAACCTATTAAACATTAAAAGCTTCCCTAAACAGGGCTGCCTTCAGATGTCTTCTAAATAATAATAATCCCGTTTGCAACCAGAGGTACCACTGTAATGCAAGGGGCCCTTGAGACCCTTCAGTCCAGAGTCTAACTGAGCACATTGCCCAAGTCTATGTTATGAGAAAAGTAGTGATCCTTTTCCCTTATGGGGTGTCCAAGAGCCCCTATAGATTCCTTAAGTAGGTCCCCTATCAGAAGAAGAAAATAACCAGCCAGAGAATATTGAGAAGCAAGGCTCTGGTAAGGATGATCTCTATTAAACTGTTGCAACAGGGTTCTCACTCACCACACGCAGGAGGGAGGAGGAACCCAGAACACTGGTGTGTAAGACCTTATATAAAGGTAAAGGTACCCCTGACCATTAGGTTCACTCGCGAACGACTCTGGGGTTGCGGCGCTCATCTCGCTTTATTGGCAGAGGGAGCCGGCGTACAGCTTCCGGGTCATGTGGCCAGCATGACTAAGCCACTTCCGGCGAACCAGAGCAGCACACGGAAACACTGTTTACCTTCCCACTGGAGTGGTACCTATTTATCTACTTGCACTTTGATGTGCTTTCAAACTGCTAAGTGGGCAGGAGCTGGGACTGAGCAACGGGAGCTCACCCCGTCACGGGGATTCGAACCGCCGACCTTCTGATCGGCAAGCCGTAGGCTCTGTGATGTGTGTGTGCACCTGCTGAACTTGTTTAATGCAGGATGCAGGGGGAGTAGGAAAAACCAACAAACATGTCATCTTCTTCTTTGGCAATCACTCATAGCCAAGTAAGATTGTCTCTCAGGCCAGTTACAGATAGGTAGCCGTGTTGGTCTGCCATAGTCAAAACAAAAAAATTCCTTCCAGTAGCACCTTAAAGACCAACTAAGTCAGTTCTTGGTATGAGCTTTCGTGTGCATGCACACTTCTTCAGATACACTGAAACAGGAAACTGGAAAGAGAAGCTGCTGAATTACAACTTATCACCAAACTTAAAACCATGGAGAAACCTGGCCTGAACAAAGACCTTGGATTCTTATCTCATTATACATGACAAAGCCATTTTTCACCTTTTCACCCCTTGCTTCTTCCTGTAAGACCTATTGCAGTCGTTAAGAGTCTTCAACAGGCTCATCACAGCTATCTGCCAATCACCCATTCCCACCAGCCTTCTGAGTAATACCCCTCCCCACCTTCTCACTATATAGAAGGGTCTGGAAACTTCTGTTTCAGTGTATCTGAAGAAGTGTGCATGCACACGAAAGCTCATACCAAGAACTGACTTAGTTGGTCTTTAAGGTGCTACTGGAAGGAATTTTTTTGTTTTGTCTCAGGCCAGTGTTTCCCAGTTGTCGGTGTTTATACTACATTTTTAAAGATTTCCTTTGGGAGAGTCTTTAAACCACTTTTGTTGACCACCAGCATTACGGAATAGAGTAGTTGCTTTGGAAGACGATAATCAGGTATCTGCCCTACATGCCCAGTCCAACAAAGCTGATGTTGAAGAATAATTGCTTCGACACTGGTGATCTTTGCTTCTTCCAGATATTGACAATATGAGAAATCCCGCTTAAACACTTTAGACTCTTCTGAAACCACACTGCCAACGTGCTTCTGGGTTGCTGTAAACAGGTTGTTTAAATATTGTGAACAGGTTGTAGGCAACAGGTTTTTCCTTTTAATTTACCAGATCCCCCCTGGAAATGCTAAATCTGGATTAAGCAGGGAGGGGGGCATACAGACTGGCACTTTGATGCCAATTATGCCATGTACCCACCTCACAATAAAAGCCTTTCATGATGCCCCCTCAGCCACTAGTCTACCAGGTGCCGTATTTTTCGCTCTATAAGACGCACCAGACCATAAGACGCACCTAGTTTTTGGAGGAGGAAAACAAGAAAAAATCTCAGAAGCCAGAACAACAAGAGGGATCGCTGCACAGCGAAAGCAGTGATCCCTCTTGCTGTTCTGGCTTCTGTGATAGCTGCACAGCCTGCATTCGCTCCATTAGACGCACACACATTTCCCCTTACTTTTTAAGAAGGGGGAAAGTGAGTCTTATAGAGCAAAAAATACGGTATTTGTTTTCAGTTGACCCACCTCTGATCTAGAATCACTATATATTCCTGCCCATTCCTGTGCACATAACCCCAGGAAACTGAATTTCATTTGTTTTTCAATATCGCTAGTATTTCAGTTTCTTACTCGCCCTTCGCCGTAAGGTCCCGAGGCATAAAATGCAACATTAAAAGCAGTTTCCCAACAATTGCAGTCACTGGAACAAGGTGGATCCTAAAAAATATACAGCAAGCCCTCGATTTACATTCTGGGCATATAGTCAAAACGCAATGGGTTCAATGGGGGGTGGGATCGCCAAAGTCTTCCCATCCCATCCCCCCAGATACCCACCCCCTTTTATTTATTTATTTTCCTGGCAAAGTCCCGGATTTCGTTGTCCCTGAGAGGGGGCAATGACAATAACGATATTATTATTATTATTATTATTATTATTATTATTATTATTATTTACAAAAGTCGTCCCGGTTTCTGATTTGATCCCGGAATCTCCCGCTTTTCCTTAGGATATCCCTATTTTCATCGGATAAATTTAGGAGGGTATGGAATTATGCAACCCCAAAGACAAGGAGGTAAATAACTACTCAACCTTTAAAAGACATCTGAAGGCACCCTGCGTAGGGAAGTTATTTAATGTTCAAATTTTTATTATGTTTTTATATATGCTGTAATCCATTCAGAGGGGCTGGGGCAACCCAGTTAGATGGATGGGGTATAAATAATAGTAATAATAATAATAATAATAATAATATCATTATGACCCTGAAGTGAAAATATGTTGGCTATTATCTGACTGTGACCCACATGTGAAACAGCCTTATTTGCAAAAGTATTCGTGCTAGACACCTAAAAGACAACATTGTAGATTGTGCAGGGGATTCATTAATTTTATGTATTATTTCTGGCATATATAAAAACATAATGAAACATTCAACATTTAAAAAGCCCTTCCTTATACAGGATTGCTTTCAAACTGCTCGGGGGCCGGATAACTCCATACCCGCTGTCAGAGATTTAACAAACCTGGTTCCTTAAGGCTTAATAGTCTCAGGATCCTTTAAATAAAATGATCTGGGAAAATTGGTGAAAAGGTAAAATGTTATTTAAAGAAAAACATCATTGTGCAAGGATGGGTGACCAATGCAGGAAAAACACAGTTAAAGGATCCTGGGATTTAGAGTCTTAAGGAACCAGGTTTTTTGTTATGTTTTGTTTTGGTTTTTTAAATCTCTAACACCCTCCAACATTTCTCCAGTGAAAATTGGGACGTCCTAAGGAAAAGCGGGACATTCAGGGATCAAATCAGAAACTGGGACGTCCCTTGAAAATAGGGACACCTGGAGGGTCTGGTCCCGTCGGTGTAATTTAGTAGAAATGCTCTGTGGGGCTGGAGGAGAAAAAAATGGGGGGGTCGAGGAAGGTCAGTAGGCGGAGAGCGAGAAATGTCCCTATCTTCATCAGAGAAATGTTGGAGGGTATGTCCACAGTCAGGGCCAGATTTAGGTTTGATGAGGCCGTCAGCTACTGAAGGCAATGGGGTCCTTTATATGTCCAGCTGTCCTTTGTCAACAACAAATGGTGGCTGTTTTTGTGTTTTGAATATATGCTATATGGTAATTTATGGACCTAATAGGTATCTAAAGCCATTTGCGCATGTTGCCATGCAACCAGTCCATGCAGAATGTAGGCACCCTATATGTAGAAAGGAGCAAACCAGTGATATTTTAGGGAGCAGCCTAGCAGGCGGGGCCCATGACTTACCGTATTTTTCGCTCTATAAGACGCACCAGACCACAAGACACACCTAGCTTTTGGAGGAGGAAAACAAGAAAAAAAAATATTCTGAATCTCAGAAGCCAGAACAGCAAGAGGGATCGCTGCGCAGCGATCCCTCTTGCTGTTCTGGCTTCAGCGATAGCTTCACAGCCTGCATTCGCTCCATTAGACGCACACACATTTCCCCTTACTTTTTAGGAGGGAAAAAGTGTGTCTTATAGAGCGAAAAACACAGTATGTCATAGGAGCCGACACAATACACCGTTGCTGTATGTAGGTTTTATTTCTTATATTTTGGAAATGTACATCCAGGTTTTTTTTTCCCTTTAAATTTTTTTTGGGCCCCCAAGAGACTGGTTCCCTAAGCATAGCTGTCAACTTTCAGATTTGAAAATAAGGGATCAGCAGCCTCACCTGTCCCGGGGACAGTCTACGGGATATCTAACAATCCGGGATAGCAGTGGGAAGCAGCGGGAAACGGCGCTGGAATACGGGAATTTTCCGCAAAAAAAGGGAAGGTTGACAGCTATGTCCCTAAGTTATAGCTTGTTCAGCTTAGACGTAAATCCTGCGGTACCCTGTCATCCTGGAGCAGAAGGCAGGTTTTCCACCTGGTTCCGAGGGCATCGGAAAAACTTTCCCGCAACCATCGCTCCAATAACTTGAGAGAGATGGCTTGTTCCTTCACGAGCGAAGAGGGGGACGGACGGACGTGAGTTTAACTTTCCCTCGTGCCTGTTTTTGGGAACGCACCTTCTTCCACATCAACTGCAACCTTCTTCTCTCAAGAAGCCCCCTCCTTCGCGGCCGCCCTCCACCCGATGTCCATTTCCACCCCGGCTCTGTCCGTCTGAGTTGTCCTCGTGTCTTGCACCTTGGAAGGAAACTGGCAACACAGACAGGAGCATCTTTATGCTCCTAGCCTGGAAGCCGAGGTCTTTGCACCCAGCCCACCCAGCCGGATACAAAGGCCCGAGTGTTTGGTGTCTCCCCCCCTGTCCTGTTCTCCGAGGCCCAACGGCCTGGAAGAGACACAGGCCTCGGTGTTGATTTAATAATGTATGGATATATAAAGCCACTCCAAGCAACCGGGGCCAGGAGGCGGATGTTTTCAGGGAAATCGAGCGAGGATGTGAGGAAGGCTGGGCAGCCAAGGGACCAGCAACGCCGACGGGGCACACCGTCTGCTTTGCAAAAAATAAAAATATTTCTCGCCATCTCCTTCGGAATTGTGGTTTTCCCCCCACTCCAGACGCCCGAGATGGTCTGCCTCCTAGGTCGCGGCGTTCCCAGGAACGAATCACAGACGGAGCTGAATTCCAACACTCGAAGGGGGCACAGAAAAAAAAATCCCCCGCCGTTCCCACCTGCCAAGCTCCAATTGCCACCTTGGCAATCCCTTGCTGCCCGCCACCTGTCTGTAGTCCGTCTCGCCCGCTCTCCTCCTGCTCCCACAATCGCTGTCTCAGTGTCGGGTGTTCAGTGTGAATATTATATTTAAACGCAAGCCGTTGCCGCAGTTGCTTATTCTTACATAAGCAGCTACGCGTGTGGCATAGGCTGCTGGGTGCTGGGTTCAAATGTCGCCTCAGACACAAACTTAGGTCAACCTCTGCTGTTTTACTGCTGCTGCTTATACACCATACATTTATAGCACATTGGACCGCCTCTTTCTATATGAACCTACCCAGACCCTGAGATAATCTTCTGAGACCCTCCTTCGTGTGCCTCCTCCGTGAGAGGTCCGGAGGGTGGCAACACGAGAGCGGGGCCTTCTCTGCAGTGGCTCCTTGTTTGTGGAATGCTCTCCTGAGGGAAGTTCGCCTGGCACCTTCATTATACACCTTCAAGCGCCAGGCAAAAATGTTCCTTTTTAACCAGGCCTTTGGTTGATCTGATTTATATCCTTTTAAAATGTGCTTTTTTTGTGGGAGGGGGTGGCTATTGGGTTGTCGTTTATATTTTTATTAGGTATATTATGGTTTTATATCTTGATTTTATTCTGTGAACCGCCCTGAGACCCCCAGATATAGGATGGTATATAAATTCAATAGATACGGTAAATAATAAATAATGATAAATAAATAATAGATAAATAATAATAATGATAATACTTTGCCTCTCACAGAGCGTATTTGTTTGTCCACCCATGGGGTATCACATGGGTGGACAAACAAATTCGTCCTCTCCCAAGTCCACATTCCCAGTACTCAGGAGAAATAATATGCTTTAAACGCATGATTTGTACACAACCCCTGGGTTCCTTCAGACCACCTGCTTATTCAGCATGTATCCTGATATACTTACACAACACTAACATGTTTATTAGACCACGGGCTCCTCTGAATAATCTATTTCCTGAGCATACATCCTTAAAAAAAAAATTATTGGTTTTTCCATGTATAACAATATTTTTCTAACAATCTTCCATATTCCCCCCCCCTCCCCTGGACTTCCCTCATATTCCCATTCCGTTTTATTTCCATATTACTCACCCTGCGTAGTGTTTCCCAAAATTTTCCCCCATACAGATAATCTTACTTTTTGTTATATACAATTGTGTTTGTTTATTCAAACCCTGCCAGTGAGTCCAATTCTTTATGTTGCTTCTTCGTATATGCTGTTAATGGTTCCCATTCTCTTTTAAAGTCTTTGTTATCCTTTTCGTGTAATTTATCTGTTGATTTTGCCAGTTCTGCATATTCCATAGAATCATAGAATCATAGAATCCTAGAGTTGGAAGAGACCACAAGGGCCATCGAGTCCAACCCCCTGCCAAGCAGGAAACACCATCAGAGCACTCCTGACATATGGTTGCCAAGCCTTTGCCTAAAGACCTCCAAAGAAGGAGACTCCACCACACTGCTTGACAGCAAATTCCACTGTCGAACAGCTCTTACTGTCAGGAAGTTCTTCCTAATGTTTAGGTGGAATCTTCTTTCTTGTAGTTTGGAACCATTGCTCCGTGTCCGCTTCTCTGGAGCAGCAGAAAACAACCTTTCTCCCTCCTCTATGTGACATCCTTTTATATATTTGAACATGGCTATCATATCACCCCTTAACCTCCTCTTCTCCAGGCTAAACATGCCCAGCTCCCTTAGCCGTTCCTCATAAGGCATCGTTTCCAGGCCTTTGACCATTTTGGTTGCCCTCCTCTGGACACGTTCCAGTTTGTCAGTGTCCTTCTTGAACTGTGGTGCCCAGAACTGGACACAGTACTCCAGGTGAGGTCTGACCAGAGCAGAATACAGTGGCACTATTACTTCCCTTGATCTAGATGCTATACTCCTATTGATGCAGCCCAGAATTGCATTGGCTTTTTTAGTTGCCGCGTCACACTGTTGGCTCATGTCAAGTTTGTGGTCAACCAAGACTCCTAGATCCTTTTCACATGTACTGCTCTCAAGCCAGGTGTCACCCATCTTGTATTTGTGCCTCTCATTTTTTTTTGCCCAAGTGCAATACTTTACATTTCTCCCTGTTAAAATTCATCTTGTTTGCTTTGGCCCAGTTCTCCACTTATTCCATAAGTTTCCCTTGCCATTGTTCTTTCGTTGGTCTTGCAAGCTTGTGCTAATATTGCCGTATTCTTGCCGCTGTTGTTGCATACATGATTTCCAGTTTTCTTTTTTTTAATTTAAAATTCCTGATTTGCTTGCACATAATTTATGCCGTGGTTAGATTATAGGTAAAGGTAAAGGGACCCCTGACCATTAGGTCCAGTCGTGGCCGACTCTGGGGTTGCGGCGCTCATCTCGCTTTACTGGCCGAGGGAGCCGGCGTACAGCTTCCGGGTCATGTGGCCAGCATGACTAAGCCGCTTCTAGCGAACCAGAGCAGCGCACGGAAACGCCATATACCTTCCCGCCGGAGTGGTACCTATTTATCTACTTGCACTTTGACGTGCATTCGAACTGCTAGGTGGGCAGGAGCAGGGACCGAGCAACGGGAGCTCACCCCGTCGCGGGGATTCGAACCGCCGACCTTCCGATCAGCAAGCCCTAGGCTCTGTGGTTTAACCCACAGCGCCACCCGCGGCCCGGTTAGATTATATCCCACCCTTATTGAGCTTTCATTCTGATTTGTTTGTGGGGCGTCTATACGACAATGAGCATTCATCCTGATCTATTTGCATGGTAGCGTTTCTGCGTCTTCACATTAAACACTTTTTAAACATTTCCCTGACATTCTCCAAACTGCAAAAAGCTCGATTCCAGAGGAGCAGAGTGTTTTGATCCACTTTAATTGTGCAAACCTAAATTTGCGGTGTGCGTGTGAATCTCTTGCACAGAATAGCCACAATCTGTCTGGAGTCACCCTTAGTTTCTCCTTATCAAGTCTGAAATGCTGAGATAATAATAATGTCCCACTTTCCCCCCCCCCCCCAAAGATATGTTGGAAGTGTAAGGAAAAGGAGGGGACATTTTATCATATGTGGTGGGATTGTAAGGTAATTTTAAAAAATGGGAAATTATATGCAACGAATTGAAGAAAATGTTCCATTTAACATTTGTTAAAAAACCTGAGGCATTTTTGTAGGGAAATACCCGCCAAAAAAGCTGGAAAACATCTTCATGTATGCGACAACGGCCGCGAGAGTTCTGGTAGCACAAGGATGGAAGACTGAAGAAACCCCAACTAAAGAATCATGGCAAGAAAAATTGACAGACTATGCAGAACTGGCAAAACTGACAGATAAGTTACGGGACAAGGATAACTGTGACTTTAAGGATGAATGGGAACCCTTTACAAAGTATCTGAAGACGCAACAAAGCGAACTGGACTCCTTGGCTGGTTCTGAATGAACATTCACAAACTTTTTATTGATAATAATCAGCTAAATAGTTTGAGGATCTATACAACTGTGTAACATGCAGAAAACAGCATTCTTAGAGAAATCAAAGACTGGAACTGAGGGAAGTTGGGGGTGGGTGGGTTCTGTGGGGGGAGGAAGGGGGAGGGAGGAAAATGGGGGAAAATAAGGATGATATGTTTCTGAATAATATGTTTTGTTTTAATTTTGAATTAAAAAGTTATTAAAATAATAATAATAATAATAATAATAATGTCCCACCTTATGGGACTGCTGTTAGGAATTCCGAGAGAATGCCACACATTTGGATTTTCCCAGACATTGCTGGGATTTCTTTTTTTTATATATATAAGATATTTATTAAAATTTTTAGAGGTCCAAAAAGAAAAAGCAAAAAACATCATTTTAAACAAAAAAAAAAAGATAAAATACAAAAAAGAAAAAAGGAAAATAAAAAAGAAAGAGCAGAGAATTAAAATCCATTAAGCAAAAAGAAAAAACAAGAAAAAATACAACAAATCTTCCCATTACTTATCTTTCATTAGCTTATTTCCCTGACCTCCTCACACCTCCCTTTTTTGTATTCTAGGTCAATTATCCATTTCAGCAAATCCTTTCCCTCTTTTCAAATTTGTGTCCTGTAATTTATCTTGATATTAATATAACTTTACTTTCCCTCCTTTCACCAATTAACAGTCTGTTTTTTCCTAAATCTTTGTAACATTTCTGCTAAAATCACAAAAATTCATTCCAACATCATTCTAACATTCATTAATTTTGCAATGTTTCTGTAAATAGTCTTTAAATTTCTTCCAATCTTCCTCCACCGACTCTTCTCCCTGGTCTCGGATTCTGCCAGCCATTTCCACCAGTTCCATGTAGTCCATCACCTTCGTCTGCCCATTGCTGGGATTTCAAAGGTGGAATTGATGTCCAGGGAGAATTTCTGAAAGGAGGCTGGATCTTGGGCATTCAATCGGAAAATCATGGGGTTTTTTTTGGGGGGGGGGGGGTTTGTAATATATGGCAACCCTAGCATAACATGAAACCCTCACTCTTGAATATTTTATCAGTGGAATCCTGAGCTGGCTTACTCTGAAGTAAGAGTGTACAATGGTGTACAATGGGACTTGCTCCCTATAAATGGGCTTAGCATTTCAGCCTGGTAAAGAACTATATGGGGACGTGGGTGGCGCTGGGGGTTAATCCACAGAGCCTAGGACTTGCCGATCAGAAGGTTGGCGGTTTGAATCCCCGCCACAGGGTGAGCTCCCGTTGCTCGGTCCCTGCTCCTGCCAACCTAACAGCTCGAAAGCACCACAAAGTGCAAGGAGATAAATAGGTACCGCTCCGGCGGGAAGGTAAACGGCGTTTCCGTGCACTGCTCTGGTTCGCCAGAAGCGGCGTAGTCATGCTGGCCACATGACCCGGAAGCTGTACGCCGGCTCCCTCGGCCAGTAAAGCAAGATGAGCACCGCAACCCCAGAGTCAGCCATGACTGGACCTAATGGTCAGGGGTCCCTTTACCTTTAAAGTACTATATAAAATCTAACTACAGTATTTTGTTGCTATGTGCAGATACTATATGCAAGAAGGTTTTGCCTCAAGCTGCAAAATGTCTTGGCCCTGTTCCCAGGCAACTCTGAGGATTGTACCTCTATGAGGGGAAGAGGGCGGTGGTCTTCGAACCACTCTCAGTACCCTTGTCAAACCACAGTTCTCAGCCATACTGTGACCTGTCTCCCTTCTCACAGATACAGCATTTGTCTCTCTCTCCTGCCTCTTTTAGCATTCTCCTTCCTTCATGACCTTCTCTCCCCCCCCCTCCCCAAACCCTTTTAGGGATTCTCCCAAACGGATTTGACTCCAAATTTCCCGCCGTCAGAATTTCGTCTGTATACATTAATTTTTTCACGTAAAAAGCAATATTTTCGACTTGACCCGAAACAAAGAAGTAAAAAAAAGTTCCAGCCGTTGTCGACGCAGCTTTATTTGGCTTTGGGTTTCATCTGCGGGCCTCAGTTCCCCTGTTTGGAGTCGCCCCACGCTCTGGTTTTGCGCGGGCGCAA
The DNA here is from genome assembly GCF_964106915.1 of Podarcis gaigeae. Classification (NCBI taxonomy): domain Eukaryota; kingdom Metazoa; phylum Chordata; class Lepidosauria; order Squamata; family Lacertidae; genus Podarcis; species Podarcis gaigeae. The sequence continues at coordinate 83,651,923 of NC_139684.1, forward strand.
TTTTTAACGGCACAGGGTTTTTTTTGTTTTTTAATGTAGCCTGCCTTGAGTTTTTGCTGGGAGAAAGGCGGGGTGTGTAAAAGGAAGGGAAGGGAAGGAACCTGGCATGCCTCCGATTCCCTCAACCCGGTGGGCAAGTGGGCAAGGCCTATGCCAACTTTGGGGTGGGTGTGTGGAACTGCCTGAACAACAGACCCATCTGTGCTGGATGTGACGGGGGCAGCCCCAGGGCTGGTCTCTGGCTGGTGTGATGGCGGTGGTAGAAGCAGCAGCAGCAGCAGCCCTTGTGTGGGAGCATGAAAGGAGCCTTTGTAGTCTCTGGCTACAGGAGCCAGGGGAAAGGGCAGGGTGCCGCTGTGCCCTCGTTCCTCCCCTCCCTCCGTCCCGCCTGCCAGTTATTTATAACCTCAAGCCAGCAGCAGGTATTCCACGTCCCCACCCAGGCCACGGCCAGACCCAAGGCAAACTCACCTGATCCTCCCAGAGCTTCTGGATCGCCGGGTGCCTAAAATGAGGTTGGCACATCACCTACGATTCACAGTGTTGGTGCTGACCTTTAAAGCCCTAAAAGGCCTCGGTCCAGTATACCTGAAGGAGCGTCTCCACCCCCATCGTTCTGCCCGGACGCTGAGGTCCAGCGCCAAGGGCCTTCTGGCGGTTCCCTCATTGCGAGAAGCAAAGCTACAGGGAACCAGGCAGAGGGCCTTCTCGGTAGTGGCACCTGCCCTGTGGAATGCCCTCCCATCAGATGTCAAAGAGATAAAGAACTACCTGACATTTAGAAGACATTAGAAGACCTAACATTAGAAGGCAGCCCTGATTAGGGAAGTTTTTAAGGTGTGACATTTTAGTGTATTTTTAATCTTTGTTGAGTGCCTGGGGAAACCCTGCCAGATGGGCAGGGTATAAATAATAAATTGTTGTTGTTGTTATTATTATTATTATTATTACTACCATCTCCTTCTGGGATCAGGTGTGCATGGAGGAAAGGTGGCCACACACCCAGAGCATGATCCTGGCTTGCGCACTACCATTCTCGGTGTCACGTACCGCAGAAATCTCTAGGAATTGGGAGACACCCCCCCCCCACTGGGGAAGAGTTGTGTTGTAGGTGCATCTATGGCGGCTAACAGATTGAGGTTGAATCCTGACAATACAGAAGTACTGTTTTGGGGGGACAGGAGGTGGGTGGGCGTGGGGGATTCCCTGGTCCTGAATGGGGTAACTGTGCCCCTGAAGGACCAGGTGCGCAGCCTGGGAGTCATTTTGGACTCACAGCTGTCCATGGAGGCGCAGGTCAATTCTGTGTCCAGGGCAGCTGTTTACCAGCTCCACCTGGTATGCAGGCTGAGACCCTATCTGCCCGCAGACTGTTATCTCATGCTTGGACTACTGCAATGCACTCTATGTGGGGCTACCATTGAAGGTGACCCAGAAACTGCAATCAATCCAGAATGCGTCAGCTAAACTGGTGACTGGGAGCAGCCGCCAAGACCATAAAACACTGGTCCTGAAAGACCTACATTGGCTCCCAGTACATTTTCGAGCACAATTCGAAGTGTTGGTGCTGACCTTTAAAGCCCTAAACGGCCTCGGTCCTGTATACCAGAAGAAGCGTCTCCACCCCCATCGTTCAGCCTGGACACTGAGGTCCAGGTCCGAGGGCCTTCTGGTGATTCCCTTGCTGTGAGAAGCCAAGTTACAGGGAACCAGGCAGAGGGCCTTCTCGGTGGTGACGCCTGCACTTTGACATGCTTTCGAACTGCTAGGTTGGCAGGAGCAGGGACCGAGCAACAGGAGCTCACCCCATAGTGCAGATTTGAACCGCCGGCTTTCTGATCAGCAAACCCTAGGTTCTGTGGTTTAGACCACAGCGCCACCCGTGTCCCTTCCTTGGAGGTTTTTAAGCAGAGGTTGGACAGCCATTTGTCATGGATGCTTTAGCTGAGATTCCTGCATTGCAGGGGTTAGTCTGGATGTCCCCAGGGGTCCCTTCCAGCTCTACGGTTCTGTTATTCTTTGGACCATAGCTTAAGCCTTCCCAATCTTTTCATGTTTGGTGACACACTTTGTAGACGTACATCATTTCGCGACACAGTAATTCAGTTTTACTAGCAAACCCGAAGGTTAAACTAACCCCTTTCTCACCCTGGGAGAAGTGCAGGGAGCATTTTTTGCAACACACCTACTTTTATTTCTTTCTTTGGTGATCACAGTTTTAACAGTGAGTCTGTAAGTGACTGTGGAGGCCAATTCTGGATCCACACGTCCTTCCACAGTGGGGACAATGGTTCCCGGGCAGAAGTTGATCACGGTGAGGGTTCGCCAAGCCTGCCTTCCTCTTAGCGCATTTCTCCCTTTTGTCCTGAGTTCGAGTGTCTTCAAAGCCCATGACACCTTTGGCAAAGGCTTTTCTGTGCAGCTGACACACAAATGCGTCACGATGCACAGTTTGGAAAGCTCTGGCGGAAGGTTTTGCAAAAGGGGCCCTTGGAATACAAAAAACCTTGAATAATAATAATAATAATAATAATAATAATAATAATAATAATACATAATGTTTTTCCTCCCAAGAAAACGGACTCCTGGCATGAACCCCCATGTAAACTCTGACTAGCTGCAAACAAGGATCAAGGAAGGTGCATTTGTCATCGCTTGCTCTGGTGGAAGGTTTTGCAAAAGGGGCCCTTGGAATCCAAAAAACCTTGTATTATAATAATAATAATACAGTGGTACCTCGGGTTAAGTATTTAATTTGTTCCGGAGGTCTGTACTTAACCTGAAACTGTTCTTAACCTGAAGCACCACTTTAGCTAATGGGGCCTCCTGCTGGCGCCGCGCCGCCAGAGCACGATTTCTGTTCTCATCCTGAAGCAAAGTTCTTAACCTGAGGTAATATTTCTGGGTTAGCAGAGTCTGTAACCTGAAGCGTATGTAACCTGAAGCATATGTAACCTGAGGTACCATTGGAAGAAGAAGAAGAAGAAGAAGAAGAAGAAGAAGAAGAAGAAGAAGAAGAAGACGACAACATAATGTTTTTCCTCCCAAGAAAACAGACTCCTGGCATGAACCCCCATGTAAACGATGACTAGCTCTAGACAAGGATCAAGGAAGGATCATTCGTCATCGCTCCATTCATCAGCTGGGCGGTTCCCCACTTTTCCCACAGCCACAGGACTTCATCGCCCAGGGCAAGAGGGCCGTATCCGGCTAGCCAAGGCGTCGCACCTGCCGTGTTTGGGCTCTGTTTGCCCTTGTAACGCACGGATGGGAAGGAAGAAGGAATCACCATCGTGGCAAAACAAACAGATTAAATTACACGGATGAAGGAGGCCACAGCCATGGGGGAGAGTGTGTCACTCATCGCCTCCGAGGCTCAACAAAAGGCCCAGGGGGCGTGGATCAGGATCTGGTGGATCCTGGTGGGAGTGGGTGGGTGCCTGGGATTTCCACCCAGTCACTTGAAACCTTTCCAGCCCCTAAGCCTCACAAATACTTTTGTGGGAGGCGTGTGTGAACTGACTCCCTGGGTTACTGTGAGGGCAAAGAGAGAGGGAGAGATCCTTTGTCGAAATCTAGCTCAGGGGAATGCTTGTTGAATTGTGCGGTTGTGGCTCCTGATGTTATTCAAGGGGGGAATGGTGGGAAATTCTCACTCTGTAATTTGTTCATTCATTCATTTATATGGTGCTTTGCCACAAAAATGCACAAAACAGTAATGTTGTCTAGTTAAGTTGTAGACTATACTGACTTTGAATAAGTGTGACTTCCTGCTTCGCAAACCCATGTTTTAAATTCTCGTGTGTGAGCAAAACTCACCTATTTTACATCTTCATTTTAAAAAGAGACAATACTGTAGGCACGAACATAGGTGTGTTTTTTGAACCCCATTTATAATTTCACAGTTGTGTTCATTCACTCCCAAGTTTTGGTTTTCCTTCTCACTTTGTTACCAAAAGCTCCCTTGTGCTGAATTTCTGTTCTTTTGTTGTTAACGTTCATTTTTCTCTTTGTGTATATTGCGTTTTTGTTTGGTAAAATTTAAGAAACTAAAACTCATCTACTTTCTTCCTCTTCTTCTTCTTCTAAAAAAAAACAACCTTATACATAACCTAGATAAGAAACAAGTCATATTCCAAAACAACATATATACATCTAAAATGGTATTGCCATGTATTTGAATGCATTATAACATCGAATTGCTAAAGCATTAGTTTTACCTCGGGTTACATACACTTCAGGTTATAGACTCCACTAACCCAGAAATAGTGCTTCAGGTTAAGAACTTTGCTTCGGGATGAGAACAGAAATCGTGCTCTGGCGGCGCGGCGGCAGCAGGAGGCCCCATTAGCTAAAGTGATGCTTCGGGTTAAGAACAGTTTCAGGTTAAGTACAGACCTCCAGAACGAATTAAGTACTTAACCTGAGGTACCACTGTATATTCTTGTGTTTCTCTGACATTTAGCACCTTAGAGACCAACTAAGTTTGTTCTGGGTTTAAGCTTTCGTGTGCATGCACACTTCTTCAGATACACTGAAACAGAAGTTCTGTTTCAGTGTATCTGAAGAAGTGTGTAGGCACACGAAATTTGCTACTGGACTATACTTAAATGTAGCGTCCCCCAACTCCCATCCACTGTCACAATTTTGAATGAACATTTTATGAGCCCCTTAATTGTGTATAGCTGGCCGGGACTCGCGACTCACAGGTCGTACACAATTCTTCTTGTCCCAAGCTTCCTGGGAGAAGACCGCTGTTGATCACTGAATCATAACAAACCTCGAATTGGGTTTTCTGAGGACTAACGTTTGTTCTGATTTAGCAGTAAATAGCAGGTTTCCCTGGGGAAAGTGGCAGGAGTACAATAAAAACTTCTCAAATCCATGCCTAGGAAGCACAGGACAAACAGAAATATGGCTGAGTCCTCACTCTCTTCCCAATTAAGGAAATTAATAAAGTCACTCCAAGTTGTTGAGAGTGAGTCTGTCGCCTTTGGGCCTCTTAGTGACTTTAGGTTGTATGTTAGTTAATCCTTGGTTGCCAAGTCCCCCAAAATTGGGTGCACAAATTCTGGATATTCCGCCCCGAACCATTTCCCCATTGCTACGCGATAATCAAATCCATAGATAACCCTAATCCCTAGAAGGTGCTTCCACATTACACCAGAACATATGGATAACAAGCCATTTAATATGGATAACAAGTCTTTAATCACGGAGGAGCCGATAACGAGACTTATCTCGCTAATAACATCAGCCCAAAACACGTCTGCCAGAGGACATGACCACCCCAGATGAAAATAGGAGTCTCGAAACCAGGTATGGGGAACCTCTGAGCCTCCAGGGGTTGATGAACTACAATTCCCATCAGCCCCAGCGACCATGGCCAGTGGCCAGGGATAATGGGAGTTGTAGCACCATGGTGTATGGAGGGCGACAGGTTCCCAATTCCTGCTCTAAAGCCACATTTTCTCCAGCAGTCTGCTGATGCCTGCTCCCTGAAACTCACCCACTTTTTGATTTTATAATGTGCCGACGACCATTGCTGCATTAAAACACTGTTTGCTGTGCCATTAATTTGATTTGAACTGATTTTATAATGAATTGATTTTAGAATGCTGTATTATTTTACTGGTGTTAGCTGCTCTGAGCCCGACTTTGGCTGGGGAGGGCGGGATATAAATAACATTTTATCATTATTATTATTATTATTATTATAGAATCATAGAACTGTAGAGTTGTAAGGAGCCACACGGGTCATCGAGTCCAACCCCCTACAATGCTAGGCTCTTTTGCCCAGCGTGGGGCTTGAAGCCACAGCCCAGAGATCAAGGGTCTTAGGCCCTACCAACTGGGCTATCCCCGGAGTATGGGTATACAGGATCTAAAGCTCATCAACCTAAGGCGGTTTTAGGGTGGCACGACTGGTGCGGTCACACTGGGTGCTGCCAAAACAATGCCGTAGAATGAAACACAAGAGGCGCCCCTCCACATTTTAGTGCCGCACAGGGCACCGCTGAAATTTGAGAACCCCAAGTCTGCCACTGCCTCGACAAATAAAGCAGCTGTACACCAGTTTGGACACTGGTCCACCTAGGCCCGATGTGGGGGAACTTTGGCCCTCCTGAGCTTGATAAACTACAACTCCCAACACCCCTGGACATTGGCCGTGCTGTCTGGGTGAAATAAACTCAGAGCCGAGTGTGGATTTCATGCTCTTTATTCAGCTCACAGTGGTGAGGAGGAATGGAAGTTCCCCCAGAATGTCTGCTTTATATACATTATTTACACAATAGGCCCCACGTGATTGGCTAATTCCGGGATTCTCCTGTAGGCCAATCAAGATGCGGATTCACTTCCACCTGGAGCTGGATTGGGTGGCTCCTGCGGACCAATCAGACTGCTGCATTGTTCTAGGACCAATCAGACTGCTGCATTCTGTTTTGTTTTTTTAATAAATAATATTTATTAAGAGTTTAAAGATTACAAAAAGAAATAAAGAAAATTAAAACAAATCAATATGATACAATACAAAAACAAAAACACTACGTAAAACATTGAATTAACAAAACAAAACAAAAACAATTAAAAACACTTCCACTGCTGCATTCTGAATGCTATTGTTCTAGGACCAATCAGACTGCTGCATTTTGGATCCTCTTCAACTCAGTACATAACACTGGGGCTGATGGGAATAGTAGTTCAGTAACATCTGGACGTCCAAAGGTATCCCACAACTGAGCATGCCAGAGTGGTGCATGCTCTAGTTATCTCCCGCTTGGACTACTGCAATGCACTCTACGTGGGGCTACCTTTGAAGGTGACCCGGAAACTACAACTAATCCAGAATGCGGCAGCTAGACTGGTGACTGGGAGCGGCTGCCGAGACCGCAGAACACCGGTCCTGAAAGACCTACATCGGCTCCCAGTACGTTTCCGAGCACAATTCAAAGTGTTGGTGCTGACCTTTAAAGCCCTAAACGGCCTCAAAGTCCCAGTATACCTGAAGGAGCGTCTCCACCCCCATCGTTCTGCCCGGACAATAAGATCCAGCTCTGAGGGCCTTCTGGCGGTTCCCTCACTGCGAGAAGCCAAGTTACAGGGAACCAGGAGGAGGGCCTTCTTGGTGGTGGCGCCCGTCCTGTGGAATGCCCTCCCACCAGATGTCAAATAGATAAACAACTACCTGACATTTAGAAAACATCTGAAGGCAGCCCTGTTTAGAGAAGCTTTCAATGTGTGACATTTTAATGTACTTTTAATCTTTGTTGGAAGCCGCCCAGAGTGGCTGGGGAAACCTAGCCAGATAGGCAGGGTAATAATAATAATAATAATAATAATAATAATAATAATAATAATAGTTGTTGTTGTTGTTGTTATCAAGGCCTCACACGGTCTACTCTGAGGGGCCCCAGCTCTCCAGGGGCCTCAGCTCTCCAAAAAAACCCAGGCAGAGATATTTTCTAATGTCTTCCGCTGCCCAAATTCTTTTAAAACCGGAGACCTCAAGCTCTGCTTTTGAACTACGGTCCCTAAGAAAGTGTATGGGTTGGGTTTTGTTGTTGCTCCTTCAGTTCAGGTTTAATGCTCTTATCTATGCACAAATGTGTGTCTTTCTAACTGGCTGATTGGTTCCTGGATTAAAACTGGCTTAATTCCTCAGCTACGATTGGTTTAAGTGCTGCTGGCTCCAAGGGTGACGTTATCTATGCTGGCCCAGCAGTCTGTCTGCTGTCTGTCTGTCTACCTTCCTGTCTGTCTTGAAGCAAAGGGGTCCCGGCCTTCGAGGGTGCTGTGTTCCTAAAACATCGGCCGATTTAGTTATTTATGGCAATGCTAACTCGGTGGGGTGAATCTGTGGGTCAAACAGAAAGGCAGGTACTTTTGATAACACACCGTAGTGTTGCAGAGTGCAGATAAAAGGGGGTGCGCCCCCCGCTTTAAAGGTCCAATGCCACCATCCCCCAGCAAATCTCTCCAGTTTGTGTTTCTGCCTCAGACCTGAATGGCAGGTGTGTTGGTGATGAATGTACATACTAAAAACACGTCTTCTCAGAAACTAGGGCAGCCTTATTTGATATAACTAATTCAGCCAGGAGGAAGTGTCTTGCCAAAATTAATAACTTTTTAAAAAGTCTTGTTGATTTCAGTCATCGTAGGGAATACGTCTAACCCTTTCCCGCAGACTTGAACCTTCTGCTCTTCCTTGGGCTGGATCATGCCCTTTATATGTTGCTAGCAAGATGTCAATTCTTTTGAATTTGTCTATGTGCGTGAAAGGGAGGAAGGGAGCTTGTAGAAATGGCTTTAGGTTCAAGTTCATGGAGGGGGGTCAATCTATCCATGATTAGAAGCCATTATGGACTATATCAGGGCGGGGTTATGTCCAAGGGCTGAATGTGGCCCTCTTGATCTCTCTATGTGGCCCTTGGAACTCTCTCTAGGCCCCACCCTTCTCCCCAAGACACGCCCCTCAGTGGTCCTTTGCACCGTGTTTCTGCATGGCAGGAATGTGTCTATGGACTCTTGCAGAAACTAAACTACTGCACGAAGGCTAAAATTTAAATGTGTGTCTCTGCAACAATGAACATGCAGGGCTCTCAGGGCTCTTCATGTGTTGTGTATTCATGATTTGGGCTCTTGATACTATGTGTGTGTGTGTGTGTGTGTGTGTGTGTGTGTGTGTATGTGTGTCACACGGGTATCCGCTTTCAAAACCGCGCCTGCAAAAGTTTCGGGGCAGTCACACTACTCAGTGCCGGATTTATGTGTAGGCTAAGTAGGCTGAAAGAGATGCGGGTGGCGCTGTGGGTTAAACCACAGAGCCTAGGACTTGCCAATCAGAAGGTCGGCGGTTCGAATCCCCGCGACAGGGTGAGCTCCCGTTGCTCGGTCCCTGCTCCTGCCAACCTAGCAGTTTGAAAGCACATCACAGTGCAAGTAGATAAATAAGTACCGCTCTGGTGGGAAGGTAAACGGCGTTTCCGTGCGCTGCTCTGGTTTGCCAGAAGCGGCTTAGTCATGCTGGCCACATGACCCGGAAGCTGTACGCCGGCTCCCTCGGCCAGTAAAGCGAGATGAGCGCCGCAACCCCAGAGTCGGTCAGGACCCACAGCGTCCCTTACTTTTCCTTAGGATGTCCCTATTTTCATTGAGGAAATGTTGGAGGGTATGGAGTTATCCAACCCCCGAGCCATCTGAAGGCAATCCTGTAAAGGGAAGGTTTTTTAAAAAATGTTTAATGCTTTGTTATTATTTTTATATATGTTGAAAGCTGCCCAGAGTGGCTGGGGCAACCCTGTGAAATGTGTGGGGTATAAGCAGTCAAATTATCATTATGGAATGGTACATCTCTATTTCCATCGGAGAAATATTGGAGGGTATGGATGACTGAAATATACTCAGAGTCGAGTGTGGATTTCATGCTCTTTATTCAGCTCATAGTAGTGAAGAATGGAAGTTCCCCAAAAATGTCTGCTTTATATACATTATTTACACAATGGGCCCCACGTGATTGGCTAATTCCGGGATTCTCCTGTAGACCAATCAGGTTGCGGATTAACTTCCACCAGGAGTTGGATTGGCTGGCTCCTGCGGACCAATCAGACTGCTGCATTCTGGATCCTGTTTTCTAGGACCAATCAGACTGCTGCATTTTGGATCCTATTCAACTCAGTACATAACAATGACCCTGGCGTCCCTTCCAACTGTACCATTCTATGATTCTATGATTCTTCTTCTTCAATATTAATACATTCCTATGTAGCGATGGGTCAGAATTTACATCAGAATGAGCTGCGAAAATATTGCTAGCAAAGAATTGGAAGAAACAAGATTTACCAACTATAGAAGAATGGCAGATGAAGATGATGGACTATATGAAACTTGCCAAACTGACCAGAAGACTCCGAGATCAGAAAGAAGAGACCGTAGAAGAAGACTGGAAGAAGTTTAAGGAATATTTGAAAAAATATGTTAATATTTAAATCTTAGAATAGCTTTGGAAGCAGATATTGGCTGTAGGGTTAGAAATAGAAGATAGTGCACTTTAAAATAATATTATTTGTAAGCGATAAAATGTGAAGTTATTTTAAGTGTGATTAAAAAAAAAGACAGTTAGAAACTATGATATATGTAAACTGCTAAAGATGAAGTAAAATGAAAATCAGATAGGTGGGACTTGGGGAAGCCCACTTAACAATGTTTAGGAAAATAAGGATATGACAAGAATTTGTTTGTATTGTTTGTTTTTTAGTTTGTGTTCTTTATTTGTGTTATAAAATGAATAAAAAATATTTTTTTTGGGGGGGGGGAGAATTTACATCAGAATGGTATCAAATCAAAAACCATCAGCAAGAAACATAAAATACAAAAACAATCAGCTGGTTAGGGAAGAGGACAATCTGAAACATGTCTAACGCCAGGCAGGAGGAGAATCCGTCAAGACTGGTGACTGGGAGCGGCCGCTAGGACCACATAACACCCGTCTTGAAAGACCTACACTGGCTCCCAGTGCATTTCTGATCACACCACGTCCCCACCCAGGCCATGGCCAAACCCAAAGCAAACTCACCTGATCCTCCCAGAGCTTCTGGATCGCCAGGTGCCCAAAATGAGGTTGGCACATCGCCTACAATTCAAAGTGTTGGTGCTGACCTTTAAAGCCCTAAAAGGCCTCGGTCCAGTATACCTGAAGGAGCGTCTCCACCCCCATTGTTCTGCCCAGACACTGAGCTCCAGCACCGAGGGCCTTCTGGCGGTTCCCTCATTGCAAGAAGTGAGGTTACAGGGAACCTGACAGAGGGCCTTCTTGGTAGTGGCGCCCGCCCTGTGGAACACCCTCCCACCAGATGTCAAAGAGAAGAACAACTACCAGACTTTTAGAAGACATCTGAAGGCAGCCCTGTTTAGGGAAGCTTTTAATGTTTAATAGTTCCAGTTACAGATAGGTAGCCGTGTTGGTCTGCCATAGTCAAAACAAAAAAGTTTCCTTCCAGTAGCACCTTAAAGACCAACTAAGTTAGTTCTTGGTATGAGCTTTCGTGTGCATGCACACTTCTTCAGATACACAGTGTATCTGAAGAAGTGTGCATGCACACGAAAGCTCATACCAAGAACTAACTTAGTTGGTCTTTAAGGTGCTACTGGAAGGAATTTTAATGTTTAATAGGTTATTGTATTTTAGTGTTCTGTTGGAAGCCGCCCAGAGTGGCTGGGGAAACCCAGCCTGATGGGCGGGGTATAAATAATAACTTACTCCTACTACTACTCCTACTACTACTACTACTACTATTATTATTATCCATAGTGAGGCTCAAGCCCTTGGAGGTTTGCATGACGCACTATTGTCAGTAATAAAAGTGATGAATGGAAAGCAGACAATGTCAAAAGGAATTCCCTTAGCCAAAGCTTGGACGACTCTGCGAGTCGACCCTGAGCCACTGCTTCCCTTCTGAGCCGGGCGAGCATGAAACCCGGGAAATTTAAGGGACATCATCAATAAGGGACAGCAGCGGGACACAGTGCTGGGATAAGGGAGTTTCCCGCCAAATAAGGGACGGTTGACAGTTATGCTCCTGATGCCCAAGAGTATTATGGAATAGAGAAGATATCGCAGAACACACTCGCGATGTAAGACCAGTCTGGAGGGGCTCCCAGCGTTTCTGAAGCGTTCAGCCAGCCTCGCCCTTCCAAATCCTGAATATTTCTCTGCCTGCTCTTCCTCCCCTTTCGTCTTGCCACCTGAAATCCTCTGCCTACCTGATTCTGTTCTCTGTACTTTTCCATCCGCGCTCCTACGCTGTTTTTCCCCTCTCCAGCCTCTTTCTCTCTCCCATTCCTCTCTCCACACAGTGCCCACTTATGCCTGAGAATCGGTGCCAGGCTGTGCCCTGTGGCTCACTTCGAGATTTTATTTGCAGGTTCCACACGGGCGCTGTGGTCAACCCCGGCGGGTATGGTGGGCCTCAGAATAAACGGTGCTTTGCTCAGAAGGGGCACACTGGAGAGAAAAAAAGCAGACAGGAGTGTTTCTCGGTTTTGGATGGCGATAGAGGGTGAAGCCAGGTCGTGGGCTCTGGCAGATAAATTTAGAACCTATTGGAATCCACGTGGCTGGGTTTTTTTTTTCCGGCCCAGCAAAAAATCCCCTTGAAAAAGGGCATTGAAAAAGCTTTTCACCTGGGCCTTGTGCCTTCTGCTGCCCTTGCCTTCAGATGAAAGCACTTGCAAACCCGGACAGGATGTTTATTAAACCTGTGGATAGCTCCAAGGCTGCTGGGTGCAAGCTTTTGAGTGCCACAGGTCTCTTCTCTAAGCAGAGAGGTTGGGAGCAAAAAGAGTGATGTTATGGTTAATGTTGGGATGCTTCCGGATGGAAACCTCCCAGCGCTATCTGGTTATTGTTTATTCACTTCCTAACCCCATGCAGGGGACATGGGTGGCACTGTGAGTTAAAACACTGAGCCTAGGGCTTGCCGATCAGAAGGTCGGCGGTTCGAATCCCCGCGACAGGGTGAGATGTCAAGTCCCGCAGGGCCCTGGTCTCTTGTGACAGAGCGTCCCACCAAGTCGGGGCCAGTGCTGAAAAGGCCCTGGCCCTAGTTAAGACCAATCTAACCACCTTGCGACCTGGGACCTCCTAAATGTTGCCATTTGTGGACCTTAAGGTCCTCCGCGGGGCATAGCAGGAGAGGCGGTCCCGTAGGAACGTGGGTCCTAGGCCATTGACGGGGTGCAGCTCGCGGGTGTGCAGGGAAAGGGGAGGCCACCTGCAAAGCCGCGCAGCTCCCCCACTCGCTGGGGCGCCCCTGAGAGGCCAGCGCCCTGGCGCGACGCACCACTAAGCCCTATGGGAAAGACGGCTCTGCCTCCTTGGCTTAGCACTAGTGAGAGGCTTGTGTCATGCGTCACCTGTTTGGGGTATCGAGGTGGGTCTGCCCCACACGAGAGCCAGTGTGGTGTAGTGGTTAAGAGCGGTGGACTTGTAATCTGGTGAACTGGGTTCGCTTCCCCGCTCCTCCTTCTGGGTGACCTTGGGCTGGTCATACTTCTTTGAAGTCTCTCAGCCCCACTCACCTCACAGAGTGTTTGTTGTGGGGGAGGAAGGGAAAGGAGGTTGTTAGCCGCTTTGAGACTCCTTTGGGTAGTGATAAAGCGGGATATCAAATCCAAACTCTTCTCTTCTTCTTCTTCTTCAGATAGGATGCCCTCCAGCCTCCTTAGGGCTAAGGTAGAGTCGGCCTGCTGGCATCTTTCCACGCTTCTGTATAAGACAAGCATCACCCTTTCCTTTTTACTGCTGAGAACTGTAAATCCCTAACCAGGAAACTGTATCCTGTTGAGCAGGGCTTTTCGCGGCCACACCTGCTTTATCACCACTGGAGGGGAAGAAGGAACCAGGAAGTCGCGATGCACACATGTGTTCGCCTCTCTGCGGTGTCATTGCTGGGGCAATATAGAGCTCTGTCAGCTCCCACAAGTCAGTTCAGCGGCAAGACCCTGGATCGACGTATCTAGGACATAGGCCCAATCTGCACACGACGCAGGAAGATCCAAAAGCAATTTTCCCATTGGAAAAAAAGAAATTTGTGCCAACAAAAAAAAATTACTAAATTACTAAATTATATCAAATCGGCTAGATTCACAGAGGCAATCAGGGGACTTTCCCCGACAAGAATTTCAAAAAGAATGGGGGAAATGTAAAGAATACTTTACAAAACAGTGCCCTAAAATACAGTGCCCTGGGCTTGTTTCGATTAATGTCTGCAGGAGACTTTGTGGTTTTTGTTTTAGTCATAATTTGGAAAAAACCGTAATAATAATTCATAAAGGAAACAGTTTATGAGAAGTAAATAAGGAGGCCATGTACAGGATAAAGGAAGTCTTTTATTTTGTCGTTTGTTTTATTTTATGTTATGTTTATTTTATGTTATGTTATGTTCATGTCTAATGGTGGTGGATTCGTTTATTTGAGTTGTGGTGAATTTATGTTGTAAATAAAATTAATTACCGTATTTTTCGCTCTATAAGATGCACCAGACCACAAGACGCACCTAGTTTTTGGAGGAGGAAAACAAGAAAAAAAATATTCTGAATCTCAGAAGCCAGAACAGCAAGAGGGATCGCTGCGCAGTGAAAGCAGCAATCCCTCTTGCTGTTCTGGCTTCTGGGATAGCTGCGCAGCCTGCATTCACTCCATAAGACACACACAAATTTCCCCTTACTTTTTAGGAGGGAAAAAGTGAGTCTTATAGAGCCAAAAATACGGCAATTTTTTTTAAAAAGCAATTTCCCAATGTTTGTGGTTTACTCATTTTACTGCAATGCAGCTTCACGGCACTATGTAAGAACTTGAGATAAGCCCTGTAGGATCAGGCCATAGGGTCTCCGGGTTCTTACAGGGATGCTTCGAGGAATCCTGCAAACAGGATTTATGTGCAACACAGGGCACCTTCCCTGCTTGCAGTTCCCAGAAACTGGTATTCAGGGAGGCATGCTTTCCAACAGAGGAGATAGAAGGCAGTTACCGGGACTGTGAGCTTGGTGGCATCAGTGGCGCTGCTGGCAAGGGGAAGATTAAACAATACGGACTCTTTGCCAAGCAACTCTCTTACCTAAGCCACCAGCATGATTGTGAAAGCACCTTTTGTTGTTGTTGTTTAGTCGTTTAGTCGTGTCCGACTCTTCCTGACCCCCTGGACCAGAGCACGCCAGGCACTCCTCTCTTCCACTGCCTCCCGCAGTTTGGTCAAACTCATGCTGGTAGCTTCGAGAGCACTCTCCAACCATCTCGTCCTCTGTCGTCCCCTTCTCCTTCTGCCCTCCATCTTTCCCAACATCAGGGTCTTTTCCAGGGAGTCTTCTCTTCTCATGAGGTGGCCAAAGTATTGGAGCTTCAGCTTCAGGATCTGTCCTTCCAGTGAGCACTCAGGGCTGATTTCCTTCCAAATAAAAAAATTCCTTCCAGTAGCACCTTAAAGACCAACTAAGTCAGTGCAATATCTTCTCTATTCCATAATACTCAGCATAACTGTCAACCGTCCCTTATTTGGCGGGAAACTCCCTTATCCCAGCACTGTGTCCCGCTGCGTTATTGATGATGTCCCTTAAATTTCCCGGGTTTCATGCTCACCCAGCTCGGAAGGGAAGCAGTGGCTCAGGGTCGACTCGCAGAGTCGTCCAAGCTTTGGCTAAGGGAATTCCTTTTGACATTGTCTGCTTTCCATTCATCACTTTTATTACTGACAATAGTGCGTCATGCAAACCTCCAAGGGCTTGAGCCTCACTATGGATAATAATAATAGTAGTAGTAGTAGTAGTAGTAAGTTATTATTTATACCCCGCCCATCAGGCTGGGTTTCCCCAGCCACTCTGGGCGGCTTCCAACAGAACACTAAAATACAATAACCTATTAAACATTAAAATTCCTTCCAGTAGCACCTTAAAGACCAACTAAGTTAGTTCTTGGTATGAGCTTTCGTGTGCATGCACACTTCTTCAGATACCAGATTTTTTTTTTTTTAACTATGGCAGACCAACACGGCTACCTATCTGTTCCTTCCAAATGGATAGGTTTGATCTTCTTGCAGTCCATGGGACTCTCAAGAGTCTCCTCCAGCACCAGAATTCAAAAGCATCAATTCTTCAGCGATCAGCCTTCTTTATGGTCCAGCTCTTACTTCCATACATCACTGCTGGGAAAACCACAGCTTTAACTATACGGACCTTTGTTGGCAAGGTGATGTCTCTGCTTTTTAAGATGCTGTCTAGGTTTGTCATTGCTTTTCTCCCAAGAAGCAGGCGTCTTTTAATTTCGTGACTGCTTAGGAGATCACAATGGGGCAGGAGGGAAGAGGTTTTGGCTTATAAGGGATTTGGGATATAGGTCAAAATCTGCACCCTGAATTGTGCAGGCAGAGCAGCGGGGCAAGGTGCCTGGCCTTTGCCTCCGACAGAGGCTAGTCTGCATCGCATCCCCAACAGGGAAGCGAATCAGCCTGAGCTCCTGGTCAGCCATCAAGGGCAGGCCAAGGCAGATTGCGACAGTAGTCAAGCGTCAAGACATAAATATGCTTTATCCTCCGGTTGAGAGGTCGTCTCGTAGCCTGGGGGTTGCATCTGTCTTCGGAGATCTTCAGCTGCAGAGCAAACACAGATCTGTAAGGAGCAAATATAAAACACTTGCGCTGGGAGACCACAGAGGTCGTGAAAAAAGGAGAAGCTTCGGCTACCTCTCGCTTTGCAGCTGCTGCCGACACCTGTTCCTTGCAAGTTGGAAGTATTAAAGGGAGAGGGAAGCTAAATATTGATGGGACAAATGAGGCAAATCAAACATAACATGTCTTCAGTCCTTTTCCTTCTTGCTGGGTTGCAGAATTCACCCATTTGGAAAAGCGAGGCTGTACAGTATTGACTAGCAATGCAGCCCTTGCTTTCCAGTTCAATAGGCAGACCTGGAAACTCTACTCATGCCCTCCCTACCCCCCCCCCTTATCTCTTTTTCCATGGGGAAGGCGGCCTTGAGAGGCTGCGGATCCCTGACCTTCTCCCAGCAGCCTGCGGTGTTTTCATTAAGAAGGTGTTGGTGGAATGACGTTTTGACTGCCCGGCTCCATTGAATAAAGAGCCCTTTCTGGTCAAGGTTCTGCTCTGGCCTGCCTTGGAAACTGTTAAAAACAGCTCGAGGAAGGAAGGGGGAGAAAGATGGGTCTGTTGGGGAGGGATGAGGCAGGAGGCAAAGGAGGATTCAGCCCATCTCCAAGCTGACGGAAGCCTCTTTTTATTGGCTAGCAGTGGTTGCTGATCGTGACTCTGTTTTTCTCAGCTCCCTGTGTACAGGTGGCCCCAATGGGCTGGGTCTGCCTTGATTTGACGGTTTGCCTCCTGCCCATCCTCTTTGCGACAACTTCACTCTATGTGGGTTGGTTTGTTTTTAATTCACAACAACCTGGTTAGACTGAAAGACAGAACCTATTCCACGGCCGCATGGGGATTGGAGAAACCCAAGGCTTTCTCTACTGATTCCCAAATTAAATTTCTAATTTTTATTTTTATGGACAGAGGTGTTTTGTGTGTGTGTGTGTGTGTGTGTTGAGCTAGTTTATCATAGTAGTCAGCAGGTGCTTGCCTGAGCTATGGACCAGGAAGGCTTGGACACACTAGGTCATTTTGGAAAGGCAGCCATTCTCTTGCCATTCCGTCTCCAGTGTTGTGGGCGTGAACTTTATAACACCGGACTAGAGCCTAGGGCTTGCCGATCAGAAGGTCGGTGGTTCGAATCCCTGCCACGGGGTGAGCTCCTGTTGCTCAGTCCCAACTCTCGCCAGCCTAGCAGTTCGAAAGCACGCCAGTGCAAGTAGATAAATAGGTACCACTCCGGCAGGAAGGTAAACGGCGTTTCCATGCGCTGCTCTGGTTCGCCAGAAGCGGCTTAGTCATGCTGGCCACATGACCCGGAGGCTGTGCTCCGGCTCCCTCGGCCAGTAAAGCAAGATGAGCGCCGCAACCCCAGAGTTGGCCACGACTGGACCTAATGGTCAGGGGTCCCTTTACCTTTACCTTGCAGGGCTGGTGTTAGGTAATGATTGTGAAGTGCTCTGGACACTTGGAAGGCCCTCTGTCAACGCTCCTTGCCGTGATTATCATTGCCTTTTTATTGCTGTGCACATAGGGCTGGGGGGAGACAGCTGCCCACCCTCCCATAAATAAAAAAAAATACTTAACTAAAAGTAAAAAAGATTTTGACAGGTTTTTCTGAGCACTTGGGGTCAAAAGATAGTAATTTGAAACAACTGTTGTTGAGACATTTCATTCCGAATCAGCCAGACAAAGAATGATGACAGGTTGGGTGTCCTCTCCCTGCCCCCAAATATATACAGTGATACCTCGGGTTACAGATGCTTCAGGTTACATACGCTTCAGGTTACAGGCTCTGCTAACCCAGAAATAATGCCTCAGGTTAAGATCTTTGCTTCAGGATGAGAACAGAAATCGTGCTCCGGCGGCACGGCAGCAGCAGGAGGCCCCATTAGCTAAAGTGGTGCTTCAGGTTAAGAATAGTTCCAGGTTAAGAATGGACCTCCGGAACAAATTAAGTTCTTAACCCGAGGCACCACTGTATCCTGGCTACGCCCATAGCTGTGCAACAGGCAGTGGCGTAGCGTGGGTTGTCAGCACCCGGGGCAAGGAAGTAATTTGCACCCCCTAACCCGTGGATTTGCACCCCCTAACCCTAACCCCCAGATGTTGCGCCCGGTGCGGCCGGCCCCCCCTGCACCCCCCACGCTACGCCACTGGCAACAGGCAGAAATCCAGATATCCTGACATGCAGATGACAGTGATAGGAACAGCTTCAGGGGATGAATGCCAACCCTCCCACCCCAAACAAAGCATGGCAGTCTCCACACCAAATCCTGGTCTCTGGTAGGGGAACACCATAGCGCTGAGTTAAATGGACCAAAGCGCTTGACTCACAGCTTCCAAGGTTCCCATTATCTGAACAAGAGGAAGCGTAGCAAGAACTCACCCCGCAGGGTTTCCCAAACTCCCCAGCTGCTGTTGGACTACAACTCCCATCATCCCTGAGGGCTGGTCCTGTTAGGGGTGATGGGAGTTGTATTCCAACAACAGCTGGAGACCCACGTTTTGGAAACCCTGCACCTTCTTCTTCTTCTTTGGCATCACTCGTAGCCTAGTAAGATTGTCTTCTATAAACACGGTTTTAACAATGAGTCCGTAAGTGACTGTGGAGGCCAGTTCTGGATCCACACGTCCTTCCACAGTGGGGACATTGGTTTCTGGCCGGGAGCTGATCACGGTGTGGATTTGCCAAGCGTGCCTTCCTCTTAGCACGTTTCTCCCTTGTGTCCTGAGTTCGAGTGTCTTCAAAGCCCATGACACCTTTGGTAAAGGCTGTTCTCCAACTGGAGCGCTCACAGGCCAGTGTTTCCCAATTGTCGGTATTTGTATTACCTTTTTTAAGATTTGCCTTGAGAGAATCTTTAAACCTCTTTTGTTGACCACCAGCATTACGCTTTCCATTTTTAAGTTCGAAATAGGGTACCGCTGGCACATGTTCCCCACTCCCTCCCTCCTGCTAGCCAGCTAGCCCCCCCCCCGCTCTTGCGCCCCTCTAAGAGGTACCCGGCAGGCAGGCAGAAATCCGTCCGGTGCTGCCGATTCTCCCGGCCGCTCCGATTGCCAAGCTCTGCCCGTCGCAGCCCTGCAGAACCTCCCACGGCGGTGCCAACCCGGACAGATGGAGAAGGGCGCACGTGGTTGCGCGTTTCCATCCTCCTCCTCCTGCCAGCCGGGGGTGATTTCTAGGGGATCCTTTTTCCAGCTCGGCTGGAAGGAGGCGGGTGGCCTGGGACGACGCCCCGCACCTCCCTGCCTCCTCTAGCCGGGCAGGGCCGGATCAGCCGGCACAGAAGGTCCCTTTTTTCCCCTCCTGCAGCCCCGGCGGTGTTGTTTTTTCCAGGAATGTGCGGAATCGCGCTGCGTCCGGCCCAGCCGGCGGACGCACGCACCCGCGCGCACACTGGCTCCATTCAGGCCGCCAGCCGGGAAAGGGAGCAGCCCCATCGCGGGCCTGGCTGGCACCCCTGGGCCAGCCCATCCCCGCCCCTGGAAGTGGCACTGGAAGGCAGAAGGAGAGAGGAAGGGATTTGGGATGGGTGGCTAAGCGCGCGCGCTTGGCACTTGCGAGGTTTTGCGCTTTAGGGAGCGTTCACACGCGCACCTACGATTCTTACAACAGCCTTGCAAGGTAGGCAGGCGTTGTTAACTCCTGTTAGGGGAAGAAAACCCCTGCAAGTAGAAAGCTAGCATTAAAAAGAGAGCAGGCAGGGGTCGGACCCTCTCTTCCTGGCATGCTAGTCCCCCCCCCCCGGGCAGTTTGGGGCCTGGGGGAGCTTTAAAAAACGGTGTCCCCTACCCACAGGGTGCAGTTTGCTCTGCAGCCACCGGGGCATTCGACCACCAGATATCTGCTGCATGTGTTTTTCAGGGCTGAGGCCTGGGGTGGTTGAAGAAGTAAGAGTGTTGCTGAGCATGGGAAAAAAATAATTTCCCCTCCTTCTCCACTGAGCAGCAGCACAGGCCGGCCGTGTGTATCTGAGGTTATGGGGAGATTAAAGGGTCTGGCCGCTGAGGAAATATTGAACCCCGACGCTTCTCTCTTTAGAAACTCTAGACCAGAGAGTGCTTAAGAAGGACAGAACCTTTTTCATGTACGCTACCACAGCAGCAAGGATCCTGATTGCAAAATATTGGAAGACACAAGATTTACCCACGCTGGAGGAATGGCAATCACAGTTGATGGACTATATGGAATTGGCTGAAATGACTGGCAGAATCCGAGACTTGGGAGAAGAAACAATTGAGGAGGACTGGAAAAAGTTTAAGGACTACTTGAAAAAACACTATAAGCTGTATGAATGTTAAAAAAAAAATGCACCTTTCAGGAAATTCTAGCTTCAGCAAATATAAGTTAATGAAAGGAAAATTAAGACACAAGAATTTAGAGGTAAAATAATGAAATAACTTTATTGTGTTTAATACAAAGCATATAAGAATTGGGTTGTAGTAAAATTGAAATCAGGGAACATGATAAAATGGAAGATACAATAAGTTTTGAAATAAGTTAACAAATTGCTGATGTTTTACATGACAGAGAACGCAGGGTTTGGAGGATGTGGGGAAGTCCCTTAGATTGGATGGAAAAAGAACATGGAAATTTGTTATTCTTCTATTCTATTTTCCTATAACTATTCTTTATTCTTTTTTCTGTATTTCTTAAAATTAATAAAAATATTAAAAAAAAAAAGAAACTCTGTGTGCATTGATGTGCTAAAATAGGGTCGGCTAAGCCATTCTTTTTCTCAATTCGGATTGAAACCGGTTTGGAGAAACACAGTATTTTCTAAGAAATGACAGGATGGATACAGGATACATACGGACTACCGATAATGTTTCGCAGACACCGTTTCCCAAACTGGCGGAGGGAAACAGGAGTGTGTGTACACAAGCCGAAAACTTGGATAAGTAATAGATTTGAATGCGCATGGCTGGAGGCTGTTTTCCAGTGTCAAAACCTATTCCTTGGGTGTGTGGTGTGGATAGGACACGGACACCGGCCTTTGCCAACCCCATAGCAGTTGTTTTGGACTACAACTCCCATCAGTCCTGCACTGAAGTTATAGAATCATAGCACTGTAGAGTTCATAAGGTCATCCAGTCCATTCCTGCAATACAGGAATCTTTATTTGCCCAGCATGGGCCTCGAACCCACAACCCTGAAATTAAGAGGCTCGCACTGTACCGACTGAGCGATCCAAAACATCTGGAGGGCACCAGGTTGGCGAAGTCTGATGTGCAGAGTGATGCCTTTCCTTTACCTCATCCAATCCTCGCATTTGGGGAAAAGTTCTTTTGGCCCATGCGGGGGAAATTCTCATTTTGGGATTTAAGGAGACTGGATGAAGAGAGCGAATTAGAAAGTGGGGAACAGAAGAGAAAGCATCGCACCAATGTCTTACTGGATTTACATTAGGCGGAAAGTATTTGCGAAACGAGGGCAGGGAGAAAGAAAATAAGAGGCCTAAGAGAATTATGTGGTGCTGCCCAGGTAGAACTCTAGGGCAGAAGTCAAGGGCCCCTATCTGCAGTCCAGAATGTGCAGGAGAAGCCCCAAATGCTGCAAAGTTTTGAAGTGGGTGAGGTAATCCACTTTATCATCTAAAGAGTAGGGAAGTCATAAGACCATTGGGTCCAAAGGGTGAAGTTACCTAACTGCTGCTGCTGACCCTCTCGCTAGCCAACCCAGTGGTGTTACAAACTTTGTTGCTTCGAGACAATTCTTTCCACATTGACTTATCTGCCGGGGAACCTTGAGTTAGGGAAAGGGATATAGCTGGGTGTGGGGGTGTAGGCCAGCTGCTTTGAATGCAGAAGGCGCCAGGTTCGCTGCTCTGCATTTCCAGGCAGTTGCTGCCAGTCCGTGTAGATAATAATAATAATAATAATAATAATAATAATAATAATAAATGTATACCCCCGTCCATCTGGCAGGGTTTCCCCAGCCACTATTGGTGGCTCCAAACAGAAAATTAAAAGCACAATAAAATGTCAAACTTCCCTAAACAGGGCTGCCTTCAGATGTTTTCTAAAAGTCAGATAGTTGCTTATCTCCTTGACATCTGATTGGAGGGCATTCCACGGGGTTGGTGCCACCACCAAGAAGGCCCTCTGCCTGGTTCCTTGCAGCCTCACTTCTCACAGTGAGGAACCCACCAGAAGGCCCTCAGAGCTGGACCTCAGTGTCCGGGCTGAACGATGGGGTGGAGACGCTCCTTCGGGTATACTGGGCCTTTGAGGCCTTTGAGGGCTTTCAAGGTCAGCACCAACACTTTGAATTGTGCTTGGAAACATACTGGGAGCCAATGTAGGTTCTATGGTCTCGGCGGCCGCCCTCAGTCACCAGTCCAGCTGCCTCATTCTGGATTAGTTGCAGTTTCCGGGTCACTTTCAAAGGTAGCCCCACTGTGCTAGATAGACCAGTGCTTACTGGAGTAAGGTCTCGTTCACACTGCTACTTGTCCTGTGCCTAGAAAGCAGGGGGTCGAGTCGTTTTCTGTTTTCTCCTGCTGCTTTCCCTGGGAAAAACCTGCTCTTTAGCGCTGAATGGGACAAACGTCAATCCATGGGCAAGCGGTAAAGATCAGATTTCTCCAGGTTAAAGCAGTGGAACAAGCAGAAGTCTGTACGAGCCCTGTGGCTTCTTATATTCTTATATTCCTGAGAGTGCCAAGGTGAGGAACACCTGCATTTGGGATCGATGTCTTCTGGGACGCAGCCTCAACAAATGAACGCTTAACTCTGGCCCCACAAGAATGTGCAGTTTGCTGCTTCTCTGCCTCCCCAGATTACAGGGGAAGCTGTTTCTCAAGAACTCTGCTTTGGTGAGAGACGCCCCCCCGCAAGCTTCTGAGGACCTCTGGTGTCCTTTAGGCTAGATTTATAAACCGCTGACTGATGGAGAGGGATTTGATAGTATGCATTGCTGTGCAGAATGCCCCGAACAGATGTTGTGGATGGCAAGTGCGTTCCAAAAGGCATGGAGAATTTGGGTGGGACCCTGAATTTCTGGACTGCAGCGTTCCAGAGAAAAGGGTTAGTTTTCCATCCCTCCCCCTTCGGTGGGGCCTTCCTAGCTGGCCAGATTGATGAGAGGGGAATGAAACAACCATGTAGCCTTCCTGCAAAAAAAAAACCTTTTAGCAGTGATCTTTGTCATGTCCCAGGCGAATTTGGAATTTTAGTGACCCGGGTCCCGCTGGGAGAGAAGCTGACTGGGGTTTGCAAGACGTACATGCTTAGGACATGTCCCCTTGTGGTGTGTGCTTGGCCACGTGGCTCTTGTGTGACCCTGGTGACTGGGTGTTGGGGCTTTGGCCGGTTAATGATTAATCTGCACTGCAAGGGCAGCAGGAGGTGGGATGTGAAGGCCTGGATTCTTCCCCCACCACCACCACGCCAGAGGATAAGTGTGGGCACTGTATTTGAGGAGTAAACAAACCCAGGGGTCATGGACCACCGTGGGTGGGTGGCAGCGTGGAGGATAAAGGTTGGGGCAGTGGCCTGCAGGGAGCTGTATTCACTTCCCCTCCCGAAATCCTGCTCCTCTTCATCAGAGTTTGTGAGGAATCTCAGGTACTTCTAAACGTGTCACACTTCTAGGTTTTAAGACTGAATTACCATTCCACTCTTGAATTCTAAAGTTAGGCCTCTTTCGCTCAGCTCGCCTGCAGATTTCAGGACGTTAGATCTGAGCTATCCCCAGATTCATGACTGGCAAAGTTTAATCTCCCCTTTGACAAGAACTGGAGTTGCCAAGGAGCTCTGATCCCACCTGGCAAAACCAAGGGCTTATGTAAATGTGTGCGCAGAGGAGCAGACCTGTGTTGCAAAGAGCTTTCCTTTTGTCTAGCAAATTCGGATCTCCTTGATTGCAGATGGCATTGCTTAAAGGGTAAAAGTAAAGGGTCCGGTTGCAAACGACTCTGGGGTTGCGGCGCTCATCTCGCTTTATTGGCCGAGGGAGCCGGCATACAGCTTCAGGGTCATGTGGCCAGCATAACTAAGCCGCTTCTGGCGAACCAGAGCAGCGCACAGAAACGCTGTTTACCTTCCCGCCGGAGTGGTGCCTATTTATCTACTTGCACTTTGACGTGCTTTGGAACTGCTAGGTTGGCAGGAGCAGGGACCGAGCAACGGGAGCTCACCCCGTTGCGGGGATTCGAACCGCCAACCTTCTGATTGGCAAGCCCTAGGCTCAGTGGTTTAACTCACAGCGCCACCCGCGTCCCTATGGCATTGCTTAGCGCACATCAAAGGAGGGGACACTTTCCAGAAATGGAGGGAAGCCTGGGGACAGGGGTGTCATTTCAGATCTAAGGACTGGCAGTGGACGCAGAAAAGTTTAATGGCCTACTCTCTTGCAAAAGGCTTGCATTTTATTATCGCTTATTGTGGGTTTTGTATTCCTCAAAATATCTGTAGTAATATCAACAATCACTCTTATTTTAAGCAAAGGGGTTTGTCCCTTCAGCATCCCTACGCAGTACATAGGCCCACTGGAATTATTTATAAAAAGGCACCATCTAGCAACCTTCCTCAGTCTCATGCCCTCCAGATTTTTGGACTACAACTCCCATCAGCTCCAGTGGAAAAATAAAATGGAAGGAACAAGGCACCATTGTGACTCCATCTTAGGTCCCTTAGTTCCTTCCAGTTTCTCTGGAAAGTCAAATAAGAAGCCTGAGGGGAGCCGTGAGAGATAGGATGTTCGACCAAGGAAGGACCTTCATGTCCCATTTTCCTTTCCGCATCTTGGCTTGAAAGCTCCTTAATTTGGGGCCTTAACGTGCTCGTTTCTGGGACTGCATTTTTCCCTTGTGGAGAGAGGCAAGGCCTCTGTGGTTGCTAACAACCGCTACAGGCAATCTCCCCGCCATTTTGAATCTTGTGGAGCGCTTCGTGAAAGAAGGGCCGAATCCAGCCCCCTGTGGTGGGAAAACAGTAATGGCAGGGAGATTAAAAAAAAAACCACACACACCAAAAGTGTACCATAATATTTTATTGACCCAGTGTGTTTCAGATTAAAATTCTACAGAGGCGCTTAAAAGAGCACTCGGCTTTCTAAGCGCCCCTGAAGAAGAATGTATTTCAGCACATGTTGGACCAAAAAACCCCCACACACTTTTGGGATTTCATCTCCTGCCATTTGTTCCTCTCAAACTGCCAAAATAGGCTTGTGTACGAACAGCCAGGGTGGCAGTAGGGCCTGGCAAGTTGTGTTGTTGGTCGGCCACTTCAAAATGGCTTCCCTTTTGCTATGGGCAGGGGCTGCTAGGCCGAAGCAAAGGTCCAGCTTCCTTTGAGTTAATGACATGGTTGGCTTGTGCCGGCTGAGGCAAATATTCCCCAGACAGATGTCAATCTTGCCCATTAGTTGGTTCTTTTAAGGAAAGCGACCCATCTCTATGATACTCCCTCCCATTAGAAACCAGATGGGCACCATCTCTGCCAAGTTTCAGGTGCCAGGCTAAAAACATCTGGATTTCAGGAGCCCTTTGTAACCGTAAATGAGTGTTTCAGTCCGTTTTAAGTTTTGTATTTTGCATATTATTTTTTTTTGTAAGCTGCTTTGAGACCCAGAGGGACGCAGGTGGCGCTGTGGGTTAAAGCCTCAGCGCCTAGGACTTGCCGATTGAAAGGTCAGCGGTTCGAATCCCTGCGGCGGGGTGCGCTCCCGCTGCTCGGTCCCAGCGCCTGCCAACCTAGCAGTTTGAAAGCACCTCCGGGTGCAAGTAGATAAATAGGGACCGCTTACCAGCGGGAAGGTAAATGGCGTTTCCCTGTGCAGCTCTGGCTCGCCAGATGCAGCTTTGTCACGCTGGCCACGTGACCCGGAAGTGTCTGCGGACAGCGCTGGCCCCTGGCCTCTTGAGTGAGATGGGCGCACAACCCCAGAGTCTGTCAAGACTGGCCCGTACGGGCAGGGGTACCTTTACCTTTACCTTGAGACCCAGATGTGCTGAAAAGTGGGGTAGAACTTTTGATAAATACCGTATTTTCCGCTCCATAAGACACACTTTTTTCCTCCTAAAAAGTAAGGGGAAATGTGAGCGCGTCTTATGGAGCGAATGGTGCTGCGCAGCGCCCTTTCAGCAAAACGCCTCTTCTTAGCCGCTGCAGCCTCTTCAGGCAGGGCGAGCCTTCATCCCGCTGCCCTGAAAAGGCTTGGCGCGGCTATCCCAGAAGCCAGAACAGTCAGATGCTATCCCAGAAGCCAGATGCATCTTGCTGTTCTGGCTTCTGGGATTCAGAATATTTATTTCCTTGTTTTCCTCCTCCAAAAACTAGGTGTGCCTTATGGTCTGGTGCTTCTTATAGAGCGAAAAATACGGTAAATACCTAAGGTCCTGTTGATGGGCCAGATTTAGGGTTGGCCATACTGTATGTCCTCTTTTTCCTCCAGGACATGCGTACCGTTTGATGGTTGGGTTTCAGTAGTTGCCCTGCGAATCCAGGAAGCTGAACGGGCTTAGAGAGGAGAAGTATAAAAACGACGGTGCAGATTTCGCGTTGCATTAAACTCAGGAGGCAGAACCTGTTGTGCAATTCGGCCGACCTATTTAATCAGACTCCATACTGTTACATCTAAGAACAGTAAGAGCCGTTCGACCCCAGAATGGTCTCCCTTGGGAGGTTGTGGTCACTCCTTCCTCGGAGGTTTTTAAGCAGAGGCTGGAAGGCCATCTGTTGTGGATGCTTTAGCTGAGATTCCTGCATTGCAGGGGGGGGGGGTTGGACTAGATGACCCCCGGGTGTCCCTTGCAATTCTATGATCTAGCCCTGTTTGCACAAGCGTGTGGTTTCCTTGGCACTTCGAAGTAAGCTGTGTCTCTTTGCAGGCGTTTGAAGGATGAGAAAGGACTACAAAGGGAAATAACGTTACGGAGATACAAGCCAAGGTTTATTGGTAGTGATACCGATTCAATCCAAAAATAAAATAAAATAGGTAAGTTCCATTTTCAGCAATGTAACTTCACTGTGCCTATTCCCCCCCCCCCCATTTTCTTCTGGGTTACGCTCTTATTTTGGTTTTTGTTAATTGTACACTGTGATTGGGCTGCCTTTTCCGATTCGTCTTTCGAAGGGTGGCAGAGATCTGATTGACATAGCTGTCAAGCGTCCCTTATTTGGCGGGACAGTCCCTTATCCCAGCGCCGTGTCCCGCTGCTGTCCCTTATTGATGATGTCCCTTAAATAAGCTACTGAAGGTAATGGGGCCCTTTCTATGTCCAGCTGTCCTTTGTCAACAACAAATGGTTGCTGTTTTTTTGTGTTGAATATATGCTATATGGTAATTTATAGGACCTAATAGGTATCTAAAGCCATTTGCACGAAACAAAATATGTATTTTATCAAAGTAATTGTTGATCCCTTATTTTGGCTGCTGTTTCCTTATTTTCGAGGCTGCTGGTCTCTTATTTTCAAATTTGTAAGTTGACAGCTATGCTGATTGAGTATCTGGGCACGATAGCGGCAGGTTTTATTTTTTAAGTTTACACCCGCTATTTCTGCTCTGCAGAGGTTGTTGTTCTGCAGAAGGGTTTGTAGCTCAATGGTACAGCATTGGCATTGCATGCAAAAAAGGGCCAGATTCAACCCCTGGGATGTCCAGGTCGGGCTATAGGAGAAGCCGGTCCCAAATCTTGAAGAAGTGCTGTCTGTCTGTGTTAGGCGAACAGTGAGCTGGGCCTGACGAAGGCAGCTTCACTCATTCCCACCCTCAGCCCTGGAAGATCGGGGGAAGTATGTGTTAAAAATAAATAAATATTTTCGAGGTCTTAAGTACTGGGAGCCAGGAGCCTTTTGTTGCTTGTGCCACCAGATCAGAGTTATAAATTCCTTGCTAGCGGTGGGATGGCGTTGCAGGGGAGGGGAGGGGGAACCCTGAATACCGTTTTGTTTTAATTATCATTAATACCAAAAAGAAAAGGAGAGACAAACACACTTGGAAACAAACACCCCCTCGAATTGTCTCTAAAGTATGATATATTAAATCAGCTCTTACCCTTTTTCCCAACAGAAAGCACAAATATTTAAATATATAAAGCCACTTTTTCTTTTCTTTTAAAAAAAGAAGAAGATAGATGTGAACTATATTTTCCCTGCTCCTCTTCAGGCTGAGGCCTAAATTGTCTTTGGGGTAACCAAACCCGTGTGTGTGTGTGTGTGTGTGTGTGTGTGTGTATAACAATGGAGTCCTGCCACGTATCATTCTGACCTAAACGGGTGGTTTGAGAATCTCAAGACAAGAGTTCAACCGTTGACTGTAACATCTGCGTTGAGACAGGAAAGTCCCAGTGTTCTGGGCCAAGGGATGGCTCCCCAGTTTGCAAATTTCCATTTCTCTGCCCCTTTTTATGTATTCCTGGACACCCACTCCACTCCTGGAGATATAGCAAGCATCTTTAATCACCATAAAATTCAGAGTGGGGTCCACCATTTTGAGGTGGTGGGGATCTGCCATGGGTGCGAACCCATGCTGAAGTATAGATGACTCCATCCATGGCCTTTATCACCCAACTGGCCATTGGTTGGTGGCCCAAAGGTGCGTGAGCTTGTTCTTCCTTGCTTTTCCCTGGTCTTGATGGGCAAGTGAGTCCATTGACACGGAAGGCCGCCAAAGGAGCTCTGGACCGCTATGAGGCAGTTTCGGTTTTGAGGTCTGGAAAGCGTAATGATTCGTCAGAGAGTCTAGTAAGCCAAGTCTCTGGTTGCTTTCTCTGTCCCACGGGCCACGATGCGATTGGATGGTGGTGGGAGAGAACGTCTCGTGGATGGTCTTGCTGGTGATGGCGGCACGAGGCAGAGCTTCTCTTGTTCCTTTGGCCCCCTCCTATCTCGCAACGACAACCTTACGAGGCGTTGAGCAAGGAGCGGCTGTACAGGTTCTGATAATAGGAGCCGGTCTCGCTGAGCGAAGTGGATGCCTCATAGGGGTGTTTGCTTTCCACCGCGTGTGGGGAGCTGTAGCCGCTGTAGGCCATGGCTTGCTCGTAGGACTTCAGGTCAATCTTGTGGTTCTGCTCCGTGGACATCAAGTTGGTGATGGAAAAGGGATGGTTGAAGTTGAATTGAGGGTCCATTTTGAGGTCGCTCGGGAGATCCAGGTTGGTAATTGAGGTGGCAAAGTAGTGGCTATTCATGGACTGAGAGATGGGGGCTGGCGAGGCCTCGGAAACTGGGGATGAGCCCTGACCCCCAGAACAATCGAGTTGCACCAAACCCCTTTGCTCCTCGGAGCCATGGGAGGTGTCTGAGTGGCCCGACTCTGCTCCTTCCGAGCCCGTGTTGGGGCTCTGGCCTTCCTGAAGACCCTCAGGAATCTTGGATGCCTGCTCTTGGGTGTTGGAGCCTTTGGAGTTCGGCTTCTTGGCCTTGTCCTCGATTTTGAAACGCTTCTGCCTCCTCAGGTAACAGCCGTTCTCAAACATGTTGCCCGAATTCGGGTGGAGCGCCCAGTAGGAGCCTTTGCCGGGCTTGTCCGGGGAACGGGCCACCTTGACGAAGCAATCGTTGAAGGAGAGGGAGTGGCGGATGGAGTTCTGCCAGCGCTGCTGGTTTTCGCGGTAGTAAGGGAAGAGGTCCATGATCCACTGGTAGATCTCGTTGAGGGTCAGCATCTTGCTCGGGGCCTGCTGAATCGCCATGGTGATGAGGGAGATGTAGGAATAGGGAGGCTTAGCGTGGGTCAGCGTGCGCCGGTACGACTTATTGATCTCCTTGGGCCTGTTCATGCCTGACGGCGAGTAGCTTAGTGGGGCCATGGACTGGCCGACATTTTGGTAAGGCGACAGAGAGTTGAGTGTGGGGGCCTGAGCTCCCAGCTGAGTCAATACTGGGCTGACGGGAGAAGCCACCGACGGGAGGCCCATTGAACTGGTGGCGTTGGTCAGTCCAGTGAGAGAAGGGCTACTCAATCCGCTGTTTGGATAAGGCATGTTCATGGAGCTGGGGGACGTGAGGGGGTTCAGCGTCACGTAGGAATTAATCGAGTTCATAGGCCCCAAGCTGGACGTCATCGTGCTCACCGAAGGAAACACCTGTGGGAGACAAAAGGAGATGGTTACAGGAGAGTCGGAGCATTCCCCAGGGAGACAAATGGCAAAGAAACGGTCCAACATTTGATGCTTTTGATAGTTACACAGCAGGCAGAAATCAAGACGTGGAGCTTTTCCTGCCACTAAAAGCAGACATCTGCACCTGTTGAATTTGTCCTGTGCCACAGATGAAAAGGTGTTGATGATGGAACAACTGCTTGCCCAAAGAATGGAGGGAAAAGACCATTTTATGCTAAGAAATATAAAAGGAAGAGGGTCCACTTGCACCACTGACATAAGATATAAGAGAAAGGGGGATATTTCCTCACAGTGAAGCACACAAAGGGAGGTATTGAAACCTCTCCCTTTCCTTGTTCTGCTAGGGAAAAAATATACAGATGGGCCACAAATAGAAGGAAGATCTGCCACCAGGCTTGCCACTAAAATTTTGCGGAGAGGAAAATATGAGGCGCACTTGAGAGTTCCCAGGTGAAACATCCCTGGTTAGTACCATCTCACAGGGAACAGACAGAGAGTAGAAAATGCCCTCTCAGTTTGGGCTGCCATTGCTGAAGCTTTCCTCCATTTCAGACGAGGTGGGCTGGTGGTCCATGAGCCCGGTCATTTCCCCTTGGGGCGCCATCTTTGTTTACCAGTCCTTTATTTGCTCAAAGCCACTGAACCAGATGCTTCAAGGCAGCGAAGCAGCCCTGCTATTTACATAAGATAGGGACTTAATTGGCAAAACTATTGATCCTCGAGGATAAGTGAGGATCTGCTGCCAAGGGATGGGCGATACCAAAGCAATACAGTTTGGTGCCACAGTCCTCACTGGCCATATGCTTGTCGTCTGTTGCTGTGGGTGATGGGGGCCATAAATTTTGTTCACGGAGCCTGTTCTGAAGGCCTTGAAAGGCAGCAGGAAGACATCGGTGGACCTGAACGGGTTTTTGTTTAAGAAAGGAGGCCTGCCTGAAAAAGCTAGAGTATTGGGTTTGGCTGGTAGGAAACCCAGATATAAATCTCAGTTGAACCAAGAATTTCACTGAGATGAGAAGGAGAGGACCACTGTTCATTTGTTATCTAAGAATCCAAAGGGGACTCTTGGTCTATCAGTGCCAACCTTTGAGAAGCAGCGGAGAAGAGAATCCTTCTTAAAAACAAAAACAAAAATCCAGTCTCCTTTATAGCGATGGCGACAGGGCGCTTAGCATTTAAAAAGTGCTTTTTGGATGCTCAAAGAGCATCACATACATGACCACAACGATACTTACATCAGACCTGTAAGGCAGTTCTTTATTACTACAGATGGCCAAGGGAGGGGTGGGGCTGAGAGACAATGGGTCCCCCCCCCCACACCTTTGAGCGTTATTTAGCCCATGGGTAGGCAAACTAAGGCCCGGGGGCTGGATCCGGCCCAATCGCCTTCTAAATCCGGCCCGCAGACGTTCCAGAAATCAGCGTGTTTTTACATGAGTAGAATGTGCCCTTTTATTTAAAATGCATCTCTGGGTTTAAAATGCATCTCTGTGGGGCCTAGGAATTTGTTCATTACCCCCCCCAAAAAAATATAGTCTGGCCCCCCACAAAGTCTGAGGGACAGTGGACTGGCCCCCTGCTGAAAAAGTTTGCTGACCCCTGATTTAGCCATTTGTCTCCTTCCCCACCCCATTCAAATTAGATTGGAATAGCCTCCACCCACACGTTTCTGAATTTATATATGAGAAACAACTTTGGTCTTTCTCATGAATACCAGCAAGCATTCCCTTTTGTTTTTGCGGCTGCTTTCTCATTGGTTGATTCAGTTATGCCAATTAAGAACTGACGGGCCACGCATGCAGATAGCTGCGGCGCATGCAAAAGCACCCCGGTTGCGCAGTTATAAATTTGCTTGTGTTGCTTTCTGGTTTTGTGCAAACCTGAGGGATAAACAAACCAACCCCCCCCTCCCCAGTTCGGGACTGGGAGCACACCATAAATAGTTATGAGTACGACTGGAAAAGAAATGAACGCATTGAGGAAGTAGCAGGCATGGAAAAGAGAGTGGCAGAAAGCGAGGGTTGCTCTTATGTCACCCCAAAACACAGACCCAAATCGGCTGCAACCCTGAACGGAGCAGTTTGCAGCCCGGCTTTGCTCAGCTTATCGGATCACCCACCCTCATCGGGGAACCTGAATTTATGGAAGGAAAGCATTGAGGTGGGTGCTGCTTGGGGTGGGTGTGTGTTAACGGCATGTGGACTATGCAAATTCAATGAGAAACAGACATTAAACTCCATTATGGGCAAGCCTGGTATGGCTTGCCTAAGGTCCACCTAGTTAGCCGAGGTGAGATTTCAACTGGGGATTTTCCTGGCGTGACACTGTTTGGCGCTACACTATTCGGACTTGTTCCGCCTTCCATTTCTTGGAATAAAGCAATCCACCCAAATGTTTATCTAACAGCCTTCTGCAACCTGTTTTATTGCTCCACCCTCCCAGTTATGGGTGGTGGAGCAGGCGGGCTGTTCTATTGGTTCACCGCCCTTAGAAAATTCCTGGTTATGCAGGGTGTGTGTTCCAGAATGTGGGGCAGGGCCACCACCACTTGAGGGGCCTTCTAGGAGAGGCAGGTGGAAGAGCCTTTAGTGGGGCTGGTGGTTTCTCCACACTCCCCCATCATTCCCAGTCTGATTTGGGGGAAGAGGAAGTATAGGAAGAACCACTGTTTTGTTCTCATGAAAGCTCCTTGTGTGTGACTTGAGGACCAGGAAGGGTCAGAAATGTCCTCTTCTGCTACTCTTCTGTTGCCAACATTATGCTCCCAGTCTACAGATTCTCACATGCAACTGCATGCAACCTTACATTGAAACCTGCACATTATCTACACATAAGCCCTCCTTTTCTGATTTGAAGCTAACTGTGGATCAACGCTTCCACCAGCGTTTCCACTAACCATTGTTTCCACTGAGCAGTTTTCAAAGTGGGTCTGGAAACTGTGGTTTGGGCTAACAGAAAAGGCAGTATAGACGTAGCAATAATCATAATTAGTTCTGAAACTCAGTGGGAGGCATGATTGATTGTGCAAGAGGGGAGGAGGATCCTAGGAGCCCATTTCTCGATCTCCTGAGCATGGTTTGAAGATGGGACAGAAAAAATGCAAGGAAATTTCCCCCCTAAAAGCAATGCTACTTAAGTTTCCCAAGCAGCAGCTAACCATTTCGCAGAAAATGTAGTCTTGAAATGTTCCTAAGATGTACAACACCATGCTTAGAGATGGTCAAGAAATACAACACACTGCCAATCAAACGCGAATACCTTGGGTCAAGGTATATGTAAAGTAAGGGACCTTGGAAGAACTTCTGGCCAGAGGAGCAAAAACCGTGACTGGTTTCAGAACGGGGCAATTGATTCCTGAATTTCGGAGTAACTGTTTTCACAACAGAGCTGGATGTATGCACAAATATATGCATTTAATGGTAGGATACATTTTAATTTGGAATTTGGGGCTGTGCGGCATTGTGCCTATAATTTATCTTCCTTCTGAAACGTCAGAAATGCTATTATTATTATTATTATTATTATTATTATTATTATTATTAGTGTCTTAGGTTCTTGTGAACTTGCACATGAAGTCTAAGGGCTCTTCAGTGTGGCAGTTTGAAAATGTAATCCTGTATTCTCACCGTGGCCAACCAGATCAACGCCCATGAGGGGAACCCCGGGCAGGATCAGTGCACAATAACAACTCTCTCCTCCTTTGCCTTCCAGCAACTGGGATTCAGAATCATACCGCCCCATTGAACAAGGCTGATAGCCATTGATAGCCTTTTATCCTCAACGAATTTGACTAATCCTCTTTAAAATCCATCTGAACTTGTCTGCAAGTTCCATTGTTTAACTGCATGAAAAAGCACTTTTATCTGCCCTGAACCTTCCGACATTTGGCTTCAGCGTTATGAGAGAGGGAGAAAAAGTTTCTCTACAAAAAGTGGTTCCCATTTAGCTAATTACTGAGGACCCCCCTATTTTTCAAAAGCCCAGCCACAGCACCCCCTTACTTTGAAAAAAATGATAATTCTACGGTACTAGATTCAGGTAGGTACTGTGTTGGTATGACACAGTCAATATATATATATATATATATATATAAGGTAAAGGGACCTTAAAGGTTAAGGGACCCCTGACCATTAGGTCCAGTCGTGGCCAACTCTGGGCTTGCGGCGCTTATCTCGCTTTACCGGCCAAGGGAGCCGGCGTACAGCTTCCGGGTCATGTGGCCAGCATGACTAAGTCGCTTCTGGCGAAACAGAGCAGCACATGGAAACGCCGTTTACCTTCCCGCCGGAGTGGTACCTATTTATCTACTTGCACTTTGACGTGCTTTCAAACTGCTAGGTGGGCAGGAGCAGGGACCGAGCAACGGGAGCTCACCCCGTCGCGGGGATTCAAACCGCCAACCTTCTGATCGGCTCTGTGGTTTAACCCACAGCACCACCCATGTCCCAGTAGCACCTTAGAGACCAACTAAGTTTGTTCTTGGTATAAGCTTTCGTGTGTATTACCTCTGCATATATATATTTTTGAACAAAATATGGGGTAGCCCCTAATAAGCAAAGCTATACTAAAAGAAAAAGGAAAAAAAGACTAGGGCTAAGAGATATCTGTTTTTCAACATCATGGTCTATCAGCCGCTAAACATCTTGATGTTCTGAAATTGGAGATCAGGCGTGGGGATGAAGGAAGGTGCAGAAGGTTGGGTGGGTGGGAAGAGGAGAGGAAACTGAGTCACTTCCACAGCATGGTTTGAGTGGGAGGGGAGGGGGATGGGGGGTAGACCTGGGCGATATATCAATACAGTGGTACCTCGGGTTAAGTACTTAATTCGTTCCGGAGGTCCGTTCTTAACCTGGAACTGTTCTTAACCTGAAGCACCACTTTAGCTAATGGGGCCTCCCGCTGCTGCACAATTTCTGTTCTCATCCAGAAGCAAAGTTCTTAACCCGAGGTACTATTTCTGGGTTAGTGGAGTCAAGCGTATGTAACCTGAGGTACCACTGTATTGTCGAACGGCTTGGCTCCCGAACGCCACAAACCCAGAAGTAAGTGTGCCAGTTTGTGAACGTTTTTTGGAAGCCGACCGTCAGATGCGGCTTCCGATTGAGTGCAGGAAGCTCTTGCAGCCAATTGGAAGCTGCGCCTTGGTTTATGAACGGTTCCGGGAGTCGAACGGATTAAGTTTGACAACCAAGGTATGAGGGGCAGACGGCAGTGGCGGCTTCACTCGATGGTGTATTGCCGGTGAAAATGGGGGGGGGGAAACAAGCTGCAGCGAGGACAGTGGTGGTTTGACACCGGCTCCTTTCTGACATTGTGATATACCGCCACACATGTTTAGCTGGCGGTCTGCTCTGCCAAAGAGAGGGAAAGGTCTGCTCTGCCAAAGAGATCCTCACATTCGGCTGCCCTGGTCTCCCTCGGCGTGAGGGGAGGCAGATCAGATCAGCAGCGTTATCGGCGGAGATCATCGTGCGATATCCGAGGCGCCTCGAAATCGGCTGCTCTGCCCTCCTTTGCGCGAGGAGCGATGCAGGGTTAAAATTGTTATCATGGTGTTATTTCGAAACTGATTTTGGGCCAGCATACAGTGGTACCTCGGGTTAAGTACTTAATTTTTTCCGGAGGTCCGTACTTAACCTGAAACTGTTCTTAACCTCAAGCACCATTTTAGCTAATGGGGCCTCCCGCTGCTACCACGCCGCCGGAGCCTGATTTCTGTTCTTATCCTGAAGCAAAGTTCTTAACCTGAAGCACTATTTCTGGGTTAGCGGAGTCTGTAACCTGAAGCGTATGTAACTTGAAGCGTATGTAACCTGAGGTACCACTGTATTGAAAAATCGCACAACGCTAAAGCAGACCGTAAGATTTGCGATATTACTATGCAAAAATGTCAAAATTAGAGTTGGGGGCTGCAGACAAGAGATGGGGCCACGGACCCCCAGGCGTCCCTGCACCCCTAATTTGGATCCACTGCTCATGCTTACAGATTTTTCTCAGTGTCCACATTGTGTTGTCCTCATCAAATTGCTGCCCTGTATATTTTTTTTACCCATTTAATCCAGATTCGCCTACTGTTTCCACCTTTCAATTACGAGGGTATCCAAAGAAATGGGAAATCAGGATTAACTGGGGAAGTAGGGCGACGCTGTGCAGAACTTGCATGCGTGAGCAGTCCCAGGCATATATCCATAGGGGCGTGTCTGCAGGCACCAGTGTGTTTGCCAGTACTTCCTATCACGCCCACAAAATATCTCAATAAATATCCCCTCAAATATCCAAAGTGCGCAAGAGACGTGTCTGCCCTTCCTGCTCAGTTGAAATTTGCCTTGGCTCGTCCTCTCCTACCTTGAACAGGGTCTCTTAAACATGCCCACATTTCATACTGGGGGCCAGGTGGGCGGCCCCTGCGTTGCCACCCAGTGGCTTGGGTGCCCAGGTGGCACAAGCAGCAAAACTTTAGTGTGTGGAGAATTTCCAGACCGTATCTCCCTGAACATGTAGCCGCCGACTCTCTTAATTTGACCCCATTTGAAAGAAAATCAGTGCATACATTTGGGGGGATTGGGGCATCTTATGGAGCAAATGGGACGCAGGTGGCGCTGTGGGTTAAAGCCTCAGCGCCTAGGACTTGCCGATTGAAAGGTCGGCGGTTCGAATCCCTGCGGCGGGGTGCGCTCCCGCTGCTCGGTCCCAGCGCCTGCCAACCTAGCAGTTCGAAACCACCCTCGGGTGCAAGTAGATAAATAGGGACCGCTTACCAGCGGGAAGGTAAACGGCGTTTCCGTGTGCGGCTCTGGCTCGCCAGAGCAGCGATGTCACGCTGGCCACGTGACCCGGAAGTGTCTCCGGACAGCGCTGGCCCCTGGCCTCTTGAGTGAGATGGGCGCACAACCCCAGAGTCTGTCAAGACTGGCCCGTACGGGCAGGGGTACCTTTACCTTTACCTTTTATGGAGCAAATAAGATGCGGGTGGCGCTGTGGGTTAAACCACAGAGCCTAGGGCTTGCCGATCAGAAGGTCGGCAGTTTGAATCCCCACAATGGGTTGAGCTCCCGTTGCTTGGTCCCTGCTCCTGCCAACCTAGCAGTTTGAAAGCACGTCACAGTGCAAGTAGATAAATAGGTACCACTCCGGCGGGAAGGTAAACAGCGTTCCTGTGTGCTGCTCTGGTTCGCCAGAAGCGGCTTAGTCATGCTGGCCACATGACCCGGAAGCTGTATGCCGGCTCCCTCGGCCAATAAAGCGAGATGAGCGCCGCAACCCCAGAGTTGGACATGACTGGACCTAACGGTCAGGGGTCCCTTTACCTTTATGGAGCAAATATTCATTTGCTGCTGTTCTTTTAATGTTATTTTCTGACATCTTGTGCTCCTTTATTGTTCCAGTCGTACCTTAGGTTACAAACACTTTGGGTTACAGACTCCGCTAACCCGGAAGTAGTACCTCGGGTTAAGAACTTTACCTCAGGATGAGAACAGAAATTGTGTGGTGGCGGCAGTGGGAGGCCCATTAGCTAAAGTGGTACCTCAGGTGAAGAACAGTTTCAGGTTAAGAACGGACCTCCGGAACGAATTAAGTTCGTAACCAGAGGTACCACTGTGTTTGAATTTTTTTGTCATTGCGTTTTGCTGTTGCGTCCCTCACTGAGGCTCGATCCCCTGAAAGGCACAGGATAGAAATCTGTGAGGAGGCGAATGGCAACTCCATGTTAAGTCATGGGATAGAGAGGTAGTTTCCTTCTGTCCTTTAGCGTGCAGTAAAACGGCACTTCACGAGCTTCGCGATTGGCATGCAAACGTTTGCAATGTCCACACAAACGTCATTGTCCCATATTCCCTCCACCATTAAATCTGGATCAACCCTTTCTGAGCGGAAATCCAATAATAAAAGAAAGAAGGAAATCTGGTGTCAGCAGCTGATCCGCACTATGTGACCAACCCATTTACAATATGAAGTCCCCACCTGGGAGCACCGTTTGCCCTGCTGAGCTAATTCTGAGCTAGACACCAAAGGTATGATTCAGTAGAAGCCAAACCACGCATGAGTTTGTTTTTCCATCGCTGGAACTCCTAGCACAATTTTGTTCTTCAAAAAGCAACCACAGCGGGGAGGGGTGACTTGACTCCAAAGCTTTTTCCGATCACAGAAGACCAGTATATCATGTCATTTGACTCTAAGGCACTTGCAACAACAGTCGACACAAGTTTGGCTCAGCCTTCACCACCCTGGGGCAATCCAGATGTTTTAGACTACAACTCCCAGCTGTGCTGGCTGGGGCTGGTGGGAGTTGTAGTCCTAAACATCTGCAGGTTGCCAGGCTGGCTAAGGCTGCTTAGGTTTCCTACCTGATATTTCCTCCTGTGTCTCCTTTAGACCTGCCTTGGGTGTGTCTGCCTGTAACTTATTTCCCCCCCTGAGCCAAACATTGTAAACCCTTTTCAGAAAGAGCGAAGGAGATTAGCCTGCTCCCAACCAAGGTTGCCTTCCTATTGTTTCTGAGAAGGCGAATGGCTTTTGAACCTTCTTTCATTATCTTGGATTAGAGGGAGCTATTTCAGGGCCGTCCAGCAAGTCGCTTCTTCACGTGGCTGGGATTTTATTAGCCAGATGTTCCTGCGGTCCAGTAGGAAATTTCCTTCTCCTCCCTTGCCCTGACTCCCCAGAATGGGTGCAATCCATCACTGGGCAGGATTCATTGGAAAGCATAGAATATATGCCATAATAATATTGCACACAAGTGGTGTTTTGACACAGCGTGTTCACACGGCGCTTGCGGGTGCAAAGCGCGCTGGACAAATGAGCGTTTGTAAATAAGTGGGAAGGACACATGGTTTCACGGTATGTTTACAAATACACGACACTTTCCTTGTGTTTACCATTATAGATACCATGATGTATGCAGCAAACACAACATGCCCCATAAATTGTGAGTTGGCTGAGACCCATCAGTTTGCATAGGCTGCACCAGCTGGCTCCCTTCCCCCTAACACGCCAGTTGCACTTTGAGAAAAATGATTTTGGAACTTAATATATGGATGTCATGGTTTAGGTTTGAGCCCTGCACAACATCGCACGCATGCTCTGTAACTGAACACATTTCCCTGCGCTGCGAATAAGTTTGACGACTCTTGCTATTAAATAGTGGGTGAGAACCTCAATACATAACACTTGCTTTTCGTTTCAGTAAGGTTTCAAGCTCGCGGGATTATAAAGAAATGTTTAGATGGTGACCTCGGAGCCTTCGCGTTCTTTTCTTCCGCAACCGGGATTGAACAGAAGTTTAAATTCTCTCCCCCCCCCCCCCCCCGGAAATGCTGTCCAATTGTGGATGTGCAATTTTCTTTAGAACCCTCTTCGCTTTTTCCATCCTTTGCAACTTTTCCCGCTGCAGGTTTTGCCGGTCTTTGCTGCTCAGGAGGAGAGCGTGGGGTTTAGATTTTCCATGGCCTCTCTCATCTCCCTGATAGCCCCAAATCCTTTCTAAACAGCACAGCAGACGCTGGCATTGTGCAAGCTGGACCGGGGCCATCACCCCCTCCTCACCCCCACCCCCGGACAGGCAGCCTTGGACATTAGAATCTGTTGTTTGCATGCGGGGGTGGGGGGGGCAGGTCTGGCAACCAGCCCTGGCTTGGTCTCCCCTTTCCCCAAAGGTATCTCTCATCCCTCTGCACTGTGTACAAGAAGACCTTTGAAACATGGCGACAGCCACATCAAAGCCCACCCCTTTGTTGGGAAACCAGGAGTCAAATCTGTTCTGTCCCTGCAACTGAGGAGATAGGGCCGGTTTGCTCATTGAAGCATTAAACTGGGGTAACCAACATGCCCCCTGGTTTAGCAGCCGCATGGTGCAATCCTGACTCAGGGTTTGTCCACCCTTCCTGTTGCTGTCCCCCAGTGAAAACCCACTCTCTAGCGCTTAATCGGAGCAAACAGCAATTCCGGTTTCCCCTGGATTGACGTTTGTTCCGATCTGTTGCTAAAGAGCGGGTTTTCCTTTTGAAAAGAGTGGAGCAAGGGGGAAACCGCTCAGAGCCATGCTTTCTAGAGATGGCACAAGCAGAAGTGTGTTCAGGAAGGCTCCCCTCCTAGTATATGTGGATGGGACTGCAGCCCCAGGCACTGGGTACCCTCAGAGTGCGCCAGCGACATGGTCCTGCCTCCCACTTTGTAAAAGTGTGCCATCGCTTTCCCGAAACATCACGCCTGTGAGTAGGGACTCCTCATTTTTGCGACACACCGGACCTCATTGTAGGCCAAGAGTGGCCCTCCAGATGTTGCTATCATCATCGCTGGCTATTGGCTGTGCCAGTTGGGGCTGATGGAAGTCCAGCAATATCTGGAGGGCCAGAGATTTAGGCACTTGCAATACTTAGGGCTGCAAGCCTGAGTTGATTAACCGGTTAGGTGAAACAATTAAAAGCCACGTTGATCAGCTAAAAGGCAGGTCCCAGTTAATGGGACTATAGTTTTATAACTTTTGAATTCAAGGAATTCAGCTTTTTAGTACAAGTTGCTTTTGTAATTGCAGGTGTCAAATGTCATATTAGGTGTCTTCAATACCCAAAAGCAATATCTGTCTGCAATATCTCCAAACAAAGGAAGTATGTGCTTGTTTGTTCTTTTGCTTTAGACCTATGTGATTTTTACATGTGCAGATTTATGGGTGGCGCTGTGGGTTAAACCACAGATCCTAGGACTTGCCAATCAGAAGGTTGGCGATTCGAATCCCCACGACAGGGTGAGCTCCCGTTCCTCGGTCCCTGCTCCTGCCAACCTAGCAGTTCAAAAGCACCTCAAAGTGCAAGTAGATAAATAGGTACCGCTCCGGCGGGAAGGTAAACGGCGTTTCCATGCGCTGCTCTGGTTCTCCAGAAGCGGCTTAGTCATGCTGGCCACGTGACCTGGAAGCTGTACGCTGGCTCCCTTGGCCAGTAAAGCGAGATGAGCGCCGCAACCCCAGAGTTGGCCACAACTGGACCTAATGGTCAGGGGTCCCTTTACCTTTACCTAGTGGATCCACTTAACTGGTTAATCGCCCCAAGCTGTAATCCAAAATACACTTACTTGGATGAGAAAGCACCATTGAAAATAGTTATTTCTAAATAAACATGGCCTGGGTAGAGATGCATGAGATTGTGCTGCCTTCATTAGTCAAGTGAAAGCCCTAACATTACACCAGCAGTAATATATCATTTATTTTGGTGGCATTGGGAACACAGAGCTTTGCAGAATAACAAAATTCTAAATCAACCTTCCCTAAACTGGTGTCCTTCAGATGTTTTGGACTACAACAACTCCCATCGAACATCTTTGTTTCTCAAACTTTTTGAACTTGAGCATCTTTTCTGGACTTTATTTGATGAAACACACATGCTCCCTAGGAGGAGGAAAGAAGAATTCACTTGCTAAGATGCTTTCCTTCCTTGGAATTTTGCCCCCACATTTTTGAGGACCAGTGTGTTAGGTGCAGATGCATTCAGCAGGGCCACCAAAGCCAACTTTTAAAAAAAGAAAAGTCGGATCATAGAATGGTAGAGTTGGAAGAGACTCTGTGGGTCATCCTACAGACTGCGGAGAGAATAATTGGGTGCACTCTTCCCACCTTGGATCAAATCTATGCTTCCAGGTGCTATAAAAAGCTGCAGAGATAGCGCAGGATAGTGTGCACCCCAGAAACGATCTCTTTCAGCTTCTGCCTTCTGGAAGAAGGTACAGGGTTATAAAGACTAGGACTAGCTGCCTGAGAAACAGTTTCTACCCAAATGCGATTTTGGTTTGAAATACAGTGTAAGGAGTGTCCATGGGAGTATATTGTATTTAAAAACGGGGTATCAGAGTTTTTAGGGGGCTAACCAGGTTGGGATAGCTGGGATAGCAGGCTTGTTGGGTTTTGAATGTTTTATGTAGATTTTTCAATTTCGTTTTTCTGTATGGGACAATGACAATAAAGATCATCGTCTCGTACCGTATCCAGTCCAACTTTCTGGAATGCACGAATCCTGCCCACAGACAGGGCCGTCTTACCCATAGGCGCTAGGGGTGTGGGGCACCCGGGTGCCGGGCTCTCAGGAGCGCCAGGCCGAGAGTCCGGGGCCCGAGAGTTGAGTCCGGGGAAGAGCCCGCCCATCGCTCAGAGCGCCATGACAGGCTCTTCTGCTGCGGGTGGCTCTGCACCGCGAGTTTGGGGGCGACCGGGCCAGCAAGACACTGAGGCGGCCGGCCGGCTCCACCCTCCTGAGTGCCTGGGACTGGGCAACCTGGGGGGGGGGGCGTCGGGCAGATCTTTGCACTCCGGCGCCACATATGCTTAAGACAGCCATCCCTGGATGGGCTCAAACCACCAATGTTCTGGGTTAACTACTCAGCCCCCTAAGCAGCAGGTTGGGAAGGCAACAGAGGGAAAGGAATAGGAAGTGCTGAGTGAGATCCAAAGGCATGTGTTCACATATTTGTTTTAACTGGAGATTCTATTTGGAGATTCAAAAGGATGCCACTGTTGTTGACTGGCCCTGCTCCTGTGCTTGGGGGTGTGGTGGTGGGGAAAGCGTCGCCTGCTAAATGTCCGCATGTAAGACTTCTGTTTAGAGCGTAGGAGCAGGGGCTGTAGAAATGCTGGCAACTCTTTTAGACCAGTTGCAGGTAGGAAAACAGTGGGTTTTCCCACCTGTCTGTACATTATACAGTGGTACCTTGGGTTAGATATGCTTCAGGTTACAGACGCTTCAGGTTACAGACTCTGCTAACCCAGAAATAGTACCTCGGGTTAAGAACTTTGCTTCAGTATGAGAACAGAAATCGTGTGGTGGCGGCGTGGCGGCAGCGGGAGGCCTCATTAGCTAAAGTGGTGTTTCAGGTTAAGAACAGTTTCAGGTTAAGAACGGACCTCTGGAACGAGTTAAGTACTTAATCCAAGGTACCACTGTACACTGGAGCGGGGATTCTAATTCACATCAGCATAATATACAGCATAACTCCATGTAGAACCACCCTTGCTCCTATCCATAAAACTACTTCTAAGTAGTGGAAACCCAGACTTTAATGCTCCCCTGACTGTGAACATGCCTGGGCAGTTTCAGTGTGCTAAGGACCAAGAAGTCAGGTCTGCATAATGCCTCTAATATTCGGGAGTCACATGTCGGGAATAACAAACCCTCCCTCTTTCTAGGTCAGCTCTCCTGTGCTGGCTGGGACCGATGGGAGTTGTAGTCCAAAACATCTGGAGGGTGGGCTAGAAAGTTTCCGTCCCCCCCCCTCGAGTGCTGCAGCCCTCCTCCTGCTTTTGTTTTTTAAAATCATTTTTATTGATTTTCCAATAAAAACAGCCAATCCACATATCCACATCACAATCCCATTAAAAACAATAAACTAAAATAAAAAAACCCTACCAAATTGCAGTCCAAATTGTTAATTATTAATTTTTCCGGGCTCCCCATAGTCTGAAGAACATCTCTAATATCTTCGTTCCTGCCTCTTCCCTTGTTTTCATATTTTCCACATTCTGATCTTAACGCTTTTATTCCACCAAAAAAAATGTCATAGAATCCCATCACAGAGCTCCTGTGCCACGGCCAGGTTTGTCATTATAAGGGCCTTAGCTCAGTGGTAGAAAGTCTGCTTTGCGTGCAAACAGTCCCAAATCCAATTCCTGACAACTCCTGCTAGGACTTACCCGCACCCGAGCAAACAAAATGCGAATGTGCGTTAACCTGCCTCTCCATTTCTGCGGGGGGGGGGGGGGAGTGTCCACATTATGTTGTCTCCATTTCAGGGTTGTCCCAGACCTTTCCCCCTCTAACTGGGGGGTTTTCCAATCCTTGGAAAGTGCAGAACAGCCCGGATTGAAAAACCTTCCATTTAAAGGGGGCGGACGGGGAGAGAGGGACGTGGGTGGCGCTGTGGGTTAAACCACAGAGCCTAGGACTTGCCGATCAGAAGGTCGGCGGTTCGAATCCCCGCAACGGGGTGAGCTCCCGTTGCTTGGTCCCTGCTCCTGCCAACCTAGCAGTTCGAAAGCACTCTAAAGTGCAAGTAGATAAATAGGTACCACTCCGGCGGGAAGGTAAACGGCGTTCCTGTGTGCTGCTCTGGTTCGCCAGAAGCGGCTTAGTCATGCTGGCCACATGACCCGGAAGCTGTATGCCGGCTCCCTCGGCCAGTAAAGCGAGATGAGAGTCGCAAGCCCAGAGTCGGCCACGACTGGACCTAATGGTCAGGGGTCCCTTTACCTTTACCTTACGGGGAGAGAAGATGTGAAACAACCCTGGGGTTGTTTGGACATCGTCTTCTGGTGTGGGCAGGCCCAGACTCTGGAGAGCCTCTGCCAGTCAGGGTAGATCATTGGTTCTAAAAGGCAGCTTCTTTGGTCTCTTGCGTAGGACTAGGAAAGACCCTTCGCGTCCCAGTCTCCTCTGGCAGAGCCGCCAGTCCCTGGTCCCCAATACAGAAAATGGACTCAAGGAAAGGCATGTCTAGCTTGCCAGTCCTTCACCCTCCTCTTTCTGCACCTCCTC
The DNA here is from genome assembly GCF_964106915.1 of Podarcis gaigeae. NCBI lineage: Eukaryota > Metazoa > Chordata > Lepidosauria > Squamata > Lacertidae > Podarcis > Podarcis gaigeae. The sequence continues at coordinate 83,696,651 of NC_139684.1, forward strand.
CCTTTGTTCTCTGCACTGTTGAAATTTAGACTGCAAGCTCCTTGGGGGCAAGGACCTGCTTGTTTAGCTTAGGCCATAAAGCTCTGTGTATATCAAAGGCTCTTTATCAGCAGCAGGACCTTGGCAGTTCTCCTGAGACCGAATTTTGCCGCTTGAAAAGAGGTTCTGGAGCTCACCGGCTTGGAAACCTGGCTCAAATTAAACTCTGCTGCTGAATAGAGAACCCTGCCATGCTCCGACGGAACGGGCCGAGCCAAAAATCACCCCCTTTCAACCATATCCTGTTGCCACCTTCCCTCTGAACGACACCCATTGGTTCTCGGGCACAGTTTGCATCCTGCTCAGCAGGTTTCTGTTTGCTCCATTCCACGAAGACCACAGAAGGTGCTAAAATTAAGTCGGTTTTTCCTGCATGGGAAAGGTTGGACCAATTCTGAACATCTGGGGGCTGGGAGGGACGGTGGACTGGACCACTGGAGATGGGGAGGGAGAGAGAGGGGAAAAAAGAGCCGTTGTCTTAAAAATGGCTGGAAGTGCCAACTCCGTCTCGGCTTGCAGAACGTTTTGCTTTTCAACCAGACCCCAGAAGGACTTGCATGTGCAATTGCCAAAGTTGTCACTGGCCCTACTCCTGTGCAGTTAACAGCAGCCTGATGCAGAGATATTTTTTTTTTTGCAAATGAAGCTTTCCCCCATCATGTTAGCTCCATGCCAGGAAAATATTCACCTGCTAAATTTGTGCCAATCAACTCACTGCTTAAGGCACAGGGGCAGGACTAGTTTTTAAAAGTTGGTGACCCAACCAAACATTTACCAAACATTTCAGATTATTATTTTTTTTGGGGGGGGGATTATAGAATACCTTTGGATTATAGAATACCTTTAGACCAAGGGCATAGCTGTCAAGCGTCCCTTATTTGGTGGGACAGTCCCTTATCCCAGGGCCATGTCCCGCTGCTGTCCCTTATTGATGATGTCCCTTAAATAAGCTACTGAAGGTAATGGGGCCCTTTCTATGTCCAGCTGTACTTTGTCAACAACAAATTGTTGCTGTTTTTGTGTGTTGAATATATGCTATATGGTAATTTATAGGACTTAATAGGTATCTAAAGCCATTTGCCCGCCACAAAATATGTATTTTATCAAAGTAATTGTTGATCCCTTATTTTGGCTGCTGATTCCTTATTTTCGAGGCTGCTGGTCTCTTATTTTCAAATCTGTAAGTTGACAGCTATGACTAAGGGGAGTCAATTTAGTGCCCTAGTCTAGTTGTTAACTACAAATCCCACCATGTCTGACCATGGGCCATTCTGGCTTGAATGGATGGGAGTCGGAGTCCAACAATATCTGAAGAGTGCCATTAGAGCTGCTCCTGTTTTTGGTGACTTGGATATCCAGCAATAGTGCTAGAAATCAGTTTTAGGTATAATCAAGGCTAAAAAGAATCCCACTAATAATAAAGAGATTCCGATTTAAACCATCATGAATGGTTACAGATAGGTAGCCGTGTTGGTCTGCCATAGTCAAAACAAAAAAATTCCTTCCAGTAGCACCTTAAAGACCAACTAAGTTAGTTCTTGGTATGAGCTTTCGTGTGCATGCACACTTCTTCAGATACACTTTAGATACACTTTAGACACTTTAGTGTATCTGAAGAAGTGTGCATGCACACGAAAGCTCATACCAAGAACTAACTTAGTTGGTCTTTAAGGTGCTACTGGAAGGAATTTTTTTGTTTCATCATGAATGGGATAGGGAGGCCCTGTCCTATTTTGTGTCTTCGGAAGAACAGAGACTGCAGTCCTAAACACATGTGTAGCAGCCCACTCTGAAACACATTGACTCAGAAGTAGGCCCCACGGGACTCACCACGTCTTACTCCAAAGTAAATATGTACAGGACGGCAGCCTGTTATTGTACCTTTCACCGTACAGAGGTTTGTAGCACCTGGGAGCATTTCTGTAAAGGATGCCTTAGAGAACACACGCCACAGCTCTGATCCAGGTCCCTGTCCTTCTGCTGTAGTTACATAAAATGACTTTCAGAGACCCTCTCACAAATCTGCCGATGACTAGAAAAGAAGTTTTCTTAACCTGTTTATTTCCCGCGGTGACAGATTTGACTGCAAAGCAAAAGTTTGCTGGGATTAAAAAAATGGCAGAACGGGAAACTAAAATCCAACCTAAGGATGTTAAGAGGGGTAGCAAACAAACAACCCGGACTCCTGCGGCACGTTAAAGACTAACAGTTTTATCACGGTGTAAGCTTTTGTGGAGTCCATGAAAGGTTACGCCATGATAAATCTGCGAGTCTTTAACATGACACTGGAGTCTTGGCTGTTTTAAACCCAGTCTGCCTATCTGAAGGCAGCTCTGTATCGGGAAGATTTTAATATCTGATGTTTTGTTGTGTTCTTTTATAGTCTTTTGGAAGCTGCCTTGGGTGGCTGGGGCAATCCAGTTCGATGGGAAGGGTACAAGTAATAAACTATCATCATCATCATCAAATCAGTCTGGATGAGTTATAGCACTCAATGCTAGTTTCTTTCTTACAAAGGCTGTGCACACACTCCCGTTGATTCGGCATTCAGTGTGCGTCAACCACTGGTTTGGGAGACACACATATGACCTTAGTCACAATCTGCATCTATCCCATTGTTTCTTAATACAGCATTTTGATGTGCTTGCCGACCTCAGAGCAATATAAATTGAGAAAAAAGAATGAGCTAGCTGTTTCAACACAGTAATGTGTACACGACCAAAGAGCCAAACTACCCAGGACCTGTGGGATTTGTGAATGGGTCTCCAAGAGGCATATTTAGTGATCAGTATCATTTGATTACATGTACAGTGGTACCTCAGGTTACATATGCTTCAGGTTAACCCAGAAATATTACCTCAGGTTAAGAACTTTGCTTCAGGATAAGAACAGAAATCGTGCTCCGGTGGCGCGGCAGCAGCAGGAGGCCCCTTTAGCTAAAGTGGTGCTTCAGGTTAAGAACAGTTTCAGGTTTAGAACGAACCTCCGGAACGAATTAAGTACTTAACCCGAGGTACCACTGTATAGCAAATGCCAGCTTTCTGTTCAAGTACTTCCTCAATATACATGTTAATATTGGTCATATTAGTGACCACAACCACTGTTGGGCATAACCCTGCTCCCATCTTTGATAGATTGTGATTTGAGGGGTGTGTTTTTTTAAAAAAGCTTCCACAACTGTGAGTAGTGCAAAATGACCCTTTGTCGTTTTCCAGGTCCACCCTTTAAATAGTTTCATATCTAAGGTTTTGAGCAGTTCATGTACACAGAGATTCGTCATATTAGGTGTGGACGGAACAACTTTCGCTAACACTGGTGTTTCACGTCAGCGCTGCCAAGCCTTCACAGAAACCTGAACCTGAAGGAACTGATAATCATGTATTGTTCCCCTGCAGGGGCACTGAGAGCTAAAACAATCTCCCTTTTGAAAAATATATGGTTCTTGTATAGGTCCTGCTCCCAGTATCTGGGATGCTGAAGAATTTTTTATTTTTATTCTTTTTAGTGGGGGGCTCAGGTGAGGCAACATGTGGAGCCACCTAGGGGGTGTGCAAAAAAGGTGCTTTGTTCAAAGTGAAAATGTTTGTGCAGTTGGTAGTACCTAAAAACTGATTCAGATTAATAAAACTGGAACAGCTTTTTCTAGGGCAGACCACCTGTACCTATGAAAATAACGATTGCAACGTGGTATCTTGTTGATTAGATTGGTTTGTGTCGCTGGAATTTGCAGGCGCTGAGAACTAAAAAACAGCTAAGGCAGTCTGATAAATTGAGAGTCGTTCAGCTGATATCTCATTTTAACAGATTAATCGATTACTGAAAGAGTGTGCTAACTTTTGTCTTATGCAAAAGTCCTGGCCAGCCTGAATGAAAGCACGTTTTTTTCTCATTCTGAGGCGCACTAACAGCAAAGTTACTTATTAATCCAAGTCTTTTACGTGACTCAGTAGAAAGTGGCCCAATTGTAACATTTTCAGCAATAAGATAAACCTACATTAACCTGCAAGAGGGGTGACTTTAAACTGTTGCCGTGACCCACAGCCTAATTCAAACCCTTGTTTGTAGAACGGCAAATTTAAAACCATTTTAATCAATAAAGGGGTAAGTCTTGCCCGAAATCCTTCTCCCATAGTGGCAAGTTTCCCATCAGTCTTAATGAAGCAGAATTTACCCCCCCCTTTTTTTTTTACCTTACTTGTCTGATTTTGCTGGTTGTGACTTTTATTTGTGGTGTGTCACAGAGAATGAAGAAATAATGGTGGTGTTAAAGTTGCCCATTTGCTCTGATTCTCTCATGCTTCTTTCAGCAATTTCAAAATGTTCCTGTATTTTGGTTCTAGTTTTAGGTCCACCTATTTAAAATTGAGTTTTTGATCAACCCACCAAACGTTTAGAATGGAGTTAAGCCTAAACAACAGCAAGCAGCCCCAGTGGTGAGATTTTTATGATTTTCATAATACAATAAAATAGCAAACAGAATAAGTAGAATACAGAGTCCTATCTTAAAAGTACTGTATTTTTCGCTCTATAAGACGCACCAGAACCCAAGACGCACCTAGTTTTTGGAGGAGGAAAACAAGAAAAAAAATATTCTGAATCTCAGAAGAAAGAACAGCAAGAGGGATCGCTGCGCAGTGAAAGCAGCAATCCCTCTTGCTGTTCTGGCTTCTGGGATAGCTGCGCAGCCTGCATTCGCTCCATAAGACACACACACATTTCCCCTTACTTTTTAGGTGGGAAAAAGTGAGTCTTATAGAGCAAAAGTCCTTAGCTCCTCACAGCCTCTTATCCAGGAGACCAACATTTCCCTCTCCCTCACCCAGGGTCCTCCATCAACCATCTCCCACCCCCATGAGAATATAGTCTCTGGGCCTTAATAAAGGTCAGCAAGCAGCCCTAGCTATTTTATTGCATTTTTAAAAATGAATGCAAATGGTTTATTGTATCCTCGGACACAGCTATACAGCTGCAAATCAAAGTGTGTTGTAAAGTGCATTACACAAATGTGACACTAGGTGGTGACGGTGAGCTATGGCAAAGTCAATATATTTTTCAAAACTTTTTTTAAAAAGCGTTTTCACAACGTTTTTTTTTTTATATGTGTCTAGATTCCACCCTAGTCAAATTTTCTCTGTCCTGATGGTTCTGAATGACTCTAACCAAACCAAGGATGATTGTGTAATGAGTTGGCTGCCTGGTGTGTTGAAATCTGGATTATTTTATCTCTGCTGCAGAATGAGAAGAAATCGTGAAGCAACTGCTCACGCGTAGGTTCCCCTTCCCCCTTCTTTTTGATACTGAATTGGTTCATTTGGGTATAAAACCTCTTCACACCCTTTGATAATTTGAACTAAATTTACTAAATACGACAAAGGCACAATTCAGCAGATGAGAACTTCCGGGGGGGGGGGGCGGTTTCTAGATTTTGGAAGTCCTGAAAGTGTTCCCATTTGTCTGTGCTAAAATTCCTGGTTTGCCCTCATCGACCAGCTGCTGGCTTTTCAGTTTTGGTCTACTTTTATCTTGTGTGTACTAAAGTTTCCGCTGACTCCCCTCCCACCCCCCAATTGCCTGTTTCGATCTCGTTATATAGTTGGGTTATATAACTGGATTTCTTTCTTTTTTTCCTTTTAAAAATATTGAAAATGTTGGCATATATAAATCTTTAAAAATATAAATAACAAGGGGGATCTGCAACAAAATGTTGTGGCATGGAATGGCCCTGTTTAGGGTGTTAGCCAGGCCTGTGTGCCCATCTCCAGGATATTCCGTTCCGTTCCTCGTTCCCACTAGCATTCAATGTTTCAGACAGCTTTGTGTACCAACTGAGCATGCTCAACTCTAATTGGGCTGATTGATTATATCTATCTATCTATCTATCTATCTATCTATCTATCTATCTATCTATCTCTATCTATCTATCTATCTATCTATCTATCTATCTATCTATCTATCTATCTATCATCTATCTATCATCTATTTATCTATCCATCATCTATCTATCTATCTATCTATCTATCTATCTATCTATCTATCATCTATCATCTGTCATCTATCTATCGCCCACCCTTCACTGTAAGCTCCCAGGGCAGGTTACAACATTAAAAACAAAATTTAAAACATTTGTGGGTGTCCCTCACCCTTATTTCCTCTCTCCCTAGTTCTGCAGACATTGGGGTCCCCCAAATCTGTTGCCACCTCTCTTTGGTATATGGATGGTGTCATTTTGGGTACATAAAAGATTCCACTGTTTACAGACTCTTCAAACGGGACAGAGGAAAAATAAAAGTGTAAGAAACTGACTATGCTAGGGCAGATCGAAAGTCACCAACCGCAGCTCCGCTGTATGTGTTCCTTGGAAGCTGACCGTGGCAGAGATGTAACCATTCCCTGCAGTTCGTCCCCAGAAACTAGTCATCAGACAGACAGCCTCTGACGATGGAGGCTCCCTTTCTAGCTAGGTAAAGGTAAAGGTAAAGGACCATTAGGTCCAGTCGTGGCCGACTCTGGGGTTGCGGCGCTCATCTCGCTTTATTTGCCGAGGGAGCTTCCGGGTCATGTGGCCAGCATGACTAAGCTGCTTCTGGCAAACCAGAGCAGCGCACAGAACCGCCAACCTGCTGATCGGCAAGTCCTAGGCTCTGTGGTTTAACTCACAGCGCCAACCATTTCCCTCCTTTCTAGCTACAACTGTTGATAAGCCTTAATCCTTCATGAAATCAGGATGCCTAAAGTTAACCGATCAGCGTCCTTTCCTCTGACAGGCATTTAAAGCGCATAAATAAATAAAGCTGGAAATTTTAAAATACTGTACAGTAGGAAGTGTTCTTAATGTGCCGGCGCTGATTTCACCCGGTGAAACCAAATCTTCCTAGAAAGGGAAAAGATTCTGACCCTGTTTGGAGGCGTGTTGTATTTGTCCTTTTGTACATTCGTCTTAGACAGAGGAGCTTTATCAATGAGAACGAACGAATGTGTTAGAGGGGGTCTAGGAGAGAGGACTGGAATCATGCGGCCTTACTCTGCCCCACTGTTCTCCATTCACAGGGCTTTAAGTTTCACCCCCTTGCTGGAAAGGGCTACAGACCCAGCAGATGTTTTGGGGACAGGGTTGCCTGGTATATTTTGCAATGATACCCCCCCTCCATTTGCATGGAAAAGTCCTTTTTGAAGCTCATAGGTGGCTTCCAGAGCAGTTCGCAACAGAGGACTGCCTCTTCCAGCTCTCCTGGGGCTTGATCTTAGAGGTGCAATTCTGACACCTATCCAGGGCTGGATTTAGGTTTGATGAGGTCCTAAGCCAGTGTTTCCCAACCTTGTGCCTCCAGATGTTTTTGGCCTACAACTCCCATCATCCCTAGCTAGCAAGACCAGTGGTCAGGGATGATGGGAGTTATAGGCCAAAAACATCTGGAGGCACAAGGTTGGGAAACACTGTCCTAAGCTACTGAAGGTAATGGGGCCCTTTATATGTCCAGCAGTCTTTTGTCAACAACAAATTGTCGCTGTTTTTTGTGTTGAATATATGCTATATTGTAATTTATGGACCTAATATGTATCTAAAGCCATTTGCACGTGTTGCGATGTAACCAGTCCATGCAGAATGTAGGCACCCTATACAGTAGAACCTCGGCTTTTGCAACTTCGGGTTGCAAAAGCAGCAAACCTGGAAGTACCGGTATTTTCCCAGGTTTCGCTGCTTGTGCATGCGCAGAAGCGCTCTATGCACCGCACACATGTGCAGAAGCACTCTATTGCACCGCGTGCATGCGCAGAACAGGCACCTCCAGTTGCGGAACCCTCGGGATCCGGACCGGAGCTCCGGAACGGATCCCTTCCACAACTGGAGGTACTACTGTATATAGAAATGAGCAAACCCATGATATTTTAGGGAGCAGGCGGGGCCCATTACTTATAGGAGCCTACGCAACACAAAACACTCTTGCTGTATGTAGGTTTTATTTTATTTGTTTTTTATCTTATATTTTGGAAATTTACATCTAGGTTTTTTTTCCTTTTTTGGGGGGGGGGGGGCTCCCAAGAGAGTGGGGCCCTAAGCTAGAGCTGGTTTAGCTTATACGTAAATCCAGCACTGCACCCAACTAGTAACTTCCGCCAGGTGTAAGGCTCCAGCTGAAGTATAAGGCCTGCCAATACAGTGTCAGCTGTCCAGTATATGTTGCCTTTTGGTCTCTTGCAGATTCCAGTTCCTGGGTGCTTGGACCCAGTACAAGAAGTGGTGCTAATAGCAAAGTGACCCAGACTTGGTCACTCCGAATCCCACACCATAAGTGTGGTCTCTCTTGGCAGGGACTCAAATGATCCCAACACCGTCATGTCTCGCTTGGCCCCCCCAAGACTAACTTGGGCTGTTCTTAGTTTTCGCTGGATATTGCTCAGTGAGTTCCATCGTCACCCCAAACAGAACCTTTGAGGCGTCAACTTTTCACGCATTCAGTTTTTTTAAAAAAAGGATTTGTGTTTTAGTTGTTTATTACAATTATATACAGCAGGCTTTCTCAACCTCGGCCCTCCAGATGTTTTCGGCCTACAACTCCCATGATCCCCAGCTAGCAGGACCAGTGGTCAGGGATGATGGGAACTGTAGTCTCAAAACATCTGGAGGGCTGAAGTTGAGGAAGCCTGATAGACAGCTTTTCTGCCAAGACACCCAAGGTGGTTTACAAATTATAAAATACCAAAACAAATAAATCACATGAAATATTGTATATATGTAGATCTGTATCAATTAGCTGCTACTTAAGGTAAAGATAAAGGTAAAGGGACCCCTGACCATTAGGTCCAGTCGTGGCCAACTCTGGGGTTGCGGCGCTCATCTCGCTTTATTGGCCGAGGGAGCCGGCGTACAGCTTCTGGGTCATGTGGCCAGCAGGACTAAGCCGCTTCTGGCGAACCAGAGCAGCGCATGGAAATGCCGTTTACCTTCCCGCTGGAGCAGTACCTATTTATCTACTTGCACTTTGACGTGCTTTCGAACTGCTAGGTTGGCAGGAGCAGGGACCGAGCAACGGGAGCTCACCCCTTCATTGTGGGGATTCGAACCACCAACCTTCTGATCGGCAAGTCCTAGGCTCTGTGGTTTAACCCAATCCATCCTTTGCTAATCATCCTGCCTTTCTTTAACTGTAAATCTAGGGGCAGACTTTAAACATCATTATTGCTGTGCAATGCGTGGTCCTTAAGGCACAGTCTGGGGAAAGGACCACGGTTCAGGGGCAGAACATGTCCTTTGCATGCAGAAGCTCCCAATTTCAATTCCTGGTATCTCAGGAATGGTATAGTGCTGCTTCTTAAGTTCTTCTGTTCCATGTCACCTGGCTACTTTTAATTACTGCTTTATTTATGATGTGTCTTATTCTATATTTTGTAGATTGCTTAGTGATCTAGGATTGGGGACCATTCATAAATATTGCAAATTATATCTGGAAGTGGCCACAAGCTCACTGGTAGAGCATCGGCTTTGCAAGACGTGCTCAGCCACACCTGCAGGTAGATATCCCTGTCTGAAACCCACAGAGAGCTGCTACCAGTCAGTGTAGGCAATACTGAACAAGATGGGCCTATCCTCTGCCTTGGGATCAGGCAGGTTTGATTTTTCCTTTTTGTTCTGACTGACCCTATGCTGGAATAAGTGGACCTCGGATCTGATCTTTGGGGAGCCTGCAAACAGGACCTGAGCACTACAAGCTCTTCTCTGTCGTAAAAAAAATCGTAAGATTTATATATTATTAGTAGTAGTATTAGTATTATTAAATTTATATACTACCGTGTGTGTGTGTGTGTGTGTGTGTGTGTGTGTGTGTCTGTCTGTCTGTCTGTCTGTCTGTCTGTCTGTTTGCCTATAGGACGTGTGGATCCAGAATTGGCCTCCACAGTCACTTACGGACTCACTGTTAAGACCGTGTTCATGGAAGACAATCTTACTTGTCTACGATTGATCGCCAAAGACAGACATAGGCAAACTCGGCTCTCCAGATGTTTTGGGACTACAGCTCCCATCATCCCTAGCTAACAGGACCAGTGTCAGGGTTGATGGGAGTTGTAGTCCCAAAACATCTGGAGGGCCGAGTTTGACTATGCCTGGCCAAAGAAGATCTCTCTCTCTCTCTCTCTCTCTCTCTCTCTCTCTCTCTCTCTCTCCACACATATATAGTTTGAGCTATCTCTATCTCTCTACTCCACATATAGTTTGAGCTATCGTTATGCTACCAACGTGGCGATGGAAATCTTATCAAATAAATAAAGAGGCGTCATCAAGCGACAAGGGCGTGAGCAACCACCCGTTGCCGCCCAGGTTTGCCAAGGGCACACAGTAAGCCTGCCCTGATTTGCAGTGTTGGGTAGAAAGACTTTCTATCGTCAGACGTCAAAGAAATAAACAACTATCGGACTTTTAGAAGACATACGAAGGCAGCCCTGTTTAGGGAAGCTTTTAATGTTTGAAGAATCATTGTATTTTAATATTCTGCTGGAAGCTGCCCAGAGTGGCTGGGGAAACCCAGCCAGATGGGTAGGGTAGAAATAATAAATTATTATTATTATTATTATTATTATTATTATTATTATTATTACTATGCTGATGGAGCTGATGTTCTGATAAGAACATCAAAAGTGCTGGATCCGGCCAATTGCCCATCTAGTCTAGCATCCTGTTCTCACAGTGGCCAGCCAGATTCCTGAAATTTTAATAAATATCTTTTTTAAAAAAAAAAGATTCCTGTAGGAAACTGCAAGCAGAGCCCCTCTCCCCTCTCGTAGTTTCCAGAAGTTGGTACAGTGGTACCCCGGGTTAAGTACTTAATTCATTCCAGAGGTCCGTTCTTAACCTGAAACTGTTCTTAACCTGAAGCACCACTTTAGCTAATGGGGCCTCCTGCTGCTGCCGCGCCGCTGGAGCCCGATTTCTGTTCTCCTCCTGAAGCAAAGTTCTTAACCCGAGGTATTATTTCTGGGTTAGTGGAGTCTGTAACCTGAAGCATCTGTAACCTGAAGCGTATGTAACCTGAGGTATCACTGTATTCAGAAGCTTGGCTGCCTCCAGCCGTTCCGGCCGAGCATAGCCGTTCCTGTAGTCCAGAACATATTGGGGGCACCAGCTTAGGGAAGGCTGCTATAGAGGCCCACCTGCTGCCTGCCTTAATGCATTTTAAAGAATCTATTTATTTTTCCACAGGTTTTTAAAAGACAATGATTTCCTAGCCTGTGTTATGCTTAACGCCGGGGCTGTTTTATTCTCTGACATTTTTCCAGAGTCGTATGAACTGCTGCTTGCGAAACATTATTATTATTATTACAGTGGTACCTCGGGTTAAGTACTTAATTCGTTCCGGAGGTCTGTACTTAACCTGAAACTGCTCTTAACCTGAAACACCACTTTAGCTAATGGGACCTCCTGCTGCCGCCGTGCCGCCGGAGCCCAATTTCTGTTCTCATCCTGAAGCAAAGTTCTTAACCTGAAGCACTAATTTCTGGGTTAGCGGAGTCTGTAGCCTGAAGCATATGTAACCTGAAGCGTATGTAACTTGAGTACCACTGTATTATTATTATTATTAAGCTTTTGTTGGTTATACCTTGATTGTTTCAGTGACGGTTTACAACACGGTGCTGTTGCTGATGCTAAAATATCGGGTAACGTCGCGCAGAGAATTGCACTTGTCGGGAGACTGGTAGATATGGGGAATAAAATAAATAATGACCCTTGGCAACCCGTGCGTAAGAGGCAGAGCTTAGCACCCGGCGGAAGCGACGTGGCCCTAATAATATATTTTCCATTGCTTAGGTTACTGTGTGCGCTAATTGCATTGCTGGGTTGGATTCAAGCCAAAGGTCCGTGTAGCCTGCCATTTTGGAGACTCGGTGCCTCTGAGTGACCCAGCAGACGTCATCCCAGAGATGCTCACCCACCCTTGTCGCTATTCCTCAAGGATTGGCTTTTAGCGGTACGACAGGGCTTCCATTTTAGATCTCGTCATGGTGACCAAAGTTTATCTGCCCCTGAGGAAATTTATCTAATCTTTCTGCAGAACTATTGATAGGAGCAGCTATGACTGCATCCTCTTTTGGGTAGTTCCACAAGTTAAGTACGAGTCACGTGAAGTGTTTCATTTTGTTAGCCAATCTTCGTGTTGCCCTCAGTTCTAGAGAGATTTATTTTTTATCTCAAGTTGATTTCCATTGTGTTCCGTAAGAGTTACTCCCAAGCAAGTGTCCATTGAATTTTGATCTTAGGCTTTTAGAAAAGAGACTTCTGTTTGAGTACATTATGCGCAGAATGGTATAGTAATAGTAATAATAATAATAATAATAATAATAATAATAATAATAATAATATATTATTTATACCCCCGTCCATCTGGCTGGGTTTCCCCAGCCACTCTAGACAGCTCCCAACCGTCCTATCTAAAAGTCAGATAGTTGTTTATTTCCTTGTCATCTGAAGGGAGGGTGTTCCACAAGGTGGGTGCCACTACCAAGAAGGCCCTCTGCCTAGTTCCCTGTAACCTCATTTCTCGCAGGGAGGGAACCACCAAAAGGCCCTCGGACCTCAGTGTCCAGGCTGAACAATGGGGGTGGAGATGCTCCTTCAGATATACTGGGCCTTTGAGGCCATTTAGGGCTTTAAAGCTCAGCACCAACACTTTGAATTGTGCTCGGAAACGTACTGGGAGCCGATGTAGGTCTTTCAGGACCGGTGTTATATGGTCTCGGCGGCCGCTCCCAGTCCCCACCCAGTCTAGCTGCCAGAATGAATGTTTTTGGGAGCAATCCTGGCCACCCGTGCATTGTTGAGAGAGCACAAGGAACTACAGTGGTACCTCGGGTTACATACGCTTCAGGTTACATACGCTTCAGGTTACAGACTCCGCTCACCTAGAAATAGTAGCTCAGGTTAAGAACTTTGCTTCAGGATGAGAACAGAAATCGTGCTCCGGCGGCGCGGTGGCAGCAGGAGGCCCCATTAGCTAAAGTGGTGCTTCAGGTTAAGAACAGTTTCAGGTTAAGTACGGAACGAATTAAGTTCTTAACCCGAGGTACCACTGTAAGTGGGCCACGTAGCAGCAGTGGACAGGAGAGAAAGCAAAAAAAGGCACTTTGGGGCGACAGAGGGTTATGCACTGCACTGCCTTTACTCCCAAACAGAGGGTGTTATATATATATTTTAGGGGTGGGGGACGGACACAAGTATTGTCCCTGCCTAGAATTACAACAGGAAGCAGCTATCGCCCAAAGTGCATGGGCAACAGAGCTCAGGATCTGAAGTGCTGGCAAGCTCCTGCTAACCCAAACCGTAGGACCTGTGTTGGCATTGAAGAAACCCAGCCAGTCCCCTCCCTAAGGGCCACCTTTTGCCCCCTTTGGAGGCAGAGAGGGAATTAAAGCTCAGCAGTTTAGATTGCAAGCTTTGCATGGCTCCATCACCGGCATGCGGGATGAACTCCTTCCCAAAAACCTGGGACGCTGATGTCAGTCACCGCAGAGTAGGCAACACGCTGCCATTTTAGAAACCGGCGCCGTGACCTAGCCGACACCTGGTCGGAGGCAGGCTGAGGAGCAACATGTTGGGATTATAAGCTTCTTTGCTCAGTAATTACATTTAATTAAAAACGAAAGAAATATGACACCAGGTTTTCCTTTTTCTCCCACCTCCAAGACCCTGCAACCGCAGTTTTAATTTATATTGCTGCAACGGCAGGGAGGCAAGGGAATATGGAATCGACGGCAAAGTTTTCCAACCGCAAGAAAGGTGGCTTTGAGATTAGAAAGAGCTTGCAGGAGCCACGGGAGAAAATGGCTCTTTTTGGGATACGGGACCAAGACGATATTGGTACACGCTGCGTCGGCTTAAGAGAAAGCTGTTTTTTTGAAAGACCCAGCTCCCGTTTTTGGAATGTAAAGTACTAAGGCGGCCTGGCCCTTAGGTGTTGCGATCGACCTGGTTGGAGGCTTCCTTTAGAAAACTTTACAGACTGTAACCATAAAACGACGGCCATAAAAACGGCGAGGTAAACACCCATGGGGGGTTGGAGACGTCATTTGGCCCACAATCAGAGGTTGTAAATAAACGGTTGGATGCCAGATGGTAAGAACAGAGCTGGGTGACCCATGGCTTTCGTGCCCTTCCAGTGGCATCTGGGGTAGAGCCATGGTGACGCCGTGGCAGACCACATGCCTTGCATGTAGAAGGTTCAATCCCCAATCTCTGAGAAGGATTCTGTGTCCGAAACCTTGGAGAGTCACAGCCAGTCCTCTGAGCTGGACAGGCCCATGCATTGACCAGATAGAACGCAGCAAGCTTTTGTTTCATTTTGACTGGCCATAGCTAGGCCAGAACTCTGGAATAATGAGGTCCGATCTAGGAAGGCGACTCTTAACATCCCTAGGAACACAAGAAGAACCTCCTGGGTCAAGCTGGTGGTGGCCCAGCAGACTGTTCTCACAATGACCCAGCTATATCCCACAAGCAGGACCTGGGTGCGAAACCTACTCTCCCCACTTGGGATTCCCAGAAACTGGTATTATTCGGAAGTTTTACTGGCCCCAACAGTGGAAGAAAAACGTAACCACTAGTAGCTCCATGGATAGTCTTATGCTCCATGGATTTGCCTAACCCTGTTTTAGAGGCACCCAATCTGGGGTCTACCACTGCCCCTTCTAAGAGTGAATTCTACATGTTACTGAATTCCACAAGGTAGAATTGCTGAACTAAATTATACCGCCTGCTATTTTTCCTTCCTTTTAAGTTGTCGACAGGTAGAATACGCCGTATCCGCCTGCCTAGTAGCGATGCCCGGGACGGTTCCTTATAACAACAGGAGTTTTGAGTTGCGTATTCTGATAAAGGAAGTATATAGCCCAACACTCTGGAAGCACACAAGAGAGTTTCCAAGATTGCAGTACAGCCAGGTCTCACAATTAACATTATATCTCATGCATGTCTTAAATAGAGCAGTCACAGTTGCTTCTTTTAAACCCTACTCCTTAAAAAAAAAAAAAGGCATCCATTCCCAAGTTATTCCCAAATTATTCCCAAGTTGTTGGGGGTTTTTTTTGCGCTATTTGGCACCTACCTCCGTGGGTTCGTTGTAGTATGAAGTCCATTCGGAAATGTCGTGCGATTCCATCTTGACAGAGCCCAGCATTCCAAAATCCCAGTAAGAAAGGGGGGAAAGGGAATCTTGCGAGCGCACACTATTTTTTTATATATTTTTAAAAATCCTGGAATTGCTTTCTTTGCGGGGTTTAGTTATTGCTATTCTTTGTCTTCTCAAAAAAAAATATAGGATCTTTCTGAAATCCACCCACCAAAGAGTCTGGTGCCGAATTAACTGTCCGCCTCCTCCTTTCGCCTCCCCTGAAAATGCACAGGCGCACTTTGGCAGCAGAGTTAAAGGAATCAACAGGCTTCCATGGCGTAGGGCAAAGTGAGACGATCCCTCCAATATTGGGGAATCAAGCCCCTTGCTTCCTCCCGCGGGATGTTTCCGTGACACGCTTGCTGACCGCTGCCGTGTAGACCTGAACTGCTGTGTGTCCTCAGCTTGTCTCCCAAGTAGATGAAGGGCTGTCCCTCTGGACAGAACCAAGTCTTTATAAAGCCAGGCTTTTGCTCTCAATACTCCACCCGCTGGATGGCAATCAGAGTGTTCTTACCTGAGGTTTATCCCAGCCGGCCAGGCCAGGTTACCTCTGCCACCTTGTGGAAGAGAGGAGTTCGGCAAGAAAGCTGGCTGCCAAGTGGGTATCACACGGCAGAGGCTCTTGTGGGTTAAACAGTAGCGTAGCGTGGGTTGTCAGCACCCGGGTCAAGGCAAGTAATTTGTGCCCCCTAACCCGTGGATTTGCGCCCCCTAACCCGTGGATTTGCGCCCCCTAACCCTAACCCCAGATGTTGCGCCCAGTGTGGCCGCCCCCCCTGCACCCCCACGCTACGCCACTGGGGTTAAATGACACTCAGGCTGCATGGACAGGGATGGCTGAGGTTGGCGACTGAGCAGTGGCGTAGCGTGGGTTGTCAGCACCCGGGGCAAGGCAAGTAATTTGCGCCCCCTAACCCATGGATTTTAGCACTCGAGTCTCTTCCACTAGATTAGCGCCCCCCCCCAGATGTTGCACCCGGTGCGGCCGGCCCCCCCTGCACCCCCCACGCTAGGCCACTGCGACTGAGGCCTGGGCAGTAAGACAGGCAAAGGGCACAGTTCGCACCCACAGCCGTCAGAAGCAGAGGGAGAACATTTGCAGTTTGTACGCTCTGCTGTTGGCAAGTTAAGAGGGCTCGCTGGGTCTCTTGTCAATTCCTTTCCCCAGTCCTGGAGCTGGTATGTTCAAGGGAAACTTGGTGTTTTCGTTTTGAGTGGTGAGGGGATTAAGGTTGCCAACTTTAAACTAGGCCTTGCAGCTGTTCCTTAAACAGTAGTTCTGTGTACAGGGAAAATATTTCCCTCTGTAGCGTGAAGAACTTCTAAATACCTGCAACAAGTGGCCGGTGTTAAAAACACAAGGTTTCCCAGGATCGGTCGGCAATCCAATAATAATAATAATAATAATAATAATAATAATAATATATTATTTATACCCCACCCATCTGGCCGGGCCTCCCCAGCAACTATGGGCGGTTTCCAACAAAATATTAAAATACAGTAACGCATCAAACATTAAAAGCTTCCCTAAACTGGGCTGCCTTCAGATGTCTTCTAAAAGTCTGGTAGTTGTTCTTCTCTTTGACATCTGGTGGGAGGGCGTTCCACAGGGTGGGTGCCACCACCGAGAAGGCCCTCTGCCTGGTTCCCTGTAACTTGGCTTCTCGCAATGAGGAAACTGCCAGAAGGCCCTCGGCGCTGGACCTCAGTGTCCAGGCTGAGCGATGGGGGTGGAGACGCACCTTCAGATATACTGGACCAAAGCCATTTAGGGCTTTAAAGATCAGCACCAACGCTTTGAATTGTGCTCGGAAACGTACTGGGAGCCAATGTAGGACTTTCAAGACCGGTGTTATATGGTCTCAGTGGCCACTCGCAGTCACCAGTCTAGCTGCCGCGTTCTGGATTAATTGCAGTTTCCAGGTCACCTTCAAAGGTAGCCCCACGTAGAGCGCATTGCAGTAGTCTAAGCGGGAGATAACCGGAGCGTGCACCACTCTGGTGAGGCAGTCCGCAGGCAGATAGGGTCTCATCCTGCGTACCAGATGGAGATGGTAAACAACTACCCTGGACACAGATTTGACCTGTGCCTCCATGGACAGCTGTGAGTCCATGGACAGCTGCGCCATAAAAGAGTTTCTCCCTCCTTGATTTTTTTGGGGAACCACATGCGATTATTTCTCAAGGGCAGCTACATTTCTGGCCCATTCCAACAAGAAAGAAAAGTGGGAGGCATTTTAAAAAAGCCAGGATGGCTGCATAAGGAGTTTACAGGTGAGCTGGTACTTAAGAAAGGCACATAAGAAATGGAAGAAAGGGGAAATCACAAAGGAAGAGTATACATGAGTAGGCTACAGCTGCAGGGAGAAGGTCAGACAGACCAAAGCTCAGAATGAGCTCAGGCTTAGTTAGAGAGGTTGGAAATAAGGTTTATTTGGCTCTGTTCGAAGCAAGAGGAAGAACATGCAAGGAGGTCCTCTGCGGAGAAGAAGGAGAATTGCTGTTAGCTGATAAAGAGAAGGCGGATGTTATGTACTGAAGTTCTCACCCTGGGCCAGCAGGGGGATACTGTAGATAGTTTTCACTCAGGTCCACATATGCAAATAAGGGATTGAAAGTGACGTTCAATGATTGGATAGTTACAGAAAGTTGCTACAGTGGCGTTGTACTGGAGCTCTATATAAGCAGGCTGGCTGAACCCTTCAGTTCAGTTCTGTTCTGGCCTGTGAATAAACAAGAGCTGTTTGAAGAATCGCTGTGTCGTCTGATATGTTCACCCACAACTTAACACTGGAACTGCTCAACACCTACTTTGCCTCTCCCTCCACTCAACAGGAAAGCATTGCCCCGCCTGGTGATGACAGAATAAATGATGCAAGGAGGGAGCTGCAAGCCAAGACTGGTTGGAACTGAACCTGGGAGCTTCCACATACAGTGGTGCCTCGCAAGACGAAATTAATCCGTTCCGTGAGGCTCTTCGTATAGCGGTTTTTTCATCTTGTGAAGCAAGCCCATTGACAGTTTAGCAGATTAGCGCTATTAGCGGTTTAGCGGCTTTTAGCGGATCAGCTGATAAGTGGCTTAGCGGCTTAGGAAAAGGGGGGAAAAAGGGGGGAAACCCACAGGAACTTGCAAGACATTTCGTCTTGCGAAGCAAGCCCATAGGGAAATTTGTTTTGCGAAGTGCCTCCAAAACGGAAAACCCTTTCGTCTAGCGGGTTTTCCGTCTTGCGAGGCGTTCGTCTTGTGGGGCACCACTGTATAGAGCCATTGCTCTGCCACTGAGCTGCAGTCCTGCCCAGCTCACTCGGGTACCCTTTACCACGAGGGGACACATTTTGCAGGGTATATAAGTAGGATAGCTGCACAGAGTTCAGGAGACAAGCAGGCTGTGTGTCTGGTCGAGGTGCTACTGGGCTGGGGCCAGGCTGACTTGTCAGGCAATGGATGTGTTTGTGAGTGTGTTTGTGTGAAGGGAAGAGTCAGTCATGTAATGACTCCCGTATCCAGCAGCGATCTGGACACAGAGGCTGCAGCAACACCTGATTGATTGAGGTTTTTTTGTTTTTGTTTTTTTTAGAGCACAATTTTTATTAATTTAAAAAGACTACCGGCTTTTGGTACTGTTCCATGCAGTAGCTTCAGTACAGGTGCACAGCAACAGACAATGTCATAAAGAACAAAGTTTAGTCAGTTAAAGGGAAAGATTGCAGGGGAGGGTTGTGGGGTTTTTTTTGTTTCTTGCAAGAGTAAGAAGAAAGCAAGATGAACTAGGGAATGAATCAAGTTGTTTAAATCACAGTTCTCCAGAGCTTTTGCTTTAGTTTAAACAAAATTTAGGCAACCATACATTGTGACATTGTTATGGAAAATAAGGGAAAACACTATGGAAAACACTTGTTGAAAATTCTGACTGGAACCGATTGATTGAGTTGATGGACCTGTTGCATTTATCACTCAGCTTTGTTCCATGGAGCGTAAGAAGTCGTCGAGAGCCAGTGTGGTGTAGTGGTTAAGAGTGGTGGACTCATAATCTGGTGAACCGGGTTCGCGTCTCCGCTCCTCCACATGCAGCTGCTGGGGGACCTTGGGCCAGTCACACTTCTCTGAAGTCTCTCAGCCCCACTCACCTCACAGAGTGTTTGTTGTGGGGAAGGAAGGGAAAGGAGATTGTTAGCCGCTTTGAGACTCCTGAAGAGGAGTGAAAGGCGGGATATCATAGAATCATAGAATCATAGAATAGAATCATAGAATCAGAGAGTTGTAAGAGACCACAAGGGCCATCGAGTCCAACCCCCTGCCAAGCAGGAAACATCATCAGAGCACTCCTGACATATGGTTGTCAAGCCTCTGCTTAAAGACCTCCAAAGAAGGAGACTCCACCACACTCCTTGGCAGCAAATTCCACTGTCAAACAGCTCTTACTGTCAGGAAGTTCTTCCTAATGTTTAGGTGGAATCTTCTTTCTTGTAGTTTGGATCCATTGCTCCGTGTCTGCTTCTCTGGAGCAGCAGAAAACAACCTTTCTCCCTCCTCTATATTTGAACATGGCTATCATATCACCCCTTAACCTCCTCTTCTCCAGGCTAAACATGCCCAGCTCCCTTAGCCGTTCCTCATAAGGCATCGTTTCCAGGCCTTTGACCATTTTGGTTCCCCTCCTCTGGACACGTTCCAGTTTGTCAGTGTCCTTCTTGAACTGTGGTGCCCAGAACTGGATATCAAATCCAAACTACTCCTCCTCCTCCTCCTCCTCCTCCTCCTCCTCCTCCTCTTCTTCTTCTTCTTCTTCTTCTTCTTCTTCTTCTTCATAGTTCTTGTCTTCCCCCATGTTATCCTCGCAACAATCTTCTGAGGGAGGTTTGGCTAAGAGTGAGCGTGGTGTCGTGGTTAGAGCAGAGGTTTCCAAATGGTGTGTCGTGACACATTAGTGTGTTGCGGCTGTGTTGCGTGAACGCTCCCCATGCTCCTTCCAGGGCTGGAAAAGGATTAGTTTAACCTCCAATTTGCTGGTAAAACTGAGTTACTGTGTCGTGAAATGATGCGTGTCTAAAAAGTGTGCCATCAGCCTGCAAAGGTTGGAAAGCTCTGGGTTAGAGTGTCGGACTAGGACCTGGGAGATGATGTCCAAAAGATCAAGGGGCATATGGAGCTTCAAGTCCACATGTGCGGAGGAGCCCAGTTTCCCCACTAAAAACACCCCAAAAGTATTGATAGCCTTATGTCCACCGACAACAAAAACTGATCTTGAAAATGCAACACCAAGCATTTGGGGAAATTTTGGCTCATCATATTCTGGCCTGCATTGACACTCCAGGCTGCTTCTCCCCCTTAAAACCCAGCTCAAAACCCATATCTCAGCCTTCACCCGAACTAGACATCTATTCAATGACCATACAAAGTCATCACATACAGAGGTGAGCCATTGGCCCAAATAGGCTGGTATTGTCTACACTGTGACTGCTTGCTGGTAGCTCCAAGAGGTCACAACTGGAGGTTTTTTCCTGATCTGGTAACTGAAATCCTTTAACTGGGGTGGTGTTTGGGTTCTTTTGGATGTGAAAACTTTGGCTCCCTCTCAAGATTCCATAGAGCCTGAATTGCATGCAAATCCTCATTTGCTTGTATTAATCTCTTCGTTCCATTTTCCTTTTCTACTGACCCCCTCTTCTCTTTCTCCCACCCCTGTCTAAATTTAGATTGTAAGTTACTTGTGGCAGGGACTTGACTTTTGCCTTTGGTACCCTGTAAAGCTCCATATAAGGGACGCGGGTGGCGCTGTGGGTTAAACCACAGAGCCTAGGACTTGCCAATCGGAAGGTCGCAGTTCGAATCCCCGCGACGGGGTGAGCTCCCGTTGCTCGGTCCCTGCTCCTGCCCACCAACCAGTTCAAAAGCACGTCAAAGTGCAAGTAGATAAATAGGTACCGCTCCAGCGGGAAGGTAAATGGCGTTTCCCTGCGCTGCTCTGGTTCGCCAGAAGCGGCTTAGTCCTGCTGGCCACATGACCCGAAAGCTGTACGCCAGCTCCCTAACCCAATAAAGCGAGATGAGCGCCGCAACCCCAGAGTCGGTCACAACTGGACCTAATGGTCAGGGGTCCCTTTACCTTTACCTTTAAGGCTCCATATACACAGATGAAACTGGCTGGTTAGTTCACAGTATGTGAAATTCTGCTTTCAGTAGGTGGAATTCTGCTTCATCCCCTTCATTCATTCAACTTTTTATTTATTTATTATTGTTTTTTATTAAATATTTTATTGGGTTACAAAAGCACATACATCGTCTCGATTTTCAGATCATGAAATCCTTCCTGCAGATCAGCTGTAATTGATGTGAGACTTTAACGTCTCTCGCATTACAGCCATTGTTATCTGCGATTGTTGCTGTCATATTATCATGGAGGAGCCGAATGATGTTCAAAGAACAGTCACAGTGTAAGGTTGGGGGAGAAGAGAGGATTCACCTTCCTTTTCCTCTTAAAGTGGATGAGCACTTTAATCTACTTTAAATATTCAAATCACTTCGGGTATGCATGTGTTAATTGGCTTATCCATGCCAGAATGTCTTTGTTATCATCAACTGCTTTTTTGTGTGAATGGCAGAACTCAGGGATGGGATTATCACCACCCCGCTTTTCTGCATTTTACTTCCTCCTGATTTCCTGTAAGAATTGTTTTGCTGGATCAGGCCTGTGACCAATCTAATCCAGCATCCTGTTTTCACAGTGGCCAACCAAATGCCTGTAGGACCCCAGCAAGCAAGATTTGAACACAGGACCAACTTTCCCCTCCTGTGGTTTCCAGAAACTGGGATTCAAAAGTATGCCTCCTCCATTTTCAGAGACTGAGCGCCATCACTGGGGTTCAAAGCCACCCATAGCCCTCTCCTCCATGAATTTCTCCGGTCCTGTTTTAAAACCAAGGACACTCACTGGAAGAGTGGCAGATGAAGGTGGTGGACTATATGGAATTGGCGGAAATGACTGGCAGAATCCGAGACCTGGGAGAAGAGTTGGTGGAAGAAGATTGGAAGAAATTTAAAGACTATCTGCAGAAACACTGTAAAATTAATGAATGTTAAAATGATGTTGGATTGAAAATAAGTGGCATTAGCATCAAAGTTAATAAGAATATGCAAAAATGAATTGATAATGGATGAAAATATAGAGTTATAATATGTTAAGATACAGAGTTAAGATAAATGAAAGAGGGTAAGGATTTGCTGATTTGATTATGTAAATGGGAATACAAAAAGGGGAGGTGTGAGGAGGTCAAGGAAACAAGCTAATGAGTTTAAAGTTTTAAAAAAATGGATTTGTTTTTAATTTTTTCTATTCGTTTTTTGTATTTTGTATTTTTTATGTATTTTTGTATGTTTTCTTTTTTTAATCTTTTTCTTTTCATGTTTTTTTTGTATTTTGTAAATCTATGTCTTTGTAAAATCTCAATAAATATTCTACTGCAAAAAATAAAACAATAAAATAAAACCAAGGACACTCAGGTCTGGTTTTCCTGTCTGCCTGATTAAGATCAGCTCACTTTTAGCCTTTTTGTCTTTCTTTTCATAGATGGCCTCAGGTGGCCTCAGTAGCCCGGAGTGCCTTCCCGAAGCTTCGGCTGGTGGCCCAGCTACGCCCCTATTTGGACAGGGATGGCCTCCCTACTCTGGCAACCTCAAGGTTAGATTCCTGCAACACTTTATACGTAGGGCTGCCTCTGAAGATGATTCAGAAACTTCAGCCAGTGCAGAATTCATCGGCCAGGTTGCTCACCGGAGCAAGACGGTTTGAACATACGACGCCGGTCCTGGTCCGACTGCACTGGCCGCCAATTAGTTTCCGGGCCCAATTCAAAGTGCTGGTTTTGACCTATAAAGCCTTTTTTTTTTTTTTTAAATATTTTTATTGCTTTTTAGAAATACAGAAAAAAGAATAAAGAGTGGTTATAAGAAGATAGGGTATAGGTAACAAGTTTCCATATTCTTTTTCCTTCTATTCTATAGGACTTCCCCACATCCTCCGAACCCTGCGTTCTCTGTCTTATAAAGCATCAGCAATTTGTTAACTTATTTCAAAACTTATTGTAACTTCCATTTTATCATGTTCCCTATTTTCAATTTTACTGTAGCTCAATTCTTATATGTTTTATATTAAACACAATAAAGTTATTTCATTATTTTACCTCTGAATTCTTGTGTCTTAATTTTCATTTCATTAACTTACATTTGCTGAAGCTAGAATTTCCTGAAAGGTGCATTTTTTAACATTCATACAGCTTATAATGTTTTTTCAAATAGTCCTTAAACTTTTCCCAGTCCTCCTCAGTTGTTTCTTCTCCCACGTCTCGGATTCTGCCAGTCATTTCAGCCAGCTCCATATAGTCCATCAACTGCGACTGCCATTCCTCCAGCGTGGGCAAATCTTGTGTCTTCCAATATTTTGCAATCAGGATCCTTGCTGCTGTGGTAGCATACATAAAAAAGGTTCTGTCCTTCTTAAGCACTCTCTGATCCACCATGCCCAGAAGGAAGGCCTCTGGTTTTTTAGGTAAGGTAAATCTCAGTACCTTTTTTAGTTCATTATGGATCATTTCCCAGAAGGCCTTCACTTTCGGGCAGGTCCACCAGAGATGAAAGAATGTCCCTTCCGCCTCTCCACATTTCCAACATTTGTTGTCAGACAGATGATATATCTTAGCTAACTTGACTGGGGTCATGTACCACCGGTATACCATTTTCATGATATTTTCCTTCAAGGCAGTGCAAGCCGTGAATTTCAAACCGGTGTTCCATAACCTTTCCCAGTCTGCAAACATAATGTTATGCCCCACATCCTGAGCCCATTTTATCATGGCGGATTTGACTGTCTCATCCTGTGTATTCCACTTAAGCAGCAAGTTATACATTCTTGAAAGTAGCTTACTTTTTGGCTCTAACAATTCAATCTCCAGTTTCGATTTTTCCACCTGGAATCCAACTTTTTTATCTATTTTAAATACCTCTTGAATTTGCGCATAGTGCAGCCAATCTCGTACCTTAGTTTTCAATTTCTCCAAACTTAGCAGCCTCCAATTGTCTCCAGTTTTTTCAATTATTTCCCAATATTTAGGCCAATGGGCCTCCATGTTGGGTCTCTTACGTGCCTTGGCCTCCACCGGTGAGAGCCACCTCGGTGTTTTACTCTCCAATAAGTCTTTGTATTTTATCCAGACCCTCCAAATTGCTCTTCTAACAATATGGTTTTTAAACAATTTATGCACTTTAACCTTGTCATACCACAGATATGCATGCCACCCAAACGCATTGTCAAACCCTTCCAGATCCAGGACGTCAGTGTTCTCCAATAAAATCCAATCTTTCAACCAGCAGAAGGCTGCAGATTCATAATATAGCCTCAAGTCTGGCAGGGCAAATCCCCCTCTTTCTTTCGCATCAGTTAATATCTTAAACTTTATTCGGGGCTTTTTGCCCTGCCAAACAAACTTAGAGATATCCTTCTGCCACTTTCCAAAACATTCCACCTTGTCCACGATCTGTAGGGCCTGAAACAAAAATAACATTTTCGGCAATACATTCATCTTTACAGCAGCTATTCGGCCTAACAAGGAGAGTTTCAATCTTGACCATATTTCCAAATCTCTTTTAATTTCTGACCAACATTTCTCATAGTTATCTTTAAACAAATTCAAATTTTTGGAGGTCAAGTACACCCCTAGGTATTTTACCTTTTTAACCACATTCAGCTCCATTTCTTTGGAGAACTCATCTGTTTCTGTAACTGTCAAATTTTTTGCTAAAACCTTAGTTTTTTGCTTATTTAACTTGAACCCCGCCACCCGACCAAAATCAGAAATTAATTCTAACACTCTTTTAGTACTGGAGACTGGTTCCTGAAGTGTTAATACCAAGTCATCTGCAAATGCTTTCAATTTATATTGTTTCACTCCGACCTCGATTCCCTGAACCAACCAGTCCTTTCTAATCATATTTAGCAACACCTCCAGAACTGAAATAAACAATAGGGGGGATAGAGGGCACCCCTGTCGTGTCCCTTTTTCAATATTAAACTCCTCTGTCACCACATTGTTTACTATCAATTTAGCTTTTTGTTCTGTATAGATTGCTTCTATACCATTTTCGAACCCCCGCCCCACTCCCATCCCTTCCAAATTTTTCTTCATAAACATCCAAGAAATATTATCAAAGGCCTTCTCTGCATCAACAAAGATCAAAACCGCTCTCGTGTTCAGATTTGTTTGTAGAAGTTCTAAAATGTCAATGATGTTTCTTGTGTTGTCAAACAAATGCCTACCCGGGAGAAAGCCAGCCTGGTCCTTGTGAATCACTTCATTTAGTACTTTTTAAAGTCTATTTGCCAAAATATCAGCAAAAATTTTGTAATCCACATTTAGGAGTGAAATGGGGCGGTAGTTCTTAAGTTGGGTCTTTTCAGTCTCTGATTTAGGTATCAATGTGATGAAAGCTTCTTTCCACGTTTCCGGTGCCCTCCTTCCCTCCATTATCTGGTTACAAACCTCCTGACCTATAAAGCCTTAAACGGCTCAGGACCGCAATACCTCAAGGACTGCCTCTTTCCATATGAACCTACCCGAACCTTGAGATCATCTTCTGAGGCCCTCCTTCGCGTGCCTCCTCCGTGAGAGGTCCAGAGGGTGGCAACACGAGAACGGGGCCTTCTCTGCAGTGGCTCCTTGTCTGTGGAATGCTCTCCTGAGGGAAGTTTGCCTGGCACCTTCATTATACATCTTTAGGCGCCAGGCAGAAGCATACCTTTTTAACCAGGCCTTTGGTTGATCTGACTTACAACCTATGCCCTTTTAAAATGTGGGATTTTTTGGGGGGGGCTATTGGGTTGTTGTATTTATTTTTTATAAGGTCTTTTGTGGTTTTATATCTTGATTTTATTCTTTGAACTGCCATGAGACTCCCCCAGGTATAGGGCGGTACAGTGGTACCACAGGTTACATATGCTTCAGGTGACAGACTCCACTAACCCAGAAATAGTGCTTCAGGTTAAGAACTTTGCTTCAGGATGAGAACAGAAATCATGCTCTGGCGGCACAGTGGCAGCGGGAGGCCCCATTAGCTAAAGTGGTGCTTCAGGTTAAGAACAGTTTCAGGTTAAGAATGGACCTCCGGAACGAATTAAGTACTTAACCCAAGGTACCACTGTATATAAACTCAATAAATAATAAACGAACAACAACAACAACAGATGGTCCTATCCACAGCAGCTGACAGCCCTTGGTGGACTGTTTCCTTGTCGTGCTGTCCATCTCTTTCCCATAACTCCTTGGGCATGTGCACAGGTATTTCTGTACCTGTCCCGCCCCCCCCCCCAAAGTGTCCAAGAGCAAATGCCACCAGATTGTCGTTTAGTTTCTGTTAAGCCGACGGAGGTGTTGCACCAGGTGTGTTGCTGAAGGGTAAGGCAACTAATAGCTGCTAGCCAAAGGGCCTCTGTTCTCCCTTCGCTTTCCCAGTTGCTGAAAATCACAGGGGAGATTTGCACTCACAGAATTTCTTTTTGGGGTGGGGGTTGGGCTCTTCTTCAGACGGGACACGTAGCCGGGCTGAAATTCTGATAAAAGTCACCTTATAGAAGACCACGCTATTAATATTTGAAATCCTAATGTACGTACCTGGGAAACGGGTGGCACTGTGGTCTAAACCACAGAGCCTAGGGCTGGCTGATCAGAAGGTCGGTGGTTCGAATCCTTGCAACGGGGTGAGCTCCCGTTGCTTGGTCCCAGCTCCTGCCAACCTAGCAGTTCGAAAGCACGTCAAAGTGCAAGTAGATAAATAGGTACCACTCCGGCAGGAAGGTAAATGGTGTTTCCGTGCGCTGCTCTGGTTCGCCAGAAGCGGCTTAGTCATGCTGGCCACATGACCCAGAAGCTGTCTGTGGACAAACGCCGGCTCCTTCGGCCTATAGAGATGAGCGCCGCAACCCCAGTGTCGTCCGTGACAGGACCTAACGGTCAGGGGTACCTTTACCTTTACCTAATGTATGTACAGCCTCGAAGGTAAAACCCACCCACCCTGATGCTTACAGATCTTGAGAAAATAGCTCCTCCAAACTGGGCTGCTAAAATCCCAGGTTGCCTTGATGTGAAATTTGGTGGAAACAGACATGTTTCCCTTGGTGTGGAGGCCAGCAGAGACGAAATGGCAAGGTTTGTGCTCAGGTGAGGAGCAAACCGGAGGAGGCGTGTAGAGGTCACCAACCCAACCACCACCACACATGGCAAACTGCTTATTCCCCCGCCCCCCACAAAAAGGAGCTACTGTGCTTCCACACCAATTATGATCGTGGGTAATAGGTTGTTTTTAAAGTGTGTTTTCATGATGTCATGTGGACAGCGTGCAAAAACTTGGCACATGTGAGCAGCACAGTATTCCACTATGAATCTGAACCTGGTAGCGCTAGCAATGTGTCTGATGAAGTTCACAAAAGCTTCTGCCGTAAGAAGTGTGTTGTTCATCTTCCAGGTAGGAGAAGCGATCAGCATTTTCCAACGTTACACCATCGAGACGGATTTGCGGTGCTGCAGACGGGTTATTTTGTAGTTATCTTTCCACAAGAGCCGACGTTGATGCCAAAATCCAGCATCGCCTAAGCTCTGCGAACGCGGCTATGAAGTGCAGGGAAACCACAATGCTGGTTTACAAAGCTATTGTACAGTGGTACCTCGGGTTACAAACACTTTGGGTTACAGACTCCGCTAACCCGGAAGTAGTACCTCAGGTTAATAACTTTGCCCCAGGATGAGAACAGAAATCGCGCACTAGCGGCATGGCAGCAGCGGGAGACCCCATTAGCTAAAGTGGTACCTCAGGTTAAGAATGGTTTCAGGTTAAGAACGGACCTCCAGAATGAATTAAGTCCATAACCAGAAGTACCACTGTACTACCAACCCTACTGTATGCTTGTGAAACATCGACCACATATAAACACCATCTCCAACTCCTCAAGACTCCATCAACGGTGTCTCCAAAATTTTTTACACATCACTTGGGAAGACAGGTGAACTAATACCAGTGTACTGGGAGAAGCAAAGATCACCAGTGGGTCTTCAACATCAGCTTCGTTGGGCTGGTCATGTTGTGTGTATGCCTGATTATCATCTTCAAAAGCAAATACTCTATTCCGAACTTAAAAATGGAAAGCGTAATCCTGGTCAGCAAAAGAGCTTTAAAGATTGTTTCAAGTCAAATCTTAAAAAATGTAGTATAAACACCAACAACTGGGAAACACTGGCCTGCGAGCGCTCCAGTTGGAGAACAGCCTTTACCAAAGGTGTCATGGGCTTTGAAGACATTCGAACTCAGGACAGGACGAAAGGGAGAAACGTGCTAAGAGGAAGGCATGCTTGACAAATCCACACCGTGATCAACTCCCACCCGGAAACCAATGTCCCCACTGTGGAAGGACGTGTGGATCCAGAATCGGCCTCCATAGTCACTTACGGACTCCCTGTTAAAACCGTGTTTATGGAAGACAATCTTACTTGGCTACAAGTGATTGCCAAAGAAATAAATAAAAGTAGGTGTGTCACACAAACGCTCCATTTGTCCTGGATGCTTGAGTTGAGATTCCTGCATCGCAGGACCTTTTGGGTCCGCCAGCTGTTTTCAGACTACAATCCCCATCATCCTTGACCACTGGTCTTGCTAGCTAGGGATGATGGGAATTGTAGTCCCAAACATCTGGAGGGCCGGAGTTTGCCTATGCCTGATTTAAACAGTCACCCTTAACCAAGAATCCTTGGGAAGAAGCCACGACTGCTTAAAGTGGTATGATACTGCTTTAAAGTCCACAGTGCAGATGGGACTTTTGGATTATTATTTTTTAGCAGAATACGCTGCCAACACACACAGCACGTAAAATAACCAAGAACGGTGGTAGTAGTAAATGGGGAAAAAAAGATAATCAAGTTTATTGACAGAGACGAGTAAAAGAAATACAAATAAAAAACAAATTTTAACATTCTCTCTTTCCCCTCCCCCCCCGGTCTTAAATGTTGGAATCCAAACTGCCCCTGTCCTCTCTGCTTCTCCCCCCCCCCAAAAAAAATCATGATTGCAACACAAATACAAGGTTGGCAGAACCATCTGCCCATGAGTCAAACCGATATAAAACCAGTTAGCTTCACTGCACCTTAAGTCATATACTGGTGGGTGCTGGCCAACCCTCCCATGAAAACTCACTGATGTAGGACTACCTTTCTATGGAACACAGACCCGCCCCCTCCACCCCCCAAATCCCTCTATTCAGAGCTGGTTATAATCTGCTCAAGGCAATACTGCCCAGTCTCTGCAATGTTTTAATCTTAGTTGGGGCTAGGAATTAAAACGCAAACAGGGGTGTGTGTCACTCTGTCATTTTGCCATTTGCCAATTCAGGGATCTCTCCTGAGTGGCCTTTAAAAAAAATGCTCTTTTTTATTTTTGGTGTGCATGCTTAAAATCTTTTGGTATGAAAAAATACCCTCCGCCCTCTCCAGCAACAACAACAAAAATCTACACAAGAGGCACTTTTTCCATTTCCATCTCTCCCGATCACCCCCTAATTTTCTAGACCACCTCCCCACACCCTGCCACCCCCCCCCCCAATATATGATTCCCACACGCTTTCCTGCCTCCCACCTGCCCGCCCTGTTCCTGCCCAGAATGAGACAAGTGTCCAAACTGGCTAGTTACAGAAATCTGGGACTCTATGTAAAACTGCACAAATTTAGAAACTGTCCTATATACACAATGTCCGGGGAGGAGGGGCGCTGGAAGAAACGGATGAGCTGGTGGAGATACTTGTGGGTGGGATGGAGTGGGAATGGGGCACAGCACCCAGAATTAAAGGACGCCCACAAAGATTTCAGGGTCCCAAGGCTGTTTGGTCCGGGAGCGATAGGAAGGGCAGGCTATCCACCAGAGGGGAATGTGTTTCAGTGGAGATCTGTTGTGTGTGTGTGTTCTGCATGAAAAGCTGGCGAGCTACGGCCCTTCCCTAAGGATTGCCCTTCCATGCAATCAAAATGCCCCCTCCGTGTTTTACAAACAGCCTCTCTCTGAAGACCAAGTCCGGGGCCTAAGGCTCTCGCCTTCATGCCCTGCTTGTGAATTTCCCAGAAGCCTCTGGTGGACAGCAACAAGGTGCTAGGCTAAGTGGACCATTGGCCTGAGAGTCTGGTGGCAATTCCTAGGTGCTCCAGCAATAACCGGATAGCAGAGATTCGCTTGTAAGGCGGGAGATGGCACATGCGCCCACTAGACGCATGCCTAGCTCCCATGCCACCTCCTTAGCTGACAACCACACAGCCACATGCCTGAAAATCGGGCTCAGCCCTTTGCAGTGTGGCTGCTCAGAGTCCTGCCTCCCTCCCTGCCCGCCCCCCCCCCCGACTGTCCTGAACTCGCACTCGCCTCCTAGCTGGCTGGGGAAGTCCCTGAAACACATTAACAACGAGATCCCAACTGCTGTGCGATTTGCCCCACCGAAGACACCCCGATTCCGACACTGCCATATTCTTTCCCCCTGCCCTCCCGTTTAAAGAGACCCCCCCTCCCCGCAAATCAACATCCACCCCGCCCTTCCCAGACCCTCGTAGTAGGTTACATAGATGTGGCTTCATATATAAGCTTGCTATGGAAATATTATTTAAAAA
Source organism: Podarcis gaigeae (assembly GCF_964106915.1). Classification (NCBI taxonomy): domain Eukaryota; kingdom Metazoa; phylum Chordata; class Lepidosauria; order Squamata; family Lacertidae; genus Podarcis; species Podarcis gaigeae. Next base: position 83,727,534 of record NC_139684.1, read on the forward strand.
ATAGATTTATGTACAATGATCGCCCCAGTCCACGGCTGGCTGAAGAGGATGTCAAGGCGGGGAATAAGTTACTAATTCCAGTCACTGCCACGGCGGGTGGGAGAGGGTTTCGAAGGGGTGCGCAGGCATCCCACGACCCAGCGGCTGACCCCCTCCCTATTCAGGGATCACGCTCCTTTTTTACTTTAACGTCTCCGGCTAAGATGGTGGCGATCTCCCCCTGCATGAAGGCCCAGGGGACGTTGGAGCCCACCAGGGGGCATTTCTCACCGCTGGGGCAATACACCTCTCCCGCGGCTCCCTGGGCTTTAATGAAATCCCGGGAGCAAGGGAAACAGAACTTGTGCCCAGGCACCGAGGGGCACTGGACAAAGTGGGTATCCTCCAGGCGCTCGTGGCAGATGGTGCAACACAGAGGGGCGCTGCTGGCAGCCCCTGAGGAATCAGGGGCGCTCTGCGTACCGCTGGGCTCAACTCCCCCGGAAGAGTGGGCCCCGGAGGAGGAAGAGGAGGAGGTGGTGGTCGCTGGACCCGGCTCGCCGTTTCGCGGGACCAGGCGGTGTTGCCCTGAGGCGGCGGGCGACGCTGGGCTGGCGCTGTTTTGCCGGGCGGTGGTGGAGTGGACCGGGTTAGCTTCCTTGGTCCCCAGGGTGTCGGCCACGTTCTTGAGGGCCGTGATGGGCGAGGGGTCGTTCCGCAAGGAGCCTTCGGGCAAGGGCCCCTGGCCGGCCGAGGCAGGCAGGTGGGCCATGCCTGACGGGTACAGGCCGCCTGACCCCTGGGGCAGCCAGTGCTGCCTCTGCTGTTGCTCTTCGCCGGTCAGCTTGCCGGCTAGCTCCCCCTCCGGCTCGGGAGAGGCCTTGCGCCGCCTCATGACGGCTCGCGACGGGGGCACGGCCCTCAGCAACAGGCTGGGCGGCATGGCGCAGTTGCCGTCCAGGAACTGCTGGGGCAGGGCGTCGTGCGCCGGGGCCTCTCGGAAAAAGCGCACGCCTTCGGTGAAGAGCTCTCCGAGGAGGCGCCAGTCTCCGGTGCCGTGGCGCTTCTCGTACTCCAGGTACTTGTATCCGGACGAGATGACCTTGCCCGGGTCCTTGAGGCAGTCCTGGAACATCTGCTTGGCCACTCCGAGGACCCCGGCATAGACGCTGCCCGAGCCGCACGGGTACTCTGTGAACAGCTTCATCTCGTACTCATAGCCGGGCCGGGGCGCGGCGTCGAAGGCAAAGATCCTCCCCACCAGCGCGTGGTCTTTCTTGAAGCGCACGTTGAAGGGCGCGCAGCCGTACAGCGCCAGCAGCTGCTCACGCACCGCCTTGGGTTTGCCGTGCCACTCCTCGGCCCGCCCGCGCATGGCTTCGTTCAGCTCTGCCAGGCACTCGGCGTTGCGCTGCTTCTCCTTCTCATAGTCCGCGTAGGCCGCCCTCACCGGCTTGGCCAGCTCTCCCAGGATGGGCGACGCCATGGCCAGAGAGGCCGGCCGGCCCCCCAGGCCCGAAACGGCGGCTAGCAGGCCCTGGGGGGCTCCCATCAGCCCCTGGGGCACCAGGCTGGGCGGCACGGGGCCGATCAGCGCCCTCCTGGCCGTGGGGCTTTGCCGGCTGCCCTCGCCCTCGTCGGAGGCACGTGCCAGGCCGTTGGGCAGGCGGGGGCTGAGGGCGTAGTCGCCGCCTCCTCCTCCACCGCCGCCTGAAAGGCGTCCCCGCTCATATCTCTCCAGGGCCCCTGCGGCGGCGCCTTCCTTGGCATGTTTGGAGCCCTGTGGCCCCGGCGATCGCCCTTCTTGCAGGACGTGGTTCCTCTTGAGCTGCCTGGCCGTCTCGATGAGGAACTCGATGCGGTCGGCGCCTTCGAAATTGACGCATCCGCGGCACACGGCCTCGCTGAAGTCCCAGATCATGGCCCACGGCATCTTGGGCAGGTCGCACAAGTAGCACCATTGTCTGCGGGACGTCTGCACCGAAGACATCTTGGCGCCCCTCTGTCTGGCCGCCGCGCAGCAGACCCGGGATGGCGGCCTTGCCTGCCGGGGGGGGGGGGAAGGGTGGAAGTGTAGGGGGGGGGATCGAGGCTGGATCTGTTGGAGGGGGGGGGATCGGGGCCTTGTTTGCACCTGTGCGCGCGAAGTGCAAAAGGGGGAGGGCGAGGAGATCCAGTCCGGGAGGAAGAGGAGGGGAAGACGAAGAGAGGGGTGGAAATAATAAAAAAAAGCGGTGTTGGGGAGGGGGGAAATTCCCCTCTCTCGCCTGCCCTCTTACATGGAGAAACTTACATAACTCCGCTGCAAGGCCTGCTGGGAGATGTAGTTTTGCAGCCCAGCGGGAAGTTTGGGGGCGGAGTGGGGGAGATGCGAGCGCGCGCGCGCAAGGAAGGGATCTGCGGATGAGCCAATGCATTACCAGAGAAAGATCCTTGCAAGAAGTTGCAAGCGGTGCGCATCGTGGGGGCTGTTTAGGGCTGGATCCCTTCCCCGCTGGCCTCCAGGCATTTTAAAACCTAACCATTTTAAAGCATTTAAAAACCTAACCCGTTTTTCCTGGCGTGCGCTTCCGCGCGGTGGAATCCGATTGTGCAACAAACTTGCGTTTTGTGCAACAAACTTGCCGCGGAAAACCATCGCTGTTATTTGAAGCCAAGACTGAAACATCCTCATATTATTTTCATCTGGTTTATATTGCAATAAAAGATCACTTTGATAGGTCTTGTTTGCAGCAAAACAAAAACCCAGTCCCTTGGAATCTTGCCCCTTCTCTTATACAAAACTCTTCTGAGTTTTTAGATCGTCCCCATGGAATCCCAGGATCTGAAAGGATTCCTGTTATGCCATTGACGGGGTCGTTTAAGGTTAGGTTGGCAAGCTTTCAAATCGCACAGAATTCTTCTCCAGGGTGAATTCCAGGGACATGCTTGCTATCCCCTCCAGCTATAAAGCTGCACAAATACAACCAGCTAAGTACATCCGATTCGTTCCTGGTAATATATTTAATTGGGTTGCTCTATGGAGAAGCTACGGTCAGCAGCAAGAACAGACACACAATCGATTGAGAAAGCAGATTTGATTATTCTGCGTGTACAACTGGTCTGAAGTAGGAAGACTACAGGTCGCATGGGATTCTTTTTCAGGTGGAAAGGCCATCATGATGGAGAGATGCTCACTTGCCACTAGTCCACAGAGCTCCGTGGAGCTGCCACACCTACCCAGATACCCATTGGGGGAGATGCGGGGTTGGACTAGATGGCCGCGGGGTCCCAACTGTACAATTTTATGTTGAGCTTAGGAGAACCCAGGCGCCTGACTTTTTATATTTTTATATATATAATTTTTATTAGTTTTTTTAACATATCATTTTCGACAGTAATCAAACATACTTTTACATCTTATTCAAATTTTTGACTTCCATCAATCCTGCCTGAAAATTTTCCAGTCTAATCTCTCGGTATGCATTTCTTATCTTCCCTGTTACATTTCAAAGGCATAACCAATATCTCTATCTTTTTCTACTTTGCAACACTTCGTATAGTTCTCCTTACAAAACTTCTTGCGGTCCTACTAGCGTAATTTGTTGATTACAGTTGCTCTTCAAATAATTCATAGACTTCTTCCAACACGCTTCGGGTTACACACACTTCAGGTTACAGACTTTGCTAACTCAGAAATATTACCTTGGGTTAAGAACTTTGCTTCAGGATAAGAACAGAAATCATGCTGCGGCGGCACAGCAGCAGCAGGAGGCCCCATTAGCTAAAGTGGTGCTTCAGGTTAAGAACAGTTTCAGGTTAAGAACTGACCTCCGGAACGAATTAAGTACTTAACCCGAGGTACCACTGTACATTTCAAACTCATAACCATTATCTCTATCTTTTTCTACTTTGTAACACTTTGTATATTTCTCCTTACAAAACTTCTTGCAGTCCTACTAGCGTAATTTGCTGATTACAGTTGCTCTTCAAATAATTCATAGACTTCTTCCAATCTTCTGTAAATCTCTGGTCCCGCAGGTTTCGAATCCTTCCTGTCATTTTGTCCAATACTGCATAGTCCAACAGGCGTCTGACTTTTACCTTCACCAGAGTTTGGAAAAAGCCCAGTTAATTCCACCTGCCCTCGATTTGGATAATAAAATCCAGCCACATCCATGTCTCCCCTCTTCCGTGATTCTTTTCCTACATTGTTTCCCCCCTACCCCTCTTTCATCCCAGGAAAGAAGGTAGAGGCCCTAAAGGGTTAATTCAGCTTCTAGTGCCCAGGAAGTGGAAACTACGTTTCCCAAGATGCAGTGCGCCTCAGAAGCCCGGATGCTGTTGCGCATTTCCTGGTGCCCCCTCCTCCCCGCTTTCCTGTTTCTGCTCTGCCAGTCGCCCTCCCTCCTTGTGCGGAGAGGATCATAGGTCCGCTGGAGGGGGGGTGCAGAGGGGGGGGGTTCCCGACGGACGGAGCAGAAAATAAAAAAATACAGTAGAAAGTGCAAAGCCCAGGGATGTACGTGTGATGGGCACCTTGCAAAGCAACAGATGGGCGAGGGTGTGAAATTGGAAATAGGTGGAATCATTGCATTGCAGGGGGTTGGACTAGATGACCCTGGGGTCCCTTTCCAGTTCCAATTCTACGATTCTGTATGATTGCTCCCCGCTAAAACCGAAGATCATGGCCACTGGTCCCATCACCTCCTGGCAAATAGAAGGGGAAGAAATGGAAGCAGTGAGAGATTTTACTTTCTTGGGCTCCATGATCACTGCAGATGGGGACAGCAGTCACGAAATTAAAAGATCCCTGCTTCTTGGGAGAAAAGCAATGACAAACCTAAGACAGCATCTTAAAAAGCAGAGACATCACCTTGCCAACAAAGGTCCGTATAGTTAAAGCTCTGGTTTTGCCAGTAGTGATGTATGGAAGTGAGAGCTGGACCATAAAGAAGGCTGATCGCCGAAGAATGGATGCTTTTGAATTCTGGTGCTGGAGGAGACCCTTGAGAGTCCCATGGACTGCAAGAAAATCAAACCTCTCCATTCTGAAGGAAATCAGCCCTGAGTGCTCACTGGAAGGACAGATCCTGAAGCTGAGGCTCCAGTACTTTGGCCACCTCATGAGAAGAGAAGACTCCCTGGAGAAGACCCTGATGTTGGGAAAGATGGAGGGCACAAGGAGAAGGGGACGACAGAGGACGAGATGGTGGGACAGTGTTCTCGAAGCTACCAGCATGAGTTTGACCCAACTGCGGGAGGCAGTGGAAGACAGGAGTGCCTGGCGTGCTCTGGTCCAGGGGGTCAAAAGAGTCGGACACGACTAAACGACTAAACAACAACAACAATCCTAGAGAAAGGAGCTGACAACATGGCTTTGCTATGTGACTTTCTGTGTTACCCTGTAAGCTTCAGATATTTTTTTTGGGTGTGAGGGAGTGGGACAGGAAGCAAAATGGACTCAGATTGCCTGTTACTGCGCTTTAGTATCACTATTCAGAGGAAAGGTGTTCACACAAACACACATGCAAGTTGTCTACGCGCCAGCCTAACAGATGTGGAGGCTAAGGAACGAGAATCATGTTTTTGACCACCAGGCATCTCTCTGCCGGTCGAGTGAAGAGTTCTGTGTAACTCAGAAGCCTGCAGATTTCCACACCAGCCCCAAACGAGTGTGCATTATACTTAAAACCTGGCCCATAAAAGGAAGAAAAAAAGTCACACGGGTCAGTGGATGGAAAGCTGAACGTGCATTTGACAGACCAGAATTGTGCCATGTCTGCGTCGTCCGTTTAAAGCACCTGGTTTCACCCAAAGAATTCTGGGAGCTGTAGTTCCACCCCACCCAGCCACAGCTCCTGGCCCCCTTAATAAACTACAGTTCCCAGGATTCTCTGGAGGAGCAACCAGGGTGACTCTGTGACTTCGTCCGGTAAACCTCATCTCCCATACCTGCCAAGTGTCCCGGAAGAAACAGGACACCCCGTTTTTCCCCGTGTGAAATCACAGCGGTCATTTTGGGTGCCTTGATCTTGCACCCTCTTGTGCTGTGCTCTCACCCCAAAAAAAGTGATTTCAGGGCGAGATCGCAATGCATGTGACTCGCCTGGGAGCCCGTCCCGGAAGATGCGTGTCTGGGTTTTTTATGTGAAAAAGTTGGGAGGGTCTGCATCTCGGCCAGTCTAAAACCAGAGGTTTCTACTCTCCCAGGTCTGTTCCAACATCTGTTCAGTGACACCGAGAGCTCAAGGACAGTTTCCAATAGAGGCCAAAACACACCTGAAGTTCTTAGGGGCAGGCCTGGTTTGACATGTTGTGAACTGCCCTGAGATATAGGAAGGGCGGATTATAGATTTTGATGATGGTGGTAATAATAATAATAATAATAATAATAATAATAATAATAATAATATCAATTGGTAGAGCACACACTCTTAAGGTCCATGAACAACCATAGTTTAGAGGTCCCGGGTCCTAAGGAAGTCAGACTATCCTCCACCAGGGCCTTTTCAGTGATGGCTCCGACCTGGTGGAATGCTCTGTCCCATGAGACTAGGGCCCTTCAGGATTTAACCTCCTTCCGTCGGGCCTGTAAAACAGAGCTATTCCGCTTGGCCTTTAATTTGAATTCTGCCTGATCTTTTATCTCCCTTCTCTTTCCTCCCCCTCCCCTTTTATGAAGATCACTTGCTCTTGAGACCCCACAGCTAATTCTCCCCTGGCCTCCTCGCTGGCCCAAGTAGGACCAATTCAGCCAGCAAGCCCTGGGGATTATCTAATGCTTATTTACCCTAAACTGATTTTTGAATTTTATTGTTATACATGTTTTTATACTGTATTTTATGCTGCTTTTATAATTGTTTTAAATTTGTTGCTAGCCGCCCTGAGCCCGGTTTTTGAACCAGGAAGGGCGGGGTATAAATAAAAAATTATTATTATTATTATTTATTATTATTAATCTCAGTCATGGGTTCAAGCCCCACGTTGGGCAAAGGATTCCTGCCTTGCAGGGGGGTGGACTAGATGAATCTTAGGGCCTCTTTCCAAATCTATGTAGCTGGGGTGGTGGTGGTTGGGTGCTCAGCCCGGGGAGGACCCCAGGGTCTGCATTTGGGTTGTGATGTAGTAGTTCCAGTGGCGTAGCGTGGGGGGTGCAGGGGGGGCCGGCCGCAACATCAGGGGGTTAGGGTTAGGGGGCGCAAATCCACGGGTTAGGGGGTGCAAATTACTTGCCTTGCCCCGGGTGCTGACAACCCACGCTACGCCACTGAGTAGTTCTCCCACCCCTGGGATGATTATGACCGAAGCACCCGACATCCAGAGTGAAGAGAACAGCATAACATCCTTTGAAGTTGCGTGTATGCGCGCAAGTGCTTTCTAAAATATTAAGGTCGCTATTTTGTCCCCTAAATACCTACATGCTGCCTAGGGAACAACTTGCACCTTACTATCAGCAAGACAAAGGAGATGGTGTTGGACTTTCGGAGGAAGAGAGGAGAACTAGCCCCGCTGTACATCGGGGAGGGCTGTGTGGAGAGAGTCTCTTCCTTTAAATTCCTAGGAGTTTATCTCTGTGAAGACCTTACAGTGGTACCTCAGGTTAAGTACTTAATTCGTTCCGGAGGTCCGTTCTGAACCTGAAACTGTTCTTAACCTGAAGCACCACTTTAGCTAATGGGGCCTCTTGCTGCTGCCGCGCCACCGGAGCATGATTTCTGTTCTCATCCTGAAGCAAAGTTCTTAAGCTGAAGCACTATTTCTGGGTTAGTGGAGTGTGTAACCTGAAGCATATGTAACCTGAAGCGTATGTAACCCGAGGTACCACTGTACTTGGAAAATAAATACAACCCAGGTGGTTAAGAAAGCCCAACAGAGACTCCATCTCCTCAGAGTATTGCAAAAGAACGATGTCAATCAACATTTGATGATCTCCTTCTACCGGTCAACAATAGAAATTGTCCTTTCCTACTGCATCATGGTGTGGTACGCTGGTTTGACATCATCTGATAGGAAGTGCCTACAGAGGGTGCTGTATTTACCACAATATATTATGGGCTGTCCCGTGAATCCGCTGGATGAAATAGCGGAAGAATGTTGCCTCAGGAGAGTGAGGAAAATTCACACCCTGGCCGGCACTTTCTTGATCTCCTGCCCTCGGGCAGAAGATACAGAAGCACGATTAGTCGCACCAACAGGGTAAAGAACAGCTTCTATCCGTGGGCTGTTATGCTGCTGGATGAAAAGATAACAACAGGGCAACTGACTTTTGGGTTTGGTGGGTGTGCGTCAATAAACAAGGGGAATTAAGAGAGCTGAGCGGGGGGTGCTCGTGTAATCTCACTGTATACAAGTTGTACAAGTGACAATAAAGTATTTCAGTTTCAATTAAATTGGTGAGACTGAAGTCCCCTTTTCCTTGCATAAAGCTCTGCCCCAGAACTCATCTCCGCCCCCCCCCCCACACCGTCACCATTTCACGAACACAAGGGAGCTGGAGTACGAAAATAGTTTATTGAGCTTCCCTAGGGGACGGGGCAGAGCAAAGGGAATGGCCGGAATGGCTTCAACTTATGCCGGAATGGCCGAGAGCTGCTTTTGGGCAACCTTGCCCCTGCCCCTCCACATTGGGGCTTTTCGGTCGAGGATGCTTTTGGCTTTTCAGGCGCTGGGAAGGGCTTGAGACATGGGGAGAGAGGGAAGTTGGTTTTGTGGGACAGGGAGGCGGCAAAAACCCTCCCCACCCTGCATTCCCCATCCAAGAGTGTCTTAATGCATAAAGCAATTGGGACTGGGTGAGTTGGGGGGGGGGAGACACTGCCAAAGCTGGGGAGCTGGCAGAGGGGTGGTTTTTTTGGGGGGGTGTGGTCTGTCTGATTTCCCCTTTCCTGGTTGGCTTTCCATCCTGGGTTTCAGGTGCCTGCAAAAAATGGCTGCAAAAAATTGCACGACACAGCAGCTGTGCGTCGCTGCTTGCAAGGACTTTGGTAAACACTCCTGGTCCCACTGCCTCACGCAGCGCTGCAAAAAACGGGTGGCGAGGGGTGTTTCTCGAGCATTGACAGGCTACCCGGGTGGGGGTGGTGGAGACCCCTTGCAACCAACACCACTGGGTCCGGGGGTGAGTCTGGACTATGTTTGGCAAAGGAACGCACAACCTTTGGAGAGCCATTTGGGGCAGAGCGTCGAGAGAAGTTGTTTTCCTCGCTGGGCATCTGCCCCATGTGCCCCCCCCCATAGGGGGCAGCTTCAGCACCAGGTCCTTGGCAGCACTCACAAGTTCTTCCAGCGCCCTCTGCGTTTCCGAGTGGGGATCCCTTTCCTCCGCTTCTGGGGCGCAGGGGACGGCCCGCTTTTGGCCGCAGGCTGGCTTTCCTCGGGCGCAGGGACCCCCTCGTCCTCTCTCCTCTCCGGAGATGGCTCCTCCTTGGCGGCGAAGGTGCCCCTGGGCGGCGGGGTCTCCAAGGAAGGGGCCGGCGGCACCGGGCTCGGGCTCTCCCCCTGCGGGGGCAGAGGGCCGTTCGCCTGGGCCGGAAGGAGGGGCAGCAAAGCCGCCACCACGTTGGTGAGCCGTTCCAGGCCTTGCCGCAGGGTGTAGGTCAGCTCGCGGACAGCCTCGGCCATCTCCCGCTGGGCCTGCAAGAAGTCCAGAGGGGGCTCGGCGGGCAGGTCGAGGCGGGTGCGACGGCGCCGCAGGGGTGGCGAGGCAGAGGGGCACGGGGTGCTGCCCAGCGGCTCCGCAGGGGAGTGCTCTGGGTGCGGCCTGCATCCTAAGCTGGCTGGAGAAGGTGCCATTTGGATGATCTGCAGTGAGGCGGGCTGGGCCGAAGGGGGCGCCGGTGAGTCGCGTTCCTTGGGCCTCAGTAGGCCCCCGTTCAGAGTGCAGTAGGAAGTCCGCGCAGAAGTCTCTGGGCTGCAGGAGAGGTTGCCCCTGGCTGGAATATCTGCAGAGGGGGAGGGAAGCAGGAGATTGACAAAGCTGGCACCCGGAATAATAATAATAATAATAATAATAATAATAATAATAATAATAATAAATACCCCGCCCATCTACTCTGGGCGACTTCCAACAGAATATTAAAATACAATAACCTATTAAACATTAAAAGCTTCCCTAAAGAGGGCTGCCTTCAGATGTCTTCTAAAAGTTTAGTAGTCATTTTTCTCTTTGACATCTGGGGGGAGGGCGTTCCACAGGGCAGGCGCCACTACCGAGAAGGCCCTCTGCCTGGTTTCCTGTAACTTGGCTTCTCGCAGGGAGGAAACCGCCAGAAGGCCCTCGGCGCTGGACCTCAGTGTCCGGGCAGAACGATGGAGGTGGAGACGCTCCTTCAGGTATACTGGACCGAGGCCATTTAGGGCTTTAAAGGTCATCACCCACACTTTGAATTGTGCTTGGAAACGTACTGGGAGCCAATGTAGGTCTTTCAAGACCGGTGTTATATGGTCTCGGTGGCCGCTCCCAGTCATCAGTCTAGCTGCTGCACTCTGGATTAGTTGTAGTTTCCGGGTCAGCTTCAAAGGTAGCCCCATATAGAGAGCATTGCAGTAGTCCAAGCGAGAGATAACCAGAGGAAACCAGAGGAAACTCCTTTTCCTAGGCAGTGCTAGAAACTCAGCTATATAATCAAGGCACCACGTGGTCCCTGAACTCTAGGTTGCGGTCGCCACAACTTCAGTTTACCAGTGGGTCAGACTGGATGACCTTTGGGCCCCTTAAAGGTAAAGGTAAAGGGACCCCTGACCATTAGGTCCAGTCGTGGCCGACTCTGGGGTTGCGGCGCTCATCTCACTTTATTGGCCGAGGGAGCCGGCGTACAGCTTCCGGGTCATGTGGCCAGCATGACTAAGCCGCTTCTGGCGAACCAGAGCAGTGCACGGAAACGCCGTTTACCTTCCTGCCTGAGTGGTACCTATTTATCTACTTGTACTTTGACGTGCTTTCAAACTTCTAGGTTGGCAGGAGCAGGGACCGAGCAACGGGAGCTCACCCTGTTGCGGGCATTCGAACCGCCGACCTTCTGATCAGCCAACACCAGGCCCTTTGGTTTAGACCACAGCGCCACCCGCGTCTCTTACAGTTCTACAATTCCACGATCTCAACTACCTTGCTTGACTGTGGCTTGCTTTCATGACAATTCACACATCCCAGTGTGCGAGGAGAAAGACAGGAAGGAGAAGGTATTAACTAGGGAGCAAGGCAGAGGTTTTTTTAACGGTGGCCGCCAATCTAGTGACCAGAAACCGCCATGTGGTTCTCATTAGACCCATGGCAGTAGCAAAATGTGCCTGGGGAATTTAAAACACAGTTCTTGGGGCCTGCTATTCCACCATCACCAAACTGCTGTTTCGCTCCAGCCAGCCCTTTCTGGGCCAGCTGCGTGGGCAGAGAGAGCATGTGGCCAGCAGCCCTTTGCGGTCCTGACCTCTTTGGGCACAGACCTGAATTCTAACTCTGCGTTCTGGAAGATCTCTCTGCTTGCAGAATCTAGCTCCTCAGGTGGAGCATTCAGGCACCCGGGGAGCTGCCTAGCCCCTGCAGGGCTGTGCTGGGTGCTAGTTCTGCTGCTGTGTTGCAAATGACTCTTTCTCTCCTGCCTCCACACCTTCCTCAGCAGCCTCAAGGTTACAACCGGGGAACGAGTTGTGTAGGCATGGAGTTGGCAGCTGCAACTGGCCACTAGCCCACCTGGGAGTGGGCACAGGCGTTTTCTCTTGGCACTTGTGCCCTGCATCGAAAGGAGCCGTGGCAGCCGGGAGCCAAGCGTGGACTTGGATCGCAGCAATAACCCAGCTCTGTCCTGCCGTTTGCCTCTCCTGACCTGAAAGCACTTTGCGAGCCCAAGACGGTGACTTGGGGCTGAGGAAAACGCACTCTGCACATGCACAGAGACACCTGTTTCCTGGACATTGGCTCGCATATGCCCAAAGTGATTCCCAGCGTTGGAAGAAGGTTGCAGAGATAAACCTCTGGCACGCCGGATGAAGCCAGGAAGCGCCAGGGAATTCCTCCATCATGGATGTGGAGCTAAAATTGTGGGGAAACCCCTCTTTCTCTCCCCCCCCCCACCGCTTTCCTCCGTCCTTCAAACCTGGAGCAAGAATTTCCCAAAGGAAAGAGAATGTCTTCTAGGGTCATGGGTTCGAGAAAAAGATTCCTGCATTGCAGCGGGTTGGACTAGATGACCCGTGTGCTTCCTTAAAACGCGACAATTCTGTTATTCTGTGTCTCAGTTGTATCCCTGGCCCTATTGATGTGGGGGAGACTTGAAAGGATATTTCAGGTCAGGGGGGCGTCGAGCGCAGGACTGCCTCCCTCAACAAGCAGAGTCATATTAGCTTGCCATCCTGCTTCCCCTGTTCTGTGCGCTTATCATGCCAATATAACTCCCTGCCATTTACTTGAGCTTCGGCTCTGGAATCCAAGGCGTGGGTGGCGATGCGGAGATTAAAATAGCATCCCTTCGAGGCCCAAATCCCTGTTGGATGCCTGTTGCTCCATTTTCAGAGCAACTAGGTTTCCGAGAATGTGCAGAGTGCCTTTCCTTCGCCATTTGGAGTCGCATTCGGAATTTACCAGGTTAGATTGGCACAGGCACAGCATGCATTTAAAACCCATAGCTCCCCCCCCCCCCCGTACACCAAGAAACCTGGGAACTGTAGTTTGTTATAAAGACGCTGGGAATTTTAGGACTGTGAGATTCTTCTCTCTTTCTTGCCCTTCCCTGCCCAACCCCAATGGCAAAGGCATTGGCCTGCCGTGTGTCTCTTTCTTAAAAACCAGAAATGCTGCAAATCGAAGTGAACTGACACCCTTTCCCACACCCGATCTGAAATCGCCCCCCCCCATCACTTCACACACCCCTAGACCCATGGGGGCATCTGTGAAATGGAGGTGAAATCCTTAGTCCGGACTCAAGCTCAGGCAAACACAGACCACTGAATACATAACAATCTGCTTGCCGCTATCCGAGGGTAAGGCACTCTGCACATGCTCAGAGGCGCGCACACACACAACTTCACATTGTGCCTCAAATCAAGCCCTTCTCGGTCCTCCAGCGCCTCCTCAGTTTAGAAACCAGCTCCATGTGGAGTTTTCAATTTTTTACCCCATGCTGTCAGCGTGCCAACCCACATGTGGCAAGCCTCGGGCCCTTACATTATGCCAATCTGTCCTCCCCAACGCCTTGGCAGAGCCGGGCCCCAGAGGGCACCTGCTTCGGCCGCTGGCACCTGCCTGCCGGAGGGATGGGATGCCACGAGGACTCACCTGCGCCATGCTCAGCCGCCAGCCGGTAACTGGGGGTGGCGAACCCCGTCGTGTTCTGCAAGGCGCCGGGTTCCACCCCGCCCGCCCCCATCACCACGCCAGGCCCCAGGATGGCGAAGATGGTCTCTTCCTCGGCCGAGAAGGTCTCGTCGCAGGCACTGCCGGCCCCCTGCGTGGAGTGGGGCACCCTCGCCAGCTTCTCCTTCGTGCGCCGCTTGAAGTCATTCCAGCGCTTCTGCACCTCTTGCCCGGTCCGCTTCCAGCTGGTGATGCTGTTGATCTTGGCAGCGATGCCTTCCCACACCCTCCGCCGCTCGGCCACCGTCACCCGCCGGCTCTGGGTGCCGTACAGCTTGGCGTAGTTGGCACGGACCTCCTGGATCAGGATCTGGTTCTCCTCGTAGGAGAAGCGGGGCTTGCGGAGGCGGGTGATCTCCTCGCTCTCGCCAGACATCCCGGTGCCCTTCTGCTGCTGCTGATGCCAACGCCGTTCCCCGGTGCCCACTGCCGGGCTCCTTCAAGCTCTGGGAAGCAGCTCTCTCAGGCTGCCGGTGCCCAGTTGGCACCGCTGCATGGGCACCCTAGCCAGGGCGGGTGCTGGTGGTCCTGTCAGAGAAGGAGAGAGAGAGAGAGAGATGATTGGCATCGCCCAGCAAATGCATTGGGCTGGCACCTTGCAAGTTTTGGGTGGGTGGGTGCCCCAGCGCCACGCTGGCTGCCCAGCACCTCTGCTTTTCGCAGGGGTGCCCCTCTGCCACAGGGCCCCCCCCCAAGCCTCCCCAGCTGGGAAGGGGGTGTCTGGGGAGGGCTCCTCTAGAAGGGGGTCTCCGCTCCCGCTCAGCTGCTGCCTTGCTGCATTGAAATGCCTCCCCCGCTCCTCCCTCCCAGTTCCTCCTCCTCCTCCTGCTGCTGCTGCTGCTACCGAGCATGCGCCTGGCTTCGCCGCACTCCCAGCAGGCCAAGGGGCGGCCTGGATGGTTGCCCCGGGCAACCGAAGCCTTCTCGCTCTTCTGGCAGGGCCTGGCAGAGCGGGGAGCAGGAGCGCCCCAAAGGCTTCTGGGAAATCAGAAGCAATTGCCCCCCTCCCAATATCTCTGGGGGGTACGCAGGGGTACGCATACCCCCTAAACATTTGGTGAATCATTGTAGTTTTGTCCATATATACTGTATTTATTTCCCCCGATTTGATCTATAAAACGGTGATTTTCTGGAGTCAAAATAAGAGAACCCCTAAACACATTTTTTTTAGAAAAAAAGCACTGTGTGTATATACACACACACACACACACACACACACATAATGTATGTATATATATGTGTGTGTGTATATATATATGTATATGGGGGGGTGCAATTGCTGTATATATTCATAGCTGTCAACTTTTCCCTTTTCTTGCAAGGAATCCTATTCGGAATAAGGGAATTTCCCTTAAAAAAACGGAAAATTTGACAGCTATGAATATACATATACAGCAATTGCACCCCCTATATATATATATATATATATATACACGTACACACATATACATACATTATATATGTGTGTGTGTGTGTGTATATATATATATATATATATACAGTGCTTTTTTTCTAAAATATGTTTAGGGGTTCTCTTATTTTGAGCACTCAGGGCTGATTTCCTTGAGAATGGAGAGGTTTGATCTTCTTGCAGTCCATGGGACTCTCAAGAGTCTCCTCCAGCACCAGAATTCAAAAGCATCCATTCTTTGGCGATCAGCCTTCTTTATGGTCCAGCTCTCACTTCCATACATCACTACTGGGAAAACTGTAGCTTTAGCTATACGGACCTTTGTTGGCAAGGTGATGTCTGTGCTTTTTAGGATGCTGTCTAGGTTTGTCATTGCTTTTCTCCCAAGAACCTAATAATTATCTAAAGCCATTTGCCCATGTTGCCATGCAACCAGTCCATGCAGAATGTAGGCACCCTATATACAGAAATGAGCAAACCGGTGATATTTTAGGGAGCAGGCTAGCAGGCGGGGGCCCATGACTTACATCATAGGAGCCTACACAACACAAAACACTTGCTGTATGTAGGTTTTATTTTATTTGGGTTTTTTTATTCTATATTTTGGAAATGTACATCCAGTTTTTTTTCCCTTTAATTTTTCAGGGGCCCCCAAGAGAGTGGGGCCCTAAGCTATAGCTTGTTTAGCTTATACATAATTCTGGCACTGGGTCATGGAGGTGACCCGTGACATATACCGTATTTTTTGCTCTATAAGACTCACTTTTACCCTCCATAAAAGTAAGGGAAAATGTGTGTGCGTCTTATGGAGCGAATGCAGGCTGCGCAGCTATCCCAGAAGCCAGAACAGCAAGAGGGATTGCTGCTTTCACTGCGCAGCGATCCCTCTTGCTGTTCTGGCTTCTGAGATTCAGAATATTTTTTTTTCTTGTTTTCCTCCTCCAAAAACTACTACTACTACTACTACTAATAATAATAATAATAATAATATATTTATTGTCATTGCCCCCTCTCGGGGACAACGAAATTACTTGGCTGCTCCATCCACCCAGGTAGGGCACTCCACACAAAATCAAAACAACTATAAAAACACTAATTAAAACAATACAGTTACAGATAGGTAGCCGTGTTGGTCTGCCATAGTCAAAACAAAAAGAAATTCCTTCCAGTAGCACCTTAAAGACCAACTAAGTTAGTTCTTGGTATGAGCTTTCGTGTGCATGCACACTTCTTCAGATACCATGTTGCACCATGTTCAGGTATCTGAAGAAGATACCATGTTGCACCATGTTCAGGTATCTGAAGAAGTGTGCATGCACATGAAAGCTCATACCAAGAAGTAACTTAGTTGGTCTTTAAGGTGCTACTGGAAGGATTATTTTTTTGTTTAGACTAAAACAATACAGTATAATACAGCAAGGAAGATTAGATGACTTTCAAAGCCCAGGCTTCCCATTCAGGGCCGAGATCCCTCTAGAGAAGAAGCTGTTCTTAAGACGGCTCGTTCTTGTCTTCATCTTGTCTTCAACTAGGTGCATCTTGTGGTCTGGTGCGTCTTATAGAGCGAAAAATATGGCAAATTCAGGTCAGTGTCCATCACCAGGAAGACTATTCCTATAACAGGATACTCCTGGAATCCCAAAGTTGCCCAGTTTTTTGACACTCCGCCAGAAGGCTTCTCAGACTTCCCATCTGATTGCTGCAGAAGTCTGACTTCTTCTTTAAGCATCCAACCAATATCCTTTATTCTTTACCTTTCGTTCCTTTGCCTCTGCCTCTGGACTGTGTTGTAAACGGTGTTTCCGTGCGCTGCTCTGGTTCGCCAGAAGCAGCTTAGTCATGCTGGCCACATGACCCGGAAGCTGTACGCCGGCTCCCTCGGCCAATAAAGTGAGATGAGCGCCGCAACCCCAGAGTCGGCCACGACTGGACCTAATGGTCAGGGGTCCCTTTACCTTTACCTGGATGTGATAGGGAGCTGGCTGTTTCTCGATGTCACAGTGCTACCTTTTTCCCACTAGAGGGAGTATTACACCTTCCTGTTATCTTCTCCTGCTCCCGACTTTGAATGGTTGTACTGTAGGTAGATGAATGATGCTATGTACGAAATTGGCCAGCAGGGGGCCTTTTCCACCTGCTTAGTGATTCATTTCCTTGCTCTGTGTATTTTTGTGTGTGTGTGTGTTTGTGTTTGTGGGTTAGAGGTCGCAGGAGAGTTGGCAATGGAAGGCAGGGTCTCATCCTGCAGGCGATGGGACCCCCTGCAAAAGGAGGTCAATGGGGGGGAGGTAGGGGGTGGGACTGGCTAACCTCCCTGTGCCTTGGCTCTGGCAGGCAGCGCCAGCAGCCGAAAGGGACCCCCTGGCAAAGGGGTTGGAGACCCTGGACTTGCAGGGGTCAGCAAACTTTTCCAGCAAGGGGGCCGGTCCACTGTCCCCCAGACCTCATGGGGGGCCGGACTATATTTTGAAAATAATCGAAACATTAATCGAAACATTAATCGATCAAGGCCTGCAGGAGACTTTGTGGATATTTAAGTTATAATTAGAAAAATCTTAATAATTATTCATAAAGGAAACAGCTTATAAGAAGTAAATAAGGATGCCAGAAACAGGATAAAGGAAGCCTTTTATTTGGTTGTTTGTATTGTTGTATACAGTGGTACCTCGGGTGACATACGCTTCAGGTTACATACTCTTCAGGTTACAGACTCCGCTAACCCAGAAATAGTGCTTCAGCTTAAGAACTTTTCTTCAGGATGAGAACAGAAATCGTGCTCTGGCGGTGCGGCGGCAGCAGTAGGCCCCATTAGCTAAAGTGGTGCTTCAGGTTAAGAACAGTTTCAGGAACAAATTAAGTACTTAACCCAAGGTACCACTGTATTATGGTACCTTGGGTTAAGTACTTCGGAACAAATTAAGTACTTAACCCAAGGTACCACTGTATTATGCTTGTTGTTTGTTATGTTTGGGTCTGATGGGGCTGGATTTCTGTGTTGGGTGGTGGGGGCTTTGTGTTATGTTGTAAATAAAATTTCCAATAAAAAGTTATTAATATATATATATATATATAAATGAATGAATTCCTACGCCCCACAAATAACCCAGAGATGCATTTTAAATAAAAGGACACATTCTACTCATGTAAAAACATGCTGATTCCCAGACCGTCCGCAGGCCGGATTTAGAAGGCGATTGGGCCGGATCCGGCCCCCACCCCTTAGTTTGCCTACCCCTGCCCTGGAGAGACTGTGTGGCTCTGGGTGGAGGAGGAGGGTGTGTGTGGAAGAGCGAGGGAGCTGCGCAGAGTCCAGATGTGTCAGCCTTAGACAATAGGCGAGCGGGAAAAGGACAGACAGATGGGCCAGCTGATACAATGGACCAGGCGTTTAGCATTCAGGAGCCGTTCTCGGCTGACTTGCCGCCTCCCCTCCCCCTCCGCCCTGCTCCGCTATTGAGCCAGCCAAAGGCCAGGATGAAAAGGCCTCGCCAGAGCCCATCTGCTCCCTCCTTCTCTCTCTCTCTCTCTCCTCACATTCATCCAAGGAGCAGAGAGAGAGAGAGGCATTTCTCCCCATTTTCTCCTTCCTCAGAACTGCTGGCGGGTGGGAAGGAAAGAAGGCTATCGGTGCGTTTAATTGCGCCCTGGTTAAAAGCGCAGCTTGATTTTTCCTTCCATCCTTCCATCCGTCCGGCCTCCTTCTTGTACCCATTTCACAGGTTGGAGGAACTGAGGCTGAGAAACGGACCCCCAGCCAGCCCAAACTACCGAGCGTCAAGTTCATGGGCCAGCAGGGAGTGCGGAGGTTCATTGACTTAAAAAAGAAAGAAAGAAAGAAAGAAAGAGGAAGAAAGAAGGCTTGATTTGCAAACAATAGGTCTCTCCTTGTTCTCAGATGTGCATAAACTGGCTCTGGTTGCTGTGTTGATGAGTTACAGCAGAAAACAAGAGAAGAGGGAGTTTTGATGTGTGCTTCTTCTCATTTGAAGCCTAGCAGGTGACAAGAGAAATCACATTTTCCCTTGTGCTGCCCTTGTGCCTTAGATAGCTGCCCAAGAGGCAAAAGCCTTGGTTTTCATAGAGTTGCAGTGATGGGGAAACCTGCCCCTGTTGAATTTCTGTCTGCGACGCAGCCGTCAAAGACACAGGGGGGCCAGCCAGAGAAGAAAGTTAGCAACTCTCCTTCAGGGCAGTGGGAGAACAGGCAGAGAATTTCTCAACCAGGTCCTGAGTGCGAAGGAGGAACCTATTATTTAACGTGGTTCTTCAAGGTTGCAATATTTCAAAAGGGGACCTCGAGGGTCGACAATCTGTAGAGAGGGCCTGGGGCCACTGGCTTGCTTGCTTGCTGTCCCGAAAGTCTGTTTCCGTTAGCAGGATCGGGGCCAAATCCACTGCCAGCCAGGATTTTTCCAAACAGCTCAGCGTTCCCTCCTCAGGCTCCGTTTAACAAGATGCTGAGCTCCTCAGGAAAAGGTTCATTTATTTTTGTGCTTATGTGGGAGCCAGAATCCACAGAGCGAGAAGAAGAGAGCAATGGGGGGGGGGGAATAATTCAGCTGCTGGGTAGCACACGGTGGCCACAAGCTCATTGCCATGACAGGAAATTTGGGAGGGATTGCAAATATGGATCATGAGAGCCTTGGAAAGATCTCTTGGGGGGGGGTTGTGTGGAGGGTCTCCCTTTCTACAACGCCCCAAGTAATAATTTGGCTTGCTTTTTCGAAAGCATTCTCATTTATTCTGCTTCTTCTAGTTGTGGCTCGCAGTACGTTTCCGAGCACGATTCAAAGTGTTGGTGCTGACCTTTAAAGCCCTAAATGGACTCAGCCTAGTATACCTGAAGGAGTGTCTCCACCCCCATCTGCCAGGATGCTGAGGTCCAGCACCGAGGGCCTTCTGGCGGTTCCCTTGCTGTGAGAAGCCAAGTTACAGGGAACCAGGCAGAGGGCCTTCTCGGTGGTGGCACCCGCCCTGTGGAACGCCCTCCCACCAGATGTCAAAGAGAAAAATAACTACCAAACTTTTAGAAGACACCTGAAAGCAGCCTTGTTTAGGGAAGCTTTTAATGTTTAATAGGTTATTGTATTTTAGTGTTTTGTTGGAAGCCGCCCAGAGTGGCTGGGGAAAACCAGCCAGATGGACGGGGTATAAATAATAAATTATTATTATTATTATTATTATTATTGTTGTTGTTGTTGTTGTTGTTATTGATTTTGCAGCGACCCGAAGCCCTGTCTTCTGAGCTTTTATTCCGTGATTCTTCTGGCTTCCGAAACGTACCTGGCATCGCCTGTAAAAGAGCACATTTGCAAACATGAGGGCTAGAAACCTGAGTGCTTTCTTAAGACCATTAGGAAGGTAAAGTCTGTACCTGCTGCAGCATACCAGCTGCCCAGGCCTTTTCTGGGCACACTTCAAGAGGCACACAAGTGCTTTGCATCGTGATTCCTCTGGGTGATAGCAGGTGGCACTATTGTGTAGCGTTGCCACCATTAAGGGACACTCTGGTCAAAGGGCCCCAGGGCCCCTGGCTGTGGATGTCTTAAGACGGCAGAGAAATGGTGCCAAAGCCACTGGGAGTTCCCTAGGTAGACTCTGTGCTGCTGTTGACCCCTGAAGGGATAGACTGCCATGTGGCCCTGATTACAGTAGTCAAATCTGTAGGATAAATGAGGCGGGAGTTGTTTCAAAAAGGGTCCCATCAAGAGTTGTCATCTACCAATCTATGCTTCTTGGGAGAAAAGCAATGACAAACCTAGACAGCATCTTAAAAAGCAGAGACATCACCTTGCCAACAAAGGTCCTTATAGTTAAAGCTATGCTTTTCCCAGTAGTGATGTATGGAAGTGAGAGTTGGACCATAAAGAAGGCTGATCGCCAAAGAATTAATGCTTTTGAATTCTGGTGCTGGAGGAGACTCTTGAGAGTCCCATGGACTGCAAGAAGATCAAACCTCTCCATTCTCAAGGAAATCAGCCCTGAGTGCTCACTAGAAGGACAGATCCTGAAACTGAGGCTCCAATACTTTGGCCACCTCATGAGAAGAGAAGACTCCCTGGAAAAGACCCTGATGTTGGGAAAGATGGAGGGCACAAGGAGAAGGGGACGACAGAGGACAGGAGTGCCTGGCCTGCTCTGGTCCATGGGGTCACGAAGAGTCGGACACGACTAAATAACAACAACAATTTATGCAGCCCTGCACTGCAGGCTCTTCTCTTCCAGGAGGAGCTCTCCAAGGTCTTATGACAGAGGCTCATTCCGGCTCCCTCACCTAAGATATTTTAAGGGGAGATGCGCTGAGACTTGGACCTAGGAGTTTTTGCAAAAGCATAACTGCTGTGAGGCCAGAGCACCTGGCAATATAAAACGCAGCTTGCATGTTGCGGAGGATGAAAGGATGGGTAGGCAAACTAAGGCCCGGGAGCCAGATCCGGTCCAATCGCCTTCTCAATCCGGCCTGTGGACGGCCCGGGAATCAGTGTGTTTTTACATGAGTAGAATGTGTCCTTTTATTTAAAACGCATCTCTGGTTATTTGTGGGGCCTGCCTGGTGTTCTGACATGAGTAGAAAGTGTGCTTTTCTTTAAAATGAATCTCTGGGTTATTTATGGGGCATAGGAATTCATTCATGGTTGTTTTTTTCAAAATATAGTCCAGCCCCGAACAAAGTCTGAGGGACAGTGGACCGGCCCCCTGCTGGAAAAGTTTGTGACCCCTGATCAAGAGAAAGGGATGTGTGGAAAACATTGCAAACAACAACAACAAGCTGAGCCTCAGGTAGTTTGGGGATGGATAAACATGAAAATAAAAGGCCACAAGATAAGATATAGGTTGTGTGTGTGTGTGTGTCACACCCATTCGATGCCCCTTTTGGCAGGCCCTGCCAGCCATGTGGCGCATTGCAAACGCATTTATGATGGCATCAACTTTGCAGATCACACATCTCCTTTTGTCAGGACGCGTGGTGCCAGATTGCGAGACCAGACTCTCACGGGAACAACAACAACAACAACAACAACAACAACAACATTATAATTATAATTATAATAATAACAACAATTTATTATTTATACCCCGCCCATCTGGCTGGGTTTCCCCAGCCACTCTGGGCTGCTTCCAACAAAATATTAAAATACAATAACCTATTAATCATTAAAAGCTTCCCTAAAGAGGGCTGCCTTCAGATGTCTTCTTAAAGTCTGGTAGTTGTTCTCTTTGACATCTGGTGGGAGTGTGTTCCACAGGGCGAGTGCCACAACCGAGAAGGCCCTCTGCCTGGTTCCCTGTAACTTGACTTCTTGCAGCGAGGGAATCACCAGAAGGCCCTCGGCGCTGGACTTGGTCCAGGCAGAATGATGGGGGTGGAGAGGCTCCTTCAGGTGTACTTCCCGAATGTGCGAAAGCTCAGTCACGGGCCCGGAGGAATGAATGGCAGTACCATTGCATGGGCTCTGAAAGGCGGGTGAGCTTCCCAATTGTGTCATTGCCCCATGGAGGGGGGGTGTCCCTCAGTAGGTAGCGAGGCCTTCTTTGCACATTGGGGGGGGGGCTGTCCAGCCTTTCGACAACGGAAAGGGCCTTGAGTGGCAGCAGGAATTGGGGGGGGGTGTCCCTTGAGAGCTAGACATTTCTTAAATACCCCCCCCCCATTTTATATCATCCCAAGGGACGCGGGTGGCGCTGTGGGCTAAACCACAGAGCCTAGGACTTGTGGATCGGAAGGTCGGTGGTTCAAATCCACGTGACGGAGTGAGCTCCCGTTGCTCGGTCCCTGCTCCTGCCAACCTAGCAGTTCGAAAGCACCTCAAAGTGCAAGTAGATAAATAGGTACCACTCCAGCGGGAAGGTAAACGGAGTTTCTGTGCGCTGCTCTGGTTCGCCAGAAGTGGCTTCGTCATGCTGGCCACCTGACCCGGAATCTGTACGCCGGCTCCCTCGGCCAATAAGGTGAGATGAGCGCCGCAACCCCAGAGTTGGCCACGACTGGACCTAATGGTCAGGGGTCCCTTTACCTTTAAGGAGCTCGAGGCAGCATTCCAGAAAGATTGCTCCCTTCTCTCCCCTTCCTCATAACAACCCTGCGAGGGCGGCAGATGGGGAGACAGAACTTGATGGCTGGGCCCTCTCCAGTCCTGGCTCTTAAACCCTGCTGTTAGGTCTGATTCTGGCTCCAGGCAGCTTCTTGTGGCCCCCTGTGTGTGGGGGGTGCGTGCGCCCAAGGCAGAAATCAGGGTGCAGAGATAACTCGGGGAAGGGATGGGTGGATGTGATGGAAGAGGGCAGAACCCGCCTCCCTCCGTTTCCCCTTCTCCCCTTCCTTGCTCCCCTGCTCTACAGCGCAGCTGCCTCCTTTCCCCTCCCTTCCACCTGCTCCCCCCCTCCCAGCTCTGTCAAAGCCCCCAAGGCAAAGAATAGCTCTTCTCTCTCTCTCTCTCTCTCTCTCTCTCTCTCTCTCTCTCTCTCTCTCTCTCTCTGTCCCAACCCGCCCCCCCTTCTACAAGCTTGGCCCAGCTCCTCGCAGCCAATCTGCTTGGGGGGAAGGAGGGAGGTGGGTCTCTCTCCTCCAACGTCAGGAGCTGGGTTCCTAGCTCTGCCACCGCCACCGCCTGCCGCCCAGGACAAGCGGAAAAAGAGGGATGCTGTGAAGAAGAAGCGGGCCTGGGGGGCTGATTGCGCTTTCTCTCACTCTCTCCCCATCCCCTCAACACAAAGCGCTCTCTCCTCCTCTTCCTCTCTCTCTTTCTCTGTGCGTCCGTCCCCCCTCCAGCCTCTGCTTCTCCCCCCCCCGCCCTGCTTGACCCTTTCCCCTGATTCCCCCCCCCCAAAGGGCACCTTTGGGATCTGTTTTCCAACTGGGAGCGAAGGACAGAGGGGAACCTTCCTATTTTCCCACCGGAGCGCGCTTTCTCCCCGTCTCCAATTCTCCCCTGCTTTTTGTGAGGTGCTACTTCCTGACTTTCTTCAGGGTTTTTGTGTGTTTTTTCTTGGCCTTAAGGGGCAGGCGGTGGGTGGGTGGGAGGGAGAGGGTCACAGAGGAAGTCAGACAGAGAGAGAGAGAGAGAAAGGACTCAGGAAAGCTGACCTGACTGCGACCCACCCACCCAAATCCATTTTGCATTCTCCTTTGTCCATTTCACCTGGCCAGCAGGTCGCAGGTCTTTTTGCTCTGCGCTCCCCCCCCCCACTTTCTGGACACACCTCCCTCCTCCTTCTCCCAACCCCCCTCCCTTAAAAAAAAAAACCCGAGCATCCTTTCTTATCTCCCCCCCCCCACCTCCCCCTGCTGGAGTCTCACGGGTACCGCGGAGGGGAAGTCCTCCGCGCCCTCGGCATGAAAATGATGGCAGGAGGTTCGGTGCACCAGAACGGTATCTTCTCCTCGGCAGCTCCTCAGCAGCAGCAGCAGCAAGGGGGGCCCCAAACGCAGCAGCAGCAGCAGCCCCCCCAAGCCCCTCCGCAGTCCCACATGGATTCGGACCCTCCCGATTCTAGGAAAAGGCCGCTGGAGACCCCCACCGAAGCCATCAGCACCAAGAGGAGCAACACCGGAGGTGAGTGGGTTTGGGGGGGGGAAGGGGCTGGCAGCCAGGGAGGCTGCCAAGGGGCAGGAAGTCAGGGGTGACCAGGGCCTCCCCCCCCCAAGACATATACACACACTCCCGGTCCACTTCGCATATGTGTGCACTGCAAGCGGGGTGGTCTGGGGCGCAGGGCGGCTCTAGGGAAATCCAGGCACCAAAAAGCACCTCGGTTTCCCAGAGGCCTCTTCCTTCAAGCTACTTGTCTGCTGCATCCCCCCACCCCAAAATCTGCCCTGCAGAGCAGTCCCCCCCCTCCCCGTTACCTCCGGACAGCCATATATCTCCATCCTTTTTAGGCGCCTCTTCCCTTGAGCAGCCCCATCCCTCCTAATGCCAACCTGAGCCAGTTTTTGCACCTCTGCGCCAAAGCTGACCCCCCCATTAAAAAACACACACCTCATGTTTGAACCCGGCTCCCTCCCCATGCCTGCCTCCACCTGTCCCTTCTGCCATTCTCTCCATCCACCTCTCCATCTTCCTTTTGTGGATTTGCCTTCTTCTCTTTATTTTCATGTGGGGGGTGTTCTTTGCCACACCCCAAAGGATGCAATTTGCTCCCCTTTTAGCTCTACCCCCCTGCAATAAAAACAGGGGGTTATCTCCTCTTTTAGAACGTAGAATTCAAAAATATGGGTGTCCTTTTTCCCAGTACAGCACTGCCTCTCTGCCCCGTAAGGTTTCCAGGGGATATGATTTAATCTGTTCTGCACCTTTATCCCCACAAACAGTCCCTCTTGTTATTTTTCAATGCTAGATTTTTACAGCCCAGCCGAGGGGATCCTTTGCAATGTGTGTCGTCCCCCCCCCCCCCAACTTAGAAGGCGTGTGGGAGCGGAGTGCAGAAAATATAAGCTCCCCCTAAAAAACGCACATTTCTCTGCAAAGATTTTACTAGTCTATGCAGCTGGTTATGTCAAAATGGAGTCTGTTAGAATAACTGTCTGTTTCCAGGGAAGAGGGGAAAGGAGTGGAGATATTCCGCCCCCCCCCACCGCTCTCACACACATATAGACTATGGAAAACCTGTCAGCCCCTTTCCTCTCCTCCCCCCCTTCCATGACTGTCTGCTTGAGGAAATGAAGAAGGGAAGGATGTGAAAATCTGGACTCAAAAGAGGATGCAGGCAGCTGGGTTGTTGAAAAGGACACTGTGTGATCCAGGGATTTGTGGGGCGCTGGAGACAGAGGGAAAGGGGGGGGCAGAATAATGTCAATAGAGTATTGGGGGGGGGGAGAGAAAGAGAGAAGATTCAGGAATTGTGAGCATTTCTTGATTTTTTAAAAAAAATAATATGTGCGCAAAAGGGCTTTGAAAATGCAAATGGTAATTCCTGGCGCCGGAATTTCGGTTGACACTAAAGCTGTGTAAAAATAGGGATTTGCAAAGCGCCTTTCTGTGTCTCTCTTTGACTCACCCATCTGGGCTCCTTTTGTGAAGGAGGACTTCACTTATTCTGCTGTTTCTGAGCCGATAGCAGTAGCTGCGTGTCGGCTCTGTGCCTGCTGGACTCTTTTAAGTATTATCATCATCCTCATCCTCATTATTATTATTTATTGTGTACTAATAATTGGACCTGGTTCCGTTTTTATTGCTTGCGCGTTGATGAACGCATGAAGGCGTGCGCTCTCTCTCTCTCTCTCTCTCTCTCTCTCTCTCTCTCTCACACACACACACACCATCACCCTCCAGATGTAATTAACATTTCGAGATGCTTTTGAGCTTCAGCGTTAGGGCAAGAAGCAATAAATATTGCGTCTGAAATTGCCCCGGGGTCCTCTGGGGAAATCGACCTCCTTTATGACAGCGTCGCTGATGGGACTAATGGAGCAACTGGAATAAATAAAATGGGGAAAGGCGCGCGGGGGGGGGGGTCCGGACTTTCTGTGTATGTGGTTCACGTTTAAGAAAGAAGGAATTGGGGGGGGTGTATGTGGAGAGGAGAAGGTGAGCAAAAAGGAATGAAGATCTGGCGATATTCTAAGCATGCCTTCGTAGGCGGGTTGCGTTGGAGGAGGAGGCGATGGGGAAATCGCTTGGCCGGGGGGGGGGGGGGTGTTGCAGCAGGAGCCTGACAGCCACATATTTCAGGCTGGCGCTTTGGCTGCCTTTGCCCCCCCCCCACCGCACCCCTTTGCCAGCCAATCCCACCTTTGCTGCTCAGGGTGTCGCGTTTTATTTTCCCTTTCCAATCGGTGCCCCCTACCTCTCCGTTTGGGGTTCGCTGCCCGTGATGGATTTGGGGAAGGAGGAGGAGGGGGGGGAGAAGGAGAAGCATTGATGGCATTGCAGGGGGAGTGGGGTGGGGAGGAGTGTGACGGAGATGGAGGGGGACGCCTTAGTGGTACCTAGTGTGCATCGCCAAAGGACACCGATTGCCGAGGAAATGCGCAAGAGCGAAAGTCACGCAGGCCTGGCGGCGGCAGCGGCGGCCCAGCCGGGAGGTTAGCAAAGCGCTGGGGTGCTGGGATGGCATCTTGTGTGTGCATGTGTGTGTGTGTGTGTGTGTGCATGCGTGTGCGCCTCGGTGTGCCACATCTCACGCGCGGGTGAAGGTCAAACTGGGTGGGCTGTTTCGTCCTTACAAAGTTTGGGTGTTTGATTTGCAGCCTGAGCCTCCTGGAGGATGTGAGAGGGTAGCATGTACCCAGCAATTCTTGATTGATCCCTGCTCCTGATGGGGGAACAGGCAGGTTTTATGGAGTCCTTGGGGACTTCCACAGAGACCAGGATGTCCCCTCTGAGCTCTGCTGGTGAAGCCCAGGCCTTCCCAGCTGTGGGGACGTCACCAGCCGGACTGGGCTGGCCGGCCTCTGGCTGCAGGCCTTTGTGACACACTTGATGTGTTCCCCCAGGCCTGCTTGGGTGGCTGAGAAGGGTGCCAGGCCTTAGGAGACGGGGTTTAGGGCATGATGAGGCCTAGCGGCATGCGGAAGCGTTTTCTGCCGCAACTATTATGCGTGGCACTCTAGACAGAGCTTTCCAGCTTTGGCTTGCCATGGGCCGTGCCAGAGGTCAAGGTTAGGGCTTGGGGCATGAGTTCGGTTCCTGCTGTCCCTGGGTGACCTTGGCAGGGAGGGTGGGTGGGTGGGTGGGTGGGTGGGTGATCAATGCATTTCTCCTTCGTGCTGGCAAAAGCTCTGTGTTCTGAGCGCCGAGCACAAAATGGGTTACGACAGCCTGATGGAGCAGGGAGGCGCATTGCCTGTCGTCCGCCCCCCCCCCAAAAAAAATTGGCTGCAAAAAAAAGCTCCTCCCCATCCCATGCTCTCAGAGGTGCTCCTCTGAGACCCAGTTTCCGAGACAAAAGACCGAAAGGGGTTCTTGGCCCTTTTTTCCAGGGGTGGGTCTGTGGCAATTTGGAACTGGGATTGAGAGTGGGGTGGGGAGTGGGCAAATGCCCTCAGGTCTACGAGCACGAGGGAGAGACACCTGTTCGAGTTGGGTGTCAGAAACCCGGGGAAGTGGGTCTCTTTGCAACCCCACAGCAAGTGGGAAAACAAAGCTTAGCGAACCTGGCTCAGCTCAAAACCAAAAACCCAAACATCTTAAAGGACCGTAAACAAATGAAGCACACAGGTCGGTGGGAGCTTTCCAGCATTTTGCACCGAGCTATTTATTGAGCGGGACATGGGTGGTGCTGTGGGTTAAACCACAGAGCCTAGGATTTGCCGATCAGAAGGTCGGCAGTTCGAATCCCCGCAAAGGGGTGAGCTCCCGTTGCTGGGTCCCTGCTCCTAGCAGTTCGAAAGCACGTCAAAGTGCAAGTAGATAAATAGGTACCACTCCGGCAGGAAGGTAAACGGCATTTCCGTGTGCTGCTCTGGTTCGCCAGAAGCGGCTTAGTCATTCTGGCCACATGACCTGGAAGCTGTATGGCAGCTCCCTCGGCCAGTAAAGCGAGATGAGCGCCGCAACCCCAGAGTCGGCCACGACTGGACCTAATGGTCAGGGGTCCCTGAACCTTTACCTTATTTATTGAGCGTTAATTCTGACTGGTTTGCAGGGAGGTTAGACAAAGCAGAGTCAAAGCAAGTGTCATATCCCACACGTCTATCCCAGCGCAATTTCCCCGTTGCTTTTTATATAACATGAGGTCTGATCCTTTGTGAAAGCAGGTTTGTTGCTCAAGAGCCACCGGTCAACTGTCATTGCGCAGCCTGAATGTGTCGGTATGTGACTGAATCCCGACCCCAAAACAGCGACTGTCTGGAAGCCCCTCTAGTCTCACTTGTCTGTCTGTCTGTCTGTCTGTCTGTCTGCCTCCCAGTTGCATGGTTGGGCAATGGGAGGGTTATACACCATGCAATCTGCTCTGGGCTCTTACAGAACAAGTTCAGTCCCTTGAGGCCAAAGCAGCTGACCCTGAAAAGCAAAGTTGTATGTTGATAAAATCTTCAGGGATGTGGCACATAGAATCCTAGAACTGTAGAGTTGGGAGGGACCACGAGGGTCATCTAGACCAACCCCCTGAATTGCAGGAATCTTTTACTCAATGTGGGGCTCACACCCACAATGTTGAGATTAAGAACCTCATGCTCTACCAACTGAGCACTGTGTAGTGGTTAGAGCAGGGGTCAGCAAACATTTTCAGCAGGGGCCGGTCCACTGTTCCTCAGACATTGTGGGGGGCCGGACTGTATTTTGGAAAATAAAAATGAGCGAATTCCTATGCCCCACAAATAACCCAGAGATGCATATTAAATAAAAGCAAACTTTCTACTCATGTAAAAACACCAGGCAGGTCCCACAAATAACCCAGAGATGCATTTTAGATAAAAGGACACATTCCACTCATGTAAAAACATGCTGATTCCCGGACCGTCCGCAGGCCGGATCTGGCCCCCAGGGCTTTAGTTTGCCTACCCATGGGTTAGAGTGTCGGAATAGGACCTGGGAGACCAGAGTTCAAATCCCCTGAAATTCACAGAACATGGCCTTGGGGGCCATTCGCTGCTTCTCAACCTAGCCTACCTCACAGGGTTGTTGTGTAGATTAATGAGGAGAGGGAGAACCATGTCTGAGGAAATAAATGCAGTCAATTTGACCAAGGAATCAATAAGTTTGGCTCCCAGCAGCTCCTCTGCTGGGTCATGGGATGAGCGTCTTCGGAAAGGAGGGTCTGAGTGAGGCAGAGAGGGAAAACCAGAAACCTTTCTCCTATTCAGATGAACTAAACTGTAAGTGGTGGAGCAGGGCCGAGATTTTATGATTAAGACCACCCTTCCCCAACCTGGTGCCCCCCAGGCAGGTGCTTTGGGCTACGGGCACATATCTGGCACTAGTTTGGAGAAGTAAAGAATACCAGGAGACATGGTGGCAAAGGCTGCCAAGATGTTTTGTTCAGCATTGGGATGCTCAAACTGAAGGAGTGCAGCAAAAGCGTGGCACTTTATAGCAGGCGACAGCAGGGGATTGGCTGTTCGGGGTCACGTGATTCCCAGCCTCCCCCAGGGGGTTTTCTGGGCTGTGTTAGCATCACAGTTTGGGGTGCTTGCCGTTTCCTCCTCCATTTAGTGGAGTCTCAGCGCCCAAAGTCTGGGGCTCCTTTGGCAGACCCAGTTTTTGAAATGAAAAGATGCATGCAGCTGAGGAAAGCAATGGCGCAAGCAGTGCATTGTGGGTATGCTAGCTTCTTAGCCAATCAGGACTCAGCTGCTGTTGGCCATCTATGGAGTCTCGCTCA
Organism: Podarcis gaigeae; assembly: GCF_964106915.1. Classification (NCBI taxonomy): domain Eukaryota; kingdom Metazoa; phylum Chordata; class Lepidosauria; order Squamata; family Lacertidae; genus Podarcis; species Podarcis gaigeae. The sequence continues at coordinate 83,757,518 of NC_139684.1, forward strand.
TCCAGCCCTAGGCTTTACCTCGGGGGCAACGGGACGGGGGATTTCTTGGACTCTGGCTGTTGATAATGTGGGACATTAAAATAAAAACAGAAAAAGAGTGGTTCTACAATAATCTGGGAGGATCTGAGAAGGGAGGAAAGAATCATCTCATTACCATTTACTATTAAACTATGTGATGATTTGTGGACCATTTGCCCCCACCCCAGACTGTTTCCCTAGCCAAAAAACTGTCCCTCAACTTCTACTGCTCCAGAGATTTTGGCTAAGATCAAGTGTAGTTTTGGAAATGAAGCCGCGAGTGCATGGGAAAATTTGGTCGTGGGGAGGCAAGCTGCACGTTTCAAAGTGTTGGTGCTGACCTTTAAAGCCCTAAATGGCCTCAAAGACCCAGTATACCTGAAGGAGCATCTCCACCCCCATTGTTCTGCCCAAACACTGAGGTCCAGCGCCGAGGGCCTTCTGGCGGTTCGCTCCCTGTGAGAAGCCAAGTTTCAGGGAACCAGGCAGAGGGCCTTCTCGGTGGTGGCGCCCGCCCTGTGGAACGCCCTCCCACCAGATGTCAAGGAAATAAACAACTATCTGACTTTTAGAAGACATCTGAAGGCAGCCCTGCTTATGGAAGCTTTTAATGTATGATGGACTACTGTATTTTAATATTTTGTTGGAAGCTGCCCAGAGTGGCTGGGGAAACCCAGCCCGATGGGTGGGGTATAAATAATAAATTATTATTATTATTATTATTATTATTATTATTATTATTATTATTATTATATTAGTTTGTGGGCTGTGTCCTGCATTTGAAAATAAGCATTTGGGTGGAGCCGTGTACCATCTTGGCTGAAGCCCTGGGTAAAGTGTACGGGACTGTGTGACTCTCCAGGAAAGAGCTATTATGGTTGTGAGAGATAATAAAAAGGTACAGGAAAAGGCAAACAAAGTTATCTAGGTGCTCCCAACCCCAACCAAGTTTGGAAACTTCAGCTAGTGCAGAATTCAGCGGCCAGGTCGCTCACTGGAGCAAGACGGTTTGAGCATATTACACCGATCCTGGTCCGACTGCACTAGCTACCAATTAGTTTCCGAGCCCAATTCAAAGTGCTGGTTTTGACCTATAAAGCCTTAAACGGCTCAGGACCGCAATACCTCAAGGACTGCCTCTTTCCATATGAACCTCCTCGAACCCTGAACTCATCTTCTGAGGCCCTCCTTCGCGTGCCTCCTCCTCGAGAGGTCCAGAGGGTGGCAACACGAGAACAGGGCCTTCTCTGCATTGGCTCCTTGTCTGTGGAATGCTCTCCCCAGGGAAGTTCGCCTGGCGCCTTCATTATACACCTTTAGGTGCCAGGCAAAAACGTTCCTTTTTAAGCAGGCCTTTGGTTGATCTGATTTACAGCCTTTTAAAATGTGGTTTTTGTGGTGGTTGGGCTAATGGGTCGTTTTTATTTTTGTTATGTATTTTGTGGTTTTATATCTTCATTTTATTCTGTGAACTGCCCTGAGACCCTCGGGTATAGGGCAGTATATAATTCAATAAATAATAATAATAATAATAATAATAATAATAATAATAACTCTTAGACAAGGGAGGGGAAACATGTGGTCCTGCAGATATCCCCTCAGTCCCTGCCAGCACAATGAAGGATCATGGGATTTGTAGTCCAGCATCATCTACAGCCCCACAGATTCTCCATCTCTGTCCTAGAGTCATCGCCATGGGGTGCCCTGTAAAGATCTGTGGCCCTCGATGGCACCCTAGTCCCTTTTCCTGGATTTTCAGCATTCTTTTCTTAAAAAACTGAACTAAAGTTTAGAAGTCCTCCTTAGGGAGCTTTAAGGAGATTTTTTGAGGCAGAATTTTAAGAAGAAATCTTGCTCTCGCCTTCCTGGGTTCTGGCTATTGAACTCCAAAGATGAGGATTAAGCAGTTTATTTCTTAAATTTTTATTAAAACGCATTCCCCCCCCCCAATAATAACATTTAAATTAAAGTTAATTTAACGCCCTCCCATCAGATGTCAAAGCGATAAACAACTACCTGACATTCAGAAGACATCTTAAGGCAGCCCTGTTCAGGGAAGTTTTTAACATGTGACATTTTAGTGTATTTTGGGTCTCTGTGGAAGCCGCCCAGAGTGGCTGGGGAAACCCAGCCAGATGGGCGGGGTACAAATAATAAATTATTATTATTATTATTATTATTAATAATAATAATCTTCAGGCCCACTGCCACCCAACCTCGTTGCATCTCTCTGCTTTTTAATGTAACCTGTTGCCCGGAATTTCTTTTGTACAAGAGGACCGCCAACCTGAGCTCTCCTCCCTCGCCAAGGAGGAAGAAACTTCCCCAGATCAAATCCTTTCCTGCCCAGAGAGAGGCAGCTTTTCCTATTTAATCTTGCTGCCCCGTCTACCCTGCCTGCCACGATCGCATATTAGCGGGAGGGTGGCAGTGGAACCGGGGGCGAGCAAAAAAATAAAGAGGCTGCGAGACTTGGCTCGTTGTTGATCTCAGGATTTGCAGTTGCAGATCAGAGGCCTTGCAGCGGTTTGCAGCTGTTCCGCGAAAGGCTTTGCTTTTTTGGAGGGGGGAGGGGGGGAGACAATAATCATTTTAGCTTAGACGTAACCAATCTGGGGCTAAGCAATTCTACTCGCCGCCCCCTCTCTGTGTCAGCCGCATCACTCTCGATTCCAGAGGCTCAGCTGCCATCAGATCAGATGGGAGAGCGGTAGAGGATTGAACCTGACCTACTTTTGCAAACCGGAGAGAGAGCGCGTTGACCCAGGAACTCCCGAAAGGCCACCTCTGCAGCTCCCAGTCGACGCTCACCTGCTCCTCTGCTGCCCACATCGTACTAATTTCTCCACTGTTTATCTAAGCGTCTTTTCTCTCCCTCCCGTCTCTGATTTTTTTAAAAAGGGGTCTCAGCAGGGCTGGGAAAAGCTCCTTAACCCAACTTGGTGCCATCGAGGTGTTTTGGGTGCCCTCGCAGACTGTCGCTGTTTAAGCTGGGATTCAGACACAAACCAGGCACGTTGCGGTCTTGGCATTGATCTGGAGCTCTTCTGCAACAAACCCGCTCTGCTCCACTTTTTGCTGTAAGGAAAATGATGGAGAAATGTCCTGGAAAGTACAGGGTAACATTTGCTTTGGTGCGGTGCCATCGAACTTCCCCATAGATGAGTCGGAACGAGGGCTCAGTAAATCGCCAATCTCCCTGCAAACCAAAAAGAATGAATGCTCAGTGAAGAGGTCACCTGGAAGTGACTTTGGACTACAAATCCCATCAGACCCTGTAGATTATGGGAGTTGTATTCCAGAACTTCTGAAGGGTAGCAGGTAGGCATAGGCAAAGGCCTTGATCCTTTGATGCTCCCACCATCAGTAGTGGGCCCTGTTCTCTAAACAGGGCTGCCTTCAGATGTCTTCTAAAAGCCAGATAGTTGTTTATTTCCTTGACATCTGATGGGAGGGCGTTCCACAGGGTGGGTGCCACCACCAAGAAGTTCCTCTGCCTGGTTCCCTGTAACCTCACTTCTCGCAGGGAGGGAACTGCCAGAAGACCTTCAGAGCTGGACCTCAGGCTGAATGATGGGGGTGGAGATGCTCCTTCAGGTATACTGGGCTGAGGCCGTTTAGGTCTTTAAATGTCAGCACCTTTAAAGGCTCAAAAAAAAAAAAATGTCCCAAAATGAATATTCTGAGAGAAAATGCGTAACAAAATGAATGTTTTGGAGCAATATGCCTACAGAAATATGAATTTTCACACATTTGAAGAACAGTTGCAGTATGGTGTAGAAACAGGGAAGGACAAACTTAGGAATGTTGTTGTCATTTAGTCGTGTCCGACTCTTTGTGACCCCCTGGACCAGAGCATGCCAGGCACTCCTGTCTTCCACTGCCTCCCACAGTTTGGTCAAACTCATGTTGGTATCATCGAGAACACTGTCCAACCATCTCATCTTCTGTCGTCCCCTTCTCCTTGTGCCCTCCATCTTTCCCAACATCAGGGTTTTTTCCAGGGAGTCTTGTCTTCTCCTGAGGTGGCCAAAGTATTGGAGCCTCAGCTTCAGGATCTGTCCTTCCAGTGAGCACCTCAGAATGGAGAGGTTTGATCTTCTTGCAGTCCATGGGACTCTCAAGAGTCTCCTCCAGCACCAGAATTCAAAAGCATCCATTCTTCGGCGATCAGCCTTCTTTGTGGTCCAGCTCTCACTTCCATACATCACTACTAGGAATAAAAAAGGTAAAGGTACCCCTGCCCGTACGGGCCAGTCTTGACAGACTCTGGGGTTGTGCGCCCATCTCACTCAAGAAGCCAGGGGCCAGCGCTGTCCGCAGACACTTCCGGGTCACGTGGCCAGCGTGACATCGCTGCTCTGGCGAGCCTGCACCAGCACAGCACACGGAAACGCAGTTTACCTTCCCGCTGGTAAGCGGTCCCTATTTATCTACTTGCACCCGGAGGTGCTTTCGAACTGCTAGGTTGGCAGGCGCTGGGACCGAGCAGCGGGAGCGCACCCCGCCGCAGGGATTCGAACCGCCGACCTTTCAATCGGCAAGCCCTAGGTGCTGAGGCTTTAACCCACAGCGCCACCTGCGTTCCCACTATTAGGAATAAACACTTGCAAAACTGGCACAGACTGGACATGAAACTCCCATCTCACCCTCAAGAGCCAGTTTAGACCTTACATCTTGCTTCTCGTCTGACTGGCAGCGGCTCTCTCCACTGTCTGAGGTTTTCTGCAGTTGCGCTCCTTGGGCCTTTATGTGATGATGACAGGAACTGGATCTGGGACCCTCAGCAAGCAGAGCCAAAGCTCTGCCACTGAGCTAAATCGCCTGCCTCAATTTCTGAGCATCAGCAGCTGATCACAACCAGACAACCAGGTGCCCCGAGAAAGCTTGCATGCAGGGCCTGAGCATAACAGCACTCTCCCCTCCTGCTGTTTCTGGCGACTGGTATTTAGAGACGCACTACATTCCACACTGTAAATACATAGGAAGTACAATGAGGCTAATGGGTCAGGCCATTGGTTAAACACTGGACTGGGTGTTCATCAGTATGCAGATGACACCCAGCTCTACCTCTCCTTTAAATCAGAACCACTGAAAGCGGTGAAGGTCCTGTGTGAGTGCCTGGAGGCAGTTGGAGGATGGATGGCGGCTAACAGATTGAGGTTGAATCCTGACAAGACAGAAGTACTGTTTTTGGGGGACAGGAGGCGGGCAGGTGTGGAGGATTCCCTGGTCCTGAATGGGGTAACTGTGCCCCTGAAGGACCAGGGGCGCAGCCTGGGAGTCATTTTGGACTCACAGCTGTCCATGGAGGCACAGGTCAAATCTGTGTCCAGGGCAGCTGTCTGCCAGCTCCATCTGGTACGCAGGCTGAGACCCTACCTGCCCACAGACTGTCTCGCCAGAGTGGTGCATGCTCTGGTTATCTCCCGCTTGGACTACTGCAACGCGCTCTACGTGGGGCTACCTTTGAGGGTGACCCGGAAACTGCAACTAATCCAGAATGCGGCAGCTAGACTGGTGACTGGGAGTGGCTGCCAGGACCACATAACACTGGTTTTGAGAGATCTGCATTGGCTCCCAGTATGTTTCCGAGCACAATTCAAAGTGTTGGTGCTGACCTTTAAAGCCCTAAACGGCCTCGGTCCTGTATATCGTTCGGCCCGGACACTGAGATCCAGCTCCGAGGGCCTTCTGGCGGTTCCCTCATTGTGAGAAGTGAGGCTACAGGGAACCAGGCAGAGGGCCTTCTCGGTAGTGGCACCTGCCCTGTGGAACGCCCTCCCATCAGATGTCAAAGAGATAAACAACTTTCTGACATTCAGAAGACATCTTAAGGCAGCCCTGTTCAGGGAAGTTTTTAATATGTAACGCTGTACTGTTTTAACACTTGATTGGGAGCCGCCCAGAGTGGCTGGGGAAACTCAGCCAGATGGGCGGGGTATAAATAATAAATTATTTTTATTTTTATTTTTATTTTTATTTCTATTTTGATTTCTATTTTTATTTTTATTTTTATTTAGCCTAGCAGTGTCTACATGAACCAGCAGCAGGTGTCCAGGGTTTCAAGTTGGGAATCTTATCCCAGCCCTACCTGGGGACGGAATAAGCTGCTCCCCCTTTTGCCTTGTGACACAGAGTTAAAGGCGGAGCCATACCTGGCAGGTGGATCTTGTGCCTGAAAGGCTGATCTTGCAGCTGAGGAGTCTGGCTGTTATGTACTGAGTGGAATAGGATCCAAAATGTAGCAGTCTGATTGGTCCTAGAACAACAGGGTCCAGAATGCAGCCGTCTGATTGGTCCACAGGAGCCACCCAATCCAGCTCCAGGTGGAAGTGAATCCGCAACCTGATTGGCCTACAGGAGAATCCCGGAATTAGCCAATCATGTGGGGCCCATTGTGTAAATAATGTATATAAAGCAGACATTCTGGGGGAACTTCCATTTCCTCCTCACCACTATGAGCTGAATAAAGAGCATGAAATCCATTCTCGACTCTGAGTATATTTCACTGGCCCTCGCCACGTGTGAAATGTTGGCCTTGGAGTCTTGGGGTCAGATCTGTGATTTAGGCACATGGTGGGTTAGATTTAATTTGCTGTTGGTGTGCTGGTTTCTCTCCCCCCCCCTTCCATTTTCATTTTAATGGTAGGCTTCACATTCAGCCTTTCTGCTGCTCCCAATTTAAGCACCGGGTGTTTTGCTACACATATGTTGAGCGTTCGACAGTGACGTTTTTGAATGGCCTGTGGTTCGAGATGGGAGCTGCTTGGCTCTGGAACTGGGGGCTAAGCTTGATCTCCCCCCAGATAAAGCTTCCTTTTCCTGATCTGCATGGTCACCCTATTTTTATTGTCAGTACTTATGCGCCCTCGCCTTACCGCTGGCCCTGGTCTGGCACTGTCAGTGGCTCTGTTTTGCCCGTCTGTAAAATGGGTATTATAAGGCTCTGCCTAACAGAATTAAGCTTGGTGAACTTTCATCTTTTGAGAAACAGTGAGATGAATGGTTGAGGCCTGTCTTGAAAACCCTGCTCCAAAGCTGCAGTACAGGTGTGTCTAACACACCCAGCCTGGGGACCATATCTGGCCCCACCAAGACCCCACTGATTTTGCTGCCAGCGGTAAGCCAGCCTTCCTTCCTTCCTTCCTTCCTTCCTTCCTTCCTTCCTTCCTTCCTTCCTTCCCTCCCTACCTCCCTTCTTCCTCCCTCCCTCCCTCCCTCCCTCCCTCCCTCCCTCCCTCCCTCCTTCTTTCCTTCCTTCCCTCCCTCCTTCCTTCCTTCCTTCCTTCCTTCCTTCCTTCCCTCCTTTCTTCCTTCCTTCCCTCCCTCCCTCCTTCCTTCCTTCCTTCCTTCCTTCCTTCCTTCCTTCCTTCCTTCCTTCTTCTCTCCTTCCTTCCTTCCTTCCTTCCTTCCTTCCTTCCTTCCTTCCTTCCTTTCTTTCTTTCTTTCTTTCTTTCTTTCTTTCTTTCTTTCTTTCTTTCTTTCTTTCCTCTCTGCCAGCCCAGTTCCTTGATCATGATGAAATCACTCTAGTCACCAGATTGGTGATTTGATGACTGTGTGTGTGTGAGAGTGAGAGAGAGAGAGAGAGAGAGAGAGAGACTGGAGGTGTTTAATGCCTTCTGCATGTGCCATGTTGTCAGTGGTCCCCAGAGGATTAGCCAAGGGTGAATGTGGCCCTCAGGCCAGAAGAGGGTTAGACACCCCTGCTGTAGGGAAAGGGCATGGCTGATCCGGAAGTCTTTGGTGAGCCTGCCTCTTTAGCAAGAGCCCGCAGTACACAGGACTACAGCCTCACACTTGGCAAGAATATCCGGTTTTGACTTCTCCCTGTGACCTGCCTGATTGTCTCTGCCACATGCTGGAAGCAAACCTGATAAAAGTGGGTCAGGTATTCTAAGATTCTGATTCATGCAGGCCTTGATGTTCGAGGAGTGCTAAAAGCAGAAATAGTAAGGTATTAGATATTGGCGCTTTGGACACACACACACACACACACACACACACACACACACACCATTTCTCAAAAAGAGAGCACAGAACTAGAAAAAGTACAGAGAAGGGCAACAGCAATGAGCAGTCGAGGTTCCTTTCCTGCGCAGATAGTCTAAAATGTTGGGGGCCTCCTAATATTTAGCGGGGCGGGAGAGCAAAGGGGAGCATGTGGAAGACAGCTGCGAATAACAAATTGTGCAGGGATAAATCATTTTTAGAACTCGTCGACGGCACTTGTGGTCTCTTCCAACTCTATGATTCTATGATTCTAAGTCAAACCGATGGGGAGGAATTTCAGTACTTTCGCCCACAAACCAACAGAATTAAAATGCCATTTACCACTGCAAAGTGCGGTGATTGCCAGTAGCCTTAGATGGTTTCTTAAAAAGGATTACGCACGTTTGTGGAAATGTGAGAGAGTGGTGTGCCTTATCAGCGTCCGCCAGTCAATCAGATTTATTTGCTAAAAGCCATTCGGTTATCACGAGAATTGCAGACCTAATTGAGTTGAAAGATGCGTTTTAGCCCAGGTGTCCCCCAAATAACATTGAACTCCATTTGGTATGATCTGCTGGGCTGCTAATGTAGAAGCCTTATATGTAATATATTAATCCTCACCAACCAAGAGATAGCAGATTTTCTCCAAACTGCTCAGAACAAAAACTTGTCTCAGTAATCTCAGATGTGAGGCACCTGTAGCCTTTAGGTTTGTTGGAGTATAACTTCCATCATCCCCAGTCAGTGGTCAGGGTTGATGGGAGTTGGAGTCCAGAGACAACTGGAGAGCCACTGGATCACCATCACTAGGTAAAAGGTAAAGGGACCCCTGACCATTAGGTCCAGTCGTGACCGACTCTGGGGTTGTGGCGCTCATCTCGCTTTATTGGCCGAGGGAGCCGGCGTACAGCTTCCGGGTCATGTGGCCAGCATTACTAAGCCGCTTCTGGACAACCAGAGCAGGCACGGAAACACCGTTTACCTTCCCGCCAGAGTGGTACCTATTTATCCACTTGCACTTTGACGTGCTTTCGAACTGCTAGGTTGGCAGGAGCAGGGACCGAGCAACAGGAGCTCACCTTGTCGCAGGGATTCAAACTGCTGACCTTCTGATCGGCAAGTTCTAGGCTCTGTGGTTTAACCCACAGCGCCACCCGCGTCCCCATCCCTGCCCTCAGGCAATTATGTAGGGAAGAATAAGATGCACAGTGAGGAAGACCTTCCACCTCCCTCCGGCTACAGATTCTTTATATATATAATATATGTATTCATGTATGTTATGGAAGTGAGAGCTGGACCATTAAGAAGGCTGATCGCCGAAGAATGGATGCTTTTGAATTCTGGTGCTGGAGGAGACTCTTGAGAGTCCCATGGACTGCAAGAAGATCAAACCTCTCCATTCTGAAGGAAATCAGCCCTGAGTGCTAACTGGAAGGACAGATCCTGAAGCTGAGGCTCCAAGATTTTGGCCACCTCATGAGAAGACTCCCTGGAAAAGACCCTGATGTTGGGAAAGATGGAGGGCACAAGGAGAAGGGGACGACAGAGGATGAGACGGTTGGACAGTGTTCTCGAAGCTACCAGCATGAGTTTGACCAAACTGCGGGAGGCAGTGGAAGACAGGAGTGCCTGGCGTGCTCTGGTCCATGGGGTCACGAAGAGTTGGACTCGACTAAACGACTAAACAACAATAACAATTTTTTGTTTAATTTTTTAACATATGAATTCCAACAATCATTTAAAATAACTTCTCATCTTATACAATATTTTAGACTTCCGTCAACAACCTCTGAAGATTTTCCATTCTTTATCACTTGTTCTGCATTTCTTAATTTCTCTATTACTTTTAATTGTCCTTAACTAATAATTCTTTCCAAATATTTCACAATATTTCACAAAGTTCTCCTTACAGAACTTTTTGCAGTCCTACTAGTGTAATCTGTTTATCACAATTGCTTTTCAAATAGTTCAAATATTTCATAGAATCATAGAATCATAGAATCATAGAGTTGGAAGAGACCACAAGGGCCATCGAGTCCAACCCCCTGCCAAGCAGGAAACACCATCAGAGCACTCCTGATATATGGTTGTCAAGCCTCTGCTTAAAGACCTCCAAAGAAGGAGACTCCACCACACTCCTTGGCAGCAAATTCCACTGTCAAACAGCTCTTACTGTCAGAAAGTTCTTCCTAATGTTTAGGTGGAATCTTCTTTCTTGTAGTTTGGAACCATTGCTCCGTGCCCGCTTCTCCGGAGCAGGAGAAAACAACCTTTCTCCCTCCTCTATGTGACATCCTTTTATATATTTGAACATGGCTACCATATCACCCCTTAACCTCCTCTTCTCCAGGCTAAACATGCCCAGCTCCCTTAGCCGTTCCCCATAAGGCATCGTTTCCAGGCCTTTGACCATTTTGGTTGCCCTCCTCTGGACACGTTCCAGTTTGTCAGTGTCCTTCTTGAACTGTGGTGCCCAGAACTGGACACAGTACTCCAGGTGAGGTCTGACCAGAGCAGAATACAGTGGCACTATTACTTCCCTTGATCTAGATGCTATACTCCTATTGATGCAGCCCAGAATTGCATTGGCTTTTTTAGCTGCCACGTCACACTGTTGGCTCATGTCAAGTTTGTGGTCAACCAAGACTCCTACATCCTTTTCACATGTACTGCTCTCAAGCCAGGTGTCACCCATCTTGTATTTGTATTTACTTGTATTTACTCCAGTCCTCTAAGAATCTCTGATCCCGCAGGTTTCGAATCTCCGACCACAGATTCCGAAACAGAGAGCTTACTGGCACCTCCCTTCTAAATACACTGTGGGCAGAGTTTGAAATCTCAAATTGCTCAAATCGTTTTTCTTTTCACACTAATAGATAGCTAAAAAAATATTTTTTTGGGGGGGGGAGGGAAATTGTGTACACGTGAAAACGTTGGCAGCATTAAGAGAAATTCAACAGTGTAAATAAGTTTTGATGGAAGTAGTAATGGAATACTGAATGGTTTAGTTTATACAGTCAAACCTCAGTTCCTGAACACGCCTGTTTTGGAACGTTTCGGCTGCCGGATGCCACAAACCCGGAAGTAAATGCTCTGGTTTTCGGACATTTTTCGGAAGCCGAACACCCGACACAGCTTCTGCTTGAGTGCAGAAACCTTTTGCAACCAGTAGAAAGCTGTGCCTTGGTTGTCGAACATTTCGGAAGCCGAACGGGCTTCCAGAACAGATTATGTTCGACAGCCAAGGTTTGACTGTAGAAGTCATTGATATTTTAAGATTGTTTAAATGAATATCCTAAATTGTAAAACAGAAAATGAAATAAAAATTAGATATATGATTGATAGATAGATAGATGATAGATAGATGATAGATAGATAGATGATAGATGATAGATAGATAGATTAGATAGATGATAGATGATAGATGATAGATGATAGATGATAGATAGATAGATAGATAGATGATAGATAGATGATAGATAAATAGATGATAGATAGATAGATAGATAGATAGATAGATAGATAGATAGATGATAGATAGATTAGATAGATAGATAGATAGATAGATAGATAGATAGGATAGATAGATAGATAGATAGATAGATAGATAGATAGATAGATAGATAGATGATAGATATAGATAGATAGATAGATAGATAGATAGATAGATAGATGATAGATAGATAGATAGATAGATAGATAGATAGATAGATAGATGATAGATAGATAGATGATAGATAGATGATAGATGATAGATAGATAGATAGATAGATAGATAGATAGATAGATGATAGATAGATAGATATAGATAGATAGATAGATAGATAGATAGATAGATAGATAGATGATAGATAGATGATAGATATAGATAGATGATAGATAGATAGATAGATAGATAGATAGATAGATAGATAGATGATAGATAGATAGATGATAGATAGATGATAGATAGATAGATAGATAGATAGATAGATAGATAGAAAGATAGATAGATAGATAGAGATGTTAGATAGTTTGGAAGATCATAGTCAGATTTAACAGAATGAGACAATGGCGAGAATTGCATTGCTTGGAGATAACCTCTCGCAAACCAAACACCCCACTGTTTATTAACATTACATGTATGTATAAAAGTATATAATTTGTATACCGCCCTTCATCTGTAGATCTCTGGGTGGTTGACAGCATAAAAAGACAAGTTACAATTCAAAACACATAATAACAAAAACAAGAACAAAGCCAAAACAAGCCTCAGTCTCACCGATCAACACCTCCCTCGTTTCCATGAATTTGTCTATTCCTTTTCAAATTAGACAAATCCTTGGAAACGTGGGAGGTGGCTTATCAGTGGCGGTTGAAGCGAACCTCCATGTTCAAGGGCAGTAGGCTGTGGCGTGAGTTGGGGGGGATGGATACCATACTTGTGCCCTCTGTGCTTTGTGATGGGCAGGCTGGGGCAGAAACAGGCAGTGAAAGTAACTGAGAGCTGGCGGAGGACCTTCCTGGGAATTGTGGAGCTGATGATGGGATGGATGGTAACCGGGGAAACAGCAAGGCTTCTCTCTGCTGATCAGCTTGGGTTCCGCCGACTTCTAATGACTTAACTGGTTTAATCTACCCGAGAGGGAATTCTTTTAAGTGGATTTAGACAGAAGATCCTTCGGCTTAGAGAAAGGGTGCTGGAAAGCTCGCCACGGCAGCCGGACAGGAAGCAGAGGTGTCTCAAAAGTAGACCCCACTGCCCACTTCTCGTTTTGTAGGGTTGCCTCCTGAACAGAATGCCTCTGATTTCCAAATCCCTGGGCCCGGGCAGCAGACGCTGCATAATAATAATAATAATAGTAATAATAATAATAATTTATTATTTATACCCCGCCCATCTGGCTGAGTTTCCCCAGCCACTCTGGGCGGCTCCCAATCGAGTGTTAAAAACAATACAGCATCAAATATTAAAAACTTCCCTAGACAGGGCTGCCTTCGGATGTCTTTTAAAAATAGGGACTAGAAACTTGCATTTGGTTGTACACTCAAATGCTTAGGGTGCTTAGTTTCTCTGCATCTGAGACCTGCTTGCACCATATAACAAACCCTAAGGGAAGGGAGTTGAAAAACGCAGAGAAGCTCTGAATTCTAGGCTTTTAGAAGACACTGTCTCTAGGACAGTATAAGAGCTGTTTGACAGTGGAACGGTCCCTCTTAGGAGATGGTGGACTCTGACTCCTTGGAGGTTTTTAAGCAGGGTGGGGGACTCAAAAGAGCAGGGGGTCGGACGAAAACAGCTTTTTGCAGCCCAAGCAGGTATTCCCTTGTGGGGAACATGCCAGGAGCCATTGGTGGTGAGCTGGCCCAGAAACGAAAGTGAGTAAAGCAAAGCAACACATTTACTGTTGTTAGCCACTCTGGGGAAGGCAGGATATAAATAAAAATTAATAATAATAATAATAATAATAATAATAATAAATTTTATTTATATCCCACCCTCCCCAGCCGAAACCGTCTCAGGGCGGCTAGCAACAATAAAATAGTACAACATTCTAAAATCATTTCATTATTATTATTATTATTATTATTATTATTATTATTATTATTATTAATCTGGGCCGGCAAGAGGCATCGTCACAGTTCCACAGAGTGGGTGTGGAGCAGGGCAGGTGAAGGGGTGTGGCCGAAAGAGGGGGCGTGGCTTCAGAAGTGCCCCCGGGGGCCAGCAAGGCAGCCACCGAGGGCCGCATTTGCCGCACCCCCCCCAAAACCTGGTCTTCTCCCCCCCCCCGGCTCATAAAATAGTTTCCCAAGATGCAGTGCGGTCAGAGAGGAGAAGCAATTTGAAAACCAGGATCAAGCACTTCTCTCAGTGGCTGGTAGTGTGCCAGAAATCATAGAAAAATGAATTGCTTAGCATAGACCTAACCCTCCATCATTTATTACCCTCCATCATTTATTCAATAGCAGCATTAAATATGCCCAAGGCAGAAGGCCAGAGAGCAGACTTCCCCAGCCTGGTGCCCTCAAGATGTTTTGGGCAACTACTTCCATCAGTCCCGGGCAGCATGCACAAAAAAGCAAGTTGAGGTTACAGGTTGAGGTTATCTTGCTCAGTTTGCAGCACTGATCTGCCTCTCTATATGTTCCCCTTGTATTTTTAATCTTTGTTGGAAGCTGCCCAAAGTGGCTGGGGAGACCCAGCCGGATGGGCGGGCTACAAATAATAAATTATTATTATTATTATTATTACTACTACTACTACTACTACTTAGGGTTGTGCTAATGGGCTTGGGAAATCTGTATGACCCTTTCGTATTCTGTCTATATTCTGTGAAGTTCAAACAGGCTCCCACCACTCCTGACTACCGGTTTTCTTACATACCGTATTTTTTGCTTTATAAGACTCACCTTTTCCCTCCTTAAAAATAAGGGGAAATGTGTGTGCGTCTTATGGAGTGAATGCAGGCTGCGCAGCTATCCCAGAAGCCAGAACAGCAAGAGGGATCGCTGCTTTCGCTGCACAGCAATCCCTCTTGCTGTTCTGGCTTCTGGGATTCAGAATATATTTTTTCTTGTTTTCCTCCTTTTTTTTCAGAGTGGTGCATGCTTTGGTTATCTCCCGAGCTAGACTGGTGACTGGGAGTGGCTGCCGGGACCACATAACACCAGTCCTGAGAGACCTGCATTGGCTCCCAGTACGTTTCTGAGCACAATTCAAAGTGTTGGTGCTGACCTTTAAAGCCCCAAACGGCCTCGGTCCTGTATACCTGAAGGAGCGTCTCCACCTCCATTGTTCTGCCCGGACACTGAGGTCCAGCTCCGAGGGCCTTCTGGCGGTTCCCTCATTGTGAGAAGCGAAGCTACAGGGAACCAGGCAGAGGGCCTTCTCAGTAGTGGCACCCGCCCTGTGGAACGCCCTCCGACCAGATGTCAAAGAGAAAAATAACTACCAAACTTTTAGAAGACATCTGAAGGCAGCCCTGTTTAGGGAAGCTTTTAATGTTTAATAGGTTACTGTATTTTAGTGTTTTATTAGAAGCTACCCAGAGTGGCTGGGGAAACCCAGCCAGATGGGCAGGGTATAAACATTATTATTATTATTTTTATTATTATTAATAATAATAATATGGACAGGAAGGTGCAAGAAAAGAGCAAGAGAGAATCATAGGACTGTGGAGTCAGAAGGGACTATGAAGGTCCTCTAGTCCACCCCCGTGCACTGCAGGAATCTTTTGCCCAAGGTGGGGCTCAAACCCCCAACCCTGAGATTAACAGCCTCATGCTCTGCCAACTGAGCTATCCTGGGTAGGTCGGTGGGGCCCTCCTCATGCCCTTCCACATCTCCATGCCAGGCACTCCTGTCTTCCACTACCTCCCGCAGTTTGGTCAAACTCATGCTGGTAGCTTTGAGAACACTGTCCAACCATCTCGTCCTCTGTCGTCCCCTTCTCCTTGTGCCCTCCATCTTTCCCAACATCAGGGTCTTTTCCAGGGAGTCTTCTCTTCTCATGAGGTGGCCAAAGTGCTGGAGCCTCAGCTTCACAATCTGTCCTTCCAGTGAGCACTCAGGGCTGATTTCCTTCAGAATGGAGTGGTTTGATCTTCTTGCAGTCCATGGGGCTCTCAAGAGTCTCCTCCAGCACCATAATTCAAAAGCATCAATTATCTGACGATCAGCTTTCTTTATGGTCCAACATCCCTTAGGGTGGCCCAAAATTCACCACCTGGGGAAGGGCCTCAGCTCAATTGCAGGGCAGGTGCTTTGCACATAGAACGTCCCGAATTCAATTGCTAGCATCCCAAAGCGTTGTCTTTTCCCCTATTCTTTTTTTCAGTGACAGCCACCTTTTTATGCTCAACCCACAGGGAAAAATGGGCATTACCTAATGCGTTGAGCGGCGTGGTAAAGATCAGCAACCTGAGATAGCAAAAAAAACCACACACAAAACCAGCTAAACCTCCTACCCGGCTATAATAAGCAGCCCCCTCACTTTCAGATGGGAGCACCTATTTTTATCTGGCCCTGGCGGAGGGGTTGTGTTGCTTTCCTGCGCAGAACTTACCCAAGATACAGGCCTGACCTACTTCTGCTTCCCAGTCCCACGCTGAGGAAGATGTTAATGCCGGGGCTGGCGAGAAACCTTGTGATAAGCGATTTGGACCCGCTGCTGTGTCCAGATTGCAAAGGTCCCCTGCGGCACTAAATCAAAGCCCTCTCTTGATGAAAACAGGTCTCTCTCTCTCTCTCTCGCTCTCGTTCTCTCGCTCTCCACTCCACCTCCCAGTCACTTTTTGTTTTTCAAAAAGATGCCAGAACAGAAGGACCCAAAGGGAGAGACGTCCTTCTGTCTGGCGATCCAGGCATGTGCAAAGGTGTGTGTGCATGTGCGCATGTGTGCACACTCACATAACACACACACACACACAAACACACCCAGATTGTGCTTTTCACGCGGAAATTCCATCTGGCACCTCCATCTCCTCAAATTAACATGCAGCATGCAAATCACTGGTGTTTGAGTGTGTTGCATTACTCTGGTGCATGCACCATCAGGGTGAATGGGCTCGGTGAGACTTGTGCAGGGGGGAAATTCTGGAGGGTAGGGCACAGTATGAGTGAGGTCTGTGTGCTTCTATCTCTGCCACCCTTAAAGGTAAAGGTAAAGGGACCCCTGACCATTAGGTTCAGTCGTGGCCGACTCTGGGGTTGTGGAGCTCATCTCGCTTTATTGGCCGAGGGAGCCAGCGTTCAGCTTCCGGGTCATGTGGCCAGCATGACTAAGCCACTTCTGGCGAACCAGAGCAGCGCACGGAAATGCCGTTTACCTTCATGCCAGAGTGGTACCTATTTATCTACTTGCACTGTGACATGCTTTTGAACTGCTAGGTTGGCAGGAGCAGGGACCGAGCAATGGGAGCTCACGCCGTCACGGGGATTCGAACCGCCAACCTTCTGATCGGCAAGTCCTAGGCTCTGTGGTTTAACCCGCATCCCTCTGCCACCCTTGTTGTTGTTGTTGTTTAGTCGTTTAGTCGTGTCTTGACTCTTCGTGACCCCATGGACCAGAGCACGCCAGGCACTCCTGTCTTCCACTGCCTCCCGCAGTTTGGTCAAACTCTTGCTGGTAGCTTCGAGAACACTGTCCCACCATCTCGTCCTCTGTCGTCCCCTTCTCCTTGTGCCCTCCATCTTTCCCAACATTCTAGGGAGTCTTCTCTTCTCATGAGGTGGCCAAAGTATTGGAGCCTCAGCTTCAGGATCTGTTCTTCCAGTGAGCACTGAGGGCTGATTTCCTTCAGAATGGACAGGTTTGATCTTCTTGCAGTCCATGGGACTCTCGAGAGTCTCCTCCAGCACCAGAATTCAAAAGCATCAATTATTCGGTGATCAGCCTTCTTTATGGTCCAGCTCTCACTTCCATACATCACTACTGGGAAAACCATAGCTTTAACTATATGGACCTTTGTCAGCAAGGTGATGTCTCTGCTTTTTAAGATGCTGGGTTAATTCTGGGTTAAGAAATGTCTATTTCCGTAAATAAACAGTGCAAAGAAATGTCAGCGGTTTTGCACATATTTCTATCAATGTGCCCAGTGTGAACTCCTTACTCCATACCTTTCATATATCGAAGGGATTCAGTTTGGGTTTCTTTTCTATGGCATTTTATGGGAAGAAACGAAGTGGCGGCAGTAGGTGGAGAGCTATTTTAACTATGAGTCGGTGGGCTTTCGGCTCCCCGGCCGGGCATAGCTGTTCCGCTTTGAACAGTTACCTACCAGGCAGAATGCCAACATTTGTCTTCCTGCTAGGCCTGGGCAGGGGCAAAAATGGCTGGGTAATTTTGGCAGCTTTGAGGACTAGTTTGGTTATCATTTTTTTTAAAATAATATTTATTAAGTTTTTACAAGAAGAAGTTTAAAAAACAAAAACACACAAACAGACAAAAAGACAAAAACCAAAATTTAAAAAGAAAAAATTAAAAAATCACTCTTTCAAATATCGTACCACTCATTAACTTATTTTCATGACTTCCTCACACCTCCCTTTTTTGTATTCCATTTACAAATTTGTTCAGCAAATTCATACCCTCTTATTTTACCCTTAGTCATTTTTCCTCACATATTGTAACTTCTAATCATATTGCTAGAACCACTTCATTTCATTCCAACATCATTCACATTCAAAAATTTTACAATGTTTCTGTAGATAAATTTTAAATTTCTTCCAGTCTTCTTCCACCGACTCTTCTCCCTGGTCTCGGATTCTGCCAGTCATTTCCGCCATCTCCATATACTCCATTACTTGCATCTGCCATTCTTCCAGAGTGGGTACATCTTGTGTCTCCAAGAGGACTAGTTTGGTTATCAACTCCACTGCTTAGGGTGCCTCGTTTCTCTGCAGAATATAACAAACCCTAAGGGAAGGGAGTTGAAAAACGCGAAGAAACTCTAAATTCTAGGCTTTTAGAAGACACTGTCTCTAGGACAGTATAAGAGCTGTTTGACAGTGGAATAGTCCCCCTTAAGAGATGGTGGACCTTGGAGGTTTTTAAGCAGAGGTTGGATGGACATCTGTCATGTACGCTTGAGATGCTTGCATTGCAGGAGGTTAACAACAACAGCAACAGTGTCCTTCAGCTCTCTATATTGGACAAACAGGCCAAACCTTATGCCAAAGAATAAACGGACATAAATCTGACATCAGGAATCACAAGACAGAGAAACCAGTAGGAGAACACTTCAATCTCCCAGGACATTCTATACAAGATCTCAAAGTAACTGTTCTATTACAAAGGAATTTCAGAAATAGACTGGAAAGAGAAGCTGCTGAATTGCAACTTATTACCAAACTTAAAACCATGGAGAGACCTGGTCTGAACAAAGACCTTGGATTCTTATCTCATTATACAGGACAAAGCCATTTTTCACCTTCTCACCCCTTGCTTTTTCCTGTAAGACCTATTGCAGTCGTTAAGAGTCGTCAACAGGCTCATCACAGCTATCTGCCAATCACCCATTCCCACCACCCTTCTGAGTGATACCCCTCCCCACCTTCTCACTATATAGAAGGGCCTGGTGACTTCTGTTTCAGTGTATCTGAAGAAGTGTGCATGCACACGAAAGCTCATACCAAGAACTAACTTAGTTGGTCTTTAAGGTGCTACTGGAAGGAATTTTTAAATTTTGTTTTAGCAACACTAATAACACATTAAAACCTTCCTTACAAATTGCGGGACAAGGACAACTGTGACTTCAAGGAGGAATGGGAACTTTTTACAAATTATCTAAAAAGACAAGAAAATGAATTGGACTCCTTGGCAGGTTTCGAATAAACATACACAAATTTATTGATTGACAACACGATGGAGAGATATGTAAGGATATGTACAATTTTGTAATATGCAGAGGAAATATGTGAGGAGAAATCAGGGAGAGGAGCTGAGGGTACTCCTTGTGGGGGGGGAAGGGGGGGAATAATGTATGTGATTATATGGTTTGATAATTTGTTATGTGGAGATTGATCAATTTTTTTTTTTTTTAAAGTTTCCTGATAAAAGGCTGACTTCAGATATAAAAGGAAAGTCAGTTTATCTCTTTGACATTTGATGGGAGGGCGTTCCACAGGGCTGGCGCCACCACCGAGAGGGTCCTCAGCCTGGTTCCCCGTAATCTCACTTCTTGCAGGGAGTGAACCGCCAGAAGGTCCTCGGCGCTGGACCTCAGTGTCTGGGCTGGATGATGGGAGTGAAGATGCTCCTTCAGGTATACTGGACTGAGGCTGTATTGGGCTTTGAAGGTCAGCACCAACACTTTGAATTGTGCTTGGAAACATACTGGGAGCCAATGTTGATCTTTCAGGACTGAAGTTATCTGGTCCTGACGGTCGCTCCCAGTCCCCAGTCTAGCTGCCGCATTCTGGATTAGTTGCAGTTTCCGGGTCACCTTCAAAGGGAGCCCCACGAAAGCGAGAGGAAGAGTAAGAGGCCAACCAAAACAAAAAGTCTATAAGGATTGGAGAATCTTTAAAGAATATTTAGGAAACTATGGAATAAAAGGAAACATCTTGGCCGAATTAGACTGATCCCTGTATTGTATAAATATAAGTTTGTAGGGAGGTAAAAAGAAATTATATAAGAAATATGTTACTGTGTGGTATAAAGTAATAGATAGACAAAGTACAGTGAGATTAATTGGAAGTCAGTTTTAAATTTCTTTTCTATAAATTTTATAATTGTGTTCAATACCAGGAGTATATATGATGATAATTATATTAATCTTCTTATATCTTATAGTGTGGTGGTTTGTTTCATTTTTCTGTTATTTGTTTCTTTGATTGTATGTTTGTTTACTTGTATGTACAGTGGTACCTCGGGTTAAGTACTTAATTCGTTCTGGAGGTCAGTTCTTAACCTGAAACTGTTCTTAACCTGAAGCACCACTTTAGCTAATGGGGCCTCCTGCTGCTGCTGTGCCGCCGCAGCATGATTTCTGTTCTTATCCTGAAGCAAAGTTCTTAACCTGAAGCACTATTTCTGGGTTAGCAGAGTGTGTAACCTGAAGCATATGTAACCTAAAGCGTATGTAACTGGAAGCGTATGTAACCCGAGGTACCACTGTACGTCTATTTTTCATAAATGTATTTATTTTAAATTAATAAAGATATATATTTTTAAAAAGGTAGCCCCACGTAGACCACACTGCAGCAGTCCAAGTGGGTGATAACCAGAGCATGTACCACCCTGGTGAGACAGTGCACAGGCAGGCAGGCTGGACTAGATGACCCTTGGCGCCCCTCCAACTTTCCAGATCTGTGTTTCCGTGATCGCAGACGTAGCTGCCGCCGATTGCCAGCCCTAGACACCTGGCTGGAGGCAGCGGGGACGAAAGCTCAGATGAGATGGCAGGAGTGGATTTCGGTCCATGCTGGACCAGACTGCTGTGGTGTCTGCTGATGTGCTTTTGTGAGTTTGGGGAAATGCATTAGGTTCTTAGCAAAGACGCAATCAGCCTGTGGCGATGCTTTGCTTAATAATAGCTACAGGGAATAGGTCACCTGTACTGGTTACCTTTTTTAAAAAATAAAAAATTGCATTTTATTTATTTGTTAACATTCTTATATTACATCGGTAAACGTTGTCATATTACATTCCAGGACTTACTATAATATAATTCCCAACATGTATACAAAAATTATATACAAATTTTATATACCTAGAAAGAAAATGAAACAAAAAAAGAAAGAACAAAGGGGGGGGGAAACAATCCCCCCCAAATAATATACATACCAACACACTAGACTGCCTGTCTTTCCTGTTGTATATTCCTTTTTTTACAAATGAATGTACTCTTATTATTGTATATTTCTTTACATATTATCTAAGACATTCCTATATCAATATGTGCTCTTGGTCTTATTTCTCAACTCAGTCTCACTCCAACGTCAACCAAATACAGCATTTACTGTATTTTTGAATGTATATCTATCCCACTTTTCCGTAAATTTTTGTTTTGAATTGCCTCTCAGGGTGTTTGTCAATTGCGCCATTTCAGCAAATTCTTGTCGCTTGTAATGCCAGTCCGTTATTGTCGGGGCTTCTTGTTCCTTCCACCCCTTTGCCACCAAATTCCCTTTGCCAGCTGCATCCTCCTACCCCTTTAGCAGACTTTGTGTTGCCATGCTAGAAGCCGGTCCAGGTCGAATTCTATGCAATACGCCTGTCTCCCGCGATGACGTGCCCTGCCTGGAAAGTTGGCACGGGTTCCCTTTCTTTCTTTCTTTCTTTCTTTCTTTCTTTCTTTCTTTCTTTTTTTTGGAATAATATTTATTAAAGTTTTGAAAGTTACAGAAAGGAAAAAGAAAAAGAGTTAAACAGAACAAAACCATACAATACAATACAAAAACAAAAATATTACATATACATGACAAAAATAAAAGAAAAAGAATTAAAAAAAAAGAAAAAAGAAACACAACCTATACTTTCAATGTTATTAACTTTCTTTTGCTTGTTTCAGCGACCTCCTCACACCTCCCTTTTTTTGTATTCCACTTCGATTAATTGTTTCAGCAAATCCTTTCCATCTTCCTCAAACTTCTGTCCTATCATTTAACTTAACAAATTCTAACATTATTTTTTCCTTTAATCCAATTACAATCTATTATACTTAATTCTTTATAACATTTCTGCTAAAGCCATGAAACTTCATTCCAACATCTTTCTAACATTCCTTAATTTTACAATATTTCTGTAGATAATCTTTAAATTTCTTCCAATCTTCTTCCACCGACTCTTCTCCCTGGTTTCGGATTCTGCCAGTCATTTCCGCCAATTCCATATAGTCCATTACTTTCATCTGCCATCCTTCCAGGGTGGGTAGATCTTGTGTCTTCCAGTACTTTGCAATCAGTATTCTTGCTGCTGTTGTCGCATACATAAAAAAAAAGTTCTATCCTTCTTTGGCACCAATTGGCTGACCATGCCCAGGAGAAAGGCCGCATGGGCTCCCTTTCTTCTTGTGGCCAGAGACTGTCCCGGCTCTCGTCCGCCCTGGGATTCAGATGATGCTTCCTGACGCCTTGTTTCTGTTCCTTCTCTTGCAGAGGATGGCGAGTACTTCCTCAAGGTCCTGATCCCCAGCTATGCCGCCGGATCCATCATTGGCAAAGGAGGCCAAACGATTGTCCAACTGCAGAAAGAAACCGGAGCCACTATCAAGCTCTCAAAATCTAAGGACTTCTATCCAGGTGAGCGCGGGCGGCTGGGAGGGTCAACAAGGTGAAAGGAATTCTCTGTACGTTTGCCAACGTTGGTGGTTCATACGGTGTACATTCCTGGTGTCCCCAAACCAGGGACGGGGCAAAGCTTCTTCATACGTGTCTGTATGCAGATACAGCGTGGTATAGCGGTTAGAGCGTTAGACTAGGATCTGGAAGAGCAGGATTTGAATCCGCACCCGGCCATGAAGGTCACCTCTTGGCCTAACCTACCTCACAGGGTTGTTTGTAGGGGTTAAATGCGGAGGGGGAGAACCATGGAGGTCGCCTTGAGCTCCTGGCAAAAGACGACGGGATACAGAAGCAGGGAATAAATTTCAAAAACGTCGCTTCCGCACTGCTGTATTGTTTTTAACACTTGATTGAGAGCCGCCCAGAGTGGCTGGGGAAACTCAGCCAGATGGGCGGGATGTAAAAAAAAAAATATTATTATTATTATTATTATTGGCAGCCGAATGTATGAACTCAGTCCCCTGAAGAAAGTTGAGTCTTGGGGATATTGAGAGGAGATGCGATAGCCGTCTTCAAATATCTTGAAGGGCTGTCACAAGGCAGATTGAGCAAGCTTGTTTTCTCCTGCTCCGGAGGGTAGGACTCGAACCCATGGCTTCGTGTTACAAGAAAGGAGATTCTGACTAAACACCTGGAAGAGCTTTCTGGCAGTAAGAGCTGTTTGACGGGGGAACGGTCTCCCACGAGAGGTTGTGGACTCTCCTACCTTAGAAGTTTTTAAGCAGAGGTTGGACGGCCATCTGTCATGGATGCTATAGTTGAGATTCCTGCATCACAGCGGGTTGGACTAGATGATCCTTTGGGTACCTTCCAACAATTCTACGATTCGATGATAGCATTCCTGTGTGCACAACTGTCACTCGAGGGTGCAGTTGTCAAGTGAAGAACATGCATGTGTGAACCAGCTTCGGAGAGAGTTTCATTTGGGGAGGGAAGTGTTGTTTTTTGTGGGGCCTCTCCGACAAGGAAGCTTATAGATGGGCATTAAACCGTAAGACTTTGGTGTGGTTTGATTTGTGGACACAATGGTCCGGCTCAAGTTGTTTGAAAGAGCTCCTCTCCTTCCCTCAACTTGCCGTCTCTCTTCCCCTCAGGCCTCCACATTCTCTGCCTATCATTCCCTTGGGTCTCTTCTTCTTGGTCTTCTAGCCACCGCCAGCCTAACACCTTCCAGACATTTTGGACAACTCCCTTCGCCTCTGACTGTTCGTCTCATTGACTGGCTGGCTGGCTAGAGCTGCCGGGAGTTATAGTTCCAAACATCTGGAAGGCAAGAAGCTGGCCTGCTCTGTAGCCACCCCGGCTTTCAGATACCCCAAATCTGAGCTCCTCCTTTCTTGAGCTGCTGATTCAACTACAGGCCAACTCAAGACTTTTTAGGGGCCCTGTATGTGGGTCCTCCACCTCACCACCGGCCACACCTTCCCAGAAAGTTGTTGTTGTTTAGTCGTCTATTCATATCCGACTCTTCGTGACCCCCTGGACCAGAGCACGCCAGGCACTCCTGTCTTCCACTGCCTCCCGCAGTTTGGTCAAACTCATGCTGGTAGCTTCGACAACACTGCCCAACCATCTCGTCCTCTGCTGTCCCCTTCTCCTTGTGCCCTCCATCTTTCCCAACATCAGGGTCTTCTCCAGGGAGTCTTCTCTTCTCATGAGGTGGCCAAAGTCTTGGAGCCTCAGCTTCAGGATCTGTCCTTCCAGTGAGCACTCAGGGCTGATTTCCTTCAGAATAGAGAGGTTTGATCTTCTTGCAGTCCATGGGACTCTCAAGAGTCTCCTCCAGCACCAGAATTCAAAAGCATCCATTCTTCAGCGATCAGCCTTCTTGATGGTCCAGCTCTCACTTCCATACATCACTACTGGGAAAACCGTAGCTTTTACTATACGGACCTTTGTCGGCAAGGTGACGTCTCTGCTTTTTTTTTTGCTCCCCCCTCCCCTGAAAGTGAACTACTTAAATTATGATTGCTCTTTTCGCTGCAAGCGTGTAAGGGGGGGGGGGCGACCGGCAAAGCACCCCCCCACCCCAATGGCAGGGGTCAGGCCGTTGAAGACCCCAGGCACCCCGCAGTTGCTGACGCTGCCCATCTTCGCCACGGAGTGCCCAGGCTTGCCCCCCCCCATCTCCCTATAATCCCAAGCTGTGATTGAAGGGCAGACAAAGCCCTGACAGGACAGCCCCTGGCTAAGCTGCTTTCCCTCCGCATCCTCCACTCTTTATTGCCGGATTATGGGATGGGCTGGCAAATCCTCGCCAGTGTAAAAAACGATGGAGGGGTGTCGTGGCGACAGGGGAGAGGGAGAGAGAGAAGGCCTCCGCTCTTGTTGCCTTGGTAACATGGAGCAGGTGCCTTGTTTGTTTGCAGCTTCCGGGAAGGACCCCCCCTTCCCCTTCGAGGGAAAGGAAACCCTTTGTATTTGATGAGGTCTGGCCAGGGTGGAGATGCATCCGAAACACAGCCCTCCTGCATTCTTGAAAGCTGAAAGAGCTGCGGATTCTGGCCCGCCGAGGGCGGTTTAGGCTCCATGCGCAAATTCCCACCTCTGGGCTCTCCGCACGCAGTCGCGCTGCAAGTTGGGACGGCCTTTGCTCCGCCAAGACTGTCTTCCGAGTGCAAGTGTGGTGTACTGGTTGGGATGTTGTGCCAGTACCCCGTGAGACCTGGGTTCAAATCCTCCCTGGGCCACGAAGCTCCCTGGGAGAGACCTTAAGGGCTGATCAATGCCTCTCAGCCTAGCCTACCTTTTAGTGTATTTTTGGTCTTTGTTGGAAGCCGCCCAAAGTGGCTGGGGAAACCCAGCCAGATGGGCAGGGTACAAATAATAAATTATTATTATTATTATTGCCTCACACAGTGACGTGGGTGGCGCTGTGGGTTAAACCACAAAGTCTAGGACTTACCGATCAGAAGGTCGGCGGTTCGAATCCCCGCGACGGGGTGAGCTCCCGTTGCTTGGTCCCAGCTCCTGCCAACCTAACAGTTCGAAAGCACCTCAAAGTACAAGTAGATAAATAGGTACCACTCCAGCAGGAAGGTAAACGGCGTTTCTGTGCGCTGCTCTGCTTTGCCAGAAGCAGCTTAGTCATGCTGGCCATATGACCCAGAAGTTGTACGCCAGCTCCCTCAGCCAATAAAGTGAGATGAGCGCCGCAACCCCAGAGTCGGTCACGACTGGACCTAATGGTCAGGGGTCCCTTTACCTTTACCTATTACCTCACACGGTTGTTGTGGGGATTCAGCGGGAAGGGGGAGAACCATGTATAGCCCGCCTGGAGCTCCTCAGAGAAAAAGTCGGGGTATAAATACATCTTTCTCATCTCAGGAGACAACAAAGGAGTGCTCTTTTGTGAGCGAAGTCAAACTGCGGGAAGGTTGCAGGGCCTGCTGTGGCTGTAGAGACCGAAACAGGAGAGACATGTTTTGTTGCAGCTGGGGCAGAGGAAGGTGTCCGGTTGTTGTGCTGCTGCAGATGCAGCATGGCGTCTCTTCTCTCTGCCCTCCTCCCAGAGGTCACCTGCAATAAATAAATAAATGCATATCTCTTTTCTTCATGCACACATGTTGAAAACCCAGGTCAGCGATCAAAGGCTTGCAGCTCGATTCTGTATGTTTGTTTGTGTGCATGCATGCGCCAGCCTAAGTGGTGTTGGTGCAACTTTGTGGTATTGTTATTATAATACCCTGAGCGACTGGCTGGGTTTGCCCTAGCCAAAACAACTACTTAAGGCAGCGGTTCTCAATTAGCTACCGTATTTTTTGCTCTATAAGACTCACTTTTTCCCTCCTAAAAAGTAAGGGGAAATGTGTGTGCGTCTTATGGAGCGATTGCAGGCTGCGCAGCTATCCCAGAAGCCAGAACGGCAAGAGGGATCGCTGCTTTCACTGCGCAGAGATCCCCCTTGCTGTTCTGGCTTCTGAGATTCAGAGTTTTTTTTTTTTCTTGTTTTCCTCCTCCAAAAACTAGGCGCGTCTTGGGGTCTGGTGCGTCTTGTAGAGTGAAAAATACAGTAATTACTGAGGACTCCCTATTTTTCAAAAGCCAAGCTACGGAAAAGGAACAGGAAACTCAGCCTGGGCTGGCCAGCTAGGGAAGCAGATTCAATAGCAGGAAACACTCCTTCTGATAAGCCGGCCAGAGGAACGCAGGCATGGCCTTTACGCTGCAGCCACAATGTGCGTTTGCCTAGATTTATCCAGATTTGGGAGCTGCTGTCTGATTCCCTCCCCCACCCCCAGGCTCAAAGAGGGTCAGGAAAGGAACGAAGCGCCCAACAGGAAGGGGAGCAGGAGGCGAAGGGGCAGTTTCGGAACGGGGAAGGCCTTTAAAAGGCAGAGGAACAAGCAGCAGGGCTAACTGACGGAAAATTCGGGAGAAATGCTGGATGTAAATTTGTCCTTGAGGGGGATGCCCGAGGGCACCCAGAGCAGGCGGGCTAGGAAGACCTCTCAAGTTCCTAGCCCACAAAGAGGTGAAGGAGCTCATCCACCTGCACGTAACAAGGGGCAAACGTCAGGTTACACTAAACGCACTTTTCAGAAAAGCAAGCTGGCTGCTTGCGTTTTATTTTGTTTTTGTTTTTTTAAAAGATTTTTATTAGGGTTTCAACAGATTTTATCATAACAAACAAAACAAAACAAAACAACACAATAACAGACAATAAACAATATGACACATAAAAATCAAACAAAAATATATAAGTTCAATTCTTAATTTCATATACCTTACTTTCCCGACTCCCTCACACCTCCCTTTTCTGTATTCCAATTTCCAAATTAGTTTCAGCAAACTCTTCCATTATTTTAACTGATCTTAATGTTACTTAATTTCTTTTAAATTAACCATTGCCGCTGCTAACCACTTATCTTCTAATCCCCATCATTGATTAATTTTGCTGTTTCTTTACTTGTTACTTATACAACATCTTTGCACGTTCCTTTCAATTTTGTCACTAATGCCACACTATCTCTATATCCTGCATCGTTTTAACATTCAAATAGTTTACAATGTTTTTGCAGATAGTCTTTAAATTTCATCCAATCTTCTTCTGTTTGTTCTTCTCCCAAGTCTCGGATTCTGCCAGTCATTTTTGCCAGTTCCATGTAGTCTATCAGTTGCATCTGCCATTCTTCCAAGGTGGGCAAATCTTGTGTCTTCCAGTACTTTGCGATGAGTATTCTTGCTGCTGTTGTTGCATACATAAAAAAGGTTCTATCCTTCTTTAACACCATCTGGCCAACAATGCCCAAAAGATGCTTGCGTTTTATTTTGAAGGGAAAGCAGCCGTGTGGGCCCCGATCCAGACTGTGCTCCAAGCAGCTGGAGGGACTTTCTTCAGGAAACTTGCACGAGTCCTTTGCCCGGATTTTGGCTCTGTGGACCTGCGTAGTGGCCAGTTTAAGCGAGCTTTGAAAATACCACGTTTAAGGGAAAGCATAGTTTGGTCTTAAATCACTTGGGCACATCAAAAATCTGATAAGGCATGTGGGGCGGCTATGGGAAAAAACATCTCTCTTCCAGTTCCTGGTCATTCAGAGGCCATTTTTACTCACCATAAGCGAGTGATTTTTTTGCAAGCTTGTCCTAGGAATACAGGATTGCTTTATACCAGGGGCCAGAAAACTTTTTCAGCAGGGGGCCGGTCCACTGTCCCTCAGACCTTGTTGGGGGCTGGAGTATATTTTGAAAAAAAATATGAACAAATGCCTATGCCCCACAAATAACCCGGAGATCAAAACACACTGATTCCCGGACTGTCCGCAGGCCAGATTGAGAAGGCAATTGGACTGGATCCGGCCCCCAGGTCTTAGTTTGCCTACCCATGCTTTATACAGTAATGACAATTATTTGACTTGTTTTTCGCTTTCTGGATCTCTGTGCAATGGACAAGGAGAAGGAGAGAGGGCTGTGAATGAGTCAGAATTTGTTCTCCCACACGTAGAGACCCTTAACTTCTGCGTCACACTGGTCCTGGTGCCATGGCTGTGGCTCAGGTCAAACA
This sequence comes from Podarcis gaigeae, assembly GCF_964106915.1. Lineage (NCBI taxonomy): Eukaryota > Metazoa > Chordata > Lepidosauria > Squamata > Lacertidae > Podarcis > Podarcis gaigeae. The sequence continues at coordinate 83,786,305 of NC_139684.1, forward strand.
ATTAAGCCCCAACAAATCCTACCTTCCAGGCAGCGGCGTAACTGGTCGCTCGGGTGCCCGGTGCTGTGCGCATATTCTGCAGCTGGGGGCGGAGCAAGCCATCCATGGGGGTGGGGCAAGCTGCCCATGGGGCGGAGCTAGCCAAGGCAGGATGTGCTGCGGGGAACCTCTCTGCAGCCTCCCCCTCAGCTGTAGGGCGGCTGAGGCGGTGGGCAGGCGCAAGCCCCACGCTGTTCGAAAAAGCAGCATGGAGCTTGCAGGCAGTGTGCCCGTCGCCTCCCCTCAGGAGAGACACATGGCTCAGGCACGCTGCAGGCCCCGCGGTGTGGCACTTAGTGCCCCCCGCCTCACCTAGCTCCCAGTGGCATAGGAAGGGGAGTGTGGTGCATGCGGGAGTTATTTTTTCAAAAAAAAAAAAAAAGTGTCTTGAGTCCAATTTTTAAAATTTGTCCTTGTCCCACATGGATGGCTTGCTCCGTCCCACAGTTGTCCTTGTCCCACAATTTGTATGTCAATTTAGCCAACTCTGCGTAGCTCATCAATTCTTTCTTTCGTTGGGACATCAAGCAGTTTTCATCTCACATTTCCCTCCCCTTTCCGTAATGCAGGATGTTGAATTTTATTTTTTTTTATTTTTTTGAGAGAGAAAAAGCGGGTTTGTTGTGCAAAAGCACCAACTCCACAAATCGTGCGGCAAAAAATTGCCGGGGTGTGAGTGAATCCGAATGAAGTTTGGAAGCGGCTCACCTGCCGCACGCTGGGGAAAGTTTTGGGATGTTCTTGGGTCCACACAGCTGCGGGAGGCACAACATTCCTGCCAGGAGTACCATGGCAGCCCAACTTGGCCCTGCAGGGTGGTGTGGGGGGGGGGGAAACCCCCTTCTGCCTCCCCTCCCCCTAATTTAGCCCAATTCCGGCAGCTGTCTGGGTTATCCAAAGGGGTCTTGTGTGCTTTCATAGCTTAGATCCCTGTTCTATTTCTCTCTCCCTCTCAGAGGCTAAGAATGTGCCAGGTTCCCTCCACACCCCTTCCTATTTATCCAGTGCTGACTAACCCTTGGCTGGGCCAGTCCTATTGTTCCCGGGAAAGTGCAGCCCTTGTTGTTGGTAGCTTTTGTGGGATGGTGGAGAAGGCAGGGGGCAGGCAGTGGGTCCTTGGGCTCACCTCTGCAGAGGACCGGTCCAGGTAGATAATGTGCCCCCCTTTTTTTTACCCTGGGGATAACTCATAGCTGTCAACATTCCCTTTTTTTTGCGGGAAATTCCCTTATTCCAGCGCCGTTTCCCGCTGCTTCCTGCTGCTAACCTGGATTGTTAGATATCCCGTAGACTGTCCCCGGGACAGGTGAGGCTGCTGATCCCTTATTTTCAAATCTGAAAGTTGGTAGCTATGGGATAACTGAAGTCTTATAAATAAGTATATAAATAATTTTCACAAAAGTTATGCTGACAAACACCGTATTTTTCGCTCTATAAGACACACCAGACCACAAGACGCACCTAGTTTTTGGAGGAGGAAAACAAGAAAAAAGAAATTCTGAATCTCAGAAGCCAGAACAGCAAGAGGGATTGCTGTGCAGTGAAAGCCGCAATCCCTCTTGCTGTTCTGGCTTCTGGGATAGCTGCGCAGCCTGCATTCGCTCCATAAGACGCACACACATTTCCCCTTACTTTTTAGGAGGGAAAAAGTGAGTCTTATAGAGCAAAAAATACAGTAATTTTATTTCGAGGCTTGAACCATATCTGCATATAAAGACAAAATGGAAAATACAGTAGTACCTCTGGTTACATACTTAATTTGTTCTGGAGGTCCATTCTTAACCTGAAACTGTTCTTAACCTAAAGCACCACTTTAGCTAATGGGGCCTTCCTGCTGCTGCCACGCTGCCGGAGGACAATTTCTGTTTTCATCCTGAAGCAAAGTTCTTAACCTGAGGTACTATTTCTGGGTTAGCAGTGTCTGTAACCTGAAGCATATGTAACCCGAGGTACCACTATAGATAAATATGCTAACCGAGGCCCCCTTTGGAATCAGAGGTCCGGGCCAAGTGGCCCATATGGCCCCCCCTCTGTCTGGGCCTGCTGCTCTGTGGTCACCCATGTTGAGCTCATAGCTGTCAACCTTTCCTTTTTTTTGTGGGAAATCCCCTTATTCCAGCTCCGTTTCCCGCTGCTCTCCTGGATTGTTAGATATCCCGTTGTCTGTCCCTGGGACAGGTGAGGCTGCTGATCCCTTATTTTCGAGGCTGAAAGTTGACAGCTATGGTTGAGCTGCTTATAAGAAAGCGAAAGAGGAGCCCTGCTCCTTCAGCATCCTGGCCGGCTGGCTAGCTGGATGCCTCCTGGAAGATCACAAGAAAAGGTGAACAGCAGCCACACACACACACACACACCCTCCGTTTCTCTGTTCCCAGCATTACAAGTCCTCCGAGGTAGACTGCCCCTGAACTCGGAGGCTCCATTTCCTTTAACGCAGCTACTGGCGTTCAGGAACGCGGCTGCCAACAAACAGCCGCGTCGGAAGCAAGTTGAGGGGAAGAACATCCAGGTGAAAGTTGGAAACATGAGTCACGCGTATGGATTTAAAACAGGCGCTTAGTTGAAAGGAAGTGGCGGTTGTGTGTGTGTGTGATCCGCTGTTTGTTAGCCTGAATGGATGGCTAAAGTATGCTGAACATGCGAGGGGGGGGGTGTTCCTTCATCAGCCCCAAAGGGGCTGGAGCCATGCAAGACACCTGGGGGCTTTGGAACGACCGACATCTTCTTTGAAATGTGTTTTCTGAAGATAATGCTGTGTGCATTGGAAGGAATTGGGGCCAGACAAATTCATGGAAGATAAGGGATCAATGGCTACTAAGGTTGTTGTTGTTGTTGTTGTTTAGTCATTTAGTCGTGTCCGACTCTTCGTGACCCCCTGGGCCAGAGCACGCCAGGCACTCCTGTCTTCCACTGCCTCCCACAGTTTGGTCAAACTCATGCTGGTAGCTTCAAGAACACTGTCCCACCATCTCGTCCTCTGCCGTCCCCTTCTCCTTGTGCCCCCCATCTTTCCCAACATCAGGGTTTTTTCCAGGGAGTCTTCTCTTCTCATGAGCTGGCCAAAGTCTTGGAGCCTCAGCTTCAGGATCTGTCCTTCCAGTGAGCACTCAGGGCTGATTTCCTTCAGAATGGATAGGTTTGATCTTCTTGCAGTCCGTGGGACTCTCAAGAGTCTCCTCCAGCACCAGAATTCAAAAGCATAAATTCTTCAGTGATCAGCCTTCTTTATTATGGTCCAGCTCTCACTTCCATACATCACTACTGGGAAAACCATGGCTTTTACTGTACAAACCTTTGTTGGCAAGGTGATGTCTCTACTTTTTAATATGCTGTCTAGGGTTACCAGTTTTTTTTCAATGAATCCGGGGACACTTTTAAACTTCCTACTAAATAGATGGATTTTGTCAGGGGAACTGACTTGTAAATCCAGGTACTGACCACAGTTGGGGAGAGCTCTGCTCTTCCACTCGTGTCAGATTCCTGCCTTGCAGCGGGTTGGACTAGAAATAATAATAATAATAATAATAATAATAATAATTTTATATATACCCCGCCCTCCCCAGCCAAGACCGGGCTCAGGGCGGCTAACACCAAATATAAAACAATTGATTGAAATACAGCTTAAAGAATAAGATTAAAATACAACATTAAAACATTAAAATGCAACCTCATTTCAGTGGAAACGCAATCAAAAACTTTTTTGGGGATGAAAACGTCAAGTCTTCACCAAGGCCAACTATCCAGACTGGTCCTACATGGGCCAGAAAAAGCCAGGGAAGTCTCCAAAGAGGAGTTCCATCACAGAAGGAAAAAGGAAAGAGGGGGAGGGGATCAAGTTGATTCCAAGCCAAAGGCCAGGCGGAACAGCTCTGTCTTACAGGCCCTGCGGAAAGAAATCAGATCCTGCAGGGCCCTGGTCTCATGAGACAGAGCGTTTCACCAGACCGGGGCCAGTGTTGAAAAGACCCTGGCTCTGGTTGAGGCTAATCTGACTTCCTTAGGGCCCTGGACCTCTAGGGTGTTGCTATTTATAGACCTTAAGGTCCTCCGTGGGGCATATCGGGAGAGGTGGTCCCGTAGGTTCGTGGGTCCTAGGCCATGAAGGATGACTCCCTGGGATCCCTTCCAGCTTTACGGTTCTATGATTCTATTTTTAGTAGGCTTCTTGACCATTTGTGATGAAACCCCAGCTGACATGGCGTGTGTGGTTTGTGGTGCTTGCAACATTGCAAATATTGACTCCTGTAAGCGCTGACTCCTGGTCATTGGAATGAGTTGTGCGCCTTACAGGCGTCAGCCATCCCCATAACTTGATTTTGACGCAAGCCGTTTCGGGCCCTTCAAAGCAGCGGTCTTTTCTTGTTTGTTTGTACTGTAAATACTCAATAAACCATTTCCATTCTTTTATAAAAAGTTTGTTATCTTGGTTTCTTATCCTTCCAGTAAGTTTTGCCAGTTCTGCAAAGTCTGCAAGTTTTTGTATTCATTCTTTCTTTGCTGGGTCTTCTGCTTCTTTTGGGGCAAGTAACATTCTTGCTGCTGCAATACCATACATAAATAAGTTTCTATACATTTTAGGTATATATAATCCCAGCTTTTTTTTTTTTTTACAAAGGTTATTTTAAACATCCTTTTCATTTCATTATATATCATTTCCCAGTAAGCTTTAACCTTACTACAAGACCACCACATATGATAAAAAGAACCTTCTTTCTCTTTACATTTCCAACACTTATTCGATTGAGATTTGTACATTTTTGACAACTTACTCAGTGTTAGATACCGCCGATATATCGCTTTCATACGATTTCCTCTTAGACCGTAACATGCTGTAAATTTTATATCCATATTCCACCATCATCCCCATGCTTCCATATTTGAGGTTTTTGTGTGCATGTGGCAAGGCGAAGGAAAACAGTTTCTGTGAATGGTGGTCTCCATTTCAAATTCTGGTTGAGCTGTGCATTTTGCACCAAACAAGACCCATTGCGGATCAGTGAGCCTACACACCCATTTTGGGGGCGGGGGCACAGCCCATTCATGGCTCAGTTCAAATCTCACCTGAGTTTCAAACTAAGGAAGTCTGTGTCTCTCAGCTCCCTTCTCTGCGGGATGAAAACACTGGCCTTCCTGGCAAGGCTGTTGTGAAGGCAGCCCGGCAAACGTATAGATGGGATGCGTACAGAATGCTTGGCTACGTGGACCTTTATGTTGGACTCACCATATCATCCTCATTAGGAATCGTGTGATCCTTTGATGAATATATTAATTCTTGTTGTCGTTTAGTCGTGTCTGACTCTTCGTGACCCCATGGACCAGAGCACACCAGGCACTCCTGTCTTCCACTGCCTCCTGCAGTTTGGTCAAACTCATGCTGGTAGCTTCGAGAACACTGTCCCACCATCTCGTCCTCTGTTGTCCCCTTCTCCTTGTGCCCTCCATCTTTCCCAACATCAGGGTCTTTTCCAGGGAGTCTTCTCTTCTCATGAGGTAGCCAAAGTCTTGGAGCCTCAGCTCCAGTGTAGTGTAGTGGTTAAGAGCGGTAGATTCGTTATCTGGGGAACCGGGTTCGTGTCTCCGCTCCTCCACCTGCAGCTGCTGGGTGACCTTGGGCTAGTCACACTTTGAAGTCTCTCAGCCCCACTCACCTCACAGAGTGTTTGTTGTGGGGGAGGAAGGGAAAGGAGAATGTTAGCCGCTTTGAGACTCCTTCGGGTAGTGATAAAGCGGGATATCAAATCCAAACTCTTCTTCTCTTCTTCTTCTTCTTCTTCAGGATCTGTCCTTCCAGTGAGCACTCAGGGCTGATTTCCCTAAGAATGTATACGTTTGATCTTCTTGCAGTCCATGGGACTCTCAAGAGTCTCCTCCAGCACCATAATTCAAAAGCACCAATTCTTCGGCGACCAGCCTTCTTTATGGTCCAGCTCTCACTTCCATACATCACTACTGGGAAAACCACAGCTTTAATTAATAATAAATAGGAATGCCTAAAACGAGAGGTAGAGACATGGGTGGCGCTGTGGTCTAAACTAAGGTTACCAGATTTTTTTTCAATGAATCCGGGGACACTTTTCAACTTCAATGGATTTTGTATGGGGACTGATTTGTAAACCCGGGGACTGTCCCTGGGAAATGGGGACGTCTGGTAACCTTAGTCTAAACCACAGAGCCTAGGGCTTGCTGATCGGAAGGTCTGCAGTTCAAATCCCCGCCACTGGGTGAGCTCCCGTTGCTTGGTCCCTGCTTCTGCCCACCTAGCAGTTCAAAAGCACATCAAGTGCAAGTAGATAAATAGGTACCACTCCGGTGGGAAGGTAAACAGCGTTACCGTGCGCTGCTCTGGTTCGCCAGAAGCGGCTTAGTCATGCTGGCCACATGACCTGGAAGCTGTCTGCGGACAAACGCCAGCTCCCTCGGCCTATAGAGCGAGATGAGCGCTGCAACCCCAGAGTTGTCTGCGACTGGACTAACGATCAGGGGTACCTTTACCTTTACCCTTAAAACGAGAGGTGCTCAAGTGAACATCTGCCCCACCCCAGAGACTCTGGCTGAGAATGTAATGCCAGATTCCTGCCAATTCCTCGGTGGGTAGGAATCGATTGCCACCAGGGCCGGATTTAGGTTTGATGAGGCCCTAAGCTACTGAAGGTAATGGGGCCCTTTCTATGTCCAGCTGTCCTTTGTCAACAACAAATTGTTGCTGTTTTTTGTGTTGAATATATGCTATACAGTGGTACCTCGGGATGCGAACGGGATCCGTTCCAGAGCCCCGTTCACATCCTGAATAGATTGTAAGATGCGACTGTGCGTTTGCGCATGCGCGGGTCATGTTTCGCCGCTTCCGCACATGCGCATGACGTGATTTTGACTGTCTGCGCAAGCGCAAGCGCCAAAACACGGAAGTAACAAGCTCTGTGACTTCTGGGTCGCCCCAGAGCACAACCCGAAAGTACTTATCCTGAAGCATATTTATCCCGAGGTATGACTGTATGGTAATTTATGGACCTAATAGGTATCTCAAGCCATTTGCACATGCAACCAGTCCATGCAGAATTTAGGCACCCTATATATAGAAAGGAGGAAACCCGTGATATTTTAGGGAGCAGGCTAGTAGGTGGGGTCCCATGACTTACATCATAGGAGCCTACACAACACAAAACACTGTTGCTGTATGTAGGTTTTATTTTATTTGTTTTTTATCTTATATTTTGGAACTGTACATCCAGGTTTTTTTCCTTAAATCTTTTTTTGGGGGGCCCAAGAGAGTGGGGCCCTAAGGTATAGCTTGTTTAGCTTCTACGTAAATCCAGCACTGATTGTACACTCTGCATCTGCTCAGAGATAGCCTTTCTCCTTGGTAACCACCTGGGGTTCAACCCTGGCTTCCTACGCCACCCCTCCCCATCTGAAAAGAAAGCTACTGGGGCTGAAGCCTAGGAGGGCTAGACTTTTTCTGGCTCAGTTTATTTTTGTGTTGTACGCATACCCTCCTTGCTCAACGGAAGCCAGCTTTCCACCCACCCTTCTTATCAGGGGAGGGGACTACGCTTTGATTCTGCAGACAAATTTGGCGTTTCCCATTTGCCCCGTTGCCCAGGTGACGATCTCCCTCCCCCCCCCCACTGAGCGAGCTGCATCCCTCCTTTTTGCAGAGGAGGGGGCTCCTCTGGTCCCTGGGAAGACAGGCCCTTGAGGCCTGCAGCAGCAGCAGCAGCAGCAGATTGCAAGGTGGTGATGATGGGGGAAAGGAGGAGGAGGAGGAGGAGGAGGAGGAGGCTGCTGTGGGTTGCCATGGCAACTGGGTGGCAGAGACGTATTGTTGAGGCAGCAGCTATGGGGAAGGCAGGGAGGAGAAGCAGAAGATGCTGGCTTTGGGATGCTGTGTGTGTGTGTGTGTGTGTGTGTGTGTGTGTGTGTGTGTGTGTGGTGTTGGAGAATGTGAGCACTCAGCCTTCTGGTATCCATGGTGCTGGCACTTGGCCTTTTCAGGTGGCCTAAAATATTCCCTTTTTTTTTTGTTCCTATGTACACACACACACACACACACACACACACACACACACCGTCTGATACTTGCTTGCTCACTGTCTCCCCTCAGTCGATGAGATAAAAGGCAGGCTGCATTTTTATAAATAGCCGTCTAAGGACAGGAGTCCAGTCTTTGCTTTTCACGAATGGCAGCAGCCAGCACAATTTTCTAAGGACCAGCTAGTGGTGGAGATGGGACAGAACAGACTTCTGGTTGCAATCGAGGGGCCACCTCCCAGACCCCTGTTTTTGTGCACTGGGGGCTCCTGGGTACCCCTGGGCTTTTGAACCTGCGATGTGGCCAACTGCGGGAAACCAGAAAGCGGTATCTGAGCACAAGAGGGCTCTGTGGCTTCCGCCAATTTCAGAGGCCTCATACTGTAGAAGCAAGGCATAGCTTCCATGGCTAGTAGCCATCAATAGCCCTCTCCTCCACAAATCTTCCCCAATCCTCTTCCTTGAAAGAATATACGTTTCCCATAATTTTACAGTTACTATCACTTATCATATAACAACAACAACAATTTATTTGGACTATAAATCCCATCAGACCCTGGAGACTATGGGAGTTGTACAGTGGTGCCCCGCAAGACGAATGCCTCGCAAGACGAAAAACCCGCTAGACGAAAGGGTTTTCCGTTTTTCGAGGCGCTTCGCAAGACGAATTTCCCTATATTCTTGCCTCGCAAGACGAAAACGTCTTGCGAGTCTTGCGAGTTTTTTACCTTTTTTCCACCTTTTTCTAAGCCGCTAATAGCCGCTTAGCCGCTAAGCCGCTAATAGCGCTAATCCGCTAAGCTGCTAATAGGGATGCTTCGCAAGACGAAAAAAACGCTAGACGAAGAGACTCGTGGAACGGATTAATTTCGTCTTGCGAGGCACCACTGTATTCCAGAACCTGTGAAGGGCAGCAGGTAGGCAAAGGCCTTTATCCTTTGATGCTCCCACCATCAGTAATGGGCCAGAAGGACCAGGGATCTGACTCACTACACAAAGCACCTTCAAGTGTTCATGTCTTACAATTAATAATAATAATAATAATAATAATAATACCCCGTCCATCTGGCCAGGCCTCCCCAGCCACTCTGGGCGGCTTACAACAGTATATTAAAACACAATAAAACATCAAACATGGATACTTCCCTAAACAGGGCTGCCTTCAGATGCCTTCTAAAAGTCAGATAGTTGTTTATTTCCTTGACATCTGATGGGAGGGCGTTCCACAGGGCGGGTGCCACTACTGAGAAGGCCCTCTGCCTGGTTCCCTATAGCTTGGCTTCTCACACTGAGGGAACCGCCAGAAAGCCCTCGGAACTGGATCCCAGCGTCCGGGCAGAACAATGGGGGTGGAGACGCTCCTTCAGGTATACTGGGACTTTGAAGCCGTTTAGGTGGACATGTAGGAAAATACAGGTATTCTGGGAGAGTATACATGTAGAACTGCAAAAAATGCTAAAGATCTCATTCAATAAAAAACCAGAGGCCTACCTCCTGGGAATAACAGATTTGGATATTCCACAAAAGAGGAAGGGTATCTTTTTATATGCGACGGCGGCAGCAAGAGTTTTGATCGCAGCAAAATGGAAGAGTAATGAAATCCCCTCTATACAAGATTGGATCCAAAAGCTGACAGAATATGCTGAATTAGATGGTTTATCAGAAAAAAATAAAGAATAAATCCAAACAGGAATTTGTTTCTAAATGGGAGGTTTTCAAAGAATATCTGAAAAATAAATATAGTAGTTTAAATTCTGTTGCAGCATTCGAGGAACTTCAGTAATAGTTGCTAGGTAGAGAGAAGAAATTAGATTTATTGAGAATAAGTTTAATTATGAAAAAAATGTGTATTGGCAATAAGTAATTTGAACTTGAAATATGGAATAGACGGGAAGTTGGGTCTTTAGTGTTAAGACCAATAGATGTTTTATTGTTTGCCAAGAAAATTATGTGTCTATGGTTATTTTTGTAATTTGTGTGTAATTTGGTACTTGTGTTTTTGTGTGTGTGTGTTTTCTTGTTTTTTCTTGTTGTATAAATAAATATTTTTTTTAAAATAAATAAATAAATAAATAAATAAATAAATAAATAAATAAATAAGAAGCCGTTTAGGGCTTTAAAGGTCAGCACCAACACTTTGAATTGTGCTCGGAAACATACTGGGAGCCAATGTAGGTCTTTCAAGACCGGTGTCATGTGTTCTCGGCGGCCACCCCCAGTCACCAGTCTATATTCTTTGACTTCCCCACACATCCCTCCATGGGTTCTTGTTGAGCCTTAATTACCACCCCTCTTCTAGTGGTTTCTAACTGCTGCTCATATATCTAGCCCCACTTGGAAATAATCTGGTTACAGTGGAATCTCAGGTTGTGGACGTAACCTGTAACGGAGGCACGTCCGCAACCCGCAGCGTTCGCAAATAGAAGCCGCGCGTCTGCAAAAGCACGTGGCATGATTTGGCGCTTCTGCGCATGCGGCACAACCCAGAAGTTATCAAATCTGTTATCAAAACCTTCTAAGTCCAATAATTCTTTATTTTCTAATTTTATCAGTTCTTTCAACTAGCAAAGACATGCTGCTTCGTAATATAACTTCAAATCTGGCAGGGCAAAGCCTCCTCTTTCCTTCACATCTGTTAATAACTTAAATTTAATTCTCGGCTTTTTGCCCTGCCAGATATACTTTGAAATCGTTCTTTGCCATTCTCCAAAAATTGTTATCCCCTTTATTATGGGGATAGTCTGAAATAAAAATAACATCTTCAGAAGGACGCTCATCTTTATCGTAGAAATTCTACCCCAAAAAGATAGTTCATTCTGCCCCACACCTCCAGATCTTTCCTTATCGCGTTCCATACCGGTATATAATTGTTCTGAAATAAATCAATGTTTTTAGGAGTTAACCAAATTCCTAAATATTTTACCTTTTTAACCACCTCTATCTCTGTTTGCTGTTGCATTGCTTCTATGGTACTTTGCTCCATATTTTTCGCAATTATTTTGGTTTTCTTCTTATTTAGTTTGAACCCCACCACTTTCCCAAATTGTTCAATCTCTTCTAATACTTCTTTTACACTTACTATTGGTTCTTCAATCGTTATTACCAGATCATCAGCAAAGGCTTTAACTTTATATTCATTCTGACCAACTGTTATCCCTTTTATTAATTTATTTTGTCTATCGCATTAAGAAAGACTTCCAGGACCATTATAAACAACAATGGTGAAAGCGGACATCCCTGCCTGGTTCCTTTAGATATTTTAATATCTTCTGTTATCACATTATTTACAATCAACTTAGCTCTCTGTTCTGTATAAATTGCCTTTATCCCATTGAAGAACTCTTTTCCCACTTCCATACACTCCAGGTTTTTCAACATAAAGTCCCATGTTATATTATCAAAAGCCTTTTCCGCATCCACAAACATAAGTATAGCCTGTTTCTCATTCCTGGCAGTCAGATATTCCAAAATATCTATTATATTCCGTACATTATCCTTCATCTGTCTGCCTGGAGGAAGCCTGCTTGATCCTTATGAATAGTTTCTATTAATATCTTTTTCATTCTTCTTGCTAAAATCCCTGCAAAAATTTTATAGTCTGTATTCAGCAATGAGATAGGCCTATAATTTTTAACTTGGGTTAAGTCCGAGTCCTGTTTTGGGATAAAGGTAATAAATGCTTCTTTCCACGTTTCCGGGATGTCTCTTTCCTTTGAAATATTATTCATAACTTCCTTTAAAGGTAACATCAAAACATCTTGTAACTCTTTATAATAGTCTGATGTAAATCCATCTGGTCCCGGGCCACAGAGAGGTTAGGCTGGCCTCAACTAGAGCCAGGGCTTTTTTGGCTGCGGCTCCAACCTGGTGGAACGCTCTGTCACAAGAGACAAGGGCCCTGCAGGACTTGACATCTTTCCGCAGGGCCTGCAAGACAGAGCTGTTCCACCTGGCCTTTGGTCAGGGCGCAGCCTGACTCCCTCCTTTGGCAATCTTTACAAGACTTTAGTTTATGGTTGCCATTAATTTTGATTTTAATTCATTTTTATAATGTTTTATAATGTTGTACTGTTTTAGTGTTGTTAGCCGCCCTGAGCCCGGCTTCGGCTGGGGAGGGCGGGATATAAATAAAATTTATTTATTTATTATTATTATTATTATTATTATTATTATTATTATTATTATTATTATTATTATTTCCCTCTCTTCAATTCCTTTATGACCTCTTTTATCTCATCTATTTCTATTAGGGTATTCAGTTGGTCTTTTTTTTGTCTGCCGGGATCTTTTGCACCTTTTTCTCTCTTAAAAATCTCTCTATTTTCCTCATATTGTTCCTTTCCTTATTTTTATATTGCACAATTTCTGTTCCCATCCTGAAGCAAAGTTCTTAACCTGAAGCACTATTTCTGAGTTAGCGGAGTCTGTAACCTGAAGCGTATGTAACCCAAGGTACCACTGTATAAAACACTGATTAAAATACAACTTAAAAACAGCATAAAACAGCATAGAATGCAACATAAAATGCAGCCTCAACATCAATAAAATTCTAAAATTCAGGGGTTATTTTGGGGTGACAACGGCAAAAACCCAGTCAGTAGACACTGAATGATGACCAGGGCTAACTGGCCAAGTTGGTCCTACTAGGGCCAGCAAGGAGACCAGGGAGACCCAAGCCTCAGGCCAGCCCCACCTGTAGGGTCGTCATACTGCAGCCCCCGCAAGTCCATTAAAAAACCTCTCAATTGTTTTCTCCCCAATTCAGGGACCACGGAGCGCGTGTGTCTGGTTCAAGGCACAGCGGAAGCCCTCAACGCCGTCCACAACTTCATTGCCGAAAAGGTCCGGGAGATCCCCCAGTCCGTAGTGAAGCCGGAATCGGTCAATATCCTGCAGCCTCAGACAACCATGAATCCTGACCGAGCCAAGCAGGTGAGTGAGCACGGGAGCAAATTGCTTGTTTGCTAGAGGGGTTGTGAGCTGGGAGCTTCAGGTAAAAGGTAAAGGGACCCCTGACCATTAGGTCCAGTCGTGACCAACTCTGGGGTTGCGGCGCTCATCTCACTTTATTGGCCAAGGGAGCCGGCGTACAGCTTCCGGGTCATGTGGCCAGCATGACTAAGCCGCTTCTGGCTTAGTCATGGCGAACCAGAGCAGCGCACGGAAACGCCGTTTACCTTCCCGCCAGAGTGGTACCTATTTATCTACTTGCACTGGTGTGCTTTCGAACTGCTAGGTTGGCAGGAGCAGGGACTGAGCAACGGGAGCTCACCCCATCACGTGGATTCGAACCGCTAACCTTCCGATCGGCAAGCCCAAGAGGCTCAGTGGTTTAGACCACAGCGCCACCCGCATCCCCTTTCCGCTAACTTAAAAAGGTAAAGGGGCCCCTGACCATTAGGTCCAGTCGTGACCAACTCTGGGGTTGCAGCACTTATGTTGCTTTATTGGCCGAGGGAGCCGGCATACAGCTTCCGGGTCGTGTGGCCAGCATGACTAAGCGCTTCTGGCGAACCAGAGCAGCGCACAGAAATGCCGTTTACCTTCCTCTGGAGCAGTACCTATTTATCTACTTTTACTGGTGTGCTTTCGAACTGCTAGGTTGGCAGGAGCAGGGACCGAGCAACGGGAGCTCACCCCGTCACGGGGATTCGAACTGCCGACCTTCTGATCACAAGCCCTAGGCTCTGTGGTTTAACCCACAGCGCCACCCGCGTCCCTGGGAGCTTCAGAGCGCCCCTTAAAAATTATAAGGTAATCTTGGCTGGATCAGGCCAAAGGCCAGCCTGTTTCAGAGGCAGGGAACCTTAGTCCTGGGTGCCAAATGTGGCAGCCCCCTGGGATCACCTATCTGAGAGTTGCCATATTTCACAAAGCGAAAATCCAGACACAAAGTCGTTGAACTTTTTTGGGCAGAGCTGTTGAGCTTTTTAATTTAGTGATGGCCAAAGCTGACCAAATGAGCTATTTTAAAGGAAATTCATCACAAATTTCAAGGAAATTCACCAGATTCCCTCTCCCCACACACCGCGCCAACTCTACTTCGCACCCCAAGTGGTTTTTGCCTGGCTGGAATGTGTCCTTCAACTCTGACAACATCCCTTGCTTGCCTGAATTAAGGAAAGAGGGTTGTTTGTGTGTGCACAGAAATCAGCTTGCTGTGCGAAGGCGAAAATGGATATTCCTTTCCCCTCCCACTTTTGGCTCTGGCCCCACCCATCACTTTCATGCGGCCCTCGGAAGGTCGTCTAAAAGAAAATTCGGCCCTCAGGCTGATACACGTTCTCTACCCCCGGTCTTTCCCCACATCCTCTGTTTGATAGTTCCCACCAGAAGAAGAACACAAAGGCAACAGACCATCATTTGATATGTGTCCCCAGCAGCTGGTATTGCATTTCGTTTCGCTTTTAATTTGTATGCCCCCTTTCTGTGTTGCTATACGCAAGGCGGTATACAAGCTGAAGAAACAAGAATGATCACACATCATAGGGCAATGTGGTCCAATACGAGAAAAGCCAAAATGGAAACATAACTTTACAATAAGCAATGTCTATCGGATTAAAGCTGTGTTGAATAATCCATTGAAGCAGAACAGAACCCAGTGGCATCAAATATCAGCAAGTCATAAACGGAAATTCATTCTTCGCCACTGCGATAAATACCGTATTTTTTCCTCTATAAGACTCACTTTTTCCCTCCTAAAAAGTAAGGGGAAATGTGTGTGCGTCTTATGGAGCGAATGCAGGCTGCGCAGCTATCCCAGAAGCCAGAACAGCAAGAGGGATTGCTGCTTTCACTGCGCAGCGATCCCTCTTGCTGTTCCGGCTTCTGGGATTCAGAATATATTTTTTCTTGTTTTCCTCCTCCAAAAACTAGGTGCGTCTTGTGGTCTGGTGCATCTTATAGAGCGAAAAATACAGGAATTGCTAAAATGTGATGAATAAAACAGAACAGCAAGTCACAATGCATAAAATACCACAATGCGTACAAAACCATGTAAAAAGATCAAATTGAGAAACAAAGACACACAACTTAGAAAATTATTATTATTATTATTATTATTTCAAAAAAATCCCTGAACTCCTCTCTTCCCAACTGCTTCTGTTATTCTCATAGTCATGGTCTGGACAAGGTTCTCAGGTTCTGGAGGGTGGGGAAAGGCATCTATCTATCTCTATCTCTATCTCTATCTCTATCTCTATCTCTATCTCTATCTCTATCTCTATCTCTATCTCTATCTATCATCTCTATCATCTATCTATCTATCATCTATCTATCTCTCTAATCTATATCTATCAATCATCTATCTATCTATCTAATCTAGCTAGCTAGCTAGCTATCATCTATCTAGCTAGTTATCATCTCTCTCTCTATATATGTATATCTATCTATCTATCATCTATCTATCTATCTATCTATCATCTATCTATCTATCTATCTATCTATCATCTATCTATCTATCTATCATCTATCTATCTATCTATATCTATCTATATCTATCTATCTATCATCTATCTATCTATCATCTATCTATCTATCTATCTATCTATCTATCTATCTCTCTCTCTCTCTCTCTCTCTCTATCTATCTATCTATCTATCTATCTATCTATCATCTATCTATCAATCTATCAATCTATCATCTCTCTCTAATCTAGATCTATCTATCATCTCTCTCTCTCTCTCTCTCTCTCTCTCTCTCTCTCTCTATCTATATCTATCTATCTATCTATCTATCTATCTATCTATCTATCTATCATCTATCTATCTATCTATCTATCATCTATCGAGGGTGCTGATAGCATGCAGGAAGACTGCATTTATATTTTCTCCAATAGACCCTTTCCTCTTAACCAAGGGAGGGTTTGGCTAAAAAGAGCCCGGCTGGGGGTGGGGGTGTCTTTCTCCCACTTGAGGTTGTTGTGTGTGCAAGAGGCTGGCCCGTCCGACAGCTTTCCATTGTCAGTTGGTTGTGCCGTTGCTATGGCACAGCGAAGGGAAGGCCGCTTTGGGCTGAAAGCTGAAAACAAGGATTATGACAGAGGGAGGGTTGGGCGGGGGGGGGGGGAGAGTATGGAAGAGAGAGTTTATGTGGCTGGTAGAATAAGGGACAATGAAACAGGAATCCTGTCACCCCTGACAGCCGAGGAAGGGTCTTTCCTTGCCTTGAGAAGCTGGGAGGGAATGCCTCCCCCCCCCCAAAAAAAGATGTTACATCTAGAACTGCCTTATGCCAAGTCTAGCCCAGCAAACAGAGTTGAGACTAGAAGACGCCTGATTTTATTTGCTTATTTCATTTAAAGCATTTCATGCGCCTTTAAGAAGGTTCTCAGGGGCAGCTGACGAACACAGTGATACACGGTTTGTTTGGCGATGAACATATAGGAAAAGAAAAGAAAATACAACTGAATGAAAATTAAAATTTCACACACAATGCGAAATATAAATGTGGGCTGTTTCATTCACAACCCATAGAAAAAATAATGGCTATTACTGGTGCTGGTGGATAGTAAAATTATTTCAAATGTTTGTTTTAAATATCAGGGTATTGTTCTTGAGGTCTTAGGATAGCTTCATTTTAAAGCTGAACAACTAAGATTTTTAAAAAGAAAAGGATTGAAGGCCTTGACAGAAATGGCACAGGAGGGAAAATGCGCTCAGTGTCCTTTGAACACAGAAAGTCTCAGGTTTAATTCCCAGCAGCACCTCACCAAGTAATAATAATAATAATAATAATAATAATAATTAATATCCCGCCCTCCCCAGCCGAAGCCAGGCTCAGAGTGGCTAACAACAGTAAAACGATAAAACATTCTAAAATAATTTCATTATAAAATTAATTCCAATCAAATTAATGGCAACCATTGGGCTAGAAGTTCTGTGAGGATTGCCAAAGGAGGAGGTCAGACTGTGCCTTGGCCAAAGGCCTGGTGGAACAGCTCCGTCTTGCAGGCCCTGCGGAAAGATGTCAAGTCCCGCAGGGCCCTAGTCTCTTGTGACAGAGCGTTCCACCAGATCAGTAGGGCTGATCATGTCTCCTTTGAAAGCCTGCAGGAGAGCTGTTGCCAGTCAGAGAAGACAGCACTGGGGTAGATGGAGTGCTGCAATTTGACATGGTCCCTAGGAGAGGTCAGCCTAATGACTGGAGCAGACGCAGCGAGGCATCAGTCTGAACGACTACCTGCAAGGATGTCACAGCAAGGATTTCATGAGAGACTAATTTTAGCACTAAAGTATCTGGAAACAGGACACAAATTGGGGCAGGTCGCTCAGAGTGCTTATGAGTTAAATTAGCGGATGAGGACTGATGCGCTTCCAAAGGTAGAAGGGATGCTTCTGTGTGGGGGGTCTACAAATTTGGCCGGGCCGTTGCGGCCAACCCCAGATTACTGGTCCACAGGACACTGCCCCCCTCCCCAAATATTTGGCAGCCTTGTTCCTGGTTACAGTCGTAACTTGGTTTCCGAACAGCTTAGTTCTCAAATGTTTTGGCTCCCGGACGCCGCAAACCTGGAAGTGAGTGTTCTGGTTTGCGAACTATTTTTGGAAGCCAAACACCTGACAGGGCTTCCGTGGCTTCCAATTGGCTGCAGGAGTTTCCCATCATCCCTGACTGCTGGTCTTGTTAGCTAGGGATGATGGGAGTTGTAGTCCCAAAACAGCTGGAGGGCCGAGTTTGGGGATGCCTGAAATATTCCATCATCTGTCTCCCCAGCTTCAAACTCTTTTCTTTTTGCACTCATTGCATTTGTGCCTGGGGTGGGGGCAGCGGGGGGCACATACAGCAATGACCAGAATTGTGGAGCCTTGTTAATGTCATATGTGTCAGGTTTTCTGCCCCTTCTTTGACCACAGGAGTGTCTTCAACATCTATTTTCAGAGCTGGCCAGGTCCTCCTGCCTGGAGGAGACAGTTCCCAGATTACATGGCTTCCCCCTCAGTTTGGGTAAAGCACCCCGGCTGCCAGCAGAGAAAGACTTTCTCCTCTGGTTCCCTGCTCTCTCCTGGTCCCGTTGCCACTAATCCAGCACCCTTGCTCTCTGGGTTGGACGAGGCGACGGATTTCGGGAGGTGCCTGTCGCTCAATTACATAAGAGCATTTCCTTGCTAAATCGGGACGGTTTTCTGCTTTCTCGGCAGTTATATAAAGGCATTGGGGTGGCCAGGGTTGAGGAGACCCCTCCCTCTCCGTCAGAAAGCCCCTGAAGCCATCACTGCAAACACCCACTCTTCCACCTCCTCCCCCTTCGCCCCATGTGCCAGCTTTCCTCGCATCATCTTCTGCCGCTGCCTTCCAACCGTTCCGCAAAGTCTGCCGAAATCTCCAAAGCCAGAACAGGCTCACTGGAAAGGAAGCCCAAAATCAGGGGTCAGCAAGCTTTTTCAGCAGGTCCGCTGTCCCTTAGACCTTGTGGGGGGCCAGACTATATTTTTTTTTGGGTGGGGGGGAGGATGAACGAATTCCTATGCCCCACAAATAACCCAGAGCTGCATTTTAAATAAAAGCACACATTCTACTCATGTAAAAACACCAGGCAGGCCCCACAAATAACCCGGAGATGCGTTTTAAATAAAAGCACACATTCTACTGATGTAAAAACATGCTGACTCCACGGATCGGATTGAGAAGGTGATTGGGCCGGATCCTGTCCCCGGGCCTTAGTTTGCCTTTGTTGTTGTTGTTTAGTCGTATAGTCGTGTCCGACTCTTCGTGACCCCCTGGGCCAGAGCACGCCAGGCACTCCTGTCTTCCACTGCCTCCCACAGTTTGGTCAAACTCATGTTGGTATCTTCGAGAACACTGTCCCACCATCTCGTCCTCTGCCGTCCCCTTCTCCTTGTGCCCCCCATCTTTCCCAACATCAGGGTCTTTTCCAGGGAGTCTTCTCTTCTCCTGAGGTGGCCAAAGTCTTGGAGCCTCAGCTTCAGGATCTGTCCTTCCAGTGAGCACTCAGGGCTGATTTCCTTCAGAATGGAGAGGTTTGATCTTCTTGCAGTCCATGGGACTCTCAAGAGTCTCCTCCAGCACCATAATTCAAAAGCATCCATTCTATGGCGATCAGCCTTCTTTATGGTCCAGCTCTCACTTCCATAAAGGTAAAGGTAAAGGTAAAGGGACCGCTGACCATTAGGTCCAGTTGCGGACGACTCTGGGGTTGCAGCACTCATCTCGCTTTATTGGCTGAGGGAGCCGGCGTACAGCTTCCGGGTCATGTGGCCAGCATGACTAAGCCGCTTCTGGCGAACCAGAGTAGCACACGGAAATGCCGTTTACCTTCCCACTGGAGTGGTACCTATTTATCTACTTGCACTTTGATGTGCTTTCGAACTGCTAGGTGGGCAGGAGCAGGGACCGAGCAATGGGAGCCCACCCCGTCGCAGGGATTTGAACTGCCGACCTTCTGATCAGCAAGTTCTAGGTTCTGTGGTTTAACCCACAGCGCCACCGTGTCCCTCTCACTTCCATACCCATGCCCAAAATGCTTGTCTTAAACATGTTCCTCCACACATTTCATGGCATTTCCTCTCCTTCCTTGCCTCTCGCTCTTTATTTTGGGGTATAATTCTGCATAAGAACGAAACGCGGCATTGCCTGCACAGCTACTCAGAATTAATCTCCCTTTCGTTGTTATTATTTTAATGAGAAAAAGGCAAGTTTCTGGATCTCGTGGTCGTGAAAATCTGTTAGGTTGGTTGGGAGCAGCGCCTGTAGAAATCTCAGAAGCCAGTGGAGTTACTGAATAAGATTTCGGGAGAAGGCCTTAACTCCTTGGAAGATCATCTGCTTTGCATGTAGATGGACCCAGGTTTTATCTCCAGCAGGCCCAGGTAAGAAAGGTCTGAAACCCTGGAGAGCTGCTGCCAGCCAGTGTAGATAATAATAATAATAATAATAATAATAATAATAATAATAATAATAATAATATTTTTGTTTATACCCCACCCATCTGGCTGGGCCTCCCCAGCCACTCTGGGCGGCTTCCATAGAAACCAAAAATACACTAAAATATCACACGTTAAAAACTTCCCTGAACAGGACTCCCTTAAGATGTCTTCTGAATGTCAGGTAGTTGTTCATCGCTTTGACATCTCATGGGAGGGCGTTCCACAGGGTGGGCGCCACTACCGAGAAGGCCCTCTGTCTGGTTCCCTGTAACTTGGCTTCTCGCAATGAGGGAACCGCCAGAAGGCCCTCGGCGCTGGACCTCAGTGTCCTGGCAGAATGATGGGGGTGGAGGCGCTCCTTCAGGTATACTGGACCGAGGCCGTTTAGGGCTTTAAAGGTCAACACCAACACTTTGAATTGCGCTCAGAAATGTGCTGGGAGCCAATGTAGGTCTTTCAAGACCTGTGTTACATGGTCTCGGCGGCCACCCCCAGTCACCAGTCTAGCTGACGCATTCTGGATTAGTTTCCGGGTCACCTTCAAAGGTAGCTCAACGTAGAGCGCATTGCAGTAGTCCATTCAGGACCAGGGAATCCTCCACACCTGCCCGCCTCCTGTCCCCCAAAAACAGTAGTTCTGTCTTGTCAGGATTCAACCTCAATCTGTTAGCCGCCATCCATCCTCCAACCGCCTCCAGACACTCACACAGGACCTTCACCGCCTTCACTGGTTCTGATTTAAAAGAGAGCTAGAGCTGGGTATCATCTGCATACTGATGAACACCCAGGCCAAACCTCCTGATGATCTCTCCCAGCGGCTGCATGTAAATGTCGAAAAGCATGGGGGAGAGGACAGAACCCTGAGGCACCCCACAAGTGAGAGCCCAGGGGTCTGAACACTCATCCCCCACCACCACTTTCTGAACACGGCCCAGGAGGAAGGAGCGGAACCACTGTAGGACAGTGCCCCCAGCTCCCAGCCCCTCAAGACGGTCCAGAAGGATGTTATGGTCGATGGTATCAAACGCCGCTGAGAGATCCAGCAGAACTAGGAAACAGCTCTCACCTTTGTCCCTAGCCTGCCGGAGATCATCAACCAGTGTGACCAAGGCAGTTTCAGTCCCATGATGAGGCCTGAATCCCGACTGGAAGGGATCCAAATGGTCCGCTTCTTCCAGGCGTGCCTGGAGTTGTTCAGCAACCGCTCGCTCAAGACAACATCAGTGCAGGCAAGATCAAGGGTCTGATTGTGTGTAAAGTCAGCTCTGTAGGTTCCTATACTTCACTGACTAGGAAAGCTTGCTTCCATGTTTAGAGTAGCTCTCTTAGAGTTCCCCTTAACCAGCAAGATCTGACTGGCCTAAGCAAAGACCGAAAAATCATGCAGATGTGGTACCTCGGGTTACATACACTTCAGGTTACACACTCCGCTAACCTAAAAATAGTGCTTCAGGTTAAGAACTTTGCTTCAGGATAAGAACAGAAATCGGGCTCCAGCGGTGTGGCGGCAGCAGGAGGCCCCATTAGCTAAAGTGGTGCTTCAGGTTAAGAACAGTTTCAGGTTAAGTACGGACCTCCGGAATGAATTAAGTACTTAACCTGAGGTACCACTGTAGTAATAACAATAATATATTATTTATACCCCAGCCACTCTGGGCGGTTCCCAACAAAATATTACAAACACGATAAAACATTAAAAACTTGGCTAAACAGGGCTGCCTTCAGAAGTCTTCTAAAAGTCAGATAGTTGTTTATTTTCTTGACATCTGAAGGGAGGTTGTTCCACAGGGCGGGCGCCACTACCGAGAAGGCCCTCTGCCTGGTTCCCTGTAACCTCACTTCTCACAGTGAGGGAACCACCAAAAGGCCCTTGGTGCTGAACCTCACTGTCCAGGCTGAACGATGGGGGTAGAGACGCTCCTTCAGGTATACTAGGCTGAGGCCGTTTAGGGCTTTAAACACTTTGAATTGAGCACCAAACTTTGAGTTGTGCTCAGAAACATACTGGGAGCCAATCTAGGTCTTTCAGGACCAGTCTAGCTGCCGCATTCTGGATTAGTTGCAGTTTCTGGGTCACCTTCAAAGGTAGCCCCACGTAGAGTGCATTGCAGTAGACCAAGCGGGAGATAACTAGAGCATGCACCACTCTGGTGAGACAGTCGGCAGGCAGGTAGGGTCTCAGCCGGCATACTAGATGGAGCTGGCAGACAGCTGCCCTGGACACAGAATTGACCTGCGCCTCCATGGACAGCTGTGAGTGCTAGGCTGCATATTTCATGTAGGTTCCAGAATTTGATTCCCAAGGGGAGTCAGAATTCTGATTCTCCTTTCCCCTCTTTTCTTCTTAGTTCAGAGCCCTGGCTCACTCACCTCACAGAGTGTTTGTTGTGGGGAAGGAGGGGAAAGGAGATTCTTAGCTGCTTTGAGACTCCTTAGGGTAGTGATAAAACAGGATATCAAATCCAAACTCCTCCTTTTCTTCTTCTTCTTCTTCTTCTTCTTCTTCTTCTTCTTCTTCTTCTTCTTCTTCTTGTGTGTGCATGCCTCAGTTTCTCCCAAGGCTAGGATAAAGGTAAAGGGACCCCTGAGCGTTAGGTCCAGTTGCGGACGACTCGGGGGTTGTGGCGCTCATCTTGCTTTATTGGCCGAGGGAGCCGGCGTACAGCTTCCGGGTCATGTGGCCAACATGACTAAGCCGCTTCTGGCGAACCAGAGCAGCACACAGGAACGCCGTTTACCTTCCCACTGGAGTGGTACCTATTTATCTACTTGCACTGGTGTGCTTTCAAACTGCTAGATTGGCAGGAGCAGGGACCGGACAATGGGAGCTCACCCCGTCGTGAGGATTCGAACCGCCGACCTTCTGATCGGCAAGCCCTAGGCTCTGTGGTTTAACCCACAGTGCCACCCGCCACCGGCTAGGATGCCTGGAGCCAAGCCCTAGGCTGTCTTACTTTAACTCCCGGATATCTCAGTTGGTTAGCGCATCGTGGTGATAATGCAGGTTCAAACCCGCACAGGGAAAGAAACCACCGGTGACCTAGAACAGTCTCAAGCTGGGTGCTCCTGGAAGAATCTGGAGTGTCCCTCCTTCAGGAGCTATTAGGGTGGTTGGGTGAACACAACCACCCTGAACTTGCTGGACCCAACTTTTCCTGAGAGCAGATGAAGACCAGCACTTGAATGTGAGGGTTGGGGGCTGTTGCTCTCCGTGGTGCTGAATATCTCCTTCCTTTGCACTGATAGACTATATGCATTTTCCCCCCGGATGGCAAAAAAGGTCACGGCGGGGAAAGTTCATAAATACAAAAATAAGGAGGGGTGGAGTTTGTGGGATTAATGGCAGGCAGGTGAGTTAGGAATTGAGTCTTTAGGAAAGCATAGAAAACCACCTTCCTTGTAGAGCTTTCGTCAGATTCTGAAGGTGAATCTCTTTACCGTGGCCACTGAGGTATATTTGCGGAGTTATATCTTCGTACCCCTGTGGACCAGAGCATGCCAGGCACTCCTGTCTTCCACTGCCTCCTGCAGTTTGGTCAAACTCATGTTAGTAGCTTCGAGAACACTGTCCAACCATCATGTTGTCGTCCCCTTCTCCCAACATCAGGGTCTTTTCCAGGGCGTCTTCTCTTCTCATGAGGGGGCCAAAGTATTAAATTATTATTGTTATTGTTATTGTTATTGTTATTATTTATTATTATTATTAATACCCCGCCCATCTGGCTGGGCTTCCCCAGCCACTCTGGGCAGCTTCCAAAAAATATTAAAATATTGTAATACATCAAACATTAAAAGCTTCCCTAAACAGGGCTGCCTTTAGATGACTTCTAAAAGTCTGGTGAGGGCGCCACCACCAAGAAGGCCCTCTGCCTGGTTCCCTGTAACTTGGCTTCTTGCAGTGAGGGAACCGCCAGAAGGCCCTCAGAGCTGGACTTCAGTGTCCGGGCAGAACGATGGGGATGGAGACGCTCCCTCAGGTATACTGGACTGGAGCCATTTAGGGCTTTAAAGGTTAGCACTAACACTTTGAATTGTGCTCAGAAATGTACTTGGAGTTGCGGAGTTATATTTGCAAATTGTTTAAACTGATTTGAATATTATTAGCTGCCCCTGCCTTGCCCCAAATGACAAGGTTTTAGTTCGCTACCCAAAATTCTAGACGAAACACGTGGAGGTTTCGATCCATTTTCGATTCGTTGGTTGCGTTTCTGTGCCTCTTCTCGCTCACACATCCCAAAATGGCTTACAAACAATCAGGACAACGTAATCAAACATCACAATCGCATCATAGATCATAGGGTAAAGGTAAAGGTAAAGGTACCCCTGCCCATACGGGCCAGTCGTGTCCGACTTTAGGGTTGTGCACCCATCTCACTTAAGAGGCCGGGGGCCAGTGCTGTCCGGAGACACTTCCGGGTCACGTGGCCAGCGTGACAAAGCTGCTCTGGCGAGCCAGCACCAGCGCAGCACACGGAAACGCCGTTTACCTTCCCGCTATAAAGTGGTACCTATTTATCTACTTGCACTTAGGGGTGCTTTCGAACCGCTAGGTGGGCAGGAGCTGGGACCGAACGACGGGAGCTCACCCCGCCGCGGGGATTCGAACCGCCGACCATGCGATCGGCAAGTCCTAGGCACTGAGGTTTTACCCACAGCGCCACCCGCGTCCCTAGATCGTAGGGAATCATCTCCAAATCATCAGCGAAACAACTGCCTTCTATAAAATGCTATTAACGAAACAACTAAAAATAATAATAAGCTAAGCGGCAGACCCACAACAAAAGGCATATTGTAAGAGTCCCAATGCACTACAACCCTCATAATCTACAAGAGAATATTAATGACAGCACCAGTCTGGCAACCCAGAACAAACTAAGTGCTACGTCATGTGAATTTTAAAATACCGTATTTTTCGCTCTATAAGACGCACCAGACCACAAGACGCACCTAGTTTTTGGAGGAGGAAAACAAGAAAAAAGAAATTCTGAATCTCAGAAGCCAGAACAGCAAGAGGGATTGCTGCGCAGTGAAAGCAGCAATCCCTCTTGCTGTTCTGGCTTCTGGGATAGCTGTGCAGCCTGCATTCGCTCCATAAGACGCACACACATTTCCCCTTACTTTTTAGGAGGGAAAAAGTGAGTCTTATAGAGCAAAAAATACGGTAAATAAATAAATTCCAGAGGTGGCACCCTGATTGCAGCGGGATTAAATCTCTTTGGTGCAGCCCTCCAGCTGCCAGGTGGTTTGTGTGGCTTCTTCAGAATATTTTGAAATCGGGAATTTGCCTCGATGTCGCAGATCAATTCCAATCTAGCAGATTTGACCGAAATTTAGTTAACAGGGTTAAAAGGAAGGTGCCAAGATTAGTTTGCAAGTTGCATGAATATCACAAAAGTCCGCTCCACCCCCCAATAGCTAAGAAGTGGTTGGGCTGGTTGGAATGAAGTTATGTGGTTTTAGCAGAAATGATATAAAGGTCTAAGTAAAAATGGATTGGTAATTAGTGAAAGAAGAGAATGTAAAATTATAGTATATTAAGATAAATTATTAGGATAAAAACAAAGATGGAAAGGATTTGCTGAAATATATAACTGAACTAGAATACAAAAAAAGGGAGGTGTGAGGAGGTCAAGGAAATAAGCAAATGAAAGTTAAGTTATGGGAAGGTCTGATTTGTTTTTAATTGTTTGCATTTTTTTTCTCTTTTTTATTGTGATGTATTGTTTTCTGTTTAATTAGGTGTTTTTCTTTTTTTGTGTAACCTTCAAAACTTTAATAAATAATATATATATATATATATATATATATATATATATATATATATATGTGGTTGGGCTGAAATATTTGATGGTTGGGGGAATCAATGAAGTAAGCTTAATGTAGTTCAAATGTTATATGCAAGCAAATACTAATTTTAGCCTGTCCAAAGATCTGTGCATAAGAGAAATGCATGCTTCATAAACGGCAGTTGGCCTGCAGAAGGTAATGACAGGCTCGGGATGGCTCAGTTCAATCTATAGCATTTACTCCTGTGTTTATTTTTTTAAAATAGTTTTCATTTGATTTTTCAAATATAGATTCATAACAAAACCAAATACATCTCCCTATACAGAGATTTCTCTGAATCTCGAGACCTCCCCCTCATGTCAGCGTTTTCAACCGCATATAATATCAAATCTGTATTTTATATCCATCCATATTATCCATAGAGTTTGTTACATTACAAGTGAGATTAAAATCCTGCTCTTGTTTTCATCTGCTTACAGTGGTCTCTTAAATAATAATTGTTTCCCATTCTTTCTTGAAGTTTTTCTCTTCTTGGTTCCTGAACTTTCCAGTCAGTTTTTGCCATTTCGGCGTAATCCAGCAGTTTACTTTGCCGTTCCTCTTTACTTCTTTCCATCTCTTACTTCCATGTTTTAACTCTGTGGTCCCTCTGCCATTCTGCTAAGGTACCGTATTTTTCGCTCTATAAGACGCACCAGACCACAAGAAGCACCTAGTTTTTGGAGGAGGAAAACAAGAAAAAAAATATTCTGAATCTCAGAAGCCAAAACAGCAAGAGGGATCGCTGCGCAGTGAAAGCAGCAATCCCTCTTGCTGTTCTGGCTTCTGGGATAGCTGCGCAGCCTGCAATCGCTCCATAAGACGCACACACATTTCCCCTTACTTTTTAGGAGGGAAAAAGTGAGTAGCCTTTTTAGGAGGGAAAAATACGGTAGCCTTGCAGCCTGTGGAACCTAAGCAGTTTGAAGGCCCTATAGGTGGAAAAGCAGGAATATATATTAAGGTTACCAGATTTTTTTTCAAAGAATCTGGGGACACTTTTTTTTTTAAAGAGAAAAAATAGTTATTTAAAAATAATAATTAAGAAGTAATATCTTCTCTGCTGTGGTTTCCTCTGTCGCGCGGCCTTCCTCTGGGCCCTGGCCTGCTCTCTTGGTGCGCTAGCCGCCATGGAGTAGGCTTGGGTCAGACCTGGGTTCGGCCATGTGTCCTTGCCCTCCTGGTGCTCTCCAACCTCTCCTCCACAGTGGCGGTGGTGGCACGGCAAGGTTGGGGCTCCCTCCTTTTTTCTCCTTCCTCTTTCTCTCTCTTCCTTCTCCTTCTCCTCTCCTCCTCCTCCTCCCTCCATCGGCTCCAGGATTTTCCTGGCCCCGGAGCGCCGCTGGGCAGTCGGCCGGGTGGCCGGGTGCTCTCACTCCCAGTTCAATTTGGGTTGTGGGGGGGGGTGCCAGCAGTTCCCCCAGTTGGCACACCGGGCGTCCCCGGTTCCCCATTGCAAGGGGCGGCGGCAGCCGCAGTCTCAGCAGCCCAGAGCCAGCCTGGTAGCACAGTTGGCTCTGGCTGGTTTCAGGAGCTTCGTCAACAATGTTTAGACAACACGATGACCATATACATATATAATAGACAATCTATAGAATTCCTTCAAACAATAACAAGTTCAAAATGAAATTTTAGACTCAAAGTCTCTGAAAGTCTTTAAATGAAGCGAGGTACCAAAGATAAGCTGTGAAGCTTTGTGTATTCAGCAAATATAATGTCCAACACTGAACAGAGATTCCGGATATTGACTAGTGTTTCGTAGATCTTTGTCAGTGTGGTGGGAGAATATAGAATTGTTTCATAAACTGAAAATAAAATTTTATAGACGATGACCTGCATGACATATCACTTTACAAAAATTATAAACTGTGATACAAACAGTAATGAAAAAGAGTACATACCTCATCTTATTTCGTGAATGAAAATATCAAATGCTGTGGAACAGTGCTCATGTAATAATGTAGTCACTGCTACTAACAACATTTTTTGAGAAACATATAAAGCCGACTCCAGGTGATGCTAATAACAATGAGGTTGAGTTTAAAGGTACATGCCATGGCGCCCGCCATTTTGCCTCGCCATTTTGTTCCCATATGATGTGTCTTGTGCCATTGAACCCATCACACAACATTCATTCCCTACTAATAAATCTGCAACACTTAAAATATAAATCCAGGGACATTCCAGGGACGGATGATAGATTTGTAAATCCGGGGACTGTCCCCGGGAAACGGGGACATCTGGAAACCATAATATATAAAGGTAAAGGTAAAGGGACCCCTGACCATTATGTCCAGTCGTGACCGACTCTGGGTTTGCGGCGCTCATCTCGCTTTATTGGCTGAGGGAGCCGGCATACAGCTTCCGGTCATGTGGCCAGCATGACTAAGCCGCTTCTGGTGAACCACATCACCACACGGAATCACCGTTTACCTTTCCGCCGGAGCGGTACCTATGTATCTACTTGCACTGGTGTGCTTTCGAACTGCTAGGTGGGCAGGAGCAGGGACCGGGCAACGGGAGATCACCCCGTTGTGGGGATTTGAACCGCCGAACTTCTGATCGGCAAGTCCTAGGCTCTGTGGTTTAACCCACAGCGCCACCCACGTCCCTGTAATATATATACCTGTACGTATAAGTGAAACCTCAAACTCCTCCTCTTCTTCTCTCATTTCCCCCCAACACAGGCCAAGGTGATTGTTCCCAACAGCACAGCCGGGCTGATCATTGGCAAAGGCGGGGCCACGGTCAAGGCCATCATGGAGCAATCTGGAGCCTGGGTGCAGTTGAGCCAGAAGCCCGAGGGCATCAACCTCCAGGAACGCGTGGTGACCATCAGCGGCGAGCCCGAGCAGATCCACAAGGCTGTGGACATCATCGTGCAGAAGATCCAGGAGGACCCGCAGAGCAGCAGCTGCCTCAACATCAGCTACGCCAACATCGCTGGCCCCGTGGCCAACTCCAACCCCACCGGATCCCCTTACGCCAATTCCACGGACGTGCTGCCCGCCGCTGCGGCTGCAGCCACCGCTTCGGGCCTGCTGGGCCACACCAGCCTCGCCGGGGTGGGAGCGTTCCCGGCCGCTCTGCCGGGCTTCTCTGGCAGTGACCTTTTGGCCATCAGCACGGCTCTCAACACCTTGGCGAGCTATGGATACAACACCAGCTCTCTGGGGCTCGGCCTCAACTCAGCCGCCGCCTCCGGAGTGCTGGCCGCCGTGGCCGCCGGCGCGAATCCAGCTGCCGCCGCCGCCGCCAACCTCTTGGCTTCCTACGCCAACGAAGCCTCCACCAGTACCACCACCCCAGCCGGCGCCGTGGGGGCCTTCACGTTGGGTTCCCTAGCCGCTGCCACCGGGGCAGCCAATGGCTACTTGGGGACAGCCTCTCCACTGGTGGCCAGCTCCTTCTTGGCCACGGAGAAGCTGGTGGAAAGCGCCAAAGATATGGTGGAGATTGCCGTTCCGGAGAACCTAGTGGGCGCCATTTTGGGGAAAGGTGGCAAGACGTTGGTGGAATACCAGGAGCTGACGGGCGCCCGCATCCAGATTTCCAAAAAGGGGGAGTTTATCCCGGGTACTAGGAACCGTAAAGTCACCATCACAGGCACTCCGGCCGCTACGCAAGCGGCGCAGTATCTTATCAGCCAGCGAGTAACGTATGAGCAAGGAGTCCGAGCCACCAACCCGCAGAAAGTGGGATAAGAGAGGCCGGAGGGAAGTCTGGGGGAAGGAGTAGAATTCAAGTCAATTCTTTAATCATTAAAATTGTAACCTACCCAACACCAGCCCCAGTCCAGTGTCCATCTCTCTCTCTTACACACACACACACACACACACACACACACACACACACACCCTTCTGCTTGGGAAGCAGCCCAGCATTTGTAATCCTGGACCTTGATTTCGCCAATGGTGCAACCTGTTTGTGTGTGTGTGTATATATACAGATATATATACATATATACACACATATATATGTATATATATATGGCGACATTTTCTTTTCTTTTTGAGTTGATATGGATTTTAATAGAAAAAAAAAACATTTTTTAAGAAAACAAGAAATTCCTCTTTCTTTCCCTCTTTATTTCTGAGTTTCTTAAACAAGAATCACGATTGTGGGGAGGGGAGATCTGTCTCGTAATGTTTCTTGCCCCCCAAGTACCCAGAGTGTAGATCAACTTCCGAATTCCTTGACGGGGAGTGGGCACTTTGTATCCCTCTTCTGGGCCCACGCAGAGTATCAACCTCTGTGGATGCTCCGTAGGCGGGGTTTTCAGAATACATAGCTCTATATCGAGGGAAGCAGAGATGGGGTTCATATCATGGCACAACGGTTCACAAAGTGACATCTGCCCCATGACCTTGAACTCTGAAACTGATGCAGCTCTTTGTCTAATACGCCTGCATTTCGTAGTGAAGCTAAACGTGGGTTTTTCCTACCTGTAGGTAGCGTGGCTTATTCTAAGGTGAGGCTGAGGGGTTGGACTAGAATGGGCTCTGCGTTGGGCAAACGGCTTGGTTGAGGTGATAGGCTTTTCCCCCTTTGATTTTCGCTTTCTTGTTTTTGTCCCTTTGTTTGTTTTACAATACTTCTATGCATAGTTTCTTTTCGGAGGGGGAGCGTGTACGTCCTTTCCCCTCTGTTTATCAGCCCTACTAATCAGAAGAAACAAAACAAACAAACAAAAAGGCAAGGTAAATTTGTTCAGAAAGTTGTAGGTGATGGTGTCTTTATCCCTGTTTATACTGAGGATAATTTTTGGTGAGCCGCGAGTCTTGACAGAGCTCTGAGCTTGTGAGCTTGCTCCTCCTGCGAATTGATGAGCGCCAGCGTTGTAAGAGGGGTGGCACGAATGTAGAACGGGGTCAAAGTAGCAGGGCCTTGTTTCTGCGGATGCGGAAGTCGCACTCCCATCGCCGTGACAGGTGATTCAAGCTACTTTCTCCCTGGGTGTCCCGAGGCGGAGGCCTCCTTTGATGTGCTTGGCTTCTTCCTGTTGTGGCGCCTCTCAGGAATCTCGATTTCTCAGCATCGGGGAGTGGCACTTCCTGTGAGGCTACAATACCCCACATAGGCAAGGCCTCTGTTTTCTTGCGTTCAGAGAGCAAGGAGAAGGGAGCTTCACTCGGTTTCTCAGAGCTTCCCTTGGTTTTTGGGAGCCAAAGTCTCGTTTTCTTTCCGAACGGCCACAAAAAAACACACCCCATCTTTCTCAACAAGTTCACCGCCCTGTTTGATAAAAACCCAGGGGCCAGAACTAGGAAGAGAAGGGCCATTTTGACTCAGCCCTGGGTGCGGCTGTCCAGCCAGGTGTGATTGGCCCATCCTTCAAAGGTGGCACAACTCCTCTTTCCCCTCTGCCTACTCAGTGGAAGCCCGAGGGCCTCCTGAGATGCGTGGAGACAGCTGCCATTGCCAGTATTAGCTCTCTTGAGCAGCACCTGGAGGAGTAGAACTGGAGGAGAGCCAGTGTGGTGTAGTGGTTAAGAGCGATAGACTCGTAATCTGGTGAACCGGGTTCGATTCCCCGCTCCTCCACATGCAGCTGCTGGGTGACCTTGGGCTAGTCACACTTCTCTGAAGTCTCTCAGCCCCATTCACCTCACAGAGTGTTTGTTGTGGGGGAGGAAGGGAAAGGAGAATGTTGGCCGCTTTGAGACTCCTTCGGGTAGTGATAAAGCGGGATATCAAATCCAAACTCTTCTTCTTCCGAAATAAACTATATGTCGACAAGGGGGCTGCTGAAGGCCTCTCTGGACCCCCTGCCCAATTGCGGCTTCCCTTCGACCCACTGCCCCTCCCGCTGGCCTTTCTATAACCAGTATTCCCAGCGGTGAGAAGGGCCTTTATTCCCAGTGACTGGCCCAGTAGGGAACCCAGTTCCTTGCCAGTTCCTGTTTCCGGCGCCCTTGGGACGGTGACAGATGCCGGGTTTGAAACCCAAGAAATGTTGGGGTACGGTTGGCTGTAGCGGCAGCGCAACTCCCCCTTTCTTGGCCCTCATCCCCCCACAACCCGAGTGGCAGCTTTCAGTTTGGTAGCCCAATCGCAGGGCTTTCTGTGTGTTGCTCTGGCCTCTTATCCCTCCATATTTGCCGGCCACTGAAGGTTCAACACTGTCCCACCCATTCACCCGCCCTCAGAAGGGCAATAAATAAATCAGGGTTATCTCCCTGCTATGTTTACATATAGGGCTCGCATCAACCTCTTTAACTCCCGGAGAGGATGTGACCCTATCTGCTTTTTGAAGGTGCCAGCATTTTAAATAGGAACATCCCTCACCCCCAGCTTTGGTGTGTGTCTGTGTCATACTCCCTTGTGGGAACCTTAGGAAAAGCCCAGGGTTTGCCAGAAGGCTGAACAAAACCTGAAGCATATGTGGTGCAATGTCAAACACTGGGTTGCATCAGTCTTTTTCTTTCTTTCTTTCTTTCTTTCTTTCTTTCTTTCTTTCTTTCTTTCTTTCTTTCTTTCTTTCTTTCTGTTTTCGATTAAAAGGTTGCTTGGAAGTTATGTTTGACGGGGGTAGGGTCCCTGCTGCCGGTTGCTCTGGCGGCGTGGCTGTTTCCCTGTCCCAGAACGGGACGACTTCCTGCGTCCAGTTCTCAAAATGTGAAGTGGATGTCTACCTCGTCACCCGGACCTCACCGTGATGCGGCGTACCTGTGGCATGGTGCACAGCTTCCTTTTGAGCTGCGCATCTTGCAGCCGTCATGGCTGGCGCTAGCCTGTGGCGTGGTACTATCTGAGGGTGACCTAACTTGAGCATCTCTGCAAACGTTGGCTTGTTTGTCGTAAGGTTGGCGGCAGGAGAGTTCCGTGCAGCTGAATTTGAGGGGAAGAATCCCGTTTGGAACGGCTGAGACGTTTCAAATTGGGTCAGGAGCCAACTGGGGCATATTTGTGAAGAATCGGGGTGGGAGTGGGGATGAGCGAGAGCAATGATGGTGCCGTCTAACCTTCTGGCGGCTTTTCAATGCGCCCATAGCTTTTGTTAGCACAAATATTATCTCTTGCAGCCTAGACGTGCAACTCTCCTCTTGACCGCAGCTTTGAGGTGTGGACTTGTGCAATATTTCACCCCCTGCTAGAAGGGAAACACTTCCTCCCTGGTTCTATCTGAAGCACGGGGTAAAGTTGGGAGTCGGAGCGGTTGGGAGACTTCTGCACTTCCCCCCCCTCCTTTCTCTAGGCACCTAGGTGATTTTGCTCAAGGGTCAGGCGAGGCCGGCGCTGGGGCCGACTCTGGCCGAGAGATGGGCCCAGATTTGGGGAAGCAGGGGACTCGTTGTTTATTAAGTCTCAGTTCTGTTTTCCTTCTTAGATTGAAAGGAGGGTCTTCAGGCTCTAAAACCACTAGGGAGCAAAAAAACACAAAAAACAAAAAAACTCAAAATGTGAAACTTAAATACTAAAAAAAATAAAATAAAAAATAAGGAAGCAATATCTATATAGTATCTTGCACTGATTTTATGGAGCGAGGGAGAGCTGCCACAGCCAGCGTATTATCCGAGAAAGATTTTGCCGGTCAGTGAAAGAAATGGCCAGTGACCTAATGCTTCTATTGACACTGGCTGAGATTCCGGGCCACCCGGGTGGTTATTTTTCTTCTTAAACGATGAACAAAATATTGCTGCTGTTTTGCAAGTGTGTTGCATATCGAGGGGTGGGGGCGGGGGCGGGGAGGAAGACGAGGAAATGTTTTTGTGCCAAACTCTTAGTCTGCGTCTTTTTTAATACTATGGATGTGTAAGACAAAAAGGGAAACCCCTGCCTCAGCACCCCTATCTTCACAATGCTGCAGATATTTTGACAGTGTATTCTGAGGCTGTGATTTCTACTCCTTCCTGCTGTTTCTCCCCTTCCCCTCCCACCCCTCCCTTCTACTATGGGATCTCATGAGCACTTTCATTATCCAAATTCCGTGCCAAGGAAACCCCAATTCCGCGACAGAGAAAATGTGGATTCTGCAACCTGGGTGAATTATGCTCATGCATAAGGCCAGTTTGCATATTTTCTCTTATGCTTCCCCATTTTTTGCAGAATGCCTCCGACTTCTGCTAGTGATGGGGAGGGGCAGGAGGTTTTGCACTAAATCACCCCCACCCCAGCCTGGGAAGCTTCCTCAAACTTCTCCGCTGCTCAGAAGCTTTCAACTGTATTTTTGAAGCCATGTGGATCAAAAAGTCCCTCCCCTGTTTTTCTTTCCTTTTCCTAAACGGAAACTGAGATTAAGGAGCTGTGGCCAGCATTTTATTCCTATCCAGGAGTCCCAGTATGGTCCCACGATCGTGGCTGCCCAGGGCCAGGGGTGCCATGCAGTGTGCATGGCCCAGACACTGAAATTTGTGGGTGCCCAGGAATTCTGTGGGTGCTTGGGCACCTAGGGCCCTAGAGAATTGTTCCCATCTTTCTACAGAATTAAAATAACTTGAGAATCTCCCGGCAAGGACAGCAAACGCCCATCTTGGCTTGTGACTGAGTTGCCCACATTGCCAAGCGAGTTGCAGAATTTTTGTTGCACCTCGGGAGACGCGGAATACAGTCCCGTCTCTGCTCTCTGAAGTTGTGGAATGCAGTCCGGTCTACGGTAATCTGGATTGCAGAATTACTTGCTGCAGATTATGATGATTCTCACTGACATTTTGACTGGAATGAATCCCCTTTCTGTTGGCCCTCGGGCCTCTGTCTGAGGAATTAAGGATCTCCTGCACTGTGCTAGGAGATCCATTGAGCCGAACCGTTTGGATTCCAGCACGGAGAACTCCTAGCACAAGATAAGGATGGCCTGGAGGTTTCTATATGCACCAGGCACTGGTTTGATTGCAAAAAAGGCTGGCGAACAAATCTGGCTGTCGGCTCACAATTCTCTTTCCTGCTTCCACCTAAACACCACCCTTGTGCACGAGAGAGAGCATGTATCTCCTGGCAACTGGCTCACATGTCCAAAAGTCCGTGAAGCCCTTTCCGTTTTATTTTTGGGGGTCTTCTCTGCAAAGGTGAGCTTCTCCATGGGCTCACGGTGTCCTTAACTTGGGGACTCACTTTGGCCAACAGAACTTGCACCTAGAGCTCCATGCTGAGAATGCCCAAATCCTTTTGGTGTTGAGACCCTTCCTTCAGCCAAGTAGCTCTTTCTGCAAAGGTTTCCTGGACCCGATTCTCTTCTGCGTCCCCTTTCTGCCAAAACCCTCCTGCAAGAAGCACCAGCAGCGCAGGTTCCCCTGAACCGAACAGGAGCTGAGCTGTGCAAGGGCAGAGCCACTGTGCACATCTCCTGTCCATACCACAAGAGCTAGTGCAGGAGAACTTCCCCAGTAAATTCTTGGCTCCTCCCCACCCCCTTCACTCTCCCCTTTCAAATCTACAAAATTAGTTTTTGTCTTCTTTTATTTGAGACTCTGGAAGGGGTGGGGGGGGGAGCAACAGGGAACCATTTCTGGCCCCTGCAACTGCAGCCGCCCTCAGCCTGGTGCCCCCCAGATGTTTTAGTTGTGGTTGAAAACATCTGGAGGGTACCAGTCTGGGGGATGGATGGATTACTGTATCATACCAGAATGTCTTTTTGGTGGAACAATTAACCATCAAGAATAATACTGACATATCCTGTTTTAAAAAGATGCACTTTCCCTCACATTTTTGAAGTGCCAAACTTTTATTTATACACAACATGCAGCTATTTAATTTTTTTTTTAAAAAAGGGGAGAATTGTTGGGAGGGGTGGGGGGTGCGTTTTGATATTTTAAAACTTTTTTTTCTTAAGCAAAGTGTAGAACTTGTCGATGGATCTGAAATCGGGATCCATAGTGGCTTTAAAAACAGAACAACAAATAAATAAATGTTTCTTTTAAAGAGAGACCTTTGAGGTCTTTTCTGCATCTGTTGGGAACCTCTATAGTTCTTCTGATGCTAATCTCTAGTAGGTAGGATTCCTAAATACTTTGCAACTTCATTTGAGGGGAGTCCAGTTTGTCTTCTGGCTCCTTATTTTGGGGGGGGGGGTCTGCTCTGTGAAACAGTGTTTGGTTTGGTTTGATTTGGTGAAATCTGGTGAAACACCTTACTGATTTAAGAGCAGGGAAGGGTTCCTTAACTCTGCTTTAGCCGAATTCCCTACCACCTTGTAGATATTGTGGTTTTGCAGTAAGGGTGTAAAAAAAATGAGAGGGGGCAGGGTGTTGGGGGGGGGGAGACCTTTAAAAACCCATCTTATACTGTAGATTCACACCCAGCATTTTCTGAGCTCTAACGAATGGTTGAGATCCTTCCTCCAGCAAACCGGGTCATTGTTTCGGGTTGGAAAACATCTCTCTCTCTCTCTTTGGATACCCAGTGGAAACAATCTATTAGTTGAAACTTGTGGGGTTCTAGCTTTCTCCTGCCAAAGTCCCTTCCATTGTTTCCCAGTGGAATTACTTCCTGCTCAACCTATTTCTCCAGAATTAGGTCTTGTGGATTTTGGTGGGACGAACTTGCAGAGTGAGTTAGAGGGTCCCTGTTGTGGCTGGATGTTCATCTTGGCTGTAGCCGGTGTCTCTCTTGCTGTTTTCCGTGCTGGGGTGTGATTCTGTTCCCCCTCCCGTCCCAAATCCCCTTAAGTCTGACCTGCTTGAGATACTGTTCTCCTGGTGTACCTATTTTGGCCATAGCCATGACTTTGATGGCCAGGAAAGAGGTGGAGGGATCAATGTCAACGATCAAAATGCGTATCTCTGAATGGTTGGGTTTTCTGCCTCCTCTCTCTCCACCAGATTCCACTACCAGGATTTACCAGTATTTCCTGATTCCCCTTCTTCCCTCCTAATTTTATTAAGATTCGAAAGCACTGATTCCTGGGTGTTTCGGTCCCTCGACTCCTAACCCTCTCCACACACCCACACTGGTGCTTGTGGGAAGGCCTGCTGTGTCGGCAGCTGAGGTTTGCAAGCTTTCTATGTGCCAAATATGAACCAGACTTTTATGGATTCAATAATGGAAGCGTTCCTGAAAAAGGTCAACTATGTGGGGGGGAGGGAGGCGTGGCATGGCTGGACTTTACGGCTGCCCTCCCACCCCAGTCTAAAGAAAAACTCCGCTGTCCCTGCTGCCCCGTTCTGGGATTGACCTGTGAACCACTCGCAGCAGCTGTCTCAAGACAAACAGGTGCAGGCAGTGCTCCACGCTTCCGAATTAAAGGAGCAAGAGGCAGCTTTGGAAGTTGGGGCAGAAATAATAATAAAAAAAGAGGGGAGAGTTTCCTCTCTTACGAAAAATACTCAGTCTCGAAGGGCCAACATTCATGTGCATATTTCAGCATTAACATATGCACACCCCCTATGCTGGAAACCCAGGAGCAGTGGAGGGGGGGGGGGAGCAAGAACTGTCGTGTTATCATCTGCTCTCCACTTAACTGTTCCCCTTGCATTTACCATATCACTGTTGCTGTTTTCTTTTCTTCAGTTTCCAGGCAATTGCGTTCCATGAAGGGGGTTTGGTGACAGGATGAGAAGGGGGCAAAGAAAGGGGGGGGGAGGAAAGGAATGTGAGGGAAAAGGCTTTCGATAAGGTCGAATGGGAACTTTTTCCAGGCGAAAAGTCCTCTCCTCTGCTTGTCTGTACATCCCAGTTTTGAGTGCCAAGCCTTCATTCCCCCCCCCCTTACGCTCCCCCAGCCTTTTTTACGTTGTGTCAAGACACACCCATTATCCGGAGCATCCTTTTCATCCAGCATTTTGACGAGTTCGCACACCACAAAGTTCTATATATAAATATATATATAAGTATATATATATTATTATTAAAAAAAAAACTTATCTAAAGCAGCGTGGGACTATTTATACATTGGTTGGCTACCTCCGGACTGCTTTTTTTTTCAAATCCACCTTCATCCTTCTCAGCATCAAGAACATTTCTAGCGTGTTGTTTTTTCGGGGGACACAGCCTCTCACCTTTCAAAAGTTTGTTTCTTTTTTTCTTTAAAAAAAAAAAGGTCAACTTTTGCTTCATCCGAATTTGGGGATATTCCATCTCGAATTCTCTCGCTGCCGGGGACAGTCACCTTGTTTCAACCCGTCTTCTGAACTTCTGAGCTTCACCCTTCCATCATTTTGAACTTTTTAACCTCCCTCCTTCTGTGTTCATCAAACCTGTGTTTTTTGGATTTTTTCCTCATCTTCCATGTTACAGGAAAAAAAATAAAAAAATAAAAATAAAATAATTTTTTTAAAAAAGTATATAATATAAATATATAAATATTAGGAAAGAAAGGAAAAGTGCAAGAGACTGTCAAATTCTTACGATTTAAACTATTGAATGGGATGATTTGATGTCACTTTTTCCCTTTTAACTGTGAACAAAAACGTTTCCTCACCATCGCTTCATTGTAAATACTCTTGTTTCTGTTTAAACATGTTGGCGGTGGGGTGGGGGGTGGGGAGGGAAGGGGGGGAAGGGAGACCATTAATTTTGTGTTTTCAAACATTCAGAGACATGTTTATGCATAAAAGTGACAGAGGATTGAAAAGGAAAAGGGAGCCACAAATTGGGGTTA
This sequence comes from Podarcis gaigeae, assembly GCF_964106915.1. NCBI lineage: Eukaryota > Metazoa > Chordata > Lepidosauria > Squamata > Lacertidae > Podarcis > Podarcis gaigeae. Next base: position 83,824,618 of record NC_139684.1, read on the forward strand.
GGTGTTACAGCCAGGACGGATATTGCTACAGGGGTTCTGCACTTGGAAATCCTTCTCAGAATAAACACCGAAAAACGGCTGTAGCTCAACCTTTCCCGGTATCTCTGGGTAAGGTGTCCAAAACCCTTCAGAGATGCTGCCAGTCAGTGTAGACCAGGAGTCAGCAAACTTTTTCAGCAGAGGACCGGTCCACTGTCCCTCAGACCTTGTGGGGAGGCCGGACTATATTTTGGAAAAAATAATGAACGAATTCCTATGTCCCACAAATAACCCAGAGGTGCATTTTAAATAAAAGGACACATTCTACTCATGTAAAAAAACACTGATTCCTGGACAGTCCGTGGGCCGGAATGAGAAGGCGATTGGGCCGGATCTGGCCCCCGGGCCTTAGTTTGCCTACCCATGGTGTAGACCAGCCTTTCTCCAACTTGGGTTCCCAGATGTTTTTGGCCTGCAACTAATAATAATAATAATAATAATAATAATAATAATAATTTATTATTTATACCCTGCCCATCTGGCTGGATTTCCCCGGCCACTCTGGGCGGCTCCCAACAAAACACTAAAATACAATAGTCTATTAAACATTAAAAGCTTCCCTAAACTCGGCTGCCTTCTAAAAGTTTGGTAGTTATTTTTCTCTTTGACATCTGGTGGGAGGGCGTTCCACAGGGAGGGTGCCACTACCGAGAAGGCCCTCTGCCTGGTTCCCTGTAACCTCACTTCTCGCAGTGAGGAAACTGCCAAAAGGCCCTCAGCGCTGGACCTCAGTGTCAGGGCTGGACGATGGGGGTGGAGATGCTCCTTCAGGTATACTGGATCAAGGCCGTTTAGGGCTTTCAAGGTCAACACCAACACTTTGAATTGTGCTCGGAAACATACTGGGAGCCAGTGTAGGTCTTTCAAGACTGGTGTTATATGGTCTCGGCGGCCGCTCCCAGTCACCAGTCTAGATGCCGCATTCTGGACCACTGGTCCTGTGAGCTAGGGATCATGGGAGTTGTAGGTCAAAAACATCTGGGGACCCAAGGTTGAGAACCACTGGTGTAGACAATACTGCGCTGGATGGACCATAAGGCAATTTCCTATTTTCTGGGCGGCCCTTGCTGTACATAATAAGTCAGAACTCTTTCCCCTGACCAGCAGGCCTAGGGTGCCTCAAGTTTTGGGTCTACAATTCACATGCCGTTCGGACAGAAGGGTCTCAGCATCCCTAATTAATGGCCGTGGTCTTTCTAGCATGCAGAAAGCGTCTCGCCTGAAACCCTGCCTATCCCCCCCGACAGCCATTGCAGGCAATGTTGAGCATATTGTGGCCCCCAACGGTCTGGGTTGCGATAAGGCTATGTCCAGACCTTCCCTAGAAATCTAGACCTGTCCTTTGGGACTCAGGAAGGGCGGTGGAACAGCTGCTTTGTGCAAAGAGGTTCCCCGGTTTGATCCTGGCAACACCGGCAGGTAGAACTGGGGGAGAAACCACCCTGAAAGTGGGCCGAGTCAATTGACCGATGGTCTGATTTTCAGGCCGCTTCCTCTGGTGTTGAGTTGGGAGAGAGTCAGAGTATTGCAGGACTGGACGGGTCAATCTCCGGACAGCCGTGGGGCAAGGTGGGGGGGCAGGGTGATGGTGTTCCTGCCCCCTCCATTCGCTTGACATCTTCACCAACCTCAGCTACCTTTTATGCAACTTGTCTCCAGCCATTCTGGATTTTTTTATTTTGTTTTTTCGTTCTCCATCCAACCTCTCCTTTTAAAGAGCGATCTTATTTATTCGCGTGGGGTGGTGCCAAAGGGGGAGGAGAAACCGAGAAGGGCGGGGATACGGCTGGAAAAAAAATAAAAATGTTTTCATTGTTAAAAAAAAAAGGAATTAAAAAGAGAGAGAGAGAGAGAGCGCGCAACCGAGTCAGCAGCTCCATTGCCATGGCTACGTAGCAAAAAGAAAAAAGAAAAAAAAGAAAGGAAAAAAAATCAAAAACAATTCTTGAATGTCTTGGTAGGTTTGTGTGTTTAGTGTAAAGTTGTGTATTGATTTTGTGCTCAGTGGAGTCAGCATTTTTTTTAGTGCTAATACTATTAACTCATTTCTGTCATGATAAATGTCCATTCATGAGATCACTTCCGTCTTGCGTTGTCGTTTTTTCTTTACATTTCACAACAATCTCTTAACCCATTTTTACTAATGGAGTTGGGACATGTGTCACAGCAATGAAGCCACATCGATTAGGCCTCATCATCTCCCCTCCACACCCCTTCCTTGTCCCATTAATCGGGCACAGGGTGGCTTTTGGAGCGGCCTTCGCTAACCCGGTGCCCTACGGAAGTTGTTTGGACCACGGCTCTGCCCGACGGGAGGCGATGGCAGAGGGCACCGGGTTGGGGAACCCTGCTTTAGAGACTAGGCTACAGCTACTTCCTGCCTACTGAGGGCAGGTCAGCCGTTCCCAAACTGCGAGAGAACGGCTTGCGTGGCATGAGAATGTGAGGTCGAAGGTGGAGCCTGCGAGCCGAAAGCGCTCTCCCACAAAGGAGGCTGCCCCCACTGTCTCTCTGTATGAGTCTCCGTTCTGTGGTCTTGCCTCCCTCCCACAGCCTCTGCTTGAAGCGAGTGGTGCGACTGCATCTCAGCACGTGACTGAATGAGCAAATTGCTCTCGGTGGGAGATGCACGCAGGACGACTCCTATTCTTCAAGGAGGTGGTCCGCTGCATCTCGGTGCGAGGTGCTGATCTGGGGGACACATCTGTTGGGCTGCAGGTCATTTTGCTGCGTCTCTGGTTTGCATCATTCAGTAACCCCCTAATGCACTGATGCAAGCAGATATACCAGAGGACTCTGCGTGAGCGACTGCTCTGGAATTCTCCTTCTAATCTGGAAGCACGCTTATATCAGGGACTCGTGCAGAGATGCAGTGGGCCGCCTCCTTCGAGGTTATGGGGCCATTCCTATCTACACACTAAAAGTAAACCCTTTAGTGTACCTCCAATTTTAGTTCGGGTGGGGGAAAGTTTGGCAAAAGCTGGCTTAAGACGTTTTGATCTGGAGGAAGAGGGCAAGGTTGAGGAAGGGCACCCCTTTGTGTGTAGTGAGCTTTTCCGCTTCATCCTGTATGTTCCCTCTGGCATGGATTTCAAAGAGAAGGGACTGACACAGCATCCTGAATCCAGCTAAGCCAAGTCCAAATTTCTGAGGTTTTATGATCAGTCTACGAATTTGCTTATCTGCATTCAAGACCGGATTTCTAAACTTAAATCCTGGATGGATTTTAGAGTGGAAGTGCTTCCCTTATATTTTTTGGGGTGTTGTAATGCCTGTATTTTGTCACTAGGGGTCAGTATTGTGTCCTGTGCGCTAGCATCTAGCTTCCACCAGCACTATCACAGCCCCTTGTAACTGAGGGGGGGGGGGCGCAAACCAGGGCAAATAGGTGAACAGAGCAACAGCCACAGGAAACCCCTTGCCAGGCACCTGGGAGCAGACCGGATTTTTTTTTTTGAGCCATTAAGCAGTCATAGCTACTCAAAATTATGCTGCAAGACATTCTCTTTTTTTAAATGCAATTGCTGACTCACACAGAGTACACTTAAGAGAAGCAAATGTACGTGGGCCTGTCGGCGCGTAAATTCGGCTCCTGGCATCTTCTCGCAAAAGACGAAACTAGAACAAGACACAAACTTTTTATCTGAAACGCCCCTGTCTCAGGCACACAGCCCCACTTGGAGGCATGACCCTATGCTGTAGCCTTATTAGACTTTAACAATTGGTTGGGTGAGCGTTGCTCCCGGACAGGAGGAAGGAAGTCAAATGACACCGAGGTTGGTTCAAAGAAAGAGTTTATTCTGCTCTCCGGATAGCAGAAGGCACTTGCGTGGTCAGCTCACAGCAAGTCCAAAGAAATGAGAAATTTCATGCAGTATATATATCCTCCAGGCACCCTCTCCCCCCTTCCCCAGGAATCCAACCACGTCAGCTTATACACGCAGGTTGACATCACAGATGTTCCTGCTCCGGTACTCTTAACCATAAAGGGTGTTCCTCTTCCTGTACTCTTGACCATATAAGGGTATTCCTGTTCCGGCACTTATCTTGGGGCAAGAAGGTCACCAACTCTCCTGGCGCTGTTCCCGGACTAGGTCTCTGCATTAGAGTGTGGTCAGAATGTAAGATAAGACCCAGACGTGCCATCCCTGCTCCGCTGGAACAGTCAAGGCCATACATTGCCGTCACAGACTGATAAAGGAGAGAGCTTTGAGCACTTGTTTATACAGCTGGGTTTTGGCTCAAGAGCTCAAGTTAAAGCATTTTAGAAATGCTCCCTTGGAGAAGGAAAAATGAGGGTTTTGGGGCCCGTTTCAGACTGACTGCCCAGGCAGGTTTTAGGTTTTGGAAACCCATTCCTTCAATGCTTCTTGGCACGGAACGATCCTAGAGGGAAATGGGAGGGTGGAAATGGAGAAGTAAACACTGTGTTGGAGAGTTATAGCCTCTGACCAATCCGGTTCCTGCATTGCTGGGGCTGGACTAGATGAGCGCTTCAAGTCCCTCCCGAGTACAATTCCATGATGCTGTGGCTCTGTCTGCCGGTGTGTGTGTGTGTTCTCCCCCTCCCACAACCACAGGCAGTGTCGGGTGGGGGGCAGGGGAGCACGCACATCCACCCAAACAAGGGGCTCATCTTTCACTTGTCCCCCCAACTTCCACCCACCCACCCGCCATTGCTGGACTCCTGTCATTAACACATACTGTCATTTTTCGTTCCAAAATCTTAACACCAGAGGCACTGCTCGCCCACCTGGAAATATATGTAGCCCCTTTCCGGGCCAGTAGTCTAGGTGAACCACTTTTCATCAACTCAAGGAAGCGAATAGCAACAAGGTACACAGAGAAAACCTGTAAAAGCCACCTGTGTTGCAGTGGGTACACTGGTCCCTATATAAACCAGTTCCCAATGTTGCATCATTTACCAGGGATGCATGGATAGCGGCTGATTCTCAATGGCTTCCATTCAGTTCTATGGCCAATAATAATAATAATAATAATAATAATACCCCGCCCATCTGGCTGGGTTTCCCCAGCCACTCTGGGCGGCTCCCAATAGAATATTAAAAGCACAATAAAATGTCAACCATTAAAAAGTTTCCTAATCAGGGCTGCCTTCAGATGTCTTCTAAAAGTTTATCTCCTTGACATCTGGTGGGAGGGCGTTCCACAGGGCGGACGCCATCACCGAGAAGGCCATCTGCCTGGTTCCCTGTAATTTGGCTTCTCACAGTGAGGGAACCGCCAGAAGGCCCTCAGAGCTGGATCTTATTGTCCGGGCAGAACGATGGGGGTGGAGACGCTCCTTCAGGTATACTGGGCCTTTGAGGCCGTTTAGGGCTTTCAAGGTCAGCACTTTGAATTGTGCTTGGAAACGTACTGGGAGCCAGTGTAGCTCTTTCAAGACCGGTGTTATATGGTCTCGGCGGCTGCTCCCAGTCACCAGTCTAGCTGCCGCATTCTGGATTAGCTGTAGTTTCTGGGTCACCTTCAAAGGCAGCCCCAAGTAGAGCACATTGCAGTAGACCAAAACCATGGATGAAGAGCAGGCAAGGAGATCAGAAGTGGCCTTCCTGGGGACTGGAGTAAATAACTTTTATTTTTAGCATTTGCATCTGGCTGTTTCTCTACGGAGCTCAGTACACCATCCTCCTCCCCCTGCCTCATTTTCCATCTCACAACAAAGCTGTGAGGTAGATCAGATGCTGTGACTGGCCCCAGTTTCCCCTCAAAGAATTCTGGGCACGATTGTTTAGTCTCAGCAACCCCAAACAAGCTACAATGCCCAGAATTCCTGTGATGTGTAGGCAGAGATGTACTTTAAATGCGCTTGAGAGACATAGTGTAATTCCTGCATTGCAGGGAGTTGGACTATATGACCGTTGGGTGTCCCTTACAAATCGACAATTCTATGCATTTGTGTGCAGCCTCTCACCGCTTGGGACAAGATTGACGCTCTCTCCCCATGCCCCTTCCCTGTTCACCAAACTCAACAGATATTTATGGGATATTTATTATATTATTCGTTTGTGAACTGCCTTTCACGTAGCTTTCAAGGTGATTGCCAAACACACCGTGGAAGCAACTAAAAATAGTTTTAAGAGCAGAGGAAAACAACAAGTAAACATAGGCCTTAAAAAAAAACAAAACCAAAAACATAACAAAATAAATACCCAAAGGCAAGAGAGACCTTTCCGTCACGCTGGAAAAGCTTGTCGAAACGAAGACGGAAAAGGTTTTCGATTTCCCCGCAAAAAGGAGGTGGCTGCTGTATGCCAACAGGGATGCTGTTTCGCAAAATCGGGGCCACTGTGCAGAAAGCCCCGCTCTGAGTTAGGGCTCATCCCAACTTCCACTTGTCCCGCTGGAAAACCGGATCTTTACGGCCGGATTGGAGCAAACGTCAGTTGGGTTTTCAGCAGACTGACTTTTGCTCTGATTCGGCACTATAGAGTGGGTTTTTCCAGGCAAACTTCATAGGACCCATGCTTCATAGGCACAGGAGCAGTGGAAGTGGGCATGAGCGGAGTGGTATTTTAGGGCCTTCTGGTATTTTGGGGACTTCAAAGTCTCCTATAGAACTCTGACCTACTGAGTATATAATGAATAAAGCAGTCTCTATGTAGCAGAGAGCTGGTGATATTCTTTAGGATTGCAATATTAACCAGTTAATCAATTTGTTTCAATGTGTGGGGGGGGACACACATGCCCCTGATTTCCCCTATATACGTATTTTTAAAAGAAGGACTTGCTCATCTAAGTGCTCCTTCAAAACAAACAAAGGCAGACATTTCTACTCTCTCCCAAGACAGCACCTGGGGCAATGCTTGGGTTCATCGGCTAAGGACACAGAAACGCCAATTTCTTTAGAACTGCTGCGGATCATAGTTATCGAAGAGATTTTGACCCTGCTTTTTCAGACCCAAACACTTGTCTGCAGAGTCACCCGTAGAAACAGAAGGAGCATATCCTAAAAGAAAGCAAGAAATAGCTAATGGTTCTGTTGCGTATGCAAAATGTATTCTGATTTAACCACGTAACTTGATTCACACTCTAATCACCCAGGAGAGAGCTAGTCCCATCGAAGTCGCCTTAATTTAATTGATTTCCCCAAATCAGTATTATACCTGGTAACCCTCATCACACACATCCAATTTCTCTCAAAGTCATTACCCACACAGAATCACCTGCGGGGCTTAAAGGTAAAGGTAAAGGGACCCCTGACCACTAGGTCCAGTCGTGGCCGACTCTGGGGTTGCGGCACTCATCTCGCTTTATTGGCTGAGGGAGCCGGCGTACAGCTTCTGGGTCATGTGGCCAGCATGACTAAGCCGCTTCTGGCGAACCAGAGCAGCTCACAGAAACACTGTTTACCTTCCCACCGGAGCGGTACCTATTTATCTACTTGCACTTGACGTGCTTTCAAACTGCTAGGTTGGCAGGAGCAGGGACTGAGCAACGGGAGCTCACCCCGTCGCGGGGATTTGAACCGCTGACCTTCTGATCAGCAAGCCCTAGGCTCTGTGGTTTAACCCACAGCGCCACCCGCGTCCTAGTATTACGTATACTAGGGCTTCGTGTTACATATTTCTTCACGGAAACCAGGACTAAGTTCTCAAACGGGAGCGGCGTTTCTCCTCTATGAGTCTTAACGGTGAATATTCTCTGAATGTTCTCTGGCTGCGCAATTCCTTGCTGGCTATTTTGCATTCAGCCTGGGTTCCTGATACCCAGAGCTTTCAACATTTAATGTTGCGGCAGTCCATGTTTGACAGCATCTGACAAGGAGCAGCCCAAACTGGACAGCTGAATTGCAATCGGACTGAATCGATGCTTAAGATTAAGTCCAAACATTGGCTGGAGTCTGATGTCAACCTTTTCATTCTCCCATGCAAATGTCAAATGCTGACATCCACATCCGAATGGTGACACTGGGAAATTTGACGAGTGATCAAAACCTCGCAGAAATTAATTTCAGCCTTATCTCATTCTAGACAAAGATTCCGGGGTTGCATCATATTCTATTTCGTTCCTAATTTGGACCCTGGTTAAATACCTCCACTTAGAACTTTTATTTAGCATTAATTCGCATTAGAAGTCCATTCTGCTAGGATTTGAGGGGTGTGTGCAATTGATTGGCCTGATAGAAATAAATGAGGGTTCAGCACCAGAGACTGGCAAATGATGCAATAAACCACTGCTGGGTGTATAAGTTAAAAATAACCCAAATTTTAAATCTTAATAGTCATGCTTGAAAATCTCAAAACAGAATCAAAATCTCAAAAAATATTTTGGGGTGTCAATTTGAATGTCAAATCCAAATTAACAGATTTTTCCCTCAACCTTTAATGTGTGTCTGTTTCCCGGCTGGTAATATCCCAATTTAAATAACTTTTTAAAAAATGCATGCCTATCAAAATGATGGTTTTTCATGAAATTGGCTGTAGATGGATATATAGTACAGTGGTACCTCGCAAGACAAAATTAATTCGTTCTGCGAGTTTTTTCGTCTTGCGATTTTTTTCGTCTTGCGAAGCACGGATTTTGGAAAAGCTTCAAAAAGCACCAAAGTCTTCAAAAACCTCAAAAAAGGCTACCACACCGCGTACTATGAGTTGCTCCTCGAAGTCAAGTCGCAACTGCACCCCCTGAATGCACGGTTTCAAGAAAAAGGAAACAAACATGCAAAACAAAGGAAACAAACTTGCAAGACGTTTTCGTCTTGCGAAGCAAGCCCATAGGGAAATCCGTCTTGCGAAGCAACTCAAAAAACGAAAAACTCCTTCGTCTTGCGAGTTTTTCGTCTTACGAGGCATTCGTCTTGCGAGGTACCACTGTATAGGATATAATTGTGTCGCCACTGTTCCTGCTACCTCTGTTTCCCCCTGCTGGCAGAAGGAATCTTTCTACAAGCAAACTCCCCATTACAGTGGTGCCTCGCAAGACGAAATTAATCCGTTCCGCGAGTCTCTTCGTCTTGCGTTTTTTTCGTCTTGCGAAGCACAGCTATTAGCGGCTTAGTGGCTTAGCGGCTATTAGTGGCTTAGCGGCTATTAATGGCTTAGTGGCTTAGCGGCTTTAAGAAAAAGGAAGCAAATTCGCAAGAACTCGCAAGACGTTTCTTCTTGCGAAGCAAGCCCATAGGGAAATTCGTCTTGCGAAGCACCTCAAAAAATGGAGTTTTTCGTCTTGCGAGGCATTCGTTTTGCGGGGCAGCACTGTATTGAACGCTGACTGTTTTAATTCTAGCTTAAAAGGTACTGGATCGGGAGGAAAAAATATAATATGGTTGCATATATGTAGGCAGGGGGAATTTGCAAACTCAGAATCAAAACCAGCAGTTCATCCCCTCTCATGCTTACATTCACCTACCTGTACAGGTGTATTTGCAAAGTGTGGGTTGCGTGCCCGGTATCCTCTGCATACACACATCAGGAATAACTTTCTGACGGTAAGAGCTGCTTGGCAGGGCCATCTGTCAGGGATGCTTTAGCTGAAATTCCTGCATTGCAGGGGGTTGGACTAGATGACCTGGGGGGTCCCTTCTACCATTCTGTTTTTATGACTTAAGGCCAGGCTTGTTAGGGCAGGCATAAGCTAACTCCGGCCCTCCAGATGTTTCAGGACTACAATCCCATCATTTAATTTCATTGCACACAGGTGGTGTAGTGACAATAAAGGTTTATTATTACAGTGGTACCTTGGTTAAGTACTTACTGTATTTTTCGCTCTATAAGACGCACCAGACCACAAGACGCACCTAGTTTTTGGAGGAGGAAAACAAGAAAAAAAATATTCTGAATCTCAGAAGCCAGAACAGCAAGAGGGATCTCTGCGCAGTGAAAGCAGCAATCCCTCTTGCTGTTCTGGCTTCTGGGATAGCTGCGCAGCCTGCATTCGCTCCATAAGACGCACACACATTTCCCCTTACTTTTCAGCAGGGAAAAAGTGAGTCTTATAGAGCAAAAAATACGGTAATTCGTTCCGGAGGTCCGTTCTTAGCCTGAAACTGTTCTTAACCTGAAGCACCACTTTAGCTAATGGGGCCTCCCGCTGCCGCCGCACCACCACTGCACGATTTCTGTTCTCATCCTGAAGCAAATTTCTCAATCCAAGGTAATATTTCTGGGTTAGCGGAGTCTTTAACCTGAAGCATATGTAACCCAAGGTACCACTGTACCTATATCTATCTACAGTGATACTTCGGGTTAAGAACTTAATTCGTTCCGGAGGTCCGTTCTTAACCTGAAACTGTTCTTAACCTGAAGCACCACTTTAACTAATGGGGCCTCCCGCTGCTGACGCGCCACCGGAGCACGATTTCTGTTCTCATCCTGAAGCAAAGTGCTTAACCCGAGGTATTATTTCTGGGTTAGCGGAGTCTGTAACCTGAAGCGTCTGTAACCTGAAGCGTCTGTAACCCAAGGTACCACTGTATTATTATCCCTGACCACTGGTCCTGTTAGCTAGGGATGATGGGAATTGTAGTCCCAAACATCTGGAGGGCCGGAGTTTGCCTATGCCTGTGTTAGGGTGCCTGTCAGCTGTGCTACCCATCACCCCCCAGCCCACACCCCACCATCGCACCCCCATTCGTTGCATCCCACTTGTCTCACCTGAAGCCACAACATGTGTCTGGCAACAGCTGTGTTCTTGTGACAACTTGTGTTAGTTGACAAAACACCTACAGGATTTGTAATGTTGCACACAGACAGAAGACCATAAACGTCCTCCTTGTATGGACCTTGCCGGTTTTGCTTACCCATCCCTTCCAGGCTTCACAACCTTGTTGCCTACCACCAGAAATCAGAGGTACACAGCCTCTAGCAATCGAGGTTCCATTGGCCTTAATATTTTATCTTTTGTATCAATTGCATTTACAATATAATAATAATAATTTTTATTTATATCCCAGCCTCCCCAGCCAAGGCGGGGCTCAGGGCAGCTAACAAGCAATAATAAAAACAAGTTGAATGAATACAACTTAAAAACAAAATTAAAATACAACATTAAAATATTGAAACATTAAAATATTAAAATGCAGCCTCATCACAGGAGGGGAAAGGAAAAAGGAAGAAAGAAACTGGGGGAGGGAATCAAATTGGCTCCAAGCCAAAGGCCAGGCAGAACAACTCTGTCTTACAGGCACTGCGGAAAGAAATCAGATCCTGCAGGGCCCTGGTCTCATGAGGCAGAGCATTCCACCAGGCGGGAGCCAGTGTTGAAAAGGCCCTGGCTCTGCTTGAGGCTAATCTGACTTCCTTAGGGCCCGCGTCCACTAGGGTGTTGCTATTTATGGACCTTGAGGCTCTCCGTGGGGCATACCAGGAGAGGCGGTCCCGTAGGTATGAGGGTCCTAGGCCATGAAGGGCTTTAACCAGCACCTTAAATCTGACCTTGTACTCCATTGGGAGCCAGTGCAACTGGAAAAGAACTGGGTGAATATGCTCCCATAGCAGAGACCCGTGAGGAGCCTCGCTGCAGCATTCTGCACCCGCTGGAGTTTCTGGGACAGCTTCAAGGGCAGCCCCGCGTAAAGCATATTACAGTGGTCAAGCCTGGAGGTGACCGTTGAATGGTTCACCGTGGCCAGGATGGGGCGGGCAAGGTCAGGGACCAACTGCTTGATGCTACGAAGGTGGCATATACTATATGGAATATAAGCGGAAAAGATCGTAACCTCGATGGGAGAAAAAACAAGGAGCTCAGGGTGATGTTATTTTCCTCCCCTTGAATCTCCAGCTTTATCCACACAACAGCCCTGTGGAGAAGGTTATTCTGAGAGACACAGACCCGCTGTCACCCACAGAGCCGGTGGATTTCAGAGCCGGCCCTTGTCCAAACCACCACATCACACTGGTTCTCGATGTGGCTAGTGGTAGCCAAGGGTGAACGTACTTTTTGTAAGATATATCTCCCAGACAGCAGAAGGATATACAGTGGTACCTTGGGTTACATACGCTTCAGGTTACATACGTTTCAGTTTACAGACTCTGCTAACCCAGAAATAGTACCTCGGGTTAAGAACTTTGCTTCAGGATAAGAACAGAAATCGCACAGCAGCGGCGCAGCAGCAGCGGGAGGCCCCATTAGCTAAAGTGGGTGCTTCAGGTTGAGAACAGTTTCAGGTTAAGAACAGACCTCCAGAACGAATTAAGTTCTTAACCCGAGGTACCACTGTATAGCAGGCATCCCCAAACTCGGCCCTCCACCTGTTTTGGGACTACAGTTCCCATCATCCCTGACCACTGGTCCTGTTAGCTAGGGGAGATGGGAGTTGTAGTCCCAAAAGAGCTGGAGGGCTGAGTTTGGGGAAGCCTGATATACAGTGGTACCTTGGGTTACATACGCTTCAGGTTACATACGTTTCAGTTTACAGACTCTGCTAACCCAGAAATAGTACCTCGGGTTAAGAACTTTGCTTCGGGATGAGAACAGAAATCGCGCAGTGGCATCGCGGTAGCAGCAAGAGGCCCCATTAGCTAAAGTGGTGTTTCAGGTTGAGAACAGTTTCAGGTTAAGAACGGACCTCCGGAACGAATCAAGTACATAACCAGAGGTACCACTGTATAGCCTTAAAACACAAACAAACCTGGGGGTCACATTTTAGTGGGCTGTTTTACTTTGGCAAGCTAATGGATTCGTAGATTAAATGTCAATATTTGTAGCTTCCCACCCACTTTTGGACTGTATCCAAGGATGAAATTGTGGTCCGGCCTTTTTTGCATTTCGCCACCAGTCCGACTCCAGATGTTCTCGGCGCCGTCAACGTGCTCCCGCCAGCGTGTTGCCGGTGCCACGCGGGTCCAGGGGCTGGTAAGTCTTGCCACAGACGAAGCGGCACCCCCTCCCGCTTATCTCACAAGGCGGGGGAACGAGGTCGCACCAGGCCTCCGTCAGAAGAGGCTCGGAGACAGAATAGGACATGACAAGCCCCATCGAGGGAGAAGATGCTGTAGTGTCGGAAACCAGCCGGAGCCCCTGAATTATTCACTAAGGTGTCCCCGGAGAGGATGGTACGTGCGAGGGGGTAAGGTGGGGAACTCGCTCTAGCCAGAACAGGAGGAGGCAGTAGCAGAAGAACATCAACAGAGTCCTGCTGGATCCGACCAAAGGCCCATCTAGTCCTGTTTTCACATGGCCAAACAGATGTCTGCAGGGTACCACTCCTCCCTTGGGCTTTCCAGCAACTGGTACTCTGTGTTGCAATGGGACAGTATACCTGGCTGGTTTTGTGTTTTTTTAATATGCTTTTTATTAGGTTTTCGTTTCATACACACAAACAAAATACACCAATAATTCATATCCTCTTACATCTATCTTGACTTCCCTCCCTCCCTTCTTCAGGTGTCCTTATTCTAGTCTCTAATCCACAGTTCCTTAGTGCAGTGGTACTTCGGGTTACATACGCTTCAGGTTACATACGCTTCAGGTTACAGACTCCGCTAACCCAAAAATAGTGCCTCAGGTTAAGAACTTTGCTTCAGGATGAGAACAGAAATCGTGCTCCGGCGGCGCAGCAGCAGCAGGAGGCCCCAGTAGCTAAAGTGGTGCTTCAGGTTAAGAACAGTTTCAGGTTCAGAACGGACCTCCGGAACGAATTAAGTACTTAACCTGAGGTACCACTGTAATATCTAGTCCATGGTATAAGATTTATTTCAACCCTGCTAACGTCTTCAGATTTCTACAGTTCTCACTTATATAGCCCATAAATTTACTCCATTCTTTTCGGAACTTTGTTTCCTCCTGATTGCCGATCCCGTAGGTCAGTTAATTCTGCATATTCGACCATCTCTGTCTGCCACTCTTTCACGGTTGGTAATTCCTGTGTTTTCCATTTTGGGGCTATCAAAATTCTAGCAGCAGTTGTGGCATACATGAATAATCTTTGGTCGACTTTCTTAATATCCTCCCCCATCAAGCCAAGCAAAATACCGTATTTTTTGCTCTATAAGACGCACCAGACAATAAGACGCACCTAGTTTTTGGAGGAGGAAAACAAGAAAAAAATATTCTGAATCTCAGAAGCCAGAACAACAAGAGGGATCGCTGCGCAGCGAAAGCAGCGATTCCTCTTGCTGTTCTGGCTTCTGGGATAGCTGCGCAGCCTGCATTCGCTCCATAAGATGCACACACATTTCCCCTTACTTTTTAGGAGGGAAAAAGTGAGTCTAATAGAGCAAAAAATATGGTAGCTTCTGGCTTTTTGGGGAAAGTATGTTTAAGCATCTTTTTAAATTCATAATAATAATAATAATAATAATAATAATAATAATAATAATAATAATAATTTATTATTTGTACCCAACCCATCTGGCTGGGTTTCCCCAGCCACTCTGGGCGGCTTCCAACAAACATGAAAAGTACACTAAAATGTCACATATTAAAAACGTCTCTGAACAGGGCTGCCTTCAGATGTCTTCTGAATGTCAGGTAGTTGTTTATCGCTTTGACATCTGCTGGAAGGGCGTTCCACAGGGTGGGCGCCACTACCGAGAAGGCCCTCTGCCTGGTTCCCTGTAGCTTTGCTTCTCGCAATGAGGGAACCGCCAGAAGGCCCTCGGCGCTGGACCTCAGTGTCCGAGCAGAACGATGGGGGAGGAGACGCTCCTTCAGGTATACTGGGCCTTTGAGGCCGTTTAGGGCTTTAAAGGTCAGCACCAACACTTTGAATTGTGCTCGGAAACGCACTGGGAGCGCGTTTATAGATCACTTCCCAAAAAAAATTCATTTTTTCACATGCCCATCACATGTGGAAAAAACCTCCGTCCTTTTCTGTGCATTCCCAACAGATTTTACTACTCACCCTATACATTTTGCTAGTTTGACAGGGACAGTGTACCTGGCTGTTAACCAGAAGGGTTGGTGGTTTGAGCCCACTCAGGGATGGCTGGGGGGGTTGGACTAGATGACCCTCGGGGTCCCTTCCAACTCTACATTTCTACGATTCCATGAGTGAACTCTGTCCCCACACCTGATTCCCAGGATGCTGGACGATATGGGCCTTGGCCTCATCCTGCAGGCTCTTCGGCTGGTGTTCAGAGGAATACAGTCCTGACATTGTGGGTGATACATAGCAACCCTGGCTTTTGATATAATAATAATAATAATAATAATAATAATAATAATAATAATAATAATTTATTATTTATACCCAACCCATCTGGCTGGGCGGCTTCCAACACAATATTAAAATACAGCAATGCATCAAACATTAAAAGCTTCCCTAACCTGGGCTGCCTTCAGATGTCTTCTAAAAATCTGGTAGTTGTTGTTCTCTTTGACATCTGGAGGGAGGGCGTTGCACAGGGCGGGCGCCACCACCAAGAAGGCCCTCTGCTTGGTTCCCTGTGACTTGGCTTCTCGCAGTGAGGGAACAGCCAGAAAGCCCTCGGAGCTGGACCTCAGTATCCGGGCAGAACGATGGGGGTGGAGACGCTCCTTCAGGTATACTGGGCCTTTGGGGCCGTTTAGGGCTTTAAAAGTCAGCACCAACACTGTGAATTGTGCTCGGAAATGTACTGGGAGCCAATGTAGGTCTTTCCAGACCGGTGTTATGTGGTTTCGGCAGCCGCTCCCAGTCACCAGTCTAGCTGCCGCATTCTGGATTAAGAGCCGTTGATTGACAGCTGTATTCTCCATTCGCTTGCCCAACGAAAGCCATCCAGCTTCTTCCCACTCTGTTCACTTCAGCCCCATAGGGTTGCCAGGGAGATCACAGGGAGCAGCCCCTGGAAACGGAGGTTAATTGGGAGAAGGCAGCCAATGAGGTCAGACGCCACCACCCCAGGGTCCATGAGAGCCAGTGTGGTGTAGTGGTTAAAAGCGGTAGACTCGTAATCTGGTGAACCGGGTTCGCTTCCCCGCTCCTCCACATGCAGCTGCTGGGTGACCTTGGGCCAGTCACACTTCTTTGAAGTCTCTCAGCCCCACTCACTTCCCAGAGTGTTTGTTGTGGGGGAGGAAGGGAAAGGAGATTGTTAGCCGCTTTGAGACTCCTTCGGGTAGTGATAAAGCAGGATATCAAATCCAAACTCTTCTTCTATGCTATAATTTGCAGGCGGTTCCTGCCGGGCTGAACTCTGCAAGCTGCATGCATAGTTTTCTTCCTTAAAATAAAAACCAAGGCGCTTTTGCCCCCCTGGTAAGTCGAGTCCTTCACCTGCTACCTGCCAAACCCTTGAACATGTCAAGGAACGTTAAGAGAGGGTCTCTGAGCATATATGGAGTGCACCCTCCCTTCTCCAATACTAAATAGTCACAGCCCATCTCCAGATTCTGGAGCAACTCTTCCAAGTTTACTGCTTTCAGTCACATGATTCCCACCCCTCTCTTTAAAAATAGACACAAATAACGGTTAATTTTTTTGACCTCGTCTCACCCTGAGTAGCTTTGAAATCCATTAATGCAGCGGTAGCACCCTTCGAGGCTTCTCATGTTCCCTTGTCCTAACTTCACATTCCCTGTCTGTGTAACAGCGGATATTGAATAACCCTTGGGGCGATTCCAGGCTCTCTCGCTATTTTTCTGGTGGGATTCAGCCCCCTATGGGATCAAACCACAAATTTAGGTTGCGCAATTGCAGCCAATCGGGGGGGGTCTTGCACATCAAAACCCTCTTCCCCAAAAGATTGCAGACTTCTCATCTAATCTCTCTGCAAACAATGATGCTCCTTAAATAGCCAAAATATCTAGGTAAAGGGTAAAGGGACCCCTGACCGTTAGGTCCAGTCGTGGCCGACTCTGGGTTTGCGGCACTCATCTCGCTTTACTGACCGAGGGAGCCGGCGTACAGCTTCTGGGTCATGTGGCCAGTATGACAAAGCCGCTTCTGGTGAACCAGAGCAGTGCACGGAAACACCGTTTACCTTCCCACCGGAGTGGTGTCTATTTATCTACTTGCACTTTGATGTGCTTTCAAACTGCTAGGTTGACAGGAGAAGGGACTGAGCAACGGGAGCTCACCCCGTCACGGGGATTTGAACCACCGACCTTCTGATCGGCAAGCCCTAGCTCTATGGTTTAACCCACAGCGCCACCCGCGTCTAATCTCCTTGCAAACACCCTTAACAAACTATAGTTCCCAGGATTCTTTGGGGGGGCGGGGAGAAGAAGCCATGACTGTTTAAAGTGGTACGATACTGCTTTAGACAGAGTGCGGATAGACCCATGCTATATTTGTGTTTTGTGTTAGTGAGGGGTAGAATTTAGGTTTCCGGCCTCAAGTACCAAAATAGACTGGGTGGGACCTTTTTAATGGCACCCCAGAAGCAGGATCAGGCTCTGTTGCCGAAACCCACAGGAAGATGTGGGGTGGATTAGGCCTTCCTGGTGAAGCACCCCAGAAAGCCTCTTCTCTCTCTCTTTCCCTCCCTTCCTCCCTCCCTTTCCTTCTCTCCTTTTCTCACCTTCCTTCACATTCCAGCAGCCTTCTCCTCAAGGAGACTGGAGGGTTTTCATCTGGACCGCGTTGCCATGGCAACGGGATGCAGGCCGGGCTTAGGGGAGGCGGATGGATTTGGACAGGAAAGGAGAGGGAACTGAGGAAGGGCCTCCAAGCCGCAGCTGTGCCATTTTATTTCAAGGCTGCTTAGGACGAGAAAATATCGAAACGTAAACAGGAGGGCGGCTGCAGCACCTCGCCTGCCCTCCGCCCCCCATCGCCTGCCCCTCAGCCATCTCCGTGGCAAGGGCTGCAGTCATATAGTCCTTCTCCGCCTAACCCTCTTTCAAAGCCGCCCAGGTTCACGGCCATCGCTCAAGTTGTCTAACTCTCTTTTGAAGCTGGTGGGCCCTCACTGATTCTTGTGGGAGGGAGTTCCACAGTCCAACTAGGTGCTGCCTGGGGAAAGTTTCATCTGTCCTGAATCTTCCAGTGTTCAGCTTCATTGAATGTCCGCACATTCTAGTGTTGTGAAAGAGGGAGAGAAGCTTTCCTCTATCCTCTTTTTCCAAGTCATCATCATCATGTTTTCGGGGGACAGGGGGCGGGCAGGTATGAGGACTCCCTGGTCCTGAATGGGGTAACTGTGCCCCTGAAGGACCAGGTGCGCAGCCTGGGAGTCATTTTGGACTCACAGCTGTCCATGCAGGCGCAGGTCAATTCTGTGTCCAGGGCGGCTGTCTCCCAGCTCCACCTGGTACGCAGGCTGAGACCCTATCTGCCCGCGGACTGTCTCGCCAGAATGGTGCATGCTCAGGTTATCTCCCGCTTGGACTACTGCAATGCGCTCTAGGTGGGGCTGCCTTTGAAGGTGACCTGGAAACTACAACTACGTAATCCAGAATGTGGCAGCTAGACTGGTGACTGGGAGCGGCAGCTGAGACCATATAACACCGGTCCTGAGAGATCTTCATTGGCTCCCAGTGCGTTTCCGAGCACAATTCAAAGTGTTGGTGCTGACCTTTAAAGCCCTAAACGGCCTCGGTCCTGTATACCTGAAGGAACATCTCCACCCCCATCGTTCTGCCCGGAAACTGAGGTCCAGCGCCGAGGGCCTTCTGGCGGTTCCCTCATTGCGAGAAGCCAAGTTACAGGGAACCAGGCAGAGGGCTTTCTCGGTAGCAGCACTCGCCCTGTGGAACACCCTCCCACCAGATGTCAGAGAGAAAAACAACTACCAGATTTTTAGAAGACATCTGAAGGCAGCCCTGTTTAGGGATGCTTTTAAAGTTTGATGCGTTACTGTATTTTAATATTGTGTTGGAAGCCGCCAAGAGTGGCTGGGGAAACCCAGCCCATCATCATCATCATCATCATCATCATCATCATCAGTATACCCCACCTATCTGGCTTCTGTTACATCTCCGCTTATCGTCTTGCCCCTTGGTCGCCTTTTCTCTAAACTAAAAGGTCCCAAATGCTTCAACCATTCCTCATAGGGTTGCTCCTCCACCTGCTTGATTCTTTCAGTGGCCCTTTTCTGAACCTTTTCCAACTCTGGGATATCCTTTTTGAGGCAAGGCAACCAGAACTAATAATAATAATAATAATAATAATAATAATAATAATAATAATTTTTATTTATATTTATATCCTTCCCTCCCCAGCCGAAGCCGGGCTCAAAGTGGCTAACAACAGTAAAATGATAAAACATTCTAGAATCATTTCATTATAAAATTAATTCCAATCAAATTAATGGCAAACATTGGGCTAGAGTTCTGTGAGGATTACCAAAGGAGGGGGTCAGGCTGTGCCTTGGCCAAAGGCCTGGTGGAACAGCTCTGTCTTGCAGGCCCTGCGGAAAGATGTCAAGTCCTGCAGGGCCCTAGTCTCTTGGGACAGAGCGTTCCACCAGATCGGGGCCACAACCGAAAAAGCCCTGGCTCTGGTTGAGGCCAGCCTAACCTCCCTATGGCCCGGGGCCTCCAAGATGTTTTTGTTTGAAGACCGTAAAATCCTCTGTGGGACATACCAGGAGAGGCGGTCCAGTAGGTATGAGGGACCTAGGCCAATGTGATCTGCATGGTATTCCAAATACGGTCACACCATAGATTTGCAAAATGGCATCAGGATCTTGGGCAATTTGTTTTTTTCAATCCCTTTCCTAACGCGTATTGCATCCTCACTCCAAGGTCCTCATCTGAAATGGCCCGTTGAGATGGAAAGAGAGATATAGCTGGATGATAGCAATCTTGCCTTGGACCACTGCAAATGATTTTAAGTTTCCTCCCTGCAAATCAATATGGCTGGGGCTGATGGGAGTTGTAGTTCACAGCCCTGAGATGTGCGGATGAAGGGCGGACTACAAATTCAATAAAAAAACCTAAAACATCTGGAGGGTGTCAGGTTGGCAAATTTGACCTAGCTTGTATATCGAGGCAAGCCTTTTTTAAGCCTCTTATTCTCCGTAACTCAAATCTTCTTAGATTTTTGGGAATCTCCCTCCTGAGCTAAATGCTAGGACTCTCTCTCCTCCTCCGAAATATGAACTTAACGGGTGCAGTCTTATTTTAATTCAAAATCTGAAAAAGAACGGGCATATGGATATGCTACAAAGCACATTGATCAGCCGTTCCTAAAACGATCTCCTATTCCACACCCTCCGCCCCAGTTCTGGCCCCAGAAGATAAGACTTAAAAACGGAAGGTTTACATGATTTGGGGATTATTTAAAGACCAGCTGTAGGTGTTGGTTTTTGCAAGGAACATATGAAGAAGAGATGATGTCTGATCTGAACAAAATTCTGCCCAAATTTCTTCTTCCCAACCACCCCACACTAACCCAACCAGCTAAGCTAAAGGACTCTGGTGCTCTCTAGTGGCGCTTTGAGAAAACGGCACAGCAAGAAAAGTTGGCATCTGCAACTGTGTTTTGGTCTCAGCCGCCAATTGGGAGTCTCTCTTGTGGTACCCGGAGGGTAGGCTGGTTGCTTAGCAACAGCAATACGAATCGCACATCACCTGCTGGGCCAGGTTGCAAACGCTTTCTATGCCGGGTGATGCAATGTAGCTTCAGAGCTGGGGCTCCGTTAAGCAGCTAGGGTTGCCAGCTTCTTTTTCTGACACAGCTCCTCTGCTTTTCACCATGACCTGCCCTGCGAAAAGCGTTGCCGTTAGGACGATGGGCTTCGGTGATTTGAGACTCTGCTCACAGTGGTTTTGCAGGGGACGCTCCTGCTCATCTTTCGGAGTCGAAGGCCTGGAGGCCTCCCCAAAGACCTGTCCTGGCTGGGGAAGGACTGCGGCTCAGCGACAGAGCACCTGCCTTGCATGCAAAAGGTCCTGAGTTCAAATCCTGTCAGCGGCTCCTGGTGTTGTTGTTGTTGTTGTTTAGTCGTTTAGTCGTGTCCAACTCTTCGTGACCTCGTGGACCAGAGCACGCCAGACACTTCTGTCTTCCACTGCCTCCCGCAGTTTGGTCAAACACATGCTGGTAGCTTCGAGAACACTGTCCAACCATCTCATCCTCTGTCGTCCCCTTCTCCTTGTGCCCTCCATCTTTCCCAACATCAGGGTCTTTTCCAGGGAGTCTTCTCTTTTCATGCGGTGGCCAAAGTATTGGAGTCTCAGCTTCAGGATCTGTCCTTCCAGGGAGCACTCAGGGCTGATTTCCTCCAGAATGGAGAGGTTTGATCTTCTTGCAATCTATGGGACTCTCAAGAGGCTCCTCCAGCACCAGAATTCAAAAGCATCAATTCTTCGGCGATCAGCCTTCTTTATGGTCCAACTTTCACTTCCATACATCACTACTGGGAAAACCAGAGCTTTAACTATACGGACCTTTGTTGGCAGGGTGATGTCTCTGCTTTTTAAGATGCTGTCTAGGTTTGTCATTGCTTTTCTCCCAAGAAGCAGGCGTCTTTTAATTTCGTGGCTGCTGTCACCATCTGCAGTGATCATGGAGCCCAAGAAAGTAAAATCTCTGGCTGCCTCCCTTTCTTCCCCTTCTATTTGCCAGGAGGTGATAGGCCCAGTGGCCATGATCTTTGTTTTTTTTTGATGTTGAGCTTCAGACCATATTTTGCACTCTCCTCTTTCACCCCCATTAAAAGGTTCTTTTACTCCTCACTTTCTGCCATCAACGTTGTGTCATCTGCATATCTGAGGTTGTTGATATTTCTTCGGGCGATCTTAATTCCGGCTTGGGATTCATCCAGCCCAGACTTTTTCATGATGAATTCTGCATATAAGTTAAATAAGCAGGGAGACAATATACAGCCTTGCCACATTCCTTTCCCAATTTTGAACCAAACAGTTGTTCCATATCCAGTTCTAACTGTAGCTTCTTGTCCCACATAGAGATTTCTCAGGAGACAGATGAGGTGATCAGGCACTCCCATTTCTTTAAGAACTTGCCATAGTTTGCTACGGATATCCTGTCTGAAGCCCTGGAGAACCAGGGATGGTCAGTGTTGACAAGACTGAACTAGATGACCAGTGGCCTGACTTGCTGTGTTACACACACCATAGGTACAAAGTACACACAGCATCCCTCTGAGAATCTTGGGAACTGTAGTTTTACGCGTGCTGAGAATTATAACTCTGTGAGGGGTGAACTGCAGTGCCCAGGATTCTTTGGGGGGAAGCCTGCACTTTAAATGTGAGCTGTATAAAGCACATTTAAAACACATGATTTCCCCTACAGAACCCTGGGGAACATAGTTTAAGAGCGCTGGGAATTGTAAGCCAGTGAGGGGTAAACTACGGTTCCCAAGATTCTTTGGGTATAGTGATGAGCTTTAAATACCTTCCTTAAAGGTAAAGGTAAAGGGACCCCTGACCATTAGGTCCAGTCGTGGCCGACTCTGGGGTTGCGGCGCTCATCTCCCTTTACTGACCAAGGGAGCCGGCGTACAGCTTCCGGGTCATGTGGCCAGCATGACTAAGCCGCTTCTGGCAAACCAGAGCAGCGCACGGAAACGCCGTTTATCTTCCTGCCAGAGTGGTACCTATTTATCTACTTGCACTGGTGTGCTTTCGAACTGCTAGGTTGGCAGGAGCAGGGACCGAGCAACGGGAGCTCACCCCATCGTGGGGATTCAAACCGCCGACCTTCTGATCGGCAAGTCCTAGGCTCTGTGGTTTAACCCACAGCGCCACCTGCATCCTTCAAATACCTTCCTTATGTTCCTATAATTGCATCATTGGTTGTGAGGGGGTGGGAAAGGAATATCTACCCCCATCCCCAATATATGGAGTTCTGAACTTCTTGGAGGAATATTACGTTCACTTCCTGGCCTTCCTACAAGGAGCTTAGAGCGGTTGACCTAATTATCCCCTGCTTTTAACCTCACAACCAGAGCCTTGTGTGACTGGCTCAAAGCCAAAGCTTCCTGGCTTTGTGGGAATTCGAGCCTCCGTCTCCTCAGTCTTGGCCCAACACCCTAGGCTGCCCTGGTTTTAAACAAATCCACACTTTTTCAGGAAACCGAGAGCTTTTCTGAGCATGCGCTGACGGCCTCTTCATCACCACGGAGCCCCTCCGTGGTGGCTTCCTAGACACTTATAGGGTGCGGCTTGCAAACCTGAGTCCCAATAATTCAGACTCAGTTCAAAACACGAGAACACAAAACCTCCAAGTGTCCCTATCTTCCAGGGACAGTCCCGGATTTACAGAAGCCGTCCCAGTTTCTGATTTGATCCCAGAATGTCCTGCTAAAGAGAAAAGTAACTGTTAAGTTGTGGGTGAACATATCAGACGACACAGCAATTCTTCAAGCAGCTCTTGTTTATTCACAGGCCAGAACAGAACTGAACTGAAGGGTTCAGCCAGCCTGCTTATATAGAGCTCCACTACAACGCAACAGTAACAACTTTCTGTAACTAGCCGATCACTGAACGTCACTTTCAATTCCTTATTTGCATATGTGGGCCTGAGTGAAAACTATCTACAGTATCCCCTGCTGGCCCAGGGTGAGAACTTCAGTACATAACAGTAGCTATACAACATGTAGAAGACATCTGAAGGCAGCCCTATAGAGGGACGTTTTTAACGCTTAATGTTTTATTATGTTTTTATATATGTTGGAAGCCACTCAGAGTGGCTGGGGCAACCCAGTGAGATGGCTGGGGTATAAATAATAAAATTATTGTTAATAGTATGATTATGATTATGGAATAGGACGTCCCTATTTTCATCGGGAAAATGTTGGAGGCTGTGAGAACGTCTAAGTCCAAATTGGATTCAGTGCTTCTCTTTTTTTCCTTCATCATTTCAATCCTCCTCCTTCCTTCTCCCTTTCCCATGACAGGGTCTCGCCCTCTATTTACTCTGCCTGGGACCCCACACCCAAATCCTATACATCTCTCCCCACCCCATTCCTATGGCTACGTCAGCCACACCGCAGGCCCATAGTGGTTGCCATGGCGATGGAGGTGGTGGCATCTTTCTGGCCTAGGCAAACAAGGCCTCTGTTCTCTCCTGGCCTTTTCCCAAATTCTTTCCCCACTCCATTCTTGGACTGGGAGATGGATGGGGAACCAGGGGGGTGAATAATTTGGGGCGGAAGGGGTTCGCCGTCTGCAAGGATTCAGGGCAGGCAAAAGTCTTGAGGCAGGTTTTCGGCAGCAGGGATACTATTGGCACAAAAACGGAAGCAAGAAGAATTACCGACAAAAGAAGTATGGCAAATGAAATTAATGGACTATGCAGAATTGGATAAACTAACAGGGAGGATTCGAAAGCTGCGGAGCCAGAGATTCTTAGAAGACTGGAGTGAATATTTGAACTATTTGAAAAGCAATTGTAACCAACAGATTACGATAGTAGGACTGCGAGAAGTTCTGTAAGGAGGGTTATATGAAATGTTGCAAGGAAGACTATGAAGAGAATTATTAGTTAATGATAATTAAAAGTAATTGAGAAATTGAGAAATTCAGAATAAGTGATAAAGAAAGAAAAATATTCAGAGGTTGTTGACGGAAGTCTAAAATATTGTGTAAGATAAGAAGTTATGTTAAATGGCTGTTGGAAATGATATGTTAAAAAATTAATAAAAATTGTGTGTGTGTGTGTGTGTGTGTGTGTGTGTGTGTGTGTGTGTGTAAAGTCTTGAGGCAGGTTTTGAAACCTAGTGTATCGCTAAAATATATTTTGATATATATATATGAACCTGGGTGAATACCAGCAATGTTGCAATTGCGGGGGGAGAAATTGAGAAGGCGTTTAACCAGAATTTGTCGATATGCATCTCAAGTTTTATTGGAGAGGTCACCTCACCTCGAGGAAAAGGATGTCGTAGAGTTGGAAAAGGTACGGAAAAAAGGGCAACCAAAATGGTCAATACTTTTTTGAGGCTCTCCTATGAGGAAAGATTGCAGCATTTGTGACTTTTTCACTGAGAGAAAAGGTGCGTAAGAGGCGATACGGTAAGAAATTTGTGAGATTGTGCCGGGCACGGGGAAATTGGAAAGAGAAAATGTTTTCTCCCTCTCTCATAAGACCAGAACTCGTGAGCAACCCAGCGAAGCTGAATGTCGGAAGATTTGGGGCCGATAAAAGAAAGCACATCTTCATGTAGTTAAACTGCGGAACTCTCTCCCACAGGAAAACAGCGGTCGCTACCAACTTCGAAAAAGAATCAGACTGATCCATGGAGGATGGATGTCAACAATGGAGGAAAAGTCCATCCATATCAATGTTCCCCTGGCACTAGAAAGGTTTTTTTGCCTCTGGTTTAGCAGGCAAGTGCCAGCTCCACCTGGTACGCAGGCTGACACCCTCCCTGCCCGCAGACTGTCTTGCCAGAGTGGCGCATGCTCTGGTTATCTCCCGCTTGGACTACTGCAATGCGCTCTACGTGGGGCTACCTTTGAAGGTGACCCGGAAACTGCAATTAATCTAGAATGCAGCAGCTAGACTGGTGACTGGGAATGGCCTCCAGGACCACATAACACCAGTCCTGAGAGATCTGCATTGGCCCCCAGTAAGTTTCCAAGCACAATTCAAAGTGTTGGTGCTGACCTTTAAAGCCCTAAATGGCCTCGGTCCTGTATACCTGAAGGAGCGTCTCCACCCCCATTGTTCTGCCCGGACACTGAGGTCCAGTGCTGAGGGCCTTCTGGCGGTTCGCTCCCTGTGAGAAGCCAAGTTGCAGGGAACCAGGCAGAGGGCCTTCTCAGTGGTGGCACCCGCCCTGTGGAACGCCCTCCCACCAGATGTCAAGGAAATAAACAACTATCTGACTTTTAGAAGACATCTGAAGGCAGCCCTGCTTATGGAAGCTTTTAATGTATGATGGACTTCTGTATTTTAATATTTTGCTGGAAGCTGCCCAGTGTGGCTGGGGAAATCCAGCCAGATGGGCGGGGTATAAATAATAAATTATTATTATTATTATTATTATTATTATTATTAAAACATTCAGTCGTGCACCTAAGATGCAACAGAGACCATCAGTCCTTCTCCTCTCCTGCCTCCGAAGGTACCCAAAAGCCATGTCCCCGTAGGATGTTATATTTATTTGTCAAAAATAAACCCTCAAGTCTCCTATGACATCACGGGCACCGTCACAAGGCAAGATGGAGGGGCACTGGGTGCTGAGGGCAACAGGCACCCGCTTAGTGAGGAACTCGCAAGACCAGCCCAGATTTCTGCTACAAGTTGAGAGGAGAAAAACTGGGCCGTCTTATGGGACCGTGGCATCCTTTGCCCTCTGCTCACGGTTCTTTCTGCATGTAGCTGCCCACCATGGCAGAACGAGGGAGGAGGCTTCTCTTACTGGAACAGAGGAATCAGAACCTGGTGAGCATCCTTCGGAGTCGGAATAATAATAATAATAATAATAATAATGTATTATTTGTACCCTGCCCATCTGACTGGGTTTCCCCAGCCACTCTGGGCAGCTTCCAAGAAAGATTAAAAATACATTGAAATGTCACACATTAAAAACTTGCCTTCAGATGTCCTCTAAATGTCAGGCAGTTGTTTATTTCCTTGACATCTGATGGGAGGGCATTCAACAGGGCGGGTGCCACCACCGAGAAGGCCCTCTGCCTGGTTCCCTGTAACTTGGCTTCTCGCAATGAGGGAACCGCCAGAAGGCCCTGGATCTCAGTGTCTGGGCAGAACGATGGGGGTGGAGATGCTCCTTCAGGCTTCTAAGGCCTCATTGGACGTCCTTTTTAATGTGCAATTGGGGTGATTCGTGATGACCACAAGAACATAACGTTGCACACCACCCCAGTCTCTGAGCGGTGAGGCATCTCCAGGGGTTTCAACACTTGCCCAGACACTCGCAGTTTCCATGGAAGGAAGGTCAGCAGAAACTGTGGCGTCCTGAGGCTACAGGCTTTTAGTTATTTACATGTTATTTTTATTCCTTTATATACAACCTAAGCATGAGAGGAGAAATGATAGCCAACTTCAATTATTATTATTATTATTATTATTATTATTATTATTATTATTTGTTTGTTGTTGTTGTTGCTGCCCTATATCCACAGGTCTCAGGGCAGTTCACAGGATAAAATCACAATATAAAAACACAAAATACATAACCAAAATAAAAATAAGAACAACCCAATAGCAACAACCCCGCCCCTCAATTTTATGGAAGCAAAGACTGCTGCATATATGTTATTCAGTGTCATCCATCAAATCCAGGCAAATGCCAAGGGGTACCAATAGCCACATAAAGGTAAAGGTAAAGGTAAAGGGAGCCCTGACCATTAGGTCCAGTCGTGGCCGACTCTGGGGTTGCGGCGCTCATCTCGCTTTATTGGCCGAGGGAGCCAGCGTTCAGCTTCCGGGTCATGTGGCCAGCATGACTAAGCTGCTTCTGGCGAACCAGAGCAGCGCACGGAAACGCCGTTTACCTTCCCGCCGGAGCGGTACCTATGTATCTACTTGCACTTTGACGTGCTTTCAAACTGCTAGGTTGGCAGGAGCAGGGACCGAACAACAGGAGCTCACCCCGTTGTGGGGATTCGAACTGCCGACCTTCTGATTGGCAAGTCCTAGGCTCTGTGGTTTAACCCACAGTGCCACCCGCGTCCCCCCAATAGCCACATTCTGTCATATACAAAAGGATGCTAAATATGGACATCAGGTTTCAGCAAATGCTTGAGCATTTAAGGAATAATTGAGGGTATTCAAGGTCAGCTTTATCAGCTGAACGTTTTGGAGGGGAATCTGGAAACAATTTTTTTACAGCAAAGTATATATTTGAGAAGGGTGTTACGGGTTCTCATGTTTCGTCTCCTGTTCATTGTTTATTTTTTTCAATTTTCCTACAGATGGAAAAGATCAGATCCCTTCAGAAGGCCAACGCAAACTTGCGGCAAATGGTGAGCACCGTAAAACTGCTCAGAGGGATAAGGGGAGAGATAAGGGGCCTTAAGGGATGCGGGTGGCGCTGTGGGTTAAACCACAGAGCCTAGGACATGCCGATCAGAAGGTCGGCAGTTCGAATCCCCACAACGGGGTGAGCTCCCGTTGCTTGGTTCCTGCTCCTGCCAACCTAGCAGTTTGAAAGCACGTCAAAGTGCAAGTAGATAAATAGGTACCACTCCGGCAGGAAGGTCAATGGCGTTTCTGTGTGCTGCCTTGGTTCGCCAGAAACGGCTTAGTCATGCTGGGCACATGACCCAGAAGCTGAACGCCGGCTCCCTTGGCCAATAAAGCGAGATGAGCGCCGCAACCCCAGAGTCGGCCACGACTGGACCTAATGGACAGGGGTCCCTATACCATTACCTTTAAGGGGCTTCTTTTTTTTTTAATAAATTTTTATTAGGGGTTTTTACAAAATAAAGTACAGAAATAAACAACCTTTCTTTTATCTCAACAAAGTTTCATAACTTCTTTGGACTTCCTCACATCTCCCGCTGCCATTTTCATCATCATAAATTTTTCCCAGCAATTTATCATCTAATTTGCAAATTTTATAACCACTCATTTAAATATAATCCTCTATAAATTAGTTTCTCTTAATCTCACTTTACATCCCATTTCGATCCGATTTTGTGGTGGCCAATTATTTATGATCAAACATCCTACTTAACTTTCCGCCAAATCACAATATTTTTGTAAATAAATCTTAAATTTCCTCCAATCTTCTTCAACCCTCTCTTCTCCCAGGTCTCGAATTCTGCCAGTCATCTCGGCCAGTTGCATATAGTCCATCAGCTGCATCTGCCATTCTTCCAGAGTGGGTAGATCTTGAGTTTTCCACTTCTTGGCGATAAGTATCCTTGCTGCTGCTGTTGCGTACAAAAAGAATGTTCGGTCCTTCTTTGGCACCATCTGGCCGACAATGCCCAGGAGGAAGGCCTCTGGTTTCTTAAGGAAGGTATACTTAAATACCTTTTTCAGCTCATTATATATCATTTCCCAGAAGACCTTCACCCTGGGACAAGTCCACCAGAGGTGAAAGAATGTTCCTTCATTTTCCTTACATTTCCAGCATTTGTTGTCTGGCACATGGCATATTTTGGCTAGTTTAACTGGGGTCATGTACCACCTATAAATCATTTTCATTACATTTTCCTTCAGAGCATTACATGCCGTGAAGTTCATCCCCGTGGTCCACAACCTTTCCCAATCCTCAAACATAATATTATGCCCAATATCCTGTGCCCACTTTATCATAGCCGACTTAACCATTTCATCTTGTGTATTCCATTTCAACAGCAAGTTATACATTCTTGAAAGTACTTTAGTCTTAGGTTCTAACAATTCTGTTTCCAACTTCGATTTCTCCACCTGGAATCCTAACTTTTTATCCTTTTTAAAAATTTCTTGAATCTGAGCGTAATGTAACCAGTCTCGCACTTTATCTTTCATTTTTTCCAAACTCTGCAATTTCCAATTGTTACCCTCTTTCTCTATTATTTCCCAATATTTCGGCCATTTGGCCTCCATATTGGGTCTTTTTCGGGCCTTAGCCTCCAGAGGTGATAGCCATCTTGGAGTTTTATTTTCCAATAGGTCTTTGTATTTTGTCCAGACATTAAACACTGCTTTCCTGACAATATGGTTCTTAAAGGCCTTATTGATCTTAACTTTGTCATACCATAAGTATGCATGCCAGCCAAATGCATTGTTAAAACCTTCTAAATCTAACACATCAGTGTCCTCTAGAAGTAGCCAGTCTTTTAGCCAGCAGAAAGCTGCGGCTTCGTAGTACAACCTTAAGTCTGGCAGGGCAAAGCCCCCTCTTTCTTTCGCATCAGTTAATATCTTAAACTTAATTCTGGGCTTTTTGCCCTGCCAGACAAATTTAGAAATATCTCTCTGCCACTTCCTGAAGCACTCCGTCTTATCCACAATTTGCAATGTTTGAAATAAAAACAACATCTTAGGCAATACATTCATCTTAATAGCAGCAATTCGGCCTAACAAAGAAAGCTTCAATTTTGACCAACTGTCCAAGTCTCTCTTAATTTCAGACCAACATTTTTCATAATTATCCTTAAATAGACTCAGATTTTTTGCTGTTATGTTTACCCCTAGGTACTTTACTTTTTTAACCACAGTTAGTTCTGTTTCTCTCTGAAACCGTTCTGACTCTGCATCTGTCAAGTTTTTTCCCAACACCTTAGTTTTCTGTTTGTTTAGTTTAAAGCCCGCTACCCGACCAAAGTCCTGAATCAATTGTAACACTCTTTTTGTACTAGATTCTGGCTCTTGCAATGTCAAAACAAGGTCATCTGCAAAAGCTTTAAGTTTATATTGTTTCACTCCGATCTGAATCCCTTGCACCAACCGGTCCCCTCTAATCAAGTTCAAGAGCACCTCCAGGACAGAAATAAACAGCAAGGGGGAAATCGGGCAGCCTTGTCGTGTCCCTTTTTCAATCTTAAACTCTTCTGTAACCACATTGTTAACTATCAGTTTTGCCTTTTGTTCTGAGTAAATCGCGTCAATCCCATTTTCAAAACCCCGCCCCACTCCCATTTCTTTTAAATTCCCCTTCATAAATTTCCAAGAAATATTATCAAAGGCCTTCTCCGCGTCTATAAAAATTAGAACTGCTTTAGTGTTAATATTTGTTTGCAAGAGTTCCAAAATGTCAATAATGTTCCTTGTATTAGCAAATAAATGTCTTCCTGGGAGAAAGCCTGCCTGGTCTTTATGAATTATCTCATTTAAAACTCTTTTGAATCTTCCTGCCAAAACGTCAGCAAATATTTTGTAATCCACATTTAAAAGGGAAATGGGGCGGTAGTTCTTAAGTTGTGTCTTTTCAGTTTCTGATTTTGGTATCAATGTGATGAAAGCTTCCTTCCACGATTCGGGCGCCTTCTTTCCCTCCATAATTTCATTGCTGACCTCCAGCAGTGGTTGAATCAAATAGTCACTTAATGTCTTATAGTACTTGGAGGTCAAGCCATCTGGCCCTGGAGACTTGCCCAACTTCATATTCTGAATGGCCTGTTCTATCTCTAGTCGTGTTATTTTACTATTCAGGAGTGATCTATTTTCTTGTGATAGTTTTTTAAGTCCATTTTTCTCCAAAAATTTTGCAATCTCTTCCTCCTTTTGTGGCCCTTGAGTGTATAATTTCTTGAAATATTTCTGGAAACATTTTCTAATTTCCACCGGGTTCTGAATATTCCTTCCTTCTATTTCCAAATTTGTTACTATGTTCAGCTTTTGTCTCTTCTTCAACTGCCAAGCCAGCAGTTTCCCACATTTATTAGCCGATTCAAATGTTTTTTGTTTCATTGATTTAATCTTCCATTCTATTTCCTGATTTATCAGTTTGGAATATTGTGCCTGATGAAGTTTAATTTCTCTCAAAATCGGCTGTGACTTCGGGTTTACTCTTAGTTTCTTCTCTAACTCTTTAATTTTCCCCAAAATCTTGTCCTTTTTCTCATTTTGTAGTCTTTTCTTTATGGCGTTCTGTTGTATCAAGAACCCTCTCATCACAGCTTTGCTTGCATCCCAGATTGTTCTTTTTTCCACAGCAGTGTTCAAATTTATCTCAAAATAGTCCTTTATTGTTTTTTGGGCCTTCTTGATAATCTCCTGATCTCTAAACAAGTTGTCATTCATCTTCCATCTAAAGGAGCCGGTTGGTAATAATGTCATGTCCATTTTCAACGCGTTATGATCGGAGCAGGTCTTTGGGCAGATTTCCACTTTCTTCACCTTAGGAGCCAGACCTCTAGAAATCCATATTTGGTCAATTCTTGTCCAAGTCAGTTGGGCTTCAGAGAAAAATGTTCCTTCTTTCCCTAAGGGGTTCTTTGTCCTCCATATATCAATCCAGTCCATGTTGTCTGTCATTTCAAAAAAGGTCTTTGGTAGTCTGCCTTCTTTAGTAACCTTTTGGCTTTGTGACCTATCCATGTTTGTAGAAACGATCCCATTCATATCTCCCATCATAATGATGTTATCATAGTCCAGATAATCCAGCATAATCTCATGCAACTTCTTGTAGAATTCTGATTTCCCTTCATTTGGAGCGTAGATTCCTAATATCAAAATTTTCTCTCCTTGGTGCTGTATTTCAATTGCCAAAATTCTTCCATGTTCATCTTTAAATAGAAATTTTGGTGAGAGGCTCTCCTTTGCATATATCACCACTCCTCTCTTCTTAACTAAATCCGAAGATATAAATTCTTGGCCTATCCTTTTATTTACCAATATTTTTCTGTGGAGCCTAGTCACATGTGTTTCTTGTAAACAAGTAATGTCTAGTTGCTCCTTTTTTAATAAGTGAAAGATTTTCTTCCTTTTTTCCGGGCTGTTGCAGCCATTTATATTCCAACTTAAAAGTTGCAGAGACATCCTGGATTGATCTGTTTAGTTTCCTTGGGATGGTATTTTGTTCTGTGAGTCTTCAGGGTTCTGAGGTACAGGCACCTGTGGTGGTTCAGACCCTGAGGGTAGTTCAAGTCCTTTATGAAGGTCCTCACCGTAGGCAGTCAAAAACTTATCCCTATCTTCCAAAGTTCTAATTTTGATCTTCTTCCCTCTAAAGGTAAAAGATAGTCCTTGGGGAAAGTCCCACCTAAAGATGATTGAGTTGCTTCTCAGCAGTTTTACTAAGTCCAAATATTCAGATCTAAGATCCAACAGCTGTTTAGGAATGTCCTTAAAAATCTCAATTCTTTTGTCCGAAATGTTCAAAGAGCTTCCGTAGTGCAGGCCCAAAATCTTGTCCCTTTCCTCCTTTGATCTCAACGTAATCAAACAGTCTCTGGGCCTTTCTCTCTTTGTAAGTCTTCCAAGTCTGAAGGCTGACACAATTTTAAAATCTTCCTCCTCTAAACCCCAGAACTTGGAGAATTCTTTGGTCAGAAACTCAGCTAGATTACCTTCTTCCACTTCTGGTATCGATCTTATCCTTAAATTAATCTCCCTGTTCCGAAGTTCCAACATAGAGAGATAGGTCTGATGTTCTCCGACCTGCTTACTGAGCGGCCTTACTTCTTTTTCCAACTCTCCCACTCTTTGGCTGGTCTCTTCGGCCAGTTTCTGATTTTCACCTGCAGCCTCCTTCAATTGTCCGATTGCTTGTGCATTCTGTGCAACTTGCCCAGATAATTTGTTTAAAGTTTCTGTATTAAGGTCAATTTTCGCAGTTTGTTGGTCAACTTTCCTCTCCAAAGACTCCAATTTCTCAAGAATTCTCTCTAATACAGAACCAGATCCTCCTGAGGCCATCTCTTCTAGTTGTAAATCCTCAGTTTCTTCCTCCCCTGCCTGTGACAGGGAGGTAACTTTTTCCTCCGAGGGCAAAGTGGGCACAGATGATCTGCGTGCTTGTGAGGCTGCAGTTACGGTTGTCAGAGTTGTTTGTCTGGTTCTTAATCCCTTTCTTTTTGCGCCACTCATTCCAAAAATATCTAGCAGTCAAGGTCAAGCTGAGTTATTCCCATGGGAAAGCTACGGCCCAGATGGTAGCAATCAAACAGAGGGCCGGGAAATAGAAAGTAAAACAATGTTTTTGTTGTAAGTCCTCAATCCTCTAGGGGGAGCATAAAATGTCCTAGGAAGAAGAGTCCATTCCACATACAAAATCTAAACCAATTCTTAGGGATCTTCACAAAAGTAGTTTTAGCAGAGTTGGTTTTAGGTTTGCCACAATATTTCAAGTTGTGCTTACTGGAGTTCCAAAATGCAAGAACGTAACCATTCTGAACTCCCTCAGACTGTCTCCAAGTTTAAATAGAATGTATCCAAATTTGCAGTCTGACAGTTCTACTGCTCAGGCAGTTCTGACACCTGGGCTTCTTAAACAGAATTGTAATCCACAAAGAAAGGAATATATAAGTCCTAATAAAAGTCCAAAAATCAATTGCTTACAGTCTTTAAAAGGAAAAGTAATTTCTGCGGGTGCTCAATCTGAGCTGTCAAAAGTTCTCTCTATGCCTCCACTCCTCCTGCTCTTTGCTTTAAAAATCAATGGCTGCGGAGGACGGACTTCCTTTTCCTCGTCTCTCCGCTTTCAGCTTATTTTCAATATTTTAGTCCCGAAATTTAGTAAAGTCCTTAATTACTCACGGGTTGTTACGTTTTGGAATCTTGTGTTGAAGGAAGAAAGGTCGGCGCTCACCGGCAACGGCAACGCGGCTTCGCTCCGCTGAATGCGCATAGACCCACAGCGCCGCTACCCCCTCTGCGATCCGGAGCCCCTTACGGGGTTCCCTCAACGTTTCGGGGGTAGCTCCTGGCGCCCGCCGGGTCCCGAGACCGCAGGCTTCCGCTGCCTGCGGTTTTCCAGAATGGGTCTCCGCTTCGCCGTAGCGGACGACCCTTTTCCAGCGTAGCTTCCCTCTCCCGGTTAGGAAAGGGCAGCCATTACCGTTCGCGCCGCCTCCGGAAGTCCTCACCTTTAAGGGGCTTCTTGGCGTCCCATGAGTGGCAGGTTTATAGCTTAGCAGAAGGTCACAGGTCTCATCCTGGCAGCATCTCTTGGCAATGCTGGGAGAGAAGCCAGACTGTAACCACAGAGATCTGTAGAGACAATACAGTATTTATGGTTACATACGCTTCAGGTTACAGGTTCTGCTAACCCAGAAATAATGCCTCAGGTTAAGAACTTTGCTTCAGGATGAGAACAGAAATTGTGCTCGTGCGGCGCGGCGGCAGCAGGAGGCCCCATTAGCTAAAGTGGTGCTTCAGGTTAAGAACAGTTTCAGGTTAAACGGACCTCCGGAACGAATTAAGTACTTAACCTGAGGTACCACTGTATTAAGCCAGGTGGAGAAACAGTCAGACTTGGTACAACTCAGCTTATGGCAGAGACATTGCTTTCTGCCACTTTCTGCCACTGGGGCACATAGGAGCCACATCCCAGGGGCCATAGGGGCTTAAGCCCCCACAATAAAATATTTGAGGGGCCCGGGGGCCCACAAAGTGGATGGGCAGCCCCATTAAAATGGTGTTTGTGTGCACTGCGTCATGTGATCGATTATGCACTGCGGAGCTTACCTTGGCCCCCACAGTACTTCATTCAAGTTGGCAGCCCTGCTGGGGCAGCACCTCTTTGGTTGTTCCTCGTGGAAGTGGCCACAGAGACCACATAACACCGGTCCTGAAAGACCTACACTGGCTCCCAGTACGTTTCCGAGCACCATTCAAAGTGCTGGTGCTGACCTTTTAAAGCCCTCAACAGCCTCAAAGGCCCAGTATACCTGAAGGAGCATCTCCACCCCCATCGTTCAGCCCGGACACGGCTGAGGTCCACGCCGAGGGCCTTCTGGCGGTTGCCTCCCTGCGAGAAGTGAGGTTATAGGGAACAAGGCACAAGGCCTTCTCGGTAGTGGCACCCGTCCTGTGGAACACCCTCCCACCAGATGTCAAGGAAATAAACAACTATCTGGCTTTTAGAAGACACCTGAAGGCAGCAGTGTTTAAGGAAGTTTTTAATGTTTGATGTTTTATCACATTATTATTATTATTATTATTATTATTATTATTATTACTACTACTACTCTGTTGGGAGCCACCCAGTGGCTGAGATGGGCAGGGTATAAATGATAAATGATAAATGATAAATTATTATTATTATTATTATTATTACTATTATTATTATTATTATTATTACTATTCCTGGGTCGCTGTGTCCAGGAGAGGCTGGTCCATTGCGATGAAGAGGAAACGCCAACCAACCTGCTTTTGAGGCATCTAATAATAGCCTGCATTTTAAATCAAGGCTTATATATATATATTTTTATCAAGGTTGTATCTTAAAAATGAGCTCAAATTCACAAATGTTTTATGCCAGGCAGAAGACCAGCTGCCTAAGTACTTTGGCAAGATGTTTATCCTCCTGGACAAGGGGGGCCCCTGATTTATAGCAGAAAACAATTCTCAAAGTCGTAAAAAGGGAATTACAGGCTGAGAGCAAAGGTTACACTGACCCTACATATTACAGAATATAAAAAAGCTGAGAAAAACATAATTAAGAGTTGGTAAATAGTAAAATAAAACCATGTGCCTCCCATTAAACTTGAGCCATATTTTCCTAAGGTTAAAAGGTCAAGAGCAAATGGAAAAAGCAACTGGCTTGGCTGGAAAAGGGGGGGTGTAAACAGAAGAAGAGGCTTCTTCCTATTTTATTTTGAGGCTGTAAACTGTTCCTTCCTTTTTACTTTGAGAAGGTTTATTCTTCTAAAAAGCTATCTATGATAATGTATTAAATATATTGGCTTAAATGTAATTATGCAAAGGATTTAAGAAATGTTGGATTCTTATTTCATATAGTTGTAAGAGTTGTAACTATCCTGAAATTAAGTCAGCCATCAGCCCAGCCCCCCTGCCAAGCAGGAAACATCATTAGAGCACACATATGGTTGTCAGGCCTTTGTTTAAAGACCTCCAAAAGAAGGAGATCTTTCAATGATGATGTGAACTCAAGATCCTTGACATCTGTTTAAGATAAAAATTTAAAACTATTAAACCATCTGTTTTGGAGGGCTATAGGGCAAGGAGGGCAAGAGGTGAGCTGGTAATTAAGGTTCATTGTTGAGACAAATGTAAGATATATGACTACTTATTTGTCATTTATAGATAGAAGAATATATAGCTTTTATTTCCCATAATAGGCAAAAGGAAATGGGTGTATCTTTTGTGATTGGTTCTAGCAAACAGCCAATAGGAATTTCAACCAGGCTGATTGGACAGAGGCAGCCACAGGAGGAGCAAGGGGGCTGGATTAAGGAAATATAAGTGCTGGCCATAATAGCAGGAGGGCAGGCCAGAGCTTGGTAACCATATACCACTATGCCTCTCATTTATTTGTCTGACAAATAAATTATTATTTTAATTTCTCTAATGCTGCGTTGAATATTTCATTCCAGCTAAGCGTTAACCACAAGCAGGGTGCTACACTTTCTTATTTACACCTCCATTCACTCGGGGTGGTTTTGCCCATCATTGGCTCTCTGGCTCCACCTCCATGCTAGGGAAATAAGGAATGTTGCACTTGACTGTAGCAATGGATTACATCCCACATTATCACTGTCTACTAATCAAGTTCCTCTTCTCCTGACCTTTGCAGAATTCAAGGCTAAGGGAGGAAAATGAAGGTGAGACGTTTTGCTTCCCTGCAGGGCTGCGGTGGGAACAGAACAGGGTGGGTAGGGAGGGAAGGGACCGACTTGTTTTGAGGACCAGACATGCGAAGACGTGTTGGTCCTGCAGTGGCGTCTTTCCCACATGGAGAGGTTTGGTTCACCAGCTGAGCGTCCCGGCCAGGTCCTCCCCCTTCTCAACAGGTCATCCAGGGCTGGACTTAACTTGAAGCTATTTGCTAGGATTCTCCCAACTCAGTTAATTCCAAGCTAGCTCTGGGTTCAGTGGGAAACGAGAGCATCCCACCCGCTGATGCTGTTGGACTCCAACTCCCATCAGCCCCTGCTCAGTGGTCAAGGGAATGATGGGAGCTGTAGTCCAGCAATATCTGAATTGCCGCTTGCTCCAGACAGATTCTTAGTTAATAGTCACCAATCTTGTCTTAGGAGAATTTGCCTTTTTTTTACTATCTTTCCTTTCTCTCCTTCAGTTTTCAAGTCAACAGAAGAAATCTTACTTAGGTATTTCTGATTTATGTATTTGCTTATTTATTGATGTGGGGCATTGTTATGTACTGAGTTGAATAGGATCCAAAATGCAGCAGTCTGATTGGTCCTAGAACAATAGGATTCAGAATGCAGCAGTCTGATTGGTCCTAGAGCAATAGGACCCAGAATGCAGCAGTCTGATTGGTCCTAGAACAATAGGATTCAGAATGCAGCAGTCTGATTGGTCCTAGAACAATAGGACCCAGAATGCAGCAGTCTGATTGGTCCTAGAACAATAGGATCCAGAATGCAGCAGTCTGATTGGTCCTAGAACAATAGGATCCAGAATGCAGCAGTCTGATTGGTCCACAGGAGCCACCCAGTCCAGCTCCAGGTGGAAGTGAATCCACAACCTGATTGGCCTACAGGAGAATCCCGGAATTAGCCAATCATGTGGGTCCCCTTGTGTAAATCACGTATATAAAGCAGACATTCTGGGGGTACTTCCATTCCTCCTCTCCACTATGAGCTGAATAAAGAGCATGAAATCCACTCTCGACTCCTGAGTATATTTCAGGCATCAACATAAAAACCACAATATATATAATCAGAATAAAAACAACAGCCCAATAAAATATGCATATATTTAAAAATTCAAACTCACATGCTCTACAAATGCACTTTAAGGGTGGGGAACCATACATATGGTTATTGAAAATATGAATATGTTGCTTTTCTAGTCAAAAGATTGAAAGCGGTTAGGGATGAACTTTCAGGTGATGGTGTTAATCCTAAATGTGGGTGTTTGCTGCTGTCTTGCCATCTGTAAGCAGATCAGGGAAAACAGTACCCACCCATTAAAAGCCTTGGATTTTTTTTTAAAGAAGGGGGGTGGAGGAAAGAAGAGGAGAAATTGTGCCTCAGTGGTAGAGCATCTGCTCTTATCCTGAAGGTAAAGGTAAAGGGGACCCCTGACCATTAGGTCCAGTCGTGAGTGACTCTGGGGTTGCGGCACTCATCTCGCTTTACTGGCCGAGGGAGCCGGCATACAGCTTCCGGGTCATGTGGCCAGCATGACTAAGCCGCTTCTGGCGAACCAGAGCAGTGCACGGAAACGCCGTTTACCTTCCCGCCGGAGCGATACCTATTTATCTACTTGCACTTTTAGGTGCTTTTGAACTGCTAGGTTGGCAGGAGCAGGGACCGAGCAACGGGAGCTCACCCCGTCACAGGGATTCGAACCACCAACCTTCTGATTGGCAAGTCCTAGGCTCTGTGGTTTAACCCACAACGCCACCATATCCTGAAGAGTCCTGCCTAAATCCTCGGAGAGCCACTGCCAGCCAGTGCAGGCAGTATCAAGCTTGATGGATCAATGATCTGAACTCACGCCTCTTTATCCCTGCTGCCAGCCAGTGTAAACAGTGTCTTGCATTTATCTTGATGCAAGCTATCATTTATTTGCAGGAGTAATTCAGTCACACACTAGTTTGCTTAGATTAAGTTAAAGCGCTCTGCTGGCCTAGCACAAGAAATCCACTTCTTTTTTCAATGACGGAAAGAAAGAAAGAAAGAAAGAAAGAAAGAAAGAAAGAAAGAAAGAAAGTAAGTAGATGTCAAGGTAGATGTGGAGCAAATGTTCCTTGCCGTGTAACCGCCCCGTCAACAAATCGGAACAAATGCTCAATAAAAACCAGATAGAACATACTGTATTTTTTGCTCTATAAGACTCACTTTTTCCCTCCTAAAAAGTAAGGGGAAATGTGTGTGCATCTTATGGAGCGAATGCAGGCTGCGCAGCTATCCCAGAAGCCAGAACAGCAAGAGGGATCGCTGCTTTCACTGCGCAGCAATCCCTCTTGCTGTTCTGGCTTCTGAGATTCAGAATATTTTTTTTCTTGTTTTCCTCCTCCCAAAACTAGGTGCGTCTTGTGGTCTGGTGCGTCTTATAGAGCGAAAAATACGGTAACTTCCATGTGAACCTGGTGCAAGCAGACCAGGATGAATGTCTGGCGTTGGAGGTGTCCAGGTGCTTCCGATCTAAATGAAAGGTGGAAACCTAAAGTTCTCGTATGACCAGGAAAAATGCTGCCTTTTGCCCATCCACTCATCCGAAACCCCCGCCCTTCCTTGACTTTCAGAGACAACGACAAGATCAAGAAGAAAGTTCAACAGCTGAAGGAGCTTCAGGAATCTCTGGTGAGTCGCCCTTGGCACTGCCATTCTTCACTCAGGACCCTGGGATCTTTATGCTAGGTGGGGAGGAAAGCCAACCAAAGACACAGAAGGGAACAGGCAGAAATATGACCCGTGGCCTCATTCCTGCTGGCAGCAGCGAAGAACAGGAATAAATCCCTGGGTGGCGTTCCAAGGCAAGCATATGCATGTGAAATATACTCGGAGTCAAGTGTGGATTTCATGCTCTTTATTCAGCTCATAGTAGTAAGGAATGGAAGTTCCCCTGAAATGTCTGCTTTATATACATTATTTACACAATGGGCCCCATGTGATTGGCTAATTCCGGGATTCTCCTGTAGGCCAATCAGGTTGCGGATTCACTTCCACCTGGAGTTGGATTGGGTGGCTCCTGACCAATCAGACTGCTGCATTTTGGATCCTATTGTTCTAGGACCAATCAGACTGCTGCATTTTGGATCCTATTGTTCTAGGACCAATCAGACTGCTGCGTTCTGGATCCTATTGTTCTAGGACCAATCAGACTGCTGCATTCTGGATCCTATTGTTCTAGGACCAATCAGGGAAAGGAGAATGTTAGCCGCTTTGAGACTCCTGAAGGGGAGTGAAAGGCGGGATATCAAATCCAAACTCCTCTTCTCCTTCTTTTAAAGAAAGAAAGAAAAAACACCTGCGTTTGAACAATGTTTTGCATTCTGGATCCTATTGTTCTAGGACCAATCAGACTGCTGCATTCTGGATCCTATTGTTCTAGGACCAATCAGACTGCTGCGTTCTGGATCCTATTGTTCTAGGACAAATCAGACTGCTGCATTCTGAATCCTATTGTTCTAGGACCAATCAGACTGCTGCATTTTGGATCCTATTCAACTCAGTACATAACACCATGCTACACCTTTAAGGCACATTCAGAGCACATCATTTCCCTTGAAGGGTTCCAGGTGCCGCAGTTACTATTCCTAACAACCATTCAGAAACTAGCCAGCGCTGGTGTGAAGTTGTCGCTGGCATCTGTCTGTCCCAGGAGACAATGGAGGGGTGCG
Source organism: Podarcis gaigeae (assembly GCF_964106915.1). Lineage (NCBI taxonomy): Eukaryota > Metazoa > Chordata > Lepidosauria > Squamata > Lacertidae > Podarcis > Podarcis gaigeae. Next base: position 83,865,297 of record NC_139684.1, read on the forward strand.
GCTTTTGGGTGAGTTCAAACTGCTGGGAGCTTGCAGCGCCTGCTATGGCTGTTGAGACCGATACAGGAGAGACATGTTTCGTTGCAGCCGGGGCAGAGGAAGGTGTCCGGTTGTGCTGCTGCAGATGCACCAGGGCATTTATTCTCTCTCTGTTCCTCCCAGCGGTCATTCCTCCTCTGGTCCCTGCTACAACAAACAACACAAGCAACACAAGGACCAGTATACTAGATAGCACTGTAATTCTTATTGCATAATATACATGATTTAGTAACAAAAATAAACTGTGTACACTTGTAAATTCTCTAATATATTTGAAATCAAATGAACACACGTCTGTCAATCTTTGAAAGTCTGTAAAAGTATAATAAGTCTATAATTCAAACAAAGTAATAGATGCTATCCTGTGGGCTAAGCGGTAAAAATTTTTAGGTGTTTAGGTGCCGAAGTAGTAAGAGAATAACAATGTAGGACAGTGATCCCGGATAATCTGACTGTTTTGCTGGAATCTTCTTCAGCACAACTCATAGATTAGGAAAATGCACAAGGAGCAGTGGTCATGAGTGGTTACATATCCTTATGACCAGCAAAACAGTCAGATCATCCGGGATCACTGTCCTACATTGTTATTCACTTACTACTTCAGCACCTGAACACCTAAAAGGTTTTTACCGCTTAGCCCACAGGATAGCATCTATTGTTGTTTAGTCATTTATTCGTATCCGACTCTTAGTGAGCCCCTGGACCAGAGCACGCCAGGCACTCCTGTCTTCCACTGCCTCCTGCAGTTTGGTCAGACTCATGCTGGTAGCTTTGAGAACACTGTCCAACCGTCTCCTCCTCTGTTGTCCCCTTCTCCTTGTGCCCTCCATCTTTCCCAACATCAGGGTCTTTTCCAGGGAGTCTTCTCTTTTCATGCGGTGGCCAAAGTATTGGAGCCTCAGCTTCAGGATCTGTCCTTCCAGTGAGCACTCAGGGCTAATTTCCTTAAGAATGGATAGGTTTGATCTTCTTGCAGTCCATGGGACTCTCAAGAGTCTCCTCCAGGACCAGAATTCAAAAGCATCCTTTCTTCGGCGATCAGCCTTCTTTAGGGTCCAGCTCTCACTTCCATACATCACTACTGGGAAAACCATAGCTTTAACTATACTGTGCCCATCACCTCCTGGCAAATAGAAGGGGAAGAAATGGAGGCAGTGTGTGATTTTACTTTCTTGGGCTCCATGATCACTGCAGACGGTGACAGCAGTCACGAAATTAAACTATATAATCTTACGGACTTTCAAAGATTGACAGACGTGTGTTCATTTGATTTCAAATATATTAGAGAATTTACAAGTGGACACTGTTTTTGTTTTTATTGTACTAAAACATGTATATTATACAATAATAAGTGCAGTGCTATCTAGTATACTGGTCATCGTGTTGCTTGTGTTGCTTGTTGTGTTAAGTTTGCAACACAGGGGTTTGCTGTTCTGTAATGGAGACACAACCTGACTGTCTGCAAGGGATTCCTACATGGCGAGACTGATGTTGCCAGACTTCATGTTATGTTTGCAACACGGAGTTGGTCTACCAACGGGCCTGGGGTCTGAAGGCAGTTCCTCGTAGAGTACTTACAAAGACCCCTGGCCACCAATATTTCGGGACCTGAAGGCCTTTCTGCTCCCATAGTTGACGCCCCTGCTTCCGATGTAGTAGAGCAAAACACAGCTTCAAAACCCATGTTCTGCTGACGTGTGGTGTTGCAGATACAGTGGTACCTCAGGTTACAAACACGTCAGGTTACAAACATTTCGGATTACAGACTCCGCTAACCCAGATGTAACCCCTTGGGTTAAGAACTTTACCTCAGGACGAGAACAGAAATCAGAAACCAGAGGCCCTTCTCTTGGGTATGGTCGGCCAATTGGTGCCAAAGAAGGATAGAACATTCTTTATGTATGCTACAACAGCAGCAAGAATACGCATCACAAAGTATTGGAAGACACAAGATCTACCCACCTTGGAAGAATGGCAGATGAAGGTGATAGACTATACGGGACTGGCAGAAATGACTGGCAGAATCCGAGACCAGGGAAGAGAGACAGCGGAAGAAGATCGGAAGAAATTTAAGGACTATCTTAGGAAACATTGCAAATGTTAGAATGACGTTGGTTTAGAAATTATGTGGTTTCCAGCTGTAATGGTTAAGTAAAAAGAAAAGAAAGGCTAAAAATTAAGTGAAAAATAAGGGAAAGGATTTGCTGAATTAATAATTAGAAATTGGAATACAGAAAGGGGAGGTATGAGGAAGTCGGGGAAGTAAGTTACAAGAAAATAAGGGATTGAAATTATACTTGTTTTTGTTTTTGTTTGTTTGTACTATTGTTTTGTTTTGTTTTTTATATAATCTTTGAAACCTTAATAAAAATATTTTTTTAAAAAAAAGAGAGAACAGAAATCGCGGCCGCAGAGGTGGGAGGCCCCATTAGCTAAAGTGGTATCTCAGGTTAGGAACAGTTTCAGATTTAGAACGGACCTCTGGAACGAATTAAGTTCATAACCTGAGGTACCACTGTATTTGTATTCTGTCTCACCATGGAATATTTTTTGAGGTCTAAAATCATAAACGCTGGCCCAGAAATCATGGGTGCAGACCTGCCTCAATACAAACCTTTAACTATTTAGCTCCCTGGAGTGACTTGATTTCTACAGGTGTTGTCTACACTTAGCGGCCGTTTTTCTGATCAACTCTTTCTCTCCTTCTTTACAGCAAGACGATATTTATGTTCTCGAAGAGCAGCTGTGTACGTAAGTCAATCAAGAGTCCTTGGCTTGAGGCTGCGTTTTCAACCCCCTTATCCCCCTTTCCTTTTAAGCAACCTGGTCTGAAATGGCTCTTTTAAAATACCGTATTTTTTGCTCTGTAAGACTCACTTTTTCCCTCCTAAAAAGTAAGGGGAAATGTGTGTGCGTCTTATGGAGCGATTGCAGGCTGCGCAGCTATCCCAGAAGCCAGAACAGCAAGAGGGATTGCTGCTTTCACTGCGCAGCAATCCCTCTTGCTGTTCTGGCTTCTGAGATTCAGAATATTTTTTTTCTTGTTTTTCTCCTCCAAAAACTAGGTGCATCTTGTGGTCTGGTGCGTCTTATAGAGCGAAAAATACGGTGCCGTTTTCTCATCTGCTGTGAACTTGGGGCTAGGATGTGGGGAGACCAGGATTCACTGAACGACGTTGAGCCAGTTGCTCTCTGTTAACCTAATATACCTCACAAGGTTGTCGTCAGGATAAAATGGGGGGGGGGTGTACACCTTGCTGAGCCTTTTGGTGGAAAGGTGGGGTAGAAATTTAATAAATTCATTTAATATAAACAAACATATGCAATAACGAATAAGATAATTTGGGGTTTCATTCGAAATGTTTACTCAAGCCTTTCGGGTGGGCTGGGTTTTAAATTGCAAACGGTTTATTAAATACAGTGGTACCTCGGGTTACATAAGCTTCAGGTTACAGACTCCGCTAACCCAGAAATAGTGCTTCAGGTTAAGAACTTTGCTTCAGGATGAGAACAGAAATCGTGCTCCGGTGGCGCGGCGGCAGCAGGAGGCCTCATTAGCTAAGTGGTGCTTCAGGTTAAGAACAGTTTCAGGTTAAGAACGGACCTCTGGAACGAATTAAGTACTTAACCCGAGGTACCACTGTAAAGGACTCAAAGCGAAATCTGTGCGATAGGCCACGATCCATGCCTGAAGCGCATGCACATCGTTCCCCTTCATTTTGACGGGTGCGCATTTGTGTGTTTGCACGGGAGAATGTTCCGGAACTGGTAGCACGCGAAGGAAATGTTTCATTTTCGAATTGTTGTTTTGTTTTGTTTACCTGCGACATTTCAAAAATCGGCCCTTCAAATCCCCCGTCTGTGTGTGTGTGTGTGTGTGTGTGTACGTACGTACGTACGTACGTACGCAACACACTTACACACACACACGGGGCAGGAGGAAACAGACTTGATTTTGAGATCTAATGCAACCTGGCATCTGGTCTTCAAATACAACTCGCATTTCCAAGGAGAAGGAAGTGAAAAGGCGCCCACGGTTCAGTGATCTTTCTTACGCACTCCTTGAGTTAGCAGATGCTGAGTGGAAGGAGAGAGAGAGAGAGAGAGAGAGAGAGAGAGAGAAAATGTCCCTGGAGTGAGAGGCAGTTGCCTAGTGACTATCAAAACAAAATGGAACTTATTTATAGCTTAGGTTCCAGGGATGGAGAGGGCGTTTCTGCATCAGGAGTAGATTTAGTTTTCCATTTAAAATAGGGCTACCGTATGTCCGGAATATCCCGGACCTTCACTCGTCGAAAATGATGTCTGGGGAAACCCAGGAGCATGGCATGGCACCCCATATCGAACTGTTGGGGTGGGGTTTTTTTTTGGCAATTTCCTTTAAAAATAGCTCCAAAACTTCATTTTTTTTTTGCGGTGGGAGGGGAGGGGGTAAAGATTTTGCAAAAGAAAGCTCCACAACTTTTTCACTTTTTGAAATATGGCAGCCCTGTTCAAAATATTCCTTATCCACTCTCCACCATATAAGGGCCCAGGACAGGTTATAACAATATAACGTATCTGTCAGAGTTGCCTCCAGGTCCCAGCTCACAGTAATAACGTATAAAAGTCTTTATTGGAGATTAGTTTCCATTTCCAAACCGCAGCGTGCAACTCTACGTCTTAGAACCTAGACCGGCGAAGCTCCATCTGAGTCTCCGCCTCTTAGACACCAGTTTAAGACTCTAGCCTTACTCCACCTCTTCCGTTGTTCTTTCCTCCTCTGGGTCCTTCTGCCCCCTGGGGTTTCCTCCTTTCTGGACTCTTCTGACGCTGACCCCCCTGAGTCTTGCCCCTCCTTCCGGCGGGCTTTAGGACCTGGCTCCCTATCCGGGCTGCCTGCTGTGCCGCTCGCCTGTACATTTGAACTTGGCGCGTGCGCCCAGCCGGTAACTTTCCTCTTGACCGTTTCCCCGCTCTCCGATGGAGGCGTGGTCAATCCTGACTCATCTCCTCTCGCTGGTGGTGAGAACACTGGTCCCGATGCCTGGGACTCCTCCCCCCCACTGCGCTCTGGTGGGGAAGCTGGTCCTGATTTCCAACTGCTGCTCTGGGAGTCCCCGCTGGCCCCTTCCTTCTGGGGTTTCCCCCTTGGCACCCCCCTTGCCCTGGCCATCGGCGCTCCCTTCTGTGAATCTTCCGATTCGCTGGAGAGGCTCATGGAATCCCTCTGATCACTGTCACCGCCTACGCTCCCCTCGGATTCCTCCCCCTCGCTCTCCATTTCCTCCCTCTCCTGTGCCTCTGCTCCTGAGTCCCTGACAGTATCAAAACAGATAAAACTGTTGCAATTATTATTATTATTATTTTTAAGAAAAGGAAATTCGTTCCGGCCAAAGTATACATTTAGTGAAAGCAGCAGAGCAGTGGCGTACTGTGGGTTGTCAGCACCCAGGGCAAGGCAAGTAATTTGCACCCCCTAACCCGTGGATTTGCGCCCCCTAACCCTAACCCCTAGATGTTGTGCCCGGTGCGGCCGGCCCCCCTGCACCCCCCACGCTACGCCACTGCAGCAGAATGTGTGTGCTTTTGTGTGTCCCACACCCCACCCCGCAGAAAACAAAATACCTTACCTGACAAAGACCGGGATCAAGAGGTGTGCATTCACAGAAGCAGCTGAGCCTCACAGGGTGCTGCTGAAATTTTAAAAGCCCAAAGTCTGTCGCTGCATACAGCAATAGCTGCATGACGAAGGTACTAGACTCACCTCTGTGGGGAAGGATTTTCATAATTTGGGATCCAACACAAAGAACGACAAGACAGATTAGACGAATCTGTCAAAACGACCTTGACAGATTAGAGAACTGGGCCCAAACAAACAAGATGAATTTTAACAGGGAGAAATGTAAAGTATAGCACTTGGGCAAAAAAACATGAGAGGCACAAATACAAGATGGGTGACACCTGGCTTGAGAGCAGTACGTGTGAAAAGGATCTAGGAGTCTTGGCTGACCACAAACTTGACATGAGCCAACAGTGTGACGCGGCAGCTAAAAAAGCCAATGCAATTCTGGGCTGCATCAATAGGAGTATAGCATCTAGATCAAGGGAAGTAATAGTGCCACTGTATTCTGCTCTGGTCAGACCTCACCTGGAGTACTGTGTCCAGTTCTGGGCACCACAGTTCAAGAAGGACACTGACAAACTGGAATGTGTCCAGAGGAGGGCAACCAAAATGGTCAAAGGCCTGGAAACGATGCCTTATGAGGAACGGCTAAGGGAGCTGGGCATGTTTAGCCTGGAGAAGAGGAGGTTAAGGGGCGATATGATAGCCATGCTCAAATATATAAAAGGATGTCACATAGAGGAGGGAGAAAGGTTGTTTTCTGCTGCTCCAGAGAAGCGGACACGGAGCAATGGTTCCAAACTACAAGAAAGAAGATTCCACCTAAACATTAGGAAGAACTTCCTGACAGTAAGAGCTGTTCGCCAGTGGAATTTGCTGCCCAGGAGTGTGGTGGAGTCTCCTTCTTTGGAGGTCTTTAAGCAGAGGCTTGACAACCATATGTCAGGAGTGCTCTGATGGTGTTTCCTGCTTGGCAGGGGGTTGGACTCGATGGCCCTTGTGGTCTCTTCCAACTCTAGGATTCTATGATTCTAAGAAAAGATGCACACGAGATGCTGTTGAAGGACCCATTTAAAGTGTTACCATACACAGAAGCCAAACTTAGATTCACAAAATGTTTAGGGGTTATGTGAACGCCTGCGTCCCCCCAGAAAAAAAAGCACCGGTGTAATGCGATCAATTATGTGGGCCGTGGCTTATCTTTTGTTGTTGTTTAATCGTTTAGTCGTGTCCTTTCCCCCCCTCCCCCAGGTTCCTGTACTTGCCAAGGGGAGAGCAAAAGGTAAGGGCCCTTTCATGCCTTTTGGTGTGACTTTCTCGATTACACAAATAACGAGGCATGTGGTAAAACAGCACCCATAGTGCAGTGTTTCCCAACCTTGTGCCTCCAGATGTTTTTGGCCTACAACTCCCATCATCCCTGACCACTGGTCTTGCTAGCTAGGGATGATGGGAGTTGTAGGCCAAAAACATCTGGAGGCACAAGGTTGGGAAACACTGGTCTAGAGCACAGTCTGGAGTGCGTGAAGCACATTTTATTTTTCCTTTCCCCTTTCCTATAAATTCTAATCGCTACTGATCCAAAATACCAGCCCCCAGTCTAAGGAACACACAGTAATAGACATCATTTCATATCAGTAGCACCCGTAATAATTTTGGTATACGCACCTTGACGCAATGTTGTTAACACATTCAGAAATGTTTGTTTAATTTCTGTTCTGTTTCTGTTGAATTTCTATTTTTATTTCTAATTGTTGTTTAATTTCTGTTTTCATGTAAACTATCATTATGTTGTATGCTCCAGTGCAAAGATATATCTCAGTGCCACCGCGCTTAAAGTTGAAAACAGTTTAAAGATGAAAATAAAACCTACCTTACAAAAGAAAAAGTAAGGCACTGTCTGTTGTAGCTGGACTTCCCCTACTCTCAAATCTCTTCTTCCTGTCCCAAACCAGTGGTTTTCCCTTTCCTGGATCTGCCTGCACGTGATCCTAGCACATTTGTGGCGACGCATTCCTTGGTGATTATAACAGTGCTGTTTACCTTCTTGCCGGAGTGGTACCTATTTATCGACGTGCTTTCGAACTGCTAGGTTGGCAGGAGCAGGGACCGAGCAACGGGAGCTCACCCCGTTGTGGGGATTCGAACCGCCGACCTTCTGATCGGCAAGCCCTAGGCTCTGTGGTTTAACCCACAGTGCCACCCGCGTCCCTACTGGGAACGGTAGTTTACCCCTAACAGATTTATAATTCCCAGCAATCTTAGCATACTACAGTTCCCAGGATTCTTTGGGAGGACTCATGCGCTTTAAATGCTCTTTATACACCTCACATTTAAGGTGCATGACTTCCTCCGAAGAATCCTGGGAACTGTAAAGGTAAAGGTAAAGGACCCCTGGATGGTTAAGTCCTATCAAAGGCAACTATGGGGTTGCGGTGCTCATCTCACTTCAGGCCGAGGGAGCCGGCGTTTGTCCACAGACAGCTTTCCAGGTCACGTGGCCAGCAGGACTAAACTGTTTCTGGTGCAAAGGAATAACATGACGGAAGCCGGAGCGCAAGGAAACGCCGTTTACCTTCCCGCCGCAGTGATACCTATTTATCTACTTACACTGGCATGCTTTCAAACCACTAGGTTGGCAGGAGATGGGACAGAGCAACAGGAGCTTGCCCCATTGCAGGGATTTGAACCGCCAACCTTCTGATTGGCAAGCCCAACACTATTATACTTATTTTATGATTATTAAATTTGCATGCCACCCTTCATCCAAAGATCCCAGGGCATGCCAAACCCTCGGTGGGTTAGGAACTTCCCTGCATGCAAAGCCAGACTCCGGTGGATTGAGCGGTCAAGACAAAGACTAGATCCAGTGGTCAAGAAGGCAGTTTCTGCATGTGCTATAGAGGGGAGTGAGGGGCGGGTGGGGCTCGTCCACCCGGGAAGAGAGCCCATCTCCGATCCTAAACCTCTGCTGCCTTGCGGGATAATAATAATAATAATAATTTATTATTTGTACCCCGCTCATTTGGCTGGGTTTCCCCAGCCACTTTGGGAGGCTCGCAACAAAGTATTAAAATACAGTGGTCTGTTAAACATTAAAAGCTTCCCTAAACCGGGCTGCTTTCAGATGTCTTATAAAAGTCTGGCAGCTGTTCTTCTCTTTGACATCTGGTGGGAGGGTGTTCCACAGGGCGGGTGCCACTTCCGAGAAGGCCCTCTTCCTGGTTCCCTGTAACTTGGCTTCTCACAATGAGGGAACTGCCAGAAGGCCCTTAGCGCTGGACCTCAGTGTCTGGGCTGAACGATGGGGGTGGAGACGCTCCTTCAGATATACTGAGCCGAGGCCATTTAGGGCTTTAAAGGTCAGCACCAACACTTTGAATCGTGCTCGGAAACATACTAGGAGCCAATGTAGATCTCTCAAGACCAGTGTTATGTGGTCTCAGCGGCCGCTCCCAGTCACCAGTCTAGCTGCCGCATTCTGGATTAGTTGTAGTTTGTGGGTCACCTTCAAAGGTAGCCCCACGTAGAGCGCATTGCAGTAGTCCAAGCGGGAGATAACCTGAGCATGCACCATTCTGGCGAGACAGTCCGCGGGCAGATAGGGTCTCATCCTGCGTACCAGATGGAGCTGGTCAACAGCTGCCCTGGACACAGAATTGACCTGCGCCTCCATGGAGTTCAAAATGACTCCCAGGCTGCGCACCTGGTCCTTCAGGGGCACAGTTACCCCATTCAGGACCAGGGAGTCCTCCACACCCGCCCGCCTGCGGTCCCCCCAAAACAGTACTTCTGTCTTGTCAGGATTCAACCTCAATCTGTTAGCGGCCATCCATCCTTTGGGAGGAGAAAAGGCTCAGGAGTAGACCCTACACAAATCCGGAGTCCCGAAGGCGGTTGGATGGCGTCTTGCACGCCTCCTCCCAGCAATTCCTTCATCCCAGCTGGTGCCAAATGTCTTGGTCTGCTATCGTTTGGACCACATCAGCAAGGCCCAGAGGCAGGGATCTTGCAGTCTGGCCTTTGCAGATTAGACCATGGGGAATTGAGAGCGGTTGCTGCATCTTAATTAGCACAGATGGGGGCTAATCACTCCTTTCCTTTTCATTTCTCCTCAGACGAGAAAACACCGAGCCACTGAGCCTGTGACCAGGTCAGAGGCAGCGGAGAGATCAACGCCAGTTCTTTGCCACTGTGGGGTGCAAACAGCAGCTTCTGGAATAAACTCGTCTTCTGTTTGCAATTTTTGGATTAGGAAGGGTGACACTGAAGTTCTGACGTGTAAGGCTAGCCTTCTGAAGGAGGCGTGGGCAGTTTGCCCACTGGAAGCGGAGCTTGCTGCCCCCGCCCCGCCGATCCCTGTCCAGTTTGAATCCTCTGACAACGCGCATGCTAACACCACACCCCCAGTGGTAAGGACAACTGCTTGGCAGGCAGAAGGGCTGAAATATACTCGGGGTCAAGAGTGGATTTCATGCTCTTTATTCAACTCATAGTGGTGCGGAGGAAATGGAAGTTCCCCCAGAATGTCTGCTTTATATACATTATTGACATGTGATTGGCTAATTCTGGGATTCTCCTGTAGGCCAATCAGGTTGCGGATTCACTTCCACCTGGAGCTGGATTGGGTGGCTCCTGCGGACCAATCATACTGCTGCATTGTTCTAGGACCAATCAGACTGCTGCATTCTGGATCCTATTGTCCTAGGACCAATCAGACTGCTGCATTCTGAATCCTATTGTTCTAGGACCAATCAGACTGCTGCATTCTGGATCCTATTGTTCTAGGACCAATCAGACTGCTGCATTCTGGATCCTATTGTTCTAGGACCAATCAGACTGCTGCATTCTGAATCCTATTGTCCTAGGACCAATCAGACTGCTGCATTCTGAATCCTATTGTTCTAGGACCAATCAGACTGCTGCATTCTGAATCCTATTGTTCTAGGACCAATCAGACTGCTGCATTCTGGACCCTATTGTTCTAGGACCAATCAGACTGCTGCCTTTTGGATCCTATTCAACTCGGTACATAACAAGGGCCCAGCTCCCCTGCCTGAAAGTCAGATAAGCTGCTGCCAGTCCGTGTAGGCAGTACTAAGGTAGTTGGACCAATGGTCTGACTAGGTACAGAAGGCTCACAGAATAATGAAAGGCTGTTGGATTGTTGTTTTTATTTTGATTATATATTTTGTGGTTTTATATTCTGATTTTGTTCTGTGAACCGCCCTGAGACCTTCGGGTATAGGGCAGTATATAAATTCAATCAATCAATCAATCAATCAATCAATCAATCAAGGAAGGGACTCTGGGGGTCATCTAGCTCAACCCCCTGCAATGCAGGAATATGAAACCGTCCCCTTACGGGGATCGAACCTGCAACCTTGGCGTTGTTAGCACCATGCTCTATCCAACTGAGTTGTCTAATATTTATCTAGCTCCTGTGTTCGTTGTTATGAAGAACTACAGTTCCAAAAAGTGTCTTTCAGTGGCAAATGCATTTTTATTTTTAAGATTTGAAAATGGCTTTGCTTTGGCATGTAGACATGTCCTAGAGCAAGGGAACCTCAGGTCCAAGGTAAAATGTGGCCCTCTACGCTTATTTACCTGGCCCTCAATATTCGCTCCAGGTCACACCCTGTTTTTTCCTGGCTAGAACGCAGCCTTGAATTCGGATAATGCCTGGAAGGAGGTTAGAGATCGTCGGGTGTGGGCGGGTTTCAAACAGCTAACTGTACAAAGGCAAAAAATATATATTCATTGCTCCACCCACCCTGGACTCTGACCCCACCCACTCTTTGTATGTGGCCCCTGGAAGGCAGCCCTGAATGGAATCCGGCTCTCAAGCTGATAAATGTTCACCACGGACTGTCCTTTTCTTCTTCTCTGCAGTGGGCAGTTTCGCCTTCAAGGCGAAGTTGCAGTTCAGGCCTCTCCGGGAGCTGAGCTTGCTGGATCAACACAGCCGCCATTTTCAACTGGCTGCACAAGGGATTCCAGCTGTGTTTTGCAAACTCCACTGGGATAGCACTGCTAACCAGGGAGAAGCATCTGCAGGGCTGTAATCCGTTTAAAAATAGCCACATGCACAAGAGGTACTTCCTTGTGGCTTGTGGCTGGGCGTTCATCATGCACATTTTGCAATCTGCTGCAAGAAGCACTTAGGGCAACTGGTGTTTTCTGCAGCGGTTGCACCAATATGTGCACAAGAGAAGTGCTTTTTTGGGGGGGTCAGCATTGCTGGAGTTCTGCCAAGGCTCACACCCCAGAAGGTGGCCCCACCGCCAGCCTCTGAACCCCCCCCCTCCATCTTCCTCCTCTCCCTTCTTACCTCTGGGCTCCTGTAGACAACCTACTTACTGACCATTTATCCCAATATGCTTGCACAGGGACACTATATTGTATCCAATCCCTACTAGGCATCTCTTCTGATTTCTTCAAAGGGAGGGGTTTCCCCCCTCCCTTTATTTATTTTTAATATAAATTTCCAGAAATTCCACATATAATTCCAATACATATTTTTTATATATATATATATATATTATCAACTTCCCATCCCATTTTCCATGATGTTTTCCTTATCCTCACCCCCCCCTTGCTGCACCTGGTCTTCCCTTTTTTACATCATAATCATAACACAATAGTCCAGGGGTCAGCAAACTTTTTCAGCAGGGGGCCACTCCACTGTCTCTCAGAACTTGTGGGGGGGCGGACTATTTTTGGGGGGCGGGATGAACAAATTCCTATGCCCCACAAATAACCCAGAGATGCATTTGAAATAAAAGGACACATTCTACTCATGTAAAAACACCAACCAAGCCCCACAAATAACCCAGAGGTGCATTTTAAATAAAAGGACACATTCTACTTATGTAAAAACATGCTGATTCCCGGATCATCCGGGGGCCAGATTGAGAAGGCGATTGGGCCGGATCCAGCCCCTGGGCCTTAGTTTGCCTACCCATGCGATAGTCTCTCATTCTTTCTGTTTCTTGTAGATCAAATCCCACTTGTGGATTCTTCCTATTATATTTCTTAAAATAATCCACAAAAGGTTCAAAAGTCTTTTAAAAAAAACCCAGTCTCCATTACATTCTCTTATTTTAGCTGTTAGCTTTGCTGATTTGACACCGTCCATAACTTTGCTTATCCATCCTTCCTTTTGCTGGCAGGTTCCATCACGATGAGAATTCACTCATCCCAGTTTCCTTGAAGGGTCCTTTAGATGTTTTCCCTTTGGTCCTTTGCTCACCCCACACTTTTCAACATTTCCCTATCTCTTTCCTAACTGCTGGAAGTCGCTTCTACAGAAGTTCCTTGATTGTGCTAAGAGTGACAAAGGGCTTCAATTCAACGTAACTGTGCAAATCCTAATTCCCGGTTTGTACCTGAATCTCATCTGCCGAACACTAGTGATGTGGAGCCACCTAAAGAACGTAAGATGAGCCCTGGATCATGCCCAAATCCCTTCTAATCTAGCACTGCTCAAGTTGGCCAACCAGATGTCCACTTCTGCCCACCTTCTAGATGCCCTTTCCTCATCCTCAGGACTTGGGTGAAACACTGCATGCATCCAAGGCGAAGGGCCAAGCCAGCTTGGGTCTCTAGGATTTGAGTGTGCACTTTGTGCTCATAGCTTGCCTTCCCCTTTTAGAGCCTGGGGTCCCAGCCTTCATTTGGGAGACGACCAAATGTTCCATTTGCTTTCTCCATTTTATCATCAAAAGTGGGCCTGAAAGGCCGGATTGTGGGAGGAGCCCTCTCCATTGACCCTTGTTTCCCATCGCCCATTTCTAGAGATCAGGCCTTTCTGTCGGAGACGGTGCAAACCAGCCGTCTCCACTAAAGATACAAAATTCCTCTTTTCTGCCAGTTGCTCTGAGGGGGGGGAGGGGTAAAAACAGAGCGAATGGCAGCCATAACAAACCTTGCAACAGGCAAAAAAAGGCCTTGTTTATATTCCAGCATGGAGACTCTTGAGAGTCCCAAGGACTGCAGGAAGATCAAACCTCTCCATTCTGAAGGAAATCAGCCCTGAGTGCTCACTGGAAGGACAGATGCTGAAGCTGAGACTCCAAGACTTTGGCCACCTCATGAGAAGAGAAGACTCCCTGGAAAAGACCCTGATGCTGGGAAAGATGGAGGGCAGAAGGAGAAGGGAATGGCAGAGGACGAGATGGTGGGACAGTGTTGTTGAAGCTACCAGCATGAGTTTGACCAAGGCAGTGGAAGACAGGAGTGCCTGGTGTGCTCTGGTCCAGGGGGTCACAAAGAGTCGGACACAACTAAACGACTAAACAACAACAACAATATTCCAGCATCCTATCGCTTCTCAAATCGATGAGGGGAATGGATGCTTCTGGAACAGGTGTGGGGAAACTTTGGCCCCTTCCAGGTGTTACTGAAACTACAACGCCCATCATCCTTGCTCATGGGCCATGCTAGCAAGGGGCTGATGGTGGGTTGCAGTTCTATGTCTGTGGCTCAAAAGTTATCCACTCCTAGAAGCTCAACCCGCCCTGTGTGAACAGAGGAAAAGACGTGCTGGTTTAGGAGAACATCCTTTTCCCCACAGGGTTGCCAAGTCCAGTGTTTACATCCACATCGTTCCATCCTTGTTTCAGACATCGTGATGTATCGGTATACAGTCATACCTCAGGTTACAGGCGCTTCGGGTTGTGTGATTTCGGGTTGCGAACCACGCCGAACCTGGAAGTACTTCTGGGTTGTGGCACATGCGCCGAAGCTCTAAATCGCACATGTGCAGAAGCACCGAATCGCGACTTGCATGTGCACAGACACGGCGCTGCGGGTTGCGAATGCTGCAGGTTGCGAACGTGCTTCCCGCACGGATCACGTTCGCATCCTGAGGGTCCACTGTATCACGATGTTTAGCTAGTGATATATCATAGAATCATAGAGTTGGAAGAGACCAGAAGGGCCATCGAGTCCAACCCCCTGCCAAGCAGGAAACACCATCAGAGCACTCCTGACATATGGTTGTCAAGCCTCTGCTTAAAGACCTCCAAAGAAGGAGACTCCACCACATTCCTGGGCAGCAAATTCCACTGTCGAACAGCTCTTACTGTCAGGAAGTTCTTCCTAATGTTGAGGTGGAATCTTCTTTCTAGTAGCTTGGATCCATTGCTCCGTGTCCGCTTCTCTGGAGCAGCAGAAAACAACCTTTCTCCCTCCTCTATGTGACATCCTTTTATAGATTTGAACATGGCTATCATATCACCCCTTAACCTCCTCTTCTCCAGGCTAAACATGCCCAGCTCCCTTAGCCGTTCCTCATAAGGCATCGTTTCCAGGCCTTTGACCATGATGCTGAAAACCAGATATGGAGGTGACAGGGAGCTTTGATGCAAAAACTGGGATGGGGTGGGCTACCTGCTTCACAAGGGTTCATCTGTTATGTTCTGGGGTCTGCGTGGTATTCTTTTTAACATGAAAGGGGAGGGTTCCCATTCCTTAATCCTCCAGCTCGAGGCCACACACAGTGTTTTCCTCACTTTGATTAATCATGATCAGGACTTCGTGCATTCTACTATGTGGGGTGGTGGTGGGAAAACATCTACATCCAGGAAAAAAATGCATCTACCCCCTCCCCACAGGGATGCGGGTGGCGCTGTGGGTTAAACCACAGAGCCTAGGACTTGCCGATCAGAAGGTCAGAGGTTCGAATCCCCGTGACGGGGTGAGCTCCCGTTGTTCAGTCCCAGCTCCTGCCAACCTAGCAGTTCGAAAGCACGTCAAAGTGCAAGTAGATAAATAGGTACCACTCCGGCAGGAAGGTAAACGGCGTTTCTGTGCACTGCTCTGGTTCGCCAAAAGCGGTTTAGTCATGCTGGCCACATGACCCGGAAGCTGTACGCCGGCTTCCTCGGCCAATAAAGCGAGATGAGCGCCGCAACCCCAGAGTTGGTCATGCCTGGAGCTAATAGTCAGGGGTCCCTTTACCTTTACCCCCACCCCACCCCAAAAAGAGGGGGTGAATGTGATTTGTGAATGCCAAGTGCATCTGTAATACCAAATCCCTTTCACTTAATTTCAACAGTGTCTGCAGATGCCAGGGTGCAAAATCCAGCCCTATATAGGGAGGTTTGAGAAGGGGGAAAAAAATCTGTGAATTTCATGAATTCTGTGAAAGGAAAGGGAGTACACGTTTTTGTTCTCCCCAACCTTAAAAAGAAGAAGTTTCTACTCCCCGTGATGGCTTAAAGGTGTACAATTAATGCCTATTGAGATCTGAGAAGACAAAATGTAGACAAAGTAGGAGTTTTCACTGGTTAGTGGATATGAGGCATTGATGCCTTGCACGGTCCACACATGATAAGTGGAAGCATTAATTTTTTGCAGAGTTAAGGAAATATAGATCCCAGTTTTCGGAATTTACTCGGGTTGCAGAGGTTTCCAAAGGATGTTAGAACATTCAGCTGCAATTATTTAAGGATTCCCCATTTTCAACTGATGATCTTCCCCAAAAGTCTTGCTATCTAACCCAGTTAGATTCCATGTTTGTGCACAGTATATAATATTTTATTAACAAAATACCTAGAGATTTATGCACAGACCTAGAGGTATTTACAAGGCAATATGCCTCATTGGCCTAAGCAGGACCTACTTCCAAGTACTGTAAACTTTCCAAGTTACGGTCAGGCTGTTGTTGCCTGAACTCTTGCAGGGAACAGCTTGAAGAAATTTCAACAGTTTGATGCAAGAACAAAACTGAGAAAGGCAATGATTTGATGCAAGAACAATAAAAACTTGTTTATTAAACAGTCTCAAACGTCACCGGAACAAAACATAATAAACTTCTGCAATGCAAACACCACCACCCACAAGAACAAATATAGATATAAATACTTTTCTTTTAAAAAATATATATATATAAATATTTCTTTTCAAAGCATATAAACTTTTCTCACATATACAAAACACACATGATATAAGAAACAAAATGGCAACTTTTGGGATTTGTTTTAGGATTCTTTGGGGGGGGGGGAATAGCTGCTTCCATCATGCAACAAGCGGCCCTGAAAAGATTTAAGACAATTGCAGACATTAAAAAAAGCAAGAAACAGAAGTGTTATAAACTCACAGATTTTGGGAAACAAACTAGGCTGATTTCCGTTCTTCAAACTGAAAAGCAGGGTGTATTTTCATGATATCCCGTATGTGTCCCAATGTCTTTTAAAAAAGATCACTTGTTGCAGCATCCGTCATCTTCCTGGCATAGAATGCAAAATAATACAAAACAAATGTCTTGATTTAAATGTATTTTGAAAGGGGAGGTTGGGTAGGAGCAAACGAAGCTGGCTTTTTGGAGTTGCCGGTATCAAAAATGTTGCCTGGCGATGTGTTCCGTCTTATCTCTGGTTCTTAGTTACAGTAGTTGTGGGTTGGTGGTTCTTCGTTCCTGGGCAGGGAGGTCCCTCTCTTCATCTCTTCACCTTGCGCCCGGCCGAGTTGCGTCCGCACTTGCGATACAGCGACTGCTTCTCCTGGTTGAGCGGGCAATATTTGAGCGTGTGGGCCTTGCCGGCTGTGGCGCCGCAGAGCGGGCAGGTGTAGTTGCGAAGGATGGGGCAGGCCACCACTCCGTCGGCCCGTTTCAGCGGGTGGGAAGTGTAGACGTTCTTGGACTCTCCGTTGTGCTTGCAAAAGTTGCAGATCATCCCCTTGGTGGCTTGTTGGGGGGTCTGCGACGCCTCGCCGTTCGCTCCACCCTCCGAGCCGCTGCTCCCGCTGCTGATGGCCCACTGAGCCAGGACCCCCAAGGGGTCTTCAAGGGGTCCCAAAGGCACATCACTGCAGTCAAGGGGGTCCCAGACCTGAAAACCAGCCTGGCTCTTCTTCCGGTCCTCAATGATCTCCATGATGACCTTCGACAGGTTGAGATAGTCTTTAAACCTGTCGAAATACTGGCCCCCGGTCAAGGCAGGGGGATAAGATGGCATCGAGAAGGATGAAAGCATGGCCAGCGCTACACATGCACAACTCTCTTAAGTGATGTGGAACTGACACCCA
Source organism: Podarcis gaigeae (assembly GCF_964106915.1). Classification (NCBI taxonomy): domain Eukaryota; kingdom Metazoa; phylum Chordata; class Lepidosauria; order Squamata; family Lacertidae; genus Podarcis; species Podarcis gaigeae. Next base: position 83,882,974 of record NC_139684.1, read on the forward strand.
AAATGCTGCTTAGACAATGTTAATATTGGGGAGGTGGAGTTTGCAATTTAAAGGGCCAGGGGTATGAAAATATTCATCCCCACCTCCCCACACGTCCCCACCATGTCCTGAATTTAACCTTTATACGTCTAGACATGCAAGGTTTTCTGCAAAGAACTCTTGACTTGACCAAGCACACAGAGAGAGAGAGAGAGAGAGAACTGCCCTATGTTTTAGGCACAAAATTCGCCTGAAAACGTCCAGAGCTGGTTCTCTGCAAGCACAACTGAAAGCTCCTTTTGTGCCATGGGGCACCCTAGACTCAGCCACATTCCCCTCTCGGATAAAAGACCGGTTTTAGGAAAACCAAGTGGCGCTTCTTGCAGAAAGACACTGGACTTTGGAAACTTTCCTGCAAAACAAGGGAATTGGTAAAGAAAAAGGAAGAAAAAAAGGAGCGTTGAAAGGGAACGCCAAGAGGGTGAAATCTCTCCAGGATGCTTAGGGGGTTATTCAAAACTATAATAATAGAAGGAGAGCTAGGTATATATACCAGAAGTTTACAAGGGAAAGAAGATGTTGACATGGTTAACTAGCAAGAGTCAAAGAAGCTACAAGAAGCAACAAGGCTTCCTTCAGAAAACGGAAGACTTGCTGAAATTTGGACAAATAGGAACCTAAAAATCCGGCCAAAGAAATATTAGCAGAGCGTAAAGGGCTTGGAAAATAAAAACAATCGAGGGACACATCGTTAAAATGTTAACATCAACATGTACAAAAGTCTTTAAATGCCTCAGAAGTAGGGAAACAGCTTGACTGTTAGGATGACAGGAGACTTAAAGGTGTGCTAAAGGAGGAGAAGGAGATTGCAGAAAAGGAGGATCCTTTGCCTTTTGTCTTTTGGCAGAAAACGTAGACGTGATCCCTGTGCCCAAACTGACTTTTCAAAGAGGGGAGTCTGAAGAACGAGGCAAATACTGCTGCCAAGAGATGAAATTCTAGGCCGCAATTACAAATTAAAAAGGGAACAAAGGACAAGGTGAAGGCTGTATCTTGCCCCCTCCAATTCGTCAAAGAAATCAAATGCCAAATTGCTGCCGTACAAAAATATGTAAACCTGTCCTAAGACTGATCTCTGCTCTGGAGGACTAGAAAGTGACCATGGGGAGGGAGGGATCCGGGGAGATCCAGTTAGCTGAAGGTGCATTACATTTGTAAACGGGTGGAAAGCGTTATGAAGAATAAGATCGCCAAGCATATGGAAGAAAACGAAGAATTTGTTGGAGAAGAATCAGCAAGGCTTCTGCAAAGGTGAGTCCTGTCTCACTAAGCTTTTGAACGAAAGGACGCAGGTGGCACTGTGGGTTAAACCACAGAGCCTAGGGCTTGCCGATCAGAAGGTTGGCGGATCGAATCCCCGTGACGTGGTGAGCTCCCGTTGCTCGGTCCCTGCTCCTGCCAACCTAGCAGTTCGAAGGCACGTCAAAGTACAAGTAGATAAATAGGTACCACTCTGGCGGGAAGGTAAACGGCGTTTCCGTGCGCTGCTGTGGTTCGCCAGAAGCGGCTTCATCATGCTGGCCACATGATCCGGAAGCTGTACGCCGGCTCCCTCGGCCAATAAAGCGAGATGAGCGCCGCAACCCCAGACTCGGCCACGACTGGACCTAATGGTCAGGGGTCCCTTTACCTTTACCTTTAAGGGGGGGTGGCTTCAGGCACCAGGCCTCTGGCAGGCCAACTCGGTGTTACGTCTGCAAACGTGACGTGAACACTGGCAACATCAACCCCGCCATGTGGGAATCTTTTGCAGACGACGGCAGTGCCTGGAGACAGACAGTCAGGCTGTGCATCCGCTGCAGTGAGCAGAGGAGGAATGACCGCTGGGAGAAGCGCAGAGAGTCAAAATGCCATGGGGCATCTTCAGCAGCACAAAGAGATGTCTTCTTCTGCCCCAGCTGCAACGAAACATGTCTCTCCTGTATCAGTCTCAACAGCCCCACAGCAGCTGCTGCAACCTTCCAGCGGTGCTAGCTAGTTTCTAAATCAGCCTTTCTCAAGCTGTGGGTCCCCAGATGTAGTTCAACTCCCATCACCCCTAGCTAACAAGGCAAGAGCTCAGGGAGGATGGGAGTTGTAGTCCAACAACATCTGGGGACCCACAGGTTGAGAACCGCTGTTCTAAATGGACACGGGTGGCGCTGTGGGTTAAACCACAGAGCCTAGGGCTTGCCAATCAGAAGGTCGGCGGTTCGAATCCCCATGACAGGGTGAGCTCCCGTTGCTCGGTCCCTGCTCCTGCCAATCTAGCAGTTCGAAAGCATGTCAAAGTGCAAGTAGATAAATAGGTACCACTCCGGCGGGAAGGTAAACGGCATTTCCATGCGCTGCTCTGGTTCGCCAGAAGCGGCTTAGTCATGCTGGCCACATGACCCAGAAGCTGTACACCGGCTCCCTCGGCCAATAAAGCGAGATGAGCGCCGCAACCCCAGAGTCGGCCACGCCTGGACCTCATGGTCAGGGGTCCCTTTACCTTTACCTTTACAACCTAGGCATAGGGTGGAGGGGCTGACAGCATTAACACCCCAAGAGGTCCTTTTTCCCTGCCCTGAAACAGACATCAACCATTGCTCCAACTCTACCGCTTGCCACCCATTTTGCATCTAGCACGGAGGTCCCTGATCCTTTGTTGTCTTAATGCCAAAGTATTACATTGGCTCCCAGTACGTTTACGAGCACAATTCAAAGTGTTGGTGCTGACCTTTAAAGCCCTAAACGGCCTCGGTCCAGTATATCTGAAGGAGCGTCTCCTCCCCCATCGTTCTACCCGGACACTGAGGTCCAGCTCCGAGGGCCTTCTGGCGGTTCCCTCACTGCGAGAGGCCAAGTTACAGGGAACCAGGCAGAGGGCCTTCTCGGTAGTGGCGCCCGCCCTGTGGAATGCCCTCCCATCAGATGTCAAAGCGATAAACATCTACCTGACATTCAGAAGACATCTGAAGGCAGCCCTGTTCAGGGAAGTTTTTAATATGTGACATTTCAGTGTATCTTTTATCTTTGTTGGAAGCCGCCCAGAGTGGCTGGGGAAACCCAACCAGATGGGCGGGGTACAAATAATAAATTATTATTATTATTATTATTATTATTATTATTATTATTAATGGCACATCACTCCCGGCAATTGCCTCAACACCAGAGGCCAGGCTGGCTTCATTAGCAATTAACACTTTTAATTGGCTTTTAACACTTGCTGAGTACAGAGGCTGGGAATGTCTGCAGCACAGCTTAGCACGCCAAACCTTGATTAAATTCTGGCACCCACAAACTAACAGCTCCCATTACAGTAAGCCCACAATTTGCATGCATTTAACTTGCCTGCATTCAGCTTTAGGTGCTTGGCAATTTTTAAAAAATTAAAGGGGAAGAAATACTTTGGCAATCCCACCCACTGTTGAACTCAGTGCATTTTGACTATGTGTGATTTTGGCTTTAGGCACCATCCTTACGACTGTAACCCCCATGTATGTTTACCTACTGTATACAAATCAATGGGGTTGCACCCATACTCGAAATATTATGTACAGTTCTGGGTTGGCGCATGCCAATAAGAATACTGCAGAACCAGGAAAGGGCAACCAAAATGGTTAAAGGCCTGGAAACAATGCCTTATGAGGAACGGCTAAGGGAGCTGGGCATGTTTAGCCTGGAGAAGAGGTGGTTAAGGGGTGATATGATAGCCATGTTCAAATATATAAAAGGATGTCACATAGAGGAGGGAGAAAGGTTGTTTTCTGCTGCTCCAGAGAAGCGGACACGGAGCAATGGCTCCAAGCTACTAGAAAGAAGATTCCACCTAAACATTAGGAAGAACTTCCTGACAGTAAGAGCTGTTTGACAGTGGAATTTGCTGCCAAGGAGTGTGGTGGAGTCTCCTTCTTTGGAGGTCTTTAAGCAGAGGCTTGACAACCATATGTCAGGAGTGCTCTGACAGTGTTTCCTGCTTGGCAGGGGGTTGGACTCGATGGCCCTTGTGGTCTCTTCCAACTCTATGATTCTATGATTCTACGTGTGCTGTGGAAGAAAAGTGGCTGGAGCCACTTTCCCCCAAGGAAAAGTTGCCGCATTTCGGGCGTTTTGATGAGCTATGCAGAACTGACCAAATTGACATACACCGTATTTTTTGCTCTATAAGACTCACTTTTTCCCTCCTAATAAGTAAGGGGAGATGTGTGTGCGTCTTATGGAGTGAATGCAGGCTGCGCAGCTATCCCAGAAGCCAGAACTGCAAGAGGGATTGCTGCTTTCACTGCGCAGCGATCCCTCTTGCTGTTCTGGCTTCTGAGATTCAGGAAAAAAAAAATCTTGTTTTCCTCCTCCAAAAACTAGGTGCGTCTTGTGGCCTGGTGCTTCTTATAGAGCAAAAAATACGGTAAACTGCGGGACAAGGAGAACTGTCACTTTAAGGTAGAATGGGGGCTTTTTACAAATTATTTAAAAAGACAACAAAATGAACTGAACCACAGGCATTAAATTCACGGCATGTAGTGCCTTAAAAGAGAATATAATGAAAATGATATATAGGTGGTACATGACCCCAGTCAAGCTAGCAAAGATATATCATTTGCCCAATAATAATTGTTGGAAATGCAATGAATGTGAAGGAACTTTCTATCACCTTTGGTGGACCTGCCCAAAGATTAAGGCCTACTGGGAAATGATCTATAATGAAATTAAGAAAATCCTTAAGAGGACATTTGCTAAGAAACCGGAGGCTTTTCTCTTGGGCATGGTCGGCCAAATGGTACCAAAGGAAGACAGAACGTTCTTCATGTACGCAACCACGGCAGCAAGAATCCTACTAGCAAAGTATTGGAAGACTCAAGAATTACCTACTCTGGAAGAATGGCAGACCAAGGTGACTGAATTGATGGGACTGGCTGAGATGACCGGCAGAATCCGTGACCAGAGGAGAGAGACGGTGGAAGAGGACTGGGGAAAATTTAAAGTATATCTTAAGAACTGTTGCAAAATTTTGGAATGTTAAGATGTCAAGGGGTATGAGATAGAGAACTATAGCCGTTAAAGTTTAATTTTTTTAAAAAAAAAATTTTTTTTTAAAGAAAATTAGCTATGAATTTGAACGAAGGATTGCTAAAAATTGTTGTTCTAAAAATAAGGGTGCAGTGAAGGGGAGGTTTGGGGAAGTCGTGTTATGTGTGTTTGTATGTTTTGTTATTTTTGTTTTTTATGTTATCTTTTATGTTTGCGAAAATCAATAAAAAATATTAAAAAAAAAATGAACTGAACTCCTTGGCAGGTTTTGAATAAACATACACAAATTTATTGGTTGATAACATCATAGATAGACAAGGTAAGGATATATATAATTTTATAACATGCAAAGAATAATATGTACAGAGAAATCAGTGAGAGGAGCTGAGGGAAGTCCTAGAGGGGAGAGGGGAGAGGGGATGGAGGAGTGGAAGGGGGGAAACTATGTTTGTGATTATACGGTGAAATATACTCAGAGTCGAGAGTGGATTTCATGCTCTTTATTCAGCTCAGAGTGGTGAGGAGGAAATGGAAGTTCCCTCAAAGTATCTGCTTTATATACATAATTTACACAATGGGCTGCACGTGATTGGCTAATTCCGGAATTCTCCTGTAAGCCAATCAGGTTGTGGATTCACTTCTACCTGGAGCTGGATTGGGTGGTTCCTGCAGACCAATCATACTGCTGCATTGTTCTAAAACCAATCAGACTGCTGCATTCTGAATCCTATTGTTCTAGGACCAATCAGACTGCTGCTTTTTGGCTCCTATTCAACTCAGTACATAACATACGGTTTGACAATTTGTTATGTTGAAATCGGTTAATGAAAACGTTTTTTTAATAAAAAAAGAGAAAGCGGCGGGAAGAAGCCCGATAGGAATTTATAAGACAATATACAGCAGGGTGGAAAAGTTTTCCTCCCCTCCTTATAACACTAGGGGGACATCCAGCAAAGATTCGGGAGAGATAAACAAAAGTCCTTCATCATAGCTAATCTGTGGAACTGCCTCCCACAGGAGGCAGTCACTGCCACCAAGTTGGAAGGCTGTTGAAAGAGGACTGGAGAAATCCGCTATCAAAGGCTACTAGCCACAGGGCTCGGCTCTGCCTACAAAGTCAGGGGCAGCATCGCTTCTGAGTCCCAATGGCTAGAAGCCGCAAGAAGGGAGAAGACTCTTGTGCTCGGATCCTGATCATGGGTTTCCTATGGTGGCTGCATACTGTTGTTGTTGTTTAGTCGTGTCCGACTCTTCGTGACCCCCTGCACCAGAGCACACCAGGCACTCCTGTCTTCCACTGCCTCCCGCAGTTTGGTCAAACTCATGCTGGTAGCTTCGAGAACACTGTCCAACCATCTCGCACTCTGTCGTCCCCTTCTCCTTGTGCCCTCCATCTTTCCCAATATCAGGGTCTTTTCCAGGGAGTCTTCTCTTCTCATGAGGTGGCCAAAGTATTGGAGCCTCAGCTTCAGGATCTGTCCTTCCAGTGAGCACTCAGGGCTGATTTCCTTCAGATTTCTTCTTGCAGTCCATGAGACTCTCAAGAGTCTCCTCCAGCACCAGAATTCAAAAGCATCCATTCTTCGGCGATCAGCCTTCTTTATGGTCCAGCTCTCACTTCCATACATCACTACTGGGAAAACCAGAGCTTTTACTTTACGGACCTTTGTTGGCAAGGTGATGTCTCTGCTTTTTAAAATGCTGTCCAGGTTTGCCATCGCCTTTCTCCCAAGCAGCAGACGTCTTTTCACCCTCAATAAAAGGTTCTTTAATTCCTCCTCACTTTCTGCCGTCAAGGTTGTGTCATCTGCATATCTGAGGTTGTTGATATTTCTTCCGGCAATCTTAATTCTGGCATGGGAAATACCTGTTGCTTGTGTATCAGGACCAGAAGCGGGTTATGGCGCTTGCAAGCGGCCCATGGAGGCAATGCTGGTCCCCCTTTGGCCCCGATCCAGCACCCAAATTCTTCCAGATGTTCATCTGTCAAACACTGAGCCTGGCAGAAGAGTGGCTGCCATCTGCACCATCCGCTGAAAGCCCCTGGCTTCCCTTCCTAATCCTCCCTCTCTTTCTCTTTTGCATTTAATTATATTTCTCGATACTTGTCAAAAGGTATACAAAAGTTCATACCCATTACAAAGTATCCTTTTTTCCTATAATACACTGAAATAAAAGGGATGTCTAATCTGGAAGGGAATTTGTCTATAATCCTTTTAAAGCCGTCTAGGAAGTTGCTGGCCTGTTGCACGCCACTGAAATCTCCGAGCGGTCCGAGATTCCAGGGGTGATGGACCTTGAGGCTCTCCAGGAGTTGCTGAACTACATCTCCCATCAGCCCCAGCAATAAAAGGACCATGACTAGGAACGGACTCAGCTGAAATCTACACATACCGTATTGACTCGAATATAAGCCGCACTCCCCCCCCCCCCCCCACAATTTGGGCCGTGAAAAGTTAAAGTATGGCTTATATTCACAGCCTTCCCCGGAAGCAGCTGTGTGTTGCTTGCCCACCACTCCCAAGCCTCCCCCAGTTGCCTTAGGAAGGGGGAAGGGGGGAGGCTGCCGGCAAAGCGGCGCAGCTCCGCCCCCCCCCCCGAGAGCAGCCAAGCAGCATGGGGCAATGATGCGCAGCCTCCTCACAAGCCTTCCCTGGTGCCGGCTTGCGCTGGGAATGCCAGAAGGCAGTAGTGCCGGGAGGTGGGCCACACCCACAAGCAAGCCTTGAATTTTAAAGGTGCAGCTTATTTGCAGGTGTGTCTTATATTCGGGCCAATACGGTATAAGCTGTGCAGTGGCGTAGCGTGGGGGGTGCAGGGGGGGGCCCGGCCGCACCGGGCGCAACATCTGGGTGTTAGGGTTAGGGGGCGCAAATCCACGGGTTAGGGGCGCAAAACACTTGCCTTGCTCCGGGTGCGGACAACCCACGCTACGCCACTGAAGCTGTGAAAATCCTTCTTTAAAAAAAATCTTTTTTTAAAAAAAATGCATTGAATTTGCCATTAGCTCACCAGCGCCATGTAGTGTCACAATTGTATAATACACTTAAAATGTTATATTTGCAGCTGTATAGCTGAGTCCATGGATGGCTTTAAATTAGGGTTAAGACAAACTCACAGAGGATATGATCAGCTATGCTCTATCTCAGGGGTCAGCAAACTTTTTCAGCAGGGAGCCGGTCCACTGTCCCTCAGACCTTGTGGGGCCCAGACTATATTTGGGGGGGGGGATGAACGAATTCCTATGCCCCACAAATAACCCAGAGATGTATTTTAAATAAAAGGACATATTCTACTCATGTAAAAACATGCTGATTCCCGGACCGTCCATGGGCCGAAGGTGATTGGGCCGGATCCGGCCCCCGATCCTTAGTTTGCCTACCCATCCTCTATCTTCACTGTCAGACAGCAACAGACCTCCTAGTGTCCCTATTTTCCATTTACAGAAGCCACCCTGGTTTCTGATTTGATCCCAGAATGTCCTGCTTTTCCTTGTTGTTGTTTAGTCGTTTAGTCGTGTCTGACTCTTTGTGACCCCCCTGGACCAGAGCACGCCAGGCCCTCCTGTCTTCCACTGCCTCCCGCAGTTTGGTCAAACTCATGCTGGTAGCTTTGAGAACACTGTCCAGCCATCTCCTCCTCTGCCATCCCCTTCTCCTTGTGCCCTCCATCTTTCCCAACATCAGGGTCTTTTCCAGGGAGTCTTCTCTTCTCCTGAGGTGGCCAAAGTCTTGGAGCCTCAGCTTCAGGATCTGTCCTTCCAGTGAGCACTCAGGGCTGATTTCCTTCAGAATGGAGAGGTTTGCAGTCCATGGGACTCTCAAGAGTCTCCTCCAGCACCAGAATTCAAAAGCATCAATTCTTTGGCGATCAGCCTTCTTTATGGTCCACCTCTCACTTCCATCCATCACTACTGGGAAAACCATAGCTTTTACTATACGGACCTTTGTTGGCGAGGTGATATCTCTACTTTTTAAGATGCTGTCTAGGTTTGTCATTGCTTTTCTTCCAAGAAGCAGGCGTCTTTTAATTTCCTGGCTGCTGTCACCATCTGCAGTGATCATGGAGCCCAAGAAAGTAAAATCTCTCACTGCCTCCATTTCTTCCCCTTCTATTTGCCAGGAGGTGATGGGCCCAGTGGCCATTATCTTCATTTTTTTGATGTTGAGCTTCAGACCATATTTTGCGCTCTCCTCTTTCACCCTCAATAAAAGGTTCTTTAATTCCTCCTCACTTTCTGCCTTCAAGGTTGTGTCATCTGCATATCTGAGGCTTTTCCTTAGGGTGTCCCAATTATTAATTATTATTATTATTATTATTATTAATCACCTTTGTTTACTGCCCTAGACCCTCAGGGTGGTTCACAACACTACATTGCAATATAATTTGTTCGTTCATTTTGGACTTTGCTTCAGGGGGAAAAATCACTTGGCAAATAAAGATCATTGGCTGAACGCCTATATGGGGCTGTTTTGCAGCTGTATATTGGGCCTTCATCTCACGTGTTTATAATTAGCAATTGCACCCATCTCTTCTCTCAGCCTCGCTGGACATATAGAAAATATACCTAGTTTTCAGTCACGTCATGCCTTTTCAAGTCCTTCCTCACTTTGCTATTGCTGTTTGACGCAGCTTAAAAAAAATAGTGTTTCATTAATTAATTAATGCAATATAGGGCATACCTGATATAATGATCACTTTCGGTCTCTATTTTCATCCTACCTGGTTTGACTGTTGTGTCTTGGTTTTACTTTACATCACTTTCCTTAAAAACCCAATAAAAGTTATGGCAAAGAAAGAAAAATCGCTTCGGCCCTAATAGGTGCGCGAGGTGCTGCTTTCACTTTCTGTTTCTGTACACGTGCAAGATCCCTTCCCACCGTCTGCTCTCACCTGCCCTGGATCTCTCGCGATCCCAGCTGGAGAGCTTTCCCTCGGACCGGATCGCTCAGCAGCTATAAGAGCAACGCGCTCGACAGCCCCTAGAGGGCAATAGAGCAGCGCGTTTCCGCGCCCGCCCAGCCATAGGAGGACGTTCGGTGCCTTGAGGAGTGACAAGCCGAGGCGCCAGTAGCCGGCGTCGAGAGGCGGGCGCAGCTCTGGGCGGGATTCTTCCTTGATGTCCGAGGTCCCTTGGACCAATAAGCGCCGCCGGGTCGAGCTTCCCGTCTCGGATTGGGTGCTCCACGCCCCCTCGCCCGCCCACACACTCGAGGAGAGGGAGGGGAGGGGCTTGTAGTGTTAGGGGCGGAGCCACCGCTCTGACTGACGGCCAGCGTGGCTTCCGAGGGAGCTCTGGGAGGTGACTGACGTCGCCACGAGCCAATAGCGACGCGGGAGTGGTTGAGCGGGCGGCCAATGGGAGAGCGGCGAGGAGGCGGCTTTCGCTGGAGACGGCAGTTGAGGTGGGGGCGGCGCGCAGGTAAGTTGGCTTTTGGGGGGGCTCCGTCCCCTATTTAAACCCCCGAACCCACCTCATTCCTGCCTCCCACAAACCAGTAACCCCTCTCCTAGTCTCTTCATAGCCGCCTCCCCCCATTAATGCTAATTAACCCCAGGCAATTAGCGCTAATTAACGACCCCCCCCCCCCGCAATTAGACTTCAGCCTCAGAGTCCAAACAGGAGCCCCTCTTAGGCCTAATAACCGTCTCCCCCCATTAATGCTAATTAACCATATGCAATTAAGACTAATTAATACTAATTAACCCCCCTATTAAGGACGTGAGAAGACCATAGCAGTCAACGTTTTCCCTTTTTTTAAAGGGAAATTCCCTTATTCCGAATAGGATTCGTCGCAAGAAAAGGGAAAAGTTGACAGCTATGCCTCAGACCCCAATCAATAGCCCTCCCATAATGAATGCTAATTTTTGCTAATTAACGCCCATTAAAAGATTAAGAATCCTGATTCCGACCCCAAACAGTAGCCCTGCCCACAGTTAATGCTAATTAACGCCCTCCCTATTAAGACCATAGGAAGGCTGCTTTCTCGGACTCCAGTAACTCCCAATATTGCCTCCTGCCATTAATGCCAAGCATCTCCTGTCCTTAAGGGTAATTATCCCCTCCTTGTCACTGCTAAATGCTAATTGAAGTCCCCACCCCCAGTTAAAAATATATGGATAGCCTGGCTGGGTCAGGCGAAAGGCCGGTCAAGTCCAGCTTCCTGCCTCGGACATGGGGAACCTGCAAAGATACTGTATTTTTCGCTCTATAAGACACACCATAAGATGCACCTAGTTTTTGGAGGAGGAAAACAAGAATTTTTTTTCCCTGAATCTCAGAAGCCAGAACAGCAAGAGGGATCGCTGCGCAGTGAAAGCAGCGATCCCTCTTGCTTTTCTGGCTTCTGAGATAGCTGCGCAGCCTGCATTCACTCCACAAGACGCACACAAATTCCCCCTTACTTTTTAGGAGGGAAAAAGTGAGTCTTATAGAGCAAAAAATACAGTAATTTGATGCTAATTAATCCACCATTATGCTTATTATCACAGTTTCCGTATCCCTGTTGCAGATCCTCTGGGTGGAGCTTTTCAGTCCCTTGCTGCCATTATTTAGATTTGCATCCCATTTCCCCTCCCACTTGTCTCTCCTTATTTTGCTATGTTTTCCCAATCTCACTGAATCCAGCACTGTCCCTCCATCAGTCTGGTCAGTCGTGGCCACACTGGGCCATGAGACAAATTCAGGAAAATGGCATTAAGTGACTCTCGGACACTATGGGGGAGACAAAAAAAATTAACAGTTCTCAGTTACTGGCCATTCTCTCCTGGCAGAAACATTTTTCTTAATTCTGAACCTGTGGGGTGGGAGAAAGCATCGTCCAAGGGACATCTGATGTGTGTGTCTGTGTGTGATTTTGTGATTGCTTCACACCCTGCTGATAAACCTCCGGGCTCTTGTTTCCCCCCACATAGACAATAAGGCTGCTGTTCAAGGCTGCCCACTTTCTGCCCTGTGAGGCGGGCAGAGAGATTGCTGGTCGCAACATGGCCAAGCTGCACGGGCTGCAAGCGGACTATGTTTTCCGTGGCGTTGAGCACATCGTCCGGATGTCGGTGGACGGGAACCTTCTGGAAGTCGAAGTGGAGGACCGGCTCACCACGGACCAGTGGCGGGGGGAGTTTGATGCTGCTTGTGAGTAAAGAATCTGACACTGAGAAAGCTGCGCTGATGTGAACAGCTTAGGAGAGGGAAGAGCTGTGAAATGCCCAGCTACACTGTGCTGCTAGATGGGAAACCAAACACCGCCTTTCTCTGCTTTGACTATCTGGCATGTGCAGAGATGAGCCAGTTGCCCTTCTGGCTCTGCTTTGTCCCTGCCTCTGCTGGGCACTTGAAGCCCCGTGTCTTTAATAATAATACAGTGGTGCCCCGCAAGACGAACGCCTCGCAAGACGGAAAACCCGCTAGACGAAAGGGTTTTCCGTTTTGGAGGCGCTTCGCAAAACGAATTTCCCTATGGGCTTGCTTCGCAAGGCGAAAATGTCTTGTGAGTTCCTGCGGGTTTTTTTCCCTTCCCCCCCTTTTCCTAAGCCGCTTATCAGCTGATCCGCTGATAAGCCGCTTAACAGCTGATCGCTAAAAGCCGCTAATAGCGCTAATCCGCTAAGCTGTCAATGGTCTTGCTTCGCAAGATGAAAAAACCGCTATATGAATAGCCTCACGGAACGGATTAATTTCGTCTTGCGAGGCACCACTGTAATAATAATAATAATAATAATAATAATAATAATAATAATAATAATTTTATTTATACCCTGCCCTTCCCGGTTCAAAAACCGGGCTCAGGACGGCTAACAACAAATTTAAAACACTTTAAAACACTTAATTATAAAAGCAGCATAAAATACAATATAAAAACATGAATAACAATAAAAATCAAAAAATTAATTAGATAATCCCCAGGGCCAGCTGGCTGAATTGGTCCTACTTGTACCAGCGAGGAGGTCAGGGGAGAATTAGCTGTGGGGTCTTAGAGCGGGTGATCTTCATAAAAGGGGAGGGGGAGGGAAGCGAAGGGAAATAAAAGATCAGGCTGAATTCAAATTAAAGGCCAGGCGGAAAAGCTCTGTCTTACAGGCCCGACGGAAGGAGGTTAAATCCTGAAGGGCCCTAGTCTCCTGGGACAGAGCATTCCACCAGGTCTTTTCAAATGATAAAATACTGGTTACATTTCCCTCTTGTTCTCAAATTCCCAAGTTAAGCCATTACATGCCAAAATCAGCATCCCTCATGTTTTCCCATTTCTTCCAGTCATTGAAGACCTCACTCACAAGACTGGGAATTTCAAGCAGTTTGGGATCTTCTGCAGCATGCTAGAGTCGGCCCTTTCTCAGGTGAGGCTCAGTTTGGCTTTGGGGCCACCACGGAAAAGTCCATGGAAATGTGTCTCGGGCAGAGTTCCTCAGGCTTCTTGAGCATTGCCACTTTCCTCTCCCTTTGGTCCCTTCACCCCTGCCACCAGCCATCCATTCCACAGGTGGGCATCTGGGAGATTTCTTCGTCTGTAGTCCTCTCCTGGGTGTGAACACGGCAGATAAAAGCCTCAATCTTTAAAAAACAAACAAACAGAAATACACATTAATATCAGGTCGGTAGCCGTGTTGGTCTGCCGTAGCTGAAACAAAAGAAAATATAAATAAATAAAAAATACCTTCTAGTAGCACGGTAAAGGTAAAGGGACCCCTGACCATTAGGTCCAGTCGTGACCGACTTTGGGGTTGCGGTGCTCATCTCGCTTTATTGGCCGAGGGAGCTGGCGTACAGCTTCTGGATCATGTAGCCAGCATGACTGAGCCGCTTCTGGCGAACCAGAGCAGCAAACGGAAACGCCGTTTACCTTCCCGCCAGAGCGGTACCTATTTATTTACTTGCACTTTGAGGTGCTTTCGAACTGCTAGGTTGGCAGGAGCAGGGACCGAGCAACGGGAGCTCACCCCGTCACGGGGATTCGAATTGCCGACCTTCTGATCGGCAAGTCCTAGGCTCTGTGGTTTAGCCCACAGTGCCACCTGCGTCCCTTAGTAGCACGTTAGAGACCAACTAAGTTAGTTATTGGTATGAGCTTTCGTGTGCATGCACACTTCTTCAGATGTGAAGAAGCGTACACGAAAGCTCATACCAATAACTAACTTAGATGGTCTCTAACGTGCTACTGGAAGGTATTTTATTCATTTTATTTATTTTGTTTTGTTTCGACACATTAATAAGTAAATAATGGGGGGGACGTCAATCTAATGTGGCTGTTGCTGATGGGAGTTGTAGTCTGAAACATCTGGCAGGCACCAGGTTTGAGAAGGGACCTCCAGAATCCCCCCCCCCCCCCCCGCTTTGCCAACTTACAGTGTTTCTACAACATGCCCTGCCAGTTTCCTGCATCTTAAATCCTGGCACCGTGGTCTCCTTTCTGTCTTGAATTCCTGTCCTTCCCCAGTCCGAGAGTCTCTTCCGGGATAAGGACTGGCTGTGTAAACGGTCCTTGATGTAGTTCTGATTGTGTGGGCTTTTTCCCTACAGAGCAGCGAGTCGGTCACTCTGGACCTCCTCACTTACACAGACCTGGAGTTGTTGAGGAACAGGAAGATTGGGGTGGGTCCCCGGCACACGGCGACTGCCAAAAACTCCCCGCTGAGCTCCAAGCGCTACCTCATCTTGATCTACTCGGTGGAATTTGACAGGTGAAAGGGGAATCCCGACTGCATGACCCACAGGGAGCCTTGGGGCGACAAGGGGGCTTGGGGAGATGGAGGGCAGCTCATTTGTAGCTAAACATTCACCCAAAGGCCCCATGGCCAGCCACAGATTTATTGCAGGTGCGATGGGGACAGGTGAGCCTGGCCTTTCTGGAAGACCCAAGTATCTTCTAAGAGCTGTGAGGCTGCCAGAGAGACCGCATAACCTTATAACTTGGAGGGAAGCAGCTAATGAAACCAGTCCTTCCCTTTGCTGTGTGGGAGGAAGGAGGAGGTGGAAGACCAGGATGCTTTCCATGCCTCCTTTTGGCTTCGAAAAGAGCAAACAACGAGGCAGGAACAAAGGCCCTTCCTCCCTCTTAGCCCAGGAGCTGCCCCCCTTTTTCCAAAGCAAGAAGAGAGGGTGGAATCAAGGACCACAGCAGTCTTTGCCAAACTGGGGCCTTCCAGACGTTTTGGACTACACCCACTTGGGGCTTATGGGAATTGTAGTTCAAAGCTGCTGGAAGGCCCCAGCTTGGCAAAGGCTGAACTGCAGGGACATGCAGAGGAATAAGCATTCAATATTGGTAGCAGTTGGGACGCGGGTGGCGCTGTGGGTTAAACCGCAGAGCCTAGGACTTGCCGATCAGAAGGTCGGCGGTTCGAATCCCCGCAACTGGGTGAGCTCCCATTGCTCGGTCCTTGCTCCTGCCAACCTAGCAGTTCGAAAACACGTCAAAGTGCAAGTAGATAAATAGGTACCACTCCGGCGGGAAGGTAAATGGTGTTTCCATGTGCTGTTTTGGTTTTGGTGTTCTGTTTTGCCAGAAGCGGCTTAGTCATGCTGGCCACATGACCAGGAAGCTGTACGCCGGCTCGCTCAGCCAATAAAGCGAGGTGAGCGCCGCAACCCCAGAGTCGGCCACGACTGAACCTAATGGTCAGGGGTCCCTTTACCTTTACCTTATTGGTAGCAGTTACAGGGAACTGCTTTCCCTTTTTGTGGGTTGGTTTTGGCTGTCTCTTCTGGACAGGGAGGCAGGAAGCCCCAGGGGTTGCTAGCTTATCCGCTCTTGGGCGGGGGCCTCTGCCCTCCTGGTCAAACAGAGTGTCTGCCTGGCCTGTTAAGCACCAGAACCAACCCCTTGACATTTGCTCCTGTCTGCGGCGAGGTGCAGTGCAGGGGGTCACGACTTGTGTTTGCGTTTCCTTGTTTCCCGGCAGGATCCATTACCCGCTCCCCCTCCCTTACATGGGCAAGCCGGATCCTGTCGTGCTGCAGAAGGTGATCCGGGAGCTCAAGGAGGAGTTGGCCCTGCTGAAGGCAAAGCCAAGCAAGGATTTCAGAGATGCTGAGATCCGCCGGCTTCGTGACGAGTGAGTGGGGGAGGTGGTGGTGGGGGGTGTAACTTGAGCTATATCAGGCAGCTGCTCTCTGCAGGAGACATCAATGCGGCCTTCTGAATTTGCTGTTCCGGCATTTAGGAACCTGGATACAGTGGTGCCTCGCAAAACGAAATTAATCCGTTCCGTGAGGCTCTTCGTCTAGCGGTTTTTTCGTCTTGCGAAGCAAGCCCATTGACAGCTTAGCGAATTAGCACTATTAGCGGTTTAGCGGCTTTTAGCGATCAGCTGTTAAGCGGCTTAGCGGTTTAGGAAAAGGGGGGGAAAGGGGAAAAAAACCCCGCAGGAACTCGCAAGACATTTTCGTCTTGCGAAGCAAGCCCATAGGGAAATTCGTTTTGCGAAGCCCCTCCAAAACGGAAAACCCTTTCGTCTAGCGGGTTTTCCGTCTTGCGAGGCGTTCGTCTTGCGGGGCACCACTGTATCTGTGGCACCAGGAAATGGGGGTTTGAAGTGCTTCTTGGAACTGCTGGGTTCTTTCCCAGGTACCAGGGAGAGTGGAAGGTGTTGGGGTTTTTGTAGGGAGGGAGAGATACTCAAGGCATAGCTGTCAACCTTTCCCTTTTTTTAAGGGAAATTCCCTTATTCTGAATAGGATTCCTTGCAAGAAAAGGGAAAAGTTGACAGCTATGACTCAAGAACTGCATCTCCCATCTTTGGGAGCTATTTGTGATCGCGGGCACGTAAATGCTTCTTTGGAGTCAGTTTTCCTCCTCAAAGCATTGTTCTGATCTCACTGATCCCTGCTGATTTAAAATACAACCCTCAAATCTACCACGTTGATCTGTTGCTTCCCTATAAAAACGTTCAAGGCAGCTTACAAAGAGCAAACAATCCAAATTAAGTCTAAATTCCTCGGCCCGAAAATCCAAACAAGGTCAAGCATTGAAGTGGCAGTGAAGCAAACTCTGCACCATCTCATGGGTTTGAGAAGGAGGTTCACTGTGCAAGGAAATGGTGCAACAGGTCTGCCCTATTACCAGGAACCAGCAGGAGTCAGGAGAACTGTGACAGTTGTATTTATTTATGAACAGCAGATCAGCACTTCAGCATAGCAGCTAAAACTTGCTAGACAGGCAAAGCTAAGCTTCTCATTCATCCGTAGAGGGAACCACACCCAGCGCGAGGAGCTTTTATTACAGTTCTCTGGCGTGTCTCCTTAAAAGACACGCCAGCCATTTTACAATATCAGTCAGGAAATGCAGTGCAGCAGGAGTGCAGCTGCTCTTTCCTTGAATTAATGATGGTGATTAATTCAATTTATATACCGCCCTTTATCGAAAGATCCCAGAGTGGTGTGTACAACATTAAAATCACATTACAGGACATCAATAATAAAAAGTATGCTGACACGTAAAATAGTCATCATAATAACAGTCCTCTGCCCACTTTAGATTATTTAATAGCCATAGGCCTGGGAAAAGAGGAGTGTTTTTTTTGCCAGATGTCTAAAGACAAAAGTGGCTTTGCAAACCCACCTTTTAGCGCTTAAACAACCTTTTGCAAACCTCAGGTGCAGGAAAGCTCAGGTCTCAAGCCTTCCACGGAAGAGATCCTCTCTCGGCTGCCGCTGATCCTGTCCCGACGCTCCCTTTTTCAGGCTCCAGCACACCTTGGAGGAGAAACAGTCAGTGGAGACAGTCTTGCTGGGCCTTCAGGAGGAGCTGAAGCTCACCAACAAGAGCAGCGCCTTGAAGGAGGTCAAGATCCTCAAGAAGGTCGTGCAGAGCCTCGAGGAGGAGCTGACCAAGGAGAGAGCGAAGCACCAGCGGATCGCTAACAAGCGCCTGCAGGAGAGCCGGCAGCTTGCCGACGAGGTGGGCTGGGCCTTAATAATAATAATAATAATTTTTATTTATACTCCCCCCTCCCCAGCCAAGGCCGGGCTCAGGGTGGCTAACAAGCAATAATAAAAACAAGTTGAATGATTACAACTTAAAAACAAAATTGAACTACAACATTAAAATATTGAAACATTAAAATATTAAAATGTAGCCTCATCACAGGAGGAGGACGGAAAAGAAAAAAGAAAGAGAGGGAAGGAGGGAATCAAATTGGCTCCAAGCCAAAGGCCAGGTGGAACAACTCTGTCTTACAGGCCCTGTGGAAAGAAATCCGATCCTGCAGGGCCCTGGTCTCATGAGGCAGAGCGTTCCACCGGGCTGGAGCCAGAGTTGAAAAGGCCCTGGCACTGGTTGAAGCTAATCTAACTTCCTTAGGGCCCGGGACCACTAGGGTGTTGCTTTTATGGACCTTAAGGCTCTCCGTGAGGCATACTGGGAGAGGCAGTCCCGTAGGTATGAGGGTCCTAGGCCGTGAAGGGCTTTAAAGGTCAAAACCAGCACCTTAAATCTGACCCTGTACTCCACTGGGAGCCAGCGCAGCTGGAAAAGCACTGGGTGAATATGCTCCCATGGCAGAGACCCCGTGAGGAGCCTCGCTGCAGCATTCTGCACCCGCTGGAGTTTCTGGGACAGCTTCAAGGGCAGCCCTGCATAGAGCGAATTACAGTAGTCAAGCCTGGAGGTGACCGTCGCATGGATCACTGTGGCCAGGTCGGGGCGGGAAAGGTAAGGGACCAACTTACAGGATCCTCGTTCCACTGGGCGGGTTGGGGAGAGGGCTATATCAGGCTGCTGAAAGGAGAAAGACCTCAATGCGGAAGCGCTTGTCCGAGCTCAGCTCTGCTACTGAAAACCAATCCTTAGGCATGGAATGTGCTCAGAGGCACCTCCTGGTCTTTAATTCCCACTGCATCCTTTCCACTTCATTTTGGGGGTCCAAGGTAGAAAAACGCCAAAGACTGAATAAGCCTGGAATTTGTCCACCCTTGGTGGAAAGGGCAAGACCTCTCTGCCCTCCGACAAGAGCTGTGGGACTGGTGGGTGAGGAGAGAGGGAGGGACGGCCAGCCTTCCTCCAAGACTAGGAACCCCTAGAACCACCATCTCCTTCATTTCATTCAATTTTTATTTGCATACTGCCTTTCTATATTACTCTATGCAAGGAGGTTTATGACAAAACATGCAACAAAGATCACACACCTTAGAACATGGGTAGGCAAACTAAGGCCTGGGGGCCGGATCTGGCCCAGTCACCTTCTAAATCCGGCCCGCGGACGGTCCAGGAATCGGCGTGTTTTTACATGAGCAGAATGTGTCCTTTTACTTAAAATGCATCTCTGGGTTATTTGTGGGGCATAGGAATTTGTTCATTCCCCCCCCCCAAAATATATATATATATATAATTGCTGACCCCTGCCTTAGAATAATCAAATTCAATACAGTGGTACCTCACGTTACAAACTTAATTCATTTCGGAGGTCCATTCTTAACCTGAGGTGTGCTTTCACTAATGGGGCCTCCCATTGCCACTGCGCACAATTTCTGTTCTCATCCTAGGGCAAAATTCTCAACCTGAGGTGGTACTACTGGGTTAGTAAAGTGTGTGTAACCCGAGCTACCACTATTCAGCAAAGTCATAATAAAAACATAACTTTAAACAACTTGCAGCAAGTAAGGTAATATTCAGTAATCCATTGGAACGTAATAGTACATGATAGCATTACTCTCAAATTATCAGTAAATAGTAATTAAACAGAAATTCACTCTTAGCAGTTACTGTGGTTTCTCGGTTTTCGAATGCGCCTCAAAAGTCAAACAAGAAAAGTGGCTTCTGTTATGAGGCTTCCGCTTTCAGTTTTCAGACGTTTTGGAACTCAGAACGGATTTCCGGAACAGATTATATTTGAAAACCGAGGTACCACTGTACAATAAATAATTGCTAAACTATAATCAACAAAAATAGCAAGTCACAATGCATAAAATGTGAAATGATCACATTCTGCAAATGTCCACCCTGGACTCCTAGGTACCGATTCTGCTTTAATATCCGTCCTGCCCCCCCCAGCCCCATTATACAGCCTGAGCCTTAACACAAGGCCCAAAAAGAGATCTTTCTTCCCCCTGCAGCTGGCGGAGATGAAAGCGACAGAACGGAGCCTCCGGATTCGCGTGAAGAACCTGACCAACGAGCTGGCCTTGTACAAGAAAGGGTGAGCGCTCCTGACCCCTCGGCTGCTCTGCTTTGCTGTCAAAGGCAGCACTTTCTATGCCGGACGCAAACCCACCCCTCTAGCTGCAGGCGTTCCTTTCTCTCCCCTCCCCAGGCGCTTCACCCCCTCCGGAACATCTCCCCAGAACCACCCTGCACCCCCTCGCAATTTTGCGCACCCTACCCTGTCCCGAGGCAGCACCAAGAAGAGAGACGTCCGCCGCTCCACCTCGGAGGAGCGCTCGAACTCCCGGGAGCGCAGCGGCGCCTGGGGGCCTGGCCGGCAGAGGTCCACCTCCAGGGAGGGGCGCAGCGGGAGCCAGGGCCGCCTCCCTCGACAATCCCCGTCTCCTACAGGTGAGAGGGGTGGGTCACCCTCACCATGCACCCCCCGTTCCCTGGCACCAGGCCTGCCTGGCGAAGTGGCTGCTGGGAAGGAGGTGTGCTGGGCACAGAAAGGAGCAGGCCACATTATGCGTTCCCTGCCTGCCTCTGAGTTACCAACAGATCCAAACTTCTTCTTCTTCTTCTCAAGGTGCCAGGCAAGTAAAGCCGCCTTTTTCAGCACATGTTTTGTTTTATCTGCTAGATCTGAGGGGGAGGGCCGGAGTCAAGTATTGCAGCTCGCGAAACTACTCTTCTGACACCGCATCTCTTGCTTCTGAGATACTGTATTTTTCGCTCTACAAGACGCACTTTTCCCTCTTAAAAAGTAAGGGGAAATGTGTATGCATCTTACGGAGCGAATGCAGGCTTTGCGGGCTATCCCAGAAGCCAGAACAGCGAGAGGGAGCGCTGCGCAGTGCTCCGCTCCCTCTCCCTGGCTGTTCAAGCTTCTGGCTTAGCTGCGCGAAGCCTCCGTAGGGGAGCCTTCATCCCGCTGCCCTGCAGAGGCTTCGCGGAGCTATCCCTGGCTTTTGCGGGAGGTGGGGGAAAGGACAGAGCGTGCAGCTCTGTCACTTCCTTCACCTCCCAGAAAAGCCTCCAAGAGCCACGCTCCCTTTAAAGAGCGCGCAGCTCTTGCGGGAGGTCGGGGGAAACCCGGGAGGCTTGCTTTCTCTGAAGCCAGGGGAGCAAGCGGGATCGGTGCGCACCAATCCCGCTTGGTCTCCTGGCTTCAGGGGTAGCCCTGCAAAACCTCCTGAGCGAAGAGGGAGGAGCGCTCCCTCTTCGTTCAGGAGACGTCTTATTTCTTGTTTTCCTCCTCTAAAAACTAGGTGCGTCTTATGGTCGGGTGCGTCTTCTAGAGTGAAAAATACGGTACTCTACATGCTAGAAGAGCCTTAGCCCTGGGATAGCTCAGTTGGTAGAGCCTGCGACGCTTGATCTCAAGGTTGTGGTTTAAGCCCTACCTTGGGCAAAAAAATCCTGCATTCCAAGGCTTGGACTAGATGACCCGTGTGGTCCCTTCCAACTCTGTGAATTTATGATCAGGTCAAAGGCTCGTCTAATCCAGCACTTTGTCCTCATGGTGGCCAGCCCAGGAGCAGAGCAGAGCGCGCTCCCATCAGGGTTCCCCAGTACAGTGGTGCCCCGCAAGACGAACGCCTTGCAAGACGGAAAACCCGCTAGACGAAAGGGTTTTCCGTTTTGGAGGCGCTTCGCAAAACGAATTTCCCTATGGACTTGCTTCGCAAGACGAAAATGTCTTGCGAGTTCCTGCGGGGTTTTTTCCCTTTTTTCCCCCTTTTCCTAAGCCCTAAGCCGCTTATAAGCTGATCCGCTAAAAGCCGCTAAACCGCTAATAGCGCTAAGCCGCTAAGCCGCTAATGGGCTTGCTTCGCAAGACGAAAAAACCGCTATACGAAGAGCCTCACGGAACGGATTAATTTCGTCTTGCGAGGCACCACTGTAGCTCATATTCAAAGGCGTTCTTGCCGCCATGCTTGACTTTCCAACAGTAGGGGCTAGAAACTTGCTTGCCGGTTTTTGAAGCCGAGAACTGCCAGAGTTCAAATCCCACAACCGTGGAATGGAGGACCTCAGGACCTTATCTATGTGTGATGTCTCCAAAGCTAGAATCCACATCCCACCTTGTGCAAAGAATGATGGGCTTCTTAACTCTCTGCAGGCAAAGCAAATCCTTGCCTTTTCAGCAAGGCTGCCTTTGCCTTGGGCACGACGTCAACCCAGAACTGGGCACTGGGAACTTCTGCCCTGTAAACAGACCAGGTCCCTTCTGCTCTGCAGGACAGAACTGCCAATAAGGTGCCCTTCCTCCTTGACCACCCTCTTTCCCTCTCTCCTTCCCTGTAGGACCCCGGGCACCACGCTTTGACCCCACTGCCTTTGTGAAGGCCAAGGAGAGGAAGCAGAAGGAAGCGGAGCAGAAAAAGTGAGTCGCTTGCCTCCAGGGTCTGCCTCTCCCTGCCGCTCCCCCAACCCTGGCGGCTGCAGGATCCAGGCAAGGGCGAACGGCGCTGTTTGGGCTAATTTGTCCTGTCTCCCTCCAGAGAGCGATGCCTGCGGCGGGGGATGGGAGACACCCCGCCCAGCGGTTGGTGCCACCGCCTGCAGTCCAGGGGCCCATCGGCTTTCAGCACCAGCGGTCTCGGGAAAAGCCGGGGCAGGAGTTCTTCAGGTGTGTCTCGCTGGGACCTTGCTCCCTGTTTCGTGTGCCGCGCAAATGACGCACGCAGCAGCATGGAGGCGCCAGGCGTCGGGTCCCTGCCTCGAGGAGCTTCCAAAACCTCAGTTGGAGGTGGAGAGGGAAGTGGGCAGGCGTACGTGGGGGGAACAGGCAATCGATTTCGCATATTTTCATACTAGGCTGGGTTACAGGGCAGAATGGGAACTAGGGGGTTGCAGCAAAGGCTTCACTTTAAGGTGGGACATGGGTGAAGTAAGGTTCTACGGAAGCAGACTGCAAGGGAGAAAACGCCAGGGGTCCTTTGGTTAGAGAGAGCCAGGGGTGCTGCACCAGTGAGAGTGTCAGACCAGGACCTGGGAGAGACCAGGGTTCAAGCCCCCCCCCCCCCATATTGAATCTCGCTGGGTGACACTGGCCCAGTCACTGCCTCTCAACCTCATCTGCCTCACAGCATTGTTGTGGGGATAAAACTGATCTAGGCGGAGAACGATGTACGCCACCTTAAGCTCTTTGTGGTGGGGGGGAAGCTGGGCTATAAACAATGGAGCAGGGGACCTTTGGACAACTTAGTAGATCTGAAGAGGGGGTAGGAACTAGGAACTTGTGCTGGATCTGGGAGCATACAGGAAGCCCGCGGAGCGTACATGAAGCAGGGTGATCATAGGATTAGAGCAACAGGAGGTTGCCAGCTAGATTGGAGGCGATTAAAGGTGAGACAAGGGAAGGCCAGAGAAGAGGGGATTGCAGGAGTCTAGCGGAGAAAGGCAGAGGGCCCAGGCCAGAGTTTTTTGAGCCTTCCAAGTCCTTTCTGCGGCTGCTTCCCGAATTGAGCAAAGTGGCTTGTGAGCTCTCCTCTTCGATGCCTGGCTGGTGCTAAATGAATACAGCTCAAGCAAAAGTGACAGTGTGTGGAGATGCTTGTTTGTTTGGGGAAATTAGCTTTTTACTCGGTTCTGAACATTCCCCGCACCCCTGTACATGCAAACTTGCCTTATTTCCGCCAACGGCATCCATACCTGCCCTGCCCTCTTTCTGCACGTGCTCACAACAGTTTGAAATCGCAATAAATATTTTGAAATATAAAATAGCAGTTGAAAAAAGAATACATGAGTTGGAGCTGACATGCAGAGATGTTTCCGTCCATTCTCCTCTTGCTTTGTTAGTCCTAATGGGAAATTCACTTTCTTCGCCATCGCTCCTGCCTCCTCTCTGCTCCTTCCTTGTCTGCAGTGCACAGCCTGTCCTGTATAAGGTTCTTTTTGCCTCCCACCTTGCCCTTACAAGAGCTGTGCTCTTTTGCTGTCTGCTTTGCCCTGAACCTTTGAAATGTCTGTGAACATCCCGTGACATTATACAGTGGTGCCCTGCAAGACGAAAAACCCGCTAGACGAAAGGGTTTTCCGTTTTTCGAGGCGCTTCGCAAGACGAATTTCCCTATGGGCTTGCTTTGCAAGACGAAAATGTCTTGCGAGTCTTGCAATTTTTTTCGCTCCCCCCCCCCCTTTTTAATAGCCGCTAAGCCGCTAATAGCCGCTAAGCCGCTAATAGGGGTGCTTCGCAAGACGAAAAAACCGCAAGACGAAGAGACTCGCGGAACGGATTATTTTCGTCTTGCGAGGCACCACTGTAGCAGGCTTCACAGTAGATCAGCAAGGAGAGATTCTCGTAGGTGCTTCAGTTAACGGTATTTATAGTTTGCTTTCTTTCCCCCCATTACGCCTGGTTTATATGTTCCGAGAGCCACTTTACACAGGCACGTCGCAGCGTTTGGGTGACTTTGCGGGTGCAAAAGGGTCTTCGCCTCACCTGATCTCACCCTACGCTCTTTTCCTGCAGTGGAAAGCTTCCGCAGCCGTCGCTCATCCGCAAGCTCAGGGAGCGAACTGGACGATTACTCTGAGCCTGCTGCCCCAAGGTAAGGAAGGTGGGGTCAGGCCTGGTCCTTGTCCTCTTCAGATCACCACACAAACGCTTCTTGTTCTTTTATAAAACTTTTTATTGCGTATTAACAAAACAATCTTATAAACGGTTCTTAACTATTATTCCTCAGAGTCACTTCTTTCAGATACCTTCTGAGCTCTGCTTCTCCGTGACCAGCCACCCTCAAAATGTCGAACCGCCCTTCCCTTTGTTTTCCCCGCTCTTTTTTCTAACCTCCTGGCTAGAGCTGGCCTGTATCTCCCCTCCTCCGAATCTGAGCTTTCCTGGGAACAGCCGGTCCCTCCCTGTTGTTCCTCCTGTTCTCTTCTATTAGATTCACTGCTCTCCTTCCCCCCTTGGGGAATGCTTTCTCCCTCTGAGAAACTGGAAACTTCTTTCCCTGACAGGTGGGGCAGGGGGAGGCCCAGCCTGATGCAAAGCAGTCTACCTTGTATGCTGTGCTGGAATGCCCAGCCGCTTCCTGCCAAAACCCCACACTTAACTTTAAAAAGCAAGTTTCCAGTCCTTATGGGAGCAGAAGCGAATCTGATAAAGCTGCGGCAAAAATTCCCATTGCCAAGCAAGTTACACCCCCCCCCCCCCCGTTCATACGAGGAAGGTCAGGACTAGGAATCTAGGACAGCTGTCTACCAGCTCCATTTGGTATGCAGCCTCAGACCCTACCTACTTGCAGACTGTCTCGCCAGAGTGGTGCATGCTCTAGTTACCGTATTTTTCGCCCTATAGGACGCACTTTTTCCCCTCCAAAAATGAAGGGGAAATGTGTGTGCGTCCTATGGGGCGAATACAGGCTTTCGCTGAAGCCTGGAGAGCTTCACTCACTCTCCAGGCTTCAGGAAGCTATCCGCAAGCCTTGCAAGCCCGGCGGGAGGTCCCGTGGGCTCGCAAGGCTTGCGGGCAGCAGCCTGCAGCCCAAAAGCTCGGGGGACAGCGGGGAGGCGCAGCGCTGCCACCCCGCTATTCCCCGACCTGATCTGGAGGCTGGCTCTTCTAGCTTGGGGATGTCTGTGCAAACCTGGGGGGGAAATAAAAAAAAATTCCTTGATTCCCCCCCCCCCCAAAAAAACTAGGTGCGTCCTATGGGCCGGTGCGTCCTATAGGGCGAAAAATACGGTATCTCCCGCTTGGACTACTGCAATGCGCTCTACGTGGGGCTACCTTTAAAGGTGACCTGGAAAGTACAATTAATCCAGAATGCGGTAGCTAGACTGGTGACTGGGAGTAGCCACTGGGACCATATAACTCTGGTCCTGGAAGACCTACATTGGCTCCCAGTACGTTTCCAAGCACAATTCAAAGTGTTGGTGCTGACCTTTAAAGCCCTGAACGGCCTCGGTCCAGTATACCTGTAGGTGCATCTCCACCCCCATCGTTCAGCCCAGACACTGAGGTCCAGCTCCTAGGGCCTTCTGGCGGTTCCCTCCCTGCGAGAAGTGAGGTTACAGGAAACCAAGCTGAGGGCCTTCTCAGTAGTGGCACCCGCCCTGTGGAACTCCCTCCCACCAGATGCCAAGGAAATAAACAACTACAGTATCTGATGTTTAGAAGATATCTGAAGGCAGCCCTGTTTAGGGAAGTTTTTAATGTTTGATATTTTATTGTGTTTTTAATATTCTGTTGGGAGCCGCCCAGAGTGGTTGGGGAAACCTAGCCAAATGAGTGGGGTATAAATAAAAAATTTATTATTATTATTATTATTATTATTATTATTATTATTATTATTATTATTACTATTATTTATTGGCTTTGCCTGGATCGGACACAGAGTTTGGGGTTGGGACATGATTGCAATGGGAGCATTCTTGGCCTGATCCGGCCTGATGGGTTGTGTATGTTTTCCCTTAGGGGGAGGAAGCGAGCGGTGAGGGGCAGAAAGCCTCTAAGTTCCTCATCCTGGAATGGCAGTACCACGGTAAGCAGCCAGCCGCGTCGAGGCTCCTCTTTGGCAGAAAAGTGCTGGGCAAACTGAGCTCGCCATCTGCCGAGACTCCTGGGCACTGGGGGCGGGTCTTCGATTTCCTTTAGCTATCAGAGGTGAACTGACCAGTGCCACTCGTTCTCCCTGCAGATTCCCCACACGGATGGTGGCCACCGGAAGCACCTGGCCAGCACACCTACCACAGGCCTGCGAGTGGACAAAGGTAAATCCCCCGGGGTCTCCAGTGGCCTCTTGAGCTGAGGCGGCGCAGAGACTGGCGTAGGTTGACCTCACTGGGTACACAGTGAAGTGTAATCTCCTCTTGAGAGCCAGTGTGACGTAGCAGCTGAGAGTGTCGGGAGACCAGGATCCGACTCTTCTCTCGGCCGTGACCTTGGGCCAGTCCCTGGCTCTCGTCTTAACTTGCCTCACAGGGTGGTTGTGAGAATCAAATAGAAGAACCATGTACAGTGGTACTTCGGGTTACATACTGTCAGGACTGCCGCTAGGTCCCAGCTCACAGAGGACCAACGCCCAGTGGATATTATATACAAAAGTCTTTATTGAAGTTTGGTTTCCATTTCCAAGCTCTGGGCGCGCAGGCCCACGTCTTAACGCTAGACCGGCTAAGTCCCCTCTGACTCACTGCTCCACCCACACCAGTTTAAGATTCTAGCCCGGCTCCACCTCTTGCGCTGCTCTTTCCTGCGTTGGGTCCTTCTGCCCTCTGGGGTTCCCTCCTTCCTGGACTCCTCTGACGCGGAGCCTCCTGAGTCTTGCCCCTCCCTCCGGCGGGCTTTAGGACCTGGCTCCCTTCCCGGGCTCCCCGCTGTGCCGCGCTCCTGTACATTTGAACTTGGCGCGCGCGCCCAGCCGGTGACTTTCCTTCTGACCGTTTCCCCGCTTCCTGATGTGGGTGTTGCCAAACCTGACTCCTCTCCTCCCTCTGGTGGTGAGGACACTGGTCCCGACTCCTGGGACTCCCCCTCCCCACTGCGCTCTGGTGGAGACGCTGGCCCTGATCTCCAGCTGCTGTTCAGGGACTCCCCGCTGGCCCCTCCCTCTTGAGGTTTCTCCCTTGGAATCTCCCTTGCTCTGGCCACCGGCGCTCCCTTCTGTGAGTCCTCCGATTCGCTAGAGAGGCTTGTGGAATAACTCTGGCCACTGTCACTGCCTGCGCCCCCCTCGTACTCCTCCTCCTCACTCTCCATTTGCTCCCCCTCCTGTGTCTCTCCTTCTGAACCCCTGACACATACGCTTCAGGTGACAGACTCCACTAACCCAGAAATAGTGCTTCAGGTTAAGAACTTTGCTTCAGGATGAGAACAGAAATCGTGCTCTGGCGGCGGTAGCGGGAGGCCCCATTAGCTAAAGTGGTGCTTCAGGTTAAGAACAGTTTCAGGTTAAGAACGGACCTTGGGAATGAATTAGTACTTAACCCGAAGTACCACTGTACAGTGGTACCTCTGGATGCGAACGGGATCCGTTCCGGAGCCCCGTTCGCATCTTGAAGCGAATGCAAACTGTGTCTGCGCGGGTTGCAATTTGCCGCTTCCGCGCATGCGCGTGACGTCATTTGGAGTGCGCATGCGCAAGCGGCAAAACCCGGAAGTAACGCGCTCTGTTACTTCCTGGTCGCTGCGGAGCGCAACCCGAAAATGCTCAGCCTGAAGCTACTTTAACTGAGGTATGACTGTACGCTAGTGCTTGCCAACTGGGGGCCCCAGGATATTCCAAGGGGGCCACAGGTGAAAAATGCATAAATGAGAGGCCACAGCATGAGGCTAGGGGGCTACAGAGGGAAGTGAGAAGTGAAGGGGGGAAATATTTTTTAAAAATACATCTTGATTGGCTATCTGCTTGGCCAATCACAAGCAGCTAAGGGGGCGGCCCACCAGGGCCCAGCGCTCCTTTTTGCCCTGTGCGTTTTCCTGGGTGTTTTTTCCGACGGGAGAGGGCGATCGCTGAGGCTCCCATTTTGACAAGTAGGGACCGTGATCTAAAAACCCCAGGTCAGGTAAGTGCAGTGGTGGACTGGCAATGGGTAGGGTTGGGTGAGATGGAGGTGCTTGTTGCTGCCACCAGTGCTGGGCCTGTTACTGCTTGCTTGCTTGTTTATTTATGCCAAGCCAGCCCATTGGCTCATCTGCATTGTCCACACTGGCTGGCAGCAGTGACAGTCCAGGGTTTCAGATAAGGGGCATTCCCAGCCCTCCCTGGAGATTTGACCTCGTTATTAATTGGGCTCTGCCTCCAAGCCATAGCTAGCCCTTCCTCATTAGGCCTTGCCCAGAAAGTTACGCCCCAGTTGGAATAAGTTTAAGGAATATTTGAAAAAAATACGTTCATATTTAAATTTTAGAATAGCTGTGGAAGTGGAGATAGGCTGTAGGGTTAGAAGTAGAAGATAATGTATTCCAAAAATACTATTATTCGTAAGTGATAAAATGTGAAGTTTTTATGGTTAAAGTAAGTGTGATTTTTAAAAAATGGTTAGAAATCATGATACATGAATGTGTTAAGGTTGTGTTTTGTATGATTTACATATTGTATTGTAGTGTTTTATTTTTTCTTGTCCTTCTTGTTCTTTTTTTCCCTCTCTTGTCTCTTTTTCCTTTTTAAAAAGTAATAAATATTTTTTTTAAAAAAAGAAATCATGATATATGTAAACTGCTAAAGATGAAGTAAAATGAAAATCAGGTGGGACTTGGGGAAGCCCCCCTAACAATGTTTAGAAAAATTAGGATAAGACAAGAATTTGTTTCTATTGTTTGTTTTTCTGTTTGTGTTCTTTATTTGTGTTATAAAATGAATAAAAAAAAATGGGGGGGGGAATAAAGTTGCGCCCCAGTCTCCCAGTCCTCTCGCATGGCAGTAACCCAGTTGTCTTGTCCCACAGAGAACCTATACGACGAGCCATCGGCCGACCTCTCAGAGATTGACGCTCGGCTGCAGGCGCTGCAGGAATACATGAATAAACTTGAGACCAGAACGTAACCCCTGGAGTAGAACAAATTAAGAGGGCCGCTGGGCCAGAATACAGGGAGCCTCCTTCCCCCACCCACCCCGGTTTGGAGTCCTCCTTTGGGCTTATTTAGACAGAGGCATGGGCCTGAAAGAGATGGTGGTGGGAAGCATGGGTGCCTTGAGGGACTAGAAGCTTCAGAGCTTCTTTCCCCCTTGCTGCTCTGATGCTGCTTAGGACCTGGTCGATGTGTAGCTTGCTTGAGATACAGGGCACTGAACCCTTTAGCCTTACTTAGCCCTTTTGTACCCAATCTTGCCTTTAAAAACGTGAAAATGGAGCCCCCCTCGGCCATCAGATCATCCTTCTTTAAGACTCCCCTCCTAATTCCACCTGCTCTCTCGCCCCTTTAGTTCTGAGCCTTTAAAAAACCAGGGTGTGCAGCCTGAGATCAAAATCAGGCCCTCCCTCGCTCTTTGCTCTCAGGCAGGCCTAGACAAAGATAATGCCTTCCCTTTTACGGAGTCGCTCCCTCTCCCTCCAGTTGCTTCCAGGCCCGTCTCGGCGTGGAGGTGCTGACTGCTTTGGGGACACAAATTCAGATCTCTTCCCGGGGGTGGGGAGGAGGGGAGGAATTTCTTGGCTCAAAGGACTGGCCGAGTGAGAGATTGCAGGCTTAGCCAGAAAATCTTTGGGCTGCCTGTGAAAGATCCTAGTAGGGAATAGTTCCACTCACCAGTTTTACTTCTCAGCTAGGCACCAAAGGGAAGCTGAACTGTCACAGCCACTGGTTTTAACATTTTCCTTTTAAAGAACTGCTTTTGCCCAGCCTGTTTAGACCAGGTATCTCTTCTGGGTTCAGATGGTGGTGTGTTAAAACAGCATCCTTGTTCCCTCGGCTGTGCAGCAGGGAGCCTGTTCCCAGTTGTGACATATCCTTTTGGCCTGTTTTGACTGCTCGCTTGAGCCAGTCTCCTTTGCAAGGGGCAAATACAGTTGGGTTGTGTCGGTCTACCCTCTAGCGGGCTGGTTCGTAAACTTATGTGTGGTCTCTTCTAAACATTCCATGAAGTTCTCTTGACAGCTTTTAATGGATGGCGGTCGTCTGTTTTCCCTGTCTGCCTGTCTCTCAGTGTGTGGTGCTGTGTGCAGTGATCCTATTTTGTAAATAAACACTTCTTTTCTAACACACCAGTCTCTGTCCGATCCACTGGTATCTTGTCACAGTTGTGTTCCCGTGCTAGTTTAAGAAGAACCTAACAGATCGGACAAACCGTCTGCCCAGCCCAGCCAGATCACTCTAGGAAATTCAAACTCTCCAGTCACAGGCATGTTTGGGAATCACAGCTTACATCTCCCAGGCATGGGAGAGCAAGCTGGTGGAGGGTGAAATGCACTTTGCACATGTTCAGAGGGAAACACTCTGAAACTGCTTCCCCCAGGATCAAGCCCCAACCTTCAAAATAGGTTTGTCCTCTTTCTGTTGCTGCATCAGCTGGCAAAGCGAGGGTTACAGAGCATCCGTTGTTCAAGAAGAGGAGGGGGGAATTGACAGAAAAGGCCAGTCTCTTGAAATTCAGGCTGCGTAATATATCTGAGGGCTGGAAGGAAGCGAAGTGCAACATGGGAGGAACTTGAAGTGGAAAGCACTAGACCAGGACTTCTTCAATTTGAATCTAGCTCCCCCCAGTGCCTGCAGAAGTTCTCCTAGCCCAGGTAAGCTATATAATGATGACTGGATCCATTATTAAAAAACTTACTGCTGAGCGACTAAATCTGCACATCAACTCTTCGGCAATGCTGCTGTACCGATCCACCATCGCACTGTGCCACTGTGTGATGCCTGCCATTCCAACACGTTTTCTCTGTGTTTCTGTGATGGTGAGAACACTCAATGTCCTTTTCAAGCTCACAGACCTTGTCGTTTTCCTTCTTATTTTTAACAACAGCTCTACAGGGTCGGACCAAAGTGGGTCTGCGTCTAGTCTAGCACGTCTGCAGGGCTTCTCAAGGCGGTCAGCTCAGATGCTTCCAGGAAGTCTGACTGAGTTTGCCCCAGCCACTCTGGGCAGCTTTCAACATACATAATAATATAACAATACATTTTTAGAACTTCCCTATACAGGGCTGCCTTCAGATGTCTTCTAAAGGTTGTAGTGTTACTTACTGTGGGAATGTTCCGGGATGCAGGAGAGGATATATTGTCTGATAATAGCCTTTCCAACTTGTGTTAGCAAGTTCACAATTTTAGCAGAGTAACATTCCCCCTTTTAAACTTGCAGCGGATGCGTTTGCTCAGGCTCGCTAAAGCCTCTATAATAACTGTTCTGGTATTTTTCGCTTATTCCCTCTCAAAAGATAAGACACGACACAGTCTTCTATAAAAGTATAAAAAGGTTTACTCACACATCATTCTGTTCACAATAGGATCCCAGACAGCAGACTTTGCTTAGAAAAGTAACATATACCTGGAAACTATCTCATAAGAAGACAGTCCCTTTGTCCTCTCTTGGCTAGAGCCAAGAGAGCATCTTTGGCTAAGCAGATGTTGCTTCTTCATTGCATGTAGTCAAAATGAGAGAGATGGCTGCCCTGCCCTGTGCTTTTGTCGTTACCTGCACAGGTGAGGCCACGCCCACCTCTAGTCA
Source organism: Podarcis gaigeae (assembly GCF_964106915.1). NCBI lineage: Eukaryota > Metazoa > Chordata > Lepidosauria > Squamata > Lacertidae > Podarcis > Podarcis gaigeae. The sequence goes on from NC_139684.1 coordinate 83,915,198, forward strand.
CATGCAGAGGAAGTCTGTCCCAGCCCAGAAGGAAACAGGAAGTTGACCTGCTGGCTGGAAAAACATTCCTCCCCATGTGTAAACATGTTCACTCTAGGAATGTTGTACTTGACTGCTCTTGTGTTTCACATCCCACACTTATCTCCTTGACATCTGAGGGGTGGACGTTCCACAGGGAGGGCACTACTGCAGAGAAGGAAGATGCTCTCTTACTGAGCCACAGTCATTGCTCCTCTGGCTCCTTTTTCACATCCTTGTGTGATGGCCTAGGAATCGGATTCAGAGGCTGAACCTGAGGAATCCCAGCCTGCACAGGAGACCCCGCCTCCAGAACCAGCTGAGTCGGGGCTGGGGCTTGATCCTGGAGGGTCCTCACCTGTGCAGGCACCAGCTGAGTCTGCTCTGGCTCCGGAGGTGATGGAGGACCCATTGCCTGCAGGTGCTCCACTCTCAGCCCCATCAGAGGAAGCCGAGGTTGCCTCTGGGTCCAGTAACCCTCCAGCCTCTCCTGAGCTGCAGAGGCTCAGGGCAGAGAGGCGGAGGGAACTAAGTTCCCGCAGGAGGAGTGCTCGCCTCCAGGCCAGGAGAGGCGAGTCACCTGAGGATCGGGGCCGCCCTATGCCTCAGTGACAGATAAAAGCCAGCCAGCCAAGTCCCAGGTTGCGGCAGCAACGTTGTTGGTAGCCTGTTCCTGCCTGAACCCTGTCCTGCTCTTCTGCCAGAGTTCCTGACCTCATCCAACTCCCGGCCTTGGACCCCACTTCAGCCTTGACGGACAGCCTCCATACTGCACCCTCGACCTCGGTCTGGACTCGGACCACGCCGCACAGTAACCCCCCGGGACCAGCACACCTTGTCAGCGTTAAGGATCTCTCATTGCTCTGCCCTCTTTGGCGTCCTGCCTCCACCGATAGGCGGCCCCTTAAGGGTTATCCAAGGGGCAACGTGGCCCTCGTCTGGAACAGTTTCCCCATCCCTGTGAAGTGAGGTCCCAAAGGCTACCTAGATGCAGCCAGCAATCATCTCCCCTGTTTTTACAGCCGCCTCAAGCCCACGTGACAAACAGCCATGGATTTCCTCCCTGCTGCTTCAAGGAGATAAATGGCACTGGCAACTGAGGGCCCTGCTTCTTGCCTGATGTGAGAAAGGCAATTTCTGGCTTGGCTGACTTTGATTGTTGTCTTCCGCAGACCTCCTGAGAGCTGACTCAAAAGAGGCCTGGCTGAGGAGTCCGGGGAGAAAAGAGAGACACTGTGAGAGAGAGAAAAATGCCAAAATGCCACAATTAAGCTTATTTGCAGAACTGCCGTTGATATGGCAACGGATGTGACAATCAATGGTGCCTGTGGCGCGATTTATCCACCACCACCACCAAGGGACACGGTTGGCGCTGTGGTCTAATCCATGGAGCCTCTTGGGCTTGCTGATCAGAAGGTCAGCGGTTCGAATCCCCGTGATAGGGTAAGCTCCCATGGCTCTGTCCTAGCTCCTGCCAACCTAGCAGTTCTAAAGCACGCCAGTGCAAGTAGATAAATAGGTACCACTGCGGCGGGAAGGCTAATGGCATTTCTGTGCGCTCTGGTTTCCGTCACGGTATTCTGTTGCGCCAGAAGCAGTTTAGTCATGCTGGCCACATGACTCAGAAAGCTGACTTGGCCTGAAAGCAAGATGATGATTATGATGATGATGATTTATTTTATTTATACCCCGCCCATCTGGCTGGGTTTCTCCAGCCACTCTGGGCGGCTTCCAACAAAATATTAAAACACAGTAACCATCAAACATTAAAAGCTTCCCTGAGCAGGGCTGCCTTCAGATGTCTTCTAAAAGTCTGGTAGTTGTTGTTCTCTTTGACATCTGGTGGGAGGGCATTCCACAGGGCGGGTGCCACCACCGAGAAGGCCCTCTGCCTGGTTCCCTGTAACTTGGCTTCTCGCAGTGAGGGAACCGCAAACACATAGCCGCCTTTGACTGGACTTAACCCTCCAGGGGTCCTTTACCTTTACCTTACCTTTTATCCTCCACCCTACCACCCCTCACCCTTACTTGCTGGCCTTTTTTGGTCGGGGATGGGCAACGTCAAATCTGCCACATGCAGCCCCCAACGAGCAAGGGCATCTCAAAGGCACCAAACTGGTGAAGGCTGCATTAAGGAATGCGACAGGCGCATCTCCTCCTGCTGCAACCACAATTAATCCCTAAAAAGAGCTTTAGCTGGATCCGGCCAGTGGCCCTTCCAGTCCAGGATCCTGTCCTCACAGGGGCCTGCGGGGAACCCGCAATCAGGATTCGAATACAATAGCAACTCTCCCCTCCTGAGGTTTCCAGCAACTGGGATTCCGAAGCATTGATGTATCTGTGGAGGCGAAGCCTAGCCATCGTGGCCCCAGCCGTCGATAATCCAGCAATTACTGTGCTGTGGTTTGTGGCTGGGACATTGTCATCATCATTTTATTCAGTTCATTTCTATACCGCTTTGAAATGTCAAAGCAGTTACCGTATTTTTCACTCTACAAGATGCACCAGATCACAAGACGCACCTAGTTTTTGGAGGAGGAAAACAAGAAAAAAAATATTCTGAATCTCAGAAGCCAGAACAGCAAGAGGGATCGCTGCACAGTGAAAGCAGTGATCCCTCTTGCTGTTCTGGCTTCTGGGATAGCTGCGCAGCCTGCATTCGCTCCATAAGACTCACACACATTTCCCCTTACTTTTTAGGAGGGAAAAAGTGAGCCTTATAGAGCAAAAAATACGGTATTTAAAATAATAAATGCTGGGAGGTGAGGTGGGAGGAGCTGTCCAAGGTGCTGAAAATGGTGGTTGCAACCACATTGCTCATCCAAGGGGCCACTTGCAAACCCTGAATTTCACCCTGCTCTCAGCAGAGGAGAGTCTGCCTTCTGATTTCGACCTTCTGTTCCTTCACCCTGTCCCCACCAACAGAGGCGGACGGGGCATTCAGACACAGAGGACATTGCATTAGCTTCCCCGATTATAATGCTGGTGGTTCTGTCGCATTTTCTAATGTACCTTTCTAATATGAGAGCAGCTTTTGCATCTCATTTGGAAACCAAGGACCCAGAGTCTGGAGGTAGAATGGGAAAGCACAGAATGACAGATGCTTGAAGTCCAGTGTGAAGTCTCCACAGTCTGTGTTGATTTGGGGAGCCATGTCATCAGCTGGTGTTGGTCCACTGTGCTTCATGAAGTCCAGGGTCAACGCAGCCATCTAACAGGAGATTTTGGAGCACTTCATGCTTCCTTCCGCAGATGAGCTTTATGGGGATGCTGACTTCATTTTCCAGCAGGACTTTGGCACCTGCCCACACTGCCAAAAATACCAAAACCTGGTTCAATGCCCATGGGATTACTGTGCTTGATTGGCCAGCAAACTCGCCTGACCTGAACTCCATAGAGAATCTATGGGGCATTGCCAAGAGAAAGATGAGAGACATGAGACCGAGCAATGCAGAAGAGCTGAAGACTGCTATTGAAGCATCCTGGTCTTCCATAACACCTCAGCAGTGCCACAGGCTGATAGCATCCATGCCACGCCACATTGAGGCAGTAATTGATGCAATAGGGGCCCAAACCAAGTACTGAGTGAGATATGCATGCTTCTCAGAGGTCCAATATTGCTCTATTTGCAATCCTTGTTTTGCTGGTTTCATTTAATAAATTTAATTTTCTGAGATTGTTAATTTGGGGTTTTCATCAGCTGTATGCCATGATCATCACAATTATAACAAATAAAGGCTTGACGATTACGATATCTTTATTGTCATTGTCCCTTGCGGAACAATGAAATTGAAAAAAACTACATAAAACTACATAAAACATTCAAAAACCCCTGAAAACTCTAAAACCCCATTTTAAAATTCACTATGCTACATATCTCGCTTTGCATGTCATGAGTCTATCTCATATATTAGTTTCACCTTTTAAGTTGAATTACTGATATTCTAATTTTCCGAGTTTCACCTGTATGTAGGGTTTGGTGTCAGCGTTGCTTGTGCAGGTTCTTTGCTGTTCACTTGTGTTCCTTTGGTGGTGAGAGAGGTTGGGGTTGGCCTAGGGTGTGGTTGTTCATTTGTGGTTGGCTGTGGTGGTCTTTGTTTTCATGTGTGAGTGGGGTGGGTGGGTGTTTTAGATCATGTTGGCCGTATTGATTTGTATGCTGTTGGTGGATTCTTGTCGTTGTCTTGTTGGGCTGTGTATGTGATAAAGGGGAGCCATACCAGGGTGAATGTGTCTTCTTCTATTTGTCAGTTTCAGTTTATTGGCTAATTTTTCTAGTAGGGCTGTTTCCCATACTATTTGGTACCATTGGTCCATGCTTACTCCTGACAGGTCTCTCCAGTGGCTGGGTGAAGCTGGTCTTAAAGCAATGGCCAGGAATAGGGACAAACCCAGTTGACTTATAATAATAATACCGTAAATTATTATTTATACCCCACCCATCTGGCTGGGCTTCCCCAGCCACTCTGGGCGGCTTCCATGGAAACCAAAAATACAGTAAAATATCACACATTAAAAACTTCCCTGAACAGGGCTGCCTTCAGATGTCTTCTGAATGTCAGGTAGTTGTTTATCGCTTTGACATCTCGTGGGAGGACTTTGCAACGGAACGAAATTATCCGTATGCAAAAACAGCAGCAAACACCCAAATCCCTGGAGGAAACAGCCTCCAGCATTTTGCTGCCTATGCTATGTGCACACATTCATGGCTTGGGAGAAAGTTGCCAGGGCCCATCTGTAGAAACCTGGCAGAGAACTACAGCAAAACATTTTCGCTTCTGGCCTTCCTGGGAAGAATTACTGGGCTGCTGCTGCACCCTTGTGGGTAAAGGACATTCTGCACATTTTAGCATGCATTGCAACTGAGATTCTAGCCCCAGCCCTCATTTTCCTCCATTCAATCGTCTTCCATAAAGTGAGTATGTGACTGTGGAGGCCAGTTCTGGATCCACACGTCCTTCCACAGTGGGAAAATAGGTTTCCAGGTGGGAGTTGATCGCAGTGTGGATTTGCCAAGCATGCCTTCCTCTTAGCATGTTTCTCCCTTTTGTCCTGAGTCTGAGCATCTTCAAAGCCCACGACACCTTTGGTAAAGGCTATTCTCCAACTGGAGTGCTCACAGGCCACTATTTCCCAGTTGTCAGTGTTTATACTACATTTTTTAAAGATTTGCCTTGAGAGAGTCTTTAAACATCGTTTGTTGGCTACCAACATTACACTTTCCATTTTTACGTTCGGAATAGAGTAGCTGCTTTTGAAGATGATAATCAGGCATCCGAAGAACATGACTAGTCCAACGAAATTGCTGTTGAAGAATCAGGTGATCTTTGCTTCTTCCAGTATACTGACATTAGTTCTCCTGTCTTCCCAAATGATCTGTAAATTTTTTCGGAGACACCCTTGATGTGCGGGAATGTTCTGGGGTGCAGGAGAGGATATATTGACTAATTATATTCTTATCCAACTTGTGCTAACAAGTTCCCAAAATATCAGCAGAGTTTATAGACATTCCCCTTTAAGTTCGCAACGGTAACGCTTGCACAGGTTCGCTAGAACCTCTATAATAATTACTCTGGTAATTTCCCCTTTTTGTTCCCTCTTAAAATACAAGACACGACACAGTCTTTATAAAAGTATAAAAGAGTTTACTCACGTTCTGTTCACGATATGATCCCAGAAGGCATACAGCTTTAAAAAAATTTACATACACTTAGAATCTCTTATAGGAAGATAGTACTGTCCTCTCTTGGCTGAGAGCCAAGAGGGCATGTTGCTCCTTCAGAAGATGAAGATGAGAGAGAGGCAAGAGAGAGAATGGCTGCCTGCCCTGTGCTTTCATGATTACCTGCACAGGTGAGGCCACACCCACCTCTGGTCAGGAAGTGTGGAAGGAGGAAGTCCGTCCCCAGGAAGTTTACCTGCTTGCTAGACAGACATCCCTCCCCATGTTCTAACATGTACACTCTAGGAATGTTGTCATTGACTGCTCCTGTGTTTACATCCCACATGATGGAATCTTTCGAAGAGCTGGATGTGACTTTTATAAGTGGTCCATGCTTCACAAGCATATAGTAAGGTTGGTAGTACAATAGCTTTGTAAACAAGCATTTTGGTTTCCCTGAGAATGTCCCAGTCCTCAAACACTCTGCACTTCAATCGGGAGAAAGCTGCACTCGCAGAGCTCAGGCAATGTTGGATTTCGGCATCAGTGTTGACCCGTGTGGAAAGATAACTGCCCATCATGCCTACCTACCACTGTAAAACTTTAGGCTACAAGGTCCAAGGTGGAGAGAATTCGCTCCTCTCTAGCTCTGATCAAGGACACTAGAGGGGAGGAACCCGTTATCTTCCCCTCAAACTCTCATTGGCCACAGACTGCATGGCCAACAGTCCGGGGTGACCCCTGACATACGTACGTACAATTGGTCTTAAAGGAGGAATCTAGAAGGCGAGAGGGAAGCAAATTGAAGAGAACAGAGAGGGAGGCTGAGGTATGGGCAGAAAGAGATGGCTGCTTCAAAGTTTGGAGTCATGAAAGGGCAGCAAACACTGAGGTCCAGCTCCAAGGGCCTTTGGTGGTTCCCTCCCTGCGAGAAATGAAGTTACAGGGAACCAGGCAGAGGGCCTTCTCAGTGGTGGCACCTGCCCTGTGGAACGTCCTCCCGTCAGATGTCACAGAGATAAACAACTATCTGACTTTTAGAAGACATCTGAAGGCAGCCCTGTTTAGGAAAGCCTGATGTTTTGTTGATTTTTATTATTATCACTAATTATTTTGGGAGCCCCCCAGAGTGGCTGGGGAACCCAGCCATATGAGCGGGGTATAAATAAATTATTATTACTGTCAGAGCTGCTTCTAGGTCCCAGCTCACAGAGGACCAACGCTAGGCTGTCGTAATGTACAAAAGTCTTTATTGAAGTTCAGTTTCCATTTCAAAGCCCCAGCGTGCAGCCCTACGTCTTAAACCCTAGATCGGCGAAGTCCCGTCTGAGTCTCCTCCCCTTTGACACCAGTTTAAGATCCTAGCCCTGCTCCACCTTTTCCGCTGCTCTCTCCTCCTCTGGGTCCTCCTGCCCGCTGGGGCATTGCCCTTTCTGGACTCTTCCGACGCTGAGTCGCTTAGCTCCTCCCCCTGCCTCCGGCGGGCTTTAGGACCCGGTTCCCAATCCTCATCCTCTGCTGTCCCGCGCTCCTGTACATTTGAACTTGCCTCTCGCGCCAACCCAGTGACCTTTCTCCTAACCGTTACACTACTTCTGTCACTGCTTCCCTCTTCCGGGATGCTGGCCGGATCTGACCTTCCCTCCGTTGTCCGACTCTCCGATGGAGGCGTGGTCAGCTCTGCGTCTTCTCTCCCTGGTGGGGAATGCACTGGCCCCGATACTTGGGACTCTTCCCCCCCACTCTGCTCTGGTGGGGAAGCTGGTCCCGATTTCCAACTACTGCTCTGGGAGTCCCTGCTCCCCCCTTGCTCCTGGGGTGTTCCCCTTGGGAACCCCCTACCTCTGGCCACTGGCGCCCCCTTCTGTGAATCTTCCGATTCGCTGGAGAGGCTCATGGAATCCCTCGGGCCACTGTCATCTCCTATGCTCCCCTCGGATTCCTCCCCCTCGCTCTCCATTTCCTCCCCCTCCTGTGCCTCTGCTCCTGAGCCCCTGACAATTACTATTATTATTACTTTTTTTAACCCTTTTTTAATACTGTGAAGGGGGGATCTTATGTTGAAGGATAACAATAAAGAAACATACTTTTATTATTAATAACATTGGTATCAAAAATAATAGATTATTATTATTACTTTTACTGCCAGAGAGGGGGGGTTGTAGGATTCCTTTTTTTGCCTCAAGTGCCGAATGTAACTTGGGTGCTGAGCTGCTTTAAAATCTTGCATTTTAAACTGTTGCAACCTGCCCCGGGACCTTAAGGTAAATTAAAATGACGACATTCTGCGCCTTCAATGGGGACTCCCGTTTTCTGCTTGCTTCACCTCAAAATGTCTCGGCCAGCCCTTTTGAGAAAACACCTTGAAACAGGTAGGAAAACCAAGTGCCAAATATCAGGAAGTCCACTGAATTTTATCACGGTGCCAAGTTTGCATTCTGGTTGTCATAACAGAACAGGCAAAAAAAAACACACACACACACACATAGATGAAAGAGCAGAAAGTTGCAAGAAACTTTTATTGTAATACTTGTCAATGAACCATTTGAGGGAGGGGACATAGTCTGAGATGGAATAATGGATTGTAACACTTCAAATTGTTCCCCAACTTTTACTTTTTTAAAAAGTCCTTGCAACTAGAAAGCTAGAGCACCAGGAAGAGGGCTGAACTGGAATCTCTCGTTGATTTGCTAGCTTTTTACTTGCAGGTATGCTTTGAAAAAGTGAGGATGCATTCAGACGTGGCATCCCACTCTCCTAACTCAGGATTTTGCCGTGTGTCTAAACCAGGCCTCGGAGTCACTTTGGAATAAGGAAGGTGCGTAACCCAGATTTAGCTTGAATGTGACATGAGAATTCCTCCCTCCCACCCAAGCTTTTTCCACACAGCAGAGCTGCCACAGGCTCAACAATAAATATTAAATTAAAAACAGAGTAAAAACCTGTTTTTGCTTGGTACAGGACGGAATAGGTCGGGGGGCAGAAGTAGGCGTCTCTGAACAACTTGGACATTGTTCTGCACCCCACCCCCAGCACAGACTAAACAGCTGCCTCAGGGGAAACGAAAATTTCATTTCAAGCACCTGGGATCAGAGTGCAAACGGTTGTCCCTGAATCGTGTCTCTATCACGTGTCAATAGCCACATTCTGTGGAACCGACAGGAGCCTGGGCACTTCGAAAAACCAGGCCTCAGTTTCCAAAATGGCTCAAGAGCAGAACTTGGATTCAAGACTATTTTTAATAACAAGAACGCACATTGTAGGGTTGCTGATCAGGGACGGGTTGGGGGGTCCCACCCCCCCACAAGAAACTACAGCCATACCTCAGGTTACAAACACTTCGGGTTGTGCGATTTCAGGTTGCGCACTGAACCGAACCCGGAAATACCGGAACGGTAACTTCTGGGTTTCAGCGCTTGTGCAAATCGCTAAATCGCACTTTGCACATGCTCAGAAGCACCAAATCATGACACACACGGGTCGCGGACGTGCCTCCCGCATGGATGTTTGCAAGCCGAGCTCCCACTGTACTACAATCCCCTGGGAAGAAAGGAAGTTTATTATTATTATTCTCTCTACTGCCACTCCAATTTGGTTTCCCTGATCTGTGCCATCTTGGAGACCAGTCTGGGGTCCTCTTGCCTGGCCAGTCACCATTCCCTGAGGGGCTTGAAGGCTTAATACCCCAAGACACAAGGTCTGAGACCCTTCCGTTCCACAGCCTGTCTCTCCCCACATCCCTTTGGACCACGAGCGCAGCTTCTGCAAGGGCCGCAGGTGGAGTCCCTGGCAAGCGATCGTGCTGGTTGCTGGTTCTTAAACGAGGCACATCCTCCATCCGTTCCACATCTCGGTTGACCGAAAACAAAAGGCCTCGGGGTCAGCAGGAGAGTCCTTTCCCCCTAAAGCCACAGATATTCCGCCAGGAAAGCTGCCAAAATCTTACAGAGGTTGAGCACCGTAGGTGGGTGCAGGTTTTCCTCTGTGTCCTCAAAGGTGTGCCAGACAGCGGGGAAAGGTGTGGTGATGAGGTGAAGGACTGGAACACCTTCGGCAAAGAAAGAGAGAGAGAATGAATTAAAAGCTGTGAGCCCAGTGTTGTCTGAAAACCACGCGGCGCAATACATTTTCTACTGAGGACATCGTTCAAACACAGGTGTTTTTTCTTTCTTTCTTTAAAAGAAGAAGAAGAAGAGTTTGGATTTGATATCCCGCTTTATCACTACCCAAAGGAGTCTCAAAGCGGCTAACATTCTCCTTTCCCTTCCTCCCCCACAACAAACACTCTGTGAGGTGAGTGGGGCTGAGAGACTTCAGAGAAGTGTGACTGGCCCAAGGTCACCCAGCAGCTGCATGTGGAGGAGCGGGGAAGCGAACCCGGTTCCCCAGATTACGAGTCCACCGCTCTTAACCACTACACCACACTGGCTCTAAAAAACAAAGAGAGATAGACTCCTAGAGTTTGACTGGCCCAAGGTCACCCAGCAGCTGCATGTGGAGGAGCGGGGAAGCGAACCTGGTTCACCAGATTACGAGTCCACCGCTCTTAACCACTACACCACACTGGCTCTAAAAAACAAAGAGAGATAGACTCCTAGAGTCAGAAGGGCTTGTGTACAATGCAGGAATCTCAACAAAAGCACCCATGACAGATGGAAAACCCCAACCGGCCCCTGATTCAGAATCTCCCACAAGAGGTAGGATTAATGGCCATCAGCTTGGAAGGCTGTAAAAAGAGGAGACAACAAATTATTGGAGGGATAAGGCTGCCCATGTCTACTGGCCATGAGGGCTGTGTTCTCTGACAGGGATGTAGTACGCCAGTGTGGCATAATGGGTAAGAGTGCTGGACTACGACCTGAGAGACCCGGGTTCGAATCCCCATGCAGCCATGGAGCTCACTGGGCGACAGCCTCTTCTCAGCCTAATGTTGTTGTTTAGTCGTGTCCGACTCTTCGTGACCCCATGGACCAGAGCACGCCAGGCACTCCTGTCTTCCACTGCCTCCCGCAGTTTGGTCAAACTCATGCTGGTAGCTTTGAGAACACTGCCCAACCATCTCGTCCTCTGTCGTCCCCTTCTCCTTGTGCCCTCCATCTTTCCCAACATCAGGGTCTTCTCTAGGGAGTCTTCTCTTCTCATGAGGTGGCCAAAGTACTGGAGCCTCAGCTTCAGGATCTGTCCTTCCAGTGCGCACCCAGGGCTGATTTCCTTCAGAATGGATAGGTTTGATCTTCTTGCAGTCCATGGGACTCTCAAGAGTCTCGTCCAGCACCAGAATTCAAAAACATCCATTCTTGGGCGATCAGCCTTCTTTATGGTCCAGCTCTCACTTCCATACATCACTACTGGGAAAATCATAGCTTTAACTATACGGACCTTTGTTGGCAAGGTGATGTCTCTGCTTCTTAAGATGTTGTCTAGGTTTGTCTCTCAGCCTAATAATAATTTATTATTTATACCCCACCCATTGGGTCGGGCTTCCCCAGCCACTCTGGACGGCTTCCAACAGAATATTAAAATGCAATAACCTATCAAACTTTAAAAGCTTCCCTAAACAGGGCTGCCTTCAGATGTCTTCTAAAAGTCTGGTAGTTGTTTATAATAGCCATAGTTGTTGAATTCCCACACATATGGGCCAGAATGTGACTAAATTGACCTCCTTAAAAGCTACCATCACTAACGGTGAACACCAACAGCCAAGAGGATCATGCAGATTAAGTGGGGGTTAGACAACCCAACAGCTGAGCCTGACCTACTTCACGGGGTTCTTGTGAGGGTAAAATGTGTACCATCCTGAATTCCCTGGGAGAAAAGGCAGTATATAAATGCAATAAATAATAATCATAATAATCCTCTGAATGACAGCTGCCGAGAATCTCGGGTAGGGGGAGACGGCTGGTGTTGGTATCTAGTTGCCCACTTTTGAGAACAGGATGTTGCTCTGATGCTTTCCTCTTTTCCAGCACCAGGCAAAAACTTCTGTTATTTCCCCAGGTGTGGGTGGGGTACAAATAAGAACATCATCATCATCATCATCATTATTATTATTATTATTGCAAAACCAAGGAGACATTGAAACTTATCATTCATTGAAATAGCCATTCTAACTACCGCCCAAGACTCACAGAAATCTACTGTTCCAATAGCAATCTGGCACTCTCACAGGTTGCCGTCTCTCACCCAAGAATAGGTGAAGCTGCACACATTTTCTACCTGGTTTTCCTTCTTCCCCCCAAGCAGTGCACTCAGACAATTCAACCCACACAAGAGGAACACCACCCCCTCAAAAAACCCTCAACCCAATCAGTCAGCAGCGTTGCTTTTGTAGTTCTCTGGATGGCCGTTTACAGACACTAGCTAATAGGACCAGTGGTCAGGGATGATGGGAGTTGGTGTAGTGGTTAAGAGCGGTAGTCTCATAATCTGGTGAACTGGGTTCGCTTCCCCGCTCCTCCACCTGCAGCTGCTGGGTGACCTTGGGCCAGTCACACTTCTCTGAAGTCTCTCAGCCTCACCCTCCTCACAGAGTGTTTGTTGTGGGGGAGGAAGGGATAGGAGAATATTAGCCGCTTTGAGACTCCTTAAAGGGAGTGAAAGGCGGGATATCAAATCCAAACTCCTCCTCTTCTTCTTCTTGGGCCATTAGTACAAACAGATGGTTCCCCTCACTTCCTCCTTAGATCGGCCCAAACTTGCGGCCGCTTTAGAAATCTGCTCTGTGAGCTTTCGGACTCTGTTTTCAAGCTTGCAGCACACTGCGAGACTCTCCCCTGCCGTTTTGAAAAATCTTGCTTTATTCCTCGAGAGGAGCATTTTATAGAATTGTAGAGCTGAAGGGACCACCCCCCCCCAGGATAATCTATCCCAACCCCCGTTTGGTAAGAGAGCAGACTGCAAAGAGCAAACACTGGATCGAACCAGCAACGAAAAGGCCTCAGGGCAACTGGGGGAAAGCGGGAGAGAATTACCTCTCCGGAGGAAGGGAGCGTGGTCATCTTCGATGGGGTCATAGTAGGAGCGTTGCTGGAAATAGAGCTGCTCCTTTGCGTGAGACTCCAGAAGGCCGAGCCGGTGCAGTCTCTTCTCTAGAGAACGAAAGAGTGGGATTAGGCGCAGCGTAGGAGCCATGTTCCAACTGAGAATTATCTCCAGGCTCCCTAAGCACTTCCAGCAAATACAGTGATACCTCAGGTTACATACACTTCAGGTTACATACGCTTCAGATTACAGACTCCGCTAACCCAGAAATATTAACTCGGGTTAAGAACTTTGCTTCAGGACGAGAACAGAAATTGCGCGGAGGCAGCGCGGCAGCAGCCGAAGGCCCCGTTTGCTAAAGTGGTGCTTCAGGTTAAGAACAGTTTCAGGTTAAGAACGGACCTCCGGAACGAATTACCGTATTTTTTGCTCTATAAGACTCACTTTTTCCCTCCTAAAAAGTAAGGGGAAATGTGTGCGCGTCTTATGGAGCGAATGCAGGCTGCACAGCTATCCTAGAAGCCAGAACAGCAAGAGGGATTGCTGCTTTCACTGCGCAGCGATCCCTCTTGCTGTTCTGGCGTGTGAGATTCAGAATATTTTTTTTCTTGTTTTCTTGTTTTCCTCCTCCAAAAACTAGGTGCGTCTTGTGGTCTGGTGCCTCTTATAGAGCGAAAAATATGGTAAGTGCGTAACCAGAGGTACCACAGTACTGGAGGAAAACACCAGCCCCGATGTAGGAGTGCAAATATCCAGAGTGTGAGGATCAGATGGGGTTACTATGAGGAATTCTAAAATATGCATCAAGCCATTGTGTCCGCTATGAAAGCATGGCGCTGACCGGGTTTAATTCATTGACAATAACTTCTGATCAAATCTCACAAGCCTCTGCATTTCTGGCCATTTTCTCTACTGCCCATTTCTCTCTGTCTGACAAGCACATATAAGAACCATAGGACACAGTTGCCAGTTGCTTGGCCAGGCATGCAACTTGGGTCATAAAAGATAGGTGGTTTTTTTGTTGTACCCTTCCTTGGTTTTGTTCATCTTAGGGCCTGGAAATAGTTTCACAGGAAGGTGATAAAGATCCCTACCTCCTTGCCATCCTTCCTCTCCTGTTTACCACTTGTTTACGACCTCTGGGTTTTCCTAAAAGCATTGCTTCCTATTTTATTTACCGTGTTTTTCGCTCTATAAGATGCACCAGATCACAAGACGCACCTAGTTTTTGGAGGAGGAAAACAAGAAAAAAAATATTCTGAATCCCAGAAGCCAGAACAGCAAGAGGGATCGCTGCGCAATGAAAGCAGCAATCCCTCTTGCTGTTCTGGCTTCTGGGATAGCTGTGCAGCCTGCATTCGCTCCATAAGATGCACACACATTTCCCCTTACTTTTTAGGAGGGAAAAAGGTGAGTCTTATAGAGCAAAAAATACGGTACTTTGAACTGCATATGCATGGTCAAGTAGGAAATTAGCTCGCTGTAGTTTTAATCTTTAACTCTGTCCCACGTGGTTTTTTTTTAAATGTTCAGAGGATTGGTTCTTACAGACGCCGTGTAAAAAGTTCTTTTGTGAATAAAATGACCTGGGCCGAGGGGTGGACAGGAATTATTATTATACGCACCCCTCCCCGAGTCTTACTGGTCAAGCCTCTGTGTGTATCAGAGTCCATTCCTTCCTTTGCTTTGGGAACGCCTCACCCCACATCTGTGGCACAGGTAGAAGAAAGGTCTAAAGCAGGGATGGAAGGGGCACCTGCGGACCCCCCAAAATTGATGGACTTCAACTTAAAGGGACGCAGGAACCTGTCAGATCATGGGTCCATCCACCTCAGTACTGCCAACACTGTGCAGCAGCTGTTCTGTAGGGTTTCAGGACTTGCAGTCCACTTGGAGGGGGCCGGGTTGGCGAAGGTGGATCTATCGGACAGAACTTTACATCCCCAGGCCCACACTTGCTGCTCATCCCTGGGAGGCAGGGTCTGAATTGCCGATCAACCCTGGAGTCCCGCCCCCTCCTTTCCCGATTGGCTCCCCGGCGCGAAGAGTGACGCTCACCGAGGCCAACGAGCCTTTCGAACCAGAGGGCTGTGTTGCGGAAATGGTTCTGGATGGTCGGCTGGCGGGCGCCCAAAAGGTCCAGCAGAACAAAGAGAGACTGAAAGAGGAAAATGCAGAGTCAAAAACACAGGTGCTCCCGTGCCACAACAGCACAAGGATGGAAGAATGAGGAAATCCCAACGAAAGAACAATGGCAAGAAAAGTTGATGAACTATGCAGAGTTGGCTAAGCTGACATACAAACTGCGTGATAAGGACAATTGTGACTTTAAGGAAGAATGGGAGCTTTTTGCAAATTATCTAAAAAGACAACAAAAAGAACGGGACTCCTTGGCAGGTTTTGAATAAACATCCACAAATTTATTAGGTGAACATATGTACAACTTTTGGGGATGCGGGTGGCGCTGTGGGTTAAACCACAGAGCCTAGGACTTGCCGATCAGAAGGTCGGCGGTTCGAATCCCCGCGACGGGGTGAGCTCCCGTTGCTCGGTCCCTGCTCCTGCCCACCTAGCAGTTTGAAAGCACGTCAAAGTGCAAGTAGATAAATAGGTACCGCTCCGGTGGGAAGGTAAACGGCGTGTCCATGCGCTGCTCTGGTTTGCCAGAAGCGGCTTAGTCATGCTGGCCACATGACCTGGAATTTGTAAGCCAGCTCTCTCGGCCAATAAAGCGAGATGAGCGCCGCAACCCCAGAGTTGCTCAGGGGTCCCTTTACCTTTTTATGTACAATTTTATAATATGCAGAGAATGATATGTGTAAAGAAATCAGAGAGGGGACCTGAGAGAAGTCTTTGGTGGGAGGGAGAGGGAGGGATGGGGGGGAAGGGGAAAAATATTGCAATTGATTAAAAGGAGTGATAATTTTTTATGTTGAAATTGTTTAATTAAAATTTTTAAAATGACACACACAGGTACTCCCAGGGCCTCTGCTGTCGTTTGAGGCTCAGGTGGGCTCAGGAGTCCCTTGTTTCACAGGGACTTAGAAAGCTGCCTTCTCTAGATTATTGTTCCATCTAGCCCAGTACTGTCTACAGTAATGTTGGAAAATGTTGATCACTTCTCCTACCTGGGCAGTTATTTTTTTCACAAGGGCCGACATTGATGCCGAAATCCAGCATCGCCTGAGCTCTGCGAGTGCGGCTTTCTCCCGACTGAAGTGCAGAGTGTTTGAGGACCAGGAGATTCGCAGGGAAATCAAAATGCTTGTTTGCAAAGCTATTGTACTACCAACCCTACTGTATGCTTGTGAAACATGGACCACTTATAAACGCCATCTCCAACACCTCAAAAGACTCCATCAACGGTGTCTCCGGAAATTTGTACACATCACTTGGGAAGACAGGCAAACAAATGCCAGTGTACTGGAAGAAGCAAAGATCACCAGTGTTGAAGCAATGATTCTTCCGCATCAACTTCGTTGGACTGGTCGTGTTGTTCGTATGCCTGATGACTGTCTTCCAAAACAATTACTCTATTCCAAACATAAAAATGGAAAGTGTAATGCTGGTGGTCAACAAAAGAGGTTTAAAGACTGTCTCAAGGCAAATTTAAAAAAATGTAGTATAAACACTGACAACTGGGAAACACTGGCCTGCGAGCGCTCTAATTGGAGAACAGTATTTACCAAAGCAAACCCTCACCGTGATCAACTCCCACCCGGAAACCTATGTCCCCCTTGTAGAAGGACGGGTGGATCCAGAATTGGCCTCCACAGTCACTTACGGACTCACTGTTAAAACCGTGTTTATGGAAGACAATCTTACTCGGCTACGAGTCCATAAACAGCAACACGCTAGTGGTCCCGGGCCCTAAGGAAGTTAGATTAGCTTCAACCAGAGCCAGGGCCTTTTCAACACTGGCTCCAGCCTGGTGGAATGCTCTGCCTCATGAGACGGGGGCCCTGCAGGGTCTGATTTCTTTCTGCAGGGCCTGTAAGACAGAGCTGTTCCGCCTGGCCTTTGGCTTGGAGCCAATTTGATTCCCTCCCCCTCTTTCTTTTTCCTTTCTCCTCCTGTGATGAGGCTGCATTTCAACGTTTCAATATTTTAATGTTGTATTTTAACCTTGTTTTTAAGTTGTATTCATTCAACTTGTTTTTATTATTGCTTGTTAGCCGCCCTGAGCCCAGCTTTGGCTGGGGAGGGCGGGGTATGTATGTATGTATGTATGTATAAATAAATAAATAATTTATTATTATTATTATTATTATTATTATTATTATTATTATTATTATTATTATTATTACGAGTGATCACCAAGGAAGAAGACATTGACTGGCAGTGACTCTCCAGGGCATTCCCAGATCCCACCTGAAGACTGAACCAGGAACCTTCTCACGCACGAGGCAGCATGCTTTTCCACTGAGCTCTGGCTGCTTCCGTGGTGCTTAATGTGGTTTCAAACCGAACAGGGAGAGATCAGAGAGGAAGCCCCCACCCTTTCAACGTCGCAAAGGCCTGCACTTCCCTTTCTGGAAGAAAAAGCCAGCCGTGTCTCAGGCAGCTGGCTCAGAGAAGCACTCACGATAGCCTGGAGCTGGCTGAGGCCCGAGCGATGTGGCGCCTTTGCCATGCGATCAGCCAAATGTCGTGCGCCGTACAAGGAGTCCTGATCCGTCCACTCCTGGAAGGCCTCCTCCCCGTCGAAGAACAGCAGCTGCAACGTCACCTTGGAGCCCTAAAACACAGAGATGTGCTGTTTTAGACCTCCTTCGGTTGTTCAACTTCAAAACAGGTTGCAAAGTTGCCGTTGATGCATTAGAAGATGACGGCACTATTGATAACAGATTTGGATAACTTCACACACACACACACACACACACACACACACACACACACAACACTTCTGTTATAAATTCATAGAAAATCAACCATACATCGGATCTGCACTGTTCCACTTTTATTTTACTCAATGAAGGAAGGACTACAAAATGGGGAAGGTTTGATACAGGGCATCCATAATCCCTTCACCATCCCAGCACATCCACAGGAGCCCTGCCCAGTTGCTATGCCAACCCTGATGGTCCTAGACAGAAGACCATCAAGGTCACAAAGGACTTGCAAATGGGAGTGGATTCAGCATGGACTGGAACAAAGGACAATGATCAGCTCTTCCCTCTGGGAGCAGAAAACTGCCAGCTCCCCTTTGTCACCTGGAAAGTACTCATGGGGAGGGCGAAAGGAGGAACCGGACAGGTGACAAGACACTCAGGTTACCACCACAACTCCTCCCTCAACCCCTCCTTTTTGTGATGTAGTTGTGATGTAGTCTTAGGGGTGTAGTTTGGGGGATTAAAGGTAAAGGTACCCCTGCCCGTACGGGCCAGTCGAGTCCGACTCTAGGGTTGTGCGCTCATCTCACTTAAGAGGCCGGGGGCCAGCGCTGTCCGGAGACACTTCCGGGTCACGTGGCCAGCGTGACAAAGCTGCTCTGGCGAGCCAGCACCAGCGCAGCACATGGAAACGCCGTTTACCTTCCCGCTATAAAGCGGTACCTATTTATCTACTTGCACTTAGGGGTGCTTTCGAACTGCTAGGTTGGCAGGAGCAGGGACCGAGCAACGGGAGCTCACCCCGTCGCGGAGATTCGAACCACCGACCATGCGATCGGCAAGTCCTAGGCACTGAGGTTTTACCCACAGCGCCACCCACGTCCCTAGTTTGGGGGATTAGTAACTAATAAAAGTTGGGGTCTTCTTTTGTTCTGGACTTCCATCTTGCTTCATCTTGTTGCGGGTGGGAGTCCTGTCACGACAGTATCCAATAAAGGCCAAGCCTCCAGGCTGCTGTTTTGCTCCAAGTTATCCGGGTTGGTATCTTTGTTTTTGTCCAAGGGAGCCCTCAGATTTTTCCGTTAACAGAAGCCACGCCGGTAAAAAATCAGTTGGAAAAATATATACATACAAATAAAGCTGCATTCGACAGATGAAAGGATATATGTTTGACATGATTGAGAATCGTGGAACCAGGGACGGAGAATATTAAAGCGTTAAAATCAAGATGTGGAAATACGGAAACAAGGAGGAGAGGTAGGACTGAGATGTGG
Organism: Podarcis gaigeae; assembly: GCF_964106915.1. NCBI lineage: Eukaryota > Metazoa > Chordata > Lepidosauria > Squamata > Lacertidae > Podarcis > Podarcis gaigeae. Next base: position 83,933,965 of record NC_139684.1, read on the forward strand.
AGCTATGCTTCAGAGGTCCAGACCGTGGGGAGCTCCGAAAAATCAATAATTATCATTTGGATTATAATTTGGTCTTTTTTATTTTAATTGGAATATTATGATTGGATATATTAATTGGATGTTTTTATTGGAAAATTGCCTGGCGTGCTCTGGTCCATGGGGTCACGAAGAGTCGGACACGACTAAACGACTAAACAACAATTGGAAAATTAATAAAAATGATTAAAAAAAAGAAGATAACGACACGATTACAGCTGCCGCATGTCCTAAAATGAGTAATGAATACAACAAGTTGATCATGCCCCATGTTGACAACCTCAAGGCAATTACAGCCATGCGCTTGATCAGCGGTTCCTCTTTTTGTCATAGATTAATATTTATTTTTGGATGATAGTGATGTTGTCGAAAGAACTGGTCTTCTGCATGATCTTGGCAGCTAAAACAGCAACTGCCACCAGGATTTTGGCTGGCTAACATCCTATATCCTTTAAAATATGTTTGTAGATGGGAGAGGGGGTTATTATTTTGTTCTCTTCTTGTTTTCAGTGTATTTTGTGGTTTTTTTATCTTGCATTTTTATGCTGTGAACTGCCTTGAGATCTATGGATGAAGGCAAGTATACACATTTAATTAATAATAATAATCTCACTACTGGGAAAACCAGTAGTGATGTATGGATGTGAGAGCTGGACCATAAAGAAGGCTGATTGCCGAAGAATTGATGCTTTTGAATTCTGGTGCTGGAGGAGACTCTTGAGAGTCCCATGGACTGCAAGAAGTTCAAACCTCTTCATTCTGAAGGAAATCAGCCCTGAGTGCTCACTGGAAGGACAGATCCTGAAGCTGAGGCTCCAATACTTTGGCCACCTCATGAGAAGAGAAGACTCCCTGGAAAATACCCTGATGTTGGGAAAGATGGAGGGCACAAGGAGAAGGGGACGACAGAGGACGAGGTGGCTGGACAGTGTTCTTGAAGCTACAATCATAAGTTTGACCAAACTGCGGGAGGCAGTGGAAGACAGGAGTGCCTGGCGTGCTCTGGTCCAGGGGGTCACGAAGAGTTGGACACGACTAAACAACAACAACAACAACACTTTTAGACAAATGAAACATTAAAAAGTTCCCCACCGGCTGCTCTAACCACTAGCCCATACTCCCCCTTTCTGCAAGAGACACAAAAGGAAACCAGGGCATTTCTGCCCAGGAAAGGACAGCAGCTCACCCTCTCCTTCGATTTCTTCAGCTCCTCGTCCAGCACCGTCACCAGCTCCATCAGGATGGCACAGGGCACAGCCGAGTCCGTCGCCCCCAGGAAGGCCCGGCCACGCTTGTCATGGGGAAAGTATTTGGAGTCATAGTGGCAGGCAAATACCAGGCGCCAGGTGGCTTCGGGGTCCAGCGTAGCCACCACATTGGCGAAGCCGACAACGCCGTGCGGCGCCCGGTCTTTGAAGGCGTCCACCTCTATGTGCCAGGAAGCGCCCAGCTCCCTCAGCTTTTCCACAATGAACTAAGAAGGAAGAAGAGAAGGAAAAGAACTTGAGTTGCTCACGCAAGGTTCTAGTCCTCAGTTTTTTACCCTCTCTCATAAAACTCAAGGACTTCCAAGGAGACAGAGCGCTGGAAGACTCAGGACAGATATCAAATGAATTTATTTTTCAACGCGACTACTGCAGCAGCGAGAGCATCCCATGTCCCCCAACCATATCTGTCAACCGTCCCTTATTTGGCGGGACAGTCCCTTATCTCCCAGCGCTGTGTCCCGCTGCTGTCCCTTATTGATGGATGTCCCTTAAATTTCCCGCGTTTCAAAGGAAGCAGCTCCTCTCCCTCTCTCCCTGCCGCCAGGGAGGAGGGAGGCTCCCACTGTGTTGCTTGGCTGCGTTGCTCACCCAATAAGGAGTCTAAGAACGACTGGGGGGTGGAGCTTGCATGCCTTGTGCCGATCAAATCGGCCGCGTTGCCTGGGGACTCGCCTTTGCTCAGCGCTTCCCAGCGGAGAGGTGACGGTGGTTTTCCTTGCTGCATCCCCTTTGCCGGGTTGCTGCGCTGTGGGAACCACCACTTGAGGCTTCATTTGGCTGCTGGCTGGGCTTTCTGCCTTTGGCTCGGAGGGGCTCAGAAGTCGAACATACCAGCGCTCCGAAAATCCCTTATTTTGGCTCCTTATTTTCAAGGCTGCCGGTCCCTTATTTTCAAATCTGTTAGTTGACAGCTATGCCCCCAACGGCGAGACGATGCAGCGGTTACAAAGGAGGACCGTAACCTGAAGTTTACGGCTCGCTGTGACGTATTCGGTCAGCAAGATTAGAGTTTGGACTCACCTGCCGGACTTTTTCATTGCCAGGGCTTCCAGAGTACCTCTCGATCAGGATGGGCTGCAGGTAGCTACGCCAAAGGCGCTGCAATTGGACCTGCGAGGCCAGGTCTTTCAGCTGACTGCTAGTCAGGTTTTGGGACTTGTGCTTCAGCTGCCAAGAAGGCGAGAGAAAAGCTTTGTCAGAAAACAACCCCAGCAGCGCCAGATTTAGGGTGGCGCAGGCAGTTGCGTCGCCCTGGGTGCAGAGTCGAGGAGGTGCAAAATAACAACACTTATATGTGTATCTACTGAGAAGATACATAAAAAAAGCAACCGTACCAAAATTTATCATTGTGAAAATAAGAATTATTATTTTGGGGGATGGGGCAATTTTTGTCCTCGCTCTGAGCACCATATTATCCAAGTCCAGCCTCACTGAAAGAAATCCAACAAGCTCAGACCGTCTCTCCTGCTCTCTCCCGCTCAATAAAATCAAAATTCCCCATAGCTGAGGCCTTGTGGCGAGGCTCCCTCCAGGTGAATATTTCTCCCACATATCCAGCAGCTTTGGACTACAATTCCCATCAGCCCAAGCCAACGCAGCCATCTTGGACTACAGCTCCCACCAGCCCCAGCCAGCACAGCCATCTTGGACTACAGCTCCCACCAGCCCCAGCCAGCACAGCCATCTTGGACTACAGCTCCCACCAGCCCCAGCCAGCACGGCCATCTTGGACTACAGCTCCCACCAGCCCCAGCCAGCATGGCCATCTTGGACTACAGCTCCCACCAGCCCCAGCCAGCACGGCCATCTTGGACTACAGCTCCCACCAGCCCCAGCCAGCACGGCCATCTTGGACTACAACTCCCACCAGCCCCAGCCAGCACGGCCATCTTGGACTACAACTCCCACCAGCCCCAGCCAGCACGGCCATCTTGGACTAAAACTCCCACCAGCCCCAGGCATCTTGGACTACAACTCCCACCAGACCCAGATAGCACGGCCATCTTGGACTACAACTCCCATCAGCACGGCCATCTTGGACTACAACTCCCATCAGCACGGCCATCTTGGACTACAACTCCCACCAGCCCCAGCCAGCACAGTCCTGCTTGCATATAGTCTGGACTAATAGGTGCACCTGGTCATCTCCAGCCTAAATTATATGGCTGAAAGGAAGAAAGCTTTGGGTAACCAGGAGAGGATTTTTGTGTGTTGAAGGGGAATGACTAGGTGCCATAGCTGTCAACGTTTCCCGTTTTTAAAGGGAAATTCCCTTATTCTGAATTGGATTCCTCGCAAGTAAAGGGAAAAGTTGACGGCTATGCTAGGTGCCCCTTTGAATTCTGCCGGTCATAAGTCTCTGAAGCAGATTCTGTGAACTGCCCAGAGACCACCCTGGGGAATAGGGCAGTCCTGAATGGGGCAACTGTGCCCCTGAAGGACCAGATGTGCAGCCTGGGAGTCATTCTGGACTCACAGCTGTCCATGGAGGTGCAGTTCAATTCTGTGTCCAGGGCAGCTGTTTATCAGCTCCATCTGGTACGCAGGCTGAGACCCTATCTGCCCGCAGACTGTCTCACCAGAGTGGTGCATGCTCTGGTTATCTCCCGCTTGGACTACTGCAATGCGCTCTATGTGGGGCTACCTTTGAAAGGTGACCAGGAAACTGCAATTAATCCAGAATGCGGCAGCTAGACTGGTGACTGGGAGTGGCCGCCGGGACCACATAACACCGGTCCTGAGAGATCTGCATTGGCTCCCGGGACATTTCTGAGCACAATTCAAAGTGTTGGTGCTGACCTTTAAAGCCCTAAAAGGCCTCAATGGCCCAGAATACCTGAAGGAGCGTCTCCACCCTAATCGTCCAGCCCAGACACTGAGGTCCAGCGCCGAGGGCCTTCTGGTGGTTCCCTCATTGTGAGAAGTGAGGTTACAGGGAACCAGACAGAGGGCCTTCTCGGTAGTGGCACCCGAGCTGTGGAACGCCCTCCCTTCAGATGTGAAGGAAATAAGCAGCTATCCTTTCTTTAAAAGACATCTGAAGTTTTTAATATTTAATGCTGTACTGTTTTTAACATTTGATTGGGAGCCGCCCAGAGTGGCTGGGGAAACTCAGCCAGATGGGCGGGGTATAAATAAATCATTATTATTAATTCAATAAATAAAAATAAAAAATAAAAGTCTTTCATTGCAAAGCCTTTGCAGCAGGATCCCATGGTGGGGACCCAGTCTGGCCTGCCTCCAACAAACCCCAAACCTGAAAACCCCAAAAGATCATTCACCCACCACCGACCTGGAATCTGTCCTGTCTCGATCCGTGTTGCACAGTAGCACAGATGCACTTACTGCGTAAAATTTATATGTACAGCACTGCTCGCTTGTAATGTGGAGGGGAACCTCAGAGCAGTTTGCAAAATAAAATGATAAAACAGCACAACCAACTTGCAGCCATAATGAAAACAGTGGCACGACTCCTGCAACACGTTGGCGACTAATAGACACACAATAATTACCAAAATGATTATACATTCTTTATCAATCGTCTGAGAAAAATACAAAACCTTGTACAAAGCCGCATAGACTTGCGAACTACCCAAAATGAGATGAACTTACAATGGATTTTTCAAGTGCTTAAATCAGTTTTCTTTTTTTCTTTTTTTATTATTGTGTGGATATTAGTGTTGCATAAATCGTACTATTTCTATCAGTAGCACAGGTTGCATTTTTCTAGCATAATTAAAAACGTGCAGGTAGTTGACACCGCAGCAGCGCGGAGAAACCCCTCGCAAGTTCTCTAAACACTTTGCCTAAACAAGAACTGGCAGGCGCCGAAAAGGATCCATGGTGTGCAGCCTGGGAGTCATTTTGGACTCGCCAGAGTGGTGCATGCTCTGGTTATCTCCCGCTTGGACTACTGCAATGTGCTCTACGTGGGGCTACCTTTGAAGGTGACCCGGAAACTACAACTAATCCAGAGTGCAGCAGCTAGACTGGTGACTGGGAGCGGCCGCCGAGACCACATAACACCGATCTTGAAAGACCTACATTGGCTCCCAGTACGTTTCCGAGCACAATTCAAAGTGTTGGTGCTGACCTTTAAAGCCCTAAATGGCCTCGGTCCAGTATACCTGAAGGAGCGTCTCCACCCCCATCATTCTGCCCGGACGCTGAGGTCCAGCGCCGAGGGCCTTCTGGCGGTTCCCTCATTGTGAGAAGCCAAGTTACAGGGAACCAGGCAGAGGGCCTTCTCGGTGGTGGCACCCGCCCTGTGGAACGCCCTCCCACCAGATGTCAAAGAGAACAACAACTACGAGACTTTTAGAAGACACCTGAAGGCAGTCCTGTTTAGGGAAGTTTTTAATATTTAATGCTGTACAGTGGTGCCTCGCAAGACGAAATTAATTCATTCCGCAAGTCTTTTCGTCTTGCGAGTTTTTCGTCTTGCGAAGCACGGTTTCCCATAGGAATGCATTAAAAATCAATTAATGCGTTCCTATGGAAACCGCCTTCAGACCAGGTCCGGGGACAGTCTGTCCCCCGACCTCTTCTGAAGGCCGGTGGGGGGCGAAAGTCTTTGCTCCTCCCCGCCTGCCTTCCCGGGACAGCGGAGACTTCTCCGCTGTCCCGGGGCGGTCTTAAAATGCTGGCGGGCGGCAGCGAAGCCTTCGCTGCCGTCCCCCAGCATTTTAAAAGCCCCTGGGACAGCGGAGACTTCCCGGGGCGATTTTAAAATGCTGGCGGGCAGCAGCGCTGCCGCCCGCCAGCATTTTAAGATCACCCCAGACAGCGGAGAAGTCCTCCGCTGTCCCGGGGTTTTTAACATGCTGGTGGGCGGCAGTGAAGGCTTCGCGGGCAGCAGCGCTGCCGCCCGCCAGCATTTTAAAATCGCCCCGGGAGCGGAGAAGTCTCTGCTGTCTGGGGTGATCTTAAAATGCTGGCGGGCGGCAGCGCTGCTGCCCGCCAGCATTTTAAAATCGCCCCGGGACAGTGGAGGAATTATCCGCTGTCCCGGGGCGATTTAAAAGCCCCCGGGAAGGCAGGCAGGGGGGACAAAGACTTTCGCCCCCCACCGGCCTTCAGAAGAGGTCCTGGACCTCTTCTGAAGGCGGGCGGGGGGCAAAAGTCTTTGTCCCCCCTGCCTGCCTTCCCAGGAGAGCGGAGAAACGCAGCGCTGCGTTTCTCCGCTCTCCCGGAAGGCAGGCAGGGGGGAGCAAAGACTTTTGCCCCCGCCCGCCTTCAGAAGAGGTCCAGGACCTCTTCTGAAGGCCGGTGGGGGGCGAAAGTCTTTGCTCCCCCCCCCCCGCCGCCTGCCTTCAAAAGCCATCCGGGATAGCGGGAAGCGCTTCCCTGCTATCCCGGACTGCTTTTAAAATGCTGGCGGTGGGGAGCAAAGCCTTTCGGCCCCCGCCGGCCTTCCTGGACCTCTTCTGAAGGCCGGAGGGGGGGGGGAAGGCTTTGCTCCCCAACGCTAGCATTTAAAAGAGGTCCCCGGAGATTTCCCTATGGGCTTTCTTCTTGCGAAGCAAGCCCATAGGGAAATTCGTTTTGCGAAGCGCCTCCAAAACGGAAAACCCTTTCGTCTAGCGGGTTTTTCGTCTTGCGAGGCCTTCGTCTTGCGGGGCACCACTGTACTGTTTTTAACATTTGATTGGGAGTGGCTGGGGAAACTCAGCCAGATGGGTGGGGTATAAATAAAATATTATTATTATTGTTGTTGTTGTTGTTGTGGTACCTTGGGTTAAGTACTTAATTCGTTCCGGAGGTCTGTTGTTAACCTGAAACTGTTCTTAACCTGAAGCACCACTTTAGCTAATAGGGCCTCCTGCTGCCACCAGAGCACGATTTCTGTTCTCATCCTGAAGCAAAGTTCTTAACCTAAGGTACTATTTCTGGGTTAGCGGAGTCTGTAACCTGAAGCGTCTGTAACCCGAGGTGCCACTGTACATTGCTTGTTTTATGTTGCTATGGCCGTTGTCTAATGCGAAAAAAGTTTTACTATCTATCTAGGAAAAGCTTGCTGGAACAGGCCAGTGGCTTACGTAGATCAGCATCCTGCTTGCACAGTTTTGTTTGTTTATAAATTTTGGGAAATCAGTGAAAAAAATAAGAGAGGAAATGATCCATTGGAAGCGGGGAATCCGCAAGTCAAGTGGCAGGGAGTTCCACAGCGCCTTGAAGGGGGCGATCTTGAAACGACCACGTCCCCCCCGCTAACTCACGCGCGTGCACCAGACCCCCACCCCACCCCTACCTGTAGGTACCTGGGCGCCCGTGATCAGCTCCTCCTGCGCCGCCTCCCGGGGCTGGACGGCCGGGTCCTCGCCCACCTGCCAGAGCAGGTAAAGCCCCGCCAGGGAGCCGGCGGCCAGGGCCAGCAGCCCGGCCAGCCAGAGGCGGCGGCCGCTCGCCAGGCTCCGCTTCCGCGCGGCGGGGAAGCCTCCGGGCTCCAGGCCGCCCTGCGGGACCCCCATCCCCGCGCGGCCCCGCCGAGGCCCTTTCCGCATGGCGCCTCCGCTCCGACTGAGGACCCCGGGCTCCTGCCGGCCACGCCCCCTCTCGGGGGAAGGCCAATGGGACGCGGCCGCGCCAGGCATGAATGGAAGGAGGCGGAGCCACGCGCTCGACCTTCCGCGCTCCAGCCACGCCTCCGAGCCCCGGACCTATCCGACGCGCCCGCGCGAAGGGGGCGGGGCGACGCGGGGCCACGCCCGCTCGCTGGTTAAGGACACGCGGCGCTTTCGGAAAGGAAAAGAGGGAGAGGAGGGCAGAGGAAGGAGAAGGACCCGCGGGAAAGAAAGGGGAAGGTGGCGGGCGGCTGGTTTATTACGGAAGAAGGTTTGATGCAATAAATATGGGTTGTTAGCCGCCCTGAGGCCGGTCTTAGCTGGGGAGGGCGGGGTATAAATAATTTTTTAAATTATTATTAATTATTTTAAAAAGTATTTTAAAAGTATTTTTTTTTAAAATTGGACTGCAAGAAGATCAAACTTCTCCATTCTGAAGGAAATCAACCCTGAGTGCTCACTGGAAGGACAGATTCTGAAGCTGAGACTCCAATACTCTGGCCACCTCATGAGAAGAGAAGACTCCCTGGAAAAGACCCTGATGTTGGGAAAGATGGAGGGCACAAGGAGAAGGGGACGACAGAGGACGAGATGGTTGGACAGTGTTCTCGAAGCTACAAACATGAGTTTGACCAAACTGTGGGAGGCAGTGGAAGACAGGAGTGCCTGGCGTGCTCTGGTCCAGGGGGTCACGAAGAGTCGGACACAACTTAACAACTAAAAAATATATCACACAACCGAAATCAGCAGCTGAGCAATGAATGCCTTTATTAGGAATAACCGAAAGGTCCACAATCTATGGGCAAGCTGTAGTAATAATCATTTTAGTAAAAAAAAAAAAATGTTTAGGTGTACTCTCATTTTCCTACTCATATTGAAATTCTGCCTCTCAATGAGGCCAAACAGATTCAAAAAATGTTTAGGGGTATGCAAACATCGGCACCCCCCAGAAAAAAACACTAATAATAATAATAATAATAATAATAATAATAATTTGTAGTGGTACCTTGGGTTAAGTACTTAATTCGTTCCGGAGGTCCGTTCTTAACCTGAAACTGTTCATAATCTGAAGCACCACTTTAGCTAATGGGGCCTCCTGCTGCAACTGCGCTGCCACAGCACGATTTCTGTTCTCATCCTGAAGCAAAGTTCTTAACCGGAAGCACTATTTCTAGGTTAGTGGAGTCTGTAACCTGAAGCGTATGTAACCTGAAACGTATGTAACCCGAGGTACCACTGTAATTATACCCCGCCCATTTATTTATACCCCACTCATTTGGCTAAGTTTTCACAACCACTCTGGGCGGCTCCCAACAGAATATTAAAAACACAATAAAACATCAAACATTAAAAACTTCCCTAAACAGGGCTGCCTTCAAATGTTTTATAAACATCAGATACTGTAGTTGTTTATTTCCTTCACATCTGATGGGAGGGCGTGCCACAGGGCAGGTGCCACTACCGAGAAGGCCCTCTGCCTGGTTCCCTGTAGCTTTGCTTCTCGCAATGAGGGAACCGCCAGAAGGCCCTTGGAGCTGGACCTCAGTGTTTGGGCTGAATGATGGGGGTGGAGATGCTCCTTCAGGGATACTGGAATTATGCAGAACTCTTCACCAGCCTAGAAGATGTGCAAATGGTGCGGGGGGGGGGGGTACAGAAATTCAGCTACATGTTGAAGCCATGAATACCCGGTACCTTCGTTTTATATTATTCCTTACTCACCTTCATCACAAGGTCTCAGGTGGGTTATAGCCCAGGCATCTGGTTGGCTGCAATGAGAATAACATTGCCGGACATGGAGAGTCACTAGCCTGAGTCATCAAGGCTTTATTTATGTTTTCAGTTCTAGTCTTTTTAATACATAAAACGCTTCCAAAATGTTCTGCTCCAAATGCAGCAGAATTCAGCAAGAGAGGTGAATCCCAGAAAACAATACCATTAAGTGCCAAAGACCTTTAAAAACAAATGTGAGCACCTTGAATTTAGGCCTGGGAACAAACGGGCAAGCAGTTTGGCTGCTTCAGAGCAGGTTGTGCGAGTTCTAAATGGGACTCCGGCCAGCAATCTGGCTGCAGCATTTTGGACCAACTGAAGTTCAGACAGTTCCAAGTTGGAGACTGCAGACTGAATTGGTCTCTGCTAGGTGCTGGGACATGGGTGGCACTGTGGGTTAAACCACAGAGCCTAGGACTTGCTGATTAGAAGGTCAGCGGTTTGAATCCCCACGACGGGGTGAGCTCCTGTTACTCGGTCCCTGCTCCTGCCAACCTAGCAGTTTGAAAGCACACCAGTGCAAGTAGATAAATAGGTACCTCTCCAGCGGGAAGGTAAACAGCGTTTCCGTGCACTGCTCTGGTTCGCCAGAAGCGGCTTAGTCTTGCTGCCCACATGACCTGGAAGCTGTACGCCGGCTCCCTCGGCCAATAAAGCAAGATGAGTGCCGCAACCCCAGAGTCGGCCTCGACTGGACCTAATGGTCAGGGGTCCCTTTACCTTTTTAGCTGCTGCAACTGTGAGGTTGTAGCTTGGCATTTGGGACAGAGAAGGAATCAATGGCTAGCCTCCATTTAAAAAAACATGAAGTCCAGCTGTTGCCCAGATCTGTCCCGTTCAGCTTTAATTGATTTGTAAGAGACTGTTCATTTTGCATTTCATTGCCAGCCAGCCCAACCTTTTACATTTCCCCCCTTCTACATATGGCTGGATAAGACTCTAGTCCACCAATGCTTATATTATAATGGATTTGTTAAATCTGTAAGGTGCCACAACCACTTATGGAAGTTACCGGCATCAAACTTCTGTTCTAGTTGTTATGAATTCAATTCGCCTCCGCCCACCTGCAGATCTGCATGCCCTCTGGTTGGCTGAACTGGTTCACATGTGCAGCTGGAACATGCACATGTGAACCTACCCCCTGTTAACACTCATATGGAGGGGCAAAGCCATTTGACTGCAACTGAGGGAGATCCAATGTCATGGACTGGTTGGGTGCAGAGGAATGGTGGAAGGAACCAGCTGGGGAACCACCAAGTGAAGAAGGCTCAGAGCCAGGGGGTGAGTGGTGGGAGGACGATGAATGGTTAGAGGGAGAAGAGGGAGTAGACTGGGAGGAGGAGGTGTTGGAAGCTGAAGAGGTAACAGGGTTTAGTGAGCTGGGAGAGTCTGTGGCAGAGAGCAGTCCACAATTGGAGGCAGAAGCTGGCGAATGGGAGGTTGGTCAAGAAGCAGAGATGAGTAAAGCCCTATACGGCCTAGGACCCTCATACCTACGGGACCGCCTCTCCTGGTATGCCCCATGGAGGACCTTACAGTCTTCAAACAAAAACATCTTGGAGGTCCCGGGCCACAGGGAGGTTAGGCTGGCCTCAACCAGAGCCAGGGCTTTTTTGGCTGTGGCCCCGATCTGGTGGAATGCTCTGTCACAAGAGACTAGGGCCCTGCGGGACTTGACATCTTTCCGCAGGGCCTGCAAGACAGAGCTGTTCCACCAGGCCTTTAGCCAAGGCGCAGTCTGACCCCATCCTTTGGTAATCCTCACAGAACTCTAGCCCAATGGTTGCCATTAATTTGATTTTGAATTGCTTTTAAAATGAATTGATTCTAGAATGCTGTCTTACTTTTATTGTTGTTAGCTGCTCTGAGCCCGGCTTTGGCCGGGGAGGGCAGGATATAAATAAAAGAATAGTAGTAGCAGTAGTAGTAGTAAGGCTGTTGAAGAGATACAGGTCTCTCTCTCTCCTGCTGTAACAAGCTCCCCTTTGTCTCCCAGAACCACAAGAGTCATGAAGAAGAAGAAGAAGAAGAAGAAGAAGAAGAAGAAGAAGAAGAAGAAGAAGAAGAAGAAGAAGTGGAGTTTGGATTTGATATCCCACTTTATCACTACCCTAAGGAGTCTCAAAGCGGCTAACATTCTCCTTTCCCTTCCTCCCCCACAACAAACACTCTGTGAGGTGAGTGGGGCTGAGAGACTTCAGAGAAGTGTGACTGGCCCAAGGTCACCCAGCAGCTGCATGTGGAGGAGCGGGGAATCGAACCCGGTTCCCCAGATTACGAGTCTATCGCTCTTAACCACTACACCACACTGGCTCTGAATAGGGTGGAGGAGAGATTGGTGACTTGTGGACACAATCTCTGCTTGCTTGTTTGGGGGGGGGGGAATCCTGGAGAGGAGGGGACTTAGTTAGCTGTGAGGAAGTAAAGAGCATAAGTCTCAGCAACCGCTTCATGAGGGCAAGACCCACCAGAGATGAGTTGCTGTGCTCATTAGGCCTCACACTCCTATCCTACTAAAGAGTTAACTCCAACTTGCACGGTGTGATTGACTGCTGGCTTGCTCCTGTCACTCATTTACCAGCCACCTCTGGGCCATTAATGTAAGCCAGTCACTCTCAGTTTGTTTTGAGAACAGAGAGAGAACACCTTGGGCTTTGTGGAGGAAACGTAGGGGAGAAACGTGACAAATAGCCAGAGCCCAAATAAAACCCTTGCAGGCATGAAAAACGGCTTCTTCGGGGGAAAAAAGTATTGGGTTGCATCCAATGTAGGGCTAAATACCTTGTTCTTTCCGTGCCAGGATTTTTGCTTGTGCAACAGAACTTTCTCCTTCCCTCCTCCCTGTGTGGCCCCTCTTTTCTGGGGTTCCCCAACCCACTGGAGCAGATTTGGGGAGGTTGTGGGGTGTGCCTTGAAGCGTGTCGGGGGAGAGAAGTTATAATTGCATGTGCAGCAATCCTTGCACTATACTACTGCAACACGCTCTACGTGGGGCTACCTTTGAAGGTGACCCGGAAACTGCAATTAATCCAGAATGCGGCAGCTAGACTGGTGACTGGGAGTGGCCGCCGGGACCACATAACACCGGTCCTGAGAGATCTGCATTGGCTCCCAGTACGTTTCCGAGCACAATTCAAAGTGTTGGTGCTGACCTTTAAAGCCCTAAATGGCCTCAAAGGCCCAGTATACCTGAAGGAGCGTCTCCACCCCCATCGTTCAGCCCGGACACTGAGATCCAGCACTGAGGGCCTTCTGGCGGTTCCCTCCCTGCAAGAAGTGAGGTTACAGGGAACCAGACAAAGGGCCTTTTCGGTAGTGGCACCCTCCCTGTGGAACGCCCTCCCTTCAGATGTGAAGGAAATAAGCAGCTATCCTATCTGAAGACATCTGAAGGCAGCCCTGTTCAGGGAAGTTTTTAATATTTAACACTGTACTGTTTTAGCACTTGATCGGGAGCTGCCCAGAGTGGCTGGGGAGACTCAGCCAGATATAAATAAATAAATTATTATTATTATTATTATTATTATTATTATTATTATTATTATTATTATTATATCGCACTGGCAGATTTGTTTGATGCTGCCAGAATGGTGTGGGATTGCAAACTTTATTGCCTTACTCATTTTTTGGAACAGACTCGCATGTGCTTGTTTTTGTAAAGCGCAGAGCGTGGTGATGCTCAGCTCCGACAATCCATCAGGTTCTGTTGCAGAAAGAACCTCTTCTCTCTCTGGCTCCTGTCCCAAAAAGAACTTAACATTGGGCCGGAATGCCGGAGACCTCAGGGAGATGTGTTTTTAGCTGATTCCCGGGAGATGGGATACTCAAGGTAAGCTGTGTTCCAAATGAGCTGAAAGGAGGAGGCTCTCAGATGCACCAGCTGGGCGCCTGCCACGGCTAAAGAGATAATCACAAAGCATAAACGTGGTTATGTAAAAGGCCAGCATTCTGCAGCAGGGGAGGCTCTGTTAAGGGCAGCCAGGATGGGATTGGCATTGTCTCTCGAACGGTGGGCTTGCTGGCAGGAGGACCAATGGGATTGTCCGAGCCAGAGACTGCCCAGTGCTTACAAAAACAAATAAATCCGATCTCGTTCCAAAGATGAGTAATGCAACGAAGTTTGTGCACGGTTGCACGTTCTGCACCATCCCTACCCCCTCTGTCGCCAGGAGCAGTGCAGAGCTTGGCAGGAGTAATTAAACCTCCCCTCCCATCAAAAAAGTCTGAAGTTCATGTTGCAAGAGGATGGGAAAATGAGGCCCAAACTGGACTCAAATGTTAAATGTGCATGATGCATTTAACTAAGTTGAGTTTTGTTTTGTTTTTAAGAAATGCTATTATCATCAGCTAAGGAGGGGGATTATTGGGTTTTTCGGCAACAGTGGAGGGGGGGTTACCTATTGTTATTCTTTGGCTATCACTCGTAGCCAAGTAAGATTTTCTTCGATAAAAACGGTTTTAACAATGAGTCCCTAAGTGACTGTGGAGGCCAATTCTGGACCCACACATCCTTCCACAGTGGGGATATTGGTTCCCGGGCAGGAGTTGATCACGGTGTGGATTTGCCAAGCGTGCCTTCCTCTTAGCATGTTTCTCCCTTGCGTCCAGAGTTCAAGTGTATTCAAAGTCCATGACACCTTTGGTAAAGGCTGTTCTCCAACTGGAGCACCCGCAGGCCAGGGTTTCCCAGTTGTCGGTGTTTATACTACATTTTTTTAAGATTATACCTAGATAATTTTACCTATTCTCTTTCTGCTGCAGTCCTGCTGCAGACCCAAGTGTTTGTTTGTGCAGAGGGTGGGGGAATTCCCACCACACAACTGCCACAAATGTGGGAATTTACTCCCAATGCAAAGACTGTCTTCAGAAGTGGGGTTTTCCTCCAACTGCGGGCAGGAGAGGAAAGAGTTAATTTTTCAAAAAACAACAACCCAATATTGTATTGGTTTTTAAACAAATACATAATTATACAGAAAGAGTTGATTAAATTTCTCCTCCACACTTGGTGTGATCCAGAAAGCCTTCAGAAAAACCACAACCGAACCACACAGATATTTGATATTTTCCTTTGTAGACAATTCAGAGACCCATCTCACATCAAGCCTAGTTAGGTCCTAATTCAGCCACCCTCTCTGCCCTATGGACTTTTAAAAATCAGATTGCCAATCAAACTGCATTATATTTGAAACCATAAGGTCTAGAAAATTGTGTGCTGTTTATTTTTATCATGAAAACGGATTCTCAGACCAGGGCATTGAAAAGCCTCCCCTTTCTCACACGACCCTGCCATCTCTTAATGGAGAGGGAATCCTTTGTGATGAGGCCCCCCATCTGTGGGGAACCCTCCCCTGGCATCACCCCCAACATCTTTTAACCCCCGTTTAACACACCTGAGCTGCTCAGAACAATTCCATCTGGCTGTGGCTGCTTTGCAAAAAACACTGCTTATATTAGTATCACTGTTTTACTTAAAGGAGTTGAAAAGGTGGCCATGTTTGCCCGAAAGAAAAATGCCAAAGTAGTCCATAACTGGGCAATGCCTTTATTAAGTTGACCAAAACGTCCAGAAAACAAGGGTGCAAGGTTTCGGATCACCCAGACCTCTCCACCAGGCTACATGTTCGAAACATGGGAGTGGGAGGGAGAGAAGATGGTGTTTGTCAAGGCAACCATGGCTGCTACACCTGTTAAGTTTTAAAACGAAGGCCGGAAGTTGCTAGCAGGCATTCAAATCAGGTACTTTCAGGTGCTCACAGGTTTCGTGTTGCACAGCAGCCGCCTCTGGAGGGGAAACACATTACGGCTGGACCTCTGTGAAGACAGCTGCCAGCTGTTCCTTCTTCGCACAGAAAGGATGCCTTAATGCAGTGTCGTTAAACTGTGGAACTCATTGCTGCAAGAAGCTGTGACGGCGATCAACCTGGATGGCTTTAAAGGAGGACTGGGCAAATCGATGGAAGGGGATAAGGCTAAGGATGTCTACTAGACCTGAGGCTCTGTCCTCACAATCGGAGGCCATCAGCAATGTCTAGGCAACACGACGACCATGTGCATACGCAATAGACAATCTTTTATAGACTTCCTTCAAACCATAACAAGTCCAAAATGAAATCTTTAGTCTCAAAGCCTCTGGAAATCTTTAAATGAAGTGAGGTACCAGACTTTGAACGATGAAAGGCAAGCTGTGAAGCTTTGTGTATTCAGCAAATAGGATGTCCAATGAATGTAAATATGATATCGAATGAATGTACAGTGGTACCTTGGGTTAAGCACTTAATTCGTTCCGGAGGTCCATACTTAACCTGAAACTGTTCTTAACCTGAAGCACCACTTTAGCTAATGGGGCCTCCCGCTGCTGCCATGCTGCTGGAACACAATTTCTGTTCTCATCCTGAAGCAAAGTTCTTAACCTGAGGTAATATTTCTGGGTTAGCGGAGTCTGTAACCTGAAGTGTATGTAACCTGAAGCGTATGTAACCTGAGGTACCACTGTATGTGACTACATTATTACATGAGCACTGTTCCGCAGCATTTGATATTTTCATCTACATACATTCATTCGATAGAAGATGGGTTTATGAAGCAATTCTGTATCGTCCCACCACACTGGCGAAGAATTCTAGAAAACAGTAGTCAATATCTGGAATCACTGTTCAGTGTTGGACAAATTTGCTGAATACACAAAGCTTCACAGCTTGTCTTTCATCATACAAAGTCTGGTGCCTCCCTTCATTTAAAGATTTTCAGAGGCTTTGAGACTAAAGATTTCATTTTGGACTTGTTATGGTTTGAAGGAATTTTATAAAAGATTGTCTTTTGCGTATATACATGGTCATCGTGTTGCCTAGACATTGCTGACGTTCTCTTTGCAACGGAGGAGTTTGTTTGGTTACTTATTGCTGTACCATGGCCAAATGGGCTCATACCTTAGCCTTCACAGTTGGAGGCAGCAGTGCCTCCGAGTTTCAGTTCTCGTCTCTGCCTCCCTCTTTAGATTGTGGAATCATAGAATTGCAGAGTTAGAAGGGACCCTGAGGACCATCTAGACCAACCCCCTGCAATACAGGAATACGCATTGTCTCCCATGGGGATCGAACCTGCAACCTTGGTGTTATTAGCACCATGCTCTAACCAACTGGGGACACCGGTGGCACTGTGGGTTAAACCACAGAGCCTAGGACTTGCCAATCAGAAGGTCGGTGGTTCGAATCCCTGCGACAGGGTGAGCTTCTGTTGCTTGGTCCCTGCTCCTGCCCACCTAGCAGTTCGAAAGCACATCAAAAGTGCAAGTAGATGAATAGGTACCATTCCAGTGGGAAGGTAAACGGCGTTTCTGTGCGCTGCTCTGGTTCGCCAGAAGCGGCTTAGCCATGCTGGCCACATGACCCGGAAGCTGTACGCTGGCTCCCTCGGCCAATAAAGCAAGATGAGCGCCACAACCCCAGAGCCGGTCACGACTGGACCTAATGGTCAGGGGTCCCTTTACCTTTACCTAACCAACTGAGCTATGTGACCATGAAACAAGAGGTGAGAGGTGGAGAAGAGGAAGAAAAAGAAAGCTAGGAAGATATTGATTTTAGCTGCTGTTCTGGGTAAAAGGACTACCTAGTTTTCCTTTCATTCCTTGTTCTAGGGACACCAGGTGAAACCAGTTGCAGAGACAATAAAAATCTTTGGGGCTTTTAAGAGCTGTTCTAGTATGGTGGCAAGAGAGGCCGAACTATGAATCAGGTCCCAGTTTTACTGTATTCTCTTCTCTGCTGCAAACTCACTATGTAGTCTTAGGCGAGCCATGACCCCATCCGCCTCTATTATCCCATCTGTACAATGGGTGTAATGACAGCAGCCCACTTCATTCTGCCCCTCATTTTGCATTTTTCAACCAACGCTTAACATTCCGCCGCTCCTGAGCATGCTCAGTCCTGATCGGGCTTTGCAATTTAACTCCGCGGTTTGTGCAAAGAAAGCCCAAACGACTCGCTTTATGAACCCCTCGGTCAGCAAATAAAAACGAGTGCAGAACCACTGTCAGAAATCAAGGCTTATTTCTTTTCTCTTTTCTTTTTCCTGCTGTTTAATTTTTTTCTCTCTCTCTCTCTCCCCCCTCCACTCAAAAGTCATTTTTGAAAATGTCACACATGTACAGAGACAAACAAGCATATAAATATCAGTGTGAACAGGACCGGAGGAGATGAGGAAGGCACTCCACTTCGCCAGCGGAGCAGTGTGGGTGGCAAGACTTTTCGACCGAAGTGTGAGGTTGGGGAAGACTACGGAGCGAGCCCTGATCGAGTTCTGGTAGGGAGGAGAGAAATGAGCAAGGTTTTTTCGGTGGGCGGAGGCGGGGTGGGTAGGATGAGATAGATGGCTAAAAACCACCCAAAATTTAGGGCAGGTGTGTATTTGGGTTGGGTTGTAGTGTGTGTGTGTGCACACATATTTGGAGGGTAGGGGGAAGTGAAGTCTCTTAAAAGGCAACATGTGGAAGGACGACTCTTTAGGGGCCCCCACCTTAAGGATGGATGGATCTAGGGAGGCCAGAGCTCTTGCGTGGATTCCAGGTTGACACAGAATCCGTAAAGCGGCAGAGCTGCGCAGGAGAATTTTCATAGCTGCACCTTCTCCCTTCTGCCGGGCCAGCTTTGGGGACAAGCGATGGCTCTGGCGACTTCCTCCCCTGCGGAAATATTAAAAGCAGCAAGAACTGCCCTGTATGGAATCTGGGAAGAGTCTGGGGAAAATTTACGGGAGCCAACAGCCCAGCTGAGACTTTCAAAAGAGGACTAGGGAGGCGCATGGAAGTCTTTTGTTTTCTGTGGACTGGACAGCTCAGTGGAAACCGCCAGCTTTTCTCCAGAAAACCCAAGCTGATCTATTGAACAATGGAATCAGGGTGGGGGTCTCAGGGCAGTTCTTGGTCTCTAGCTGGACAGAGCTGTGGGGTGCAGGACAGAGAGCGCTGCAGCCCCGCAAGGATCAAATTTCCTTGCACAGTGGAGTATAAACTCCTCAATGGTGGTTTCCAGGATTCAGGGAGGGTGGGAAAACTCCTTTGCTGCAGAATGGCAGGCAGTAGCCCTCTCTTTGGTACGGAAGGGGGTCTGACCTACCTGCCCAGGCCCTGGCAGAGAACAAGGTCCCCCTAACCCGGTGGAGCCCCAGATGTCATGAACAGAGCCCTTAAGACAACGTGAGAGTTTGTAGCCCTAAAACGATGCACTGGGCATCCAAGGCAGACAGAGGTGATATGTCTGGGCGATTAAACCCTCTCCTGATTTTTGGGGGGTTGGGGGGGCAGAAGCACCCTGGCGTGTGGTCGTCGTACATGCAGCGAATTGCGGGCGAACATAAACCACAGTAGCAAGGTGTGGGGCCCTTCCTCTTCCGTCGTCCTTCCCCACTGCTGGGCTTGACTGTTAGGCAAAGCGACATGCCCCCCCCCCTTGCTTGCTAGCGCAATTCAGCGGGCAGACGGCGATATGTTTTCTCCTAGCGCTAGCAGACCTCGCGTTGGAAATTCCAGTTAAAACAAACCCCTATTCTCGGAGCCAAATGTTTTGTTTTTTTGCAGCTCACAAGCAGGTGTCTGGGACTGGAAACCGCCTCTGTGCCACAAAGGTAACTCTTTTTTAAAGTGGTTCCCTGGCTCTTGGGGGGGTGAAGGGAACCCCCAGATTGGTTCAAACAAGGATGCAGAGGGCTTTCTGGCAGAGACTCCCTTTGCCCTCTTCCTAGAACGATGCAATTTCAGCGCCGTTCCTCTCCAACTCGTAAAAAGGACTCGGGATTATTTTGTGGCTGTTCTATCCACCTGCCCCAGAGCGAGCAGCCAGGTAGCAGAATGGAGGTCTGATTTGTGGGATTTGGAAGCGTTGCATGGGATCCCAGAGCACAGTGTGTCTGGAAGGGTTTCAAAATGGCGGGGATAAAGGAGGGTCTCTCTTTAATGGAGCAGGGGTGCGAGCTTCCCTTTGCGAGGCGACAAGTTTGCAGAGGGCACAGGCAGACACAGGAGAGATGGTTTGGCTGTAGGAACCGCAGCCAAAGTCAAGAGATCTAAATCAGTGTTTCCCCAAACAGCTTGGGTCTCCAACCTGTTTTGGAACTACAATTCCCATCACCCTTGACCACTGGGTCCTGCTTGCTAGGGATGATGGGAGTTGTAGTCCAAAAACCCAAGATCGTTGGGAAACACTGACCTAAATGACCCTCAAAACAGGGAAGCAGGGTCCTGTTTGCTCTTAACATGGACTTGGCAAACTTTGGCCTTCCAGATGCTTTGGCCTACAACTCCCATGATCCCTACCTAACAGGACCAGTGGTCAGGGATGATGGGAATCGTAGTCCAAAACATCTGGAGGGCCGAAGTTTGCCTATGCCTGGACTTGAGCAGCAAAGGGCCCGGATTCGGGGTGTGGAGGAAGAAGGAAGCAAAGCCAAGATTTGCAACTTGGGAAACCAAGGTTTATTCATTGTAAGGAAACAGCTGTGTCTTAAAAGCAGTCTTCCTCCAATAGGGGTTCCCTCCAGCTGTTTTTGGACTACAGCGGTGACTGATGGGAGTTGTAGTCCAAAATGTCCAGCGGGTACTAGGTTGGGGAAGCATGCTTTAAAGATACAAGCACAGTTTTCCCGTGGCAATGGGGAAACCGGACCGGTTTTGCTCTCTGGGCTGCCTCAGAATACCCTCCCTAGGAATGAGTTCTTGCAAGGGCACAGAGGAAATCCCTCTGCTGCCCTAAAGGGTTTGAGTAGCTGGTTTTTAAAAAGGACAGTGCAGGTATGCCACTAGGAAACCGCAGCACACTTTGCCTCTGGTTCCTACAGTCAGCCGTGAGGCTGCATCCTCGATTGACACAAGGATGGATACAAATGGTCCTGCGAGCCTTGCATGGGTACCACCAGCGACGTGACGTCAGGAGAGCAAATTTCCCCAAATGGAAGTCTGGAAGCTTAGAAAACATCCTATTTTTCAAAAATGGGGGTGGGACGAAGGCAACTCGAAGATTTTTCACATCATCTCCCTACGCCAGTGACCAGAAACTTGCTGCCCTCCAGAGAGAGCCAAAGGCATGATGGGAGTTGCACAATGCCTGGAGGTCTGCAGGTTAACCCTTCCCCTCCCTTAAACCTGGAGATGAGCTGCAATGGCTGGAAGAGAAAACAGGTGTCAGTTTAATCCCCGCCACCCACGATTTCCCTTTTCATTTCTAAGGGCCCTGTGCCTCCTTAGATGTAGATTTTATTTTCTACTTTTACATACGTTGGCTTTTTGGTGCCCCCCCCCCCATTCTGTAACTGGGGGCAGGCAAGAAATCAAACCCAAACGGGGAAACGCAACCAAATGCATTTTTTTTTGAAAAAAACAACCCTCAACACAACAAAAATCCTGTAAAACACAATCACACCACACCCTCTTGCACACCCGAGGAGAGCGGAGAAGAGGGGGAGGCGATCCTTCTTCTTCGCCTCGTCCCCCGTCCCCCGCCGGGCTCTGCCCCTCACCTCCCATCCTCCCTCCGGGCTACCCTCTCCCTCAGCATGTCGCAAGGCTGCACCCAGTTGTTGTCATGCAGTCCCACCCGGCAGCCCGGCGTGTCCTTGTCCGTCCGCCGGCAGCACATCCAGTAGGAGCGTCCGTAAGGCAGGTCGTGATGGTAGGGCTTGGGGTGCCAGCGGCAGAGGGAGACGTCCCCTTTCTCGTAGTGCTTCTTGCACTGCTTGCAGGGGTCGTCGCGGTACAGGGGGTCC
The DNA here is from genome assembly GCF_964106915.1 of Podarcis gaigeae. NCBI lineage: Eukaryota > Metazoa > Chordata > Lepidosauria > Squamata > Lacertidae > Podarcis > Podarcis gaigeae. The sequence continues at coordinate 83,955,356 of NC_139684.1, forward strand.
CGGGTCCAGCGCGAGTCCGTGGCCTGCACGCCAAACGTCTCGATGATGTACTTGAAGTAGTGGCAGGAGCACTTTAAGGCGGCCAGCGACTGCGTCGGCAGGTAGCTGAAGATCTTCACCATGATATGGTCCGGGAGGAGCAGCATGTACTGCCGCGGCTCCAGCAGACGCTGGATCTTGAAGCGGATCTCGAGGAAATCGTGCGAGACGTGACGGTAGAGGCGGCAGAGCGAGGTGTCCGCAGACGTCGGCTCCAGGCCGGGCCCGTCGGCTCTCTCTAGGCTGCCCTCGCCACCGCTGGCAGGGTCCAGAAAAGCGCCGTCCACGTCGCGGCCGTCCTCCTGCCGAGGCACCTGGGCGTGCAGGAAGAAGAGCTGGCCCGGCGGCGGGTCGTCGCACGCCGAGCACAGCCCCTCTTGCGTGGGCGAGCCCACCGTCAGGCAGACCGTCTCCTCCTTCATATTCTTGGTGCTGTCCTTGCCGAAGAAGACGCACTGGTCCACCACGCCGGTGACCACCACGTCGACGTGGAAGCCGGAGACGCAGTCGCGAGCCACCGCGGTGGCGGGGCCTACCGTCTTCTCCCCGCCGCCCCGGCATCCCTCCGCGATGGCGTCCAGCTTGCCGGAGCCGATGGGGCTCTCCCGGCAAGTCATCTCCACGTCCGGGGGCTCGCTGGTGACCCCATCTGCCCCTTTCGGGGAAGCGTTGGCCAGCAAGAAGTCCACATTGTTGGGGAGCGTGTCCCGCGAGGGGCTGATGAGCTGGTAGAGGTCGCAGGTGATTTTGTCCTTGGCGCGGGCGGCGCTGCCCGTGGGCGACCCGCCGCAGCTCATGAACATGCAGTTGGGGCGGGCGCCCTGGCCGCCCTCGGTGGGCGAGCGGGGGTCGCGGCTGCTGGATATGCGGAAGGCGATGCGCACCTCGCCGGGGCTGTGCTGGGAGTTGGCCACGCATTCGGGAGACTCCCGGCACAGGCCGTTGGGGCGCAGGACGCTCCGCTCCCGCTGCTGCGACTCAAAGTGGGCCACCGCCTCCGCCACCCGGCTGCAGTCCGAGCCGCCGCCCGGAGAAGGCGCCGTCTTCTCCTCGCCCTCCTGCTCTGCCGACACGAAGACCATGGGGGACGGCGGCGCGGCCGGCACGCTCGGCCTGGGGTAGTTCTGCAGCGCCAGGGCGGTGCGCTGCTCCACCAAGGCCACCATCTCAGCCACCGAGAGCAGGTCGGTGGAGTCTCCGCCCGCCGGCTCGGCGTGGGACTCCGGGCAAAGGCACACATCCTCCGCTTCCTTGCTGCTGCTGCTGCCGGCGTCCTTCGCCTTGACCGGGCAGGCCTTGCTCTTGCCGGGGTCGTGGGACCTCCGCCGCCGCTTGGCCTTGGAGCTGTCACTCCCCCAGTTGCCCTTGACCTTCATGGCGCTGGCTCGGCTGCCGCTGCTGCACTGATGGGCCACAAAGAAGGCGATCTTCTCCTTGGTGTTTCCCGGCTTGATCACGTACCACGTGTCCAAGAGCACCCGGCCCTCCTCCACCTGGCTGGGGCTGGGGGAGACCGTGGGGGGCGGCGGGGGCGGAGGCGGCGGGGCAGGGGGCGTGTTTTCGGAGCAGGCCTCGCCACCGCCTTCTTCTTCTTCCTTGGCTTTGCAGGCAAAGTCCCCAAAGGTCTTCTTCACCTGGCCTCCAGGGCACTGCTTGTTCTGGGAGTATGTGCCGAAAGGCCGCGGGCACCATAGCTGGATGTGGGAGAAGGTGTTCTGATCCATCACTGTCTCATGGCAAGGGGGCAGGGGGGAAGGCGGCCCTTCCTTTCCCCTAGCTCATGGATGCGCAGCTCGTGGGGCCTCGGAGGTGCCTGGGGGAAGAGGAAAAGAAGAGACATCAGCCGGCTTGCAATCGCAACAGGGCAGGACTGGGCGCGGGCTTTCTTTCCGCGCAAAGTTGTCACGAGGGGCGCAGAATTCAGCTTTCCAGCAGGCGGGAGAGGAAATAAGCTTTCCGGTTTTGAAAAGGCACCGTCAGGTTTCTAGCCCTCATTGTGTGAAAGCAAGAGGGTAACCTTTAGCAGGATGTCAGGAGCCACACAACAGACCGCTGCATTGTTCCTTACCTAGTACCAAACTGTGGGACAGCGTAATAAGAATACACCACGCCAGGATAGCTCAATTGGTTAGAGCGTGGTGCTGATAATGCCAAGGTTGCAGGTTCAATCCCTGTGTGGGATAGCTGCATATGCCTGCCTTTCAGAGGGTTGGACTAGATATTCCTCAGGTCCCTTCCAACTCGGCAATTCTATTATTATTATTATTCTACTGTTATTTTAATCACACACCGTAATTCAGGCCCATAGTATATCTACCTACCTAGCTAGCTACCTAGCTACCCAGATCCATCACAGAACGGGGTGTGGCACTAGAAATGGTGATTTCTCAAAAGTTATTATTATTAATATTATTATTTTGTCATTTATCATACAGTAGTACCTCAGGTTACATACACTTAAGGTTACAGACTCCGCTAACCCAGAAATAGTGCTTCAGGTTAAGAACTTTGTTTTAGGATGAGAACAGAAATTGGGCTCCGGCGGCGCAGCAGCAGCAGGAGGCCCCATTAGCTAAAGTGGTGCTTCAGGTTAAGAACAGTTTCAGGTTAAGAACGGACCTCCGGAACGAATTAAGTACTTAACCTGAGGTACCACTGTATTTGCATACCGCCCCATACCCGTAGATCTTGGGGCGCTTCATGACACAAAACTGCAATATAAGAAACACAGTGTACGAAATACAAATACCAGCCCCCTTCCATGACACATTTTAAAAGGGCATCGGATCTCAACCAGCCAAAGGCCTGGCTGAAGAGGGCCCTTTTTGACTGGTGCCTAATGAAGGTACCAGGTGAGCATTCCACAAGTCAGGAGCCACTGCGGAAAAGGCCCCGTTCTGCGGGGCCCAAACATACGGGGGCCATTCCCTCAACCCCAGCAAACTGAAAATCAACGCTTTGGTTTCAGGTCTCTGGATCTCATGATGGAAGCAAAGAAAGGCAACGAACTGGCAATGGATGCAGAAGTGTTGGGGGGGGCGGCATCGGAGGCCTGAATCGCTTTCTCGGAGCCCCTCCACCCACTGCGTTCATCCACCAGCGACTACCTGCTCTAGTTATCTCCCGCTTGGACTACTGCAATGCGCTCTACGTGGGGCTCCCTTTGAAGGTGACCCGGAAACTGCAATTAATCCAGAATGCGGCAGCTAGACTGGTGACTGGGAGCGGCCGCTGAGACCACATAACACCAGTCCTGAAAGACCTATGTTTCTGAGCACAATTCAAAGTGTTGGTGCTGACCTTTAAAGCCCTAAATGGCCTCAAAGGCCCAGTATCCCTGAAGGAGCGTCTCCACCCCCATCGTTCAGCCCAAACAATGAGGTCCAGCACCGAGCGCCTTCTGGTGGTTCCCTCACTGCGAGAAGCCAAGTTACAGGGAACCAGGTGGAGGGCCTTCTCGGTAGTGGCACCCGCCCTGTGGAACGCCCTCCCCTCAGATGTGAAGAAAATAAGCAGCTATCCTATCTTTAAAAGACATCTGAAGTTTTTAATATTTAATACTGTACAGTGTTACCTCAGGTCACATATGCTTGAGGTTACAGACTCCACTAACCCAGAAATAGTGCTTCAGGTTAATAACTTTGCTTCAGGATGAGAACAGAAATCGTGCTCCGGCGGCGCGGCGGCAGCAGGAGGCCCCATTAGCTAAAGTGGTGCTTCAGGCAGGTTAAAAACAGTTTCAGGTTAACAACAGACCTCCAGAACGAATTAAGTTCTTAACCTGAGGTATCACTGTACAGTGGTGCCCCGCAAGACGAACACCTCGCAAGACGGAAAACCCGCTAGACGAAAGGGTTTTCCGTTTTGGAGGCGCTTCGCAAAACGAATTTCCCTATGGGCTTGCTTCGCAAGACGAGATGTCTTGCGAGTTCCTGCGGGTTTCCCCCCTTTCCCCCCCTTTTCCTAAGCCACTAAGCCGCTTATCAGCTGATCCGCTAAAAGCCGCTAAACCGCTAATAGCGCTAATCCGCTAAGCTGTCAATGGGCTTGCTTCGCAAGACGAAAAAACCGCTAGACGAAGAGCCTCACGGAACGGATTAATTTCGTCTTGCGAGGCACCACTGTACTGTTTTTAACATTTGATTGGGAGCCGCCCATAGTGGCTGGGGAAACTCAGCCAGATGGGCAGGGTATAAATAATAAATAAATTATTATTATTATTATTATTATTATACCTGAGTCCCTCACCCCATGCACACCTTTGTCCCTGACTTCCTCACCTGCTTCCCCACCCCACAGTCTGACCAGCTATGGGCAACGCAGGCTGTTCCCCACCCACCCCGAGAGCCTGCTCTCTGGCTGGCCAGCTCAGGTTCTGCATGGCCTCCTGCTGCATAATTTACTCCAGGCTTATAAGGCAAGAAGGGAAGCTTGACAAGATTACGGATCCTATTACAGTGTCGTAAAGGGCAGGACAGAGGCAGCCGCTGCGGCACAGATGGGGCTGGCTGGCTGGCTGGGGAGGCAGCTGAAGGGGCAGGAGCTATGGGGCAGAGAGGCTCGACAGCAGGGGTTCAGTGTTTCAGGGACAGCGGTTCAGTGTTTCAGGGAAGGTGCCCCCGTTACCGCCTGACTTCGTCGGTGGGGCATTTTTAATTTTCGCTTTGCATTTGTACCCCACTTTCCCAACAACGGACGCCAAGAGTCACTTCGGAAAACAACAAGCGTCGCAATTCCCGCTATAAGCTTCCGGGGTTCCCCGCACAAATGCTTTGAGAAAGCAGTGGGTGGGCTGGACCCCCCAAAAATGGGTCCAAAAAATGATCGTTTATGCTGAATTAAGATAGCCTATCCGAAAAATTAATGAACAAATCAAGGAAAGAATTCGTTTCAAAATGGGAAGTATTTAAAATATACTTGGAAATGAATGATACTGACCTAAAATCCGTAGCGACATTTGAATAACTCCGGCAATATCGTTTGCTAGTTATACGATTTAACATATTTTGAACATGTTTTGAGTAATAAAATGTATTCGCAGTAAAGAATGGTAATTTGATTTATGGAGTAGATGGGAAGTCGAGTTTAAAAAGAAGAGACCATGACAGTGTAAGGATTATGAAATTTATATTAATTCTCTATGTATGGCGCGACTGATGGTACTTTCACTTTGGTTAATTTTGTCCTTTTTTGTTGTGTTGAGCAAATAAATTAAAAAGGAGAGAGAGAAAGCAGTGGGCTAGGACAGGGCTCCCCCAAACTTTGGGAGGTGTTTTGGCACTTCTGGAAATCTGGGTCAAGGGGGGAGGGAGGGAGAACCACGCATAGACCCTTGAGCTCACCGGAGGAGAAGATGGGATAGAAATTCAATAGGCAAACAAATCAAAATAAAAATATGTTATCAGTGCCCACCTAGGAAATTTGCATGTGATGGGGGGGGGGCCTTCCAGCCCCAGAGATGCAAGACTGCAGACACGGACTCATATTAGTTATTTCCTTCTTTCTTTGAAACCTTGCCAGAGCTTTTAAGGAAGGCCCGCCAAGCAAGCTCACCCTGGCCACCCACCTCGTGTGGGTTGGGGCCGCCTCCCAAAACCGGAACGATCAGAGGCATGAAACAGGATTAAAGGCCTCTGGGTTCCCGTATTAAAGCTCACAATCACCCCCTTGCCCAGAGAGTCAGGAGCGACAGATTCATTTGCACAGAGAAAAGTACAAAGGTTTGTGCAGAGTGCTGTATAGTGTTCTCCTCCCCCCCCCCCCCGATCTTAATTAACGCGGGTGGCGCTGTGGTCTAAGCTACAGAGCCTAGGGCTTGCTGATCAGAAGGTCGGCAGTTTGAATCCCCGCGACGGGGTGAGCTCCCGTTGCTCGGTCCCTGCTCCTGCCAACCTAGCAGTTCGAAAGCACGTCAAAGTGCAAGTAGATAAATAGGTACCACTCCGGCGGGAAGGTAAACGGCATTTCCGTGCGCTGCTCTGGTTCGCCAGAAGCGGCTTAGTCATGCTGGCCACATGACCTGGAAGCTGTACGTCGGCTCCCTCGGCCAGTAAAGCGAGATGAGCGCTGCAACCCCAGAGTCGGCCACGACTGGACCTAACAGTCAGGGGTCCCTTTACCTTTACATATTCGCTCCTCTTCACCCAATTAACTGAAGGAGAGCAAAAGATAAGAGGAGGGACAAACCAAATTCAAAAAGTGGATTTACTCCTTTGCCAATTTGCAAGTGCTTTATTCGGGAAGAGAAGAGTGGTGCCAGACTAGCATAGGGGCAGATAACTCCAGATGTGTCCCAGGGCCAATGGTCTGGGGTGATGGGAACTCTAGTCCAAAACATCTGGAGGATGGTACCCACAGGACTAGCAAACCAACCTGCAAATATCAGGAATGCCTCCGGAGCAGCTGCAATGGCTGTTGCCCGTCTCTGTTATGTCCACATTTAGGGCTGGGCGATATCTGGTTTTCAACATCACGATATATCACCAGCTAAACATTGTGATATATATCACAATGTCTTACTGTGATATATATCACAATGTTACGTAACCCTCTGGTTACGTAAACTTCGGGATGCGCGCGCGGCAAACCCGGAAGTATTTTACTGGGTTTTGATGTGCGCGCATGAGCAGAAGCGATTCTCCGGTTGCAAAAACCTCGGGATCCGGCCAGGCTTCCGGAACGGATCCTGCCCGCAACTGGAGGTACCACTGTAATAAGCTATGGAGAGGCCTTGGCTGGCTTCACGGCTTTTCCCACATTGTGATTTTTGCATCGCACACACAAACACATCACGATTTGCAATACAATGCCAGGTCAAGAGTTATGAAAGCAGTGTCATGAAACCGGTTTGGGACAATATATCACCCAGCCCTAACACACATCCTGATTCGTGATATATTGACAAGTCGAAAGCTATGAAACCATTATCAGAATACAGTGGTACCTCAGGATGAGAACGTGATCTGTTCTGGAGCCCCGTTCACATCCTGGACAGAACGTAAGACTGGTTGTGTTTCCCCGCTTCCGTGCGTGACGTCATTTTGACTGTCTGCGCATGCGCGAGCGCTGAAACCTGGAAATAACGCGCTCCGTTACTTCCAGGTCGCCGCAGAGCGCAACCCGAAAATACTTATCCTGGAGCGTATATATCCCGAGATATGACTGTATGGACTTCAAACTGGTTTTGGACAATATATTAATACGCTGACCAGCCCAATGCACTTTAACTCTTAATCGTTTTTGCTTCTGAGCTTTTGACACACGGAGGTGGTTGCTGCTCATGCAAATAGGTCTGACATTAGGACGGGGATCGGTGCAAATGCCACAGAGGTCAAAAGCAATGATGTTTATCCATGTGAGATGCTTTCCCCCAACCTGGTGCCCTCTGTATGTTTTGGATGAGAACTCCTGACAGCCTCAGTCAGCACTGCCTAGGAGAGGCAGGTGGGTGAAGACTGATCTCTGCAGTCCCTAGAGGCATTTTGAGACTAGGAGGGGCCTGCCAGCTCAAAGCCTGCAGCTTCCTCCAAGACCACCTATCACTTTTCCCTTCCTCCTAAGCCTTTTGGTGGCGCCGGCCAAACTTATGTAGCAGCAATTCCAGAGGAGAAACCAGGCGAGCAAAATTGCACCGGAACAGAATAATAGAATCATAGAGTTGGAAGAGACCACAAGGGCCATCGAGTCCAACCCCCTGCCAAGCAGGAAACACCATCAGAGCACTCCTGACATATGGTTGTCAAGCCTCTGCTTAAAGACCTCCAAAGAAGGAGACTCCACCACACTCCTGGGCAGCAAATTCCACTGTCAAACAGCTCTTACTGTCAGGAAGTTCTTCCTAATGTTTAGGTGGAATCTTCTTTCTTGTAGTTTGGAACCATTGCTCCGTGTCCGCTTCTCTGGAGCAGCAGAAAACAACCTTTCTCCCTCCTCTATGTGACATCCTTTTATATATTTGAACATGGCTATCATATCACCCCTTAACCTCCTCTTCTCCAGGCTAAACATGCCCAGCTCCCTCAGCCGTTCCTCATAAGGCATCGTTTCCAGGCCTTTGACCATTTTGGTTGCCCTCCTCTGGACACCTTCCAGTTTGTCAGTGTCCTTCTTGAACTGTGGTGCCCAGAACTGGACACAGTACTCCAGGTGAGGTCTGACCAGAGCAGAATACAGTGGCACAGGATGCTAATAAGAGCGGTAGTCTCATAATCTGGTGAACCGGATTCGCTTCCCTGCTCCTCCACATGCAGCTGCTGGGTGACCTTGGGCCAGTCACACTTCTCTGAAGTCTCTCAGCCCCACTCACCTCACAGAGTGTTTGTTGTGGGGGAGGAAGGGAAAGGAGAATGTTAGCCGCTTTGAGACTCCTGAAGGGGAGTGAAAGGCGGGATATCAAATCCAAACTCTTCTTCTTCCTCAACCTCGGCCCTCCAGATGTTTTTGAGACTACAATTCCCAGCATCCCTGACCACTGGTCCTGCTTGCTAGGGATCATGGGAGTTGTAGGCCAAAAAAAAAAATCAGGAGGGCCAAGGTTGAGGAAGCCTGCCCTAGGCCTTAGGTATGTGTAAGGTGAGGATTGTGGGAAGCATCCTCAAAAGCACATGACTAACAAAATTCTACTTCTCAAAGTAGCTGGACCATTCCAGATTGCAGGATTTTTTTGTGTGGGGGAGGTGTCTCATGGCTGAATGCTTCCCCCCCAAAAAAAATTTATGTGCACACAGAAAATGGACATATCAGGGAAATCAAGCAGATGCAAGACTTCTCCAGAGTTTTTGCAGAGGAATTCCCCCCTGCCCACATTCCATGAACCGGGGTCCCCCATCGCCAGGGATATTGGATGCCCCCCCCAAAAAATGCACTCCTATGCAGATAATCTGCAAAAGTCAACTGGCACCAGAGTATTTTCCACTGCCCCTCCATCCAGGGCAAAGGGCACCTTTTCCCACCTGAGGGCAGCATGCCCTTTGGGGTGGCCTTCCGAGGGTGCAAAGAGGATGTGGGGAAGGGGGCCAAAGGGAGCAGAGCAACCGATGCAAATTTCACCTTCATAAAGCAAGGTAGAGGGACGCATGTGGCGCTGTGGGTTAAATCACAGAGCCTAGGACTTGCCGATCAGAAGGTCAGCGGTTCGAATCCCTGCGATGGGGTGAGCTCCCGTTGCTCGGTCCCAGCTCCTGCCAACCTAGCAGTTCAAAAGCACGTCAAAGTGCAAGTAGATAAATACTTTTATCTACAAGTAGATAAATACTTCCTGCTCTGGCAGGAAGGTAAACGGTGTTTCTGTGCGCTGCTCTGGTTCGCCAGAAACGGCTTAGTCCTGCTGGCCACATGACTCGGAAGCTGTACGCCGGCTCCCTCAGCCAATAAAGCGAGATGAGCGCCGCAGCCCCAGAGTCGGTCACGACTGGACCTAACGGTCAGGGGTCCTTTACCTTAAAGCAAGGTAGTTTCTGCAGGTGCTCCCACGACCCTCTCCATCATCATCCCCCCACTTGCAAGCCAGAAGAACGGTCAGGGTTCAAGGGCAACTTTCTAGCCAAGCAAGAAACACTTGGGATGCAAAGCAAGGCGCTGAGGAATGCTGCCTGGGGAGAGTTCAGAGAGGCGTGGAGGGCCACATCTGGCCCCTGATAGGTTCCTTATCCATACCTTAGAAAGCGGTATCATTTTAGCATGCATATTTTACTGGAAGAAGCTTTAAAAAATTGCAACGCTCAAGTTGTTCTAACATTGCTTTTGCACTAGGCATCCACTTGACGCTTGATAATTATTTGCGTAAAGGTAAAGGGACCCCTGACCATTAGGTCCAGTCGTGGCCGACTCTGGGGTTGCGGCGCTCATCTCGCTTTACTGGCTGAGGGAGCCGGCGTACAGCTTCCGGGTCATGTGGCCAGCATGACTAAGCCGCTTCTGGCGAACCAGAGCAGAGCACGGAAACACCGTTTACCTTCCTGCCGGAGCGGTACCTATTTATCTATAATAATAATAATAATAATAATAATAATAATAATTTATTATTTATACCCCGCCCATCTGGCTGGGCCTCCCTAGCCACTCTGGGCGGCTTCCATAGAAACCAAAAATACAGTAAAACATCACACATTAAAAACTTCCCTGAACAGGGCTGCCTTAAGATGTCTTCTGAATGTCAGGTAGTTGTTTATCGCTTTGACATCTGCTGGAAGGGCCTTCCACAGGGCGGGCGCCACTACCGAGAAGGCCCTCTGCCTGGTTCCCTGGAGCTTTGCTTCTCGCAATGAGGGAACCGCCAGAAGGCCCTTGGAGCTGGACCTCAGTGTCCGGGCAGAACAATGGGGGTCTAGACGCTCCTTCAGGTATACTGGGCTGAGGCCATTTAGGGCTTTAAAGGTCAGCACCAACACTTGTACTTCTACTTGTACTTTGTGGTTTCGAACTGCTAGGTTGGCAGGAGCAGGGACCGAACAATGGGAGCTCACCCCGTCGCGGGGATTCGAACCGCCGACCTTCTGATTGGCAAGCCCTAGGCTCTGTGATTTAACCCACAGTGCCACCCGCGTCCCTATATTATTTGCTTACTTGTTGCATATCACCCACTTGCTTCGCTCCACGGAGCTCAAGGCGGAGTATGCAGTTCTCCATCTCCACATTTAATCCTCACTACAACCCTGGAGGAGACTCTTGAGAGTCCCATGGACTGCAAGAAGATCAAACCTCTCCATTCTGAAGGAAATCAACCCTGAGTGCTCACTGGAAGGACAGATCCTGAAGCTGAGGCTCCAATACTTTGGCCAGCTCATGAGAAGAGAAGACTCCCTGGAAAAGACCTTGATGTTGGGAAAGATGGAGGGCACAAGGAGAAGGGGACGACAGAAGACGAGATGGTTGGACAGTGTTCCCGAAGCTACCAGCATGAGTTTGACCAAACTGCGGGAGGCAGTGGAAGACAGGAGTGCCTGGCGTGCTCTGATCCAGGGGGTCACAAAGAGTCGGACACGACTAAATGACTAAACAACAACAACAACAACAACCCTGTGAGGTAGATTAAGCTGAGAGGTGCAGTGACAGGCCCAAGGTCGGCCGATGAGCTGCATGGCCACGCAGGGATTTGAACCCTGGTCTTGCAGGACTTTGCCCAACTCTTTCACCACTTGGCTAATGTGTTACTAATATAGGACACATCATTGGCTAAGGCGCACTGTTAATAACAAACTTCTTAAATGGATTTTGTTTCCCCCACATGGGAAAAAAGAGCACCGGCCAGTTATGCGGGAAACTTTTCTGTTTGGGGATATCTCCCGTCACTACAGTTTGACCCCTTGCGAAACAGGCTTCAGAGGGGAGAGTGAATTATGTGCAACGCCCAAACGACATCAGTGTTAGAAATTAGGCAGGAGCCAGGCACGTTTTGCAACTGACACGGGTCCAACTGCACCCCCATGGAGATCTCGGGATGCCAGGTTGACAAAAGACATCTCTGTTGGCCCCTCCGGCTTTCTTGAGCAGGTAAGCGCCAGAGCCTATTAATTTCATTTACATCCCCCCCTTTTCTCCAAGGGGTACATGGTTCCACACACACACACACCCCAGTTAGTCCCCACGACGACCCTGTGAGGTAGGCTAAGAGGCTGCGACTGACTCCAAGGTCACCCAGCGAGCTTCCTGAGTGGGGATTTGAACCCTGATCTCCCAGGTCTTAGCCTGACACTCTAACCAATACACCACACTGGCTTCCCACAGCTCTTCTGCTACGGGGCAGCTATATAAATTAAGTAGGTAAATAAATACAGCGGTACCTCGGGCTGCATACGCTTCAGGTTGCATACGCTTCAGGTTACAGACTCCGCTAACCCAGAAATAGTACCTCGGGTTAAGAACTTTGCTTCAGGATGAGAACAGACATCACACAGCGGCGGTGCAGCAGCAGCAGGAGGCCCCATTGGCTACAGTGGTGCTTCAGGTTAAGAACAGTTTCAGGTTAAGAACGGACCCCCGGAACGAATTAAGTACGTAACCAGAGGTACCACTGTAGGTAAATAAATACTGTGGTACCTCTGGTTGGAAACGGAATCCGTCTGGAGCCCCATTCGCAACCCGAGCAGAACGCAACCCGCGTCGGCGCAGGTCACAATTCGCCGCTTCTGCGCATGACGTCATTTTGAGTGTCTGCGTATGCGCGAGCGGCGAAACCCGGAAGTAACCCTGAAAACACTCAACCTGAAGCAAACGCAACACAAGGTATGACAATATGGGGGAAGCAAAATGTCAGTTAGAGAAGGATCTGAAATATTTTCCTTGAAGCTTGAATTTATTTTGTTCTAGGTTGTTTTATATGATGTTTTAATGTTTGGAAACCACTTTAGATAGATGATAGATAGATAGATAGATAGATAGATAGATAGATAGATAGATAGATAGATGATAGATAGATAGATGATAGATAGATAGATAGATAGATAGATAGATAGATAGATAGATGATAGATAGATAGATAGATAGATATAGATAGATGATAGATAAACAGATGAATTAAATGAACAACAACAACAACAAACTCCACTGGTGGGGGAGGGAATGGTGCCTAGACATTCTGTTGTGACTCCTATAACCTAGGTCTAAGGTGCCATTTGTCGATTAGCTGATGCACCTGAATTTCTAACACCGCTTGGGACAATTGCACCCAACGTTCAGCACTGAATGAATGGAATCATGTGAAATAACTACAGGCAGGTAGACACAGACACACACTTCCAAGGTGGCCCCCCAACCACCGATCAACTTGCCGTCCCACCTGCCAAACTGCCCAAGGCTGGCTTCTACCTCTGAAGCGCAAGAGTGCTGCCTGGCTTATAGCCGAAACAGCAGACCGAACCCCCTTTTCTTAAGGCAAATGGAGGTTATGTTCTATGTCTGCCTCTCCCCGCTGCCCTCTTGCAACAAATCCTGGGGATGTCCACGAGGGGGAAAGGTGGGGGGCAGCAGCGTTGGCCAACCTGGGGCTCTCCAGGACCCCAGGGTGTCGAGCGCCGCCTTTGAGGGGTTTGCAAGAGGAAGGCCACCAGAGTCAACAGGTTTGAGGGGTGCCACCCACTTTCCTGGCCACCCACCCATACATAAAACGCCTGGGGAGATTTCACACCCACCCTCCACCTCCTGCACTGACTCGGGCCGTGAAGACAAACTTGGGCGCCATCCCACTTCTCCTCCCCCCCCCCCCCGCGGCTTCCAGGAAAAGGACGCGATGCATTTGGGATGGGTGGAAACCCGGCAGCGACAACACCACCCATGCAAGGTGTCAACTCGCCCGGGCAAGCGCCCAGGGGGTAGTTCTGCACCCCTTGCACCCCAGCGCCAAGGCTGCAACCCGCAACACAGCTCTTTGCAAAGAAGAGAGGGGGGAAAGTCATGCATTTTGGGGGGGAAAGGGGGCGGGGAACCCTCGCCAGGCCAAGAGTCCCTCTCCAGGATCTCAGCTCAAGAATCCATCTGCACCCCAAGAGAGGGGAGGGGGGGAAGGCAACAACCACACACCATCTCCAGGGTTCTTACCTGTTACTCCCAAGCCTGGGGGGTGGGAGGAGTGGGTGTGATCTGCAGGAGGCCTCCGCTGAAACCTACATCCCTGCTTTGGGGCCTGGAAAAACCAGCATGAAATAAAACAAAACAGATCCACAGGTTGCAAAGGATGTATTTCCTTCCGTTTTTTTTTCTTACCACCCCCCCTTTTGTTGTTGTTTTTTTGCAAACACTGCTTAGAAAAAGGGGGGGAAGGTCAGTTTGTAAAAAAGAAAAGCAGGGAGAGATATTGGGATTTTGCAAGCAATCAAAGCTCCCCCCCCCCTTTTGCTGTCTGTCTGTGTGTGTGTGTGTGTGTGGTGTGTGTTACTGCTCCCTTAAAGGGCCAGCAGGCCCATTCCACCAGCCCCTACATGCCCCCCCTTGCAATACAATAGGGACCTTTAATCCATCATATTGCAACTCTCCCTCCTGCCCCCCCCCTCCGCGCACCATCCGCCAGGCTCAGCCATTTGTTGACAGGCATATGCATGGCGCCCGGCAGCCAATCGGAGGGCCGCGTTTGGGGCATGCCCATATATGGATGACAGCAGAGTCTCAGCCTACCCAGGCTTGTTGTTTTGTGTGAGTGTGTTTTTTAAATCCCCACTCCCTGCAAGGGACCGTCTACAAAGTGCAGAATGCAAAGCAGGAGGAAGAATAAGGAGGGGACTCCAAGGGAGCGGCGATCATTCCCAAGCCTGACCGAACCATCAGAAAGAATGGAAACCTAGGATAAAAAAATAAGTTCTGGGGCCCAAAGCTCTCAGGATGTCAGGGAGGGGAATTGTCGCTGGTGGGAAACTCTATATATTCAGGGACACTCACGGCCCATTGCTAAACCCCACATTTAAAAGAAAATATTAATAATAATTGCAATAATGATGATATTAAATAATAATAATAATAATTATATTTATATCCCGCCCTCGCCAGCCAAAGCTGGGCTCAGAGTGGCTAACAACAATAAAAGTAACACAGCATTCTAAAATCAATTCATTTTAAAATCAATTCAAAATCAAATTAATGGCAACCATTGGGCTCCTGTTGATGTTTTTTTAAAGCTGAAGCCGGGCTCAGAGGGGCTAACAGCAATAAAAGTAACACAGTTTACATAAAATCATAATCATTTAACTGAAATACATTCTAAAATCCATTCATTCTAAAATCAAGAGTCAAATTAATGGCAACCATTGGGCTACAGTTCTATGAGGATTACCAAAGGAGGGGGTCAGGCTGTGTCTTGGCCAAAGGCCCGACGGAACAGCTCCGTCTTGCAGGCCCTGCAGAAAGATGTCAAGTCCCGCAGGGCCCTAGTCTCTTGTGACAGAGCGTTCCACCAGATCGGGGCCACAACCGAAAAAGCCCTGGCTCTGGTTGAGGCCAGCCTAACCTCCCTGTGGTGCTGTGGGTGTTCTCCTCCTTGCCATTGTAACTGAAAATGTTCTCATGTTTTCTTTTAAATGCCAGGTTTAGCAAGGGGCTGCGAAACAACAGCAGGAAGAGTGCCCTGAGCACATACAGAGTTTCTCAGCACTGACAAAACAAAGCCTCCCTGGCGTCCTGAGAGCTTTCACAGCAAGCCTGAGCCCCTCAACTTGTTTATTTATTGTAAGCAATGACAAACCTAGAGGGCATCTTGCCAACAAAGGTCCGTATAGTTAAAGCTATGGTTTTCCCAGTAGTGATGTATGGAAGTGAGAGATGGACCATAAAGAAGGCCAAAGAATGGATGCTTTTGAATTCTGGTGCTGGAGGAGACTCTTGAGAGTCCCATGGACTGCAAAAAGAGCAAACCTCTCCATTCTGAAGGAAATCTGCCCTGAGTGCTCACTGGAAGGACAGATCCTGAAGCTGAGGCTAAAGACTTTGGCCACCTCATGAGAAGAGGAGACTCCCTGGAAAAGACCCTGATGTTGGGAAAGATGGAGGGCACAAGGAGAAGGGGACGACAGAGGACGAGATGGTGGGACAGTGTTTTTGAAGCTACCAGCATGAGTTTGACCAAACTGCGGGAGGCAGTGGAAGACAGGAGTGCCTGGTGTGCTCTGGTCCAGGGGGTCACAAAGAGGCAGACATGACTAAACGACTAAACAACAACAATATTTGTTTGGAAGCCGCCCAGAGTGGCTGGGGAAGCCCAGCCAGATGGGAAGGGTATTATTATTATTATTATTAGGCGAGAGGTGGCACTGAACTTTGGTGTCGTGGCAATTTTGGACCCCGAGGTCTGCCACTGACTTTGCACACAGTGGACAGGCAGCTATGTGACCATGATTCCAGCTCCAATGAAGAGGGAGTTGTCTCTCTCACACACATCGGTGGGTTATTTACTTATTGCATTTAAATCCCAAATTCTACCCAAGGAGCTCCATGGTTCTCCCCCTCCTCGTTTAATCCCCAGAACTCTGTGAGACAGGCTAGGCGGAGAGATGCAGTGACAAAGTCTCTCTCAGTGAGCTTCACACCCAAGCGGGGGATTTGAACCCTGGCTAACCAGGCCACAGTCCGAGACTCTAACCACTGTGCCACACTGCCGCTCAGAGGTACTACAATACCAGGTCCATGCACGGCGTGGACAGAGCAAGCCCCTATTTCATCTCCCAGCTCCCCAAACCGACGCAATAAATACGGTCCTGTTTTGGATACTGGATATTAAACTGAAAAGAACAGATTCTGCCAGCTTCTTGGAGGAAGAAGGGCACAAGTTTCTAGCTCTCATGCCCATTTGAAAACACACAACCCTCCACAAGGTTAAGGCAACCATTAAAGAAATATCCCAGTGCCTGAACTTTTTTTGTGTTTTAGCTTTCAAGATTCTAGTGGCTGTATTACGTACAAGATCCAAGGCCTGGTGGCTGTTTTGGATTCAAACGGCAGAAAAGCAATATCTTGTAGTGTTTCAGATGACAAGCGATTACGACTCCACACAAAAATCCTTTATTTCTGGAGACTTCCTTTGGTTCCAGATGCTGAATTTTTAACAATTCAATGGACCCCCTGCCCTAGGTAATCACCCCCAAAGCACCAATCCTTTTTGCATAAAAGTGGGGAGGGATTTTATTTTTCTTATTACATTTATATTGCTGCTTTTCTCCATGGACACAAAAGATGACATACAGGATTCTCCCCTTATTCCTGTGAATATAATTTGCTTTTAACTGTTTTTAATACTGCATTTCCGGCCCTGGGACCTGCTGGTGAAGGGCAGGTGAGAAATTTTGCTATTACTGTTGCTCATATTATTTAGCCTCACAACAATCCTGTGAGGTAGGCTTAGGCTGAGAGGCAGTGACTGACCCAAGTCACCCAGTGAACTTCGTGGCAGAGTGAGGATTTGAATTCTGGTCTCCAAGGTCCTAGTCAGATGATGACTGACCTGTTTGTAGCTGAGATACAAAGCTAATGACAACAGATGCTCTTAAAATGTCCTCAGCTATTTCTTGGTGGGGGTATTCAGTTCAACAATAACTGTACTGAAATGGGGCCACCTACCTCCCTGAACTGGGACGCGGGTGGCGCTGTGGTCTAAACCACAGAGCCAGGACGTGCTGATCAGAAGGTCGGCGGTTCGAATCCCCGTGACGGGGTGAGCTCCCGTTGCTCAGTCCCTGCTCCTGCCAACCTAGCAGTTTGAAAGCACGTCAAAGTGCAAGTAGATAAATAGGTACCACTCTGGCGGGAAGGTAAATGGTGTTTCCGTGCTCTGCTCTGGTTTTGCCAGAAGCGGCTTAGTCATGCTGGCCACAAGGCCCAGAAAAATTGACTGCGGACAAATGTCGGCTCCTTCGGCCAATAAAGCAAGATGAGCATCACAACCCTAGAGTCGTTTGCAACTGGACTTAACTATCAGGGGTCCCTTTACCTTTACCTTCCTGAAAGCTTTGCTACCGCCTCCTATTGAACCCTTTTCATTTTGCTCACTGAAATGCGTTTTGGCGCCTCTGCTCCAATTCACAAAACGGTTGCCAGAGTAGAACATCTCACTAACTTGGTATTTTTCTGTCTACATGAAGATTTTGCAAGAGCTACTTCAATATGGTTTCCTGATGGGTCTCATCTTTTTAGCCAACATGCTTTCACCCCTACCAAATCTCTGTGGCAGTGAGTTCCAAAGATCAATGACGTATTGGGAGAGCAATTTTTTTTTTTGTTCCTTTCTTAGAATTGTGTCAGTTTCGGTTCCTTTCTTAGAACTGTTTCAGTTTCAGTTGGAGAAGGAAACAGGGATGTGGAACACACAAAAACACTGCCATGAATTTTTCTAACGTGTTGATTGAAAAGATATATATCACTGGAATAATCTTTGGAACAGCCATGTAAGATAGGCTGCTCTTATCACATTATGGCAAAAACAGAAGCCTAACTTGAGGAAGCTTTTGCCAACTTAGTCCAGATGTTTTGAATTCCAATTCCCATCGTCCCCATCTAACAGAGAAAATTGCTTTAAAATTACCTGGGATATTTGTAGCCAAGGTAAGAGTGAAACTGGAGGCATGCCAGTTCACATGCTTCCAATTCAGTTTATACACTTCTACCAGGAACGAAGTGAGTATGGGATTGCAACCACAGCTCTCAACAGCAGCAAGGGCATCTGCTGGTCTGTGGCCAACATTTTGCAAAAGGAGGGACTGCAGGAGGCTCAGATCCAAGAAAGGCTCACAGCCTCACAAACGCCAAAGGTTAAGCATTTCCCGTCCGTACGCAAGGCAGTGCTCTGCTTCTGGCTCCTCGCCAAGCGCAATGCTTGAAATTAAATCTAGCTGTCAAGCGCTTCATCCGCAACCATGTAATTAACCTGTGTAGCTCGCCAACGCAGAGAGAGAAAACTTTAGAGGCTGCAAAACTGCTGCAGTTGCGCAAGGGAAGGTGATAACTGCACGGGACGCAGAATTGAACGCTCCGGGGCATTGTCAGACAACCTGACTCAGGAGTGCGCCTTTTTAAGTATTTTCAAGGCGCTCTGTTCCGAGGTGCCAATCATCTTTCGCAATGAAGCAGCAGAGAGAGTCTGTCAACTCTTTTTGAGCACGCCAGGGTGGTTCAGATCCCCAAATAGCCATGTGATGCTCACTTGGGGACACCTTGTCCCTGCTTCTCTCTGCCAATCACTCCCCCCCCCCCGCCGCCGCCTAAACCTGCCTCACAGGGTTGTTGTTGTGGGGATTAAACAGGAGGGGTGGGAACCATGCAAGCCATCTTGAATTCCCTAGAAAAGGAAGTGATACAGAAATGCAACAAATAAACAAATACAGGGGAGGGAAACAAATAAAGCCCAGCGCTCACAACACATCACAGGCAGAAGTGAAGCCCAAAGGCACTAAAGAAGGTTCAAAAGACAAAATTCCTGATATTGTCCTAAACTCCGGAAGGGGAGAAGATGGATTAAGTAGAGTGGATGAGGGGCTGGGATTTTGTTTCCATCTGAGGCAAGGCCAACTAGTTTTTGGCTTAGGGTGGTATTCCACCACTGCCACCACATATTTCTCTTGTCTCCATGTGGATTAGCTACAGCAACCATTTCTTCCACACACCTTTCTTGTTATTGGATTGGCAACATGATGGCTCAGTCACTAGAGCACACGGCTCTCAACCTCAGGGCTGTGGGTTCAAGCCCCACGTTGGGCAAAAAGATTCCTTGCATTGCAGTGTGCCAGATGGGACCCGCCCCCACCTGCTCACTCCTGGCATATCATCTATTCGAGATCAGAACTGATCTCCTCCAGAAGCTGGGTTCTGAGACTTCAGTTGCATCTGTTCCCAACTGGGCCCGTCCATTTCCTTAGTATCGAAGGGTAAGACTGCACCCAAGAGAAAAACCCAAGCCAACACCTGCGCAGTGTGCCTTCATGTTTGATTTACAACCAGCGAAAAACTGATTCGCGTTCTCTCAGCCTCCTTTCTACTTCCTTGTCCAGAGCTCGCAGCTCTCCCCCCCCCCATTTCCCTATTCCTCTCTCCCATCAAAAGTCAACCCCCCACTGCAGAAGCCCCACTCCGACCCACACAGAGAAAAGCTTAAACAACGACCACAACATTGCCAACAGCTTAGGCATGCCCCGCATGCACTGGGGGCTGGCTCCCTCGCCTCCCCTCAGAAGGGTTGCCACCTTTCCTCTCCTTTCAGCTCCACCTGCTCCTGTGCCTTTGACACCAGCAACCTGCCACACACCACGTGGGAGCAGGGCAACATTTCCTCCGTGTCACCCTGCCAGGAAAAGCTGCTCAACTCTGCGTGTCTGGCAGCTTTCTTTTAAATAAAATAAAATAAATAAAAAGCAGAGGCGCAGCACTGGTAAGAAAAATGTGGCAACCCTATTTCTACTCCCCACCCCAAAGATATCTCCCAAATCCCACCAACTCATTTCACCTGGCCCCATTTCTGGCCCTCCCCGCTTCTTGCCCCTCCCACCTCTTCCCCGCAACACACCTGGCCAGGTAGACAACCTCAGGTGCCTTCCTTACACCAGCAGGTCCTCTGACTTCCGGGTTGGAAGCCGCGCATGCGTCGAGCGCCCGCTTCCGCGCCCAGCCTCTCGCTCCGCCCCTCTCCCCTCCCGCTAATCGCTGCCGCAAAGGGTCCTGGGAAGTGTAGTCTTCTCTAATTGGCCGCCTCCCTTTCTTCACAGAGCCTGGCGTTCTGCGGAGAGGGGTGTCTGGGAATTGTAGTCCCTGACCATTATGAAAGGTTTCCCCCCCCCCGGACTTTAGTTCTGAGTTCCTCTGAGCACGTGGCGCTCTCTTTCCTTTTTTTTTTTTTGTATAATATTTTATTGAGTTTTACACAAAAAAGCAAACATTACAAAAGAAAAAAAAGACCATAGACAAAAATAGAAGAGAAAAAGAAAATTTTAGCATAAAAAAACTCACTTTCCAATTATAACCTTCAAAACCTTATTTTCCTTACTTCCACCCGCCTCCCGATCTTGTATTCTATGTAATAATTAGTTCAGCAAGATCATTCTTTATTCATTTTCATTCTTAGTCCCTCCCTTTGTACTCTTATTTAACTTAGTCACTAGAACCCCTTCTTTTCCTTTTCAATGTCCTCAACATTCAAAAATTTTACAATGTTTTTGTAGGTAGACTTTAAACTTCTTCCAGTCCCGTGGCGCTCTCTTTCCCTCCCAAAATGGGACAAAAATTTGGGTTGGTTATTTGATGGTGTTATAAGAGTTCTAAAGTCTCAAACATAGAAGCAATATTCATAAATACAGTGGACGAACATGATCAGTGCAGGAAGCATGGTTGCAACTCACAGCGCTGTGTGCGCGCACACACATGTGATTCGGCGCTTCTGCGCATGCGCAAAGCGCAATTCAGCCCTTCTGCGCATGCATATTAGCCAAAACCCGGTAGTAACCCATTCCAGTACTTCCAGGTTTTGGCGGGTCCGTAACCCAAAAAAACGCAAGCTGATGCGTCTGTAACCTGTACAGTGGTACCTCGGGTTAAGAACGTAATTCGTTCTGGAGGTCTGTTCTTAACCTGAAACTGTTCTTAACCTGAAGCACCACTTTAGCTAGTGGGGCCTCCCACTGCCTCTGCACAATTTCTGTTCTCATCCTGAAGCAACGTTCTTAACCTGAGGCACTATTTCTGGGTTAGCGGAGTCTGTAACCTGAACGGTATGTAACCTGAAGCGTATGTAACCTGAGGTACCACTGTATAACTGTACACACATATCTAAATATATATAAAATAAACCGTGCGGAGGTGTGGAGGTGTGGGGGAGGCTGAAATTGTCATTTTGGGGAAGGATCTCTACAATCAAAATGAATGTGCTCCCGAAGATATTATTTTTATTTCAGACTATCCCTGTAATCAAGGGGAATAAGATTTTTAAAGAGTGGCAGAGAGCGATCTCTAGATACATCTGGCAGGGCAAAAAACCGAGAATTAAATTTAAATTATTAACAGACTTAAAAGAAAGAGGAGGCTTTGCCCTACCAGATCTGAAACTGTATTATGAGGCATCATGTCTCTGCTGGGTGAAGGAGTGGATTAAGTTAGAGAATAACAAATTGTTGGACCTAGAGGGGTTCGATAACAAATTTGGATGGCATGCCTATCTATGGCAGGAGAAAAAGAGAGTCCATAAAGGCTTTGAGAACCACATCTTCCGAGGTCCCTTAATTGAGGTTTGGGATAGGTATAAAAATCTATTAGAACCTAGAACGCCACGTTGGCTATCACCTCTAGAAGTTATGAGCGTAAAGGGAACCAATATGAGAAGCAATTGGACAACATATGGCCAACTGTTACTTAAGGAAGGGGGAAAGTGGAAAATAAAACCGTATGAGCAGGTAAAAGAACATGTATACGATTGGCTGCACTACTTCCAAATAAATGAGATGTTTAAGAAAGACGGTAAAGAACGAGGCTTTGCGGATAAGGAATCGAATTTTCAAAGTGAGGTTATTGATAATGATGGCAAAAATTTATCTAAAATGTACAAACTGTTGTTATATTGGAATTTGGAAGACGAAGAAGTTAAGTCGGTGATGATCAGCTGGGCCAGGGATGTGGGTCATAATATACAATTCGAAGAGTGGGAGAAACTGTGGAATGAGAGATTAAAATTCACTGCTTGTATGATGTTCTATAGATGGTACATGACGCCGGTAAAACTGGCAAAAATGTACAAGACATGCAGTCGGTGCTGGAAATGCAGGGATAAAGAGGGTAGTTTCTTCCATTTGTGGTGGGACTGTAAGAAAGTGAAAGACTTCTGGGAGAAAATATACAATGAGTTAAAGAAGATTTTAAAATACACATTTACGAAAAAACCAGAAGTCTTTCTGTTGGGAATGGTAGGAAATGAGATAAAAAGGGAAGACTGCAAATTCTTTAGATACGCAATCACAGCCGCAAGAGTGTTACTGGCCCAGGGTTGGAAACAGCAAGAAATACCGACCATAGAAGAGTGGAGAATAAAACTGTTAGATTACGCAGAGCTAGACAAATTGACAGGGAAGATTAGATACTTAAGAGACCAAAAATTCATCGAGAACTGGGGGAAATTTGTGGAATATCTGGAATGTTTAAGTGAAGGACAGATGACGCTTAAGGGATTTAAAGAAGCACTGTAAGAAAAGTAAGAAGTATTGTCTAAAGGGAATAGGAAAAAAAAGAGATAAATAATGTCAATACAAATTGGAGAAATGTGTAATCAAATTACGACTATGAATGATTTACGGAACAGTTGAGGGAAGTCCAAAAGAGAAATAAGTAATGGAAAAGATGTGAAATTTATGCACGTTGTTTTGTTTTATTTGTGGATTAATAAAAATTATATGGAAAAAATAAAAAATAAACCGTGCGTTTGAAATAGTACAGGAGAGCAATCCTGAAGCCATTTTGACTCTCCCAATGACCTAAAATATTCCTCTACAGTAAGGGAGGCAAATGGGGAAAGCCTTCCCATTGCCATTTCCGCTTACAAATCCTGTTTTAAGGGCATATTTGTGTAAGAATAGGGTGGGCCTGTGACCTGGATTCAGGAGCTAAAGTATTAACCATCACCAAAGAATGGCCAGGCTGCACAGGTAATGCAATCAGCGACCATTATCAGGTATCCTGGCAGGCAGGATTTCTGCTGTAGACCGCCTCCTATAATGTACGTATGATGATTTTGGGGTGGTCTCTGGCTAAGGGGGTTGGGCAATGTGAAGTCTTTAAAGGTTCCTGCACACTTTTGTTCAGAGAGAAGGAGGGAAGGGAACTCTCTGTTGCAACAGAAAAATAAATATCTGCCTTGCTTTCCACTGCCTCCATCCATTCTTCTCTGACCGATCATGGACTCAAGAGTCCCATGGGGAGTTGGGCAAGCAAAACCCAAACCAAACCAATTCCCCCCCCCCCAATGGTTCTTGAACGTAATCTGCTCCTGGAGTCCATTCAACTCCCAAAACCGTTCAAAAACCAAGGCGCAGCTTCTGATTAGCTGCAGGAGCTTCCTGCATGCTCAAGCAGAAGCCGCGTTGGACATTCGGCTTCTGAAAAACGTTCGAAAACCGGAAGATTTCCAGGTTTTTGGTGTTTGGGAGCCAAAACGTTTGAGTACCAAGGCATTCAAGAACCAAGTTACGACTGTACAGTGGTACCTCGCAAGACGAATGCCTCGAAAGACGGAAAACTCGCAAAACGAAAGAGTTTTTCATTTTTTGAGTTGCTTCGCAAGACGGATTTCCCTATGGGCTTGCTTCGCAAGACGAAAACGTCTTGCAAGTTTGTTTCCTTTTTCTTAAAACTGTGCATTCACTTCGAGGAGCAACTCATAGCACGCAGTGTGGTAGCCTTTTTTGAGGTTTTTGAAGACTTTGGTGATTTTTGAAGCTTTTCCAAAGTTCGTGCTTCGCAAGACGAAAAAATCGCAAGACGAAAAAACTCGCGGAACGAATTAATTTCGTCTTGCGAGGCACCACTGTACCGCTTAATATGTTAAATATGTCCCAAAGCAGTGTACGGGAAACTGAAGCAACGAGACGCAACTTAGGACAAAATAATTGCATAAAGACACAGTTGCATATAAAAATGGTTACATAAATACAAAGTTACGAATATATGAAAATCGCTATCAATTCTTTTTCTTTCTGACACCCTCTTCCTCTCCAGGGTCCAAACAAACTCTCAGCTCACCCACAAAAGTCTCACACCTGGAAATAGTGAAGGTTACCCTAATCTCTCACTCTAGACATGCTTTTTATTGGGAGGTTGTAGCTGGGGTTTTTTTTTAGGAGCCTAAGGACAAAGTATTCCTAAGCATGTACAGAGTGCAGTTTTCCCTTCTGAGAGGAGCAGCTTGGTTTTTTTCAACTCAGTCTTGCAGCATTTTGCAAAGTACCCCTCTGTCAGAAGAGTACACCATTTATAGACAATAAGAAACACAGAGGAGATAAATAATGAAAACACAGTGAAACTTAATTTTTGCACATTTCATCAGTGAGGGGGTCTTATGTTTTTGGGTGTGAGGAATTCAAATCTGCTATTATTTTTGTGATTAGACAGCATTTAGCTTGACATTCGATGAAGAAGCACATAAACTGCTTTTGGGGAAAAATAATAATTGTAACTTCTGAAGTTGTTAGGGAATGCTAAATAATAATGAATAAGGATAAAATATAATAACTGCAAGTACTTGGCAATCACTTTTAATGATCTCTGTGCAATTTCCACTCATTTTACTTTCCAAGCAAAACTAAAGTATATTTAACCAAATATAAATTTAACCATATTTAACTATATTTACACTTTATTTAACCAAAATATCTTTTGAATTCTCTAGTTGCATCATAACTTTTCAGCACCCCTCTCAACGTGTCCCACCTCCCCATATTGGAAAGGGAAATGGCAGTGGAAAATGCGAGCCAACAATTTCTCTAACTTCATGAAACAGTTGACACTGTCTAAACTCCCTGCAAATGAATCGGGACTAATGCACAGATAGTGCACAGATTTGGTTGGAATGCCAGGAGGGGAAAAGGAAGAAGGAACTGTGATAGGAATTTTATGGTCTTAGATATATGGTAATGTTCATAAGTGTACCAACCAAGCACGTACATAGATCAGCACAGTAAGACCGACCAGGAACCATTTTGATTCCTAAACTGAGCAAATGTTTTCTCTGCAAGGTCAAAGAGGGAAACCTCCCATTGTATCTTTCCTCACAAATCCTGTCTTAAGGGCACATTCAAGATAGGAATAGGGTGTGAGCCTGTGACCTGGCCCAGGAACTAAGTATTTATCTCTACAAAAGACTGGCCAGGCTCCCCGGGCAATCCAATCAAGGAACCTGCCACAACAACAGGAGAAAAACAACATTCAAAATTTCTGTTTTAGACCGCCTTTTTTGTGATGTAGGTATGATGTATCTGAGGAGTGGTCTTAGGTGACACCCCTTCTGTGATGTATGTATGATGTTTCTGGGGGTGGTCTTGATCTACAGGGTGGCAATTTCAAAAGTCTTTATAAGGCCTTGCACGCCATTTTTCTGGGTCCTCCTCCTTTCCTGCATGTGAGGGGAGCACCCTGTTGCAACAGATCAATAAAGATCAAGCTTACTAGCTGCTTTGCTTCTCAATATTCTCTGGTTGGCCTCTGTTATTCTCTCCTACCAATAGGGAACCTATGTAAGGACTCTATGTGGGCCCTTGGATACCCCATAAGGGAAAAAAGGGCAATTTTTGTTTAAAACAGAACGAAACCCCAATTGTTACCTTTTTCTAGAGAACAGCAACTGTGGTGTTAATGAGGTTCCAAGGCAGCATGCAACATGGATTCCAAGGAATACTTCACAAGTAGTTTTCGTGTGGTCCGTCTCAGCCAGCTATAAGGCTGAAGAGGTCTAGATCCTCTGTGACAAGGAGCCGCTATGAAGAGAAAAAGCATGGAGCACGCAGCAGCAAACTTCTCTCCGAAGGATTGCACTAACCTACAGGACTGGGAGCTGCCCTTTATAGGGCCAGAACTGCAGAGGGAGGTGGTCTTAGAGGCAAAGGATGATGAGATTAAGGACAATGTGGGGCAGAAAAATGATTAAGTAGTGAGGGACATTCCTCAGCAGAAGGAATTGGGACGGGGAATTCCTGGGACACCCCAGTTGAGTGAATCAAAGACCATGCTCCCGGTGAAAATGGGATTAGGAAGGGGTTATCTCACTTCAAAGGGACGCGGGTGGCGCTGTGGGTTAAACCAGAGCCTAGGACTTGCCAATCGAATCCCCGCAACGGGGTGAGCTCCCGTTTCTCAGTCCCTGCTCCTGCCAACCTAGCAATTTGAAAGCCCATCAAAGTGCAAGTAGATAAATAGGTACCACTGCAGCGGGAAGGTAAACGGTGTTTCCGTGCACTGCTCTGGTTCGCCAGAAGGGGCTTAGTCATGCTGGCCACATGACCCAGAAGCTGTACGCCGGCTCCCTCAGCCAATAAAGCGAAATGAGCTCCGCAAGTCGGCCACGACTGGACCTAACGGTCAAGGGTCCCTTTGCCTTGACCTATCTCACTTCAATAAGGATCATTGTGCCTAAACACAAAAGGAGCTGTATTTGGGATTAATGCAATCTATGAGTAATGGGCCTCCGCCCTACAGAAGGACAACATGCTAAGAACTAAAGAACCCTTGATTAATTTAAGGAGGGTGTTGTTTTGTGTCAGCTTTGGTATTGATTTCTGGGATTGATTAGATCAGGGTTTAATTAGATTCTGCTTCTGGCTCATCTAACCTGATTTGTACCCAAGATCTGTTGCTGTCGCCTCTCACATCTAGCAGTCGGTCCTCTTTGTATCTCACATGCCGTATGTCACAAAGGTGACAGCTCAGTTTGAACAATGTACATGGAACTGGTTGTTGTGTTCACCGTTTCAAAACACTGGTTTGCCTTGACACCAATCCTCCCTTGTAGAGGAGCCCAGAGTGCTGTCACCCCTTAGCTAAAGACCCCCAAACACCTGTCAGTCAGCTAAATGTGTACATCTGCCTATACAGTGGTACCTCGCAAGACGAAAAGAATCTGTTCCGCGATTCTCTTCGTCTAGCGGTTTTTCGTCTTGCGAAGCAAGCCCATTGACGGCTTAGCGGATTAGCGCTATTAGCGGTTTAGCGGCTTTTAGCGGCTTATCGGCTTATCGGATAAGCGGCTTAGCGGCTTAGAAAAAGGGGGGGGGAGTCGGAAAAACTCGCAAGACATTTCGTCTTGCGAAGCAAGCCCCTAGGGAAATTCGTTTTGCGAAGCGCCTCCAAAACGGAAAACCCTTTCGTCTAGCGGGTTTTTCGTCTTGCGAGGCATTCGTCTTGCGGGGCACCACTGTACCTGTATTCAAGAGACTTGTGGTTCACAAAAATGACCTTTAGGTCCCTCCCAACTCTACAATTCTATGATTATACGATCTGCCACTAGGCATCTTGCCCAATGTCCACACACAGTGACACAAATCATTTGTGGTGCATTGGAAGCTTCACCAGAAGAAAAACACCAGCAGCTCTTTTCCAGTTCATATTTCATTTCAGGTCATTTCACTTTAAATTCGTATTCCACCTTTCTATATTGCTACACGCAAGGCGGTTGACAGCAACAAAATATACAGCAAAAAAACAAACGCTTTATAAGAATCTGATCCAATACAAAAAGTCGTAATGAAAACATAGCTTTAAAAGGGAATGGTTTTTAACAAATAAAGTAACATTCAATCTATTTGAATATAATACAGTGGCACCTCAGGTTAAGAAGGGACGCAGGTGGCGCTGTGGGTTAAACCACAGAGCCTAGGACTTGCCGATCAGAAGGTCGGCGGTTCGAATCCCCACGATGGGATGAGCGCCCATTGCTGAGTCCCTGCTCCCGCCAACCTAGCAGTTCGAAAGCACGTCAAAGTGCAAGTAGATAAATAGGTACCGCTCCGGCGGGAAGGTAAACGGTGTTTCCGTGCGCTGCTCTGGTTCGCCAGAAGCGGCTTGGTCATCCTGGCCACATGACCCGGAAGCTGTACGCCGGCTCCCTCGGCCAATAAAGCGAGATGAGCGCCGCAACCCCAGAGTCGGTCACGACTGGACCTAATGGCCAGGGGTCCCTTTACCTTTACCTTGGGTTAAGAACTTAATTCGTTCTGGTGGTACGTTCTTAACCTGAAACTGTTATTAACCTGAGGTACCACTTTAGCTAATTGAGCCTCCAGCTGCCGCTGCACGATTTCTGTTCTCATCCTGAAGCAAAGTTCCTAACCCGAGGTACTATTTCTGGGTTAGCGGAGTCTGTAACCTGAAGCTTCTGTAACCTGAAGCGTCTGTAACCCGAGGTACCACTGTAGTACCAAAAAAAATTTAACTATTGAAAAATATGGTTCTTATACTGGGTCGCCTCGAGGCGATTCTTACACACACTACAGGTGAGTAGGTGAGTGGCGATTGACACATCCACAGGGGCACAAACAGTTTCGCAAGCCTCTCCAAAGATGGGCTGCTAACCTTTTTCACCAGCTGGTCCTTCCAGACAGTCAGTAAAAACAGCCGCACGCAATGTGCCATTCACATATCTTGTTTTACGAGGGTTTTTGCATCTTCCAGGAATCCACAGCTGCACCGGGTAGTCTTTTCTTACCATATCATGTTTCGGAAAAGCTGACAATCTTCTTCCATATCCTCTCGGATGTCAGAAGACACTGGTGGTGGTGGGGTGCTCAGCAGCTGACTGGGGGGCAACCAGGGCTCGGAAAAGTCTGCCTGGCGACAGCGGACCCCGCAACTTTGTCCTGTGACTTCATCCTGACGGGGACGTACTGAAAAGATTTGGTGCTGGTGTGCACCTGTGGAGCATCTGCTGTGTTGCCAAGGCTGCCGGGAAGGTCCTTTTCTCCCGGGTCTCTGTGGGGCGGAGGATAAGTGACCTTTTTGCGGCGGCTGCTTCGGCTGTGCCAGGAAGCCCAGTAGCTGAGGCTCTGGCCTTGCTTATCCAGCAGGCTGCTGCCCACCTTCCACCTCTGCCATGTCCTTTGGATCTGGGACTGGACCTGGAGGGAGAAGAAAGAAAATTGGGGGTGATTGGTGGTGCCACAGCAGCCTATCTAGGACCATCAGAAGCCAATAGAGTGGTACAGTGGTGCCCCGCAAGACGAAATTATTCCGTTCCGCGAGTCTCTTCGTCTTGCGGCTTTTTCGTCTTGCGAAGCAAGCCCATTAGTGGCTTAGCGGATTAGCGCTATTAGCAGCTTAGCGGATCAGCTGATAAGCGGCTTAGAATAAGAGGGGGAAGGGGAAAAAACCCCGCAGGAACTCGCAAGACATTTTCGTCTTGCGAAGCAAGCCCATAGGAAATTTGTTTTGCGAAGCACCTCCAAAACGGAAAACCCTTTCGTCTAGCGGGTTTTCCGTCTTGCGAGGCATTCGTCTTGCGGGGCACCACTGTACTTCGGGTTACCTACGCTTCAGGTTACAGGCTCCACTAACCCAAAAATAGTGCTTCAGGTTAAGAACTTTGCTTCAGGATGAGAACAGAAATCATGCTCTGGCGGTGCGGTGGCAGCAGGAGGCCCCATTAGCTAAAGCGGTGCTTCAGGTTAAGAACAGTTTCAGGTTAAGAATGGACCTCCGGAACGAATTAAGTACTTAACCCGAGGTACCACTGTAGAAAAAAGACAGTCACAGAACCGAGAAATTGCACAAAACAAATGAAATACTGTGAAACGAGAAGTAATTGACTGGAAATATTATCTTATAGGGGACACGGCTGGCGCTGTAGGTTAAACCACAGAGCCTAGGGCTTGCTGATCAGAAGGTCGGTGGTTCGAATCCCCGTGACGGGGTGAGCTCCCATTGTTCGGTCCCAGCTCCTGCCAACCTAGCAGAGAAGAATGGCAGATTCCGAAATGGCAAAAATGATTGGAAGAATTAGAAATGAGGAAGACCAAAACTTTAATAGGGAATGGGGAAAATTTACAATTTATCTTAAAAACCATTGTAAACAGTTAAACAGTTAAACCCGTTAGTAGGATTGGAATAGCACTTGTAGTTTAATGGTGAATTTTGGATCTCTTTTACGGAGATGTAGAGGTTTGGATTATTATAAAAGATGCAGGAGGAAATGACTAACAATAGGACCCACGAAGTGGAGGAGGGAAGTCCAAGAGATTTTTGGGAATCTTACTTCTATGTTGTATGTTGCATATGTGATTGTAAAACTTTAATTTAAAAAACCAAATACCGTATTTTTCGCTCTATAAGATGCACCAGACCACAAGACGCACCTAGTTTTTGGAGGAGGAAAACAAGAAAAAAAATATTCTGAATCCCAGAAGCCAGAACAGCAAGAGGGATCGCTGCGCAGTGAAAGCAGCAATCCCTCTTGCTGTTCTGGCTTCTGGGATAGCTGCGCAGCCTGCATTCACTCCATAAGACGTGCACACATTTCCCCTTACTTTTTAGGAGGGAAAAAGGAAGTCTTATAGAGCAAAAAATATGGTAAATAATTTTTTTTTTTAATTAAAGCCATCCAAATTGGTGGACATTACTCTAACCACGACACAGCGCTGCCTTAGAATTCAGGGGAGAGGGTGCCTCTGAGCACATGCTTAGCCCAGGAGTTTGTGACCATTACCAGGAACAAGCTTAGTAGTCCAAGTTTGCACAAAAAACCACTCCCGGACTTTGAGCCAGCCAGCTCTACACTTGCACAAGGAGGAGCAGAATGCCTTTTCGATGACCTACCTCTTTATTGACAAAGCAGTAGAGGACGCTCACCAGCAGGCCCTGAAAGATTAATAATAATTTTATTATTTTTTTAAAAATGTGACAGGACAGAGGACTGATAACACGCTGCAAACTTATAATTGCAGCAGGCTGAAAAGTCAGGTAAGTAAAGGTAAAGGGACCTCTGACCATTAGGTCCAGTCGTGGCTGACTCTGGGGTTGCGGTGCTCATCTCGCTTTATTGGCCGAGGGAGCCGGCGTACAGCTTCCGGGTCATGTGACCAGCATGACTAAGCCGCTTCTGGCGAACCAGAGCAGCGCATGGAAACGCCGTTTACCTTCCCGCTGGAGCGGTACCTATTTATCTACTTGCACTTTGACGTGCTTTTGAACTGCTAGGTCGGCAGGAGCAGGGACCGAGCAACAGGAGCTCACCCCGTCGCGGGGATTCGAACCGCCGACCTTCTGATCGGCAAGTCCTAGGCTCTGTGGTTTAACCCACGGCGCCACCTGCTTCCCATTGAAAAGTTGGGTGCACATGCTCTAAATGATAAGAACAAGGATATCAAAGATCTACCCAGTACCTGTAAGGAGTTGAGCAACAACTCAAAGAAGAATTTGACGTAGCGCAAGGTGCCCTGGGCATGTTCCTCAGTGACCAGCACAAATACCACCTCATGAATCCCCAGCAGCGGGATGAGGGTCAGTGTTGACTTGGCTAACCTAAAAAGAAGCGAAGAAATGGAGTGAGTTTCTGGGCATGTGCGAAGCAGAGAACTAAGAGGCTTTGCCACATTGGTCACGCACGCTGTAAATATCCCCTCAAAAATCCACAGTGGATTGTGTTGCGCTGCACACACCTATGGAAGCCATTTTGTGACATGCCTCACCCTCGCGGCAGCCATTTTGTGGCTGGCCCCCATGACACTATCTCATATCCCGAATTTGTGCTCACTAGCCAAAGCAAGGGTTGGGGAAAGAAGCAGGGAAGCTTTGCTCCAAAGGTTGCAAAGTATTTATCTGGATGTAGCTCTCTTGCTTTTGTTCTTTTTTGAAGGAAGTTCTACAAGTAAAGCTTGAATTCAACTTATGGGCCTGGGCAATGTGTTATTCCAAAAGGAGTCATTTTTTTATTCCAGTTGCATCATGCTGTGCATTGTTAATAAGCCATGGGTGGAATAAGCCATGGGTGGAATGGGTGCATGCTCTAGTTATCTCTTGCCTGGACTACTGCAATGCGCTCTACGTGGGGCTGCCTTTGAAGGTGACCCGGAAACTACAACTAATCCAGAATGCGGCAGCTAGACTGGTGACTGGGAGCGGCCGCCAAGACCATATAACACCGGTCTTGAAAGACCTACATTGGCTCCCAGTACATTTCCGAGCACAATTCAAAGTGTTGGTGCTGACCTTTAAAGCCCTAAACAGCCTCGGCTCAGTATATCTGAAGGAGCATCTCCACCCCCATCGTTCTGCCCAGACACTGAGATCCAGCACTGAGGGCCTTCTGGCGGTTCCCTTGCTGCGAGAAGCAAAGCTACAGGGAACCAGGCAGAGGGCCTTCTTGGTAGTGGCACCCGCCCTGTGGAATTCCCTCCCAGCAGATGTCAAAGAGAACAACAACTACCTCAGGTTAAGTACTTAATTCATTCCGGAGGTCCGTACTTAACCTGAAACTGTTCTCAACCTGAAGCACCACTTTAGCTAATGGGGCCTCCTGCTGCCACCGCGCCGCTGGAGCACGATTTCTGTTCTCATCCTGAAGCAAAGTTCTTAACCTGAAGCACTATTTCTGGGTTAGCGGAGTCTGTAATCTGAAGTGTATGTAACCTGAAGCATATGTAACCTGAGGTACCTTGCTGGTACCACTGTACCAGACTTTTAGAAGACATCTGAAGGCAGCCCTGTTTAGGGAAGCTTTTAATGTTTAATAGACTATTGTATTTTAGTGTTCTGTTGGAAGCCGCCCAGAGTGGCTGGGGAAACCCAGCCAGATGGGTGGGGTATAAATAATAAATAAATATATTATTATTATTATTATTATTATTATTATTATTATTATTAACAGATAGTTCAAGAAGTCAACTCTTTCTACAAAATGCCTGATTCGGTGACGGGCAATCTCTTGCCTTTCGACTGCCCCAGCGATTTCTCACCTACCTGAATTTGTAATCTGTGTAACGCATCTGTTGCGCCCGGAGTTTGGAGACCACGATCTTGATGATACGTATGAAGATCACAAAGTTGACCTGGAAAATGGGAAAGAAGGAAAGGGGTCTGATTGGCAGTAACCCCTTCAATCCAGCCGTGTCACCCCTCTGATGTCTGCCACCGATGTCATCGATGCCACAGGCACATCGACATTAGACAATGGGCACGTCCTCAAAAATTGTTTTTTAGCCTGCGTGTTCCTTCATTGGGGCTGGGGGTTTAAGAACCACATGACATTCCCTCTGTTCTGTTCATATATCTGATGTCCCAGGGCAAAAAACCCCAACGTTTCTCCTATGCTAGTACAGTGGTACCTTCGGTTAAGAACTTAATTCATTCTGGAGGTCCGTTCTTAACCTGAAACTGTTCTTAACCTGAGGTACCATTTTAGCTAATGGGGCCTCCCGCTGCTGCCGTGCCATCGGAGCACAATTTCTGTTCTCATCCTGAAGCAAAGTTCTTAACCCAAGGTAATACTTCTGGGTTAGCAGAGTCTGTAACTTGAAGCGTCTGTAACCCGAGGTACCACTGTAGTGCAAAAAGGATATTTGATACACTCACATGACACTTCCTCCTTAATATGTGTTTGGATTGCTTGCCTCGTATCAGATTTCCGCTGCTTTTCCCCCTTGAACAGTGCACAAAATGGGGTGTTTTCAAGGGACGCGTGGAAACGCCCAGTGGTACCTCAGGCTAAGAACTTAATTCATTCTGGAGGTCCGTTCTTAACCTGAAACTGTTCTTAACCTGAAGACCACTTTAGCTAATGGGGCCTCCCGCTGCCGCCGCACCACCAGAGCATGATTTCTGTTCTCATCCTGAAGCAAAGTTCTTAACCTGAGGTACTATTTCTGGGTTAGCGGAGTCTGTAACCTGAAGCGTCTGTAACCTGAGGTACCACTGTAAATCCTTCTAACCTACTGAGAGGCACCAATGCTCTGAAAGCGTATAAGGCAGTTTCTCTGTTCCTTGGCAACTTACAAAGATTGCTAGCAGAATCGGGCAACGGATGATCCACCAATAGCCCATGTTGTCGTTTCTCTCCCAGCATCTGTAGAAGGAGGTAGGGAGCAATTAAAAAGGGGTCAGCAGGTCGAAGGAGGGATGACAACCCCCGTCTACCATTTACAGTGCTACAATTCCCAGTACCCTTAACAAACTACGTCTCCCAGGATTCTTTGGATGAAGCCAAGTGCCTTAAATCACAGCCTTGTGAAGTTGGAAAGGGACCATGAGGGTCATGTTGTCCAACCTCCTGCAATTCCAGAAGCTATTGCCCAGCGTGGGATTCAAACCCACAACCCTGGGATTAAAAGTCTCCTGCTCTACCGACTGAGCTGGGCTTTAAATGGGGGTTGTCTTACAACAATAACCCAGCTATTGTCCATGGTGGGTGGTTCTGATTGGGACTGGCAAGGCAGAAGACAGGGAGCCCAACGTTAGGTGGAGCCAGAGAGACAATGGCAGGTGGAACCTTGGTCTAAGAGGATGGTCTGAAGGTGCCTGGGACCCTCAACTTGCTGAGGCTAAGCAAGCTGGGGTTGGGGTCAGTGCCTAGATCATCACCATCATCATCATCATCATCATTATTATTTGTGAAAATCTTATTTCCCCCCCAGCCCCAAAGAGCAGCGTACAGGCTGCGCAGAACCTCTCCCTGCTGGAGGGGTTGCGCGCGGCTATGGCACAAGTTTTGGCTTCCTCTTTAGCCCCACACAACCTCTCCCTGCCGGGAGGGGCTGCGCAGGGCTAAAGAAGCCATAGCCACGTGCAGCCTCTCCCTGCCGGAGGGGCTGCGCGCTGCTATCCCTGAAGCCTGGAGAGCGAGAGGGGTCGGTGCGCACCGACCACTCTCGCTCTCCAGGCTTCAGCGAAAGCAATGCAAAGCCTGTGGAGCGCGGAGGGAGCGCACCCTCTGCGCTTCAGAGGCTTCGTGTTGCTATCGCTGAAGCCAAGGAGCCTGCATTCACTCCATAGGACGCACACACATTTCCCCTCAATTTTTGTGTCCTATAGAGTGAAAAATATGGTAGATAAATAGGTACTGCTCCGGCGGGAAGGTAAACAGCGTTTCCATGCGCTGCTCTGGTTCGCCAGAAGCGGCTTAGTCATGCTGGCCACATGACCCAGAAGCTGTACGCCGGCTCCCTCGGCCAGTAAAGCGAGATGAGCGCCACAACCCCAGAGTCGGCCATGACTGGACCTAGTGGTCAGGGGTCCCTTTACCTTTAAGTCGTTGACAGCAATTTTATACCACCCTTTTTCCAAGGAGTTTACAGAACAAGCACAGCTTTCCTCTCCCTCCCCCTGTTTTACCCTCTGACAATCCTGTAAACTGGTTTCGACCGTTGAAGTTCCACTAGGAAGTCTGGCATGATAAATACAGTAGCCACTACTCTAGAAGTGCAACCTAAGCTGTTTTATAACCCTAAGAAAAATATACATCAGATGTGAAGTAGAAGATTTTTTTGGCCCAGGTACTTACTCATTGTTTTCATAGAAGTATCTCACAATCACCCAAGGGATGACAAAAAGGATTGGTGCCCCTGCAAGAGACATAATTAAGAAGACTCAACTAACGTATCTGGATAATGGGTACAATTGCCTTCTACCTCTCATGATTCCCTTTCGTTTTACAGGTAGCTTTGAGCACTGTTGCCTCCATTACTGAGCATCCCAGCCACAGAATTAAGCTCTCCCGCAATGTTCGCAACCACCAACGTTCTCCCAATGTCTCTTTTCTCGTCAGGACTTCGTGCTGGGCAGCTAACTCACCCCATCCGATGAGCAGGTAGCCTGAGAAATAGCTTTCTTCCGAAAAGGCCATTGGTCCTAGTAGGTTGTGTAGATAGAGGCCTTCTACCAGGAGCCAGTAGTAGTTTGCACAGACGCAGTATTGGGTTAAGATCTGTGCCAGCCGGCAGCCGACCACAGCCTGAAAAGGAAGAGGAGAATCTGAACGCTCGTTTTTTTGGTCCGGAGCTCTAGTGGGAGCTGGCCGATTCGCACCAAAGCTGGACATTTTGGGATGCAATCAGAAGCCCGAAATAGCTTCTGTAATTATCAGGGACTGAGAAAAGCAATGACAAACCTAGACAGCATATTAAAAAGCAGAGACATCACCTTGCCAACAAAGGTCCGTATAGTTAAAGCTATGGTTTTCCCAGTAGTGATGCATGGAAGTGAGAGCTGGACCATAAAGAAGGCTGATCGCCAAAGAATGGATGCTTTTGAATTCTGGTGCTGGAGGAGACTCTTGAGAGTCCCATGGACTGCAAGAAGATCAAACCTCTCCATTCTGAAGGAAATCAGCCCTGAGTGCTCACTGGAAGGACAGATCGTGAAGCTGAGGCTCCAAGACTTTGGCCACCTCATGAGAGGAGAAGACTCCCTGGAAAAGACCCTGATGTTGGGAAAGACGGAGGGCACAAAGAGAAGGGGACGACAGAGGACAAGATGGCTGGATAGTGTTCTTGAAGATACCAATGTGAGTTTGATAGAACTACGGGAGGCAATGGAAGACAGGAGTGCCTGGCATGCTCTGGTCCAGGGGGTCATGAAGAGTCGGACACAACTAAATGACTAAACAACAAGAAGAGCAGAGGAGGAATGGTGGAGACCCCATCCTGACCCTTCCAGGAAGAGGAAGACAGTTTAGATTTACAACAGGGGTTTGAGGGAGGTCACAGCTCAGAGGCAGATGAGGTGGAAAGTTGGGAGATAATGAGAGAGGAGGAAGAGGAAGTGTCTTTAGAAAGCATTCCAGACTTCCTCCCTCTCCCAGAACCCAGCGAGCCTTGAAAGTAGGAGAGAAAAGAGCTCAAAGGCAGAGGGGCACTTATCAGCACCCATAGGGGAGACGATGAGACTGACGATTGAGGAAGTGGGAGAGGCGAGGGGTGGAGAATCACCTGGGACAACACCATTATCCAAGGGGCTGGGTTCTATAAACTCTCTCTGTAAATACTGAATAAAAAGCAGACGGTAAGGAACATGAGACTAGGGCCCTTCAGGATTTGACCTCCTTCTGGCGGGCCTGTAAGACAGAGCTATTCTGCCTGGCCTTTAATTTGAATTCAGCCTGATCTTTTATTTCCCTTCTCTTCCTTCCCCCTCCCCTTTTATGAAGATCATGCGCTCTGAGACCCCACAGCTAATTCTCCCCTGGCCTCCTCGCTGGCCCAAGTAGGACCAATTCAGCCAGCTAGCCCTGGGAATTATCTTATTTCCCCTAGATTGATTTTTGAGTTTTATTGTTATTCATGTTTTTATACTATATTTTATGCTGCTTTTATAATTAAGTGTTTTAAATTTGTTGTTAGCCGCCCTGAGCCCGGTTTTTGAACTGGGAAGGGTGGGGTATAAATAAAAATTGATATTATTATTATTATTATTATTATTATTATTATTATTATTTCATTGTCTTTCTCCGTTCCTGGGCAACTGGCCATGGGAGTCGCTGGCAGCGGCCTGACAGTAATTCTGGGATGTCCCACTTAAATTGGGACAGTTGAGAGGCACGCAATGGCCGATTTAGTCCAGCATCCAATTCTCACAAACAGATGCCCGGGATAAAACTATCAGCAGGATCTATGCGCCCTCTCCCCTCCCTCGATTTCCAGCAACCGCCTTCTGCAGGAGTAAGTTCCATAGTTTATGGAACATCTCCACCTCCATCATTCTGCCCGGACACTGAGGTCCAGCTCCGACCACCTTCTGGTGGTTCCCTCGCTGCGAGAAGCCAAGCTACAGGGAACCAGGCAGAGGGCCTTCTCGGTAGTGGCACCTGCCTTGTGGAACGCCCTCCCACCAGATGTCAAAAAGAAAAATAACTACCAGACTGTTAGAAGACATCTGAAGGCAGCCCTGTTTAGGGAAGCTTTTAATGTTTAATAGGTTATTGTATTTTAATATTCTGTTGGGAGCCGCCCAGAGTGGCTGGGGAAACCCAGCCAGATGGGTGAGGTATAAATAAATTATTATTATTATTATTATTATTATTATTATTATTATTATTATGCCTTGCTTGAAGAATTAATTTCTTTTGTCTGTCCAGGATCTCCCAACACTACGCCCACGCTCCCCCTCTGATCCCGGCTGGAGCCCTCCCACCTACCCTCCCTCAAACTGCAATTGCAATGATACCTGTCCCAGAGGAAGGTGCGAGAGGTCCCCTTCGTCCTGGAAGTCCTTGGGGAAGTGCAGCTGCAGGAAGGTGTCTCGGGTGAGGATGGAGACGGCCCGCAGCATGAAGGATGCGAAGAGATTCATGTGGATGTAATTGCGGATGCAACGGAGTTTCCTGGAAGTGGGCAGAGAACAATGGGCAGGGAGAACTCAGTTGTGCCCCATATCTGCACCTCGAGCCAGGATGCAAGACGGCTAGACAGGGTTTTAACGGAAACCAAAGCTAATTCTTGCACTAGTTGTTTTTGTTTTATTCATACAGTGGTACCTCGGGTTAAGTACTTAATTCGTTCCAGAGGTCTGTTCTTAACCTGAAACTGTTCTTAACCTGAAGCACCACTTTAGCTAATGGGGCCTCCTGCTGCCGCCGCGCCGCCGGAGCACGATTTCTGTTCTCATCCTGAAGCAAAGTTCTTTACCTGAAGCACTATTTCTGGGTTAGCGGAGTCTGTAACCTGAAGTGTATGTAACCTGAGGTACCACTGGAATAATAAATTTTATTTATACCCTGCCCTCCCCAGCCAAGACCTGTCTCAGGGTGGCTAACAACCAGTAATAAAAACAAGTTGATTAAAATACAACTTAAAAAATAAGATTAAAATACAACATTAAAACATTAAGATGCAGTCTCTTCACAGGAGAAGAAAGGAAAAAAGAAAGGGGGGGAATCAAGTTGATTGCCAAAACAAACAAGATGAATTTAAACAGGGAGAAATGTAAAGTATTGCACTTGGGCAAAAAAAATGAGAGGCACAAATACAAGATGGGTGACACCTGGCTTGAGAGCAGTACATGTGAAAAGGATCTAGGAGTCTTGGTTGACCACAAACTTGACATGAGCCAACAGTGTGACGCGGCAGCTAAAAAAGCCAATGCAATTCTGGGCTGCATCAATAGGAGTATAGCATCTAGATCAAGGGAAGTAATAGTGCCACTGTATTCTGCTCTGGTCAGACCTCACCTAGAGTTCTGTGTCCAGTTCTGGGCACCTCAGTTCAAGAAGGACACTGACAAACTGGAACGTGTCCAGAGGAGGGCAACCAAAATGGTCAAAGGCCTGGAAACGATGCCTTATGAGGAACGGCTAAGGGAGCTGGGCATGTTTAGCCTGGAGAAGAGGAGGTTAAGGGGTGATATGATAGCCATGTTCAAATATATAAAAGGATGTCACATAGAGGAGGGAGAAAGGTTGTTTTCTGCTGCTCCAGAGAAGCGGACACGGAGCAATGGTTCCAAACTACAAGAAAGAAGATTCCACCTAAACATTAGGAAGAACTTCCTGACAGTAAGAGCTGTTCAACAGTGGAATTTGCTGCCAAGGAGT
Organism: Podarcis gaigeae; assembly: GCF_964106915.1. Classification (NCBI taxonomy): domain Eukaryota; kingdom Metazoa; phylum Chordata; class Lepidosauria; order Squamata; family Lacertidae; genus Podarcis; species Podarcis gaigeae. Next base: position 83,994,834 of record NC_139684.1, read on the forward strand.
GTGGTGGAGTCTCCTTCTTTGGAGGTCTTTAAGCAGAGGCTTGACAACCATATGTCAGGAGTGCTCTGATGGTGTTTCCTGCTTGGCAGGGGGTTGGACTCGATGGCCCTTGTGGTCTCTTCCAACTCTATGATTCTATGAGTCTGGGCAGTGTGTATGGAGGTCCTGGGTTGCCAAGACGACAGGAAACGGCCTGGCTGATGTGGTCCAAAGGAAAGCAGAGCAATATGTTTGGCACCAGCTTGGCTGCAGGAGTTACCAAACAAACCCCTGTGTTGCAGAGAGAACATCAGCAATGTCTAGGCAACACGATGACCATGTATATACGCATAGACAATCTTTATAGAATTCTTTCAAACCATAACAAGTCCAAAATGGAATCTTTAGCCTCAAAGTCTCTGAAAATCTTTAAATGAAGCGAGGTACCAGACTTTGAACGATGAAAGACAAGCTGTGAAGCTTTGTGTATTCTGCAAATATGATGTTTGACACTGAATAGTGATTCCGGATATTGACTACTGTTTTGTAGAATTCTTTGCCAGCCCGTATAGAATTGCTTCATAAAACCATCTTATATCAAATGAATGTATGTAAATGAAAATATCAAATGCTGTGGAACAGTGCTCATATAATAATATAGTCACATACATTCGATATAAGGTGGGTTTATGAACCCCACACATCCCATCCTTGCACTAGTGTTTACTGAACCACACCAAAGTGCATTGATGTGCACTGTGTGGTTAACTTTTTAATAGTCAGCAGGGGGAGCTGTTGCACTACTCTGCTCTAAGGGACATCCCTTAATGCATGGGTAGGCAAACTAAGGCCCGGGGGCCAGATCCAGCCCAATCGTATTCTAAATGCAGCCCGCAGACGGTCCGGGAATCAGCATGTTTTTACATGAGTAGAATGTGTCCTTTTCTTTCAAATGCATCTCTGGGTTATTTGTGGGGCCTGCCTAGTGTTTTTACATGAGTAGAATGTGTGCTTTTATTTAAAATGCATCTCTGGGATCAGAAGGTCGGCGGTTCGAATCCCCGCAACAGAGTGAGCTCCCGTTGCTCAGTCCCAGCTCCTGCCAACCTAGCAGTTCAAAAGCACGTCAAAGTGCAAGTAGATAAATAGGTACCACTCCAGCGGGAAGGTAAACGGCGTTTCCGTGCCCTGCACTGGTTCACTAGAAACGGCTTAGTCATGCTGGCCACATGACTCGGAAGCTGTCTGTGGACAAACACCGGCTCCCTCGGCCAGTAAAGCGAGATGAGTGCCACAACCCCAGAGTTGTTCACGATTGGACCTAATGGTCAGGGGTACCTTTACACCTGGTCTTTTTACGTGAGTAGAATGTGTCCTTTTATTTAAAATGCATCTGGGCATAGAAATTCATTCATTTTTTCCCCTCTTCAAAATATAGTCCGGCCCCCCACAAGGTCTGAGGGACAGTGGACTGGCCCCCTGCTGAAAAAGTTTGCTGACCCCTGCCTTAGTGGAAGCCTCTCTTGGCAGGTGTGATTAATCAAACCACACACCCACATCTTTAAATACCTCTCGTTTTTCCTGCGTGCTACCTGGGGGATGGCAGTGCCCCTTGTCGTCTTTCTCAATACCTGAAAGCTGCCAAGAGGATGAAGGCCGCAAGCAGAGCCACCAACGAAAGGGAGTATCCCACTGTGTACATCAGTCGGAACTGCTCCAGAATCCACAAATGTTTCTGGGGAGAAACAGGAACACAGCTGGAATACACCTCAGCGGAAAAGGGCACCTCCACCACAGGTTGAAAGTGACACAGGAAAAGCAATACTATTAATAGGCTAATCAGCAAAAGGTCTGGGAGGAAAGAGTGTTTAAAGTGTTGGTGCTGACCTTGAAAGCCCTAAACGGCCTCAAAGACCCAGTATACCTGAAGGAGCATCTCCACCCCCATCGTTCCACCTGGACACTGAGGTCCAGCTCCGAGGGCCTTCTGGCAGTTCCATCCCTGCAAGAAGTGAGGTTACAGGGTGGCATATGAAGGTGATGGACTATATGGGATTGGCAGAAATGACTGGCAGAATCCGAGACCAGGGAGAAGAGTCGGCGGAAGAAGATTGGAAGAAATTTAAAGACTATTTACAGAAATATTGCAAAATTAATGAACGTTAGAATGATGTTGGATAGAAATTAAGTGGCTTCCAGCTGTAATGCTTAAGAGAATATGAAAAAAAAAGGTTTAGAAATAGGTAAAAATTTAATGGTAAGGATTTGCTGAACTAACAATCTGAATTGGAATACAAAAAAGGGAGGTATGAGGAGGTCTGGGAAATAAAGGAAAATAAGTAATGGAAACTCTGTGTGTTTTTAATTATTTTTATTTTTGTAATTTTTGTATTTTTTCTTTTTCTTTTTCATTGTATTATTATTGAAAATCTTAATAAATATTCTATATATATAAAAAAAGAAGAAGTGAGATTGCAGGGAGCCAGGCAGAGGGCCTTCTCGGTGGTGGCACCCGCCCTGTGGAACACCCTCCCACCAGATTTCAAGGAAATAAACAACTACAGTCATACCTCGGGTTACAGACACTTCAGGTTGCGTTTTTTTGGGTTACGGACCGCCGAAACCCGGAAGTACCGGAACGAGTTACTTCCGGGTTTCAGCAGTCACGCATGCGCAGAAACGCCGCATCGCAACCCACGCATGCGCAGACGCACCACTGCGGGTTGCGGATGTGAATCCTGCATGGATCACATTCGCAACCCGAGCGTCCACTGTTTCTGGCTTTTAGAAGACATCTGAAGGCAGCCTTGTTTAGGGAAGTTTCCATGTTTGATGTGTTATTGTGTTTTTAATATCCTGTTGGAAGCCGCCCAGAGTGGCTGGGGAAACCCAGCCAGATGGCCGGGGTGTAAACAAACAAACAAGCAATTCTTCTTCTTCTTCTTATTCTTCTTCTTATTATTATTATTATTAACCAGAACCAGTGCAGCGCACGGAAACGCCGTTTACCTTCCCGCCGGAGCGGTACCTATTTATCTACTTGGACTTTGAGGTGCTTTCGAACTGCTAGGTTGGCAGGAGCAGGGACCGAGCAATGGGAGCTCACCCCGTCGCGGGGATTTGAACCGCCAACCTTCTGATCGGTAAATCCTAGGCTCTGTGGTTTAACCCACAGAGCCACCCGCATCCCACAGCGCCATCCACGTCCTTTCCCTTAAAGGTAAAGGTACCTCTGCCCGTACGGGCCAGTCTTGACAGACTCTAGGGTTGTGCACTCATCTCACTCTAGAGGCCGGGAGCCAGCGCTGTCCGCAGACACTTCCGGGTCACGTGGCCAGCGTGACAAAGCTCCTCTGGCGAGCCAGCACAGCACACGGAAACGCCGTTTACCTTCCTGCCAGAGCGGTACCTATTTATCTACTTTGACGTGCTTTCGAACTGCTAGGTTGGCAGGAGCAGGGACCGAGCAACAGGAGCTCACCCCGTTGTGGGGATTCGAACCACCGACCTTCTGACCGGCAAGTCCTAGGCTCTGTGGTTTAACCCACAGCGCCACCCGCGTCCTTTCCCTTAGGACATCACTATTTTCATCGGAGGAATGTTGGAGGGTATGGAGTTATGCGACCCTCAAGCCAAGGAGATAAGTAACTGTACAATCTTTAGAAGACATCTGACGGCAGCCCTGTATAGGGAAGGTTTAAATGTTTAACGTTTTATTATGTTGGAAGCCACCCAGAGTGGCTGGAGCAACCCAGTCACATGGGCAGGCTATTACCATTATTATTATTATTATTATTATTATTATTATTATTGACATCCCTATTTTCATCAGAGAAATATCAGAGGGTATGCTTCTGCATCCAAAAAGCCTAGAGTTTGCCCAGAGTTACCTCCAATTTGATGGCAAAATGATTCTCAAAATCCTGATATGTGCCATTATTCATTTGCAAAAGGGAAAAAGATCCGTCCAGCGATTCAAGGCTTTTTAGCTAATTGAATATCTACCTTTTCTCGGTGCAGCAGGTACATGGAAATACGTTATCGTGTAAATCAAAACCTCAGTGCAGCTGCCTTTTTTTGAGGTGGGGATGAAAGTGGAAGATCACTGAGAGTTTAATGGATGAAAACTGATGCCGTTTGTTAGAAGGAAAGGCATATTTAATTCCTTCTTTCCTCTTCTCCCAATTTTCTACTATGGTCAAACACCAGACCCCCAACAGAATTACATTTTATACTGCAATCTGGAAAAAAACACCAGTGGATTAAATTTTGCCTGCGTCACGCATAATTTGATAACTTTAGTCAATTAATCTTTTTAAAGGTTTTTTTAAAAAATTAACACAGTTTTAAGGGTATGAAACAATCCCTTCCTCATCTTGTACAGGAGACAAATGAACTCTCAAGTAATATATTATTATATTACAGTGGTGCCTCGCAAGACGAAAAGAATCCGTTCCACGAGTCTCTTCGTCTAGCGGTTTTTTCGTCTTGCGAAGCAAGCCCATTGACGGCTTAGCGGCTTAGCGCTATTAGCGCTATTAGCGGCTTTTAGCGGCTTATTGGCTTAGCGGATAAGCAGATAAGTGGCTTAGCGGCTTAGAAAAAGGGGGGGGAGGGAAAAAAACCTGCAGGAACTTGCAATACATTTTCGTCTTGCGAAGCAAGCCCATAGGAAATTCGTTTTGCGAAGCACCTCCAAAACGGAAAACCCTTTCGTCTAGCGGGTTTTCCGTCTTGCGAGGCATTCGTCTTGCGGGGCACCACTGTATATTATATTATATTATATTATATTATATTATATTATATTATATTATATTAATAATAATAATTTATTTATACCCCGCCCATCTGGCTGGGTCTCCCCAGCCACTCTGGGCAGCTTTCAACAAAATATTAAAATACAGTGGTCTGTTAAACATTAAAAGCTTCCCTAAACTATATTATATTATATTATATTATATTATATTATATTATATTATATTATATTAATTATATTACACACACACACACACACACACACCAAAAGCATTAATCTGTCCGTATAACTCATCATCATCAAAATTCAAGTCCACAATATTCACAGCATCCAGAAAGTTTTGTACACTGGTAGGAGATATCTTTAGTTAAGTTTTTGTCGATTAATCTACTCGTGAGATGGATTATGGCTTGCAGCAGCCCTCAGTAGCAATGCTATCCAAAGACTGAACATTTTTGGACATGTCCCAAGGTGAAAGACTTCTGGGAAAAGATTTATAATGAATTGAAAAAAATGTTGAAATATACATTTATAAAGAAACCAGAGGCCTTTCTTCTTGGAATAACAGGTTTGGAATTGCCCAAGAAAGATGTTAAATTATTTTTGTATGCCACAACTGCTGCTCGTATTTTGTTAGCTAAAAAGTGGAAAACCCAAGAATTACCAACAATAGAAGAATGGCAGATGAAGATGATGGATTTTTCGGAGCTAGCCGACCTAACCTGAAGAGTCCGCGACCAGAAGGAGGAGGAGTATCAGGAAGAGTGGAATAAATTTAATGATTATTTAGTTAAATTTGTTAAGTTAAAGTAACGGAAAACAGCTTGCAGATACTTAATGGGCTTCGGATTTTCTTTATGTTAAGTGATGAATTAATATGTTTAATTCCATAAGATGAAGATCTAAGGATGTTTAAGTTAAATCTCATAAAAATTGGGATTTGGAAAACCATTAAAAGGACATGCAATGAAATTCAACCAAGGGGAAGCGAGGAAGTCACTTAACAAAGTTAAGAACTGTAATTTTGAATAAGGCTATGATTTATGTTTGTCTGTTTTGTGTGTTTGTTTGTTTATAATATTGTGAAAAAAAAATTTTGGGGGGGGGGAAACCAAAGACTGAACATTTAAAGCACAAACGCATTAAATATGGATTAAGAATTCAGAGCGACTCTTATTAAGGAAGGTCTCTTCTTTCCCTCCTCCCTGCTTTTCAGATGTGGAGTTTGTGGTGCAATGAGTTTACCTGGAAGGGGAGCTCTTTGTCGACGGCTTCGCACTGAGAGTGATCTCGCCATGGGTGGCCTGACTCATCAACCACCCATTGTCCGTCTGGGCCGCATTTCTGGAACACAAAGCCACCTCGAACTGCAGAGGACGTTTTGGGGAAGGAAGAAGAGGCAGCAAGAAGATACAGATGGTTTGATTATAATAATAAAAATACGAATACAGTGGTGCCTCGCAAGACGAAATTAATTCGTTCCGCAAGTTTTTTCTTCTTGCGAGTTTTTCGTCTTGTGAAGCACGGTTTCCCATAGGAATGCATTGAAAATCAATCCATGCGTTCCTATGGAGACCGTCCGGGGACAGAGGGGAAGGCGCGCGGCCCCGGACCTGTTTAAAGCAAGGGGCGGCAGGGAGAAGATTGCTTCTCCCCGTTGCTTGCCCTGCAATCTCCGGGGACAGAGGGGAAGGCGCGGACCTGTTTTAAAGCAAGGGAAGGGGCAGCGGGGAGAATCGCTTCTCCCCGTTGCCGCCCCTTGGTTCAAAAGGGGTCCGGGGAGAGAGGGGAAGGCGCGCGCACCTTCCCCTCTGTCCCCGGAGATTGCGGGGCTGGCAACGGGGAGAAGCGGTCTTCTCCCCGCCGCCCCTTGCTTCAAAAGAGGTCCGGGGACAGCGGGGAAGACGCGCTGCGCTTCCCCGCTATCCCCGGAGCTTGCGGGGCAAGCTTCATTTTGCGAAGCAAGCCCATAGGGAGATGCATCTTGCGAAGCGTCTAAGAAAACGAAAAACTCCTTCGTCTAGCGAGTTTTTCGTCTTCCGAGGCGTTCGTCTTGTGGGGCACCACTGTAACGTATATCCATGACAATACAATTTGATTTAATAGTTGTATTCCATTCTGCTGTGCTCAGAAGAATCATTGGTGCTGACATTTAAAGCCCTAAACGGCCCCAAAGGCCCAGTATACCTGAAGGAGCGTCTCCACCTCCATCATTCAGCCCAGACACCGAGGTCCAGCTCTGAGGGCCTTCTGGCGGTTCCTTCCCTGCGAGAAGCAAAGCTACAGGGAACCAGGCAGAGAGGGCCTTCTCGGTGGTGGTGCCCGCCCCGTGGAACACCCTACCACCAGATGTCAAGGAAATAAAAAACTACAGTCGTACCTTGGTTCTCGAACGCCTTGGTACTTGTACACTTTGGCTCTCAAAAGCCGAAAACATGGAAGTAAGTGTTCCGGTTTTCGAACGTTCTTTGGAAGCCAAATGTCCGACACGGCTTCCAATTGGGTGCAGGAAGCTCCTGCAGCCAATCAGAAGTCGCACCTTGGTTTTCGAACAGTTCCGGGAGTCAAACAGACCCCCAGAACGGATTAAGTTCGACAGCCAGGGTACCACTGTATCTGACTTTTAGAAGACATCTGAAGGCAACCCTGTTTTTAATGTTCAATGTTTCATCGTGTTTTTAATATTCTGTTGGGAGCCGACCAGAGATGTCTGAGGTATGTATGTATGTATGTATGTATGTATGTATAAATAAATAAATAAATAAATAAATAAATAAATGTTGTTGCTGCTGTTGCTGTTGCTGTTTGCTGTTGTTGTTGTTGCTGTTGTTATATAGAATCATAGAATTGGAAGGGAACCAGTCTGGGGGCCCAGACTTAACAACAACAACAACAACAACAACAACAACAACAAATTTATTTATACCCCACTCTCTCCAGCCAAGACCGGGCTCAGGGTGGCTAACACCCGATATAAAAACAAATTGATTGAAATACAACTTAAAAACAAGATTAAAATACAACATTAAAACATTAAAATGCAGCCTCATTTCAATGGAAACTCAAATCAAAAACTTTTTTGGGGATGAAAACGTCAAGTCTTCACCAAGGCTAACTATCCAGACTGGTCCTACATGGGCCAGAAAAAAGCCAGGGAAGTCCCCAAATAGGAGTTCCATCACAGGAGGAGAAAGGAAAAAGGAACAGGGGGAAGGAATCAAATTGATTCCAAGACTTAAAAGATGAATGAACCGTATTGGGTGCCTTTGCATCTAGAATCATAGACTCATAGAGTTGGAAGAGACCACAAGGGCCATCGAGTCCAACCCCCTGCCAAGCAGGAACCATCAGAGCACTCCTGACATATGGTTGTCAAGCCTCTGCTTAAAGACCTCCAAAGAAGGAGACTCCACCACACTCCTGGGCAGCAAATTCCACTGTCAAACAGCTCTTACTGTCAGGAAGTTCTTCCTAATGTTTAGGTGGAATCTTCTTTCTTGTAGTTTGGAACCATTGCTCCGTGTCCACGTCTCTGGAGCAGCAGAAAACAACCTTTCTCCCTCCTCTATGTGAAATCCTTTTATATATTTGAACATGGCTATCATATCACCCCTTAACCTCCTCTTCTCCAGGCTAAACATGCCCAGCTCCCTTAGCCGTTCCTCATAAGACATCGTTTCCAGGCCTTTGACCATTTTGGTTGCCCTCCTCTGGACACGTTCCAATTTGTCAGTGTCCTTCTTGAACTGTGGTGTCCAGAACTGAACACAGTACTCCAGGTGAGGTCTGACCAGAGCAGAATACAGTGGCACTATTACTTCCCTTGATCTAGATGCTATACTCCTATTGATGCAGCCCAGAATTGCATTGGCTTTTTTAGCTACTTACCTTGCTGGTGCCAAGGCAGGTACCAGGGGCAAGGGACCTTGGCAGAGGTGTTCGGAAGAGCATCGCCCCAGCAGGCGTACATGTCAAATGTACGGTTGCACACCAGACCTGGAAGAAGGGCAGAGCAAAGGGGGAGGAGGTCGTTCAACGCTTTTGAAAGGGGGATTAAGCCAAGGGACAGAGCAACAGCAGGAAGAAGGGGATCTCTCAATGACTGCTGGTCATGGTGGCATAATAGAGCTTCTGCCTTCAGGAGAAGTCTACCTTCCGAATGTCAGTTGTTGGGGAGCCATGTATGTGAACATTAACAAGTAAATCAGGTATCGGAAAACACCCAACCTATACACTTTGAAATGTGTTTGTGAGAGGGGGTCGGGGGAAAGGGTTTTTTGTTTGTTTGTTTCTTGTTGTTTTTGGTTTATATTATGTATTCCGTGTTTTTTATTTTGTGTTTTTGTGTCGCGAACCGCCCCGGAATTGACGGATGAAGGGCGTTAACGCAAATTTAGTAAGCAAACGAAACAGAAATAAATAAAGTGAAACGCCATTCTCGGGAAAAGTTGGGCAAATTTCGGCGTACTGGCCAAACAGCCTTGCACAAGAAATTTCACTTGCAAGATACCGCTTCTTGGTGACATTTGAACTTAAAAAATTATGGATTCCTGGAGAAGGCAGGATGAAAGAGAGGGAGGGTGGGAGGCTGGGCAAGTTGGGACATTTCAAAGCTGTGCCTATTATTGGAGATTCAATCACATGTTGTCAAATTCAGGTTGCATGATCAGATTGTATCTCATCAGCTTTGATCATGCAACACCTTTCATCAGCAACCTTGGATAACAGATCCTTTTCTCCCCCCGCCCCCCACAACAGACTTTTTGCAATACGGAAAATGAATGAACTGGAAAGCGTGGGTATGATAGGAATTTTATGGTCTTAGATATATGGAAATGTTCATAAATGTACCAACCAAGCACATCCATAGATCAGCACAGGAAGACCGACCTGGAACCATTTTGATTCCTAAACTGAGCAAATGTTTTCTCTGCAAGGTCAAAGTGGGAAACCTCCCCATTGTCTCTTTCCTCACAAATCCTGTCTTAAGGGCACATTTAAGATATGTATAGGGTGTGAGCCTGTGACCTGGCCCAGGAAATAAGTATTTATCACTACAAAAGACTGGCCAGGCTTCCCAGGCAATCCAATCAAGGAACCTGCCAGACAGGAGATAAGCAACAACAGGAGAAAAACAATATTCAAATTTCTGTTTTAGATTGCCTTTTCTGTGATGTAGGTGTGATGTATCTGAGGGGGGTCTTAGGTTACACCCCTTCTGTGATGTATGTATGATGTTTCTGGGGATGGTCTTGATCTACAGGGTGGCAATTTCAGAAGTCTTTATAAGGCCTTGCGCGCCATTTTTCTGGGTCCCTTCTCTCTCCTGCATGTGAGGGGAGCACCCTGTTGCAACAGATCAATAAAGATCAGGCTTACTAGCTGCTTTGCTTTTCAATATTCTCTGGTTGGCCTCTGTTATCTTCTCCTACCAATAGGGAACCTATGTAAGGACTCTTTATGGGCTCTTGGATACCCCATAAGGGAAAAGGGCAATTTTTATTTACAACATGGGACAGCAATTACTTGACGCAACGCTGTTTAACCTCTCTGCAGACACTGTGCAAACAAACAAGGATAGATGCTCAATAAAGCAGTGGTTTGGAAGAGATTTCATTATACTGCTAAGAGCATAAGAAAAACTCCGTTGGATCGGGCCAAAGGGGAAGAAGATCCCATGCTCTCTCTCTCACTTGTGGGACGCGGGTCCTCCAGGATCTTGCGATAGCAGGCTACCTGGTACTGCTGCCACGCCTCAAACATCTCTTTGGCTGAGTTTTCGGTGGAGCTTGCCTGCGACAGGGGAGGGAAATGAAACAACAACAACAGGTACATATCAGCTAGTCACCTAAAGGTTTTGTCCAGAGGACATAGCTCTTCCAAAAGTTGCCTGATGTTTAGTTAGATTACTTAAAGGTAAAGGTAAAGGGACCCCTGACCATTAGGTCCAGTCGTGGCCGACTCTGGGGTTGCGGCGCTCATCTCGCTTTAATGGCCGAGGGAGCCGGCGTACAGCTTCCGGGTCATGTGGCCAGCAGGACTAAGCCGCTTCTGGCAAACCAGAGCAGCGCATGGAAACACCATTTACCTTCCTGCTGGAGCGGTACCTATTTATCTACTTGCACTTTGACGTGCTTTCAAACTGCTAGGTTGGCAGGAGCAGGGACCGACCAAAGGAGCTCACCCCGTCGCGGGGATTCGAACCACCGACCTTCTGATTGGCAAGTCCTGGGCTCTGTGGTTTAACCCACAGCCCCACCCGCGTCCCTTCCCAGAGTACATAGCTCTTCCCAAAGTTGCCTGATGTTTACTTAGGTTAGTTGCCCACTTATTATTATTATTATTATTATTGCAAGCCTTGCACCTGAGCCTTGAAATTGCAGCCTGGTCCACAGAAAGCAAGCAGAGAAAGCAATTTCTATCGCTTCATCACCACACCAAAGAAAAAGCTTTGCTTGCATTTTTGCGTGTCAGGCCACTGAACAGCAGCAGGACGTATATTTATTTTGCTTAGTGTGTACTTTACCTGCAGGTTCATTCCCCCACCTTGCCCCTCTCATTTAAAAAAAATAAATTGAGGGCTTTGGGGCGGGGGGGGGCTGCCTGTGCTTTATTAGGTTTTGTTTCTGTTTTACCTGTTGTTTGGGTTGGTGCCACCTTCCTGCTGTGATTTGGGTGATTCTGTGGGGCCCATGTTTCTTAGATTCCCAAAGTTGCTCCAAAGCCCGAAAGAATTAGGCAACCCTCCCAACTCTACGATCAGTGCCGGATTTACGTAGAAGCTAAACAAGCTATAGCTTAGGGCCCCACTCTCTTGGGGGCCCAAAAAAAATTTAAAGAGGGAAAAAACCCTGGATGTACATTTCCAAAATATAAGATAAAAAAGAAATAAAATAAAACCTACATACAGCAACGGTGTTTTGTGTTGTGTAGGTTCCTATGATGTAAGTCATGGGCCCCGCCTGATAGCCTGCTCCCTAAAATGTCACGGGTTTGCTCCGTTCCCTATATAGGGTGCCTACATTCTGCATGGACTGATTGTGTTATGTACTGAAGTTCTCACCCTGGGCCAGCAGGGGGATACTGTAGATAGTTTTCACTCAGGTCCACATATGCAAATAAGGGATTGAAAGTGACGTTCAGTGATTGGATAGTTATAGAAAATGGTTACTGTTGCGTTCTAGTGGAGCTCTGTATAAGCAGGTTGGCTGAACCCTTCAGTTCAGTTCTGTTCTGGCCTGTGAATAAACAAGAGCTGTTTGAAAAATCGCTGAGTCATCTGATATGTTCACCCACAACTTAATATGTTGCATGGCAACATGCACAAATGGCTTTAGATACCCATTAGGCCCATAAATTACCCTGTACAGTGGTACCTCTGGTTGCGAACGGGATCTGTTCTGGAGGCCCGTTCGCAACATGAATAGAACGCAACCCATGCCTGTGTGTCGTGATTCGCCACTTCTGCGCATGCGCGTGAAGTCATTTTATGCGCATGCGCAAGCAGTGAAACCCGGAAGTAACCTTTTCCAATACCTCCGGGTCGCTGCGGGATGCAACCTGAAAAAACATATCAGAAAGCAAATGTAACATGAGGTATGACTGTACTGTAGCATATATTCAACACAAAAAACAGTGGCCATTTGTTGTTGACAAAGGACAGCTGGACATCTAAAGGGGCTCAAGGAAGCCAGACTCCACCAGGGCCAGGGCCTTTTCAGTGATGGCTCCGACCTGGTGGAATGCTTTGTCCTACAAGACTAGGGCCCTGCAGGACTGCCTGGCTTTCAATTTGAATTAGCCTGATCCTCTATTCCCTTTCCCCCTGTCCTCTTCTATGAAGAAACCCTTTCTGGGACCCCACATTTAAATTCTTCCCTGGTCTCCTTGCTGGCCCTAGTAGGACCAACTTGGCCAGTTAGCCCTGGTGATCATTTGATGTCTACTGACGGGTTTTTTGTTTTGTACCCCCCCCCATGACCCCTGAATTTTTGAATTTTATTGATATTGATGCTGCGTTTTATGCTGTATTTTATGCTGTTTTATAGTCGCATTTTAATCAATGTTTTATATTTGCTGTGAGCCACCCTGAGCCCGGTTTTTAAACCGGGAAGGGCAGGGTATAAATAAAAATTTATTATTATTATTTATTATTACCTTCAGTAGCTTAGGGCCTCATCAAACCTAAATTTGGCCCTGTCTATGATACAGTCATACCTCAGTTTACAGATGCTTACAGATGCATTTTTTGGAGTTACGGACCCGCCGAAACCCAGAAGTACCGGAACAGGGTTACTTCTGGGTTTTGGCGGTCGCGCATGTGCAAAAGTGCTAAATCGCGCTTTGCGCATGCGCAGAAGCACCGAATCACAACCTGTGCATGTGCAGACGCACCGCTGAGGGTTGCGAATGTGCATCCCCGCACGGATTATGTTCGCAACCCGAGTGTCGGCTGTTTTAGGATGCGGGTGAGACCCTGCTCCTCGCCCCCAGCCTCACCTCCGCGTTCTTTTGGAGCAAGACAAGCCAAAGGAAGAGATTAAGGGATCCCTGCATGCTTCGGCTGAGGAACAGACACGAGGCCAGTGACGGACATCCATCTCAGGCTCCTCTGGCTAGCAGCCTTCTGCAGTAGAAGTCCGCCTCCATCCACACTGGACCCACGTTCGGTGGAAGAGTTCTGGGGGTGAAATAATAATAATAATAATAATAATAATAATAATAATAATTTATTTATATTCCATCCATCTGACTAGGTTTCCCCAGCCACCCTGGGCTGCTTTCAACAGAATATTAAAATAAAATAGTCTATTAAACATTTTACGTTCTTCTCTGTAGAACTACTAAGCTCCATGTTCCTTGTAAGGGTTTCTTACCTGAAATTAAAAGTCAATTAAAAAAAACATTTAAAAGAGAAAAACCACAGAGCCTTTCCTGACAGCTCCGATTTCTAGATGAGATTCAACTGCATACTGGCAAATTCGGGATGCTCAATCCACATTGACGTGGAGCTCTTGCTCAACAAACAGACTCCCTCCAAATATTTTTTGTGGCGAGGTAAGCGACAAGGACCCCTTCATGGATCACTGCCTTGCCGTGGTGAAGGGGCTTGAATAACTCAGAGAAGCTATGAGCTATGCCGAGCAGGGCCACCCAAGATGGATAGGTCATAGTGGAGAGTTTTGACCAAACGTGATCCACCTGGAGGAGGAACCGGCAAGCCACTCCAGTATCCCTGCCAAGAAAACTCCATGGACAAAGACAACAGGCATATAAAAGTTATGACGCTGGAAGATGAGCCCCTCAGGTCGGAAGGCGTCCAACATGCTACTGGGGAAGAGCGGAGGGCAAGTACAAGTAGATCCAGAGCTGATGAAGTGGCTGATCCTGAAGCTGAGGCTCCAGTACTTTGGCCACCTCATGAGAAGAAAAGACTCCCTCGAAAAGACCCTGATGTTGGGAACGATGGAGGGCACAAGGAGAAGGGGACGACACAGGACGAGATGGTTGGACAGAGTTCTCAAAGCTGTGAACATGAGTTTGACCAAACTGCGGGAGGCAGTGGAAGACAGGAGTGCCTGGCGTGCTCTGGTCCATGGGGTCATGAAGAGTCGGACACGACTAAACGACTAAACAACAACACAACAAGCGACAAGGAAATGCACCAGAAAGTGTGGGATGATGCTTGCTTGACTCAGCTTTGTCTAACCTCCCTGCAAACAGATCAGAATAAATGAGTCACCTGGAATTTAACCGACACTCCCCTGTTGGGCAGAGGTTTATGCAGGCTGCTATTGCCAGTTCCCAAAATCTGGGCTCCTTTTGGGTCCTTTTCTGCAGCTAATCCACTTCCCTCCAGCCCGAGTCCCCTTGCCCCTATATTCCTAGGCCACAGAGGGATGTTCAAAACTAAGTGCCCTAAAAATAGGCTCTAGACTTCTCATTCTGTCAGCTGCTGTTCCGGAAGGTTCTCACGGGAACCCGCCAAAAGTGTGTTCTTAGTGAGATGCCTTGAGAGACCGACTCCCTCCAACCAGTTGCTCTCCGCCAGCTTTGGCTGTGTGCTGTGGTCCCAAGCAGCCAAAAGCAGGCTGGAGAAGGCTGCTCTAACCACTGGGCCGCACTCCGCTTTTCCTCCCTCCTTTTGCTTTTCAGGATGCGAAAGAAGCCCTCAGGCATTTATCCACAAGCTGTCAGTGTCTTGTTTCCGCGCTCAGCGATGTTTACTTGGCTAAAAGCTGTCAGGAGGAAGTAAAAATTGGAAATCGATGCTCACTTCTCCGCAATGCACTTTAAAACAGGAGGGGGCCGGTCTCATCCGGCTGGGCACATTAGGGGCACAGGAGCAGGACAGAGGAAACAGGGAAGGGACAACAAGGCAGGTCGTGTGTCGTCTTCTCCCCGTAATTCCAAACAGAGCAAGTTCAAGACATTTTGCTCCCTGAAGCAAAGGGCAAGTTGACATTCCAGTTTCATGTACAGAAGCTGATTTGACTGGAAACTGAATCTTATTTGGCCACCGATATCAGAGCCATGATCACTGCAGATGGTGACAGCAGCCACGAAATTAAAAGACGCCTGCTTCTTGGGAGAAAAGCAATGACAAACCTAGACAGCATCTTAAAAAGCAGAGACATCACCTTGCCAACAAAGGTCCATATAGTTAAAGCTATGGTTTTCCCAGCAGTGATGTATGGAATTGAGAGCTGGACCATCAAGAAGGCTGATTGCCAAAGAATTGATGCTTTTGAATTATGGTGCTGGAGGAGACCCTTGAAAGTCCCATGGACTGCAAGAAGATCAAACCGATCCATTCTGAAGGAAATCAGCCCTGAGTGCTCACTGGAAGGACAGATCCTGAAGCTGAGGCTCCAATACTTTGGCCACCTCATGAGAAGAGAAGACTCCCTGGAAAAGACCCTGATGTTGGGAAAGATGGAGGGCACAAGGAGAAGGGGGCGACAGAGGACAAGATGGCTGGACAGTGTCCTCGAAGCTACCAGCAAGAGTTTGACCAAACTGCGGGAGGCAGTGGAAGACAGGAGGGCCTGGCGTGCTCTGGTCCAGGGGGTCACGAAGAGTCGGACACGACTAAACAACAACCAGAGCTGTGCCATCTTTCAATGCCTCACTGTTTGTCCCTGGCACCTGCGGAGACTGCCTTACTCTCATACCCTCCAAGTGTCCCTATTTTCCAGGGACAGTCCCGCAATTACAGAAGCCATGCCAATTTCTGATTTGACCCCAGGATGTCCCGCTTTTCCTTTTCTTGCTCCCCTCCATGTCTTGGAGAACAAGTAGTGTGTCTGTGCATAGGTGTAAAAAAAATGAGAGTCCTGTTTATCCTGAAAACTAAACACCTGTGGCAAATGAAGGAATTGGTGAGGATGGCGTACGAATTTTGTAATTTTGAAGGAAAATGTCACCAATCCACGATAAATGATTTCATTGCAATGTTTCAGCAGCCAGCCATTTCTTGTGGACTGTTTATTATCGTCAATGGAGCCTTATACTGCAATCCCAAGCAATTTTACTCAGAAGTAAGTCCCACTAGGTTCAATAAGATTTTACTCGCTGGTATGGTCCTGATCATTCCCTCAGTTTCTTCTTCTTCTTCTTCTTCTTCTTCTTCTTCTTCTTCTTCTTCTTCTTCTTCTTCCCCACCTTTTTCATGACAGGGACTCAAGGCAGCTTACCCCTAAAATTTTATTTCATTCCATTTATCTGTTGACGGTCTTGTACACGTTCCCTTCCTTCACACATTTTTTTTCTTTACAATGACCCTGTGAGGTAGGCTTGGCAGAGAAGTTGCCATTGTTGACTGATGTAGATGTGTCATAGCTGTAACATTTGCCTTTTTTTAAGGGAGATTCCCTTATTCCGAATAATAATAATAATAATTTTTATTTATACCCCGCCCTCCCCAGCCAAGGCCGGGCTCAGGGTGGCTAACAAGCAATAATAAAAACAAGTTGAATGAATACAAGTTGAAAACAAGATTAAAATACAACAATTAAAATACTGAAACATTAAAATATTAAAATGCAGCCTCATCACAGGTGGAGAAAGGAAAAAGAAAAAAGGAATAGGATTCCTCGCAAGTAAAGAGAAAAGTTGACAGCTGTGAGATGTGTGCATTTGACATCTATGTGTGCAGGAGATGAAAAGGCGGGAGAAGCTTCCAGATGCAGAGATGTCACACCCTGTCTTTCTCTGATGAAAATGTTGTTGTTGTTGTTTAGTCGTTTAGTCGTGTCCGACTCTTTGTGACCCCCTGGACCAGAGCACGCCAGGCACTCCTGTCTTCCACTGCCTCCCGCAGTTTAGTCAAACTCATGCTGGTAGCTTCAAGAACACTGTCCCACCATCTTGTCCTCTGTCGTCCATTCTCCTTGTGCCCTCCATCTTTCCCAACATCAGGGTCTTTTCCAGGGAGTCTTCTCTTCTCATGAGGTGGCCAAAGTCTTGGAGCCTCAGCTACAGGATCTGTCCTGCCAGTGAGCACTCAGGGCTGATTTCCTCAAGAATGGAGAGGTTTGATCTTCTTGCAGTCCATGGGACTCTCAAGAGTCTCCTCCAGCACCAGAATTCAAAAGCATCCATTCTTCGGCGATCAGCCTTCTTTAGGGTCCAGCTCTCACTTCCATACATCACTACTGGCAAAACCATCGCTTTAACTATATGGACCTTTGTTGGCAAGGTGATGTCTCTGCTTTTTAAGATTCTGTCTAGGTTTGTTATTGTTTTTCTTCCAAGAAGCAGGCGTCTTTGAATTTCGTGGCTGCTGTTACCATCTGCAGTGATCATGGAGCCCAAGAAAGTAAAATCTCTCATTGCCTCCATTTCTTCCCTTCTATTCTCCATCAGGAAACTTCGGAGGTCAAACTCTCTTGTCCCAAACCAGGACTTTGCCACAGACCTCCTCTTCCCTCTTCCCTCATCCTTCTCTCTCCCTTCCCGCTCCCTAGGCTTCTGACGCAGACCTGGTCTGTCTGCTCCTCCTCATGTATAAACTAAATAAAAATACCTTTTTATTTGATTAAAAGAAGGAGAGACGGCCTGGCCAGACACCAGGATATTATAAGGATCAGAAACAGCCCTGTGCCCTTTCTTTTACATGGAGATAATCTGCAGAACCAAATAGAAGGAAGGGAAATGATCCTGTGTGTCCTCAGCAGTTTTACTCAGGAGCAAGCCTTAGCTTGCGAGAAAATTTGGCGTATTTTCAGCCTTAAGCACACACCGCTGCTCCCCTCGCACAGGGTTGCCAACTCTTTTTCCTTATTCCTGCTCCTCTGCCTTTAATAGCAGTTGGCTTCACAAAGATATTCTTTGATGGGAATGCTTTTCTTCATTCTGTGAAAAGCTACTTCTTCATTTATTCATTGTCAGTTATTCAGAGATTCAGTGCAGGTCATATGGAGGGGTGGCTTCTGTTATCCTGAGCACATCGTGGGCCATCTCATAAAAATATAATGAAATGACAACTCCCTCAGAATCTCTCTCTCTCTCTCTCTCTCTCTCTATATATATATTTATGAATGTAGTGGGTGGAGATATGTGGGTCATTCAAAATGAACGCACATGACAAAGAATATTTTTATAATATACTGATATAAAACAGCTACTTAATGTTTACAAAAAACAAAACAAAGGCAGAAAAGAGACAAGAAAAAGGAAGACCAAAGAGGAAAGAGAAAAAAAGAGAAAGAGAAAAAGATTTCCAGCTCTCTGTCCTGCAGCTAAATATAGTATTCAGTCCATAAGATCCATCCATTCTACCTTCTATAAACCAGTATTTTTCTCATCTTCATTTTCTCCTTCACACAAAAAGTCCACAAGAAATTTCCAATCCTTAATAAATGTCAGTAATAATTTTTCTCCAATTAAACACCTAAACTTTGCCATCTCAGCCAAGTCCCTTTTATATTCTATGAAAAGCTTCCACTGTTCGTTATACTGTCAGAACCAGCTGCTGTTAAAGGCATTTCCCATATATTAATTTTAAAAAATAAATAAAAGTTGTGGCCTTCCCTTTGACACCCCCACCCAAAAACCGCCTTGGTTGCCCCTTCAATAATGAGAAGCCCCACAGAAATCAACAGGACTTATTTCCAAATTCTAGGATCAAAGTCAGGGTCATAGCAAAGATTCCATTACTGTATTGTGTTCCAATTGATCCTTGCAGCTTTTTCATCAAATCATAGAATTTCAGAGCTGGAAAGCAACCAAAGGTTGTTATCCAAAGGAGTTTTGAAACTTGTGTCCGCCTGTCATTATCAATACAGTGCCTATTTGAAATCTTCAGGGGCTAGACAACAGTTTGCAACATGAAAGCTGCCCAAAGCACCT
Source organism: Podarcis gaigeae (assembly GCF_964106915.1). NCBI lineage: Eukaryota > Metazoa > Chordata > Lepidosauria > Squamata > Lacertidae > Podarcis > Podarcis gaigeae. The sequence goes on from NC_139684.1 coordinate 84,013,921, forward strand.
TCCGCCTGGCAACCAGTCAGCGGTAGTTTCACACCCTCCTCCCAAAATTGTATTTCCTCTGCCACACAAAACAAAAGATTGCTTGACAATCAGGAAAAAACAACAACCACCCTCTTCTTTCTCTAATCCAGGCATAGGCAAACTCAGCCCTCCAGATGTTTTGAGACTACAACTCCCATCATCCCTAGCTAACAGGACCAGTGGTCAGGGATGATGGGAGTTGTAGTCTCAAAAAACATCTGGAGGGCTGAGTTTGCCTATGCCTGCTCTAATAGATCTTCAGAAACCTTTCAGGCCATAGGGTTGCGGCGCTCATCTCGCTTTATTGGCCGAGGGAGCCGGTGTACAGCTTCCGGGTCATGTGGCCAGCATGACTAAGCCGCTTCTGGCGAACCAGAGCAGCGCACGGAAACGCCGTTTACCTTCCCGCCAGAGTGGTACCTATTTATCTACTTGCACTTTGATGTGCTTTCGAACTGCTAGGTTGGCAGGAGCAGGGACCGAGCAACGGGAGCTCACCCCGTCGCGGGGATTCGAACCGCCGACCTTCTGATCAGCAAGCCCTAGACTCTGTGGTTTAACCCACAGCGCCACCCGCGTCCCAGAGAAGAGCAAATCTCTCTTACCACCTGTGAAATGAAGTTGCTGCAGTTCAAGGCATAGGAACAGCTGGCTTCAAGAAAGTTGGCAACCCCACGCCAAAAGGGCCTTTATAAAAACCCCAGTTCCAAGCTGGTCTAGAGCAGACTTGGGTCTCCAGCTGTTTTTGAACTACATTTCCCATCACCCCTGACCACTGGTCCTGCTACCTAAAGGTGATGGGAGTTGTGGTCCAAAAACAGTTAAGAGACACAAGTTTGGGAAACATTGGTCTACAGCAAAGAACTAACATGAGAACAGAAGGAGGGGATGCTGAATCAGGCCAAGGGCAGGATTCAGTGAAAAAAAGACAGCCACAGAACCAAGAAATTATACAGAACAAAAGAAAATCCTGTGAAAATCCCTGAAACGAGAAGTAATCGTCTATCGAATAACAAAAAAATAAACTAGAATTAAACAGAAACTTAACGAGATGCCGGCTACAAAACTCCTTTCACTGAACTAATCAGTTTCCTCAGAAGGAAATGAAGAAATTGTAAGATTTTAAGTGATATCAAACAAGCCCAAGAGCCGGGCTGGAAATGCTTCCTTGAGTTTACAAAAAAGGTATGCAAACCTCAATGACAAGTTTTAAACATAGCCCTATTTGAGAGAATCGAGCAGTAGTGATAAGAATTGAGGTTTTAACGTTTCAAACAAACCCAAAACAGGGCAGAAACTCAAAAAAGTTTTAAAGATAACCTTATGTAAGAGAACCAAGCAGTAAGGTAAAGGTAAAGGGACCCCTGACCATTAGGTCCAGTCGTGACCGACTCTGGGGTTCCGGTGCTCATCTCACTTTATTAGCCAAGGGAGCCGGTGTACAGCTTCCGGGTCATGTGGGCAGCATGACTAAGCCACTTCTGGCAAACCAGAGCAGAGCACGGAAACACCGTTTACCTTCCCGCCGGAGTGGTACCTATTTATCTACTTGCACTTTTACGTGCTTTCGAACTGCTAGGTTGGCAGGAGCAGGGACCGAGCAACGGGAGCTCACCCCATTGCGGGGATTCGAACCGCCGACCTTCTGATCGGCAAGCCCTAGGCTCTGTGGTTTAACCCACAGCGCCACAAGCAGTAGTAATAAGTAATTGAGGTTTCAAGGGCAGGATTCAAGCCCAAAGCCCTCTCCCCTCCAGCAACTGGTATTCAGAACTATTTCTGCCTCTGACTGCATCGTCCTTGTGGCTCATAGCCACTGCTAGCTTTCTCCTCTATGAATTTGTCTAATTCTCTTTTAAAGCTATCCTAATTAGTGTCCCTCGCTCCTTCCTGGGGCAGAGAGTTCCACAGTTTAACACTGCACTGAGCGAAGAAGAACTTTCTTTTATTTGTCCTGTTAACGGAGAAATCTGAGGGCTCCCTTGGACAAAAAAACAAGGACACCAGCCAGGAATACCAGAGCAAAACAGCAGCCAGTAGGCTTGGTCTTTATTGAAGACTGTCCGCAGGACTCCCACCTGCCACAAGGTGGAACAAGATGGAAGCCCAAAACAAAAGAGCCTCCAAACTTTTATTAGCTGCTCATCCCCATGTTACACCCCCCCCAAACTACATCACTCATACATCACGGTTACATCATGAAAGGGGAGGTCTGGTGGCCGTAATCTGAGCATCCTGGACCCTGCCCCATGGTTCTCCTTGCCCTCCACCAAACACTCATCAAGTGAAGCAAAAGAGATATTTACATTTCCCTGTTTCCCAGCCAAGTTAATCACACCCTTTTGTCTTCATCTGGGTTTGTTCTTTCTGGAACTGGCTACCTGTCTGGCACTCAGGTATCAGGATGCCAGGGATTATCACCCAGGCAGAGGGGCTGCTGAGCAGCTGAGCTCACAGGTCTATATGAATTTCTGAAGTTTTCCCTGTGAGCCAGTACATAGATACATTTATCAGTGAATTCTTACATTTGGTATCGTGCAGCAAAGGCCCTTGGAATAGATAGGAAGAAACTGCGATGAAGTGTTTTGTGGGGACAAATGACAAAAGTCCCAAAAGCGATTGTGCTGGTTTTGGTAGTGGGCTGCATGTGCATGATATCTGCTGGAGGGGCAATCCCCCCAAAAAACCGATACATAAATTCCTGCAACAGTCCCGAACCTTCCAACATTTAGCCTCCATGCATCCCAGTGTTATTATTCCAGTCGCCTCCTCTCTAAATTAAAGGATCCCAGACGAGCGAACAAGAAAGCAGAAGAGTCCCGGGACCCCGTTGCTGGAAGGAAAACCCCAGAAAACCCAAACCGCCTCTCTGTTTACTAGGATGAAAAGCGGACAGGTTTACCTGTTAAGGTGAGCGATTGCTTCCTGGCTCCTGTGCCATCCAGCCGCAGCCCAGCGCATCTGGCAGTCCTCTCTGCTGATGCTCTGGAGTTAAAAGGCGCCTTGTCAAGGCAGGAGGAGTGGGTGATTCAAGAGCGGGGAGAGAGAGGAGACAGCTGCTGGGAGGGAAAGCATGGGGGCGAAGAAGCATCATTGCAGAAAGGTGGGCTGCTCCTCTCGACTTCTCTTCCTCTCTGGGGACCGTGGGATGTGCTCCATGCCCTCCCCAGGGCTTGACTGCGCACCGTGCCCCTTGGAAGCTGTTCCCACAGCTGCGTTGGATTGAGGAGACATGCACACACAATTTGGGCCTCGTCCAGCAACTTTGAGGCAGCAGCAGTGGAAGGGGGGGGGGAATGGGTGGCGTCTAGGGAAAACCTTATTGCTCTCTGTTGTGTTTACCATTGCTGGAGATGCAGGCTGGGGGTGTTTGCTTTGCAAAGGGCAGGGGGAGAAAATAAAAAAGAAAGAAAGAAAGAAAGCAGGGGAAATGGTGACAAAACATTTGGCGCTCTTCAAAGTCCTATGGAGATAGCAACGACGTTTTTTATTTTTATTTTTTTGCAGTGTTTCCCTAAGAGCGGTGCACAAAAACGATTTAAATCATGGGTAGGGAAACTAAGGCCCGGGGGCCGGATCCAGCCCAATCGCCTTCTCAATCCGGCCCGCGGATGGTCCAGGAATCAGCGTGTTTTTACACAAGTAGAATGTGTCCTTTTATTTAAAATGCATCTCTCGGTTATTTGTGGGGCATAGGAATTCCTTCATTTATTATTATTTTTCAAAATATTGTCCGGCCCCTCACAAGGTGTGAGGGACAGTGGGCCGGCCCCCTGCTGAAAAAGTTTGCTGACCCCTGATTTAAATGATACAATGGCAGGATTTTGGGTTTTATTTTCCCTCCTTTTTTTAAGCTGCAGACAACAATTCAAAGAGAAAACGGTTTTATTAAAGCCACTCGCCATATTATCTTTGTCTTAGAAGAGGTACATCTGTAAGATTATCAGAAGGGTTGTGTGATTATTGCAAGTTACACCGATTTAATGTACAGTGGTACCTCGGGTTACATACGCTTCAGGTTACAGGCACTTCAGGTTACAGACTCCACTAACCCAGAAATAGTACCTCAGGTTAAGAACTTTGCTTCAGGATGAGAACAGAAATCGTGCAGCGGTGGTGCGGCAGCAGCTGCAGGAGGCCCCATTAGCTAAAGTGGTGCTTCAGGTTAAGAACAGTTTCAGGTTAAGAACGGACCTCCGGAACGAATTAAGTACTTAACCTGAGGTACCACTGTACTTATCTTCCACCTTCCTCCAAAGCTGGGATGGAAGGCGGCTTATGATACTTAAAAACATCATTATAAAATACAGAGTGATGAAAACAAACTAGTTAAAAACAGTAATTAGAACACATCAGAAGAGATTCAAAACCAGCAATTAAAATAGAAGTTTCCCCCCAACAGCTGCCCAATGATGAGTGTTGTCTGATTGTGTATAACTGTAATGGGGCATTAAAGGGATGCCCAGCTATAATGACCATGAAAAGACGGCACTTTTTAATTAGGCAGACAGAGTGCTCTCAAAATTAGGATCATTAGCATGGATGGCAGCCTAGGAGGCTGGGCGATACTGGCAAAATTCGGGTAAGTAAGATCTGGCTATGTTTAAATTAGAGTATGGTTTAAATTTTTTGGCAATGCTATCCAGGACCTAAGCCTTAGCTTTCGAAGTTGGCTAAGGGGTTGGCTGTTGTTGTTTAGTCGTGTCACTCTTCGTGACCCCCTGGACCAGAGCACGCCAGGCACTCCTGTCTTCCACTGCCTCCCCCAGTTTGGTCAAGCTCATGTTGGTATCTTCAAGAACACTGTCCAACCATCTCGTCCTCTGTCGTCCCCTTCTCCTTGCGCCCTCCATCTTTCCCAACATCAGGGTCTTGTCCAGGGAGTCTTCTCTTCTCATGAGGTGGCCAAAGTATTGGAGCCTCAGCTTCAGGATCTGTCCTTCCAGTGAGCACTCAGGGCTGATTTCCTTCAGAATGGAGAGGTTTGATCTTCTTGCAGTCCATGGGACTCTCAAGAGTCTCCTCCAGCACCAGAATTCAAAAGCATCCATTCTTTGGCGATCAGTCTTCTTTATGGTCCAACTCTCACTTCCATACATCACTACTGGCAAAACCATAGCTTTAACTATACGGACCTTGGTTGGCAAGGTGATGTCTCTGCTTCTTAAGATGCTGTCTAGGTTTGTCATTGCTTTTCTCCCAAGAAGCAGGCATCTTTTAATTTCGTGGCTGCTGTCACCATCTGCAGTGATTGTGGAGCCCAAGAAAGTAAAATCTCTCACTGCCTCCATTTCTTCCCCTTCTGTTTCCCATATATTCTGCCCAGTGTAGTTGTCGAACATCAAAATTAAAAGTCTTTTTGTCTTCAGGAGTTAGCTGGCTCATGAGCATATTGACGTTATCTGTGTTTTGGCATGTCCGTCTTAAGCATATCCTGCACCCTGGTGCAAAGATCCGTCCGGTGTGGTGCCCCTCCTTTCCCAGAGTTGCCAACCTTTTTTAGGGAGGACGGCGCTGCCGGGGCTGGAGGAGGCGGGCAGCAGCTGGAGGGCAGCTCCTCCAGCGAGGAAGAGGCGGAGTCTAGGCATGGCGGCTCCTGGCTCAGCTGGCTGCTTTGTGCCATGGTGGCCATGGCAAGTGGAGGCTCCGGGCATGGCACTGATTCGGCATGGTGGAGGCGGGCAAGATGGGTGACACCTGGCTTGAGAGCAGTACATGTGAAAAGGATCTAGGAGTCTTGGTTGACCACAAACTTGACATGAGCCAACAGTGTGACGCAGCAGCTAAAATTAACCAATAAATTAACCAATAAACTGAAACTGACACGGGGACAAGTAGAAGAAGACACCTTCACCTTCAAAACAAACAAGATGAATTTTAACAGGGAGAAATGTAAAGTATTGCACTTGGGCAAAAAAAAAAAAAATGAGAGGCACAAATACAAGATGGGTGACACCTGGCTTGAGAGCAGTACATGTGAAAAGGATCTAGGAGTCTTGGTTGACCATAAACTTGACATGAGCCAACAGTGTGACGCGGCAGCTAAAAAAGCCAATGCAATTCTGGGCTACCTCAATAGGAGTATAGCATCTAGATCAAGGGAAGTAATAGTGCCACTGTATTCTGCTCTGGTCAGACCTCACCTGGAGTACTGTGTCCAGTTCTGGGCACCACAGTTCAAGAAGGACACTGACAAACTGGAACGTGTCCAGAGGAGGGCAACCAAAATGGTCAAAGGCCTGGAAACGATGCCTTATGAGGAACGGCTAAGGGAGCTGGGCATGTTTAGCCTGGAGAAGAGGAGGTTAAGGGGTGATATGATAGCCATGTTCAAATATATAAAAGGATGTCACATAGAGGAGGGAGAAAGGTTGTTTTCTGCTGCTCCAGAGAAGCGGACACGGAGCAATGGCTCCAAACTACAAGAAAGAAGATTCCACCTAAACATTAGGAAGAAGTTCCTGACAGTAAGAGCTGTTCAACAGTGGAATTTGCTGCCCAGGAGTGTGGTGGAGTCTCCTTTGGAGGTCTTTAAGCAGAGGCTTGACAGCCATATGTCAGGAGTGCTCTGATGGTGTTTCCTGCTTGGCAGGGGGTTGGACTCGATGGCCCTTGTGGTCTCTTCCAACTCTACGATTCTATGATTCTAAGGGTGGCAAGCTGATGTCAGGAGGCGCCGCGTCCAGCCTTTGCCTTTTCCCTGGTGCCCTCCAGAATTTGGTGCCCTGGCACCCTGCGCCACTAGCCTCTATGGCTAAGACGGCCCTGTGTTTTCACCTACAACTCCCGTGATCCCTAGCTACCAGAGGGAAGAAGAAGAAGAAGAAGAAGAAGAAGAAGAAGAAGAAGAAGAAGAAGAAGAAGAAAAGAAGAAGAGGAGGAGGAGGAGGAGGAGGAGGAGGAGTAGTTTGGATTTGATAACCCGCCTTTCACTCCCTTTAAGGAGTCTCAAAGCGGCTAACATTCTCCTTTCCCTTCCTCCCCCACAACAAACACTCTGTGAGGTGAGTGGGGCTGAGAGACTTCAAGGAAGTGTGACTGGCCCAAGGTCACCCAGCAGCTGCATGTGGAGGAGCGGGGAAGCGAACCAGGTTCACCAGATTACGAGACTACTGCTCTTAACCACTACACCACACTGGCTCTCAGGGCTGTCTGAAAGGCACTTCCCAGGCCCTTTATCTGTCTAGGAACTGCTGCGGATTAGTACCTGGCAACCAACGATGAAAAGGAGCTGGCCCTTGAAAGGGTTTGCTGAATGGAGAAACCTCCCTCTCTCGCTTTGGGTCTCTAGGGCCGGCAGTTGGGTGCAAGAAACAGAAAAGTCCTGAGAAGGGTGGAGTCACCACCCAGAGAGCTTTACTCTAAAGTAATAATGCTGGGCTCTGCACTGGGTTCTAGAGTAGCGAAGTGCCTTATACCAGGATGGATCAAGCCTACAAAGTCAGAGTAACGGTTCGTGAACAGAACATGTATGCAAGCAAGCAAGCAGCAGATCGCAGGAAATTGAGCAGCCTGTGTAAGATAGCAGGAGCTGCAGGACCCCGGAGAGCTCCCAGGGATCACAGATGTTACTCTATAGCAGGCATAGGCAACCTTGGCCCTCCAGATGTTTTGGGACTACAATTCCCATGATCCCTAGCTAACAGGACCAGTGGTCAGGGATGATGGGAGTTGTAGTCGAAAACATCTGGAGGGCCGAAGGTTGGGGATGCCTGCTCTACTATGTCAATGGGATGTATAGGGTGTGTGGGGGGGACACACGTTGTGCTTCTTTTGAGGTAGCTTCGCCCACCCCGGAATAAAAGATCTTCCGAGGATTCTTTGCGACGATCGGAACAAGTTTCTTAATCATCTTCCAATGTATTCAGCCTATGAATGTTTCCCACCTCTGTGGCATACTAGTCAGAAAATGAGCGTCACGTTTTGAGGAAAGTTTGAGAAGGAAGAAACTCAAAGGAGCAGAACGGGAAGCCTAAAGACGGGCGGCAGAACTGCAGAGTCAGGGAACACTCTTGAGGGAGTAAACGACGCGAAGCACAAGTCGTAAACACATTAATAAAATGGCTGGTTTTTACAGAAAATGACAAAATTGCAGATGCTTTCGCATCTATTTACGGACTCGGGTTTGGAAATGTCAGGAGTTTTGTGGAGTAACAGAAAGGGTCCCAGGAGACAAAACTGGGTTAGAAACACTCAGGGCAATTTCCTCATCAGGGAGAAAAACCAAAATTAAACACTACTTTGTTTTAGCATGATGTTTGTTCCTAGGCTTGCATGTTTCAAATCGGATCGGAAAACCATCAAATCAGATTGGAAAACCATCTTCGGGCAAAGTCCCACGGAACCGTAATCCAAGCTCACACGATAATATATAAGTGGAACAATTTTTCTCCCCTGTGTCGAATGACGTCTGCACTTTGGGCTTAAATTAAATCATTTCTACCAGACAACCACCAAACCCGCTCCCTTAAACATTTGGCAATTAAGTTTGAGGTTCCGGGTAGAAATAATTCACTTCTATGCAGAACTGAGCCCTCAGCACTTAATTTCTGAGAAACGGGTAAACCCCTCAGGTGGATAATAACAGTAACAGGAAAAATGGCAAGGGAATGTGTGGGGAAGGTGGTCAGGACCTCTGGTGGATAGTTGTGTGGGCACTAGATAAGTTTTTCTCATTCTCCCTTGTGAGAAAATAATAATGACCTATCATACAGAGTTGCTGTACAGGCTCGTCTACATTGTAAGGGACGCGGGTGGCGCTATGGGTTAAACCACAGAGCTTAGGGCTTGCTGATCAGAAGGTCAGCAGTTCGAATCCCCACGACGGGGTGAGCTCCCGTTGCTCGGTCCCTGCTCCTGCCAACCTAGCAGTTCGAAAGCACGTCAAAGTGCAAGTAGATAAGTAGGTACCACACTGGTGGGAAGGTAAACAGCGTTTCCGTGCGCTGCTCTGGTTCGCCAGAAGCGGCTTAGTCATGCTGGCCTCATGACCCGGAAGCTGTACGCCGGCTCCCTCGGCCAATAAAGCGTGATAAGCGCCGCAACCCCAGAGTCGGCCGCGACTGGACCTAATGGTCAGAGGTTCCTTTACCTTTACCTATCATACAGAGTTGCTGTACAGGTTCATCTACATTGTAGTTTAACACGGATAGGAATAATAATAATAATAATAATAATAATAATAATAATAATAATAATAATTATTTATTACTTATACCCTGCCCATCTGGCTGGGTTTCCCCCGCCACTCCAGGCGGCTTCCAACAAAAAATTAAAAATATATTAAAACATCAGCCATTAAAAACTTCCTTAAACAGGGCTGCCTTCAGATATCTTCTAAACGTCAGATAGTTGTTTATTTCTTTGACATCTGATGGGAGGGCATTCCACAGGGCGGGCGCCACCACCAAGAAGGCCCTCTGCTGGTTCCCTGCAAACTCACTTCTCGCAGTGAGGGAACTGCCAGAATGCCCTTGGCGCTGGACCTCAGTGTCCAGGCTGAACGATGGGGGTGGAGACGCTCCTTCAGGTATACTGGACCGAGGCCGTTTAGGGCTTTCAAGGTCAGCACCAACACTTTGAATTGTGCTCGGAAACATACTGGGAGCCAATGCGACCGGTGTTATATGGTCTCGGCGGCCGCTCCCAGTCTCCAGTCTAGCTGTCGCATTCTGGATTAATTGCAGTTTCTGGGTCAGCTTCAAAGGTAGCCCCACATAGAGCGCATTGCAGTAGTCCAAGCAAGAGATAATTAGAGCATGCACCACTCTGGCGAGACTGTCTGTGGGCAGGGAGGGTCTCAGCCTGCGTACCGGATGGAGCTGGCAGACAGCCGCCCTGGACACAGAATTGACCTGTGCCTCCATGGACAGCTGTGAGTCCAAAATGACTCCCAGGCTGTGCACCTGGTCCTTCAGGGGCACAGTTACCCCATTCAGGACCAGGAAGTCCTCCACGCCAGCCCATCCCCTGTCCCCCCAAAACAGCTTTCTGTTTTTCCATTAATCTGTTATCCAAATCCCTGCCTCCCCACATTTTCTCCTCCTTTGATCCATATTTTCTCATACCCTCTCCATTAAAGAGTGCCCCTACAGGGAGGCAGGGATTTAAAGGTTGATGTCCTATGGACAAGGGCAAATTAATTAACTGAGTTATAGGAAGCTTACAATTCATGTTAAATGACAGTGTGGGTGAACCCTAAATTTCAAGAGAAATTCCCAACTGTATTCCTGAGAATGTGGCATACAGTCGTACCTCAGGTTACATACGCTTCAGGTCACATATGCTTCAGGTTACAGACTCCGCTAACCTAGAAATAGTGCTTCAGGTTAAGAACTTTGCTTCAGGATGGGAACAGAAACCGTGTGGTGGCAGCAGGAGGCCCCATTAGCTAAAGTGGTGCTTCAGGTTAAGAACAGTTTCAGGTTAAGAATGGACCTCCGGAACGAATTAAGTACTTAACCTGAGGTACCACTGTATTTCTGTTTTGCTCAGTGAGGAGTTCTGTGTAACTTGGAAGTCTCCACACCGGCAAAAGCCATTCCAGTAAATGATATTATCTAAATTTACCATATCTTCCATTCAGGTAGCCTTTAAGTGGAAACCCCACATTGTACGTTGTTCTGGGATACTCTTAAGGAATTCTTCAAAGAGAGCCAGAACATTCCTAGCCCTCTCACCCACCAGTCGCCAGTGCTCACTGTATATTTGCATCTATCCAGATTTGAAGTGCCTAGGACATAGCTTTATTTGTAGTTCAACGGGGGTCACGTTCTGCGACTTTTGGGATTGGCTGCTTGTGTTTAGTACAAAGAAGTAAAATAAAATACTCACTGGAGTATAGTTTACATTCTTTGCTTTTCCCTGTCTGAACATATCAATCCTTGTCATTGAGGAAGAAAGGCAAAAGTTCGCCAGACGTCAGAGAGGCCCAACGATGGGGGTAAAAATTAAAAAAAGGAACTAGGTATTGGAAAGGCATGTTTGCAAATACTGTAATTTTAACCCACTGGTTTTTTTTATTTCTCTGTATGTACCGTATTTTTCGCTCTATAAGACGCACCAGACCACAAGACACACCTACTTTTTGGAGGAGGAAAACAAGAAAAAAAATATTCTGAATCTCAGAAGCCAGAACAGCAAGAGGGATCGCTGCACAGTGAAAGCAGCAATCCCTCTTGCTGTTCTGGCTTCTGGGATAGCTGCGCAGCCTGCGTTCCCTCCATAAGATGCACACACATTTCCCCTTACTTTTTAGGAGGGGAAAAGTGAGTCTTATAGAGCAAAAAATATGGTATTTATTTGATTTCTAAGTTTATTTTCCACTACTAAATGCTTGAGTCGCCACTTCAGCTCTGCATTTCCAGGAAGAAGTCTCTGTTCCAAGCTGTTGTGCATACTTTTTAATATTAACTGGAAAACCATTACCTATGGATACATTGCGTCCAGCGTCAGAGGCGATATTTCTGTGAATACTAGTTGCTAGGGAACACAAAACAGGACAGGGCAATTGCCTCCATGCTCTGCTTGTCGTCTTCCCAGAGGCATCTGGTTGCCACTCTGGGATCAACATACTGGGCTAGGACAGCGTTTGATCTGATTCAGCAGCCAGCATTTTCTCAAGTTCTTATGTACTAAACACTTCACTTACCTTCGAACAGGGGGCGGACTCTGATAATACAGCACCCTGAGAGAGGACAAAATTTACGCTGTGGGTTAAACCACAGAGCCTAGGACTTGCCAATCAGAAGGTCGGCGGTTCAAATCCCCGCGACGGGGTGAGCTCCCGTTGCTCGGTCCCAGCTCCTGCCAACCTAGCAGTTCGAAAGCACCTCAAAGTGCAAGTAGATAAATAGGTACCGCTCCGGCGGGAAGGTAAACAGCGTTTCCGTGCGCTGCTCTGCTGGCCACATGACCCGGAAGCTGTACGCCGGCTCCCTCGGCTAATAAAGCGAGATGAGCGCCACAACCCCTGAGTCAGTCACTACTGGACCTAATGGTCAGGGGTCCCTTTACCTAACATAACAAAACACACAACAAAGAAAAAACACATTACAACAATAAACTAAACACAAAGAAAAATGATTTCTTCAAATACCTAATTCTCATTACATTGATAACTGCATTCTATCACCTATATAACAGTTCTCCAAATTCATTTTCCTATTACATTGATTTCTTTCATTTACTAACCTCTCCTCATTTATTAATATTTTAATCCTTAATATTTACTACCACATATTCTTATTCTACCCCTAATCCGGCCTCGCAAATCGGTTTATGGCCCTTCACGGTTTATGGCCCTTCACGTCATCAAATCTGGCCCTCTTTGAAAAAAGTTGAAAAAAGTTTGGACACCACTGTGCTACAGGATTTAATATCTAGTGAGATCCCTGCTCCTAGTGAGATTTATAGGCCAGGTGCCCAGGGCTGGGCTTTTCTGTGGTGGCCCCATGCCTTTGGAATAAACCTTCCCTCTGAAATAAAGGCACACCTCTTTGCCCAGTCCTCTGAGAGGCATATTGGGCATCTGAATTTGTTGATTTTGCTGGTTTTAATTGTCATTAAAATTTGAATTATGTTTTTTGCTCTTTTGGCTTGGGTCGTCTCTATTTCTGCCCTGGACCTTTGGCTGCATGATAAACAAACACCTTTAATAAATAAAAAACGGAATCAGGGTTTCCTACTGAATTTCAAAGGTATTTAAAGTATAATAAATTTTGCATTTTGTGGCGCCAGTTAAAAATATATTTTTCCAAAGGCTTCTGACAAATTCAAATGATGTTGTTTGCCGCTCATATTTGTGATACTGAGGCTTTTTGCTTGTTATCCGGAGTTGTTTTTTTTTTTTTAAAGTATTGGGTATGTTTCTGCGTAAATGTTTCTTTTAAAATATATATGATGTGTTTTTATTTGTGCTCAAATTTTGCAAGTTGCTTCCGAAAATTTCTATGTAACAAGTATCCACCATGTACTGTTTTTGTTTGAAACTTTGGTCTCCGAATTTTATTTGAACATGACATAAAAATAAACACAGGCTTTAGCTGAGATTCCTGAATTGCAGGGGGTTGGACTAGATGACCCCAGGGTCCCTTCTAACTTTTAATATTCTATCATTCTATAATCCTGCCTTAAAGGGGAAACCTAACCTTCCCCATGGCAACCAAATCGAGCTTGGGCGGGCCTAGCTGCGCCTCTGATTGGTCCGCCGGCGACGGAGGCGCTCTGTCATTGGCCGGCGATCCCGTGTCACATGACCGACCATCATGGCGGCGCCCATGAGGCTGTGCCGGGGCCTGGGGTTGCGCCCGCGGTTTATGCGCCGGGGGCTTCCGCTGCTGTTCTCGAGGACGCGGAGCGGCCGCCCGGCGGCGGCAGCTGCTGCTGGGAGAAGCCGGCTGTACGAGCACGCGCGGGGCGGCTGGACGGCGCGCCCTCGGCTGAACTTGGAGGCGCTGAGCGCGCAGCTGGGCGAGGCCGAGCGGGAGCTGGAGACGCGCAAGGGGCCCCTCGGGCCGCGGGACCTGCGCGAGATTGTAAGCGCGGGCCGTGGGTGGGCTCGGCTGGGCGCGCAAGAGCTGTTGCTCCCGCTCTCCTGAGGACGTAGCCCCAGAAGGTGCTTTAAGCGCCAGGAGTTTAACCCAGTCTTCACCAGCTAGCATTTATTACTGAAATTTTATTGATGTTAGCTGCCCTGAGCCGGGCTCTGGCAGGAGAAGGCGGGGTATAAATAAAAAAATATTATTATTATTATTATTATTATTATTATTATTATTATTATTATTATTGCCGCCCTCTTAGGTGGCTAACATTGTGTATGCAAGCCGCTTTGCCCTGGCTTTAAAAATGATTCATTCAAGTTTCAGGTTCCAGTGGCAAAGTACTGTTACATGGCAACAAGAATAAGACGAGCAATGATGTCAGCAACGGAGTTCAAATTGTAAACACCAAAGGAACGATAACAAACAGTAGCAACATTTGAATTTAATTCTTAAGACCTTAACAGACAAAACCTGGTCATAAATATAAGCACCAACTCTGTGAATTGGCCATATTTCCACTGTTTTTTGTAGCATAATACTGCTTATAATGTCGTATTTCTTTTATAAATTGCTTTCTGGTCATTGACCATATTAAAGATATTATTATTATTAAGTTTCAAGTTCCACCTGGCTGTCAAGATTAGTAACAGCCTGGTCATGAGTGTCTAAATAAGGGCTGTGAAGCCATGCCAGGGTAAAAGGTAACGGTTCTATGGCTCTCAAGCATCTGGGTGTCAAGGGAACTGTTTCCAGGTTCTTGCATTAGCAGCTTAACGTAACTGAAGCTCCATACATTTTCCTTCCATTGTTTTTCACTCTCCACTTCCAGTACTACCTTCTTCTGTGCATACGATCTCTTTTTGAATAATCTTATTAAACTGCTGTTAGGCTGCATCATATTTTTCTTCTTTTTTGCTGATGCCTTCTAGGTTGCCACTTGGCAGAGATTAGTCGAGGTGCAAGAAGAAATTGCAGTACTTGAAGCTGAGAAAGAGAAGGTGGCTGAAGAAGTGGGGGATATTGTGGTGAGTCCACATTATAGCAACTATTATGGAGCAACTAAAAGGGATGCGGGTGGCGCTGTGGTCTGAACCACAGAGCCTAGGATTTGCCGATCAGAAGGTCGGTGGTCCAAATCCCCGCGACGGGGTGAGCTCCCATTGCTCGGTCCCTGCTCCTTCCAACCTAGCAGTTCGAATGCACGTCAAAGTGCAAGTAGATAAATAGGTACCGCTCCGGCGGGAAGGTAAACGGCGTTTCTGTGCGCTGCTCTGGTTCGCCAGAAGCGGCTTAGTCATGCTGGCCACATGACACAGAAGCTGTACGCCGGCTCCCTCGGCCAATAAAGCGTGATGAGTGCCGAAACCCCAGAGTCAGTCACGACTGGACCTTTACCTTTACCTATCTTGAGAATAATTCTAACTCGCTCTTTCATCTTCCCTTTCCAGAAAAGCCAAGACAGAAGTACTTTGCAGTCGGTAAGAAAGTTCTTTATCCTTTCCTGCTACCATAACAATTTACCATCTGTAGCTTTAAAACAGAGAGCAAGTGCTTTTGGTATGGCAAAGGGAGAAGAATCACTTCTTTGCCTACAGATTTGACAACTCTCTCCCAAACTTTTGGCTCATATAATCTTGTCAGGTCTGTGCCACATTCTTTCTAGTATTGGGGAATTTTACTTTCCTTTTTTTGGGGGAGCTAACAACGGTGCAAGAGAAACGGTGCAACAATGGCTGCACTGGTGTAAACGCTAACCAATCTTCCAACCCATTTATTGTTTCCTACCCATGGCAGCTGTGTTTCAGTTCCACTGCCAGAGACAGTATGCCCTGAATGCCAGTTGAGCAATTCCATTTTCCAGTAAATAATATAAACCCCCAAGGCATGGCAAATCTCCTGCACAGACAGCTTTGATGGAATTTAAGCAAGCCCCAATCTTGCTTCCAGTGTTGGCTTCAAACTCTGTTTCCCTCCCATTTTGTAGCGCCCTTTTCTCACTTCTCAAACTTGAGCAGCAACTGTGTGCACCTTTCTTAAATAGACGGGCACAACTTCTGAACTCTAAATTAGAGCAGAACTGTTGCGACACGTTAGCCAAATCTGAGAACTCTTTTGTAGGCTTGAAGTCTCTGTTTGGGACCACTTCACGGCCTAGGACCCTCGTACCTACGGGACCACCTCTCCCGGTATGCCCTGCGGAGGACCTTAAGGTCAATAAATAGCAACACCCTAGAGGTCCCGGGTCCTAAGGAAGTCAGATTAGCCTCAACCAGAGCCAGGGCCTTTTCAACACTGGCTCCGGTTTGATGGAACGCTCTGTCTCATGAGACCAGGGCCCTGCGGGATCTGATTTCTTTCCACAGGGCCTGTAAGACAGAGTTGTTCCGCCTGGCGTTTGGCTTGGAATCAACTTGATCCCCTTCCCCTCTTTCCTTTTTCCTTTCGCCTTCTGTGATGGAACTCCTATTTGGGGACTTCCCTGGCTTTTTTCTGGCCCACGTAGGACCAGTCTGGATAGTTGGCCTTGGTGAAGATTTGACATTTTCATCCCCAAAAAGTTTTTGATTTGAGTTTCTACTGAAATGGGGCTGCATTTTAATGTTGTATTTTAATCAATTGTTTTTATACCTGGTGTTAGCCACCCTGAGCCCGGTCTTGGCTGGGGAGGGCGGGGTATAAATAAAATTTATTTTTATTATTATCACTTGTGTTTGGAACTGCATTTGGAACCTCTTTTGCCCACGTGGAAATGAGGCAAAGGGCTTTTCCTGTCCGGTTGGCCTGGAAGCTTTTTAGAATCACTAATGTGATGGGTTAAGGGGCTGCTTGTGCGTAAATGGTTGAGTTCTCAACTCATGCAATCAGTTTCTAAATTCTCCCAGTCTGCGGAGCCATGGGTGCATGGCTACCTCAATCGCTGGCAGAATCCGTCAGTGGGCGCTTCCGGAATTTACGCCAACATAAGAGTTCCTTAACGGAAACCCTCCTTCTGGATTCTCTGCGTGACAGTTTCCTGCGCGGAGTAGGCGTCCCCAGCGGAGGTCCTGAGACCTCCCCGCTGTTCTCACTGGAAGTATCTTGGAGCCATTCCTCCGACTGAGTTTCTGCGGGAACTCTCTCTCTCCCCCTGCTGGTTCCTTCCTCAGCATCCGAGGGTCTCCTAGCCTCCTTGAGCCCTTCCACCACCTGACTCTCCGATGGCAGTTCCCTGACAACTAAAATCAAAGCCTCTTGAAGAATCACGCCAAATTCTCTTGAGAGAGTTCCCTGTTAACATGTATTTCCTTCCTTTTCTCATTGCATTTGAAAGACCGGAACTGGGATGCAAATAGCAATAAATACCCTGCTTCTTGTTCCCTCGCTGCTTGGGTCTGACAGCATCCTTCTCCTCCTCTCCTTCCCTTTCAGCACCCTGCCTACAATGCGTTGCGGAAGCAGGGGAGGGAGCTCCGCCTTCGTCTCAATGCTTTGCGCCAGCAGGAGCTGGAGCTGGATGAGAAATACTACCTGAGCGCCCTCAGGCTGCCCAACAGGACCCATCCAGAAGTGGTAAAAGAGTCTGATGCGAGAGGAGCCACCTAGAACACTCAGGGACTCAAATTGAGCATGACTGGGGGCCACTGCCAAGAAGGCCCTGCAGTGCTCTCCAGCTGAGTAGACTTCCCGGGTCAAGGATATATGCAGCCAAGGGTGGTTCTGCAGATAAAAAGAAGGGGGATGCTTGGATAATGCAGTAACATTTTACTCCATTCCTTCCCTTGCTTGTGGGTGGGGGTGCACACAGAACAGTTCGCACCTTCGTGAGTTTCCCTAGTCACCTTTCACCTGATAGTTGTGGCTGAGTGACTGGCCAGTGCCCAGTCGAGAGGAGGTGCTGGGAAGGAACTTGAGACCTCCAGCTGGCTAAATGTGTGAGGCTTCAGGCTATGCCCACCCAGTACTCCAACAAGGAGCTGCAGGAGAATATTCCCTGGGCGAAGAGCATGTGTCTCCTCCTTCGTGTGCCCCATAGCCGAGAGCTCCAGAGGGTGGCAGCATGAGAACGGGGCCTTCTCTGCAGTGGCTCCCCATCTGTGGAATGCTCTCTCCAGGGAAGTTCGTTATACACATTTAGGCGCCAGGCAAAAACATTCCTTTCTATGCAGGCCTGTGGTTGATCTGATTTGCATCCTATGCCTTTTTAAAATGTGGTTTTTGGGGGGAGGCGGCCATTGGGTTGTTGTTTTTATTTTTATTACGCATTTTGTGGTTTGATATCTGGATTTTATTCTGTGAACCGCCCTGAGACCCATGGGTATAGAGTTGTATATGAATTCAATTCAATAAAATAAAAATAAATGAAGAGCGGGTGGTGTGGCACCCAGCAACGGTAAACTGAATAATAGTAGTAGTAGTAATAATAATAATAATAATAATAATAATAATAATAATAATAATAATAATTTATTATTTATACCCCGCCCATCTGGCTGGGCTTCCCCAGCCACTCTGGGTGGCTTCCAACAAAATATTAAAATACAGTAATGCGTCAAACATTAAAAGCTTCCCTGAACAGGGCTGCCTTCAGATGTCTTCTAAAAGTCTGGTAGTTGTTGTTCTCTTTGACATCTGGTGGGAGGGCATTCCACAGGGCGGGAGCCACCACCGAGAAGGCCCTCTGCCTGGTTCCCTGTAGCTTTGCTTCTCGCAGTGAGAGAACCACCAGAAGGCCCTCGGAGCTGGACCTCAGTGTCCAGGCAGAACGATGGAGGTGGAGACGCTCCTTCAGGTATACTGGACCGAGGTTGTATATAGTCCTGTGGTCGTGGCAATATGTGTGCAGGAAGAGAGGGATGTGGGGGCATGGGCACCAAGCCTTTTGACGTACCCCTGCCCATGGAAGCTTCATAGAAGCATAGAATTATAGAGTTGGAAGGGACCCTGGGGGTCATCTAGCCCAACCCCCCCCTCTTCCATGCAGGAATACGCAGCTGTCCCTTACGGGGATCAAACCAGCAACCTTGGCATTATCAGCACCAGGCTCTAACCAACTGGTGGCCCCTTCAAGCTCCTTTGTCTGAAACCAGTAACCGTTCCATGTAAAAGACCCTGGTGGTTAGCTCCTCAGAGCTAGTGTGGTGTAACGGTTACAGTCAGACTAGGACCTGGGAGGGGAAAAGGAAAGGGAAAGGGACCTCTGACCAATAGGTCCAGTCATGGCCGACTCTGGGGTTGTGGCGCTCACCTCACAGAGTGTTTGTTGTGGGGGAGGAAGGGAAAGGAGAATGTTAGCCGCTTTGAGACTCCTTCGGGTAGTGATAAAGCAGGATATCAAATCCAAACTCTTCTTCTTCTTCTTCTTCATCTCGCTTTATTGGCCGAGGGAGCCGGCGTACAGCTTCCGGGTCATGTGGCCAGCATGACTAAGCTGCTTCTGGCGAACCAGAGCAGTGCCACTTCTTGCCGGAGCGGTACCTATTTATCTACTTGCACTTTGACGTGCTTTCGAACTGCTAGGTTGGCAGGAGCAGGGACCGAGCAACGGGAGATCACCCCGTCGCGGGGATTCGAACTGCCGACCTTCTGATTGGCAAGTCCTAGGCTTGGTGGTTTAACCCACAGCAGCACCCGCGTCCCACAGGACCTGGGAGACCGGGGTTCAAATCCTTACCTAGGCCATGAAGCTCTCTGGGGAGGGAAAAAACCTTAGGAGCCTAACCTACCTCACAGGGTTGTTGTGTGAGAATAAAACAGGGAGGAAAGGAGCTCTGGGCACCACCTTGAGCTCCTAGGAGGAAAAGGTCGGCTAGAAAATGGATAATAAGTAAATAATAGGGAGCAGAAATGCCTCTGACGCTTCCATGCCTTTAACCTCTGACCTCTTCCTTTCCCCAGCCAATTGGAGATGAGAGCCAGGCACGGGTGTTGGAGGTTGTTGGTGAAAAGCCAGGTGAGAAAGAATTCCTTTCATCACCACTAGGGGGGGTTACTTGGTTCTTTCCAGGCAGCGCTTGCGTTGCCTTTTTAAAAAATACCTGGATCTGTTAAATTCTTCCTTATTCCTGGTTTAATCTTCATATCCCCCCTGTGTTTTTCTTTTCTTTTTTTAAACAGCATTTGACTTCAAGGCGAAAGGGCACCTGGAAATTGGGGAAGACCTGGATATCATAAGGCAAAGGTGTGTATGAGAAATTGGCGGTCTCGTCCCTTCCCATGCAAGGCTTTCTGCTTAAAAGGGACCATTTGGGGGAAAAGGAGACAGTCCCGAATCCCTTTCAAGCACAGAGAAATGAAGCAACAGCTCCACTTGCTGGTAGAGAATGAGAGAGTGCCGTTTACCATATTTTTCAATCCATAGGGCGCACCGGACCGGACCAAAGAGCAGCGTACAGGCTGTGCACAACCCCTCCCATCCTGAGGGGTTGCACGCGGCTATGCCACAAGCCAAGACAGCGCTGTCTTGGCTTTCTCTTTAGCTGTGCGCAACCTCTCCAGCCGGGAGAGGCTGCGCGGGGCTAAAGAAGCCATAACCACGTTCAGTGGTGCCTCGCAAGACGAAATTAATCCGTTCTGCGAGTCTCTTCGTCTTGCGGTTTTTTCATCTTGCGAAGCAAGCCCATTGACAGCTTAGCGGATTAGCGTTATTAGCGGCTTTTAGCGGATCAGTTGATAAGCGGCTTATCAGTGGATCAGCTGATAAGCGGCTTAGCGGCTTAGGAAAAGGGGGGGGGAAAGGGGGGGAAGCCGCAGGAACTCGCAAGACATTTCGTCTTGCGAAGCAAGCCCATAGGGAAATTTGTTTTGCGAAGCGTCTCCAAAACGGAAAACCCTTTCGTCTAGCGGGTTTTCCGTCTTGCGAGGCGTTCGTCTTGCGGGGCACCACTGTACAGCCTCTCCCTGCCGGAGGGGCTATGCACGGCTATCCCTGAAGCCTGGAGAGAGAGAGGGGTCGGAGTGCTCCCTCTGCGCTTCGGAGGCTTAGCGTTGCTATCGCTGAAGCCAAGGAGCCTGCATTCGCTCCATAGGACGCACACACATTTCCCCTCAATTTTTGGAGGTGAAAAAGTGCGTCCTATAGAGTGAAAAATATGGTAGTTTCAATAGAGTCTGGAAAAATTAAGTTTCCCCCTTCTTCCCTTAGTCACAGTAAAAACATAATAAGGGGGAAAGAGGGGGGGACCAATTTAAAACACAGGTTAAAATGCAGTTTAAAATGCAGCTTCATTTTAAAGTAGCTGATAAATCGAGACCATAAGGGGAGGGAAACGTAAGGGTCAGACTGAGTCCAAACCAAAGGCCAGGCAGAACAGCTCCATCTTGCAGGCCCTGAGGAAAGATGTCAAGTCCCGCAGGGCCCTAGTCTCTTGGGACAGAGCGTTCCACCACGTCGGGGCCAGTGCTGAAAAGGCCCTGGCCCTGGTTGAGACCAATCTAACCTCCTTGAGGCTTGGGACCTCCAAAATGTTGTCATTTGTGGACCTTAAGGTCCTCCGCGGGGCATACCAGGAGAGGCGGTCCCATAGGCACAGGGGTTCTAGGCCAGCTACTTGTCTATTCTGACAGTGCTGACAGTCCCTCCTGTAGGCTTTTGCGGGAGGTGGGGGAATTCCCCCACCTCCTGCAAAAGCAGGGAGAAGGTCTTAGAGCAGCGCACAGGCTGCGTGCAGCCTGTCTGCTGCTCCCAGAGCTGGGGGGGGGGGAATCATATTTTTTCCCTTGATTTCCCCCCCCCCCTGAAAACTAGGTGCGCCCTATGGGCCAGTGAGCCCTATAGGGCGAAAAATATGGTATTTTAATTTAGCTGGATACGACCCCACGTAAACAGGCTCGGAGGCCTGGAATAAATTGCCCCATTGTTTCAGCCACCAGCTCCCTGAAAGAGCGTTGGAGGAATTGCGTTTGTGCGAAGGCAAGCAGAGGAGCGAGTGAGCAAGCAAGACTTAGACAAATTGCCTAATGCCCTGATGGAGGGACAGGGTGCTAAATATGATTCCGCCAGGACAAAGGGTGCCTTTGGTCTCTGAGTGGATATTTCCAGAATTTGCAGGCACCCATTAGCTGATTGGAAGCCCTTCTCCTTCCTGCACAGGGATGAATATTTGATGGGTGGCCTTTGAGATGAGCTGTTTGGCCCCAGGGCCTTTTCCAGTAGCAGGCTGCTTCCCACCCACCACCCACCCCCGTGATCTGTTTCACAAAGCTCCCTCTGAGCCTCGGGCCAAAGCTAAGAGCCTCTCCTGTCACGAAAGGAAGCCTGCCATTGACTAAATGCATTCGTCATGGAATTGGCACTCTTAACGTGGCCGTGGGGACATGTTTCCTGGAGAGTGTTGTTTTCCTTGGTGCAGCTCGATATTGGGAACATGGCAGGGAAAGGCTCAAGGGTCAAGCATCTGCCTTGCAAGCAGAGAGTTCAATCTCCAGTACCTCCAGGGAAGAGCTCCAAAGAGACATTTGTTGCAACAGGGCTCTTTAATCCAGTTTGCACAAACCTAAGTTTCTTTTTTTAAAAAATTTAATTTTTAATGAATTTTGCAAGAAAAGAAAAAGAAACAAAAAGCAATACATAACACTGTAAGGTAAAGGGACCCCTGACCATTAGGTCCAGTCGTGGCCGACTCTGGGGTTGCGGCGCTCATCTCGCTTTATTGGCCGAGGGAGCCGGCGTACAGCTTCCGGGTCATATGGTCAGCATGACTAAGCCACTTCTGGCGAACCAGAGCAGCGCACGGAAACACCATTTACCTTCCTGCCGGAGTGGTACGTATTTATCTACTTGCACTTTGACGTGCTTTCGAACTGCTAGGTTGGCAGGAGCAGGGACCGAGCAATGGGAGCTCACCCCGTCGCGGGGATTCGAACCGCCGACCTTCTGATCGGCAAATCCTAGGCTCTGTGGTTTAACCCACAGCACCACCCACATCCCTGCATAACACTGTAAACACACCTATATACATGTTTTCCAAAATGCAAACTAAAAAAGAAAATACTTTTCATAACCAATAATATAACCCTAACCCAAATTCATGCTTCAAACATTACAATAGATGAATCTTAGTTAAAATATTATAAAAGGCTTTCACCGCATTCACTGCATTCACCGCATTCACCGCATTAGTTATCTTGCTCGCCTTCGCATCTGTTCTTCAATCATTTCCCTTCCTTAGGTTCTTTCATAATCAGTCAAATCTTTATGTTCTCTATATTCTTCACAAAGTTAGTCTAGGCACAACCAAACTTTCATATTTGAGCCCTACTTGTATAAATATTTATTTAAGCATTCCCATTGTTTCTGAATTCTAATTTTTGATTTATGCCTTATTAAATCCTTCAGTTTTGCTAACTCCAGGTACTCACATAGTTTACGTAACCATTCCCCTTTTGTTGGGATATAATTTCCTTTCCAATGACTGGCTACCAATATTCTACCAATGTTGTTGTTGCATACAGAAATATGTTGATTTTGTCTTTGGGGATATCCTTACTCCAGATTCCTAATAAATATGCTTCTGCCTTTTCGATACATGATACTTTTATCAATTTTTTAATCTCTTCATGAATCATCTCCCAAAATTCGTTGATCTCTGGACATGTGGTGGACATGTCCAGTTTGCGCAAACCTAAGTTTCTGGTGATGGAATGGCTCCCTGCAAAATAGTGACAGTCTGATAACTTAAAATAGAATTACTTGCGAGTATCAGATTGGCCTAGGATTTAAATATGTGATGTCGTAGAATACTATGGTAAAAGTTAAAATGAAAAGAAAGAAAGATGTTAATCGACCAAGTAAATTTTATGTGAAAATAGTTTTGGAAAACTGCTACAATGATTTACCGTATTTTTTGCTCTATAAGACTCACTTTTCCCCTCCTAAAAAGTAAGGGGAAATGTGTGTGCGTCTTATGGAGCGAATGCAAGGCTGCGCAGCTATCCCAGAAGCCAGAACAGCAAGAGGGATTGCTGCTTTCACTGCGCAGCGATCCCTCTTGCTGTTCTGGCTTCTGAGATTCAGAATATTTTTTTTCTTGTTTTCCTACTCCAAAAACTAGGTGCGTCTTGTAGTCTGGTGCGTCTTATAGAGCGAAAAATACGGTATGTGGAAACTCAGGCAGGGGGAATTGAGGAAGTCACCCAACTATGTTAACAAAAAGGGAATTATTACAGTTAGGATAAATGTTCGTTTGTTTTTTGACGTTTTTATGTTTGTGGATTTGTTTGTTATAAATTTGGAAAACTAATAAAAATAATTGGAAAAAAATAATAATAGTGACAGTCTGGGAGTAGCTAGTGACTCCTGAAGCTCTTGGCAATTGACAGGGCTTAAAAGGCCAGCTAGCCCAGCCTTCCCTCCCAGGAGCCAGTGTGGTCTAGTGGTTAAGAGCGATAGACTCATAATCTGAGGAACCGGGTTCGATTCCCCGCTCCTCCACATGCAGCTGCTGGGTGACCTTGGGCCAGTCACACTTCTCTGAAGTCTCTCAGCCCCACTCACCTCACAGAGCGTTTGTTGTGGGGGAGGAATGGAAAGGAGAATGTTGGCCGCTTTGAGACTCCTTCGGGTAGTGATAAAGCGAGATATCAAACCCAAACTCTTCTTCTTTTTCTTCCCCCAAGCAGGGTGACCCACATGAGCAGATCAAGCCCCACATCCCTGGGAAGCTCCTCAATGCCTTCTTCTTTCCTCCCCTCTGTTCCGCAGGCGCCTGTCCCACATCTCGGGCTACCGGTCATTCTACCTCCGTGGGGCTGGAGCAATGTTGCAGCAAGCCTTGGTGCAGTTCACTTTCAACAAGCTGTTGAAAAAGGTACCGAACGGTCTTTTTTTGGGGGGGTACCCTGTGGAGCGGATGTGGGTGGCGCTGTGGTCTAAACCACAGAGCCTAGGGCTTGCTGATCAGAAGGTCGGCGGTTCGAATCCCCGCAACGGGGTGAGCTCCTGTTGCTCGGTCCCAGCTCCTGCCAACCTAGCAGTTCGAAAGCACGTCAAAGTGCAAGTAGATAAATAGGTACCACTCCGGCAGGAAGGTAAACGGCGTTTCCGTGCGCTGCTCTGGTTCGCCAGAAGCGGCTTAGTCATGCTGGCCACATGACCTGGAAGCTGTATGCCGGCTCCCTCGGCCAGCAAAGCGAGATGAGCGCCACAACCCCAGAGTCGGCCACGACTGGACCTAATGGTCAGGGGTCCCTTTACCTTTACCTTCTTAGGGGGTCCCTGGGAGCCAGGCACCCAAAGATGGTTCCTACAGCTCTTCATCTTCTTCCTTTCCCCCTACAGGGCTTTATCCCCATGACTGTTCCAGATCTGCTGAAAGGAGCCGTCTTTGTAAGTAGCCTCACCCCCCCCCCCACAAAAAAAGTATTCATCGCAAGGTTACCTGATTTTTCCCCCCAAAGAATCCGGGGACACTTTTCAACTTCAGTAGGAATGATAGGATTTTGTCAGGGGACTGATTTGTAAATCCGGGGACTTTCCCCGAGAAACAGGGACGTCTGATAACTTTAGAGCCTGCTTCATATGGAGGCAGGTCTTTGGTCCATCTAGTTCAGAATAATAATAATAATAATAATAATAATAATAATAATAATAATAATAATAATAATTTATTTATTTATTATTTATACCCCGCCCATCTGGCTGGGCTTCCCCAGCCACTCTGGGCGGCTTTCAAGAAAATGTTAAAATACAGTAATGCATCAAACATTAGAAGCTTCCCTAAACAGGGCTGCCTTCAGATGTCTTCTAAAAGTCAGGTAGTTGTTTATCTCCTTGACATCTGATGGGAGGGCGTTCCACAGGGCCCTGGTCTCGGTCCAAGAGTCCAGAAGGGACCTGCAACTAATTAGAAACATCAAAATATCCCCTCGGTATCCACTCTTGAGAACAGAGCATTTTAGAGCTAGTTTTCTGACCAAACTCTGAGCATCACCTTTGCTGAGCTGTGTTTTTAAGTGATGCCCGCTGCAAGCGGGCTTCAGCTTTCAACCTGGCACCTTCCTGTTGTTGCTGGATTGCAGCTGCTATCATCTCTGACCACTGGGCATGCTGGCTGGACCTGATGGGAGCTCTGTAGACTCACCCACCCTCTCTCCTCCTGCTTCCCAGGAAGGTTGTGGCATGCCCCCAGAAGCCAGCTCCTCTCTGCTGTACAACATAGACCCTTCTCGCTTTGAAGACCTGAGCCTGGCAGGCACGTCCGAGGTTGGCATTGCAGGTACGGCAAAAGGGTGGAACTTGTAAAAGGTAAAAGAGTATTGGGAAATGATCCATAATTAATTGGGAAAAAATTGTTTAAAAGTACTTTCCCCCAAAACCCCAGAGTCCTTCCTGTTGGGGACAATTCAGACTGAAATTCCCAGGTGTCAAAAAAGGTTATTTAGGTGTGCTACTACTGTGGCCCATGTTTTGTTGGCCCAAAAATGAAAAACGAGTGAGGTCACAACCAAAGAAGAATGGCAACTTAGGTTGACAAGATATGCACAGCCTGCAGAATAAGAGAACAAGAAGAACAGAAGGTTAAAGAAGATTGGAAAACGTTTACTGAAGATATGGGAAATAATTGAGTGCAGCTGAAAACACTGGCAGCATTAAGATAAATTCAACAGTGTAAATAAGTTTAGATGGAGCTCAGCACGCCCCAAGCTTCGGGCTTCGCGCAGTGCTCCGCTATAGCCGTGGGAGAGCCACGCGGCTCTCCCACAGCTAGCGGATACCAGCCTGTTCTGGGGGCTGGGGTCGGGGGAAGCTGGGCTTCCCCTGCCCCAGCCCCGCACCTGGGGGGGAAATATTTTTTTTCCCTTTATTTCCCCCCTAAAAACTAGGTGCGTCCTATGGGGCGAAAAATACGGTAATTATTTACTGACGCCGTGTGTATACGCGGCCACATGTAAAAGTGGGGAGTAGGGCTGGGCGATATATTGATACATCGTCCAAGAACGGTTTGAAGTCCATATTGTGATATTGGCTTCATAGTTTTTGACCTGGCAAAATCATGTTGCGAATCATGGTGTGTGTGCGTTTGCACTATGCAAAAATCACAATGTGAGAAAAACCGTGAAGCCAGCCAGTGCCTCTGCAAAGCTCCATCCTTCTTTCAGACATCATGATATCTCAGTCTATCACAATGTTTAGTTGGTGATATATTGTGATGTTGAAAACCAGGTATCGCCCAGCCCGAGTGGGGAGACACTTGCATTAACAAAACTCTGCTCTTATCTCCAAAAGAGAGAGAGAGGCAGGCTGCACATAAAACGTAGAAACAAAACTCTTTTGAAACGTTATTGATAGTTCCTTCTTCATCCCTGGTTGAAAAATGTACATTAGCAAGACGGGGTTGGCGAGAGCAACCAGGGCAAAGGAATTAAGGGATCATGCCCCAATTTCTTCACTCAAATCCATTCCCACCGCCTTCTCTTCCTACTAGGGTACTTCATGGATCATGCGGTGAATCTGAAAGACACCCCCGTCAGGTGAGAAACTTTCTGCCAACCTTGTGGATGCATTCAGGTGCCGCTGCGCACATGTTCAGAACGTTAAAGGTAAAGGGACCCTGACCATTAGGTCCAGTCGCGGATGACTCTGGGGTTGCGGCACTGAGGGAGCCAGCGTACAGCTTCCGGGTCATGTGGCCAGCATGACTAAGCCGCTTCTGGTGAACCTGAGCAGCGCACGGAAACGCCATTTACCTTCCCACCAGAGTGGTACCTATTTATCTACTTGCACCTTGCCGTGCTTTCGAACTGCTAGGTTGGCAGGAGCAGGGACCGAGCAACAGGAGCTCACCCCGTCACGGGGATTTGAACCGCCAACCTTCTGATCGGCAAGTCCTAGGTTCTGTGGTTTAACCCACAGTGCTACCCGTGTCCTGTTCAGAATGTTAGGTAAAGGTAAAGGGACCCCTGACCATTAGGTCCAGTCGTGGCCGACTCTGGGGTTGTTGCGCTCATCTCGCTTTATTGGCTGAGGGAGCCAGCGTACAGCTTCCGGGTCATGTGGCCAGCATGACTAAGTCGCTTCTGGTGAATCAGAGCAGCGCACTGAAATGCCATTTACCTTCCCGCTGGAGCGGTACCTATTTATCTACTTGCACTTTGACGTGGTTTTGAACTGCTAGGTTGGCAGAACGTTACGCATGATGAAATACGGGCTGTGGAATTCTAGAGTCTAACGTTAGTAATTCTTGGAGTCTGTGGGTCTACTGTGAGCCTGGATACACCCCACCCCCTCAATTCCAGAGAGAGCCCCAGCTTTTGTTTACGCCATTAGAAAGCCCTCATTTTCCCCACTGTCAACTGGTCGGCCCCTGTGAGAACAGGACACAAGTCTAAATGGGCCATTGGCCTGTTCTCCTTTACATCATAGGGTTTTCTGCGGCAGGAAAGGGCTGCTGGGAACATCAGCTGCTCCCTGGCTGCATGCTTTAGAAGTCTTAAGGCTGCACATCTTCACAGCCTTGAAAGCTACAATCTGAGGCGTCCCCAAAGTAAAGGAAGTATTGAAGTCTGATTAATAAGAATACACACAGAGGCTTGAACCAGCAAGAATCTGGGAAGGGTGCATATAATAATCTGTCTTCACCCTCTGGCCCAGGTCGTTTTATTCACAAAAGTACTTTTTACAGAGTGTTCGTAAGAACGAATCAGATTTCTTCTGAGTATTTCAACAAACCCCACGTGGGGACAAAGTTAAACTACCAAAACTAATTAAGCACACAGAATAAAGGAAGGAGTCCAGCTAACCGGAGCAAATAGCTGTAGACCAAAGTTTATTGCGCAACAGGTTCAAAGAGGAATTTTGACCCCCGAGGATGGGGTGACAAAGACTTTAAAAATTTTCCCACCATATCCCAGAATACAGTTCGTACAGCATCATTGCTACATCATTGACATATCGCAAAACATGTCCAGACAAGTCCTTGGTACAAGATTAGCATAAGCAGACATGGCAGGGCAAGACACAGGTATAAGATGAGCATGGACAAATATGTCTTAAGTACCCACCACCCAAAAGTACAATAGAAGTTCCTTGGCATGTCTGGAGCCTGAGGCGAGTCAGGTGATGAGATTTGACTTCCTTTGGCTAACAATGAGCCCAGCAATTGTCACCTCTGGGAACTTCCTGGAGTCCATTTTCAAGGAGAAAATAGCTTTGGAATGGAGGAAACTGGAAAAGGAGATGATTTTATATTATTTTTTAAGCTAGGTAACTTCCCTGAGCTGTCTAGTTGAAAGGATACATTCAGGCGTAATATTTGTAATATTTAACTTTAAAGATGTGCCCCCACCCCCGGTAATTTCCGTAACACTGCCCTCCCGTGGAATTGCGATGTGCACCCACCCACAGACCCCTCTGCCCTCCTCTGCCCAATTCCTCTTGACCACTGATCTCACCTTCTGTCTCTTCTTCTGCCTCGGCCAGGACAGTGTGTGTCAGCACGTGCTACAGGGCGGAAACAGAAACTCGCCATGAGTCGTGGGGACTGTATCGAGTGCACCAGTTCACCAAGGTGAGGATGACATGCGCTCGAGGTGTGGCGCCGTTGGAGGTGGGGAGAAGGGACAAGGTCCGCAGCACAGGCCTCGGTCCTGTATACCTGAAGGAGCATCTCCACCCCCATCGTTTGGCCTGAGGTCCAGCTCCGAGGGCCTTTTTGGCAGTTCCCTCCCTGCAAGAAGTGAGGTTACAGGGAACCGGGCAGAGGGCCTTCTCGGTGGTGGCGCCCGCCCTGTGGAACGCCCTCCCTTCAGATGTCAAGGAAATAAGCAGCTATCCTATTTTTAAAAGACATCTGAAGGAAGCCTTGTTTAGGGAAGTTTTTAATATTTAATGCTGTATTGTTTTTAACACTCGATTGGAAGCCACCCAGAGTGGCTGGGGAGACTTAGCCAGATAGGCGGGGTATAAATTGTTATTATTATTATTATGGCACTGACCCGGGCCTCAGCAAGCTGGGGGTCCCAGGTGCCTTCAGACCATCCTCTTAGACCGGGGTTCCACCTGCCATTGTCTCTCTGGCTCCACCTAACATTGGGCTCCCGGTCTTCTGCCTTGCCAGTCCCAATCAGAACCACCCACCATGGACAATAGCTGGGTTACTGTTGTAAGACAACCTATCTGACTTTTAAAAGATATGTGAAGGCAGCTCTGTACAGTGATGTTTTTAATGTTTAAAGCTGTATTGTGTTTTTAATATTCGGTTGGGAGCTGCCCAGAGTGGCTGGGGAAACCCAGGCAGATGGGCGGGGTATAAATAATATTACAGTGGTGCCTCGCAAGACGAAAAGAATCCGTTCCGCGAGTCTCTTTGTCTTCCGGTTTTTTTTCCGTCTTGCGAAGCAAGCACATTAGCGGATTAGCGCTCTTAGCGGCTTAGCGGGCTTAGCGGATCAGCTGTTAAGCGGCTTAGCGGATCAGCTGATTAGCGGCTTAGCGGATCAGCTGTTAAGCGGCTTAGCGGATCAGCTGTTAAGCGGTTTAGCAGATCAGCTGATAAGCGGCTTAGCGGATCAGCTGATAAGCGGCTTAGCGGCTTGGGAAAAAGGGGAAAAGGGGGGGGGGAACCGCAGGAACTCGCAAGACATTTTCGTCTTGCGAAGCAAGCCCATAGGAAATTAATTTTGCGAAGCACCTCCAAAACGGAGAACCCTTTCGTCTAGCGGGTTTTCCGTCTTGCGAGGCATTCGTCTTGCGGGGCACCACTGTAGTATTATTATTATTATTATTGGTGCATCCTGAGATTTTTTGGGGTGGGGTGGAGCAGGATGGAGCTCAATGAGAAATTTGATACCTTAACAGATGCTAATGGCACATCAAGCGTGTTGTTCAGTTCGACGCAAGCACAGCAAATGCATGGGATCTGTTAATCGGACTCATCCCAAGGCTCTCTTTCTTTTCGCTTTAAACAATGCAAGTTTCTAGTCCTCAGCGCTGCAAAGATAGCCCGTTCTCCTTGAAAAAGCAGAAAGCCAGAGGGCCCAGGTGATGTTAGCTTTTCTGCTGGGATGTTGGGCTTCAGAGCTGGCGTTCATAAGAGGTGCATTGTAAGAGGCACGCAAAGTTTACATGGGGCCTTGGAATGCTTCCTGCAGGGTTTGGGTTATGTTGGAGTAGGACTCCCCTTGCCGCTTCAGCACAGAAAGTGGAGAGGTGGTGTTGTGTAGTGGTTAGAGTGCTGAACTAGGACCTGGGAGAGACCCGAGTTCAAGTCCCCACTTGCCCCAGAGCTCAGTGGGTGAGACCTTGGGCCAATCAGTCACTCTCAGCCTAACCTACCTCTCAGGATTGCCGTGGGGATTAATTGGGGAGGGGGGACAGATCTCTAATAGATAGATAGATAGATAGATAGATAGATAGATAGATAGATAGAGTGGTGCCCCGCAAGATGAACGCCTTGCAAAACGAAAAACTCGCTAGATGAAAGGGTTTTCCGTTTTGGAGGCGCTTCGCAAGACGAATTGCCCTATGGGCTTGCTTCGCAAGACGAAAATGTCTTGCGAATTTTTCTGACTTTTTTTCCCTCCCCCCCCCTTTTGCTAAGCCGCTTATCCGCTAAGCCGCTAATAGCGCTAATCTGCTAAGCCACTAATGGGCTTGCTTCGCAAGACGAAAAAACCGCTAGACGAAGAGACTCGCGGAACGGATTCTTTTCGTCTTGCGAGGCACCACTGTAGATAGATAGATAGATAGATAGATAGATAGATAGATAATTTATTACGGTCAGAGACCAGCTTATAAAACACAATTGGGGCTACAATCCCAGAAGGAAAACAAACAATTAAAACAATATACAACAATAAATTTAAAATCAATGTACAGCAATAAACTACCGCAGGGAGCTGACCCAGAGTCACTCATAGAACAGAGTTTGGGGATTTTCTTAATGAACTACTTTGAGTTGGGAGATGGTCTGTGCCTACAGATCTGTACACAGAATCTGGTGACCATTCGGGTCGTCTTCTGATCTTTGCCTAACAGGAAAAGGTCAAATTTTTGCTTTTCCAGGAGGTCAGCGAGCCTCACCAGCAGGGGATCAATGGTCACACTACGTGCCTCTTCATAAAAGGGACATCTCTATAATCATACACTCTCTCTCCACAATCCAGGTGGAAATGTTTGGGGTCACTGCCAACGAGACGGGGTTCGAAAGCGAGACGTTGCTGGACGAATTCCTGGCCGTGCAGAAAGAAATCTTCTCTGAGCTGGGACTGCACTACAAGTAGGGAGTCGCGCCAGAGCTGGGGGGGGGTGGCGGCTGAGGGACCCCTGCTCACCATTGGCTGTTGGGGACGTGGGTGTGTGATCGTTGAGGAGGGGGAAAGAGGGCTGCTTGGACAGCCAGCAGAGACATGTCTGGTTGCATCCCGAACCCACCTTAGAGGGTATACTTAAAGTTAAAGGGCCCCCTGACCATTAGGTCCAGTCGTGGCCGACACTGGGGTTGCTGCCCTCATCTCGCTTTACTAGCCGAAGGAGCCGGCGTACAGCTTCTGGGTCATGTGGCCAGCATGACTAAGCCGCTTCTGGCGAACCAGAGCAGCGCACGGAAATGCCGTTTACCTTCCCGCCGGAGTGGTACCTATTTATCTACTTGCACTTTGGTGTGCTTTCGAACTGCTAGGTTGGCAGGAGCAGGGACCGAGCAACGGGAGCTCACCCCGCCACGGGGATTCGAACCGCCAACCTTCTGATCGGCAAGTCCTAGGCTCTGTGGTTTAACCCACAGCGCCACCCGCGTCCCTAGAGGGTAT
Source organism: Podarcis gaigeae (assembly GCF_964106915.1). Taxonomy (NCBI): domain Eukaryota; kingdom Metazoa; phylum Chordata; class Lepidosauria; order Squamata; family Lacertidae; genus Podarcis; species Podarcis gaigeae. The sequence continues at coordinate 84,046,206 of NC_139684.1, forward strand.
ACTTAGGCATGTTTAAAATACAGTACAGTCATACCTCTTGTTATGTTTGATTCATGATACGTTTTTTCTGGTTGCGTCCGGCGGCGACCCGGAAGTACCGGAAAGGGTTACTTCTGGGTTTCGCCACTCTCACATGCGCAGACACGCAAAATGACGTCATGCGCAGAAGCGGCGAATCGTGACCCACGCGCAGACCCAGTTTGCGTTCTTTGCAGGTTGTGAACGGGGCTCCGGGACGGATCCCATTCGCAACCAGAGGTACCACTGTACTAACAAAGCCAAGCAACGTCCAGGGAACATCAGAATGCTGCAGCACAATTGCTGACAGGAGCGAGATCTCGCCAGCCTATCACGCCCTTGCTCAGAGACCTGCGCTGGCTGCCGATTCGCTGCCAGGCCCAATTCAAGGTGTTACTAATAGCGCATAAAGCTTTTAACAGTACAGTTTACAGTGGTACCTCGGGTTACATACGCTTCAGGTTACAGACTCCGCTAACCCAGAAATAGTACCTCGGGTTAAGAATTTTGCTTCAGAAAATGAATGAATGTTAGAAAAATGTTGGAATGATGTTATATGGCTTTAGCAGAAATGTTATAAGGAATTAAGGACAGATGGATTAATAGAGTATTAAAGGGAAAATAAGGTTAGAATGTGTTAAGATAATTATAGGATTAAAAATAGTGGAAGATGGAAAGGAATTGCTGAAAGAATTAATAGAAGTGGAATACAAAAAGGGAGGTGTGAGGAGGTCACGGAAATAAGGGAATAAAAGATAAGATATTGAAACTATTTGATGTGTTTTAAATTGTGTTTGTTTTGTCTTGTTAGTTTAATGTTAGTGTTTTGGGGTTTTTTTGTTTTTTGTTTTGTTTTTTGTATTGTATTGTATTGTATGGTTTTCATTTTTGTAGTGTTTAAACTGTTGGAAAAGGTAATAAATAATATTATTTTTTTTAAAAAAGAACTTTGCTTCAGGATGAGAACAGAAATTGTGTGGCAGCAGCAGGAGGCCCCATTAGCTAAAGTGGTGCTTCAGGTTAAGAACAGTTTCGGACCTCCAGAACGAATTAAGTTCTTAACCCGAGGTACCACTGTACCTACAAGATGCTCAGAAAGTTGAGGTCATTTTAATCTGTTTCTGTACAGTGGTACCTCAGGTTAAGTACTTAATTCGTTCCGGAGGTCCGTAATTGACCTGAAACTGTTCTTAACCTGAAGCACCACTTTAGCTAATGGGGCCTACCGCTGCTGCTGCGCCACCGGAGCACGATTTCTGTTCTCATCCTGAAGCAAAGTTCTTAACCTGAAGCAATATTTCTGGGTTAGCGGAGTGTAACCTGAAGCGTATGTAACCCGAGTTACCACTGTATTTTAACTTTTCTGTGCTTTAAACTATTGCAACTTTTTCATGAGTTTGCTGTTTTAACTTTTGTAAATGGCTTTGAGGGCTTGCTTGCTTGTTTTCAGTCCAGCAGTGTATGAGTTCTACGAAATAAGGCCCAAAAAGGTAATCTCACTTATTTACTTAGCAATCCTCAGGCAGCAAGACCTGGATAGAGAAGGCCAATCAGGTTGTGCCCAACTTTCATGGTTACCGTTATGTACAGTGGTGCCTCGCAAGACGAAATTAATCCGTTCCATGAGGCTCTTCGTATAGCGGTTTTTTCGTCTTGCGAAGTAAGCCCATTGACAGCTTAGCGGATTAGCGCTATTAGCGGTTTAGCGGCTTTTAGCGATCAGCTGTTAAGCGGCTTATCAGCGGATCAGCTGATAAGCAGCTTAGTGGCTTAGGAAAAGGGGGGGAAGGGGAAAAAACCCGCAGGAACTCGCAAGACATTTTCGTCTTGCGAAGCCAGCCCATAGGGAAATTCGTTTTGCGAAGCGCCTCCAAAACGGAAAACCCTTTCGTCTAGCGGGTTTTCTGTCTTGCGAGGCGTTCGTCTTGCGGGGCACCACTGTATCTGATCCCAATTTCTCTTTACCCATAGGGTCCTGGATATGCCCACACAGGAACTGGGCCTACCTGCATACAGGAAATTCGACATTGAGGCCTGGATGCCAGGCCGGGACAAGTATGGAGAGGTGAGTGGGGGAAGAGTCAGCTTGCTCCTGAATCTCTAGCGCAAGGGCCAACCCAACCCCAAGGTGGAAGAAGCACTGGAGAGAGTCCGATAGATCCTTCTCAATCTCCTTCTGCAGAGAAGCGGCGCAGAAGGATAAGAAGAACATGGGAATGTAGGAAATCGGACTGGAATCCGTCCAGCTTTGTATTGTCTTCACAGTCTAGAGACTTCCCCTCCCTCCCTCTCCTGCAAAACTCTCCCCCTTTAATTCTGAGAGTGGTGGGTCCACCAAGAGGGTCCTATCCCCCCTTTGGCCATACCAAAATCCGACTCTCTCTTTTTTTTAGTTTTTTACTTATAGTTTTCAAATTTATACATTTCATTAATTTTACAATCCATTTCACATTTCAAAACTTCCCACTCTTTTCCACGGTTCCTTAAATTTACTTTTTCATATCTTCTGCATATCCAAATTCATTTAACTTACAAATATAATTACCTACTGTAAATATATTATAAAACTGCAGGCTGTTGCAATAACCCTGCTAATGTTTTTTATCTGTTTACAATTTGTCTGTAAATATTCAGTGAACCATTTCCATTCTTTTATAAAAAAGTTTGTTATCTTGATTTCTTATTCTTCCGGTAAGTTTCGCCATTTCTGCATATTCCATAAGTTTTTGTATCCATTCTTCCTTTGCTTCTTTCCAATTTTGGACGAGTAGCATTCTTGCCGCTGTAGTAGCATACATAAATAAATTTCTATACAATTTAGGTAGTTCTGGCTCTATAATTACCAAAAGAAAAGCTTCTGGGTTGTTGTTTTTTATAAAATATGTTTTGAACATCCTTTTCAATTCATTGTATATCATTTGATGATGACAAAATCTGACTCTCATATCTACAATCATTTCTGAAATCTGCCCCAAGGACTCCCAACACAACTTCTGCCATGGCCATTTATGTAACAACAAACCCCTGAGAAGTGGTTACATATCCTTATGACCTCTGCTCCTTGTGCATTTTACTAATCTATGGGTTGTGCTGAAGAAGATTCCAGCAAAACAGTCAGATTATCCGGGATCACTGTCCTACGTTGTTATTCACTTACTACTTCGGCAACATGGAAAAATTTTTTTTACAGCTTAGCCCACAGGATAGCATCTATTACAGTGGTACCTTGGGTTACATACGCTTCACGTTACATACGCTTCAGGTTACAGACTCTGCTAACCCAAAAATAGTACCTCGGGTTAAGAACTTTGCTTCAGGATGAGAACAGAAATTGTGCTCCGGTGGCGCGGCAGCAGCGGGAGGCCCCATTAGCTAAAGTGGTGCTTCAGGTTAAGAAGAGTTTCAGGTTAAGAACAGACCTCCGGCACAAATTATGTACTTAATCCGAGGTACCACTGTATTTGTGTTTTGTTGGAATCTTCTTCAGCACAACCCATAGATTAGAAAAATGCACAAGGAGCAGTGGTCATAAGGATATGAGTGGTTACATATCCTTATGATCAGTGAAACAGTCAGATTATCCGGGATCACTGTCCTACGTTGTTATTCACTTACTACTTCAGCCCCTGAACGCCTAAAAAGTTTTACCACTTAGCCCGCAGGATAGCATCTATTACTTTGTTTCAACCATAGACTTATTATACTTCTATTACTTTGTTTCAACCATAGACTTCTTATACTTCTACGGACTTTCAATGATTGACAGACGTGTGTTCATTTGATTTCAAATATATAATAATAATGATGATGATGATGACTCTGGGCGGCTTCCAAAAAAATATTAAAATACTGTAATACATCAAACATTAAAAGCTTCCCTAAACAGGGCTGCCTTCAGATGTCTTCTAAAAGTCTGGTAGTTGTTGTTCTCTTTGATATCTGGTGGGAGGGCGTTCCACAGGGAGGGCGCCACTACCGAGAAGGCCCTCTGCCTGGTTCCCTGTAACTTGGCTTCTCACAGCGAGGGAACCACCAGTGCTTGGTGCTGGACCTCAGTGGCCGGGTAAAACGATGGGGGTGGAGACATTCCTTCAGGTATACTGGGCCTTTGAGACCGTTGAGGGCTTTAAAGGTCAGCACCAACACTTTGAATTGTGCTCGGAAACATACTGGGAGCCAATGTAGGTCTTTCAGGACCAGTGTTATATGGTCTCGGCGTCCGCTCCCAGTCACCAGTCTGGCTGCCGCGTTCTGGATTAGTTGTAGTTTCCGGGTCACCTTCAAAGGTAGCCTCACATGGAGCACATTGCAGTAGTCCAAGCGGGAGATAACCAGAGCACGCACCACTCTGGCGAGACAGTCCGCGGGCAGGTAGGGTCTCAGCCTGCATACCAGATGGAGCTGGTATATTAGAGAATTTACAAGTGTACACATTTTGTTTTTGTTGTACTAAATTATGTATATTATGCAATAAGAATTGCATGCTATCTAGTATACTGGTCATCGTGTTGCTTGTGTTGTTTGTCTTGATTTGTTGCTTGTTGGCCAGTTATGTGACTGCCCTTCGTTTCCCCTGCTAGATCTCCAGTGCCTCTAACTGCACAGACTACCAGAGCCGCCGGCTGAACATCATGTACTACAACCAGGAAGGCCGCCTGTCTTATGCGCACACGGTAAGCTGGGCCCTGGGCCCGTGGCCTGAGATACAGGAATGGGAGGGGAGGAGAGGCCAGGTGTCGATAACCTGTGCTCTTTTTGCTCCTTAACCCGATGTCACACTGGGGGCCTCCAGCGTCTCAGCACAACTGTCTGTTCTTTGCAGGTCAACGGCACAGCCTGCGCTGTTCCTCGGATGCTCATTGCCCTCCTGGAATCCAACCAGCGCAAGGTTCGTTGCCGGCATAATCATCATTATCATCATCATCTGTTATTTATAACCCACTCATCTGGCTGGGTTTCCCCAGCCACTCTGGGCGGCTCCCAACAGAATATTAAAAACACGATAAAACATCAAACATTAAAAACTTCCCTAAACAGGGCTGCCTTCAGATGTCTTCTAAAAGCCAGAGAGTTGTTTATCTCCTTGACATCTGATGGGAGGGCGTTCCACAGGGCGGGCGCCACTACCAAGAAGGCCCTCTGCCTGGTTCCCTGCAAATTCACTTCTTGCAGGGAGGGAACCGCCAGAAGACCCTCAGAGCTGGCCCTCAGTGTCCGGGCTGGACGATGGGGGTGGAGAAGCTCCTTCAGGTATATTGGGCCTTTGAGGCCGTTTAGGGCTTTAAAGGTCAGCACCAACACTTTGAATTGTGCTCTGAAATATCCTGGGAGCCATTGCAGATCTCTCAGGACCGGTGTTATATGGTCTCGGCGGCCACTCCCAGTCCCCAGTCTAGCTGCCGCATTTTTGATTAATTGTAGTTTCCAGGTCACCTTCAAAGGCAGCCCCACATAGAGCGTGTTGCAGTAGTCCAAGCGGGAGATAACTAGAGCATGCTCCACTTTAGGCTGGGCTCTGTGCACGGCCAGAGGCAATGTCCATCTGCTTTGTGGGGGGGGGGGAGGCGGACCCCTCAAATATTTTATTGCATGGGCCAGAGGAACCTCAGCCCCTGGGAGTTGGCTCCTGTGGATTGTTCCAAGAGGTCTATAGCTCCCATCCACTCTAGGGCTGATGGGGATTTTTAGGGGCTAGGAGCTGGCGTACCCTGTTAGAAACAAGTTTGGTGTGGCTTTCATTTGACGCTGTGTTGTTACAGTCATACCTCGGGTTACAGACGCACCAGGTTGCGTTTTTTCGGGTTATGGACTGCTGAAACCCAGAAGTACCAGAACCGGTTACTTCTGGGTTTCGGCGATCATGCATGCGCAGAAGTGCTAAATTGCACTTTGCACATGTACAGAAGCACCAAATCGCAACCCATGCGTGCACAGGCGCGCCACTGCGGGTTACGAACGTGCATCCCGCACATATCACATTCACAACCCAAGCGTCCACTGTATTCTTGTTATTTATTGAATTTATAGACCGCTCTATACCCGGAGGTCTCAGGGCGGTTCACAGAATAACCAGGGCGGTTCTGCAGAGGGCAGAAGGTGGCCGGCACAGGGTCCTCAAACCCCCTCCTCTACCTTTGTCCCTCCTCTGTAGGATGGCAGCGTTCGGGTACCAGAGGTCCTCCAGCCACTGATGGGCACAGAGATCATCAGCAAGCCCAGCTACACTCCGTTGAAATACATCGGCCCAAACCAGCCCAAAAGACACTGAACACCCCCCAAATCCTGGGGTGCCTTGGAAAATCTGAGAGAATCAAGAAGTCCAGAGACCCAGGAGAGGAAGGAAGGCTGAGTGCTTGAATAGTGACGCTGCCTTGTGGGTCGGGTGGGTGACTTTGGGTTGGGGGGGGCTGAAATGCCAGCGAGGTGACCTTTGCCCCCAATTAGGCACTGTGGATAGAGAGCTCACTTCTTCAGGACAGAGGGGAATGTGAGCCGTCCTTCCCAAGGTGATCTTCGTGGACCCAGAGCGCTTCCAGAAAAGGCTGGCTGTGAAGTCCCAACATGTAACTTGGGATGGGAATCCCTTGTGCCCTTCCCTGGAGCTCTTGCCATTTTCCCATCAGCCAGATTCCAGTTCGCAGCTTCCTCTCTTGTCTTAACCTCTATTGTATTTCGTTGGTGGGGAAGCGGGGTACGTTGATCAGAACCGTCGACGGAGCAAAGAAGACATTCGCCCAATAAAAATCACTAACCAAAACATCTGTTTGCTTCTAGCAGTGATGGTTTTTGCATGCTGCGTCCCCTGGGATGCGGGTGGCGCTGTGGGTTAAACCACAGAGCCTAGGACTTGCCGATCAGAAGGTCGGCGGTTCAAATCCCCGCGACGGGGGGAGCTCCCGTTGCTCGGTCCCTGCTCCTGCCAACCTAGCAGTTTGAAAGCACGTCAAAGTGCAAGTAGATAAATAGGTACCACTCCGGCGGGAAGGTAAATGGCGTTTCCGTGCGCTGCTCTGGTTCGCCAGAAGCGGCTTAGTCCTGCTGGCCACATGACCCGGAAGCTGTACGCCGGCTCCCTCAGCCAGTAAAGCGAGATGAGCGCCGCAACCCCAGAGTCAGTCACGACTGGACCTAATGGTCAGGGGTCCCTTTACCTTTAGTTTAGACAAAAAGCAAGAGGTGATGTAATAGGCACTTATAAAACGATGCATGGCATGGAGAAAAATTGATAGAAACAAGTTTTTCTCCCTCTTATAACTCTTAGAACATGTGGACGCCCTGTGAAGATTCAGGGCAGACAGAATCAGAGAACCGTAGTGTGGGGAGGGACCCTCAAGGATCATCCAGTCCAACCCCTTGCAATGTAGGAAACTCCGCTAAAGCATTCCTGACAGATGGTCACCCAACCTCTGCTTAAAAACCTCCAAGGAAGGAGAGTTAATCACCTCCGAAGGGAGACCAGTCCACTGTCGAGCAGCTCTTACTGTCAGAAAGGTTTTTTTCTTGATGTTTAGTTAGAATTTCATTTATTGTAATCAGATGGGTGGTGTATAAATAAATTATTATTATTATTATTATTATTATTATTATTATTATTATTATTTCACACAGCACACAGTTCAGCTATGGAACTCGTTCCCATGGGAGATGGTGACGGCCCCCAATTAATTTGGTGTTTTTTTAAAAAAATATTTTAGGAATTTCAACATAACATTTTATCAAAAAAAATCATCCTTAATTCCCCCCTTATTTCCCCCCTCCCCAAACTATAAACCCCCTCCCTTCCCTCCCCAGACCTCCCTCAGCTCCTTTCTCTGGTTTATCAACATATAAAAAAGCCAATGCAATTCTGGGCTGCATCAATAGGAGTATAGCATCTAGATCAAGGGAAGTAATAGTGCCACTGTATTCTGCTCTGGTCAGACCTCACCTGGAGTACTGTGTCCAGTTCTGGGCACCACAGTTCAAGAAGGACACTGACAAACTGGAACGTGTCCAGAGGAGGGCAACCAAAATGGTCAAAGCCTGGAAACGATGCCTTATGAGGAACGGCTAAGGGAGCTGGGCATGTTTAGCCTGGAGAAGAGGAGGTTAAGGGGTGATATGATAGCCATGTTCAAATATATAAAAGGATGTCACATAGAGGAGGGAGAAAGGTTGTTTTCTGCTGCTCCAGAGAAGCGGACACGGAGCAATGGTTCCAAACTACAAGAAAGAAGATTCCACCTAAACATTAGGAAGAACTTCCTGACAGTAAGAGCTGTTCGACGGTGGAATTTGCTGCCCAGGAGTGTGGTGGAGTCTCCTTCTTTGGAGGTCTTTAAGCAGAGGCTTGACAACCATATGTCAGGAGTGCTCTGATGGTGTTTCCTGCTTGGCAGGGGGTTGGACTCGATGGCCCTTGTGGTCTCTTCCAACTCTATGATTCTATGATTCTATGAACATATGTTATTCTCTGCAAGTTACCAAATTGTATAGATCCTTAATTGATCCAAATATTGTCTATAAAAAGTTTGTGAATGTTTATTCAACACCTGCCAAGGAGTCCAATTCACTTTGTTGTTTCTTTCAATACTTTGTAAAAGGTTCCCATTCATCTTTAAAGTCACGGTTATCCTTGTCACGTAATTTAGGTGTCAGTTTTATGAATTCTGCATAGTCCATTAGTTTCTCTCGCCACAGCTCTTTGTGACGGCCCCCAATTTGGATGGCTCTAAAGTGGTATCGTGGTGCTTTAGCTACAGAGTGTGGCTTTGCGTCTTGGCCTAGCGCAGTCTCCCAGGTGAGACTCTGGGTTCGATGCGTGAAACCATTGCCCGACTTGGAGAGTTTAAATAAATAAATACTGTCGCTAGGGTGGCGGTGAGAGCGGGTTGATACGGAGTGTGGATCCGAAAGGGAGTCAAGTGTGTTTGAAAGAGAGAGCATCCTTTTGTGATTTGACCCAGTTCCACCACCCTCCTCCCCAAAAGCTCTTTATAGGACTCGGACGTACCTGCCTCACAGCTGCCGTCTCTGAAAAGTGGCCGCAAACCACAATGGCTCCCTTGGGTGTGGCTTTGAGAAATTGTCTCTGCACAAAAGTTGAGCCCTCAGGGGAAAAGGAATGGCGTCAGAGGCAGCAGCTGGAGTTAGGCCTAACCCTGCTTGCTGAGCAAACTCTCTTCCCATGCCAGATCCTACAGAACAAGAAGCGAGGCGACACATTGAAAGGTGGACCAGCTGTTGCAAAGAGTTGCGGGCTTCGGACGTCACGCGTGGTTAAATTTTTCTCTCGTTTTGTTTTATTGGTTTGTTAACAGACGTAGGAAGAAAACAATAAAAAAATCAAAACCGTAAAGCGTCACAGCCGGGAAGGACAAAAGTACCAAGATACGTATGACGTATTAACTCATATTTGTGAAATGTTCGCTTACAAATAATAAAAATCGATTTAAATAAAAGCATTCTCCACCTAAGTTTCATCGTTCTTGAGAGGAAAGGTTCTTCAATGAGCCAGACATTTGCATATACCAGTGACATGGAATGAGCATGTGTCTCAATATTTGTATAAGAAATAAAATCATGCCATGTATGTATATATTTTTTAAACGGTCGTTCAAGCTCTGCCCTTTATATACTTGCTGTTAACTTTTCTATATAGGGCTGTTTTCAATGCTAGTTATATTCCAGGTTGACCCACTGAAATTAACCTGATTAATTTCAGTGGGTCTAGAGAAGAATTTGGTTGGGCACAACCTGCAATTTCTATAGCGCTGTCATCATGAATCTGTGGCATAAAAACACACTATTACTGAGGTATCTCTTTTTTAAAAAAAATATTTTTATTGGTTTTTAACATACAAAATTATAAAACATATCACACAATTTATCACAAATACATTCTTATTGGACTTCCATCAACACCTCTGATAATCCTCCGTCTTAATCACTTCTTACGCATTTCCTAACTTACCGTAATATTGCCTTTACATTCTTAACATATCACATCTCCTCCTCCATTTTTGCAATATTTCTAATATTATTCCTCACAGAACTTCTTGCAAACCTACAAACGTCGTCTGGTCGTCACAAATACTTTTCAAATAACCCGTAAATTTACTCCAGTCCTCGGTAAACTTCTGGTCCCGCCGGTTTCGGATCCTTCCTGTTAGTTTGTCAAGTTCCGCATAGTCCATTAATTTCATCCTCCATTCTTCCATCGTTGGTAATTCTTCTTGCTTCCATTTTTGAGCCAATAGTATTCTTGCTGCTGTTACTGCATATAGAAAAAGCTTACATTCCTTTCTATATATTTACTGAGGTATCTCAGCTGTACTGAAACGAAGAGCCCATAGTGACCGGAAAGCACAGGCCTTGCAGAATTTACAACTGAAAGATGGATGATGAGGATATAGCAAGAGAAGAAAGCCAGGGTTGTGCAGTGGTTAGAGTGTTGGACTCTGACCTGGGAGAACAGGGTTCGAATCCCCACTCAAGTCAAGAAGCTCACTGGGTAATAGATTCGCTTGGCAGTTGAGCTCCTTCTGAGCCAAGCAAACCCTGTTTCCAGATAAGTGGTTGTTGAGTTGCAGCCATAGACTGCATTCCCTGCCCACTTACTTGCAGGGTAGGCCGTGTTGAACTTAGTGCAATGCCTTTCAAAGGAAATACGCATAGGATCTGACTTCCAGCCCTAGAAGAACTACCGATGAACGAAGAATGGAGAACGAAAGTGATGGACTATGCAGAATCAGATAAATTAACGGGAAGGATTCGAAACCTGCGGGACCAGAGATTCTTAGAAGACTGGAGTAGATGTATGAATTATTTGAAAAGTAATAGTAACGAACAGGTTACACTAGTAGGATTGCAGGAAGTTTTGTAAGGAGGACTATTTGAAATATTACAAATAAGACTATGGGGAGAACTGTTGTTGTTTAGTCGTGTCCGACTCTTTGTGACCCCCTGGACCAGAGCACGCCAGGCACTCCTGTCTTCCACTGCCTCCCGCAGTTTGGTCAAACTCATGCTGGTAGCTTCGAGAACACTGTCCAACCATCTCGTCCTCTGTCACCCCTTCTCCTTCTGCCCTCCATCTTTCCCAACATCAGGGTCTTCTCCAGGGAGTCTTCTCTTCTCATGAGCTGGCCAAAGTATTGGAGCCTCAGCTTCAGGATCTGTCCTTCCAGTGAGCACTCAGGGCTGATTTCCTTCAGAATGGAGAGGTTTGATCTTCTTGCAGTCCATGGGACTCTCAAGAGTCTCCTCCAGCACCATAGTTCAAAAGCAGAGGAGAACTATTAGTTAATGATAATTAAGAGTAATAGAGAAATTAAATGCAGGATAAGTGCTAAATAACGGAAAATCATCAGAGGTGTTGACGGAAGTCTAAAATACTGTTTAAGATAAGTTATGTTATATAAATGTTGGAAATGATATTTTAAAAAACTAATAAAAATATATATTAAAAAAAGAAAGCAGTGAGGGGGGGGAGGATCTGACTTCCAGCCAGGTCATCCTTTCACTTTTTTTTAATAAAACAAATTGCAAGAGTCAAGTTTGTCCCAAGAACATAAGACTATAAGAAGTGATCTGCCGGATGAGGCCAAGGTTCCATCTAGTTCTGCACCCTGTCCTCCCAGTGGCCAACCATGCCTGTGGGAAACCTGTAAGCAGAATAGGACCACGAGAGCCCCTCTTCCCTGTTAGAATTCCTGCTCCATGACTGCAGTCATGGGATTGTTGTCTTTCACATGACAGTGTATGTTTTGACTCCACAGAGTGGGAAGTGACGGAGACAGGATGCTTGTGTTCCTGTGTTCCGTGAAGTGGGACTATTGTCTTTTCTTTTTGCTGTCTGATGCTAGAGAGAGAGGGAGCCATGTTGCCGTGCTCCGTGTGTATTTATATGTAAATAAAGTAGATTAGCCAAAATGCTGAGTTGCTGAGGTCTGTTACACAACTGCGCAAACTCTGCGGATCCCCAAGTGTGCCGGTGTCGGTTGGCATCGGTCGCTGTGATGTTCGGGCAGAAGAAAGCTTTTGAAGCTCCCCAAGAATCGACCAGGAGGAAGAGAACATGCCAGTTGGGCATGTGTCTCTGCCAGGGTCCTACTCAAGTGTAGGCTGAGCTCCCTCGTGGTTTCCAGCAACTGGTATTCAGAAACATTGTCTAATCCTCTCTTTTAAGCCATCCAGGTGGGTGGCCCTTATTGCCTTCTGTGGGAGTGAGTTCCACAGTTTAACTATCTCTGTGAAGAGCTCCTTCCTTTTACCTGTCTTGAAAGGGAGAAAATAAAGTGTTAAAATCGAGATGTCAAAAATATGGAAACAACGAGGAGAGACAGAACTGAGATTTAGATATGCTTCAAGCTCCAGACTGTGGGAAGCCCCCCAAAATTAATAATTATAATTTGGATGATAATTTAGTCTTTTTTTTATTTTAGTTCTTTATTTTAAATGGATTATGATTTGATATGTTAATTAGATGTTTTTTACAGTCATAAAAGGTAAAGGTAAAGGGACCCCTGACCATTAGGTCCAGTCGTGGCCAACTCTGGGGTTGCGGCGCTCATCTCGCATTATTGGCTTCTGGGTCATGTGGCCAGCATGACTAAGCCACTTCTGGCGAACCAGAGCAGCGCACGAAAACGCCATTTACCTTCCCGCCGGAGTGGTAACTATTTATCTACTTGCACTTTGACGTGCTTTCGAACTGCTAGGTTGGCAGGAGCAGGGACTGAGCAATGGGAGCTCACCCCGTTGCGGGGTTTCGAACCGCCAACCTTCTGATTGGCAAGTCCTAGGCTCTGTGGTTTAACCCACAGCACCCCTTGTGTTAAATGTGCTTCAGGTTGAGCATTTCCGGGTTACGCGCCACGGTGACACGGAAGTAACGGAGCACGTTACTTCCTGGTTTCGCCGCTCGCGCCTGCGCAGACACGCAAAATGATGTCACACGCATGTGCAGAAGTAGCGAATCGTGACCCGCGCATGCGCAGACGCAGGTTCTGTTTGCTTCAGGATGCAAACAGGGCTCTGGAACGGATCCCGTTCGCATCCAGAGGTACCACTGTATTTGAAAAGTGATTTAATAAAAAAAAGGAGGGGAGGAAAATAAACTATTTACCCCTGCAACCCCTTTTCTCCGTGCCACCCTTTTGAAGATGAATCAGTCTCCCCCAACTGGGGGAGCACTTCTCCGACGGGGTGTGTGTGTTGGACTACAACTCCCACCAGCCCCTAACTGGCTGAGGGCTGATGGGAATTGTAGTACAGAAACTCCTGGAAGAGGGCACCGGGTTGGGCGAGAAGGCTAAAGAACATCGTCAGTGCGTGGGGAAGAAGGGTGCTAGGTGAAAAATCCTAGAAAACTGCAACCCTCCCTCTAATATTTCCTATTCGGTTTTTTTGTTTTAGCTGCATTGCTAGTTGCACATTTGGGGAGGGGGGCTGGTTTCCACTCAAATGCGCCTCTTTGACTCTCCAGCTGGAGACAGAGCAGGCAGGAGAGAACCCGCAGCAGTTCAGGAGCACAAAGAGATATCTTGCACAAATTAACCACCAGGACATTTTTTTTTGCGCGAGTGGAACAACGCCTGTCCAGGGAGGCAAGGAAACAATTCCTGCCCTCTTTCTGTAGGGAGCAGGCGTGACATCACTTCCTCCCGTCCTGCCCCCTATTTAAAATCCCCCTCCTGGCTGCCTTAGAGGCACCTCGGCTGGTTTTCTGCTCTTGTGCACAAAGAAAGTCCTTCAGCGTCCAAGGACATTCACCCCCTTCTGTTTCTCCTTCCTCCTTTTCCTCCTCTCTCCTCCTCTTCTTCCCATCTGCGGCTGCTTCAAACTCTTCCCTACATCTCTGATCTCCTCCCCTCTCCTCTGAAAAAGGACCAGCGAGAGAGAGAAAGATCCATCTCTCCAGGACCTCAGCGATGCTTTCCAGCAGAATTTCGCTCCTGTTCCTCTTCTCCTGCCCAGGTAAGTCTGGCAAGGGCTCGGATGTACCTTGGGACGGAGGGTTGCATCTGATGCCAGCCTTGCACGGAACAGGACCATTGAAACCCACGCGGTGTTCATTGATTTCAGGATGAGCATTGAGTATACACCCCAAAAGCCTCTGTATAGCTTAGCCGGGAAAGTGATGCTCTGCTTCCTTCTCACATTCCCAACACTCGCATCTCTTAAAGGAACTCAATTCTCTCCCCATCGGTTTGATCGGCCAAAGTTTTCCCTATTATTATTATTATTATTATTATTATTATTATTATTATTATTATTATTATTATTATTATTATTTGGAGGGGGTTATTTATGCTCAGCTGAGCTCAACCTCACTGCACCATCTCGCCTCCTCTGGACTTTAAATCTCTCTCTCTTGCATACTGTGCGTCCAGAGAAAACTCACGGCTCCCCCCCAGGATTTAGCCAACCTCACAAGCAGCTTGGCATTCAAAATTCCTCCGAGATCTTTGCAGCTTAGTTTTTGTTCTTGGTCGAAGCGACTCGAGACACAACCTCCGTGCAAAAAAGGGTTAGAGACAATGTAAGCATAGGCTACAAAATTCCTTACCGCAGACAGGAGGGTGGAAAAGTTAGCTGGACTTTTTTTCAAACATGGACCCTCTCCATATTATTTGTAACCACGAGACCCCGGTGATCTTGTCATATTTCCCCTTTCTGGATCCCTCCTCTCCTATTTTTTCAGCTCAGCCTTTCCAAAGATGTGCCTTTGCAGTGCCATCTGGAATATGACAGATACAAGCTGGTGTCCATATTTAGTTTCCCACTCGTTTAAAAAAAATATATGAGATGTTTTCCTCCCTCTTATCTGAGGGCAGAATCACCTCTCGAAACGCAAGGTAAACGAATGCTCTTAGGAACTTGGACGGCAATTCTGCCCTCTAATGATTTCAGAACCCTGGACAGCGATTCCTCGGCTACTTTCCTAGTTACTGTATTTGTGGCCAGGACCCAAGGCGCTAGCGTAACTCCAAAAACATTATGATTAAATAGTGCGTTTTAAAAGAACCTCACCCACCACCACACACATTTTGAACATCCTGAGCCCTCATCACGAGCTTAGTTTGAAACACACACCACTAAAACAGCTTCCTGTGTGGCACGGCAATTGCTGTTTGCACTGTGCTTTGGATAATGGCCAAAAGGTTTGATCAGGGGTTGGGCAGTGTGGTGTATTGGGTAGAGCTGTCCCGGGGATATCCAGATTCACTCCCAGCTCTGCCACAAAGTTTCTCTAGGGTGGGCGAGGGGTTGTGTGTTGTGCAAAAGTCAAGATTTCCAGGAAAGAAAACATTATAGAGTGTACAAATGATCCCCCACAGCTGGAACCTCTCTCTCTCTCTCTCTCTCTCTCTCTCTCTCTCTCTCTCTCTCTGTGTGTGTGTGTGTGTGTGTGTGTGTGTATGTGTGTGTGTGTGTGTGTTAGGCAATAAGCAAAGGCAAAAGAAATTGTGAGATTACCATATCACAACACCACTAGCGGACTGTGTTATCATACGGGGGGCAGGCACTAACTAAACAGAGATGACCGCCTTGGGTTTCTGTTTTGCATCTGTACATTTACCTGTTTCGATAAAGGTTTGTTATATAAATAATACTGGTCGACCATAATTCCTAAACCGCTTCCCCTCCGCAAAAAACCCCACACACATTTCTGTTCCGATACTGCCATTGGGGGCCAGTTGCAGCCAGTAAAGTGCTCACCTGCTATTTCTACCCTGATATATATATATAAATAACTCTTAATTTGATTACTTTTCCCTGAGCTGTCAGCTGCTGCTGCTGCTGAGTGGTGTAGAGTTTCTGAATAGGGTTGCCTGGGAGAGAATTTGATGGATAGAGTTTTGCCTGAGATCGGGCTCTGGCTGATGAGCACATGCAGAGCTGGCAAGGTGTTTTTTTTATTCCCATCTAATTCACAAGGGTCTCTCTCTCTCTCTCTCTCTCTCTCTCTGTCTCTCTCTCTCTCTCTGTGTGTGTGTGTGTGTGTGCTAGCCTGCCCGCCAGCCATTGACTTGGTTTCGGCTTTTGGGAGCTCTCTGCTATGCAGAACATCTTTCTGCAGATCACCTGCTCCCTGCTCAGGGCAAGCTGCAGCCCGGATTTCTGCAACTCGGGTCTGTTACACAGAAACCGAAGAAGAGCTGCTTTTTAATGAGTCAGGCCAGTGTTGCCTGCACAGACTGGCAGTGGCAGGGTTTCAGGAAGGAGACTTTCCCTACCCGGAGGGGCCACCGGGGTTTGAGCTTCTGCAGGCAATCAGATGCTCTGTTTCTGAGCTACTGCCCATCTCTTAATATAATAATAATAATAATAATAATAATAATAATAATAATAATAATAATATTTTATATCCTGCCCTCCCCAGCTGAAGCCAGGCTCAGAGCGGCTAACAACAATAAAAATAACACAGCATTCTAAAATCCATTCATTCTAAAATCAGTTCAAAATAAAATTCATGGCAACCATTGGGCTAGAGTTCTGTGAGGATTACCAAAGGAGGGGGTCAGACTGTGCCTTGGCCAAAGGCCTGGTGGAGCAGCTCTGGCTTGCAGGCCCTGTGGAAAGATGTCAAGTCCCACAGGGCCCTGGTCTCTTGTGACAGAGCGTTCCACCAGATCAGGGCCACAGCCGAAAAAGCCCTGGCTCTGGTTGAGGCCAGCCTAACCTCTCTGTGGCCTGGGACCTCCAAGATGTTTTTGTTTGAAGACCGTAAGTTTCTCTGTGGGACATACCAGGAGAGGCGGTCCCGTAGGTACGAGGGTCCTAGGCCGTATAGGGCTTTAAAGGTTAAAACCAGCACCTTAAACTTGATCCTGTACTCCACCGGGAGCCAGTGCAGCTGGTATAGCACCGGGTGAATGTGATCTCACAGCGAGGACCCCGTAAGGAGTCTCGTCGCGGCATTCTGCACCCGCTGGAGTTTCTGGGTCAGCTTCAAGGGCAGCCCCATGTAGAGCAAGTTACAATAAGACACAGGAATGTGGGAAGTTGCCTTACAACAAGCCACTCCATTGGTCCATTTTGCTCAGCATTGATGCACTGGTAGGCAGCAGCTCTCCAGCATTTCAGACAAGGGCCTCTCCTGGCCCTACTTGGAGTTGCTGGGGTTGAATCTGGGAACTTCTGCATACAGAATCATTGTATTTTAATATTCTGCTGGAAGCTTCCCAGAGTGGCTGGAGAAACAAAATGGGCGGCTTCCAACAAAACACTAAAATACAATAACCTATTAAACATTAAAAGCTTCCCTAAACAGGGCTGCCTTCAGATGTCTTCTAAAAGTTTGGTAGCTATTTTTCTCTTTGACATCTGGTGGGAGGGCGTTCCACAGGGCGGGTGCCACCACCGAGAAGGCCCTCTGCCTGGTTCTCTGTAACTTGGCTTCTCACAGTGAGGGAACCGCCAGAAGGCCCTCGGAGCTGGACCTCAGTGTCTGGGCAGAACGATGGGGGTGGAGACGCTGCCTTAGACAGATAAGCAGTGTTTTTTTCTAAAAAAAATAAAAATGTTTAGGGGTACTCTCATTTTCCTACTTATATTGAAATACAGCCCCTCAAGGAGGCCAAACTTAGATTCACAAAATGTTTAGGGATATGCGCCCCCCCCCCGAAAAAAGCACTGCAGGTAAGTCGTGTTGTTGGTCAATCTAGCCAACTTCTGACTTCTCTGCTGCTCTCCAGAGGTTGCCCTCCCCACCAGCACTTATTCCCTGGGATTGATTAACCAGGAATGCCTGAGGTTGAACCCAAGACATTCTGCGTACAAGGCACTGAGCTCTACCACTGAGCTACACTTTGACTGGTGATGGTTATCGGAATGCTCCCTTCTCCCTCACTCCCATCCACTTCTTCCTGGCTCAGTTCCTCCATCTAGACTGGCTTGGGAGTGAAGCTGGTTGAAACTGGAACTGTTAAGCACTGCCCATGTTGCCCGGGGAACTGTGTGTCTGATACCCATGTCCCCCCGCAGGTGCCTCAACTACCCCACTCTATCTAGGAGGGCTTGTACCAGTCCGAGGTCTTGCGTACCTGCTCAGCATGCTGTCCAAGTCCTTGATGCTGATGGTGCTACAAGGATGTGGGTGGCGCTGTGGTCTAAACCAGTGTTTCCCAACCTTGTGCCTCCAGCTGTTTTTGAACTACAACTCCCATCATCCCTGACTAGCAAGACCAGTGGCAAGGGATGATGGGAATTGTAGTCCAAAAACAGCTGGAGGCACAAGGTTGGGAAACACTGGTCTAAACTACAGAGCCTCTTGGGCTTGCTGGTCAGAAGGTCGGCGGTTCAAATCTGTGCGACGGGGTGAGCTCCCGTTGCTCTGTCCCAGCTCCTGCCAACCTAGCAGTTCGAAAGAACACCAGTGCAAGTAGATAAATAGGTACCACTCCGGTGGGAAGGTAAACGGTGTTTCCGTGCGCTCTGGTTTCCGTCACGGTGTTCCTTTGCACCAGAAGCGGCTTAGTCATGCTGGCCACATGACCCAGAAAGCTGTCTGCGGACAAACGCCGGCTCCCTCGGCCCATAGAGCGAGATGAGCGCCACAACCCCAGAGTCGCCTTTGACTGGACTTGACCGTCCAGGGGTCCTTTACCTTGCTGATGGGCAACTTCAGGACCACTCCTCTCATAAAAAGGTAAAGGGACCCCTGACCATTAAGTCCAATCATGACCGACTCTGGGGTTGCGGCGCTCATCTCGCTTTACTGGCCAAGGGAGCCGGCGTACAGCTTCCGGGTCATGTGGGCAGCATGACTAAGCCGCTTCTGGCGAACCAGAGTAGCACACGGAAATGCCGTTTACCTTCCCACTGGAGTGGTACCTATTTATCTACTTGCACTTTGATGTGCTTTCGAACTGCTAGGTGGGCAGGAGCAGGGACCGAGCAATGGGAGCTCACCCCGCCGTGGGGATTTGAACTGCCGACCTTCTGATTGGCAAGTCCTAGGCTCTGTGGTTTAACCCACAGCGCCGAACAAAGAATTGTAGAGTTGGAGGAGACCCAGCAATGCAGGGATATGCCGCTGTCCCATATGGGCATTGAACCAGCGACCTTGGTGTTATCAGCCCTAAGCGCTAACCAACTGAGCTATCCATAGGGAGCTGCCTTATTCTGAGAGAGACTCTTGGCCCATCTAGTTCATTGCTGTCTACACTGACTGGCAACACCTCTACAGGATTTCTTTCTTTTTTCTTCAATTTTTTTAAATTAGTTTTCCAAATTTATAACAAACATATCAACAAATATAAAAAGAAAACATTTTTTAAAAAACAAACATTTATCCTGACTGTAATACTCCCACTTTTGTTATCATTGTTGGGTGACTTTCTTGAATCCCCCTGGCTGAGTTTCCAAATAAGTCGTTGTAGCAGTTTACCAAAACTATTTTCACATAAAATTTACTTGGTCCATTAACATCTTTCTTTCTCTTCATGTTGACTTTTATTCTACCACATCACATATTTAAATCCTACTCCAATCTATTACTCGCAAGTAAATCTATTTAAGTTATCTTAACATATTTAACTAGATAATCTTTAAATTTCTTCCATTCCTCTTGATACTCCTCCTCCTTCTGGTCGTGGGCTCTTCCGGTTAGGTCGGCTAGCTCCAAGAAATCCATCATCTTCATCTGCCATTCCTCCACTGTTGGTACTTCTTGTGATTTCCAATTTTTGGCCAGCAAAATTCTAGCACCTCTCCAGGATTTCAGGGCTACGTGAAATATGCCTTCCGGCCTCCTAATTTTGAAGGGGATCTTATTCTGGGTGTTGGGCACACATGGGTGAAAGCTCACAGCCCAGTAACAGGATCCACTTTCCTGCCTGGTTCCAGGTCAATTTGTGTTAGGGAGGCAGTGTGGTGTAGTGGTTAGAGGTTTGCACCAGGAACTGGGAGCCCAGGGTTAAAATCCCGACTCAGCCACGAAGGGTGACATTGGTGCAGTCACTGCCTCACCTACCTTGCAGGGTTGTTGTGAGGAGAAAATTGGGGAGGAGGGAGAACCACGTACAACAGGCCGAGTTCCTTGAAAGAGAGGTGCGATATAATGCAAGAAATAAAGAGATCGGCAGATCTCTAAGCGGTGGCTGGATTATTCTTCTTGGAATGTGGCTTCCACCAAATTAAACTTAGCTGAAAGGGACCATCCCCCTGTGCTCCACATCTTACCAACTGGGGTGATCTAGTTTGTTCTGGGAGTAAAAGGTAAAGGGACCCCTGACAATTAGGTCCAGTTGTGGCCAACTCTGGGGTTGCGGCGCTCATCTCACTTTATTGGTCGAGGGAGCCGGCGTACAGCTTCCAGGTCATGTGGCTAGCATGACTAAGCCACTTCTGGCGAACCAGAGCAGCGCACGGAAACGCCGTTTAGCTTCCCGCCGGAGCAGTACCTATTTATCTACTTGCACTTTGAGGTGCTTTCGAACTGCTAGGTTGGTAGGAGCAGGGACCGAGCAACGGGAGCTCACCCCGTCGCTGGCGATTCGAACCGTCGACCTTCTGATCGACAAGTCCTAGGCTCTGTGGTTTAACCCACAGTACCACCCGTGTCCCTGTTCTGGGAGTACAGCTTGGTTAAAATTCCAATTCCTTCTGTTTTGTTTGCAATGTCACCTTGACTGAGAGCATGTTGTGCATGTAGGGATCTCTGGATCAGACCCCCCGGGTACAACTTCAGAGCACCACACTTGCTTGCAGGAGATCCCAGGTTGATCTTCAATCAAGGAACATCTCAAGAGCTTGGACAGAGATCCTGGGTGCTTGCCAGCTGACCAATAGCTTGATTCTGCATGAGGCAGATTCCTATCTTATCATAACCCCCCAGGCATACCCTGGCTGTGTGATTATAAATATGTATGTATGTCATCTTCTTCTTTGGAGATCACTCGTAGCCAAGTAAGATTGTCTTCCATAAACACCGTCTTAACAGTGAGTCCGTAAGTGACTGTAGAGGCCAATTCTGGACCCACACATCCTTCCACAGTGGGGACATTGGTTCCCGGGCAGGAGTTGATCACGGTGTGGATTTGCCAAGCGTGCCTTCCTCTTAGCGCATTTCTCCCTTGCGTCCTGAGTTCATTGTCTTCAAACCCCATGACACCTTTGGTAAAGACTGTTCTCCAATTGGGGAACATGTTGGTGTATGTGTGAATGTATGTAAATTTAATAAGTAATACTGTGGTACCTCGGATTAAGTGCTTAATTCGTTCCGGAGGTCCGTTCTGAACCTGAAACTGTTCTTAATTAACCTGAAGCACCACTTTAGCTAATGGGGCCTCCTGCTGCCGCTGTGCCGTCGCTGCACGATTTCTGTTCTCATCCTGAAGCAAAGTTCTTAACCTGAGCTACTATTTCTGGGTTAGTGGAGTCTGTAACCTGAAGCCTATGTAACCTGAAGCGTATGTAACACGAGGTACCACTGTAATGATGTTAAAGGTAAAGGTAAAGGGACCCCTGACCATTAGGTCCAGTCGTGGCCGACTCTGGGGTTGCAGCGCCCATCTCGCCTTATTGGCCGAGGGAGCCGGCGTACAGCTTCCGGGTCATGTGGCCAGCATGACTAAGCCGCTTCTGGTGAGCCAGAGCAGCGCGCAGAAACACCGTTTACCTTCCTGCCGGAGCGATACCTATTTATCTACTTGCACTTTGACGTGCTTTCGAACTGCTAGGTGGGCAGCAGCAGGGACCGAGCAACGGGAGCTCACACCGTCGCAGGGATTCGAACCGCCGACCTTCTGATCGGCAAGTCCTAGGCTGTGTGGTTTAACCCACAGTGATGTTAAAGTTACCTTGGGGTATGTTTGCGTGCAGAGCTGGCTGACTCCCCAGTTCTCGTTCAGGCTGTGCCTGCAGCTGTCAATCAAACAGGGAACCAATTCCAGCCTTGTCTGCAACAATACCTAGTGGTAGCCGAGTTAAAGATAATGTATTTTTCATCTTTTGTTAAGGAAATGGGAGCTGGCGGCTGCTGGCTGTGTTTTGGCATTAACAGCCTTGCACTACACAATTTCCACTCTCTCTTTGTTTGGCATCACTCCCCCACCCCACCCCCTTCCTTGTTGTTGTGCTGCATCCAGGGTTATGTAATAGTCTTATGCAAGATGAAGAATCAGCTCACCTGAACAACTGATCACTATTCGATCTCCCTAAGTCACAAGGCTCTCTCTCTGCCTCCAGCCTGCTGCAGGTGAGTAGAGAGGATTGCCAGATCATCCCTTGAAGACTCCTCAATCCCATCATCTTCTTAGGTTCACACCTTGAACACTCAGCGCAGGACCTGCTGGGATTCAGCTGAGGTTTATTTTAAAAAGTGAATGATTTTTCCTCTAAAAATTAAAAAGTTCACAAAATTGGCTAGCTGCAACATCGATTTCCAGTAAAGCCATTGTTTTGGTTCTTTTTAAAAAAACAAAAAAACCTAAATTTTATCAAGGTTTATAATATAAAATTATAAAATTAAAGGTTATATATATAATGAAAGGTTATATATAATTATATAATTAAAAGGTTTATAAAAATGCAAAACTTGATATATTTTCCCTTTTTTAAAAAAACAAATCAAGACTTTTATATACAGTGGGACCTTGGGTTAAGAACTTAATTCGTTCTGGAAGTCTGTTCTTAACCTGAAACTGTTCTTAACCTGAAGCACCACTTTAACTAATGGGGCCTCCTGCTGCCACTGCACGATTTCTGTTCTCATCCTGAAGCAAAGTTCTTAACTCAAGGTACTATTTCTGGGTTAGCGGAGTCTGTAACCTGAAGCGTCTGTAACCTGAAGCGTATGTAACCCGAGGTACCACTGTACAATAAAAACGCGGGGGGAGGGGGAATAGAGAAGGAAAAAGGAAGAAATTGAAAGAACAGAAAAGAGGTTAAAAGAGAAAGATAGGAGAATAAGCTGTCCGTTTTGTTCTGATGGGGAGTAAATTCCATCCGCAAAATGCCAACTTCCCCTCCTGGGCTGAACAGTACTTTTTGGAGATTTCTAAAAAATAAAATAAAAATCACTGCTACATTTCTGCATTTTGGCTGCTGTTATAAAAGCCTGAGAGTGGTCCAAAACCTAAGACGAACCTGGCATTTCGGCCTTGGAGCATCACAAAGGACACACTCGTTTCTAAGCAAAGAAAGGAGCTCCTTTTAAACTTTTTTTTTTTGCAGATAATAATAATAATGACAAAACGTTTCCCAGGTTCTTGGCAACCTAAGGACCAGGAGAACGCTCTCATTCTTTGCAAGACAATTAGGAACAAGCTGTACCAGGATTAACAATGCTGTGAGCCTTCCGGGCATAATATGTGTCATTTTTTAAACATCGGTGAACAGCTGTTCCCTTTGCAATTTTAATAAGCCAGGCTTAGTGGGCAAAATTAAGAGTGAGGAAGTGAAGAGGTGGGCCGGCACCTGCACAGGTTGGACACAGGCTGAGTCTCTTTCGCTCTGTCATTGTCTCCCTCCTTCAGCACCTGAGACAACACAAAGGCAAAATGGATAATGCTGCTTTTCAAAAGCCCAGACTCTCCTCTGCTGTTTTCCTTTCCTTTTCCCCTCATTTCCTTTCTTATTTAGACTGCAAGCTCCTGGGGCAGAGAGATGTCTTTTCTCACTTGTCCTTGTTCTGCAAAATGCTTTGTGCATTGACGGCGTGATATAACAAACGTTTGGAGGAGCAAATTGGAGAGATCAAAAGGCGAGGTTTGCAAAGAGCCAAGGGGGTGTTTAAAGGACGCCTCCCGTGTTGTTTTTTAAGAGCGGAGAGAACTTTGGCAAGAACTTTTGACATGCAGAGGCGGAGCTGGTGGGGAACCCTCTGCTGAAACAGCCGCTTGTATGTCTCGATAGTTCAGCACATCGTTGACCTACGGAACTCACACCCACAAGAGGCACCGATGGCCATCAACCTAATAATAATAATAATA
Organism: Podarcis gaigeae; assembly: GCF_964106915.1. Classification (NCBI taxonomy): domain Eukaryota; kingdom Metazoa; phylum Chordata; class Lepidosauria; order Squamata; family Lacertidae; genus Podarcis; species Podarcis gaigeae. The sequence continues at coordinate 84,070,148 of NC_139684.1, forward strand.
ATAATACTGTGGTACCTTGGGTTAAGTACTTAATTCGTTCCGGAGGTCCGTACTTAACCTGAAACTGTTCTTAACCTGAAGCACCACTTTAGCTGTTCTCATCCTGAAGCAAAGTTCTTAACCTGAAGCACTATTTCTGGGTTAGCGGAGTCTGTAACCTGAAGCGTATGTAACCTGAGGTGCCACTGTAATAATATTAATAATAATAATAATAATAATAATAATAATAATAATAATAATAATTTATATCCTGCCCTCCCCAACTGAAGCCGGGCTCAGAGCAGCTAACAACAATAAAACTAACACAGTTTACACAAAATCACCATCAATTAATTAAAATACATTCTAAAATCCATTCATTCTGAAATCAATTCAGAATCAAATTAATGGCAACCATTGGGCTAGAGTCCTGTGAGGATTACCAAAGGAGGTGGTCAGGCTGTGTCTTGGCCAAAGGCCTGGTGGAACAGCTCCGTCTTGCAGGCCCTGGGGAAAGATGTCAAGTCCCGCAGGGCCCTAGTCTCTTGTGACAGAGCGTTCCACCAGATCGGGGCAACGGCCGAAAAAGCCCTGGCTCTGGTTGAGGCCAGACCAACCTCCCTGTGGCCCGGGACCTCCAAGATGTTTTTGTTTGAAGACTGTAAGGTCCTCCGTGGGGCATACCAGGAGAGGCGGTCCCGTAGGTACGAGGGTCCTAGGCCATATAGGGCTTTAAAGGTTAAAACCAGCACCTTAAACCTATAGAGCATTCTAAAGAGCATTGGACAAATTCATGGCGGAGAAAGCCATCAATGGCTGCTAGCCATCGCGGCTATTAGCTATGGCTCCACAGATGGAAGCAGACGATTCTTCTGGATATCAGTTGGGGCTGCAGGAGGGGACTTGGGTTCAAGTCCTGCTTGCGGGCTTCCCATGGGCACTGTGAGAGCAGGATGGTGGGCTAGCTGGACTATCGACCTGAAACATAAACCCTGCCTTCTTTTTATATTTGATCAGCCTGCTTGAACTGTTGGGGTCCAGAATTGGTGGGGTCCAGAAGTCCCATCTCTGTTTATTGATACATGACCTTGAGCAAAAGGTATTCAATCAATCAATCATCATTTTTAATTTGTACAGTGGTACCTCGGGTTAAGTATTTAATTCGTTCCGGAGGTCTGTTCTTAACCTGAAACTGTTCTTAACCTGAAGCACCACTTTAGCTAATGGGGCCTCCCGCTGCCGCCGCTGCACGATTTCTGTTCTCATCCTGAAGCAAACTTCTTAACCTGAAGCACTATTTCTGGGTTAGCGGAGTCTGTAACCTGAAGAGTATGTAACCTGAAGCGTATGTAACCCAAGGTACCACTGTACACCGTCTTTCTATCTTACAATACTCAAGACGGTTTACAAGCTGAAGAAACAAAAAATGTACATCTTATAGCAATCTAATGCAATACAGTGGAACCTCGGGTTACAGACGCTTCAGGTTACAGACACTTCAGGTTACAGACTCCGCTAACCCAGAAATAGTACCTTGAGTTAAGAACTTTGCTTCAGGATGAAAACAGAAATCGTGTTCCGGCGGCACAGCGGCAGCGGGAGGCCCCATAGGCTAAAGTGGTGCTTCAGGATAAGAACAGTCTCAGGTTAAGAACGGACCTCCAGAACGAATTAAGTTCTTAACCTGAGGTACCACTGTACAAAAATGTGATAATAAAACGGAACTTTAAAATAAGCAACCTACGTCAAAAAAGTAACATTCAACAATCATTAGAATTGTGTAAAATAATAATAATACCAACATATATAAGTTAAACAGAAATCCACTCAACAGTTACAATAAATATAATTTCTAAACTATAATCAATAAAACCATGGCAAGCCCCAGTACATAGAATCATAGAATCCTAGAGTTGGAAGAGACCACAAGGGCCATCGAGTCCAACCCCCTGCCAAGCAGGAAACACCATCAGAGCACTCCTGACATATGGTAGTCAAGCCTCTGCTTAAAGACCTCCAAAGAAGGAGACTCCACCACACTCCTGGGCAGCAAATTCCACTGTCAAACAGCTCTTACTGTCAGGAAGTTCTTCCTAATGTTTAGGTGGAATCTTCTTTCTTGTAGTTTGGATCCATTGCTCCATGTCCGCTTCTCTGGAGCAGCAGAAAACAACCTTTCTTCCTCCTCTATGTGACATCCTTTTATATATTTGAACATGGCTATCATATCACCCCTTAACCTCCTCTTCTCCAGGCTAAACATGCCCAGCTCCCTTAGCCGTTCCTCATAAGGCATCGTTTCCAGGCCTTTGACCATTTTGGTTGCCCTCCTCTGGACACGTTCCAGTTTGTCAGTGTCCTTCTTGAACTGTGGTGCCCAGAACTGGACACAGTACTCCAGGTGAGGTCTGACCAGAGCAGAATACAGTGGCACTATTACTTCTCTTGATCTAGATGCTATACTCCTATTGATGCAGCCCAGAATTGCATTGGCTTTTTTAGCTGCCGCATCACACTGTTGGCTCATGTCAAGTTTGTGGTCCACCAAGACTCCTAGATCCTTTTCACATGTACTGCTCTCAAGCCAGGTGTCACCCATCTTGTATTTGTGCCTCTCATTTTTTTTGCCCAAGTGCAATACTTTACATTTCTCCCTGTTAAAATTCATATGCAATACAAATTGAGAAGCAGAGACTAGAGGGTGGAGCAAGTCAAGATATTGTCTCTCCCATTTTACAGAGGTGAAGTTAAGGCTAACAGTGACCTCACAGGGTGGTTGTTTGTTCCATGTTTATACTGAGGTGATCATACTCTATGCTCCAAAGCTCCAGTCATGTGTGAATATTTCTGACCAAACAAACAAGAGATAACTCTCTCTTTTTTTCCAGCCCTGGCGCTGCCGTTACCCACCCAGCTCTCGGAGGAGGATGAAAAGGTAAGAACAGGAAAAAGGGTGGGGTGGTCATGTCACCTATATTAGACCCTATATGTGCTATACCTTTAAAGCTTCCCCCAAAGAATTCTGGGAAGTGTAGTTTGTCGTTTAGTCGTGTCCGACTCTTCCTGACCCCGTGGACCAGAGCACGCCATGCACTCCTGTCTTCCACTGCCTCCCGCAGTTTGGTCAGACTCATGCTGGTAGCTTCGAGAAAACTGTCCAGCCATCTCGTCCTCTGTCGTCCCCTTCTCCTTGTGCCCTCCATCTTTCCCAACATCAGGGTCTTTTCCAGGGAGTCTTTTCTTCTCATGAGGTGGCCAAAGTCTTGGAGCCTCAGCTTCAGGATCTGTCCTTCCAGTGAGCACTCAGGGCTGGTTTCCTTCAGAATGGAGAGGTTTGATCTTCTTGCAGTCCATGGGACTCTCAAGAGGCTCCTCCAGCACCACAATTCAAAAGCATCCATTCTTCGGCAATCAGCCTTCTTTAGGGTCCACCTCTCACTTCCTCACATCACTACTGGGAAAACCAGAGCTTTAATTATACGGACCTTTGTCAGCAAGGTGATGTCTCTGCTTTTTAAGATGCTGTCTAGGTTTGTCATAGCTTTCCTCCCAAGAAGCAGGTGTCTTTTAATTTCATGGCTGCTGTCACCATCTGCAGTGATCATGGAGCCCAAGAATGTAAAATCTCCCACTGCCTCCATTTCTTCCCCTTCTATTTGCCAGGAGGTGATGGGACCAGTGGCCATGATCTTCGTTTTTTTGATGTTGAGCCTCAGACCATATTTTGCACTCTCCTCTTTCACCCTCATTAAAAGGTTCTTTAATTCCTCCTCACTTTCTACCACCAATGTTGTGTCATCTGCATATCTCAGGTTGTTGATATCTCTCTGCTTTACCACTGAACTGTCATCTGTCAATGAGCTGTTTGAGACACAAGAGTTGTGGAGAAGTATAGTTACATCGACGCATGAAAAAGGGAGAGAGAGACCCCAGTTCATTTTGGGGGGTTGTTTTTTGTTGCCAGGTTACTAAGTGCATCACCGAAATCCTCGCAGACACCCTCTCCAGACCCAGCCCAATTCCGGTGACCAGTGAATGCACGAAGATACTTAGAGAGGGTAAGTTACGATCTGTGTGGTCAAACTTCTTAAGCGGTGTCTGCAAATACCCACACCCTGAAGGTAATGTGAAAATAGGCCTTTTTAGTGGTGGCTCCTCACTTGTGGAATGTTGCCAAAAAGAGGCAAGGCCCTGCTGCATCTGTGTTGCCTGGCAACCGTCAGCAGCAGCAGGAAGAAGATGACACAGGGCAGCCCTATCTTTTCCAGCAACCACCAGCAGAGGGAGCCACTGCTCTCGGTTGTTGTTGCCTAACAACAGCTAACAGAAAATTGTGTTACCTGGCAACAGCCTCTCTGTTGCTTAGCTACCACCACTAGGATGGGAGACTGTGTGGGCAGGGGCAAGCGCGAAGGAGGCCCTGTTTGTGTGGTAAATTGCCACAGAACAGGGAAGGCTTTATCAGGGCCTCTTCTGTGCAATCGTTTCTCACGGGACAACAGGCCTAAACTGTCCTAACCTCTGTTTATTATTCAGATGGTTATACCCCTGTGGCTTACAACATATCAGCCTTGACCAACCTCTATGATTCTAACCTGCTTCCCTTCAGACATTCTGGACTACAAATCCCATCAGCCCTGCTGGTCCGAGCTGATGGGAGTTGTAGTCGAAAACATCTGGAGGGTGTGAAGGCCGTAATGGACACACAAAGGCACACACCTGTACTTTTATCTCAAACCACACCACCCGGCAGCCTGTAACTCCCTGCTGAGAGTAGAGACCCCTATTCCCCTCATGGAGCTACAGTTCCCAGGATTACATGTGGAAAATGTATAGATTGTTAAGCCCCTCAGCAGCCTTAACAAACAACATCTCCCAGAATGCTTTGGGGGAAGCCATGACTGTCTAAAGCAGGAATGGCCAAACTTGGCCCTCCAGATGTTTTGGGACTACAATCCCCATCATCCCTGTCCTCTGGTCCTGTGAGCTAGGGATGATGGGAGTTGTAGTTCCAAACCAGCTGGAGGGCCGAGTTTGCCTATGCCTGTTCTAAAGCTGAGAACCACTTAGTGCTTTAAAATCATAGCACTTTAAATGGATGGTGCGGATGTGGCCGTAGTCCCTTAGCAGAGGCTGGGGTGCTTTTCTGAGGTTGAACGACTGGAGCAACTCCTCTGCACTTGGCTGGCGTTCCTGCCGGCCTTCAAAGCCGAACGTCATGTGTGCGATGTCTGGAATCCACAATACTCGCTGCGAGTTTTAATTGGCACCCTGTCTGTTTTCAGATGAGAGAGTCCTTGCGATGCTTCACCATCAACACCTGTTGACGGAGCTGGAGGAACTCACGCATCAAGGTAAACAGGCGAGCCAAATCCAGCCATTCCCCATTCCGTCGAGGAAATGTCTTTCTGAACCGTGGAATCCGTTTCGCAAGGGCTGAGATTAGTGCCAGCTCCAGGGTGCTGGGGAACCTTGGTTTTTATTTATTTATTTCTTTACTACCACTTTTTCCTCCAAGTACCTCAAGGTGGCACACCTCTCCCCATTTTATCCTCCAAACAACCCTGGGAGGTAAGGTAAAGGTAAAGGGACCCCTGACCATTAGGTCCAGTCGTGACCGACTCTGGGGTTGCGGCGCTCATCTCGCTTTATTGGCTGAGGGAGCCAGCGTACAGCTTCCGGGTCATGTGGCCAGCATGTCTAAGCCGCTTCTGGCGAACCAGAGCAGCGCACGGAAACGCCGTTTACCTTCCCGCCCGAGTGGTACCTATTTATCTACTCGCACTGCGTGCTTTTGAACTGCTAGGTTGGCAGGAGCAGGGACCGAGCAACGGGAGCTCACCCTGTCGCGGGGATTCGAACTGCCGACCTTCTGATTGGCAAGTCCTAGGCTCTGTGGTTTAACCCACAGCGCCACCCATGTCCCTTCAATGTTGTATGTGATGCCAATTAAAGGTTTTGTGATACAATACTTAGGGACATTTCTAGAAAAGTGAGTTTGTTCAATCTGTGGATTGAATAGGGGTGGAGAATCTGTGATGATGGTGGTGATGGAGATAATTTATTTATACCCCACCCATCTGTGGGTTTAACCCACAGTGCCACCCGCGTCCTTCGGGAGGTAGGTTAGGCAATAATAATAATAATAATAATAATAATAATAATAATAATAATAATTTATTTATACCCCACCCTCCCTGGCCAGAGCCAGGCTCAGCGTGGCTAACACCAGTAAAATTACAGTAAAAACATAAAAGGGAGGGGGGAAACCAATTTAAAATACAGGTTAAAATGCAATTTAAAATGCAGCCTCATTTTAAAAGTAGCCCATAGATCAAAACCATAAGGGGAGGGAAACATAAGGGTCAGACTGAGTCAAAACCAAAGGCCAGACGGAACTGTCTTGCAGGCCCTGCGGAAAGATGTCAAGTCCCGCAGGGCCCTAGTCTCTTGTGACAGAGCGTTCCGCCAAGTTGGGGCCAGTACTGAAAAGGCCCTGGCCCTGGTTGAGACCAATCTAACCACCTTGCGACTTGGGACCTCCATAGTGTTGTCATTTGTGGACCTTAAGGTCCTCCGTGGGGCATACCAGGAGAGGCGGTCCCGTAGGTATGTGGGTCCTAGGCTGCATAGGGCTTTAAAGGTCAAAACCAGCACCTTAAACCTGACCCTGTACTCCACTGGGAGCCAGTGGAGTTGGTAAAGCACTATGAGAGAGGGTGGCTCTCCTAAGATAAGAGTCATGGCCGAGAGGGGACTAGGGGGACTAGAACCTCTGTCTCCCAAGCCTTTGTCCAATACATTAAACCAGGGGTCAGCAACCTAAGGCCCATGGGCCACAGGCGACCCATGGGGGTCGTTTAACTGGCCCACGAGCTGCCCCCGAACCGAGCCACCTGCTCAGTGAGTCCCCACATGCTGTGCTAAACTGATGCAGTGTGGTGCGAGGACTCGCTTTTGTGGCGCCGAAAATCACATCTGTGCAGACGCAGAAGCTGGAAATCACATCTGTGCAGACGCAGACGCCAGAAATACCCCGCCCTCCCCAGCGAAGACCAGGCTCAGGGCAGCTAACAACCAATAATAAAAACAAGTTGATTAAAATACAATTTAAAAAACAAGATTAAAATACAACATTAAAACATTAGGATGCAGCCTCTTCACAGGAGGAGAAAGGAAAAAGGAAAGAGGAAAGAGGGGAAGGGGTTCAAGTTGATTCCAAGCCAAAGGCCAGGCAGAACAACTCTGTCTTACAGGCCTTGCGGAAAGAAATCAGATCCCGCAGGGCCCTGGTCTCATGAGACAGAGCGTTTCACCAGGCTGGGGCCAGTGTTGAAAAGGCCCTGCCCTCTGGTTGAGACTAATCTGACTTCCTTAGGACCCGGGACCTCTAGGGTGTCACTATTTATGGACCTTAAGGTCTTCCGTGGGGCATACCGGGAGAGGCGGTCCCGTAGGTACGAGGGTCCTAGGCAAACAAAAAACAAAAAAACCACCCCCACCTTCGGTTGCCTTCCCTGAAATTATCTCATCCCCACTGCAGAAAATGAGAAGCATCGTCTGGGACATGAAGGCAACCATGATGTTTGGGAAGAGGAGGAACAAGAGGAAGTGAAGAAGAGAGATGTGAAGCCTGGCCAGCAGAGAGAAGAAGCTGCGTTGGAGAAAACAGAGGAGCAAAACAGGCAGGCGAATAAAGAAGAGAAGGAGCTGGAAGAGTTTGAGAAGACGGAGAAGACTGAGGAGAAGGTGAAGGAAGAGAAAGTCTCCCGAGGAGAGGAGAACAGAGAGGCTCTGGAGGAACAAGCCAAGGAGCGGGTGGAGGAGGAAGAAGAGGGTGAGGAGAGCGACGAGGAGGACGAAGCAAGGAGGAAGAAGAAGAGAAGCTCCTCAGAGACGTGGTCTTCTAAGGAATATTTTGGGCACATCAAGAAGAGGCGCCCCGGGCCTCCAAAGATCAGGAAGGCGATGCTTCAAGGAAGTCGAGAAGATGAGAAGAGGAACGGGCTGAGCAAGAGGCACTTCAGGTCAGAGGAGGACGAGGAGAGCTCTGAAGAGGAGCCAAAGAAATACCACCACGGAAGGTACAGCGATGGCCACCATCACCATGAGGACTGGGAGGAGGAGGAAGAAGAAGAGAAGAAGAGATCTGATCTGGAGAAGAGGGTGGCTGAGAAGGCCAGCGATGAGGAGACCGCCCAGTTTGAGGAGGAAGAGAAAGGCGTGAAGATCTCCAATGCCCAGGCCCAGCTCCATGGAGGCTGGAAGCCATGGGGAGATGGAGGGGAGAAGGAGGAGGAGAAGGAAGGCAAGGCGAGGCATTGGCATCACCACAAACCGGCTGGCTTGGACCTCAAGAAGAGGCACTGGAAGGACGATGTCTATCTGAAGGGCGGCAGGTATCATGGCCGTGAAGAGGAGGAAAGGGAGACCTCTCCGAGCGAGGTCAGTATCTATACTTGTTCCCATCACAAGGCTTGAGTTGGTTAAGTAGCAAGAAGCAGAGGGGAGAGGGGAGCAGATGGACAGTTACCCCAACGGAGAGGTGTAGAAAGAGCAGGTCTCCAAAGGGTCGCTGTTGTGACCTATGCTTTTTAGCTTGTTCATCAACCAGTATGTTTCCGAGCACAATTCAAAGTGTTGGTGCTGACCTTGAAAGCCCTAAAGGGCCTTGGTCCAGTATACCTGAAGGAGCGTCTCCACCTCCATCGTTCTGCCGGGACACTGAGGTCCAGCGCCGAGGGCCTTCTGGCGGTTCCCTCATTGGAAGAAGTGAGGTTACAGGGAACCAGACAGAGGGCCTTCTTGGTGGTGGCTCCTGCCCTGTGGAACGCCCTCCCTTCAGATGTGAAGGAAATAAGCAGCTATCTTCTGTCTGGAGGTGACCGTCTCGTGGATCACAGTGGCTAGGTCAGGGCGAGAGAGGTAAGGAGCCAACTGCTTAGCTTGGCGAAGATGAAAAAATGCTGTAGTTAGAAGCTGAAAAAGTCCCGTAGTTAGAAGCTGGGAGAATTCTAACTCAGTGGCTTTAAAAAAAATAGCAATTCTGCAGTTCACTCCAACCAGAAACTTTCTCTTTCCAAAACCTGAAGGCTTGAGATCCATCGAGAGATCGAATGGAGGGTGTTACCCAACCCTCCTACCTTCGCAGGGTCACCTTTCAGCCAGTGCTGCTAATATGGGGAGACCTCTCCTCTCTCTCATATGCATATCCTCTCTCCTTCCAGGTCCAGGAGCTGGAAAAGCTTGAAGAGATCGAGCGGGAGCTGAAGAGAGCAGCTGAGAAGCTGGAGGAGCTGAAGAGGGGGTAGCCGCTTTCCACCTTGTGGGCAGATGGGTAGCATCTTTTTGTGAACCCACCTGGCCACCCAGTCCCCCCCCCCACCTCCTAATAAGCAATCCCTGTATATAATCTCTCCCCCTCCAGCTTGGCTTTCGACTGTTAAAAGGAACTTTCCCTTGCATTTGAAACACACACACACACGCAAACCTCCACCCCGGCAGGCTTTAGCACAGAGATCTGGAACCGGCTTTTGGACTACAACTCCCAAACACCCCTGACTATTAGCCAGCCTGGCTGGGGCTGATGGGAACCGGAGTCCTGATAGTAGCCACCTTTGAGCAGCGCAGGGTCCCTTCAAATTAGACACATGGCCCCTCCTTAGATTTATACAATTACCGTATTTTTTGCTCTATAAGACTCACTTTTTCCCTCCTAAAAAGGGGAAATGTGTGTGCGTCTTATGGAGCGAATGCAGGCTGCGCAGCTATCCCAGAAGCCAGAACAGCAAGAGGGATTGCTGCTTTCCCTGCGCAGCCATCCCTCTTGCTGTTCTGGCTTCTGAGATTCAGAATATTTTTTCCCCTTGTTTTCCTCCTCCAAAAACTAGGTGCGTCTTGTGGTCTGGTACGTCTTATAGAGCGAAAAATACAGTACTTTCATAATGAATAGTAATCCAGGATGCACTGCAACTATCAGCGTGGACCTCCTTTCAGCCAGGTCCACCATTTTCCCGTTAACACGCACTCACAAATGATATGGAGTGGTCCTGTATCTTCTTCTGGAGTGACTGAAGTTTCCCCATTGTCCTTGACAGAACCTGCAGACCTTTCTCTTGAAACCAACACACTTTTTGTGTTTCCAGTGTTCCTGAATGTTTAGTTTCGGAGCATGCAGGGGCTAAGAGGTTCCCCTTCTTAGCTGATGGGGCAGCTCAAGGATGCTGGAGGCTGAGACCCTGTTGCTGAAATAGTAAGGCGTCTCCAACCACAACTACCACACCTGACTCTGGACCACTGCACCTGAGGAAGTAGCAGTCCCCAGCCCTGGATAAGAGGGTCCGAGAATGCTTTTATAGCTACACTTTTGCCCGTACAATTAAACCCCTGTGTTGCAAACAAGCATCAGTAGAATCCAAAGGCAACACGATGGCCAAGTACAACAATGCAATGTCAATATAAACTCTCTATATAATCTATACAAAACATAGAACAATATGAAATACCGTATTTTTTGCACCATAACACTCACTTTTTTCCTCCTAGAAAGTAAGGGGAAATGTCTGTGCGTGTTATGGAGCGAATGCCTACGGATGGCGGCGGGATCTGCTGCAGTCGTGAGCAGAGGATCCATGGTTCCTCTTCCCTCCTCTGTGGCTTGCTTTGAAACAGCAAAGCAGGAGAAGAGCCGCTGAGTGGGGAGGAGAGACGGACAGGGAGCCTGCTTGCTTTAAAGGAGCAAAGCGGGAGAGGAGAGGAGCCTTCTCCGCTTATACCCCTCTTCTGCATTATTAGCAGCATCCTTCTCCACACACCCCTCGCGTGCTCCTTGTCCCTTGAGTGCTTTTCCTTCCCTCCCCACCTAAAACGTGGTTACAAAGCACGGATCCACATGGATCCTCAGGATTTTTGCATTGGGCTATCCCAAACTCACCGTCAGATCACATGTCTGTGGCCACAGCATGAACCACAAAAATCATACATCCACTGTTTCGTTATATTTTTTTTCTTGTTTTCCTCTTCTAAAAACTATGTGCGTGTTATGGTCGGGTGCGTGTTATAGAGCGAAAAATACGGTATATGAAATATGCACTCTCTGCAAAACCAAATGAATACTCTTGGAAACATAGAACCAAATAAACGTAAGTCTTATAGGTCTCGGAAAGTCTTTGTGGGCTATACAAGTCTCTGAAAGAAGCAATGGGTCAGATTCCTATCAGGTGAAAACAAGCCGTAAAGCTTGGTTTTATGATGTCCAATGCTGCCAAATTGGTCCGCAAACAGACATAGTGAACAGTGATTTCAGATATATCCACTGTTTTGTGGAATTCTTCTTCAGCACAGCAGAAGGATAGAGAAATGCTTCATAAACCCATCTATATGGTGGATGGAATTGTATAACAACAATTGCTATGGAGCAGTGGTCATAAAGTTATGTATGCTCCATAGCAATTGTTGTTATACAATTCCATCCACCATATAGATGGGTTTATGAAGCATTTCTGTTGGACGTCATAAAACAAAGATTTACCGCTTGCTTTCACCTGATAAGAATCTGACCCTGCATAGCCCACAAAGTTTTTCAGAGACCTATAAGACTTACCATATTTTTTGCTCTCTAAGACTAACTTTTTCCCTCCTAAAAAGTAAGGGGCAATGTGTTTGCGTCTTATGGAGCGAATGCAGGCTGCGCAGCTATCCCAGAAGCCAGAACAGCAAGAGGGATTGCTGCTTTCACTGCGCAGCAATCCCTCTTGCTGTTCTGGCTTCTGAGATTCGGATATTTTTTTTCTTGTTTTCCTCCTCCAAAAACTAGGTGCGTCTTATGGCCTGGTGCGTCTTATAGAGCGAAAAATACGGTATGTTTATTTGGTTCTGTTTTCAAGAGAATCCATCAAGAGTATTCATTTGGTTTTGCAGAGAGTGCACATTTCATGTATTTCATATTGTTCTATGTTTTGTATAGATTATATAAAGAGTTTATATTGACATCGCATTGTTGTACTTGGCCATCGTGTTGCCTTTGGATTTTACTACACTTTTGCCCCTGGCAGCTGCGCTTCAGGGTCCTTTTCGCCAACCAGCAGGCCAGCTCTGACCGCATCTGAAGTTCTCCCTGTGCTGCTGCGGCTATTGCGTACACCCAAGCCAGGATCTTCAGGGTCGATTCATAGCACAGCCCTTCGACGCTTCCACAAGAGCATCCTTTATTGCTCCCGGAAGAGTGAGGAGAGTCTGCTTTGCCAGATTCCTTGTGGTCCCTGCCATTCCTGTGCTGTGTACCAGGAAATACACAGACAAGACCAAAACTACAGTCCTTTGCAGGATCAAGAAAATGCCCTACAGATTCAGTAATCACAGAACTGTAGACCTGGAAGGGACCACAACCGTCACCTAGTCCAACAGTGCAGGAATCTTTTGCCCAACTTGGGACTCGAACCCAGAACCCAGGAGTCTCATGCTCTACCGACTGAGCCATCCCAGAGCCCACCCTAGTTCAGCATCCTTGCTCTTGCACCGGTCCCTGTGGGAAGTCCACAATCCAGTCTTGTTTTGCACCCTCCAGATGTTTTGGAAAGCGAGTCCCATGAGCCGGCGTGCTCAGGGGTGACGGGAGGCTATATAGTCCAAAACGTCTGCTGACGGGCTTGCCACAGGCATCTGGGTTAGGGCTGCCACATTCTCCGAACTGAACATCCGGGTTCCCCCGGACATTTTGCAGTTTCCATGAAAATCCGCCCGGACGCCAAAATGCTGCCTGATTCCCAGACGTATGGCAGCCTTAATCTGGGTAGCCACTGTGAGAACAGGATGCTATTATTTTCCCTAATAAAATTTTTAAAAAACCCACCCAATAGCCCCCTCCCAACACACACAAAAAACACATTTTAAAAGGGCATAGGATGTAAATCAACCAAGGGCCTGGTTAAAAAGGAATTTTTCTGGCGCCTAAAGATGTCTAGTGAAGGCGCCAGGCAGACTTCCCTGGGGAGAGCATTCCAGAGACAGGGAGCCACTGCAGAGGAGGCCCCGCTCTTGTGTTGCCAAACCTCGTATACACACCCCCTTTGATCTCTTGAACATGGACGCAAGAATGGGGTTTCAGATTTCAGATTTCAACTGAACTGGCATGTGGCCGAGACTGAGGTTGCCGCACATTCCAGCAGGGCTCCTGCGCCTTTGCAGTTGGGCAGAAAGGCAACAGGATGCTGAACCTAATGAGCCATTGGCTTGGTCCAGCAGGACTCCTACACTCTTATGCATTAATGCAGTAAACCGCAGCTCCCTTAGCTTTCTCCCAGAAAGTGGCTTGCCTTCCCGCCTTCCTACCGGTCTTGGCAGGCACACCACACCACACCCATTTGCATAACTGTTTCTCTCCTGCTGCTGAAAAAATAACATTATCAATCCTCGGAGGAGGCTGCCCGCTGCACCTCTGTGAGAGTTGTGGCTCTGGCCTCGCCTCCTTCGAAGTGGCTTTGCTGGGGCCTCTGCAGCAGATCGTGGCTGTTGCAGCATGGACTGTCCACCTCTGGAGGAGGCTGCCTGTTGTGTCTCTCCATCGTTTGCTGAGCCGGGGCTTTCTTCTTTCCCAGCAGGAGGTGCACATGGAACAGTGAGTCATGCAGAAGCATGGGGCATTCTTCCTCTCGCACCCTCCGGGAGCCAAACCTCGTGTGTGCAAGAGTGATGTGTGCAGCCAGTTTTGAGTCACGGGAGACAAGTGAATCTTCCATGCTCTGAAGCCTGGGAAGTGGTGGACGGGGTACTCTCTGGGGACACTGCCATGAGTGTACAGCATTGCAAGACCCACATACCCACACGCCAGTGGAGGGAATTAAGCTCCATGATTAAAGCAGGGTCCTTTTTAAAAAATAAGCTCTCCCTCTCAAATAAGTCTTATTGGCTATTTGCTTTTTTTAACTAACCCTTGGCACTACTGAGCTAATCATCCCTACGCTTTCTCACTCCCCCTTCCCCTCTGATTAATCTGCTTCGACTGTTTGGATTGGAATCTTCCATCTGTCTCCCTCTCCTGGGACTGGCCTCTTTGGTTAGCGGTGGGGAGACAGAGGTTTTCGGAAGCTGTCCGTACATGCGGTGTGATTTTTGTATGTTTTTGGGTGGGTGGGGCGTGATCCGTGTGGGGGTGCTGTGTTTGGATATTCCTATGACCGGGGAGGGGGTTTGCTTTAAAGCACTGGCGTGGAGTCAACTCAATAAAGCGAAGTCCAAAAGAAGCAATCTGGAAGTCTGGGTCTCCTTGGTTTCAGATCTTGGCATTCCCAAAGTGCCTCCAATCTGTATTATTATTATTATTATTATTATTATTATTATTATTATTAATATACCGCCTATACCCAGGGGTCTCAGGGCAGTTCACAGAATAAAGTCAAAATACAAAACCATAAAATACCTAATAAAAATAAAAAAACAACATCCCCTTCCAACACAAAAAAACACATTTTAAAAGGCCATAGGATATAAATCAGATCAATCAAAGACCTGGTTAAAAAGGAATGTTTTTTCCTGGCACCTAAAGATGTCTAGTGAAGGCGCCAGGTGGACTTCCCTGGGGAGAGCATTCCGCAGACCGGAAGCCACTGCAGAAAAGGCCCTGGTCTCGTGTTGCCACCCTTGTATACATACCCTCTTTGATCTCTTGAACATGGACACAACAATGGGGTTTCAGATTTCAACTGAATTGGGATGTGACCGAGACGGAGGCCGCCGCACATTCCAGCAGGGCTCCTGCGCCTTTGCAGCTGGGCAGAAAGACAATCGACCTGCAAAGTTTTCCCCAAGGGAGATTGCGACACTTTACTTTGCCAGAGAATCTCCTTTACTCGGTTAAGTTATAGGACAAAGCTTGCCCACTGTCAGAAATAATCTCTAACCCTGGCTTTTTAACAATCTTTACTCTGGCTTTTGACACCCGAGAGGTATATTTTTAGGACCCATCTTATTTTTGCGACAGTAAATTCTTTTAAACTGTTTTTAATGTTGCAGAACCCACCCCTGGTACCTTAGGGTGAAGACTTTGCTAATTCTAGAAAGAAGCCCTTGATGCCTCATCCAGGAAACAATGAGGGGGGAACAGATGGTCCTCTAGATCAGTGTTCCCCAGACTTTGATACCCAGCTGTTTTTGGACTACAACTCCCATCATCCCTGACCACTGGTCCTGCTGGCTACGGATGATGGGAGTTGTAGTCCAAAAACAGCTGGAGACCCAAGTTTGGGAAACAATGATCTAGATCAG
Source organism: Podarcis gaigeae (assembly GCF_964106915.1). Classification (NCBI taxonomy): domain Eukaryota; kingdom Metazoa; phylum Chordata; class Lepidosauria; order Squamata; family Lacertidae; genus Podarcis; species Podarcis gaigeae. The sequence goes on from NC_139684.1 coordinate 84,085,388, forward strand.
CCTTTCTCAACCTGTGAGTCCCCAGATGTTGTTGGACTACAACTCCTGCCATCCCTGAGCTCTGGCGTTGCTAGGTAGGGGTGATGGGAGTTGTAGTTCAACAACATCTGGGGACCACAGGTTGAGAAAGGCTGATCTAGATGATGATGGCAGACTTGGTAGCCTTGCCTCAATGCCTGATTAGGATGTGCTATGTACAATCATCCTATATTTTGTCACTGTTGGGCGAGGGTTTTTGGCATGCAACAAGTATCAGCTTCCTCCATCCACGCAGAGCCCTCCTTCCTCAAAAGAGAGAGAGAGAGAGAGAGAGAGAGAGAGAGAGAGAATGAATAAAAAGCAACACAGAAATCCATAGCTTTTAATCTGATCAGGGCCAGAGAGACCTACATAATACAACAGACACATGGATGGCAGAGAGACAGAACTCCGTCACAGACACAGATTAAAACAGATCACAGGAGGACCACACTGTAGCTACGAAACGAAACACCCAGCCTTGTGGAAGGCAAGAACAATCAGTTCCTTCAGACAGGGTTTGCAAGTGGAAGAAATCAAAGTATGTACATAAGATGGGACTGGATTTCTTCCTTTCGCTGAAGACACATATGGTATTTTTTATATATATATATGGATTTAAATAGCAGCTCCAATGAGAGGGCACATTGCTGAGCCACAGGAAAAGTGGATGCTGTGACTGCAAAAAAATAAATCAGCTTATCAGATGTGGGCAAAATCGACCCACCAGCTGCGGTGTGCCATGCTGCCACCTCCAGACACCGGCACCCTCTACAAAACCCCCACCTCGCCCCCCACAACTTGCTCTCACTCAGTCCTTAAAGGTAAAGGTACCCCTGCCCGCATGGGCCAGTCTTGACAGACTCTAGAGTTGTGCGCTCATCTCACTCTAGAGGCCGGGAGCCAGCGCTGTCTGCAGACACTTCCGGGTCACATGGCCAGCGTGACAAGCTGCATCTGGCGAGCCAGCGCAGCACACAGAACGCCGTTTACCTTCCCGCTAGTAAGCGGTCCCTATTTATCTACTTGCACCCGGGGGTGCTTTCGAACTGCTAGGTTGGCAGGCGCTGGGACCGAGCGACGGGAGCGCACCCCGCCGCGGGGATTCGAACCGCTGACCTTCCGATCGGCAAGTCCTAGGCGCTGTGGCTTTTACCCACAGCGCCACCCGCGTCCCCACTCAGTCCTTACCCAGATCAAAAATCCCACCTCTTGGTACGATGCAAACCCAACCTCCTCCTAAACTGACACAGCCAGGACTACTTATAACTTCCTTTTTCACCTTGCAGCTGAGCTCCTCTGCCCGCCTCTCGCTGCTTTCTGGGTGCAGAACGCCACATGCTGCCATTACCCCCGGCCCCATTGCCGCTAGCAGAGCAGATTGAGAAAGCAACCTGTGACATTCATTGAGAGCGATGCAACACTCTGCATATGTGGGCAGAGATATGGGGGGAGAGAGGGAAGGGGCCGAGCCAGCAAGTTGCTAAGACACCGCAGCAAAACGGAGCACTGCTGCAAAGAGGAAGTGGAAACTCAGACTTCCGCTAGAGCTAGCAAAACTAAGCCACAAATGACACAAAGGCAGAGGGGAGAAGATGCCAGAGATGCCCAGCATCCCCTTTTTGACTTGAGAGCAGCTAGAAATCAAGAGGAAACCGTGGTCTTGGGGAGAAACTTCCAGGACCACCAGCCTCCTGATGGGCATTTCATCTGAAACATGCTTGGAGCAGCTGCCTAGAGAGCGTTGGACTACAACTCCCACCATTCTCACCCATTGCTGATGATGGGAGTTGGAGTCCAATCGCCTTTGGGGACCTCAGAAGAGCCAGGTGTGATTTGAGCAGCTGGCTGTACCAGAAGGCAGACCCTTTTGGCTGTCTGTGGGAAGGAAAGGGTCCCTTGCCCCATGCAGGGCTGCCACCCACCACCCACCAGGACACAGCTTCAGTTCTAAGGGAACAGGAGAAGTTTCCTCTCCTACAGAGAGAAATAGAAGACCCCCATTCGCCAGCTGAAAATCACAAACAAGGGGCTTTCACATGGGAGTCAGAACCAAAAGCTATGGCAGTATCAGTCTGACCTTGCCTAATATGAGGCTGACAACCTCATGGCCACTAGGTAACTAAAGGGAACTTCTTCTTCCCCACTCCTGAATGTGGCACGCAGCTGCTGGCAGTCAAAATGTGGCGGAAAAGGGCAAAAGGGGGAAAGGTGAGGTGGCGCAATAGCACGAACCAGGAGTACAGCGCGGGAAAAGCAGTAAACCCAGAAAGAGGAAGGAATCCAGGATCCCTGGGTCTTAGTGACCCAGTTCTTGGAAAGCACAATGGCCCAGGCAGCCTGCCCACATCTTCCCCACTTGCCTAGAGATGATTCAAGGCATTGGCTGGGCAGAGGGATGGAAAAGATTGCTGTCCGCAAGCTGCAGGCTTGGGAGGGAGGTTAAAGAGGTCAAATGTGGGCAGGGGGTAAGGGGGGCAAATGGGTAAGCTGGCGCAGGGAGGCTCTTACAGGCTGCAGAAGATGGCTCAGGGCGCAGTAGCAGTACATGTTTAGGATGAAAAGATGGGTAAGCCTGGAAGTGGAGGTGACTGGCTAGTTTCTCAGTGGCAGGAGGGACAAAGGACATACAACCACTACCTGATTGGAGGAGCTCTCCTTCACATACAGCAAAGGCACAGTCCTGGTCCATCTACTGGAGGGCGGGGGGGAAGGGAAGTTGCCACAATCTGTTCCTACTCTTACCCCCAGTCTTCTGGCCCAACCCATTCCCAACCTAAACGAGGCTCAATGTATAGGCAGGAGAAGAGCCATAAAAGCGAGGTTTGAGCAAATGAGCACCAGGGGACCTAAAAAGAAATAAATTCACGAGGAAGCTGGGTTGCAGAGAGAAGGTATTTCCTGCAAAGGTTTCACGGTGGAGAGGGGTGTGTGTGTGTACATATATATACACCTATCAATCTTGAGTCATCACTACTGTAAGATCTAGTGGGTTAAGCTGGGGGGTGGCTGAATCCTAACCCGGGCCAAAACCCTGCCAAAAATCCCCAAACAGAAGAAAAGAGGTGTTTTAAAATAGAACTCGAGGCAATGTAGAACATCCAGATTTTGGGTCTGGAATCAGAGACACACACCACTCAGCTCAGATGTGCGTTTGACGACACCAAGATGTGGTTTAGCTCCTTCCTATCTCTCAAGCTAGCAGGGATTGAGGTAGCGGGGAAGAATTCAAACCTACGGGGTACTCGTTTCAGAGATGCCAAAGCAGTTATGATCAGGTGCCCCCAATACAAACCTTTTTATTATTCTGGACATCAAACAAAAAACAGAAGTCATCAGAACTTTGGGAACAGACAGGAAAACAAACCAATAATGGAGCGTAAATTGGAATGGAGCTAAGGGAGAGCTGTCTTTGGCAGACGACGCAGCTCCCTCAACAGCCCCTTCCCCAGCCCCTATAAATAAGTCAGATCTAGCTCACAGTGAAGAATGCAGTTGCTACAGAAACCACAGCTGGCTGCCAGAGGCGGAGGCATGGTTAATGGAACACAGCCTGGGAGATGAAGTGGACCCCTTGCCTCGTCTTCTAATGCCCACGGTTGATCACGATGTCATCATATTCCTCCTGGGAATAATAATAATAATAATAATAATAATAATAATAATAATAATAATAATATATTATTTATAACCTGTCCATCTGGGCGGCTTCCAACAAAATATTAAAATACAGTAATACATCAAACATTAAAAGCTTCCCTAAACAGGGCTGCCTTCAGATGTCTTCTAAAAGTCTGTTAGTTGTTTTTCCCTTTGACATCTGATGGGAGGGTGTTCCATAGGGAGGGCGCCACTACCGAGAAGGCCCTCTGCCTGGTTCCTTGTAACTTGGCTTCTCGCAGTGAGGGAACCGCCAGAAGGCCCCTGGAGCTGAACCTCAGTGTCCGGGCAGAACGATGGGGATGGAGACGCTCCTTCAGGTATCCTGGGCCTTTGAGGCCGTTTAGGGCTTTAAAGGTCAGCACCAACACTTTGAATTGTGCTCGGAAACGTACTGGGAGCCAATGTAGGTCTTTCAGGACCAGTATTATATGGTCCCGGCAGCCGCTCCCAGTCACCAGTCTAGCTGCCACACTCTGGATTAGTTGTAGTTTCCGGGTCACCTTCAAAGGTAGCCCCACATAGCATTGCAGTAGTCCAAGCGGGAGATAACCAGAGCATGCACCACTCTGGTGAGACAGTCTGCTGGCAGATAGGGTCTCAGCCTGTGTACCAGATGGAGCTGATAAACAGCTGCCCTGGACACAGAATTGAACTGCACCTCCATGGACAGCTGTCAGTCCAGAATGACTCCCAGGCTGTGCACCTGGTCCTTCAGGAGCACAGTTACCCCATTCAGGACCAGCGAGTCCTCCACACCTGCCCGCCTCCTGTCCCCCCAAAACAGTACTTCTGTCTTGTCAGGGTTCAACCTCAATCTGTTAGCCGTCATCCATCCTCCAACTGCCTCCAGGCACTCACACAGGACCTTCACTGGTTCTGATTTGAAAGAGAGGTAGAGCTGGGTGTCATCCGCATACTGATGAACACCCAGCCCAAACCCCCGATGATCTCTCCCAATAGCTACATGTAGATGTTGAAAAGCATGGGGGAGAGGACAGAACCCTGAGGCACCCCACAAGTGAGAGCCCAGGGGTCTGAACACTCACCCCCCACTCAGCAACAGTGCAAAAACAAAAAAAGCACCATCCATTTTATTCCCTCATACTGTGGGGGGCAAAGGTCACTATCACCATTGAATTCACTGCCTGCCCTTCACCAGGGCAGGTTGCAGCAATTAAAATCCAGAAATTATAGCAGAGTGCGGTCACAGGAATAGGGGTGGGTCCTGAAAACAGGGACCGAGCAACGGGAGCTCACCCCGTCACGGGGATTCGAACCGCCGACCTTCTGATCGGCAAGTCCTAGGCTCTGTGGTCCCAATTTTGTTAAGTTACATTAAATAGTTTTACTTGGATTTTGCAAAAAAATGTGCAATTGTTACTGCTTGGAATTTTATTGTGTTATTATCTCGCTTAGTGAGCTTTGCAAACCGCTATTCTGAATAATGCTTTTTTCATGGTCGGGGCAACTGGGGATGAGTTTACAAAACCCACAGCTCGAGGGTCAAAGGCCAGGATTTAAAGAGCATAGGCAGGTGCATCTCTGTGGAGAGGGAATTCCACAACTTAGGGGCTGCCACATAGAAGCCAAATTTATTATTGTTAACATAATAGACAGGGCAATTTCAGGATTTTTACGATTCTATAATATGCAGAGAATAATATGTGTTGAAAAACCGGAGAGAGGAGCTGAGGGTAGTCTGGGGGGGGGGTTCTTGGGGGAGGGAGGAAAATGAAGATGATATGATTTTGATAATTTATGATGTTGAAACTCTTAATAAAAACCATTTTTATAAAATATATGGGGGGGAGGAAATGCGAAGCCCCGGGGGGGGGGTTCTTGGGGGAGGGGGGGAAATGAAGATGATATGTTTTTAATAATTTATGATGTTGAAACTCTTAATAAAAACCATTTTTATAAAATATATGGGGGGAGGAAATGCGAAGCACCTGTAGCCCCAGATCTCATAGCTTGGGGGGGGTCCTAACTGGGGCCCAAACTCACCTCGCTGTTGCTGTCCAAACTCTCCTCCGAGTCCCAGTCTGGCTCCTCTGAGCCAAACTCCCGCAAGAGCTGGGGGATCTTTTGGTCGGGCCGGTGTATGGCGCTGTACATGGGGGTGTAGCCAACATACATGCGGGCCTCCGGGTCCGCTCCAGCGCGCAGCAGGTACTCGACCACCTCCGGGTTCTGGGACTCCACTGCCAGGTGAAGGGGGCTGCGCCCACAGCTCAGCTCCTGCCAGCGAGACGGAAGAAGGTGAAGTGGCTCGTGCTGGGAGCTCCGGGGTTGGCAGGTACGTCGGGAGCCATGGATCTGCCCCAGCTGAGCCACTAACTGGTTTTGACCTTTAAAGCCCTTCACGGCCTAGGACCCTCATACCTATGGGACCACCTCTCCCGGTATGCCCCATGGAGAGCCTCAAGGTCCATAAATAGCAACACCCTAGAGGTCCTGGGCCCTAAGGAAGTCAGATTACCGTAAATTTCGCTCCATAACACGCAGTTTTTTTCTCCTAGAAAGTAAGGGAAAATGTCTGTGCGTGTTATGGAGCGAATGCCTACAGATGGCAGGGGAATTTGCTGCAGTCGTAAGCAGTCCGTGGCTCGCTTTGAAACAGCAAAGCGGGTGTAAGCGGCTCCTGTCAGCGAGCGGAGCCGGGGAGGAGGGAGAGAAGCAGAGCGGGCTTGGCTGCTTTAAAACAACCCCGTCCTCTATGTCCCTCTCTCCTCCCCACTGAGCTGCTAAGTAGCAGCAAAGCTTTTCAGCCAGCCTAGCCGGGAGGAGTTGGCTGCTTTAAAACAACCCCGTGCTCTCTGTCACTGCCTGCAGTTTTTTGCTGTCCGATTTTGGATTAGCCACTGTAGGGGCTGTGTGTGTGTGTGTGTGTGTGTGTGTGTGTGTGTGCTTGAGCTATCCTTCTCCTCCTCCTGCTTCCCCTTCACTCTCCCTGCGCCCCTGCGACTTTAGAGTTGACACTCTGTGTGTCTGTGTGTGTGTGTGTGAGGGCTCCTCCTCTTGCTTCCCGTTCACTCTCCCAGCGCCACTGCGGCGCCCCTGCGACTTTAGGATTGACACTGTGTGTCTGTGAGGCATCGTTCTCCTTCTCTTGCTTCCCGTTCACTCTCCCAGCGCCCCTGCGCGCCCCTGCGACTTTAGGATTGACACTGTGTGTCTGTGTGTCTGTGAGGGCTCCTTCTCCTTCTCTTGCTTCCCGTTCACTCTCCCAGCCCCCTGCGCGCCCCTGCGACTTTAGGATTGACACTGTGTGTCTGTGTGTGTGTGAGGGCTCCTTCTCCTTCTCTTGCTTCCATTCACTCTCCCTGCGCCCCTGCGCTCTCCCTGCGCCCTGCGACTTTAGGGCCAGTTTTCTGTGTGTGTGTTTTGACCTCACTGCGCTTGTTGGGGGAGAGTGTTGGTCGCAATTTTTCTTGATTTGTCTCAGAGTGGTTACTATCGTGGTTTTCTTGCCGGGGAGGAGGGAGAGAAGCAGAGCCTGCTTGTTTTAAAGGAGCAAAGCCGGAGAGGAGCCTCTCCTGCATTATTCGCAGCATCCTTCTCCACACCCCCCACATGTGCTCCTTGTCCCTTGAGTGTTTTTCCTTCCCTCCCCACTTAAAACGTGGTTACAAAGCACGGATCCACATGGATCCTCAGGATTTTTGTATTGGGCTACCCCAAACTCACTGTCAGATCACATGTCTGTGGCCACAGCATGAACCACAAAAATCATACATCCAGTGTTTCATTTAGAATTTTTTTTTCTTGTTTTCCTCCTCTAAAAACTGTGTGCGTGTTATGGTCAGGTGCGTGTTATAGAGCGAAAAATACGGTAACTTCAACCAGAGCCAGGGCCTTTTCAACACTGGCCCCGGCCTGATGGAACGCTCTGCCTCATGAGACCAGGTCCCTGCAGGATCTGATCTCTTTCCGCAGGGCCTGTAAGACAGAGTTGTTCCGCCTGGCCTTTGGCTTGGAGCCAATTTGATTCCCTCCCCCTCTTTCTTTTTCCTTTCTCCTCCTGGGATGAGGCTGCATTTTAATATTTTAATGTTTCAATGTTCTAATGTTGTATTTTAATCTTGTTTTTAAGTTGTATTCATTCAACTTGTTTTTATTATTGCTTGTTAGCCGCCCTGAGCCGGGCCTTGGCTGGGGAGGGAGGGGTATAAATAAAAATTATTATTATTATTATCTAGTCCAGCCTTTGCTGGGGCTGCTGGGAGTTGTAGTCAGAGGCAGCTGGGAGGCACCAGTCGGGCAAAAGGGGCACTGAAGTGTCACTGAACCCCTTCTTGAAAGGAAGGGCAGAGTCACAAAGGGGAAGAGGCGGTGCTAAAGGGGCAAAGCTCACACAGACAAAAATCAGAGGTAAGGACACTGGTGTCAGATCAGACCTTGTCCAGCATCCTGGCCTCACAGGGGACAACCAGAGGCCTGTGGGAAACCCATAAGCAGCATTTGAGCGCAAGAGCCAGCATAGGTAACAGCCACTGGTAACCCTCTCCTCCATGAATTTATCTAATCTTCTAAAGCCTCTTTTTGAAGTGTTTCTTCTTATCCCACTGCTGCTAATTCACAGGGTGAATTAATTCAACACGCTTCTTAAAGGTGCTGGTGGGGGATGGATGACTTTGTGTTGTTACCCGGTGTAGTGACCCGGTGGGATTGCTATGAGGAATTATAGCAAATATAGAGTAAGCCATCTGTGTCAGCAATGAAAGCATTGCGTTGACTGGGTTTAAACTATTTTGATATGATTCTTGATCAATCCACACCTCTGCATCCCTGTTCCATTTTTCTTTCTTCACAAGTCATGTACACACTTCGACAGGCAGGCTCCTGGGTCATCAAAGACAGTGGGCAGTTTCTATGCTGTAGCTTTTCTGATATGTTAATCTTAGGATGTTAATCTTAGGGCCAGGAAACAGGTTTCACATAAAGGTGATAATGATCGCTGTCCTCCTGGCCATCCTTCTTATCATGTGTATTGATTGTTTATGACCTCCAGGGTTGCTGGATGCACTCCTTTGTAGTTCTCAATTTATTTACCCCAAAAGTATGCATGCTTAACTAGTGTTTGTAGTTTAACTTTGTCCCCACGTGGGGTTTGTTGAAATGCTCAGAAGAAATCTGACTGGTTCTTACGAACACTCTGTAAAAAGCTCTTTTGTGAATAAAATGACCTGGGCCAGAGGGTGGAGACAGATTATTATACGCACCCTTCCCAGAGTCTGGCTGGTTCAAGCCTCTGTGTGTATTCTTATTAATCAGAGTTCAATCCTTCCTTTACTTTGGGAACACCTCACACAGAGGGTTCCTTTTCAAGTGTACAGGAAAACAGCGTGCATACCTCCTTCAGGATAATCACCTAAGTGTGTCTACTTCACCACAGCCTCTGAAACTAACCGGTTTGTTGAGATCAGCTCCCCCGGAGATTAAGAGACTGACCACGTTTAAGTCTTTCCTCAAGACGGCAACATGCAGGGGCGTGTAACCTACGGAAAGAGAGATGGGACACAGTTCTGCAGCAGCCCGGGCACTGAGGTGGAGAAACTACCTTGTGTAATATGGACTTATAATCACCACCACCACCACAAAATGGCATGTGGAAATCCCAAATTAAGAAATGATATGGATCAAATACATTTGCATTCCTCCAAATTGGATTGTTCCTGCTGCAAAATTCAGAGTTTGGTTCCCAAGCTAAGGGGAAAACTGAGGTAGGCGCTGCAGTAAGAGGAAAGAACAGCACAATCTTGAAAAGAACAAAAGAAGATGGGGAAAAGCGGGTGGGTGGAGATGGAAAACAGGCAAAAGTGTATAAAGCAAAAGAATGTGAAGTTCACAAATCCTCAACCACAAGTGGTGGAAACGAATGCATTCCTCTTTAACTGCCCACCAACTTCCAAGTCTGATATTTTAAATAGTGTATTTTTCGCTGTATAAGACGCACCTAGTTTTTGGAGGAGGAAAACAAGGGGAAAAAAAATCTGAATCTCAGAACCCAGAACAGCAAGAGGGATCGCTGCGCAGTGAAAGCAGCAATTCCTCTTGCTATTCTGGCTTCTGGGACAGCTGCGCAGCCTGCATTCGCTCCTTAAGATGCACACACATTTCCCCTTACTTTTTAGAAGGGAAAAAGTGAGTCTTATAGAGCAAAAAATACGGTATTTAAAGTTTGGAAGATCCATGCTGATCCATCTCATTCTCCCACCCACGATACTCACAAGGACTGGAAACTTTTGGCATTTTAAACCTGCTCTTCGCTAGACCCTACTGTCTCCATATTATGGAGGACTTCAACAAGACCAAGCAACTATCTCCCCCCGAGGACCCAGGAGAGGTACCATCAAAATTGGTGCAGTCCAGTTGGGCCCGAAAGCCGCTCCCTTCGCAGGGCCTTTGCGCAACATGCGGCGCCAAGAGGATCTGTGCGCACTCCCGCTGCCCTTCTCGGCACGCTAAGTGCAAAGCGGTGTGGCCGCCCTTTTCCTGCACGCACAGACCGGCTCCCGCCGACACGAGCTTGCTCACAAAATCGGCAGCCCCCAGGATGACCGCAATGTGAAGTGCTGTCTGGGGAAGAGAAAACGAGAAAGGGCCTGAGTGAGGAGATTTCACCCCTCCCATATCCAAGAATCTCCTGATGAGTCTGCTGATTCTCCAGAGAGGAGGAGCAGTGTTCTGCTCTCTACTTATTCTGCTCCAGCACCACATCAAAGAGTCAGTCAGTCAGTGTGTCGGAGAGAGAGAGACTGAGTGTTAGAGATCATGTGTATAGATAAGGTTGCTGCTAAGAGCAGCTGCAGACACTCAGTGTAGTGCAGCTTTCATTTATGCTTAGACCTCATTAAGCTCTGTATATAGTTGTATTATAGTTGTAGACAGAATAAAGAAGATATTCTACAGAGCTGCTAGACTCTGCTGTACGATGACTGTCTTCTTGTTGGAGTGAATCCGGTGCTCACAAGTCTAAGCTGTGAGTCTACAGCACTTTGACCTGTTCCTGTATATAAGGTGGTCTCTGGAAGTGCCACCCAGCTCGCCTAGCCCAGTCGGGGCTGAAGTGCCTGAGTCCAGTTGGTGGCACTGGCTCAAGGGCGATGCTGACACTGAGTTCGAGAAGAGCTGCTTGCATGCCCCTCGCTCCTGGGATGACAAGGCAGAGGTGGGGAATTTGTGGCTTTCCAGATGTCATCATCTTATGCATTTTCAGGAACTATACAACGGGTTGGTTTTAACCTTGATGGTCTTATACAGACTCAGGGAAGAGGAACTGGAGGGACCGTGCGCCCCCATGAACCTGTGCATGCACCAGAGGCCCTTCCTCATCATCAGTGAAAAGGCAATAAGCTCAGGTAGAGGACCTGCCTTGCAATAATTTATTATTTGTACCCAGCCCATCTGGCTGGGTTTCCCCAGCCACTCTGGGCGGCTTCCAACAAAGATTAAAAATACATTAAAATGCCACACATTAAAAACTTCCCTGAACAGGGCTGCCTTCAGATGTCTTCTAAAAGTCAGATAGTTGTTTATTTCCTTGACATCTGATGGGAGGGCGTTCCACAGGGCGGGCGCCACTACCGAGAAGGCCCTCTGCCTGGTTCCCTGTAACTTGGCTTCTCGCAGTGAAGGAACTGCCAGAAGGCCCTCAGCGCTGGATCTCAGTATCCGGGCTGAATGATGGGGGTGGAGACGCTCCTTCAGTTATACTGGGCCTTTGAGGCCGTTTAGAGCTTTAAAGGTCAGCACCAACACTTTGAATTGTGCTCGGAAACATACTGGGAGCCAATGTAGGTCTTTCAAGACCGGTGTTATATGGTCTCGGCGGCTGTCAGCAGTCTAGCTGCCGCATTCTGGATTAGTTGTAATAATAATAATAATTTACATTTATATACCAAGGATCTCAAGGTGGTGTACATTATTCTCCTATCTGTTTCATCCTCACAAGAACCCTGTGAGGTAGGCGAGTCTAAGAGATGGTGACTGGCCCTAGGACACCCAATGAGCTTCTTGGCTAAGTGGGAATCCTCCCAAGGTCATAGTCCAGCACTCTAACCATTACACCACACTGACAATACTGAGCTAGATCAGGCATAGGCAAACTCAGCCCTCCAGATGTTTTGGGACTACAACTCCCATCATCCCAGACCACTGGTCCTGTTAGCTAGGGATGATGGGAGTTGTAGTCCTACCAAAGATCTGAGTTAGTTCTTACGTTCCTAAGCATTTCTCCTTTCTCCTTTTAAGGGTGAAACAAATGCTACCCAGAGAGAAACCTGGGAGAGGTGGTTCTGCTGCTTTTGTTTCGTTACGTTTGAGGTTGCTGGTGAAGACTTTGATTTCATTTGCTGTTTTACTGCTCCTCTGTGCTTTAAGACCTATTTTAAAAATTGCCTTCCTTTGCTTCTTTTTGAGATTTTCAACCTTGTTTTCAATGCACGCTGCCTTGGAATTTTTTAACTTAAAAGTTCTAAATCAGGTTTCTAAGTCTGCATAATTACGCAGGCTGCTGTTCTCTACAGCGAGGGCTCGTGGCTCCTCCCAATGTGCGTTACGAATGTCGGGAAACTGAGGCTCACATCGGAGCAGAGCAAAAGCGTGTCTCAATCCAACCTGTCCGAGGTCATTCTGAATATCCAGGTAATCCGTCCCTTGGGTGTACTGCAGGATGGAATCCAGAAAGGCCTCGTGCTCGTGGATGACGGCCAAGTGGAGAGCTCTGGAAACAACAGGAAATAACAAGAAGCTGCTGAGAGGGGCAAAAGTCTCTTATCGCTGGGATGGGGGGGAGCATTTTCCAACACAGATGGGGAATACAAAACAAGGAGACCTCAATCAGCTGCAGCCTTCCATCATTTTGTGGCTGTCCAGAGTTTTTAAAAAGAGGACTGTATTAGAACAAACTGTTCTCCAACTCAGAAGATCTTTAGAAACTTAAAAAATAAATAAATTGCGGCTCTACCTTAAATGTTGTTGCTTGAATTAAGGCCAAATGTGTGCATAGGATTAGTATCTGAGTTCTCACTTGTGTTATTTTAGAAATAGGCAGAGTATCGCCAACAGAACAGTCAGTGCTCATAAAAGGGCACTTTGCAGGGTTAAACCCACCCCCCCAGCAAAACCACACACCCAGAAGAGGACATAGTAGACACTGGCTTGCATGGGATCTGATCAGGCGCAGTTGAGTCTTTGTTCTAATTTTGAGATTTAAATAAGCCCACAAAAAGTAGTAGTCAACTAATTAGTTTACTATCCAGCTCTGAGTCAGCTGTTTAGTTTACTATCCAGTTCCGAGTCACCTGCTTTCATGCTGGCTACAGAAGGAAAAAAGCCCCCTCCTCTTGTGACCAGCATGCAAAATGAAATACCAGCCACTTAGCAGTCTGGTAAAAAACAAAACGCTCCTCTCTATTTCCAAACTGTGGGGAGGAGGCAGAGCTTATTACAAAGTAAGCATGGAAACCCAGCAAGCAGAGACAGAATGGAGAGAGAGACCATTCCGCCACCAGACCATCCATTCACCTGCACAGAATTCCTGGGCACCTGATTAGGCGTACCAGGTGTGTTTTTATATAAAAAGCTGTTCTAGCACAGAGCTTATGTTTCAAGATGCACTGACATCTCTGTGCAAATGCAAAAGCAGCCAGAAACAATCCGGTGAAGGAATCGATCACAACGGATAGTTCCCTTCAGCAGAGCAAAAAAGAGCAGGCCAGAAGGCAGCCCCTGAACCGCAACAGCTGGAAGAAGCCTCATCAGCTACCGGTGCCTGTAGCGGTGGTCGGAATTGTCAGCCACTACAGGCACAGGGAGGCTCCTGAGCCAAAAAACCCCAAATCCTCATTCACAAGCAGGCAGATCGAAACCAGCATGCCCACGCTCAGCAGAGTTTGGTGCCCAGGTACAGCCGCCACGGACCCAAGGCAGACAGGGGAAATCTGCAGCTCTGTCCCCCTATTATGAGAAAGCCTTCTGATGCCGGTTTCCTTCCGACACAGAACAGTGGTACCTCGGGTTAAGTACTTAATTTGTTCTGGAGGTCAGTTCTGACCTTAATTCGTTCCGGAGGTCAGTTCTGAAACTGTTCTTAACCTGATGCACCACTTTAGCTAATGGGGCCTCCTGCTGCTGCCGCGCCACTGGAGCACGATTTCTGTTCTCATCCTGAAGCAAATTTCTCAACCCAAGGTAATATTTCTGGGTTAAAGGAGTCTGTAACCTGAAGCGTATGTAACCCGAGATACCACTGTACCTATATCTATCTCCAGTGGTACCTCGGGTTAAGAACTTAAATTCGTTCTGGAGGTCTGTTCTTAACTTGAAACTGTTCTTAACCTGAGACACCACTTTAGCTAATGGGGCCTCCCACTGCCACCGGAGCACGATTTCTGTTCTCATCCTGAAGCAAAGTTCTTAACCCGAGGCACTATTTCTGGGTTAGCGGAGTCTGTAACCTGAAGCATCTGTAACCTGAAGTGTCTGTAACCCAAGGTACCACTGTACGTACGTGTCCCCGTCCTCGGTGACGAAGCCCAGCACGTGGTGCAGCCAAGCCTCGGGGGCCACCACCGCCGAGGCCCCGCTCTCGAGGCGCACGGCCCCCACGCCGTCCACGATGGCGCCCACATCCTCGTCCCCCCTCAGGGAGTCCCCGAGGGCAGAGTCCAGCCGCTCCAGGTCGTCATCCTCTTCCTCCAATAGCGCCTTCTGAGGGCCAGTGGGGCCCGAGGGGCCGGGGTCAGGGGTCAGGGCCCTGCGCCCAGGCCCCTCCTCCCCCTCGCCAGGGCCCACCAGGCCCGCGTCTCCCTGGATCTGGCCCAGCTGGGCCTCGCTGAGGGAGCCCAGGCCGCTGTCGCACCAGTCGTCGCCTTCCACCCGCTTGGGCTCCCGCGGGCCGCCCTGAGCAGCAGCTTCGGAGGCCATGGTGGGGGAGAGAGCCTACAGGAAAGGCCTGGAGGGCCGCAGGGCCATAGGGAGAGTCCGGGCAGAGCGACCCGCTGCCCCGCCGTCGCTGCTGCCTCAGCGGGGGGATTTCAGCGGCCTGGGGAATCCCCAGACTGGCGTCTGGTCGGCGCAGTCGCACAGAGGCATGCCGGGAGTCGTAGTTCTTTCCCCTTTCCCGCGGAGCATGCCGGGAGCTGTGGTCCCGGGCCTCTCAGCATCCGGGTCACTCGTCCCAATTCAAAGAGCCATGTTGCCTCTCTCGCAAGGCACGTCGGGAGCGGTAGTTCCCATGGGCAGTTTCTCTTTCTTCCCTTTGTTTTTAACCCCCTATTCTTCACACAAGGACGCTATTCGAGGTGGCTGTTTGAAGAGGCAAAAAAGCAATTTCCCCCTCACAGACCTGTTTTTAACGTTACTCGCCGGCGCCGCAAGGCATGCCGGGATTCCCACCTCCTCGACGGCGACGGTTGAAAACAACACCAACCACCCTTTCCCGGTGCATGCTGGGAGCCTGGCTGGCGATTGGCTGCCGTGCTGCGGTGGCTCCTGGGGGTTGAAGTTCTCCTGTCAGGGGACCCGACAGCGGCTCCATGGACAACCGGGAAGGTAGCCTGTTGTGAGGGGGGTTTGTTGGGGTGCTGAAGTAACCGCCGCCACCTCCTCCTCCTCACACTCGCCCTTTGTTGTGTCTTTTCCTGTCATAGAGCCCGGAGCCGCCTCCGCTGCCGCCGGCGAGGACGAGGAAGAGGCCGAGGCCGAGAAGGGCCCTGTCTCGTCGGTGAGAAGCTGGCAAAGGAAAACGAAATTGGGTGGGAGGTGGGGGTCCCTCTCTCGTATCTCCCATGGGGGGGGAGGTCTGGTCTGTGCCACTCTATTCTGCTCTGGTCAGACCTCACCTGGAGTACTGTGTCCAGTTCTGGGCACCACAGTTCAAGAAGGACACTGACAAACTGGAACGTGTCCAGAGGAGGGCAGCCAAAATGGTCAAAGGCCTGGAAACGATGCCTTATGAGGAACGGCTAAGGGAGCTGGGCATGTTTAGCCTGGAGAAGAGGAGGTTAAGGGGTGATATGATAGCCATGTTCAAATATATAAAAGGATGTCACATAGAGGAGGGAGAAAGGTTGTTTTCTGCTGCTCCAGAGAAGCGGACACGGAGCAATGGATCCAAACTACAAGAAAGAAGATTCCGCCTAAACATTAGGAAGAACTTCCTGACAGTAAGAGCTGTTGGACAGTGGAATTTGCTGCCCAGGAGTGTGGTGGAGTCTCCTTCTTTGGAGGTCTTTAAGCAGAGGCTTGACAACCATATGTCAGGAGTGCTCTGATGGTGTTTCCTGCTTGGCAGGGGGTTGGACTCGATGGCCCTTGTGGTCTCTTCCAACTCTAGGATTCTATGATTCTATGACTCCTCCCCCTGGGCCTGCACCAGGCCTTTGGTCAGGGCGCAGCCTGACCCCCCTCCTCTGGCAATCTGCACAGAATTTTGCTTATTGGTTGCCATCAATTTGATTTTAATTAATTTTTATAATGAAATGTTTTTAGAATCGTTGGGTTATTCTGATTGTTGTTAGCCGCCCTGAGCCCAGCTTCGGCTGGGGAGGGCGGGATATAAATAAAATTTATTATTATTATTATTATTATTATTATTAGTTCAACAGGAAAAGCCTCTGCCCCTCCCCCCCTTCCTCCTGCCTTTGTGGGTTGTTTAGTCGTTTAGTCATGTCCGACTTTTTGTACCCCCCTGGACCAGAGCACGCCAGGCACTCCTGTCTTCCACTGCCTCCCACAGTTTGGTCAAACTCATGCTGGTAGCTTCGAGAACACTGTCCAACCATCTCGTCCTCTGTCGTCCCCTTCTCCTTGTGCCCTCCATCTTTCCCAACATCAGGGTCTTTTCCAGGGAGTCTTCTCTTCTCATGAGATGGCCAAAGTCTTGGAGTCTCTGCTTCAGGATCTGTCCTTCCAGTGAGCACTCAGGGCTGATTTCCTTAAGAATGAAGAGGTTTGATCTTCTTGCAGTCCATGGGACTCTCAAGAGTCTCCTCCAGCGCCAGAATTCAAAAGCATCCATTCTTCAGCCTTCTTTGTGGTCCAGCTCTCACTTCCATACTTCACTACTGGGAAAACCATACCTTTAACTATACAGTGGTGCCTCGCAAGACAAAATTAATCCGTTCCGTGAGGCTCTTCGTCTAGCGGTTTTTTCGTCTTGCGAAGCAAGCCCATTGACAGCTTAGCGGATTAGCGCTATTAGCGGTTTAGCGGCTTTTAGCGGATATGCTGATAAGCGGCTTAGGGCTTAGGAAAAGGGGGGGAGGGGAAAAAACCCGCAGGAACTCGCAAGACATTTTCGTCTTGCGAAGCAAGCCCATAGGGAAATTCGTTTTGCGAAGCGCCTCCAAAACGGAAAACCCTTTCGTCTAGCGGGTTTTCCGTCTTGCGAGACATTCGTCTTGCGGGGCACCACTGTACGGACCTTTGTTGGCAAGGTGATGTCTCTGCTTTTTAAGACGCTGCCTAGGTTTGTCATTGCTTTTCTCCCACGAAGCATCCTCCTGCCTTGACCAAAGTCTATTTTTCGCCCTTCTCTTTTTGCGCTTTCAAGTTGATCAAAAGAACCACGCATTTCTCA
The DNA here is from genome assembly GCF_964106915.1 of Podarcis gaigeae. Lineage (NCBI taxonomy): Eukaryota > Metazoa > Chordata > Lepidosauria > Squamata > Lacertidae > Podarcis > Podarcis gaigeae. Next base: position 84,102,654 of record NC_139684.1, read on the forward strand.
GGAGGCATTCGAAGGTAGCCCCATATCAGGAAGCTTTGAAATGTTTGACGTTTGGTTACGCCCAGAGCATAGCTGTTAACTTTTCCCTTTTCTTGCGAGGAATCCTATTCGGAATGAGATGTATCCTAATGAGGCTTTGCCCTCGGGTGGGAAAAAGTATTGCACCCGGGAAAGGGAAATGGGAGTCAACAGACACTCAAGGAATAGTTTTAGAGAAAAAGCTTTATTTCTACCATCCATGAACTGGTAGAAGGAGCAAGTGTGATAGAGTCACAAAACAAGCACGAGTTCACAGCCATTTGCACAGAGTATATATTCCCCTTCCAGTTCCCTCCCCTTTCTCCTCCTCTAGAGTCCTGCCTCATGAGTTCCCCTGAGCATGAACAGAAAGCTCCTGTCTTGGGACTCTTCCCAGGAAAGGGGAATGAAAACAGTTCAGATGTTGCAACTGAATGAGATAAAAGTCAGTTCTCAGGCTTGCTTTGAACAGAGCCTATTCATTAGCTTTTTGAAGCCTTCTTGTGCTGATAAAAGTTGCATTTTGTCCTTTGCCACAGCATCTTGTGAGAAAGCAGAGGAAAACTTTAGCTGTGGATTTTTAGAAGACAGAAAAGGAATTTTGGACAGTTTTGAGGCCTAGGTGACTTCAGGCCTAGGTGGGCCACCTGTCCTCACCTCCTTAACTATGGCCCAGACTGGCTAGGAAAACCCAGCCAGATGGGTGTGGGGGGTATACATAATAAAATTATTATTATTATTATTATTATTATTATTATTATTATTATTATTAATATTACTCATACAGTAGAATCGTAGAGTTGGAAGGGTCATCTTCTGACATGATTGAGGGTCACAGAGCCAGAGACTAACGTGGAGGATAAAATCATGATTTGGAATTATGAAAACATAAGACATAGGACTATGATGTGGAAAACGCTTTGGAATTCAGACCGTAGGAAGTAAAAAAAATTAAGATTACTATTTGGAAGACAATTGGACTTTTAAAATTATTTTTATTGGATTTGATTTGATATGTTAATTGGATGTTCTTATTGGAAAATTAATAAACACTTTTTAAAAAAACAAAAAAAAGGAAGGGTTATCTAGGGTTGTTCAAGGGAGGCCTTTTCCCACAGCTGGGCCAATGGTGAGCTGGTGAGCATCTGCCAGTTGATGGGACCGGCCACTCTGGGCGGCTCCCAACAGAATACTAAAAACATGATAAAACATCAAACATTAAAAACTTCCCCAAACAAACTTCCCTAAGAAAGAGCTTGGTTTGATCCAGCACAACACTTTCTGCGTTATTCGGTTCACATTTTAAGAATTATGTAGCCCAGATGGGTTATGCCTCGACGGTTAGAGATCTCAAGAAGGAACAACTGGTTTGTAAATTTAATATATGACATTGTAGGGGAAGGAATTGTAAGAGCTGGAAGGTATCACCAAGGGTCATCTTGTCCAACCCCCTGCAATGCAGGAATCTCAGCTAAAGCATCCATGGCAGATGGCCACCCAACCTCTGCTTAAAAACCTCCAAGGTAGGAGAATCCACAGCCTCCCCAAGGGAGACCGTTCCAAACCCTCTCTTCATGGCTCGGTCGGAGCAAACGTCAGTTGGGGTTTCCAGCAGGTCACTGTTTGCTCTGATTCAGCTTTAAAGAGTGGGTTTTCACGGGGTACCGGGTGGTGCTGTGGGTAAAACCTCAGCGCCTAGGGCTTGCAGATCGCATGGTCGGCGCTTCGAATCCCCGTGGCGGGGTGCGCTCCCGTCTTTCGGTCCCAGCTCCTGCCCACCTAGCAGTTCGAAAGCACCCCTAAGTGCAAGTAGATAAATAGGTACCGCTTTATAGCGGGAAGGTAAACGGCGTTTCCGTGTGCTGCGCTGGTGCTGGCTCACCAGAGCAGCTTTGTCACGCTGGCCATGTGACCCGGAAGTGTCTCCGGACAGCACTGGCCCCCGGCCTCTTAAGTGAGATGGGTGCACAACCCTGGAGTCGGACACGACTGGCCCGTACGGGCAGGGGTACCTTTACCTTTACCTTTCACGGGGAAAGCTCTAGAGTGAAAAAGAAAAAAGAAAGCACTTGGACCCAGAGATTTAAAGCACGGAGGATCATGCCTGGAAAGACTGGAGGAAAGGCAGGTGTGGATAAGTCCTCATAATTTCACCTTTCGGAATTTTAATTACTGTTAGGTGGCTGTGGCCACTATGTTCTCTGTGTAGATCCATGGTGAAGAGATTTCATATGTCAGAAAGAAGTGAGCAAGTGAACTGTTAAGTGCCATGGAGGAGCAATAAGTGGCGAGGTTCAGTTATGCAATGGTAAAGGTAAAGGTAAAGGTACCCCTGCCCGTACGGGCCAGTCTTGACAGACTCTGGGGTTGTGCGCCCATCTCACTCAAGAGGCCAGGGGCCAGCGCTGTCCGGAGACACTTCCGGGTCACGTGGCCAGCGTGACAAAGCTGCATCTGGCGAGCCAGAGCCGCACACGGAAACGCCATTTACCTTCCCGCTGGTAAGCGGTCCCTATTTATCTACTTGCACCCGAGGGTGCTTTGGAACTGCTAGGTTGGCAGGCGCTGGGACCGAGCAGCGGGAGCGCACCCCGCCGCAGGGATTCGAACCGCCGACCTTTCGATCGGCAAGTCCTAGGCGCTGAGGCTTTAACCCACAGCGCCACCTGCGTCCCCTATGCAATGGTAGATTTAGGTTAAACAATAAAACTTCTCAGTAGGTTAGGAACAACATTTTCCAACTTAATTCACCTTTCCTTCCTATTTTTTTTATACAGGATTCAGATTCTGACAACGAAGCCGGAGCTTCTGGTGAAACTGAAAGTAGGTATCCCATTTGAGGGGCTCCTACGTATGGGTTTGGGCCTGTGTGGGTGGAAGTTTACATCAGTGATGCAGTTGACTACAAAGTATACAAAATAAAGGCCACAGATACCTGCATAAATCCGAAAATCTACTGTCATTATGTCACCTTGACTTGTGTACCTTTCTGGCTAAGGATGCCAGTCTAACCCTACTTATCTGGGAGTAAGCCTCATTGACTTCGGTAGCACTTACATCTTAGTAGATCTGGCTAGGGTTGTGCTGTAATATCTATTTTTACTTAAGTACATGGGTTTTTCCTGCAGAGCAGCCAGCGGTTCATTCTTTTGACTATAGCTGCAGACTGGAAGCAATGTATTTTTAGGCACTTGGGATTTCAGCCGTCAGGTTAGCAGTGCGCCTTCCTTCCCATATCTGATAACTCATGAGTTAAATCAGCTACCAAGGAGACCCTTTCAAGTTCCTAAAAATCCTTCTGTATTTAAAGCTTTTTTTCAGAAAGGTGTGGGGCTGACCCTATGATTAAGCAATCAATTGGGCAACCTTGGGCAGCAAATCGGTCAATTTTGTTTACTATTTTTACTACTTTTAAAATTTTGTCTTTGTCGCCAAAATGTTTTTGTCAGTCTCTGGTTGGAGAAGTTGCAGTCTCACATCCATTATTGATCTTTTGTGTTGAAAAATGAAGCAGTTATTGGGAAGAACCAGTTTCTAACACAGGTCTTTCCCCTTGCCCCTCAGATTCCTACTATCTCTTTCCGTTGTAATGAAAGGTTTAGTTTTGACTGCAGATCATTAGCAGTGCATAATAGCAGGCTTTTGAGCAGCACAAACTTTTCTGCAGGCAAGATCTCATAATATAGTCCACAGAGGTTCTGGACATTTGAGATTCATTGTGTCTAACTTTATGGATCTCTCTCTTTCTCTTGCCAGTGGATTTTCTACGAAACCTCTTGTCCCGAACACTGGGCTTAGGCAGTGAGAAGCCTGAGAAGGTGCTGGATGAGCTGACGTTGGATGGTGTGAGCAGGTTCATGCTGTCTGAAAAATGTAAGCCAGCACTCCGTTTTCAGGTGGGCTTGGACCTGGGTGGAATTCTGGCAGCCTCTTGGTTTAACGCCCTTTGCCAAGCCACCAAAAAACACTGAGATGAAGCAGTGCTAGGATAAAGCTGCAACAGACCTCTTACTTTTAGAAAATTAATCTTTTTTTTTATAAAGTAATATTTATTAAAGGTTTAAGGGTTACAGAAAGAAAAAAAGGAAAACAGAAAATTAAACAAAACAAAACAACACATCACAATAAAGGAAAAAACCAGAAAACACTACTTATCTTAACAAAACAAAAACAAAAACAGAAACAATTAAAAACACAACGAATATTCCCATAATTTATCTTTCATTTGCTTGTTTCATTGACCTCCTCACACCTCCCTTTTTTGTATTCTAGTTCAGTTAGCTATTTCAGCAAGTCCTTTCCATCTTTCTCAGTTTTTGTCCTATAACTTGTCTTGACATAATCTAACTTTACTTTTCCTCCTTTAGCCGATTAACAATCTATTTTTACTTAATCCTTTATAACATTTCTGCTAAAGCCACATAACTTCATTCCAACATCCTTCTAACATTCATTAATTTTACAATGTTTCTGTAAATAATCTTTAAATTTCTTCCAATCTTCCTCCACCAACTCTTCTCCCTGGTCTCAAATTCTGCCAGTCATTTCCGCCAGTTCCATGTAGTCCATCAACTTCATCTGCCATAGATAATTCATCTGGGCCAAAGCTCAGGCTTTTTTTATTTCTAGAGATACTGATAATTTTTATATATTTCTTTATACCCATCCTTTCCCTAACTCAAGGTGGCTTACAGATAAAATCATAGAATTGTACAGTTGGAAAAGACCTGAAGGGTCATTTAATCCAGTGTTCCCCAACCTTGGGCCTCCAGCTGTTTTTGGACTACAATTCCCATCATCCTTGACCACTGGTCTTTCTAGCAAGGAATGATGGGAGTTGTAGTCCAAAAACAGCTCCAACCCCCTGCAATGCAGGAATCTCAGCTGAAGCATCCACAACTGGTATAAACCAGCTGAAACAAATAAAGACCAAAAGTAGGAGCCCACAGTGTTGCTACAGGGCTGGGGATAGGTGTGAGACTGTTATCATCAAAACAATGGAGATTTAAAAAGCGCTTCCTTCTTTTTTTGTTGTAGGCAAGAAGGTAGTATGTATGGTGGGCGCAGGAATCTCAACTGGTGAGTTTCACAAGGGCTTTTTTGAGCATGCGCTTCTTTTATTATTTTCGGTTGTGTCAAAAGGGAGGAATAGAGCAGGCTGTGTTCCTGGCCAGCATGTAATGTGTGTATGTGTCAGAGGCCTCTAGTCACAACAGTGATATATAATCCCACCTATGGGGGCTCTGAAGACGCAGGTGGCGCTGTGGGTTAAAGCCTCAGCGCCTAGGACTTGCCGATCAAAAGGTCGGCGGTTCGAATCCCTGCGGCGGGGTGCGCTCCCGCTGCTCGGTCCCAGCGCCTGCCAACCTAGCAGGTCCCAGCGCCTGCCAACCTCCGGGTGCAAGTAGATAAATAGGGACCGCTTACCAGCAGGAAGGTAAACGGCGTTTCCGTGTGCGGCTCTGGCTCGCCAGAGCAGCGATGTCACGCTGGCCACGTGACCCGGAAGTGTCTCCGGACAGCGCTGGCCCCTGGCCTCTTAAGTGAGATGGGCGCACAACCCCAGAGTCTGTCAAGACTGGCCCGTACGGGCAGGGGTACCTTTACCTTTACTTATGGGGGCTCTGACACTTCTTAAATAGAAACGTTCACCTATCTTTCCAGAGATGAGGGTCATTGTAGAATGAGTTGCCTTCTGCTGAGTCTGTTGGTTCACTGGCAGCCTAGTACCAGCTATTCAAGGTCTTAAACAAAGGTCTTTTCCTGTCCTGCCACCAGAGATTTGTTTTATAAACTAAGAGATGTGATTGGACCTGAAAGATTCTGCATGCATATCATGCGTTCTGCCACTGAGCCATGACTCCTAAAGTAGCTAAAGGCTGCATACCTAGCATGTGTATATTTTAAAACTCTGTAGTATTTAGGGTGGCTAAAGCTATTTGTCTGATGTCAAAGAATCATTACCCAGTATTGATAACCAATTCTATTGGATCAGCACTTGATACAGATATCCCTCGCCTGAAATATTGTTTGTGACCAGTCTGGCCTCTTTTTGAACTGCTGCTTAAAAAGCCTTCCAGGCAGTTTCCTGATCTTCCCTGCCAATGCACACCTACCAGCGAAGAATCAGGTGTATTCAAGGGCAATGCTGAAACCCAAGAAGTCTGTTGATTGTCCCCTGTGAGATGTGCACACATTGAAACCTGTCTCAGAACCCTCTGTAACACGAGGATTTTTCTTGACAGACAAGTCAATGTAGAAAGTGTCCTTCATGGTGGTTTTTTTTCAAAATAACTGGCTTAGGTCATACTCTATGATTAAGCTGGACTGATCCAGCAGGGCTCTTTTTGTGTTCTCTGTTTGAATCATATGGTTGGAAGGGACCCCAAGGGCCAACCCGCTGCAGTGCAAAAAATATTCTGCCCAATGTGAGGCTCAAACTCACGGCCCCAAGATTAAGAGTCTCCTGCTCTAACAACTGAACCATCCATGGTTTCTTCTTCCGTTCTTCTATTGTACTGTGGAGTGAACTGGGGTTGGAACCAAAAGAGCAGCAAACACACTAATGCTGGCGTCAATACATGTGCACATCGGATAATCTTAACCAGGGTCTGGGGGGTAGGGCAAGTCTCTGGTAGGATTTTCGGGTTAAGTATTTAATTCGTTCCGGAGGTCAGTTCTTAACCTGAAACTGTTCTTAACCTGAATCGCCACTTTAGCTAATGGGGCCTGCTGCTGAAGCAAAGTTCTTAACTTGAAGCACTATTTCTGGGTTAGCGGAGTCTGTAACCTGAAGCGTATGTAACCCGAGGTACCACTGTACTGAATTTCTTAACAAAGTGACATTGTGCCTCTCAGCTGCAGGGATACCTGATTTCCGCTCCCCAGGCACGGGGCTCTACGCCAACTTGCAGCAGTACAACCTGCCGTACCCTGAAGCCATCTTTGAGATCAGCTATTTCAAGGTACCACACTTAGCCATCTGCCCGCAAGCTGGCATCAGCTGAAAACGCCATGTTTGATTGTTTGCTCTTTGTGCGACTGATTGTATTTCTCTGCCTTGATTTAGCAACACCCGGAGCCATTCTTTGCCTTGGCCCGAGAACTGTACCCGGGGCAATTCAAGGTAAGCTTTCTTTTGCATTGTCCCTAATTTAGAGTTAAAACATGGCTCAGGGAGAGGGGATTGGATATCATATGTTTTGGGAGGGTTTGGGGTTAGGGAGGTCAGGACTCCCAGGTTCTGTCCCCAGATTTCAGCCAGGACTGTAACTTCTAACTTGTTTGTGGATTTTCTTGACGTTTTAAAGTCTCTTGGGATGTTTGAGACATTTTGATTTTTTTTCAGCAGTTCCCTTTTAACTGTTGAGGGAAGCGTTCACTTCTTTTGGACTTGGTGCCATGGATTTAAAGAAGGGAAAGCTATATGTCTCCTCCTCATTTTCAGCACAGCATATGTAGGAGGCAGCTTTGTGTCAAAGCCATGTATACCTGTTTGCAGCTCTGGTTTGTGGAGCAAGATGGGAGCTGGATTTCTCCAGGGTTTTCTTCCCAGTTCAAATGAGTTGAGGGGATGTGGATCTTGAATCCGGAAGAGGGCTCCTGTTGGTGGGAAGAGGCCTGGAATTCTGGGTCTCTATTACCACTCTGATTAATCCTCGTTCCCTGCTTTGCAGTACTAGCTCTTGGTTAGGGGAGTGGAGGACTCCTCTCTCTGAGCCCCCGTACTCCTACCTCTATAAGGCACTGCTGCCTGTTTGTCCATAACCTCTGGGCCTCATAGGGATAGCACAGGGGAAGTGAAAAATGTTGCCCCATTTGCTTCCTCTAATAATAATAATAAATACATTTTATTTATACCCCAGCCAAGACCGGGCTCAGGGCGACTAACCCCAGGTATAAAACAATTGATTAAAATACAGCTTAAAAACAAGATTGAAATACAACATTAAAATGCAGCCTCATTTCAGTAGAAACTCAAATAAAAAACTTTTTGGGGATGGAAACGTCAAATCTTCACCAAGGCCAACTATCCAGACTGGTCCTACGTGGGCCAGAAAAAAGCCAGGGAAGTCCCCAAATAGGAGTTCCATCACAGAAGGAGAAAGGAAAAAGGGTGAGGGGATCAAGTTGATTCCAAGCCAAAGGCCAGGCGGAACAACTCTGTCTTACAGGCCCTGCAGAAAGAATTCAGATCCTGCAGGGCCCTGGTCTCATAAGACAGAGCATTCCACCAGGCCAGGGCCAGTGTTGAAAAGGCCCTGGTTCTGGTTGAGGCTAATAAAATAATAAAATGCTAATTGCATGCAAATAGGCAGCAACAGGAAAGAGCAGGAGCAGCAGGACCAGGACGCTCTAGAGAGTAGCAGTTTGGCCCTTGCAGGAGTGCCCAGCTATGCCTGCCCTGTTGCCAGCCCTGTTCCTTGAGTTCCAGTAAACCACCGCCGACCACATCTGTTTCCAAGAATAGTGGCTTAGCCTGGGGCTCTGCTCTTTTTCAGCCCACGGTCTGCCACTACTTCATGCGCCTCTTGAAGGAGAAAGGGATGCTGTTGCGCTGCTACACACAGGTGGGTAAAACCAACCTTCTCGTGGATCACAAAAGAGGGCAAGTGAATCTTTCAGCCTAGAGGACTTAGGCTTTTTTATTTTAAAATGTTTGAAACATCTGGTGAGCCTGGTGGTATTGCTCTGCAGGCCAACCCTGCTTCCAGAAGTCACTCTAGATGGATAAGAGGGAAGATTGGAGGTTAGTATCCCAGAACTCAGTGGAAGCAGACCCGACCACCAGCCCTTTAGCCATTCCTGGTTCTTTCTTCATTGCATGGCATACAAATAGTAAAAACGCTTCAGCAGGAAGGATATTGTTATGGGATTAGGGGGCTACTCGTGCGTAAGTGTTTAAGCCCTCAAGGCTCTGCAGTCAGTTTCTAAACTCTCCCAGTCTGCGGAGCCATGGGTGCATGGCTACCTCAATTGCTGGCAGAATCCGTCAGTGGGCGCTTCCGGAATTTACGCCAACATAAGAGTTCCTTAACGGAAACTCTCCTTCTGGATTCTCTGCGTGACAGTTTCCTGCGCGGAGTAGGCGTCCCCAGCGGAGGTCCTGAGACCTCCCCGCTGTGCTCACTGGAAGTATCTTGGAGCCATTCCTCCGACTGAGTTTCTGCAGGAACTCTCCCTCTCCCCCTGCTGGTTCCTTCCTCCTTCCTCCTAGCCTCCTTGAGCCCTTCCACCACCTGGCTCTCCGAAGGCAGTTCCCTGACAGATATGCAGCCCCAATGCCAGAACCACTTGTCTCAGTCAGTAGTTTGACCTCTGTTCCCATGGGCATTGCAGTTCTTTGCCCTATTACAGAGCAGGAGCCTTTGACACATCAGAAGCATCTCTTAGAATTGTGCTCCTTGTTGCTTGCTGCCCCTAGTCAGCTTTCGCTCTTATGTGGGCAGCCATTTGGGCTTAGAGAATTTCTCCCGCTCACTTGTCCTGGGCACTTTCTCTGTCCTTCTCAGAACATAGACACCTTGGAGCGGGTGGCTGGCCTGGATCAGGATGACCTCGTGGAAGCTCATGGCACCTTCTTCACTTCCCACTGCATCCATTCCGGCTGCAAAAAGGCATACACCCTGGAGTGGATGAAAGGTGTGTGTGTGTGCTGCAGGGGGTGGGGGGGAGGGCAATCATGGGATCCTAGAGGGAGGACTGAAGGGGTATACAATAGAAATAAAACTTCCTTTGGGGAAATCCTGCGGAATCTCTTGGACGTGGCTTTGATACCTTTTGGTAGAGAGGAAGCAATGTGTGATAGGTTGCCACTTCTTGGTGGTGAGATAACCGTGGTTTCCATACTGTGCGAATGCTGCTGCTGAAGGAGGCACTGCTGCCTGTGATTTCAGCGTGCCAATTCGGTCGCCCAAGGTATAAAACAGTAGCTGCTTGTTTGCCCAGTATGGAGGCAAGTGTGGGTGTGTCAGAAAATGGGCTTACTGCCCGTGGGTTGCGTTCAGTTACATTTTCTAGCATTCCATACCTCTCCTGGTATGTCCCACAGAGGACCTTACAGTCTTCAAACAAAAACATCTTGGAGGTTAGGCTGGCCTCAACCAGAGCCAGGGCTTTTTCGGCTGTGGCTCCGATCTGGTGGAACGCTCTGTCACAAGAGACTAGGGCCCTGCGGGACTTGACATCTTTCTGCAGGGCCTGCAAGACAGAGCTGTTCCAACAGGCCTTTGGCCAGGGCACAGCCTGACCCCCTCCTTTGGCAATCCTCACAGAACTCTAGCCCAGTGGTTGCCATTAATCTGATTTGAATTGATTTTATAATGAAATGATTTTAGTATATTGTATCATTTTACTGTACTGTTGTTAGCTGCTCTGAGCCCAGCTTCGGCTGGGGAGGGCGGGATATAAATAAAAATTTATTATTATTGTCTGTTTCCTTTCAGAAAAGATATTCTCATCTCTCATTCCAAAGTGTGAGAAATGTCAAAGTGTTGTGAAGCCAGGTGAGTTTATCTTCTGAAAGGTCCCATCCCAAGTCCCCTCCCCGCAACACATCTCAAAATCCTTTGTTGTAGATTTGAATCAAACACAAGGGCAGAGGGGTTAGAAATTTGCTGCAGCTGTTTTTTGTTTCTTATGAAAACTGAGATTATCAAGGAGCTGCAGTCTGTTCTCTCACAGAATCTCTCCACTCATGCAGTCCTGACTTTCCCCCCTTCTCTACTCAGATATCGTGTTCTTTGGGGAGAACTTGCCCTCTCGTTTCTTCTCTCTGATGCAGTCAGTAAGTGTCCTGGTTGCTTTTCCCTCAGAGTCAGGATTCTTGTAGCCCCATATTCACAGATCTGCAAAGCCCCATGACCTCTGGATCCTTATGTTAACTGCTGAAATTTGCACAAATGCACTAGATATTGAATCGGTGGTAAATTTTGTGGCTTTTTAAATGTATTTTGATTGGGTTATGTTAGTTTACTATACAGTGGTGCCTCGCAAGACGAAATTAATCTGTTCCGTGAGGCTCTTCATATAGCGGTTTTTTCGTCTTGCGAAGCAAGCCCATTGACAGCTTAGCGGATTAGCGCTATTAGCGGTTTAGCGGCTTTTAGCGGATCAGCTGATAAGTGGCTTATCAGCGGATCAGCTGATAAGTGGCTTATCAGCGGATCAGCTGATAAGCGGTTTAGCGGCTTAGGAAAAGGGGGGAAAGGGGGAAAACCCGCAGGGACTCGCAAGACATTTCGTCTTGCGAAGCAAGCCCATAGGGAAATTCGTTTTGCGAAGCGCCTCCAAAATGGAAAGCTTCGCAAAATGAATTTCCCTATGGGCTTGCTTCGCAAGACAAAAATGTCTTGCGAGTTCCGCGCGGTTTTTCCCTTCCCCCCCCTTTTCCTAAGCCCTAAGCCGCTTATCAGCTGATCCGCTGATAAGCCGCTTATCAGCTGATCCGCTAAAAGCCGCTAAACCGCTAATAGCGCTAATCCGCTAAGCTGTCAATGGGCTTGCTTCGCAAGACGAAAAAACCGCTATACGAAGAGCCTCACGGAACAGATTAATTTCATCTTGCGAGGCACCACTGTATATCATTCTAGATGGCTGGGATTAGTAAAACATTTAATAAGGGGTAGGGAAAATGGAAACAGCAGATTGGGCTATAAATAGGTACAAAAGAGAAGTCTTTGTCGAGGGGGTTAAGGAAAACCCTGCACCAAAGATGCTCGTGAGGAATTAATGCATTCAGAGCAGCCCTGTAAATAGGTTATAACTGACTCTCACATTGTTCACTGTGGGCTTGTTAGCTCAGCACACTTCAGTTTGTGGCCAGAAATTACTCTGCATGCAGCACGCCAGCATTTAATGCTCATGCATTCCAGGAGTCTGTGGTTTTCTTCTCTGCTGAAGAGCTGCAATTGCTTACCACCCTCATGTGCTTTGAACCACAGAATTCTCCCATGAACTATAATGAATGTAACTATGTTCGAATCGTGTGGCATGTCTAGCCCAGCCAGTAGATGATAACTGTGTTCAGGGCAATGTACCCAAAGAGTGCAAATAACCTCTTTGTGGTTTTGGAGAGGAGAGGGGAGGTACTGAAACATAGCTAGGGAGCCTGCGGCGGTATTTCTGTGGTGCTCACAATCCTTCACAGCAGCCCCCCCCCTCTCCTTCCCTCCTGCTTGCAGGATTTCCGTAACGTGGACTTGCTTATTATCATGGGCACCTCCCTGCAGGTCCAGCCCTTTGCCTCTCTCGTCAGCAGGTAGGTGAACTTCTGCCATGTGGGCACTGTGGCTGAGGGGTGACTATTGCTTGTTAAAGCAACACTACCATAGCCATTTTTTCCTTTCTCCTTTCAAGGGTACCAACAAACACACCGCGGCTCCTGATCAATAAGGAGAAGACTGGAGAGGTAAGATCAGGTGTGGTACAGACTATGGCCCTTTGCGGTTTGGTATTCTGGGTTGAAAAGCTTCTCAGGTACCGGAAGTAATTGCTTTTGCTACTGTAATTGCAGGAGGGAGAACATTTTCCTGACACCAACTTCTACTCTGCTCTCAGCAGGAATAGTGGGACACGCAAGCAAGGTTTAGAGGCTGTGGTTTTAATGACATCAACTCTCTGTGCTTTATTTGGGACAGAACTGAACCCCAGCAAATCCAGTTTCCAGTAACAGTTATTTTCATAGTTGAGTGCTAATGGGGACCTTGTTTACAGTAGCACAGAAACTTCCCAAGATATCAATAACAACTTAGTCTCTTGAGCAAGCGATATGTAGGGGCAGAATTGGAGCCTTCCATGAAGACAGTTGACTTTAAGACTTATCGTATTTTTCGCTCTATAAGACGCACCAGACCACAAGACGCACCTAGTTTTTGGAGGAGGAAAACAAGAAAAAAAATATTCTGAATCTCAGAAGCCAGAACAGCAAGAGGGATCGCTGCGCAGTGAAAGCAGCAATCCCTATTGCTGTTCTGGCTTCTGGAGTAGCTGCGCAGCCTGCAGTCGCTCCATAAGATGCACACACATTTCCACTTACCTTTTAGAAGGGAAAAAGTGAGTCTTATAGAGCAAAAAATACGGTAATCAGTGTGATGATACTGATAAGGACAGAGAAGAATCCATGAAACAGTCATTCCCTCTCCCTCCCAGTGATAGGTACCATCTTGGAGCCATCTTGGAGACTCTCTTTATGCTTTCTGTCTCTTTGCAGAGTGATCCTTTCATGTCCCTGATGGGCTACGGCTGTGGAATGGACTTTGATTCAGAGAAGGCATACAGGCACGTGACCTTTGGGACTGGGCTGGGAACAGAAGCTGAGCCAATGATGCTACCACCGGATGGTGGAGGCCCAGGGTGTTGCTCAGAACAAAGCAGTTAGTAAAGTGGAGGCTCTTGGGCAAAAGGACATGGTGTTTGGGTTGTACCTCTCTTGAATCTGCACTGTTAACGCTTTGTGAGTGAGTACAGTAGCCTAGAAGCACAGATGATGACCACTCTGTCTTTGACTCCTTCCCAGTGAGAGCCAGTGTGGTGCAGTGGTTAAGAGCGGTAGACTCGTAATCTGGTGAACCGGGTTCGCTTCCCCGCTCCTCCACATGCAGCTGCTGGGTGACCTTGGGCTAGTCAAACTTCTTTGAAGTCTCTCAGCCCAACTCACCTCACAGAGTGTTTGTTGTGGGGGAGGAAGGGAAAGGAGAACGTTAGCCGCTTTGAGACTCCTTCGGGTAGTGATAAAGTGGGATATTAAATCCAAACCCTTCTTCCCTTCCATCTGTAATTTTGGGAGGATAATACTGACCTTGCAAGGAACCCCGAAAGAATGTACATGAATTGTTTTGAGTGTTTAGAGAGCACTGTATGTTGTTCACTAAAGCATAATTTTTTTGTGTGGGTCTCCCATCTTCTCTTGTAGGGATGTTGCCTGGCTTGGAGACTGTGACGAGGGCTGCCTGGCGTTGGCCGAGCTGCTGGGATGGAAGGTACCTATCCTGTCAAGGGCCCACTGGGGGTGCAGCCCAGATCAAACATAAACAGGTTACATTGGGGTTTTGTCTCATATCCTACCTAGACTTGCCATCCTTACAACAGCTCCATTCTACCTTGTCTCTCAGTGAGATTCCCAGCTTATTTCTTTTCTTTCAGACGGAGCTGGAGGAACTGGTGAAAAAGGAGCACGCTGCCATAGATGCCAAGTCAGGCGGGGCGAGTGCCTCCCACCCTCTAACCAAGGAGCAGAAGGAAAAGCCATCCCCAAAGAAGGAAAAGCCCCCTGACAGCAAAGAGTGACGAGGTTTGACAGGACAGGAGGGACATTTGCTGTGGAGGAATTAAAAATCAACGTGGCCACAGGCTGAGTGATCCTTGTGGCTTGTTGACTTGCCTGACTTGACTTCTGTAAGCCCAGGATCAACAGAAATATTCTTCTTGGCAGATAATGAAGTGGGGAATCCAAGCTGGGTTGTGGATTGGAAGTGAGCAGATGCCCAAAGTCTTTCTGCTGACTTTGGGGGTGTTTGATTGAAGCCCTAAATTGCTGAAATCATGAGCGAGAAGGTGGATTCTTGAATTAGCAATATTAATATTTCTTTGGGGTTGAGTTCCATTCATTTATGCTTCTGTTACGTTTATTAACTTCCAACTAACCTGCGCTATGTCTGAAGGCCAATGGAGGGAGTGATGAACGAAACCAGCCTTGGTCTTAACTATGCCCTCTCGCTCTTTTTCCTGGAGAACAGGTTCTTTCTTTGGCACCAGCGTGGCCAAGAAAGGCAGCTGGGGAGAGTGGTTGTCCTGAGGGGGTTATCTGATAACCCTCTTGACCTCTGGAAGGTTGCAGTTTTGCAGGAGTACTTTTAAGCTTTTGCCTTGATTGTTTTGCATTAAGCTATTATAAGTGGCAATTAAATTCAAGCACCTTGATCTAAGGACAGGATATTGTGTCTCTTTGCTCTGCTCCTTCAAGCACTTCCTCCCATGCAGGGCCTTTTCTGGTTGGGATTGTAAGTGTCTTTGGTTGCTTTTTATTATATAACCTTTCCAGAAGAAAATCGGAGTAGGTCTCAGCAGATTAAAAAGCAAATATTAAATTGCTCATTTAAAATTGGATTAAAATAAGATAATGTCTGGGTGATGTTAAAAAAAACCCACCCTAGCCCTTTACAGGACCCCAGAAGCCAGCCCATAATTTCCAAAAGATGCTTGAGTTTCCAGTAGTCCTTATGGAGAAAATTCCCTTTTCCTACTGGACAGCCTTGGTACAGATGGTAACAAAGGTGCGTATTGGCATAGACCCCATTATCGCTGTTTATTTGTATGCCACCTTTCCATACCAGACCATACACCAGGTGACTCACCACACCAGAAGGTTTACATAATTTGCTTAGTTACGGGACATAACAAAATTTAGATAGTCACAAACAATAAGCCAATGAGAACATCTTGTGTTAGTAAATATACAGTAGCGTTACAGTGGCAATTCTTAATAAGGTCCAGCAATAAAAATTCAAGAACATAATCCAGATAACTGATAAATGATGCATCTCGAAAACAAAACCTTGGTCTCAGCAGTAACCCCTGAACAAGGCTCCACCCTGACAGTCTGTAGGCATTGTGAGCAGCAAAAGCAGCAGCCTTTGTGGCTGGAGTCAGTCAGGGCCTCTGCCCTCCCAGGCCAGGTGGGAATAGGCCAGGCAAGGCAGGGAGCAGGGTTTGCAGGACTCGCAATGAGGTGATGAATGAGCCAGAGGCTACTTCCATTGTCAGATGCCTTGTGCTATGCCACAGCTTCATAAATCCTTTCTGGGTGGAGATAAAGGGAGCCCTGACCATTAGGTCCAGTTGTGACCGACTCTGGGGTTGTGGCTCTCATCTCGCTTTATTGGCCAAGGGAGCCAGCGTACAGCTTCCGGGTCATGTGGCCAGCATGACTAAGCCGCTTCTGGCGAACCAGAGCAGCGCACGGAAACGCCGTTTACCTTCCTGCTGGAGCAGCACCTATTTATCTACTTGCACTTCGACGTGCTTTCGAACTGCTAGGTTGGCAGGAGCAGGGACTGAGGAACAGGAGCTCACCTCATCGCGGGGATTCGAACCGCCGACTTTCTGATTGGCAAGCCCAAGAGGCTCAGTGCCACCCGCGTCCCATGGGTGGAGATGTATCCCTAATTAAATAGCTCCCCCTACAGTGAAGGTGGTAGCATCCTTGCAGTGTTGAGGACCCACGAGAGAACCTCCATGAAAGATATATGTGATTTATTTGCAAGAAGATCCAAGTGGGCTTACATTTGAAATCCAAAATTGAGCAACAAAGACAGTAACATATCAGAGTAAGATCACCCAATGAAGCCATTAAAATGAGAGTTGGCACAAAGCAACACAATGGGGGGGGGGTGTTTAGAATCATTCAGTATAGGCGAAACTGCCACAATAAAAGGAGCTTAGGAACAACTATGTTTGCGGCTCATGGGAACCCCTCTGGGGAGAGACTTGCGGAGCCCAGGTGTTGCAACGCTGAAAGGGTCCAGTCCTGTGTTTCCAATCAACTACAGTACCTGCAAAGGTGGTGGGGAACTGAGCAGGGCATCTGACGTTGACGACAGGTGGGCTGGCAGGTTCAGGTGGGAGGTGGCAGCCCTTCAACTACTCTCCTTCCAAAACATTTAAGGAATTGATTAGAACTTCCAATACCTTGTTCTCAGCATTGTAGTCCCTGATTTTTTCTGATCTCTCATGGCAATCCACTCACATTCACAAATCCTACAGCGATGTCTAGGCTGGCTTAGTCATATCTACAGAATGGAAGATGGCAGGAGTTACTCTGCGGGGAGCTGGCTTCCAGCAACCGGACCCATCAGCTGACCAACTGTGCATTACAAAGATGTCTGCCAACATGACGTGAAGGCTGGCAACATTGACCTCGCCATGTGGGAATCTTGCAGTGCCTGGAGGCAGTCAGTCAGGTCGTGCATCCATAGCAGTGACCGGAGGAGGAATGACCGCTGGGAGAGAGCGCAGAATGAAGAAATGCTATTATACATAGGCAGCAGCACAACCGGACGCCTTCGTCTGCCCCAGCTGCAAGAAAACATGTCTCTCCTGCATCAGTCTCTAAGGCCACAGCAGGCGCTGTAACTCCAGCAGTTTGACTTCACCCCCAAAGCTGCACTCTTCCTTTGTCTCCTAAGGCAAACGGATGCCAACCAGAAGCTAAGCACCCCAAGGTTGCTCGCCCCTTGCTCTGTTCTCTCCTGCCAGAGGTTTTCAAGCACTTTGGGTGGGTGGGGGTACAAATGGAAGGTATCTTTCTCAGATGTGCTTGTAGAAAAGCTGGGACCTAGGCTCTGCCCAGCAGATACCTGTATGTGTTTCAGGCTTTTCATGTTCTTAATTAAACCTGCTTCCTTGTACAGTGGTGCCCCGCAAGACGAACGCCTCGCAAGACGGAAAACCCGCTAGACGAAAGGATTTTCCATTTTGGAGGCGCTTCGCAAAATGAATTTCCCTATGGGCTTGCTTCGCAAGACGAAAATGTCTTGCGAGTTCCTGCGGGGTTTTTTCCCTCCCCCCCCCCTTTTCCTAAGCCCTAAGCCGCTTATCAGCTGATCCGCTAAAAGCCGCTAATAGCGCTAATCCGCTAAGCTGTCAATGGGCTTGCTTCACAAGACGAAAAAACTGCTATACGAAGAGCCTCATGGAACGGATTAATTTCGTCTTGCGAGGCACCACTGTACAGTGGTACCTCGGGTTACATACGCTTCAGGTTACAGACTCTGCAAACCCAGAAACAGTGCTTCAGGTTAAGAACTCTGCTTTAGGATGAGAACAGAAATCATGCTCCGGTGGCACAGCAGCAGACGGAGGCCCCGTTAGCTAAAGTGGTGCTTCAGGTTAAGAGCAGTTTCAGGTTAAGAACGGACCTCCGGAACGAATTACAGTGGTGCCTCGCAAGACAAAAAGAATCCGTTCCGCGATTCTCTTCGTCTAGCGGTTTTTTCGTCTTGCGAAGCAAGCCCATTGATGGCTTAGCGGATTAGCGCTATTAGCGGCTTTTAGCGGCTTATCAGCTTAGTGGATAAGCGGCCTAGCGGCTTAGAAAAAGGGGGGGGGGAGTTGGAAAAACTCGCAAGACATTTCGTCTTGCGAAGCAAGCCCATAGGGAAATTCGTTTTGCGAAGCGCCTCCAAAACGGAAAACCCTTTCATCTAGCGGGTTTTTCGTCTTGCGGGGCACCACTGTAAGTACTTAACCCGAGGTACCACTGTATAGTTTTAGTTTTAACAACTGGCATCTGGTTCAAAATGTGATGGGAGTGGTATTCAGTGATGTGACGGAGGCTGTGAAAACCAGCTTTAACGGCCTACTCCCACCTTGCTACCCCTCCATTATTCCTGTGCTTAGGAAATGTGAAAAATGTAGCAAAAGAACAGCCAATGCCATTTGGGGTTTTCCACTGCAGACATATCCCCGCCTCATTTTAGAACCAAGCACCTGCCTGTTCTTTGCATTCGGGACCTCTTAATCCCCGTAAGAAGCGCTTGTGGTATTGTGTTGGGCCAAAGAACAACGTCAAGAGCAGGAAGTGACTTGCGGGCTCAAGGGCTGGCATCTCTTGGGTGGCAACGTACACAAAACATTATGCCTCTGAATACAAGGTGCAGGGAGCCCCAGGTGGGCAGAACACGGCTGTGCTCATGTCCAGCTTGCAGGGCATCTGGTCGGCTGCTTTGAGAACAGGATGCTGGCCTAAACGGTTCTCCTTTCGCCTGATCCAGCAGTCCAGTCTGAAGTTATTTAAATGCATTCAGCTGCCTTGAAGCAGACAAAAGTGCCATGAATTAGGCAGATCTGTGTGGGACGCCAGGAGGCCAGATCCAGAGATACAGATAGGTATGTTTTGGAATGGTGTGGGGTTGGGAAAATAGAAATCTGGTTGGAACTTGGGTCCAGACACTTGAGAAGCAAGAACGGCTTTCCGGAACTGTTGCTGAGAGAATTTTGAGCAAATGTTTATGCAACAGAAAGCGGAGTCGGTAAACTGCAAAGGTGGTGGAATATCTACCTGTGCTTTGGTTTCCTTTCCACCCCCTCCTCCTCACCGGTTCCCAGGTGTTTACTGTTCTACTTGCTGATCTTAATCACCTTCGTGTGCCCTCTGTCTTTCCTTTTCGTATGACAAGAACAAGATGCCTCTCCCCACCCCTGAAAAAGGCTAAGAAGCCGCTGATTTGTTTTGTTTTATATTTTTGTTTTTTATAATTTTTATTAAGTACAAATTAGAAAACATACATATTTACAACAAAAGAAAATACAAAAGAAAAAGAAAATACATATAACCAAGGAAAAAAATTAGAGAATACTTTGCCTCTTTTCATATTTACAGTTATTTATACCTGTATAAAATGCTATTCACAATAAAGGAGTCAAATGAAAGATAAGATATCAGAAAAAAGAAAAAAAGAACAAATAAAAAAATAAAGAAGTAAAAGAAAAGGATCATAGGTGGAAAATTTTTAAAGTAGATAAGTATTCACTATACATAGCGGTTTCCCATCCATATTTATATTCAATTGTATAATTTCATCTTGTCCTTAACTACCTTAAAAAGTGTTGTTGTTTTTTTAAAAGACTTCCACCGTTTGCCTCACGCGTTTTTAATAATCTGTTCGTCAAATCCTCTGTTCTTCATATTTTCCCTTTGGATTTCCTTAATGTCTCACTTTGTATTTTTTATATTACGCACAAGATTATTCTAAACACAACCAGATTTTTATAGTTGAGCCCTGTTTTGTTTTATCAGCATTTAGCACTTTCAGATACAGTAGTACCTTGGTTTACAACTACAATCCGTTCTGGAGGTCCGGTTGTAAACCAAAACAGGTTGTAACCCAAAGGGTGCTTTTGCCAATGGGGCCTCAATAAAAAAACACACCCAAGGGTTGTAATCCAAAAAAAGGGACACACACTTCCGAGTTTGACATGGTAATCCAAAACAGTTGCAAACCAAAGTACCACTGTATAAGCAGCTTCCCAAAGCAGTTTATAGAAAAAATTTAACTGAGAACCATTAATTAAGGGAACATAGGAAGCTTCCTTGTACAGAGTCCACCTGGCTTCCTACTGAGCTACGCGCTTCCCCAATCGCACTTTCATGTTGTAGAACAGAAGCCCACCATTGAAATCAATACAAATCGAGCCATTTTGAAAGTTGGATGAAACCGTATTCGGACGTGGCCTTGGATTCTTTTAGGTTTAATGTGGAAGGCATGGGGGCGTTGGCGGTTGTAAAAGTTGCCCACGACTCACTTCCATAAAGCGGTGTGCTCAACACACCAGTCTGGTAGACCTTCATCTCTGGGTCGGATGTTAGCATCACATTCTTCCATACCCTTTGTGAGAGGTGAGCCACGGCCGTAGCTGCCTTACCAGTACGTCTGTCCAGCTCAGGATCGATGGGGAGGTTGCTGGTTATGGTGGAACCCAGGCAGACAAAATCATCTCAAGTGTGTGATCACCAGTGCTGATGTTTGGAGCATGGTGACGCCCTGTTGGTCTTCGTCAGGTGATGGTAAGGCTGAACTCCCCGCAGGCAAAATGACTGATGAGCTTCTGTAGAGCTTCCTCTGGGTTCGCTGCCAAAGTTGCATCATCTGCAAATAACATCTCTTAGAAGAGGACATGCCACGTTTTTGTCTTGGTGCAGAAACGTGCCAGATCAGACGACCTGGGTGTGTAGCGTCAATAGGGGAAAAAATGTTTTTAATCTCCTGGCTCGAAACTGCTTCATGCAATTTAAAAAAAAAGAAAGAAAGCTTTTCAAACCTGAAACTCAAGTTACTGAATCTGTAGACAGCTACCCTGGTGCTTGGAACCTGGAATGTGCACCTCTGTATGCCCCATTTTTGCTTTCGCATTTGCACGCTTTTTTCTTTTGAAGTGAACAATCAGTCCCCGAGACCACGTGAAGGCAGCTGACGGAGGTGTAAACCACATCCCTGCCTTTTGTCTCCTAGGCCTGCAGTCCTCCATCGCTCGCTGCCTGCCTACGTTCCTCGTCTGCCCCCTTGTTGCTCCTCCTGAGGCCCAGTGCACAGGGAACTTAAGGCTGCCACCCATCACTGCAAGGTAAAGTCTGCTTTGTGTGTGTGTGTCGGTGACCTTTTAGCTGAGCTGCAAACTTAAAACCCCCAAACTGGGAGGAGAGAGGTGGCGAAGAGAGATGTGTTGATGTTTAGAAGCCGCGAGAATGAAATCAAACCTCCACGTGCAGGGATAGTCTACCTCTGGGTACTGCTGCTGTGACCAAGGAGAGAGGAGGGCCAGTTCTTTCAGACCTGGGAGGTAGGAAGGAAGTTGAGCAGTTGGGGGAGTAGTGCAGGAAAAACAACTTACTGCTTAACTTAAAGAAAACAAAAGAGATCATTGTGGACTTTAGGAAATGTAAATTGAATATTCAGCCACTTATTATTGAGGGGAAGTGCGTGGAACAGGTCTCAGTGTTTTGATTTCTGGGAATGGAGTTGAGAGATGACCTAACCTGGGGAGAAAACAGCAAAGACCTGATGAAGAGAGCACAGCAGAGGTTATATTTTATGAGAATCCTCCAGAAAAACAATCTCTCAAAGGACCTGTTGATGGCATTCTACCATTGCACTGTGGAGAGCGTACTAAGTTATGGTCTGTGTGTGTGGTTTGGGAGCTGCACGGCCAGGGAAAAAACAATGCTATCCAAGGTTGTAAAGACTGCAGAGAGAATTATTGGGTGCACTCTTCCCACCTTGGATCAAATCTATGCTGCCAGGTGCCATAAGAAAGCAGCAGAGATAGCGCAGGATAGTACACACCCCGGAAATGATCTCTTTCAGCTTCTGCCTTCTGGAAGAAGGTATAGGGTTATAAAGGCTAGGACTCGCCGCCTGAGAAACAGTTTCTACGCAAATGCAATTCTGGTACTAAACGCAGCATAAGGGGTCTCTGCAGTATAGTGTATTTTAAAATGGGGTTTTAGAGTTTTTTAAGGGGGTTTTGAATGTTTTATGTAGTTTTGTGGTAGTTTTATGTAGTTTTGTGGTAGTTTTATGTAGTTTTGTGGTAGTTTTATGTAGTTTTTCAATTTCATTGTTCCGCAAGGGACAATGACAATAAAGATATCGTATCGTATTGTAGTAGACCTGTTGTTCACCGGAGATCTTTAGACAGGGGCTGGATGGTCGTCTGTCATTGCACTGCAAACTGGAGCTAGATCATAAGGCCTCCGAGAGCCATCCCAATTCCTAGGAATCTATTCCCTCGTTGTGAGCTTCTCTGATAAGCCTTAGCTGCTCAGTCCCGGATCAACAATTGTGTTTTTCCTCTGTAGCGAGGGAAAGGCCCTCTGAAAACTCTGGCCTCGAATCTGGAGAGTGCCATCAGGCAAGAATGCTTGCAACTCGGGTGCAGCACCCAGTTCCCCAAGTGCAATCTACTACAGTATCTTGAAGCCTGGCGTCAGCGGTAGGCAGGGTTGGGCGTTTGCCTGGGCCCAGATACTGTCGAGAAGCCGCCATGTTCCATGTTACTGTAAACACGTGGCTTGCCACCTGCTGCTGCGCACATTGAATCTTTGGAGTGAACTTTATGGAAGTTCGTAAATCCTTGAGATGGAAGATGCAGCACAGAACCATCTGCCCATATATCGGAAGCTCCTTCCCTTAAGGATATTTTGAGGCTGGCTATAAGTAATGTTAGCCTTTTATAGGAACATAGGAAGCTGCCTTATACTAAGGAGGTCTCGCCTCCAGATTGCCCCTTTTATTGTGCATTATTGATGCTCACAACGCTACAGTGGTACCTCAGGTTACATACGCTTCAGGTTACATACGCTTCAGGCTACTGTCAGCATCGCCCTTGAGCCAGTGTCACCAACTGGACTCATGCACTTCAACCCCGACTGGGCTAGGCGAGCTGGGTAGCACTTCCAGAGACCACCTTTTACACAGGAACAGGTCAAAGTGCTGTGGACTCACAGCTTAGAGTTGTGAGCACCATATTCACTCCAACAAGAAGACAGTCGTCACAGAGCAGAGTATAGCAGAGCATAAACGACTCGGAGAGCAGCTCTGTAGAATATCTTCTTTATTCTATCTACAACTATAATACACAACTATATACAGAGCTAAATGAGGTCTAAACAAAAAATGCTGAACTGCACTGAGTGTCTGCAGCTGCTCTTAGCAGCAACCTTATCTATACACACAATCTCTAACACTCAGTCTCTCTCTCTCCGACACACTGACTGACTGACTCTTTGATGTTAGGCTGGAGCAGAATAAGTAGAGAGCAGAACACTGCCCCTCCTCTCTGGAAAATCACCAGACTCGTCAGCAGATTCTTGGATATGGGAAGGGTGAAATCTCCTCAGCTACATACTCCGCTAACCCAGAAATAGTGCTTCAGGTTAAGAACTTTGCTTCAGGTTGAGAACAGAAATCGTGCTCTGGCGGTACGGCAGCAGCAGGAGGCCCCATTAGCTAAAGTGGTGCTTCAGGTTAAGAACAGTTTCAGGTTAAGTACGGACCTCCGGAACGAATTAAGTACTTAACCCGAGGTACCACTGTATTGGGGTGGGAATCCCACCTTCAACATCGTTCGTGCCTCCAAACATTTTGGGGGCACTCCCACTGCCTCATGCCCAGTCGGTGCATACCCCATAGCTTCCTGCCGAAACTCCGCAACGTCTTACACCGCAAATGTTCCAGTTTATTTTTCTCCTGCTTTCGTTGTGCTATGGCCTCTCCGGACAGCAATAATGTGGCAGCATCCCAGAACGAACTCAGAACCGCCCACCCGCCCCCAGTGTCCCTATTTTCCAGGGACAGTCTCAGATTTGCAGAAGCTGTCCCAGCTGTCTGTCTCTAGAGTCTCCAGCTATAATCCTTGTGGGCTATTTACTTACAGTGGTGCCTCGCAAGATGAAATTAATCCGTTCTGCGAGTCTCTTCGTCTAGCGGTTTTTTCGTCTTGCGAAGCAAGCCCATTGACGGCTTAGCGGATTAGCGCTTTTAGCGGCTTTTAGTGGCTTATCGGCTTAGCGGATAAGCAGATAAGCGGCTTAGCGGCTTAGAAAAAGGGGGGGAAAGGAAAAAAACCCGCAGGAACTCGCAAGACATTTTCGTCTTGCGAAGCAAGCCCATAGGGAAATTCGTTTTGCGAAGTACCTCCAAAACGGAAAACCCTTTCGTCTAGCGGGTTTTCTGTCTTGCGAGGCGTTCGTCTTGCGGGGCACCACTGTATTTAATTGTAATTTCCATAACAAAGGAGACTCTTCATTGGGGTGATGAGCGTGAAGGCGGCCCCCCGCCTCCGTTCTTTAGGACTCTGTTCACCATCTCTCGCCATATAAAGGAGATTGTCTCCATTCAGCACCCTTAAAAACAAACAAACTACAGTTCCCATGATTATATTTCTAGGGGTGGGGGAAATGTGCTTTAAATGTATGGTCCAGCCTATACCAAATTACATTTTGTTGATCATTCTTTGTTCCATCCCATACTTTTTGGTGCATTTACCCTTCACTTTCCAAATCATAAAAGTTCTTTTTTTTTTAAAAAAAAAAAGTGGATTTGTTGCTCCAGAGTGCCCATCAACCCACTTCAAATTTACAAAGCCAAAGTCCCTGTATGTATTTGAACCCCCTCCTGCAAAAGACAGTCTGGAGGCCTCTCCTATTGCAGTGGTACCTCAGGTTACATACGCTTCAGGTTACATATGCTTCAGGTTACAAACTCCGCTAACCCAGAAATAGTACTTCGGGTTAAGAACTTTGCTTCAGGATGAGAACAGAAATTGTGCAGCGGCACAGCGGCATCAGGAGGCCCCATTGGCTAAAGTGGTGCTTCAGGTTAAGAACAGTTTCAGGTTAAGAACAGACCTCCAGAACGAATTAAGTTCTTAACTCGAGGTACCACTGTAGTACCGTATTTTTCGCCCTATAGGACGCACTTTTCCCCCTCCAAAAATGAAGGGGAAATGTGTGTGCGTCCTATGGGGCGAATGCAGGCTTTCGCTGAAGCCTGGAGAGCGAGAGGGGTCAGTGCGCACCGACCCCTCTCGCTCTCCATTCTTCAGGAGAGCCACTGCGCCAGCCCCACAAGGTCGGCGGACAGCGGGAAGGCGGAACGCCGCCATCCCACTGTCTCCCGGTCCCACAAGCGCCTGGGGGGGAAATAATTTTTTTTCTTTATTTCCCCCCAAAAAACTTGGTGCGTCCTATGGGCCGGTGCGTCCTATGGGGCAAAAAATACGGTATATTCCAGCCTGCAAGATACCTTTATCTCTCCCAGTACATACATTCATAAGGAAGTCGCCATGATGCAGTTTGTGTGGCTGCCTGCAGATGGTGCTGTGAACTGTAATGCGATGACAAGCTGGGCTATCAGAGGGCAAGGAGAAGAGAACCAGAGATAGGACGGGCAGCCCAGGCCAGTGAGTGGACGACTGATGAGGTCAAAGGGGAGATGGTGGCTTTTGGCACCTTCAGCCCTCCTTCATTGCAGGGGGCTTGGCCTAGATGGCTCCCTTCCAGCTCTGCAGTTTTATGGTTCTATGTGAGTGGCTTTGGCAAGGGGGTGGGGATGGCAAGCAAAGCGGGCAGGGGCACATCCCATAGCAAATTTAAATTTCCTTACATGAGGAGGAATTGATCCACTGAATTACTTACCGGGCCTCTACTGGAACCATAGAAACCTGCCTTTCTACCAAGCTCAGAACTTTAGTATGGTCAACTCTGACTGGCAGCAGCTCTGCAGGGTTTGGGGATGGACTCTTTTCCCAAATTTACTTGGAGATCCTGCCAGAGCGGGTTGAACCTGGGACCTTCTGCATGCAAACAATAAAATTATTATTTAAAATGTTATTATTCAAGCAGGTGGTCTTGCACTGAGCTGCGATCCCTGCATGGAAGAGTGTTTTGTGGCAAGCACTGAGTGCTGTCCAAACTGTAAGCTGATGTGTCGTTTCACATACCTGGAGCAAAATGGATCTCGGAGGTCTCACTTGCCCCCAAACCCATGAAAACCCGGAGCTCTCCATCTCTTCTCTTACAGATATAGGACGTAATATAATGTTTGAGGATTGGGAAAGATTGGGAAAGAAAGGGCTTAAGTTCACTGCATGCATTGTGTTAAAGGAAAATAGAATGAAAATGATGTATAGATGGTATTTGACTCCTGTTAAATTAGCAAAGATAACGTATTTTTTGTTCTATAAGACTCACTTTTTCCCTCCTAAAAAGTAAGGGGAAATGTGTGTGCGTCTTATGGAGCGAATGCAGGCTGCGCAGCTATCCCAGAAGCCAGAACAGCAAGAGGGATTGCTGTTTTCACTGCGCAGCGATCCCTCTTGCTGTTCTGGCTTCTGAGATTCAGAATATTTTTTTTCCTTGTTTTCCTCCTCCAAAAACTAGGTGCGTCTAGTGGTCTGGTGCATCTTATAGAGCAAAAATACGGTATATCATAACTGTGATCATCTATGTTGGAAATGCAAAGAAAAGGAAGGAACTTTTTACCACATGTGGTGGACCTGCCCTAAGGTGAAAGACTTCTGGGAAAAGATTTATAATGAATTGAACAAAAAAATGTTGAAATATACATTTATAAAGGAACCAGAGGCCTTTCTTCTTGGAATAATTGGTTTGGAATTGCCCAAGAAAGATGTTAAATTATTTTGTATGCCACAACTGCTGCTCGAATTTTACTAGCTAAAAAGTGGAAAACGCAAGAATTACCAACTGTGGAAGAATGGCAGATGAAGATGATGGATTTTTCGGAGCTAGCCGACCTAACCGGAAGAGTCCGTGGCCAGAAGGAGGAGGAGTATCAGGAAGAACGGACAAAATTTAATGATTATTTGGTTATATTTGTTAAGTTAAACTAATCGAAAATAGGTTGCAGGTATTTGATTGGCTTAGGATTTTATATAAATTAAGTGATGAATTAATATGTTTAATCTCGAATTGAAATGATATAAGGATGTTAATTGATTAAGTTAAGTTTATAAGAACTCTGATTTGGAAAACCGTTAAAACGATATGCATTGAAATTCAACCAAGGGGAAGCGAGGAAGTCACTTAACAATGTTAATAAGCGTAATTTTAATAAGGTTATGATTTATGTTTGTTTGTTTGTTTGTTTATAATTTTGTGAAAATCAATTAAAAAAAATGGGGGGGGGGGATGAAAACCTAGAGCTCTGATTCATCTGCCCAACTTTTTCCTCCCATCTACAGAGACGCGTTTGGAAGCCAAACAGGAACCCTAGGAAGCCTTTGACAATGTGGCATTTGTGAGGACCCGTTAACTGTGGGCGCAAAAGATGTCTGAGCCCTTCCTTGGTGCCGGCAGGAGCCCAGTGGAAAAGGACCCTGGGTAAGCAAGCCTTCATGATAGCTCAGGCGGCAGAGCGTGAGACTCTGGGTTTGAGCCCCAGACATAGCTGTCAACCGTCCCTTATTTGGCGGGACAGTCCCTTATCCCAGCGCTGTGTCCCGCTGCTGTCCCTTATTGATGATGTCCCTTAAATTTCCCGGGTTTCAAAGGAAGCAGCTCCTCTCCCTCCCTCTCTGCCGGCCAGGGAGGAGGGAGGCTCCAACTGTGTTGCTTGGCTGCGTTCCTCACCCAATAAGGAGTCTAAGAACAACTGGGAGGTGGAGCTTGCATGCCTTGTGCCGATCAAATCGGCCGCGTTGCCTGGGGACTCGCCTTTGCTCAGCGCTTCCCAGCGGAGAGGTGGTTTTCCTTGCTGCATCCCCTTTGCCGGGTTGCTGTGCTGTGGGAACCACCGCTTGAGGCTTTGTTTGGCTGCTGGCTGGGCTTCTGTCTTTGGCTCGGAGGGGCTCAGAAGTTGAACATACCTGTGCTTGGAAAATCCCTTATATTGGCTGCTGATCCCTTATTTTCAAGGCTGCTGGTCCCTTATTTTCAAATCTGTAAGTTGACACCTATGGCCCCAGACTGGGCAAAAGATTCCTGCGTTGGACTGGATCATTGTTTCCCTAACTTGGATCTCCAGCTGTTTTTGGACTACAGTTCCCATGATCCCTCACCACTGACCCTGCTAGCTAGGGATGGTGGGAGATGTAGTCCATAAACAGCTGGACACCCAAGTTTGAGAAACACTGGACTAGATGGTTCTCATGGTCCCTTCCAACTCTGCAGTTCTAAGGTTCTATGATCTCTGTGTGACGGAGGGAATAGATCTGCTAGCCTCATTGTGGGCCAACCTGGCACCTTCCAGATGCTGTTGGACTACCATTCCCATCATCCCCAGCTAGCATAGCATGATGGGACTTGAAGTCCCACAACATCTGGAGGTGCCAGGGACTGGCAGGATGCTGATCAGCCGCTGGGGGGGTTGAGGAAATGGGGCTGGAGTCTGACTTGTGGGGAGCAGTGATTTGTGGGGAACTGTACCAGCCAGAAGTACCAGACCATAAAGAAGGCTGATCGCTGAAGAATTGATGCTTGTGAATTATGGTGCTGGAGGAGACTCTTGAGAGTCCCATGGACTGCAAGAAGATCAAACCTATCCATTCTGAAGGAAATCAACCCTGAGTGCTCACTGGAAGGACAGATCCTGAAGCTGAGGCTCCAAGACTTTGGCCACCTCATGAGGAGAGAAGACTCCCTGGAAAAGACCCTCATGTTGGGAAAGATGGAGGGCACAAGGAGAAGGGGACGACAGAGGATGAGATGGTGGGACAGTATTCTTGAAGCTACCAGCATGAGTCTGACCAAACTGCGGGAGGCAGTGGAAGACAGGAGTGCCTGGCGTGCTCTGGCCCAGGGGGTCACAAAGAGTTGGACATGACTAAACAACAACAACAACAACAACAGTACCAGCCAGGAGGCAAGAGCTGGAGGCAGGGGAAGCTCCAGAGCTGTTTTTGCAGGCTAGGGCGGGCGAGAGACCTTCATCCTGTTAACTCTTTCCCCACCTCCAATGTCAAGAGCGGTGGACTCGTAATCTGGTGAACCGGGTTCGCTTCCCTGCTCCTCCACATGCAGCTGCTGGGTGACCTTGGGCCAGTCACACTTCTCTGAAGTCTCTCAGCCTCACTCACCTTACAGAGTGTTTCTTGTGAGGGAGGAAGGGAAAGGAGCTGCTTTGAGATTCCTTCGGGTAGTGATAAAGCAGGATATCAAATCCAAACTCTTCTTCTTCTTCTTATACAGCCTACGGCACACCCTGGTGAACGGAAAGTGCGAGAGCCCCATCACCCTTCTGGACCGGCTCTCTGCAACCAGAAGCATTTGGGAGATTCTTGAGAGCCAACCAGAACAAGCCAAGGAGTTGCTGTCAGTACACCCACCTGGGGTAAGCGGCCAGCACGTTTTATTTTTTGAATGGGATGAGTCCAGTGTGGGCAGGTGTATTGGGTGTTTGGGGAGGGGTAGCAGCTCTGACGGGGGACACATCATGCTCCTTCTGGGGTAGTTTTGTCGGAAATCAAAGCCCATATCAGGAAAACTGGCAACTCTCCCAGGCACCCGACATGATTCCCTGTTGACCTCCCTGGCTGCATTCCCCAGCAAGATCCAGGCTAGGTCGCAATAGGCGATCCTTCTCAGCGTGAGAAGAACACACCCCTCTTTCCTGCCCCCTGGCAGGGGAAAGAGATAGACAGAAACGTATCTACATGCCTTTATTTCTGTCTTTGCAGCATTACAAAAAACATGACTGCTCTCTTCAAACTCCAGCAGTCTAGCAACAAACACTTCCTGGACAGGAACAAACGGAAGAGCTCATATTACACTCTGAGCTAATTCCGGTGCTTTGCACTGTGAATTGACTGTCCCTCTGTTTCCCACGGGCAGTCCCAACATTCCCATCATGTTTACTTTTCAAGCTAGCACTTTGCAGCTGCATTGCATCCATATTGTAACAAGTTTGTCCACCTTAGGTCCCTATCCTGCACTCAGATCTCACCTGGGGCTCCCAGAAGCTGTCAGCATGCAACAGCAGCCACACCCTGTGTCAGGGAACTCCCATTGGCTCAGGGGCGAGAGGGGAGAAGCCGGGTGGATTACAGAGAGCCCCCAAAGAACACGGGAAGCAGCACCTCCTCAGCGGAGGAGAGTAACCACGCCTGCAGTGGAGAGGAGCTTCAGGGCTCGGAGGAGGCGAGGCGGTGCCAGGACACCTTGCCTGGGCAAAGCGGGGAGGAGAGAGGTCCCCTGTTACCCACACCCTCCCTGCACAGTAGGCTTCCGCACCGAGAGGGGAGGCGCAGATTGGGCGTCAATAAACTACTCTGCTGGGGAAGGTTTAAGGACTGCCAACTCACAGATTCTGCCACTGAATGAGCCAGCCACGGGAGAGTGGCGCTCTGCACAGAGAAAGTTTATTTTGGCATCGAAAGCAAGGCTTCACAGCCGAGCAGGGAGGCATTTGCCTACTTGCTCTCGAGCAACCCCTTGGTACCTTAACACCCTGGAAACGGCTTCAACCAGCCAGCTAAACCAGGTGTGGGTGGCCGATGGGTCTCAGACCTTCAGGGAGTTAGGGACTTCCCCTGCATGCGAAGACAGGCTCTGGTGGGTTGAGCGGCAAGACCAAGAGTGGGTCCAACGGTCAAGAAGGTGGTTTCTGCCCATGCTATAGAGGGAAGTGAGGGGCAGATGGGGCTCATCCACCTGGGAAAGGAGCCCATCTAGGAGAAGGAAGACTCTGATCCTCAACCTCTGCTGCCTTGTGGGATATCTTCAGGAGAAGAAAAAGTTCAGGAGTACCAAATAGGCCTAGGATTAAATTAGGATTTAAAAATGGGATTGACAACGGTAAAAGTGAATAAATTAGATTATAACCGGAATTATTTTTGGTTAATAATGATATTGGAAAGCTGTAACATACAGATACAAGGAAATTCAGAAGGGAGGGAATAGGGGAAGTCAATAATATGTTTATAAGATTGGAATTTTAAAAGAATTAAGTTTGTTTTCATTATTTGTTTATTCGTTTATTTTTGATGCACTCTTTTTCGTTTTTGTTTGTGTTTGTGATTTTGTTACGTGGTATTTGTTATAATTGTGGAAAACCTAATAAAATTATTTATATTTATATATACAGTGGTACCTCGCAAGACGAATGCCTCGTAAGACGAAAAACTCGCAAAACGAAAGAGTTTTTCGTTTTTTGAGTTGCTTCGCAAGACGGATTTCCCTATGGGCTTGCTTCGGAAGACGGAAACGTCTTGCAAGTTTGTTTCCTTTGTCTTGCAAGTTTGTTTCCTTTTTCTTAAAACCGTGCATTCACTTTGAGGAGCAACTCATAGCACGCGGTGTGGTAGCCTTTTTTGAGGTTTTTGAAGACTTTGGTGATTTTCGAAGCTTTTCCAAAGTCCGTGCTTTGCAAGACGAAAAAACTCGCAGAACGAATTAATTTCGTCTTGCAAGGTACCACTGTACTGTGTTCTGTGAAGTTTGACCAAACTGCGGGAGGCAGTGGAAGACAGGCGTGCCTGGCGTGCTCTGGTCCAGGGAGTCACGAAGAGTCAGACACGACTAAACGACTAAACAAATGACCCATTTAAAGTGGCACGGCACCGCTTTAAACGTAGAGTATAGATGGCAGGGGGCATGGAACCCATATCACCTGGAAGCTGCCAACTCCCATTGGTCCTAGCATCTTACGGTCATACTGGCTGGGGCTGATGGGAGTTGTAGTCCAAAGCACGGGGCGGGGGGGGGTTGTGCGCCATGTTAGGGAAGGCTGCCACTGGACACTGAAGCGGCAGCAGCAGCAAAGTTGCTCCTTGTCACCTTCTTGCAGATGCAGTCACAAATGTTGCTGGTGGTTTCCTCTTTCCTGCTTAAAGGGGAAGGGAAGGAGGTGGGGGGGTGGGTCTTGCTTCATTGACTGTGCTATCCAGAGGCAAACAGATTTCTCATCTCCTTTCTCTCTCAATCTCTCTCCCCTCCTCCTGCCCCCTTTCCTTTTCCTTCTGCGGTCAGACGTTCATTATCGCTGGAAATGCAGCTGGAGGGTCCAGGCAGCTCTTCCTACGAACACAGGAAAACAGGAGTGTCTGCTCTTTCTCTATCCAGGACAACGGCGCAGGTGAGTTGGTTCGGTCCCTCTGAGGGTCTTCTGTATTTGACCTGTGCTGAACCACAGATTCATTTGTTCCCAGGGTCTGGTGCTTTGGGGCTAAACTGGAGTTCCTGGAGGCGGTTGGAGGATGGATGGCGGCTAACAGATTGAGGTTGAATCCTGACAAGACAGAAGTACTGTTTTGGGGGGCACGGGGGGGGGCTGGTGTTGGGGATTCCCTGGTCCTGAATGGGGTAACTGTGCCTCTGAAGGACCAGGTGAGCAGCCTGGGAGTCATTTTGGACTCACAGCTGTCCATGGAGGCACAGGTTAATTCTGTGTCCAGGGCAGCTGTCTACCAGCTCCATCTGGTACGCAGGCTGAGACCCTACCTGCCCACAGACTGTCTCGCCAGAGTGGTGCATGCTCTGGTTATCTCCCGCTTGGACTACTGCAATGAGCAATACATGGGGCTACCTTTGAAGGTGACCCGGAAACTGCAATTAATCCAGAATGCAGCAGCTAGACTGGTGACTGGGAGTGGCCGCCGGGACCACATAACACTGGTCCTGAGAGATCTGCATTGGCTTCCAGTACATTTCTGAGCACAATTCAAAGTGTTGGTGCTGACCTTTAAAGCCCTAAATGGCCTCGGTCCTGTATACCTGAAGGAGCGTCTCCACCCCCATCATTCTGCCTGGACACTGAGATCCAGCGCCAAGGGCCTTCTGGCGGTTTCCTCATTGCGAGAAGCCAAGTTACAGGGAACCAGGGAGAGGGCCTTCTCGGTAGTGGCACCCGCCCTGTGGAACGCCCTCCCTTCAGATGTGAAGGAAATAAGCAGCTATCCTATCTTCAAAAGACATCTGAAGGCAGCCCTGTTTAGGGAAGTTTTTAATATTTAATGCTGTACTGTTTTTAACACTTGATTGGGAGCTGCCCAGAGTGGCTGGGGAGACTCAGCCAGATGGGCGGGGTATAAATAATATATTATTATTATTAATGCTAGACCATGTGTGCTTTCCTGGGAGCTGGGCAGAGGGGGAGAAGGCTGATTTTCAAATTAATAGCACCTGCACATTTTGCCTTCTGACCTGGGAACTGTTGCCAGCCAGTGCCAGCAATACTGAACTTGATGGACCCCAAGGCCTGACTCACTGTAAATCATCGCCCTACATTCCCAAGTCCTCGATCCGAGAATCGTACGTGCTTGAACCTTTGCTCCTCCCTCCTTGCTATACCAGCGTCACTGTTCCCCGCCTGGAAATCCACCCCCCCTTGCTCTAACCTTTAGACCCCACTCCCTTCCTCTAAATTAGGCATCTCCTATTATTCATCCTCGGTGGGTTTTGCAACACAATTTAATAGAATCATAGAATCCTAGAGTTGGAAGAGACCACAAGGGCCATCGAGTCCAACCCCCTGCCAAGCAGGAAACACCATCAGAGCACTCCTGACATATGGTTGTCAAGCCTCTGCTTAAAGACCTCCAAAGAAGGAGACTCCACCACACTCCTTGGCAGCAAATTCCACTGTCGAACAGCTCTTACTGTCAGGAAGTTCTTCCTAATGTTTAGGTGGAATCTTCTTTCTTGTAGTTTGGATCCATTGCTCCGTGTCCGCTTCTCTGGAGCAGCAGAAAACAACCTTTCTCCCTCCTCTATGTGACATCCTTTTATATATTTGAACATGGCTATCATATCACCCCTTAACCTCCTCTTCTCCAGGCTAAACAGGCCCAGCTCCCTTAGCCGTTCCTCATAAGGCATCGTTTCCAGGCCTTTGACCATTTTGGTTGCCCTCCTCTGGACACGTTCCAGTTTGTCAGTGTCCTTCTTGAACTGTGGTGCCCAGAACTGGACACAGTACTCCAGGTGAGGTCTGACCAGAGCAGAATACAGTGGCACTATTACTTCCCTTGATCTAGATGCTATACTCCCAGCCCAGATGCAGCCCAGAATTGCATTGGCTTTTTTAGCTGCCGCATCACACTGTTGGCTCATGTCAAGTTTGTGGTCAACCAAGACTCCTAGATCCTTTTCACATGTACTGCTCTCAAGCCAGGTGTCACCCATCTTGTATTTGTGCCTCTCGTTTTTTTTGTCCAAGTGCAATACTTTACATTTCTCCCTGTTAAAATTCATCTTGTTTGTTTTGGCCCAGTTCTCTAATCTGTCAAGGTCGTTTTGAAGTGTGATCCTGTCCTCTGGGGTGTTAGCCACCCCTCCCAGTTTGGTGTCATCTGCAAATTTGATCAGGATGCCCTTGAGTCCATCATCCAAGTCGTTGATAAAGATGTTGAATAAGACCGGGCCCAAGACAGAACCCTGTGGCACCCCACTAGTCACTCTTCACCAGGATGAAGAGGAACCATTGATGAGCACCCTTTGGGTTCGGTCAGTCAGCCAGTTACAAATCCACTGCTTAAAAGGGGAAATGGTTTGGAGACGCTTAGAAAGGCTGGTCTCTGCAGGTTGCAGGTCTCTCACGAAATGGGGGTCTCCCTTCAGTCTTGTGGTGGGGCTAAGGGTTAACTATCTGCCCCCCAAACACTTTTTTGGGATCTCTGACTGAGCTGCTCCTTTATCAACTGCCTCCTGAGAAACGCCACCTTCCTATTTTATAAGCCCAGCCGCAGGTGAGAAACTCTTATTGAATGTGTGGGTAGAGGTTTTCTTGTTGCTTCCAAGGATCCCAGCATCTGTGCTTCCCTCCTACCCCTTTAACCCCACAACGACCCTGTGAGATAGGCTGGATGCCCATACTGGAGTTTACTATGTGCATTCATTCCCATTTAATTCGCACAGTCCACAGGACGTCGCCCTCAAACGACACCAAACTCTATGCTGTCTTCCTGTAAATTCAAGGTTTGCCCAATACGGGGGGTGGGGGGGAGTAATCCAATAAGCTGGGGAAAATTGGGCTGCAAACCACACTCCACTCGATGTCACAGGCAATTTCCGCCTGTGTTTTTGGGTGAGTGGATCAACTGTCACATTCCGCTACTCCCCTTTCCGTCCCTACCACTTCCTCATTCTCCTCATTTGTTTACTTGTCACTATTTCTGGTGGTGTCTTTGTCCATGGAGTTTTCTTGGCAGGGATACTGGAGTGGCTTGCCGGTTCCTCCTCCAGGTGGATCACGTTTGGTCTAAACTCTCCACTATGACCTGTCCATCTTGGGTGGCCCTGCATGGCATAGCTCGTACCTTCTCTGAGTTATTCAAGCCCCTTTGCCGCGGCAAGGCAGGCCGATCACCGAAGAATTGATGCTTTTGAATTCTGGTGCTGGAGGAGACTCTTGAGAGTCCCATGGCCTGCAAGAAGATCAAACCTCTCCATTCTGAAGGAAATCAGCCCTGAGTGCTCACTGGAAGGACAGATCCTGAAGCTGAGGCTCCAAGACTTTGGCCACCTCATGAGAAGAGAAGACTCCCTGGAAAAGAACCTGATGTTGGGAAAGATGGAGGGCACAAGGAGAAGGGGACGACAGAGGACGAGATGGTTGGACAGTGTTCTCGAAGCTACAAACATGAGTCTGACCAAACTGCGGGAGGCAGTGGAAGACAGGAGTGCCTGGCGTGCTCTGGTCCATGGGGTTACGAAGAATCGGACACGACTAAACGACTAAACAACAACATTTCTGTTGTGCCTTGGGATAGTGTGCTTATTTTTATTTTGACCCCTTGGGCTGGCGCAGAACGAAAAAGCTGTACGAGCAAACCACCTTAAAAATGTCTGCGCCCGATATATTGGGCCAGCGATCTGGAAAGCGGGTGACGAAAATTTGCAGTTGCTTTCATTTCTCTTCATAGAATCATAGGGTTGGGACCCCCACCCCCCGCAGGGTCATCTGGTCCAACCCCTTGCAATGCTTGCTAAAAAGGGAGTTTCAGGGATATATGATTTACTGCCTCATATACCCACAAAGGAGGAATGGATTTGTAAACTAAATGAATATTTAATTTTGGCAAAATTAACTGCGATCATAAGAAATCATTCGAATCAAAAATTAAAAGAGGAGTGGAAATGTTTTGATGAATATATGGCAAAACACTGCTCAAAAAAAAAAGATATGCTAATATGCCTAGATTAAAATGTGAGGTACTGGATGGAAGAAAAATTAGTAAGGAAAGATAATAAGAATATATAGATGATTTGAGAACGTTGTGAGCTCCCGTTGCTCGGTCCCTGCTCCTGCCAACCTAGCAGTTCGAAAGCACGTCAAAGTGCAAGTAGATAAATAGGTACCACTCCGGCGGGAAGGTAAACGGCGTTTCCGTGCGCTGCTCTGGTTCGCCAGAAGCGGCTTAGTCATGCTGGCATGACCCGGCTTAGTCATGCTGACATGACCCGGAAGCTGTACGCCGGCTCCCTCGGCCAGTAAAGCGAGATGAGTGCCACCACCCCAGAGTCGGCCACGGCTGGACCTAATGGTCAGGGGTCCCTTTACCTTTAACTGTGCTTTTGCAAACTTATTGGGTGAAATTTGTTTCTTTTTTTAAAAAGGTGGGTGCACCACAGCTATCTCTGTGTTTGCCATGCAGAATTAGCAGAATTATAGACAAATTCAAATACGTGGGGGTGTAGACAACTCCAGGCTAATTCGAATGAGGAAAATGTGTCTTAACGGCTAAATAATGCTCAAATAAGAAAGAGTCTCCAAGGTAGCTTGGAGGTAATATCTGGGGTCAACAGAGGAGGACACTTCTCATTAAGAGAAATAATAAGAACAATAATAGTAATGATAATAATTTTATTTATACCCTGCCCATATATGGCTGTGCCTTCTGGTACTGGAAAGATTCGGGAGTGGGGTCCCTACAAGAGGGTAAAGGTAAAGGGTAAAGGATCCAGTCGCGAACGACTCTGGGGTTACGGCGCTCAGCTTGCTTTACTGGCCGAGGGAGCCGGCGTTTGTCTGCAGACAGCTTCCGGGTCATGTGGCCAGCATGACTAAGCCGCTTCTGGCAAACCAGAGCAGCGCACGGAAACACCATTTACCTTCCCACCGGAGCGGTACCAATTTATCTACTTGCACTTTGACGTGCTTTCGAACTGCTAGGTCGGCAGGAGCAGGGACCGAGCAATTGGAGCTCACCCCGTTGGGGGATTCGAACTGCCGACCTTCTGATCGGCAAGTCCTAGGCTCTGTGGTTTAACCCACAGTGCCACCTGTGCCCCATCTGTGGCTGCCCATTTGTGACTGCGCCTTCTAGTACTGGAAAGATTGGGGAGTGGGGTCCCTACATGAGGGTAGCACGTGTAATATAAATGCAATGACAGGGAGCTGTCTCTCACGCCAAGGCGGTCTGTAATCTAGTCTTCTGGATGCTCGCAGCTCTCCAGAAACTCTCCCCCCCCCCCCAGCTGTCTCTTCAGGATCTGTTTTTAACTGGAGATGTCGGGAATTGATCCAAGTTCTCCTGCGTGCAAATCATGCGCTTTGGTTAATGAGTTCAGTGTCCTTCCTGCATGCACCACCACGAAATAATTCAAACTCGAACGAGAGAGAGGATGTAAGTGGCTGT
Source organism: Podarcis gaigeae (assembly GCF_964106915.1). Taxonomy (NCBI): domain Eukaryota; kingdom Metazoa; phylum Chordata; class Lepidosauria; order Squamata; family Lacertidae; genus Podarcis; species Podarcis gaigeae. The sequence goes on from NC_139684.1 coordinate 84,140,262, forward strand.
TGCTAGCCACAGGCCCCACCCCATAAGCAAATTGCGGGTGGTTCTTCTTGGAAATGAAGTTTGTTTCTTCATGTGTTTTGCTCGACTGATGGAAGGACGGACGAGGGGAAATAGCAGAGTGTGTAGCCCTGTTGAACGGTCTCTTTCATAGAATCATAGAATCCTAGAGTTGGAAGAGACCACAAGGGCCATCGAGTCCAACCCCCTGCCAAGCAGGAAACACCATCAGAGCACTCCTGACATATGGTTGTCAAGCCTCTGCTTAAAGACCTCCAAAGAAGGAGACTCCACCACACTCCTGGGCAGCAAATTCCACTGTCCAACAGCTCTTACTGTCAGGAAGTTCTTCCTAATGTTTAGGTGGAATCTTCTTTCTTGTAGTTTCGATCCATTGATCCATGTCCGCTTCTCTGGAGCAGCAGAAAACAACCTTTCTCCCTCCTCTATGTGACATCCTTTTATATATTTGAACATGGCTATCATATCATCCCTTAACCTCCTCTTCTCCAGGCTAAACATGCCCAGCTCCCTTAGCCGTTCCTCACAAGGCATCGTTTCCAGGCCTTTGACCATTTTGGTTGCCCTCCTCTGGACACGTTCCAGTTTGTCAGTGTCCTTCTTGAACTGTGGTGCCCAGAACTGGACACAGTACTCCAGGTGAGGTCTGACCAGAGCAGAATACAGTGGCACTATTACTTCCCTTGATCTAGATGCTATACGCTTCATTTATTTCCTTACCTGACATTTGAAGGATCAGGATTGAAGGAGCAAACATGTGTTTGAGTACTGAAAGTGGTTTGTTCAAATCTGCCTAATTAGAAATGTCAATTTGTATTTGAGAGGAAGAAATGTGTGTGAAGATTTTTCTAGAAGCTGCTTATTCATTTGTGTGTTCACAATGTGTATTTTGTGTAAACTGCAGATTGATATTTATGTTTTAACTCTTTCCTAATGGACACAGAGTGGTTGCAGTAACTGTTAAATGGTATTATTAAAGTGTCTTAGATAAAGGGGGAGAGAGATACCTACAGATATGTAAACCAAGGTTGTAAGCAGAGAACAACTTTTGGAGTGTGTGTGTAAATTGCAGTTATATTAAAGATTCTTGAAATGGTCGGATGAAATGGGGGAGGATGAGGAGATTTCACCCCTCCCATATCCAAGAATCTCCTGACGAGTCTGCTGATTCTCCAGAGAGGAGGAGCAGTGTTCTGCCTTCTACTTATTCAGCTCCAGCACCAAGTCAGTCAGTCAGTCAGTGTGTCAGACTGAGTGTTAGAGATCGTGTGTAGAGATAAGGTTGCTGCTAAGAGCAGCTGCAGACACTCAGTGCAGCATTCATTTATGCTTAGACCTATTTAGCTCTGTATATAGTTTTGTATCATAGTTGTAGTTATAGAATAAAAGAAGATATTCTGCAGAGCTGCTCTCCGAGTCGTGTATACACTGCTAGACTCTGCTATACTCTGCTGTGCGACGACTGTATCGTGGAAGTGAATCCGGTGCTCACAACTTTAAGCTGTGAGTCCACAGCACTTTGACCTGGTGGTCTCTGGAAGTGCTACCCAGCTCGCCTAGCCCAGTCGCAGTTGAAGTGCATGAGTCCAGTTGGTGACACTGGCTCAAGGGCGATGCTGACACTATACTCCTATTTGTATATACCTATTTGATGCTATACTCCTATTATACTCTTTAAATTTGAAGGTTCATTATTGTTCCACAAGATGTGTATTTCTTTAAGGGCCAGAGCAAATAGCATGACCTAGTTTTACAGCTGTGAAGCGGTATAGCCGGTGCTGTTAAGTTGTGTTAATTAAGCTGTTGGGTACAGTATATACAAAACAGCACCTAGCTCTCTCACTACCCTGGTGGTTGGGTTGGTGGGTCATGCTTATTGATATATTTAATGTAAAAGGAGTTTTTGTTTTTGTTAGCCTCGCTAAAGTTCTTTTTGCGTTCCTTGTAATGTGTGGTCTCCCCAGCACGCTTTCTGCAGCGCAACTAATCTGCAAATAGCCAACAATATCTGGATTTGAAGATTGTTGCGTGGGTGTGATGGGGGTCACCAGCCTGGGCAGACACGAGATGCGAATGCTGTTCAAAATTTGAACATGGTATGAATGAGCTCCAGGCTGATTGATCTATGGAGGAAGCACACCTTCCTGCTATAGACAGATAGATAAATATTAATTTTTTTTCTGATTTTAAAGTGGCATTCTTTCCTTTTTTCTTAAACCATGATTATGCATTTTGGAGAACTGTGCTTTTTCACTGCACTGTTCCTCTGCCTCCCCTCACTCTCGTTCATTGGCTTGCAAACTCTTGAGATGCTTAGATCTTTGGCACGTTACAAATCCATAATGTTGTTGCGATGCTTTGGGGAAGCAAGGAGGGACTAGGGCTCCGCAATGCAGAGGCCAGCGAGTTTCTAGTCCTGAGGGACACCGTGTGATCTGGTGCTTTTGTAACACAGAGAACTAGAAAAGCTGGACTCGAGGATTCCATCCTTGGATTTCGTGTTTGACGTCTCCTTTGGGGGGCCCCTGCTTGGACTTCACAGGCCTTAATTTGAGCCAACACTGAGACCTTTGTGATTCATCTTGGCACTTGTAGGATCAGTCCGGAGCCAGATAAAGGATGTCTCTAGGCATGTGCAGAGTGTAGCTTTCTCATCGCTGCACCTGGGGTTATGGGAAGGATGACTGGTCAAGACAGGTCTTTACTAGCTGGTCTCTCTAGCTGTTCAATGACTGACCAGTCATCATCATCATCATCATCACCATAATAATTAATAATATTTTATTATTTGTACCCCGCCCATCTAGCTGGGTTTCCCCAGCCACTCTGGGCGGCTTCCAACGAAGATTAAAAATACATTAAAATGTCACACATTAAAAACTTCCCTGAACAGGGCTGCCTTCAGATGTCTTCTAAACGTCAGGTGGTTGCTTATTGCCTTGACATCTGGTGGACGGGCGTTCCACAGGGCGGGCGCCACTACCGAGAAGGCACTCTGCCTAGTTCCCTGTAACCTCACTTCTCAGGGAGGGAACCACCAGAAGGCCCTTGGCGCTGGACCTCAGTGTCCGCGCAGAAAGATGGGGGTGGACCGAGGCCATTAGGGCTTTAAAGGTCAGCACCAACACTTTGAATTGTGCTCGGAAATGTACTGGGAGCCAATGTAGGTCTTTCAAGACCAGTGTTATCTGGTCTCGGCAGCCGCTCCCAGTCACCAGTCTAGCTGCCGCATTCTGGATTAGTCGTAATGATTATCTGCATTGCTTTTAATGCTGCTTTATGTTTTACTTTTGCGTAACATTCCCCCAAAGAATCCTGGGAACTGTGGGTTGCCCTTTGCAGAGCTACCGCTTCCAGTGGCCTTAACGAACTACAGTTCCCAGGATTCTTTGGGGAGAAGTTGTGCGCTTTAAACGTTGTGTTGACTCCGTAGGTGCATGAAGTGTGCATTACTCGGCCTGTGAAGTTTGGCAAATAGCCGTGTTGCAACGATTGTCCCACAAGCTTCAAGTAACGAAAGGTCAATGATAGAGAAGTTTTAAATGGGTGCATCTCCTTGCCCCAAAAGACCTTCTGCGTGGGGCGAGGATTGAAAGGGTCAAATTAACACACCCCCCAATATGTGGCCTATAATTGCACTGCCTTCTTCTGATGCTTCTCTCTTTCTCACAGTGACTTCTCTGGAGGGCTCCCTACTGCATTTCAGAGACCTCTTGGAGCTGGTCTCTTTCCACCTTGTGAGCAGGTGAGTGTTTGGGGGCAGCTGCTGATGGGGAGACCGGGGTGTGTGTGTGTTGGGTTGTCTGCTCTCCCTCTGTCCTTGCATTTGGATCCATAGCTGTCAACTTACAGATTTGAAAATAAGGGACCAGCAGCCTTGAAAATAAGGGACCAGCAGCCAAAATAAGGGACCTGCAGCCTCACCTGTTCCAGGCACTCCAGTCTTCCTGCAGTCTGGTCAAACTCATGCTGGTAGCTTCAAGAACACTGTCCAACCAACTTTGTAACCAGAGGTTCAGCTGAAGAGAATCTGAATCACATGCACCACAAGGCCTATGCAGCCTCAGCTTAAGATGGCTCCCCGGCCTGGCTTTGCACTGCAAAGTTTGCAGCAGCACGTGCACCAAAATGGCGTCCAGCATTCAAAAACCCCCTCAGCTTGCATTAACTAGCCACACACAAGGCATGCAAGCTCCACCCCCCCAGTCGTTCTTAGACTTCTTATTGGGTGAGCAACACAGCCAAGCAACACAGTTGGAGCCTCCCTCCTCCCTGGCCGGCAGGGAGGGAAGGAGAGGAGCTGCTTCCTTTGAAATTTAAGGGACATCATTTAAGGGACATTTAAGGGACATCCATCAATAAGGGACAGCAGCGGGACATGGCGCTGGAATAAGGGACTGTCCCTTCAAATAAGGGACACTTGACAGCTATGTTTGGATCTGTTGTGGCGGCACTTTCCAGGAAGCAAAAAGGGCGCACTGCACTGCACGTCCTTCTCATGACTTCTGTGTCTGCTTTCATCCAAATGTTGTTTATTATTATTATTATTATTATTATTATTATTATTATTATTACAGTGGTACCTTGGGTTACATACGCTTCGGGTTACACACGCTTCAGGTTACAGACTCCGCTAAGCTGTACCTTGGGTTAAGAACTTTGCTTCAGGATGAGAACAGAAATCGTGCTCTGGCGGCGCGGCGGCAGCAGGAGGCCCCATTAGCTAAAGTGGTGCTTCAGGTTAAGAACAGTTTCAGGTTAAGAACGGACCTCCAGAACGAATTAGTTACTTAACCCCAGGTACCACTGTATTAATAATAATAATAATAATAATAATAATAATAATAATAATAATTGCAATTTATGACCTGCCTTTTACCCTAAGCTTTCAGGGCAGGTTAGAACAATTAAAACACACTGTTAATATTAAAGCACACTATTGCATAACATTAACAATAATGTACAACAGCTTTGAATTACAGAAATAGGGTGCCCCCCCAATACATCTCAAGGTTTGTAAGAAATCAATCTTTTAGTGTGGAAGCACCTACACTGGGACTCCTCACATGCTGACATCAGGAAGCTGCCTTTTGAAAGGTGTCTAAACATTTCCGTTTAAACAAACCTACCCCAAAACATACAGTGCTGATGTATATTTTCATCTGTTTTCAGTTTATCGCTGATTTTATCTTTTGAATGTTTTAATGAGTTGCTTTTACTGATAATATTATTGTTTTATTTTCTTAGAGGTTTTAATTTTAATTTTTAATTTTTTAATAAATTTTATGAAATCAGTCAATAAAATATGAAGTAAAGAAGTATCAATCAATAAATCAAATCTTTATTACGGTCACAGACCAGCATAATTGGGGGGGGTACAGTCATTTAAAATCTGTATAACGTTTTGGAAAGCTAAAATTATTAAAACAGAAGGTATCTATAACAGACTATAAGAATCTAAAAGAATCTAAAAGAAGGGTTAAGGAGCATTAAACGGGTGTGGAAGAGCATAAAAGGTTAGTACAATATAGGAAAGGCTATATGGCTACCAATTTACAGAGCACTCTGATATGAGTACAGTGGTACCTCGGGTTTCATACACTTCAGGTTACATACGCTTCAGGTTACAGACTCTGCTAACCCAGAAATAGTGCTTCAGGTTAAGAACTTTGCTTCAGGTTAAGAACAGAAATCGTGCTCCGGCGGTGCGGCGGCAGCAGGAGGCCCCATTAGCTAAAGTGGTGCTTCAGGTGAAGAACAGTTTCAGGTTAAGTACGGACCTCTGGAACGAATGAAGTACTTAACCCGAGGTACCACTGTATTCATTAAATCTAGTTTGTGAACACTGCTGTGCAGAACTTGCAACATTGAGCATTGTAGCAGGGTTGGCATCTGAAAGAATTGTCTTGTGTGCCCGGGGTACTTATGGAGTAGTGGGGAGATGAGGCTAATACAAATGTCTCTATAATATAGACACTGGAGAAGCACATGCTCTATTCTATGTCTTCAGCTAATGTCAAAGGTTTGCGCTACAGGAAATCGGGGTTTGGAGCAAGCAATTAAGGACGCACGCTTGCCCAGACGGAAGCGACCTCAGTACAGTGGTACCTCGGGTTAAGTACTTACAGTGGTGCCCCGCAAGACGAACGCCTCGCAAGACGGAAAACCTGCTAGACGAAAGGGTTTTCCGTTTTGGAGGCGCTTCGCAAAACGAATTTCCCTATGGGCTTGCTTCGCAAGACGAAAATGTCTTGCGAGTTCCTGCGGGGTTTTTTCCCTTTTTTCTCCCTTTTCCTAAGCCCTAAGCCGCTTATCAGCTGATCCGCTAAAAGCTGCTAAACCGCTAATAGCGCTAATCCGCTAAGCTGTCAATGGGCTTGCTTCACAAGACGAAAAAACCGCTATACGAAGAGCCTCACGGAATGGATTAATTTCGTCTTGCGAGGCACCACTGTAATTCGTTCCGGAGGTCCGTACTTAACCTGAAACTGTACTTAACCTGAAGCACCACTTTAGCTAATGGGGCCTCCCGCTGCTGTTGTGCCACCGGAGCACGATTTCTGTTCTCAACCTGAAGCAAAGTTCTTAACCTGGAGCACTATTTCTGGGTTAGCGGAGTATGTAACCTGAAGCGTATGTAACCTGAGGTACCACTGTATAAGGCAGCTTCCTAAGTTTCGCTGTGGATGGCTTGGTGTAAGCAGAGGACGCTGCTGGCCTGTGGCTTGTGATTCCTTTGTGATTCTGGCTGCCTCCTTTGGGAATTGGTTTTGTGAATGTGGTGCATTCTGTGCTTCTAGAGACATCCTTCCCCATCTGCTGAGGATCCCAGATGCCCTTCGACTTCTACCCAAGCCTGAATTAGATGCAGTTGCTGCCTTGGGCATGAGTGAGTGAGAACAGCAGGACAGACTGGGGGTGGGGGGGGGTGTCGATTTTTTGCTCCTCCTTGCAAGTCAAAACTCCTGTCGCTTGGTGTTGTCAGAATAGGTTGGTTCAACCCAACTCTGCTTCGCTTCGCTTTCTGGTCTCCAAATGCTCTCAGGCGGCGCTTCTTAGAATGTCAGTGGTTTTGGGTGGGATTCAATCCTGCACCAACAATTTGAGGTTGGGAGCTCTTGCACAGCAAGTCGACTTCCCCGAAAGATCAGATACAGTGGTACCTCGCAAGACGAATGCCTCGTAAGACGAAAAACTCTCAAGACGAAAGAGTTTTTCGTTTTTTGAGTTGCTTCGCAAGACGAATTTCCCTATGGGCTTGCTTCGCAAGACGAAAAAGTCTTGCGAGTTTGTTTCCTTTTTCTTAAAACCGTTAATACCCAGGGAATCTGTGCTTCGCAAGACGAAAAAATCACAAGATGAAAAAACTCGCAGAACGAATTAATTTCATCTTGCGAGGTACCACTGTATTTTGCGATAAGGAAAGGGACAGTGAAATGGCACTGCGAAGTGTGGGACATAGCGCTTTGATGCGACGTCATCTAACCTCCCCACAAGCAACTCGGAAAACAAATGCTCATTAAGTAGCCAACCTCGTCTGTCCACCCCACAAAGTGAATGCTCATTCGATAGCCAACAATGTCTAATCTCCCTGCAATATTGAGGAATAATAATAATAATTATTTATTATTTATACCCCGCCCATCTGGCTGGGCCTCCCCAGCCACTCTGGGCGGCTTCCATAGAAACCAAAAATACAGTAAAATATCACACGTTAAAAACTTCCCTGAACAGGGCTGCCTTAAGATGTCTTCTGAATGTCAGGTAGTTGTTTATCGCTTTGACATCTGCTGGAAGGGCGTTCCACAGGGCGGGCGCCACTACCGAGAAGGCCCTCTGCCTGGTTCCCTGTAGCTTTGCTTCTCGCAATGAGGGAACCGCCATAAGGCCTTCGGCGCTGGACCTCAGCGTCCGGGCAGAATGATGGGGGTGGAGACGCTCCTTCAGGTATACTGGACCGAGGCCGTTTAGGGCTTTAAAGGTCAGCACCAACACTTTGAATTGTGCTCGGAAACGTACTGGGAGCCAATGTAGGTCTTTCAAGACCGGTGTTATATGGTCTCGGCGGCCGCCCCCAGTCACCAGTCTAGCTGCCACATTCTGGATTAGTTGTGGTTTCCGAGTCACCTTCAAAGGCAGCCCCACATAGAGCGCATTGCAGTAGTCCAAGCGGGAGATAACCAGAGCATGCATCATTGTAGCAAGACAGTCTGTGGGCAGATAAGGGTCTCAGCCTGCGTACCAGATGGAGCTGATAAACAGCTGCCTTGGACACAGAATTGACCTGCGCCTCCATGGACAGCTGCGAGTCCAAAATGACAGATAGGGTCTCAGCCCACATACCAGATGGAGCTGGTGGAGAAATCGCGGTGGCCCAGCTCTTTCCAGTTTGCAATTCCATGTTGGGAAGCTGCTCTTGTTTTAATAGCTCCCTGTCAGGCAGCTGTTAATTAAAGGCACAGGAAAGCCACCTGGTGGGGGGGGAGAGAAAGTAACTTTCACATTCTCTCTTTGCTTCATTGTCAGAGTTCTGGACAATGCCCCTTAACCCTGACGATGGGCTGGTGTCGGCTGAAGTCGAAGAAGAGCCCGTGGGTCTGGATGGAGCCCCCTCTAAATCCAGACAGGCGGTCTGTTCTGTCCGGATAACGTCCGAGGACGAAGCTCTGTGCATCATCAACCCGCTGTTCATCTCGGTGCACAGCGATGCTAGCTGGCTTGACCTTGCGTCCAGCTTGCGCCGGTCCAGTAGCACGAGGGGCACTCTGCGGTTCCCGAACGGGCTGGGGACTCCCCGGACGTCCGGCTCCGTAAAAGCAGCATCCAGGAAACAAGGACCCCGTGGGAGTCTGGATCATCCAGAGTCTCCGGAGGAGGAGATGGAGAAAGGTAAGGCAGTGGCATAGCGTGGGGGTGCAGGGGGGGCCGGCCGCACCGGGCGCAACATCGGGGGGGCGCGCTCGCTGCCTCCGGAGTCGCCGAAGAGCCTCGGGTGCAGGCTGTAGCAGAGCCCCATGTCTCGCGGAACCGATGAGCTGTGCGTGCGTCCAGGCTGAAGGCGTCCGGCAGGCAGCGGCTCTCAGCGCTCGCCACGGTCCCCGCGCGTCAGGGCCGCGGAGGGCGCGCCAGGCAGCCCCTCCTCACAGCCCCGCCACCGCCGCTGCTGCTGCAGCTGCTGGGCCATGCTGCATATTCCTCACCTCTCTGCCCTCCTCCTCCTCCGGGCAAGCGGCGTGGTTTGGGCGGCAGCGCCAGCGGCAACTCGCCTCAAATCACCTGACACGGACCCCCCGCCGCCGCTGCTGTGGCTACCTTACCGTAAATACCCCAGCCCAGGCAGCAGCAAGAAGAAGCTGGCAGCGACGGCAGGTTAGGGGGCGCAAATTACTTGCCTTGCCCCGGGTGCTGACAACCCACGCTACGCCACTGAGATAAGGAGCTGCTGCTATTGAGGGCATCTGCCACATTTGTAGCATGAAGACTCTGCTGCCAATTCTCCTTCTCTCCTGCTGCACTCAGCATGCAGAAGGCCCCAGATTCAATCCTCAGTATCTCTGGGTAGGGCTGGGGAGGGTGCCTGCCCTCTCAGCCAGAAAGGTAGTGTGGTGTATGTGTGTGTGTTTGGGAGAGCAAGGCAGCATCACTGAGATCATCTTGCCTGTCTGTTTCGCCTGTAATTCTGCCTTCAGCTAAGAGGCTCCCTGATTCTGGAGGACGACTTCTGATCCTTCTGTAAGTGACTTTTTCCTTTCCCCATACTTGACATGAGCCAACAGTGTGACGCGGCAGCTAAAAAAGCCAATGCAATTCTGGGCTGCATCAATAGGAGTATAGCACACAAAATACACATTGTGAACACACAAATGAATAAGCAGCTTGTAGAAAAATCTTCACACACATTTCTTCCTCTCAAATACAAATTGACATTTCTAATTAGGCAGATTTGAACAAACCACTTTCAGTACTCAAACACATGTTTGCTCCTTCAATCCTGATCCTTCAAATGTCAGGTAAGGAAATAAATGAAGCGTATAGCATCTAGATCAAGGGAAGTAATAGTGCCACTGTATTCTGCTCTGGTCAGACCTCACCTGGAGTACTGTGTCCAGTTCTGGGCACCACAGTTCAAGAAGGACACTGACAAACTGGAACGTGTCCAGAGGAGGGCAACCAAAATGGTCAAAGGCCTGGAAACGATGCCTTATGAGGAACGGCTAAGGGAGCTGGGCATGTTTAGCCTGGAGAGGAGGAGGTTAAGGGGTGATATGATAGCCATGTTCAAATATATAAAAGGATGTCAGATAGAGGAGGGCGAAAGGTTGTTTTCTGCTGCTCCAGAGAAGCGGACACGGAGCAATGGATCCAAACTACAAGAAAGAAGATTCCACCTAAACATTAGGAAGAACTTCCTGACAGTAAGAGCTGTTGGACAGTGGAATTTGCTGCCAAGGAGTGTGGTGGAGTCTCCTTCTTTGGAGGTCTTTAAGCAGAGGCTTGACAACCATATGTCAGGAGTGCTCTGAGGGTGTTTCCTGCTTGGCAGGGGGTTGGACTCGATGGCCCTTGTGGTCTCTTCCAACTCTATGATTCTATGATTCTACTTTTTAATTACTGGTTAATAATAATAATTATTAATTATTAATTATTTCTACCCCGCCCTCCTGGCTGGGTTTCCCCAGCCACTCTGGGCGGCTCCCAACAGAATATTAAAATCACGACAAAACATCAGACAATAAAAACTTCCCTAAGTAGGGCTGCCTTCAGATATCTTCTGAAAGTCAGATACAGTGGTACCTCGGGTTACATAAGCTTCAGGTTACAGACGCCGCTAACCCAGAAATAGTGCCTCAGGTTAAGAACTTTGCTCCAGGATGAGAACAGAAATCGTGCTCTGGCGGCGTGGCAGCAGCGGGAGGCCCCATTAGCTAAAGTGGTGCTTTAGGTTAAGAACAGTTTCAGGTTAAGAACAGACCTCCGGAACAAATGAAGTACATAACCAGAGGTACCACTGTAGTTGCTTATTTCCATGACATCTGATGGGAGGGCATTTCACAGAGCAGACGCCACTACCAAGAAGGCCCTCTGCCCGGCTCCCTGTCACCTCACTTCTCACAGCTCCAGAAGGCCCTTGGAGCTGGATCTCAGTGTCCGGGCAGAACGATGGGGGTGGAGACGCTCCTTCAGGTTGAGTGAATACAGCTGGATTGTGAGCCTGGCCTTGCTGATAAGAGCAGATTGTGTCCTGTCCCTCCTGGGAAGTATGTGGACAGAAGGACCATGCAGATAAAAGCTGGCAAGCACCATCCTGGCCTGCACTTTCAGCTGGTAAGGGGTGGGTGGGAGAGACAGAGAGAGAGCGCGCGCGCAAGGGAGCGCTTCAGTGTGATAACTCAGTGAGTACAGGATGAGACTCTTAATCTGGGCATGGCAGGGGGTTTGAACTAAACCCTCCTGGTCCCTTCCAACCCAACAATTCTATGATACTATGATAGTCTGTTTTGTATGTACTGTATTTTTTTTATTTTTTTTTAAAGATATTTATTAAAGTTTTAAAAATTATACAGAAAAAAGAAAAAAACAATAGCAAAAACAAAACACAAACACAGAAAATAACAGATATTAAAAAAGACAAAATACAAAACTAAAAACTATTTAAAAACAAATAAGGTTTCGTTCCCTTATTTTCTTATAACTTACTTCCCCGACCTCCTCATACCTCCCCTTTCTGTATTCTAATTTCTAATTATTAATTCAACAAATCCTCTCCCTTAATTTTCATTTAATTTTTAACCCTTCTTTTCTTTTTACTTAATCATTACAGCTGAAAACCACTTAATTTCTAAACCAACATCATTCTAACATTCATTAATTTTGCAATATTTCCTAAGATAGTCCTTAAATGTACTGTATGTACTGTATTTTCTGCTCTATAAGACGCACCCGACCATAAGGCGCACCTAGTTTTTAGAGGAGGGAAACAAGAAAAAAAATATTCTGAATCAAATGTTGTTGAGGAAGCGGCCAGATACAGGATAAAGGAAGTCTTTTATTTGGTTGTTTGTATTGTTGTATGTTATGCTTGTTGTTTGTTATGTTCGTGTTTGATGGGGGTGGATTTCGGGTGTGTGTGTGTGGAGGGTTTGTGTTATGCTGTAAATAAAATTTCCAAAAAAAATTCACCTGTTCTGGCTTCTGGGATAGCTGCGCAGCCTGCATTCGCTCCATAAGATGCACACACATTTCCCCTTACTTTTTAGGAGGGGAAAAGTGCATCTTATAGAGCGAAAAATACGGTAATTTCGGCCTGCAGGTTAGCGTGCGTTTCCATTTCTGACATACGGAGGGTTACTCTCTAACTGCCTTCTGGCTGGCTACAGGTGGGCAAGGTCCAGAGCTGAGCCCTTGGCTGATAAGAACAGAACACCTGGAAGGGGAGTCATGGGGGCAGAGGTACCCGCATTGTCTGTTTGTACCTGGAACTGTAGGAGACGGGGGCCCAGGTGCCATCAGAATGCTGATGACACTTGGCTCTCCGATTCCTCATAACAAGGAGGGACCTGGCGCACCCTGGGGACTGGAGTCCGGATGCAGCGAAGGTTTGCAGTGATGGTGCCAGGCGAGTCTGCTTGGGAAGAGCAATTTAACCCATTGTGCCTTTCTCTTTGTTGCCAACCCTCAGGTGACCCTCTCCTCCGCTCCACCACCGCGCGATGGAGGCCTCTTCATCGCAGCCTGGCCTGCAGCAGTTCGGATGCCACCTCTGAGGAGCTGCCTCTGTCCCCCGACCTCCACCGGAAGGAGATCAAGTCCCCGCACCGCGTCTCCTGGATCGAGGGGATCCCGACCACGCCTCCTCCTGCCTGGCCGCTGCAAAAGTCCAGCTCTGAATCCTCTCTGCTGAGTGAGAACATCTTGCTGCCTCCCATCCCTGAACTCGACTCGCTCTCCGTCAGCAGCGTGGAGGACGAGACGGAGGGGTTTTTCGCCGCTGCGGCGGCCGCTCAGCAGAAGAAGCAGCGCCGTTCCTCCTCCGCCCTGAGTTACAAGGTCTTCCAGCGCCTCTCCGCCGTGGGCAGCACACTCGGTGGGTTCCTCTCGGCCGAACGCCGGGTGTCCAAGCGAGTGCAGGAGCTGGCCCAGGAGCCGTCCTCCTACGTGGGAGGGCTGGTGCAAAGCTTCGTGGGGCACATCCTGCGCGGAGCCGGGAAACGGCACGCTACCAGCACCGACCTGCTCCAGGAGATCCGGCAGATGATCAGTAACCTCAAGGGCTACCTGTGTGAGAGCTCGGAGCTGCATGTGGTCTACGAGCACAGCGAGGCCGAGGAGATGGACCTGGGTATTTATCGTTATTAAGTTCGTATCCCGCCCTTCCTCTTCGAGCGATCCATAGTTAAAAGCAGAAGTCGGCAAATGTGCCCTCTTTTTTTCTCTTCAGAACATGGCAGCCCTACTTGAGAGTCGTCTGTTTTGAATAGTTTTGGTTGCTGGCAGTTGTGTAAAGGTAAAGGGACCCCTGACCATTAGGTCCAGTCGTGGCTGACTCTGGGGTTGCGGCGCTCATCTCGCTTTATTGGCCGAGGGAGCCAGCGTACAACTTCCGGGTCATGTGGCCAGCATGACTAAGCCGCTTCTGGCGAACCAGAGCAGCACACGGAAACGCCGTTTACCTTCCCGCCGGAGCGGTACCTATTTATCTACTTGCACTCTGACGTGCTTTCGAACTGCTAGGTTGGCAGGAGCAGGGACTGAGCAACGGGAGCTCACCCCGTCGCGGGGATTCGAATCGCCGACCTTCTGATCGGCAAGTCCTAGGCTCTGTGGTTTAACCCACAGCGAAAAGTAGAAGTCGGCAAATGTGCCCTCTTTTTGTCTCTTCGAAATATGGCAACCATAGCTGTCAACTTTTCCCTTTTCTTGCGAGGAATCCTATTTGGAATAAGGGAATTTCCCTTAAAAAGGGTGGAAGGTTGACAGCTATAATGGCAACCCTACTTGAGAGTAATCTGTTTTGAATAGTTTTGGTTGCTGGCAGTAGTGTGGCTGTGGCAAATTCAGAAGGACAGGGTCCCCTTCATGGCCACACGCCCTTCAAAGATAATACAACCTTCTAAAATTATACAATCTTTATTTTTTAAAAGAAAAGTTACTCAGAAAACTACGTGTGCAGGTTGACGTTTCAGCCTGCTGCAAATTATTGCACAGACTATCGGTATGGCTGGGTGCGGCCCTACATTGCTTCCTCCTCCCCTCTCCCAATTAACCTCCATCTCCAGGGCTCAGACTCTGTAGGGTCTACCCTCCTCCACTGCCCTCTCCCAATTAACCTCCGTCTCCAGGGCCCACATCTGTGACGTCACCAGGGCTCCCCCCTAGGTCTCAGATTTGGGTCCTGAGATCTCAGGGTCTGGGGTGCTGCTGACTTGGCAACCCCACGACCTCCTCCTCTTCCTCCTCCTCCTCCTCTTGTGCTACTCTGCATGGCCAAGGTTGTAATCTTGGTGGGGGGCAAAGCTCTGTCTACCCCCAAAACAGAAAGCGTCACACCATCAGGTTACCTGCTTCCCGGCAAAGCTGCTTATAAATGTATTTCATCATATCTCTGAGCAGCCGAAAATAACACCCCTGCCGTTTCCACTCTGGACTGCGGCCAGCTTGCGACATTGCTATCCGCTCACACGTTGGTCAGGGCAGAGCATTTAGGAAGCTGTGGTTGAGGCTCTGATGCAGCCCACACCGTACGCAGCAGAGGCAGCTGGGAGGGAGGAGATGCAAAGAGGAACCGAGGTAGCTTCCTGGACACAAAGAAACCCAAAGAGGCTTTGGATTCCCTGCACTGGTTTGATGGTTGGGCTTTGGCCCACTTACTGATGTTTCCACCCAGAATACAGAATCAGGTTTCTTAGAATCATAGAGGACCCTCGTACCTACAGGACCGCCTCTCCCAGTATGCCCCACAGAGGACTTAAGGTCCATAAATAGCAACACCCTAGAGGTCCCGGGCCCTAAGGAAGTCAGATTAGCCTCAACCAGAGGCAGGGCCTTTTTAACACTGGCCCCAGCCTGGTGAAACGCTATGTCTCATGAGACCAGGGCCCTGCAGGATCTGATTTCTTTCCGCCTGGCCTTTGGCTTGGAATCAACTTGATCCCCTCCCCCTCTTCTTTTTTCCTTTCCCCTCCTGTGATGGAACACCTATTTGGGGACTTCCCTGGATTTTTTCTGGCCCATGTAGTACAAGTCTGGGTAGTTAGCCTTGGTGAAGACTTAACATTTTCATCCCCCAAAAAGCGTTCCATTGAAAGGAGGCTGTATTTTAATGTTGTATTTGAATCTTGTTTTAAAGTTGTATTTCAATCAATTTGTTTTATATCGGGTGTTAGCTGCCCTGAGCCTGGTCTTGGCTGGGGAGGGCGGGGTATAAATAATTTTTATTATTATTATAGAGTTGGAAGGTACCCCAGGGGTCATCTAGTCCAACCCCCGCAATGCAAGAATCTCAACTCCTGAGAACTTTCCTTTTTTTAAAAAAATAATATTTTATTAGGTTTTACAAAAAGACATAATACAAAAGAAAGACAATACATCTCAAAAATGCAACAAACATCAAAACACCAACAAATACAAACATTTAAACACCAAATACAGACAATTAAAACACAGCAAAAAGGAAAGAGAAAGATATAAAAAACATAAAAAACTTTTATAAAAAACATAAAAAAATTTCACCTAAAAAAGAAAAAAGAAAAGAAAGAACCTCTTTTCAAATTCTTATCCTTCATAAACTTATTTTCCTGACTTCCACCCGCCTTCCTTTCTTGTATTCCACTTTGAAATTAGCTTAGCAAGTTCTCCTGAGAACTTTCCAATTCTCACTTTAAGGGGTGGGAGGAAGCATAGCAGTATAGCTGACTCTTAGCTTAAGCAAGGGTTATGCTCCAAAACCATAATTGTGTGTAGTCAAAACACACTCTCCCCGCACCTCTGAATGCCATATTGTAGAAGACACTGAGCTTTTAACATATTGAGCCTTCAACAACAACAAAACCCCTTAACCAGCGGCGGAGCAAGGCTATTGGGCGCCTGGGGCGGTGCGCATGCCAGGCACCCAGCTGGGGCAGGACGCTCTGTGGGGCCTCCAAGGAGTCTGCCTGCCTCTTCCCACTCAGCCGCCCTATAGCTGAGGGGGAGGCAGCAGGCAAACTGTTTGGGCTGCGCGGAACCTGCGCATGCCTGAGCCATCACTTCACTCCCAGGAGAGATGCGTGACTTGGGCGCGCTGCAGGCCCCACGGTGAGTGCCACCAGGCATTTTGTCACCCCCCTCAGAGGTGATACCTGGGGCAACCCACCCCTACCGCACCCCCCTTTCTCCGCCCCTGCCCTTAGCCAGCTGAAAATGCAACCTTTCGGTTTTGAATTCACTCTGCGTGGGGCTGCCCTTGAGAATGACCCAGAAACTCCAGCGGGTGCAGAATGCTGCAGCAAGACTCCTTACGGGGTCCTCACTGCAGGATCACATTCACCTGGTGCTATTCCAGCTGCACTGGCTCTCGGTGGAGTACAGGATCAGGTTTAAGGTGCTTCAAAGCCCCATATGGCCTAGGACCCTCATACCTATAGGACAGCCTCTCCTGGTATGTCCCACGGAGGACCTTACGGTCTTCAAACAAAAACATCTTGGAGGTACCAGGCCACAGGGAGGTTAGGCTGGCCTCAACCAGAGTCAGGGCCTTTTCAGTACTGGCCCCGATCTGGTGGAACGCTCTGTCACAAGAGACTAGGGCCCTGTGGGACTCGACATCTTTCCGCAGGGCCTGCAAGACAGAGCTGTTCCACCAGGCCTTTGGCCAGGGCACAGCTTGAACCCCGCCTTTGGTAATCCTCATAGAACACTAGCCCAATGGTTGCCATTAATTTGATTTGAATTGATTTTAGAATGCATTGATTTTAGAATGCTGTGTTACTTTTATTGTTGTTAGCCGCTCTGAGCCTGGCTTTGGCTGGGGCGGGCGGGATATAAATAAATAAAAATTATTATTATTATTGAATTCAAAGTGCAAGCAACTTTGCAAAAAATGTGGTTATATTTTAAACTGGAACGCCATCAAACAAAAGGGAAAGTGTGTCTGGTCTCTGGATTCTCATTCTCGGACTTCCTCTAGGATAGCCGCCCATTATTATCACCATTAAACTTGCCACAACCTTGAAAGCCTCGTCATCGCCTCATCCCCGTGCTAGGGCAAGGAGCGTCCAGGTGGCACCGTTGCCCCTCCTCTGGGGAGAAAAATCCCGGAGCTGTGCTCGCCCTCCGATACAGTGGTGCCCCACAAGACGAACGCCTCGCAAGACGGAAAACCCGCTAGACGAAAGGGTTTTCCGTTTTGGAGGCGCTTCGCAAAACAAATTTCTTTATGGGCTTGCTTCGCAAGACGAAAATGTCTTGCGAGTTCCTGCGGGGTTTTTTCCCTTCCCCCCCTTTCCTAAGCCACTAAGCCGCTTATCAGCTGATCCGCTGATAAGCCGCTTAACAGCTGATCACTAAAAGCCGCTAAACCGCTAATAGCGCTAATCTGCTAAGCTGTCAATGGGCTTGCTTCGCAAGACGAAAAAACCGCAAGACGAAGAGCCTCACGGAACGGATTAATTTCGTCTTGCGAGGCACCACTGTACACCACTTGCCTGACCTACGTGATCCACAATAACGTGTTGTGGCTTCATTTTCTCTTCTTCTCCCTCTTCCCCTTTCTCGTATCATTTTGCTGCTAGGTTCCGTGGTCGAAGCCGCTCTGTACAAATGCATGCTGAAGCCTCTCCGGAACTCCATCTACGCCCAGTTGCACGAATTCCACGCCCACGACGGCACCCTGGACAAACTGCGCGAGCACCAGGCCACCATGCGGCGGCAGAGCCTGGCCGAGCTGGGCGTGACGGCCGGCGTCCCAGATGCGGCCGCCTTGGAGCGCATCCAGGCCAAGCTGAGCCTCATGCACCAGGCTTACTCCCCCAAGAAGAAGGAGACACACATGCTCAAAGTCTGCAAGATGCTCTACGAAGCCATGAACCAGGCTGCAGGAGGAACAGGTAGGGAGGGTGCCGTGGCAACATCTCTCTGAGAAGGGTCAGAGCTCAGTGGTATAGAGCAGCTGGTTTGCCTCCAGCAAGGTCCCAGTTTCAGTCCCCAGCTGGGGAAGGATTCCCTGTCTGAAATTCTGGAGAGTGGCTGCCAGCCAGTGTAGGCAGCGCTGAGCT
Organism: Podarcis gaigeae; assembly: GCF_964106915.1. Lineage (NCBI taxonomy): Eukaryota > Metazoa > Chordata > Lepidosauria > Squamata > Lacertidae > Podarcis > Podarcis gaigeae. The sequence goes on from NC_139684.1 coordinate 84,158,531, forward strand.
GCATGGACCATGTGGCCTGACTTGGGAAGAAGTGCTTTTCTTCTTGCTTGTCTTGAATAAGAATAAGAATAAGAATAAGAATAAGAATAAGAATTTATTATTTATACCCCGCCCATCTGGCTGAGTTTCCCCAGCCACTCTGGGCGGCTTCCAATCAAGTGTTAAAAACAATACAGCATTAAATATTAAAAACTTCCCTGAACAGGGCTGCCTTCAGATGTCTTTTAAAAAGAAGATACAGTGGTGCCTCGCAAGACGAAATTAATCCGTTCCGTGAGGCTCTTCGTCTTGCGGTTTTTTTTGTCTTGCGAAGCAAGCCCATTGACAGCTTAGCGGATTAGCGCTATTAGCGGTTTAGCGGCTTTTAGCGAACAGCTGTTAAGCGGCTTATCAGCGGATCAGCTGATAAGCGGATTAGCGGCTTAGGAAAAGGGGGGAAAGGGGGGGAAACCCGCAGCAACTCGCAAGACTTTTTCGTCTTGCGAAGCAAGCCCATAGGGAAATTCGTTTTGCGAAGCGCCTCCAAAACGGAAAACCCTTTCGTCTAGCGGGGCGTTCATCTTGCGGGGCACCACTGTAGCTGCTTATTTCCTTCACATCTGAAGGGAGGGCATTCCACAGGGCGGGTGCCACTACCGAGAAGGCCCTCTGTCTGGTTCCCTGTAACCTCACTTCTCGCAATGAGGGAACCACCAGAAGGCCCTCGGTGCTGGATCTCAGGGTCTGGGCTGAATGAATCTCCTAACATTCAGCTTCACTGAACACTCCTGAGTCCCAGTCGTACCTCGGAAGTCGAATGGAATCCGTTCAGGAAGTCCGTTCGACTTCCAAAACATTCGGAAACCAAGGTGCAGCTTCCGATTGGCTGCAGGAAGCTCCTGCAGCCAATCGGAAGCCATGGAAGCCCCGTCGGACTTGCGGGTTCCAAAAAACGTTTGCAAACCAGAACACTTCCAGGTTTGTGGCGTTCTGGAGCCGAAATGTTCAAATCAACAATTTCTTTCTGTATGGGACAATGACAATAAAGATTATCGTATCATAATGTACGACTGTACAGTGGTACCTCGGGTTACATACACTTCAGGTTACATACGCTTCAGGTTACATACGCTTCAGGTTACACACTCTGCTAACCCAGAAATAGTACCTCGGGTTAAGAACTTTGCTTCAGGATGAGAACAGAAATTGTGCTCCGGCGGCGCAGCAGCAGCGGGAGGCCCCATCAGTTAAAGCGGTGCTTCAGGTTAAGAACAGTTTCAGGTTAAGAACGGACCTCTGGAACGAATTAAGTACTTAACCCGAGGTACCACTGTATTATGAGAGAAAGAGACAATCATTTCTCTACATCCGCTTTCCTTGCACCTGAACAGTAGGGCTGGCTCTGACGATGTTCTTCCCTTTTCCCATTTTCGGAAGAGCCTTTTGGCGCCGACGACTTCCTGCCAGTTCTGATCTACATGCTGGTGAACTGTGACATGGTTTCGGTGCAGCTGGATGTCGAGTACATGATGGAACTGATGGACCCCAGCCAGCTGCTGGGAGAAGGTAACCCGGCAAGTTGTGCCAGACCTAGATCTGTCCCTTGGGCATCCTGAAATGATCTGGATTTTTGCTAGGTAAAAACATTAGGGTTAATGTCTCTAGGAGACCCCAGAAGTCTCTGCCTCATTGTCAGGGGCTCAGGAGCAGAGGCACAGGAGAGGAAGGAAATGGAGAGCGAGGGGGAGGAATCCGAGGGGAGCGTAGGAGATGAAAGTGGTCCGAGGGATTCCATGAGCCTCTCCAGTGAATCGGAAGATTCACAGAAGGGAGCGCCGATGGCCAGGGCAAGGGGGGTGCCAAGGGGGAAACCCCAGAAGGAAGGGGCCAGCGGGGACTCCCAGAGCAGCAGTTGGAAATCAGAACCAGCTTCCCCACCAGAGCGCAGTGGGGGGGAGGAGCCCCAGGCATCGGGACCAGTGTTCTCACTACCAGCGAGAGGAGATGAGTCAGGATTGACCACGCCTCCATCGGAGAGCGGGGAAACGGTCAGGAGGAAGGTTACCGGCTGGGCGCGCGCGCCAAGTTCAAATGTACAGGCGAGCGGCACAGCAGGCAGCCCGGATAGGGAGCCAGGTCCTAAAGCCCGCCGGAAGGAGGGGCAAGACTCAGGGGGGTCAGCGTCAGAAGAGTCCAGAAAGGAGGAAACCCCAGGGGGCAGAAGGACCCAGAGGAGGAAAGAACAACGGAAGAGGTGGAGTAAGGCTAGAGTCTTAAACTGGTGTCTAAGAGGCGGAGACTCAGATGGAGCTTCGCCGGTCTAGGTTCTAAGACGTAGAGTTGCACGCTGCGGTTTGGAAATGGAAACTAACCTTCAATAAAGACTTTTATACGTTATTACTGGCTAGCGTTGGTCCTCTGTGAGCTGGGACATAGAGGCAGCTCTGACACTCATGTTGTCAGGATCAGGTGTCAGGAACAAGCCTGCAATACAGTGGTACCTTGGGTTACATACGCTTCAGGTTACAAATGCTTTAAGTTACACACTCCGATAACCCAGAAATAGTGCTTCAGGTTAAGAACTTTGCTTCAGGATAAGAACAGAAATCGGGCTTTGGCAGCGTGGCGGCAGCAGGAGGCCCCATTAGCTAAAGAGGTGCTTCAGGTTAAGAACAGTTTCAGGTTAAGTACGGACCTCCGGAACCAATTAAGTACTTAACCTGAGGTACCACTGTAAATCAAATGGCGTATGTTGACTCTTTATTAGAGGAAACCAGGTTGAATCAGAAGACCAGGCCTAGTGATGATGATGATGATGATGATGATGATGATGATGATGATGATAATAATAATAATAATAATAATAATAATAATAATAATTTATTATTTATACCACGCCCATCTAGCCAGTCTGGGCGGCTTCCAACAGAACACTAATAATACAATAACCTATTAAACATTAAAAGCTTCCCTAAACAGGGCTGCCTTCAGATGTCTTCTAAACGCCAGATAGCTGTTTATTTCCTTGACATCTGGTGGGAGGGCGTTCCACAGGGCGGGCGCCACTACCGAGAAGGCCCTCTGCCTGGTTCCCTGTAGCTTTGCTTCTCGCAATGAGGGAACTGCCAGAAGGCCCTCGGCGCTGGACCTCAGCGTCCAGGCAGAATGATGGGGGTGGAGACACTCCTTCAGGTATACTGGACCGAAGCCGTTTAGGGCTTTAAAGGTCAGCACCAACACTTTGAATTGTGCTCGGAAACGTACTGGGAGCCAATGTAGGTCTTTCAAGACCGGTGTTATATGGTTTTGGCGGCCGCCCCCAGTCACCAGTCTAGCTGCCGCATTCTGGATTAGTTGTAGTTTCCGAGTCACCTTCAAAGGTAGCCCCACGTAGACTGCATTGCAGTAGTCCAAGCGGGAGATAACCAGAGCATGCACCACTCTGGCGAGACAGTCCGCAGGCAGATAGGGTCTCAGCCTACGTACCAGATGGAGCTGGTAAACAGCTGCGCTGGACACAGATTTGACCTGTGCCTCCATGGACAGCTGTGAGTCCAGAATGACTCCCAGGCTGCACACCTGGTCCTTCAGGGGCACAGTTACCCCATTCAGGACCAGGGAATCCTCCACACCTGCCCGCCTCCTGTCGCCCAAAAACAGTACTTCTGCCTGGTTCCCTGTAACTTGGCTTCTCGCAGCGAGGGAACCACCAGAATGCCCTTGGCGCTGGACCTCAGTGTCCAGGCTGAATGATGGGGGTGGAGACGCTCCTTCAGGTATACTGGGTCTTTGAGGCCATTTAGGGCTTTAAAGGTCAGCACCAACACTTTGAATTGTGCTCGGAAACATACTGGGAGCCAATGCAGGTCTTTCAAGACCGGTGTTATGTGGTCTCGGCGGCCGCTCCCAGTCACCAGTCTAGCCGCCGCATTCTGGATTAGTTGTAATTTCCGAGTTACCTTCAAAGGTAGCCCCACATAGAGTGCATTGCAGTAGTCCAAGCGGGAGATAACCAGAGCATGCACCTCTCTGGTGAGACAGTTTGCAGGCAGGTAAGGTCTCATTCTGCGTACCAGATGGAGCTGGAAGACAGCTTCCCTGGACACAGAATTGACCTGCGCCTCCATGGACAGCTGTGAGTCCAGAATGACTCCCAGGCTGCGCACCTGGTCCTTCAGGGGCACAGTTACCCTATTCAGGACCAGGGAGTGCTCCACACCAGCCTGCCTCCTGTCCCCCAAAAACAGTACTTCTGTCTTGTCAGGATTCAACCTCAATCTGTTAGCCGCCATCCATCCTCCAACCGCCTCCAGTGAGCACAGCACCTCATCTTCTTGCCCCAGGTACAGAAGTGGGAACTGAAGGTCCCTGCCTTCTCACAGTTCCCTAAGTCTCCTTCCCAATCTGGGGCTCTGTTGTCTTCTCTCTCTCTGCTCTCTCCTTTTCATACCTCTTCTGGTTCTTGGAGACCAGGGGGGAAGGGAGCTTGTCACAGCAGGAGGGGGAGACCCCCTGGCTTCTTCCCCAGCCTGCCTCACTTCTGCCTCTTGGCCCCCTTCCTCTCCTACCTCTGATTCTAGACTGCTCTCTGCCACAGACTCTCCCAGCTCACGAAGCCATGTTCCCTCTTCAGTTTCCAACCTCCTCTTCCCCATCTTCTCTCTCTGACTACTCATTGCCGTCCCACCACCAATCCCAGGGCTCTGAGCCTTCTTCTCTTGGGGGGTCCTCTATCTGATTCCTCCCACCATTCCTCTGCATCCAGCCAGTCCATGACACACATATAGGGAATAAAGCACAGGTGGGAGGGAGCTGTTGGACTTCAACTCCCATCATCCCCAGCCAGCATGACCCAATGGTCAGGGATGATGTGAGTTGTAGTCCAGCAACATATTTTTTAATTTTCTTATTCATTTATTGAATTTATATACAGTCTTATACCTACCGTATTTTTTGCTGTATAAGACTCACTTTTTCCCTCCTAGAAAGTAAGGGGAATTGTGTGTGCTTCTTAGGGAGCGAATGCAGGCTGTGCAGCTATCCCAGAAGCCAGAACAGCAAGAGGGATTGCTGCTTTCACTGCGAAGCGATCCCTCTTGCTGTTCTGGCTTCTGGGATTCAGAATATTTTTTTCCTTGTTTTTCTCCTCCAAAAACTAGGTGCATCTTGTGGTCTGGTGCGTCTTATAGAGTGAAAAATACGGCATACAGTGGTACCTCTGGATGCGAATGGGATCTGTTCCAGAGCCCCGTTCGCATCCTGAAGCGAACGCAACCTGTGTCTGCACATCTGCGTGTGCGTGGGTCACGATTCGCCGCTTCTGCGCATGCGTGTGACGTCATTTTGAGGGTCTGTGCATGCGCGAGCGGCGAAACCCAGAAGTAACGCGTTCTGTTACTTCCGGGTCACCTCGGAGCGCAACCCAAAAGCGCTCAACCTGAAGAAACTTCAGCTCGAGGTATGACTGTACATATGGCAAGCCACGGGTTTTGCATCCCTAGAACAGAGGGACGCAAAGCCACACTCCACTTCTACTGCATTTGAGTTAATTGAACTGCGCTGTTGTGCACTGAAGCACACCAAGCGATGATGTCTTTGCCAACGGGCACAGGATTAGCGTTTCTATTTTCGCTCTAAGGAACATTCTGGTTCAGGGAGTGGCCCACCTGGTGGACGGGTCTGAGAACAGTGGCCCAGGTGTCGCTTCTGTGCTTAAGCCAGGCCCGAGTTCAGTCCTCTGAAGGGTTCAGATCCAACAGTGCACAAAAGCCTTCCTGAGCCCGTGCATCTCCATCTTGACGCAGGTTTTCTCTTCTCCCTCCCTCTCGCGCCGCAGGAGGCTATTACCTCACCACCTGGTTTGGCGCCCTCTTCCATATTGAGAACTTCCAGCCAGCGGCCACAGTGACGAGGCAAATCAGCATCGAGGCCCAGCGCTCCATCCATCAGTGGCATCGGCGCCGAACCATCCACCATCACCACGCCAACCGGCGCCATTCCCAGGTGAGGCTGAAGTCTGAAAAAGAAGTCCTGTGCTGAAGTGGGGGGCTAAGAAGTGGGAGAGAGCAAGGGATTCTGGGAGCCAAATTCTGGGATGGAGCGCGGAACTGTCAGGCCAGTGTAGTACCTCTCCCACACCTGTTCCTCACCTGCCAATCAAACTGACATCACAATGATGTCGGGTGACTTTTTTTTGGCTACAGGGTTTGAAATCAAGCCATGCAGGGCAAAGGAACAGCTTAAGGGTGCCTGGGTGCCGTTCCTGGTGTGGATGGAAAGAGGGAATGGCTGACATTTCTTGGGGCTGCAAGCTTATTGTTTGGTATCTAATCGTCTTTACTTTTTTTCCCCTTCAAATAATATTTATTCAAGTTTTAAAAGGTTACAAAAAAGAACACAGAATACAAAAACAAAACACATCCAAGAAAAAAAAAATAAAAGAAATAAAAAAGCAAAAACAACTAAAAAGAGAAAAAAAATACAATCAAAAAATGACAAAAGAACAAGTTAAACCTTAATATAACTCCCTTTCTTAACTCTAATCATCTTTACTGGCTGCCCATCCACTACCGAGCCGGGTTCAAGGTCCTTGCATTACCATATTTTTCGCTCTATAAGATGCACCAGACCACAAGACGCACCTAGTTTTTGGAGGAGGAAAACAAGAAATATATATATTCTGAATCTCAGAAGCCAGAACAGCAAGAGGGATCGCTGCGCAGTGAAAGCAGCAATCCCTCTTGCTGTTCTGGCTTCTGGGATAGCTGCGCAGCCTGCATTCGCTCCATAAGAAGCACACACATTTCCCCTTACTTTTATGGAGGGAAAAAGTGAGTCTTATAGAGCAAAAAATACGGTAATTAGCTGAGGTTCAGGTTGCCCCAGGGACACCTTTATATCCTAGCCCAATCCCTGAGATCATCTGCAGGAGCGTCGCCGGTCATTCCTCAAGTTCATAGTACAGTGCTACCTTGGTTTACAAACCTAATCCGTTCCGGAAGTCAATTCTTAAACCAAAGCGTTCTTAAACCAAGGTGTGCTTTCCCATAGCGGCGGGGGACTCAATTTACAAATGGAACACACTCAACAGGAAGCAAAACATGTTCTGCTTCCAAGGCAAAGTTCACAAACCAAAACACTGGGTTTGCAGCGTTCTTAATCCAAGTTGTTCATAAACTAAGCTGTTCTTAAACCAAGGTACCACTATATCGTAGAATTGTAGAGCTGGAAGGGACACGATCATGGAACATCCAGAAAATGTAAGAGCTGCATAAGAACAGGAACCCTCCCCAAAATATTATTATGAATGAGCCTCTGACATACGTACCTTAAGTACATCTACAAACTCATCGAGAGGTGTGACCATGCTTTTGCTGGGTAATCATGTTGTATCAGGTCTCATATGAGACAAACCCAACTCTCATCAAACGAAAAGACTCCTTTCTCTTTTCCAGTCTTTCATATCAGCCACAGTTGAAATTCACAACAATGTCCCGTGGAGAACTGGGGAAGACTAGCCAATTGCTCATGAAAAGATCTCTCTCCATATTCTGCAAATAGAAATATTTTGATACCGTACTACAGTACATTGAAATGTAGAAAGGTTTCTTTGATTGTCCTTGAATCTCCCTGCCACACTTGCCATCTAACATATAACACCGGTCCTGGGACCTACCTTGGCTCCCAGTACGTTTCCGAGCACAATTCAAAGCGTTGGTGCTGACCTTGAAAGCCCTCAACGGCCTCAGCCCCAGTATACCTGAAGGAGCGTCTCCACCCCCATTGTTCATGAGGTCCAGCTCCAAGAGCCTTTTGGCGACTCCCTCACTCTGAGAAGTGAGGTTACAGGGAACCAGGCGGAGGGCCTTCTTGGTAGTGGCACCCTCCTGTGGAACGCCCTCCCATCTGATGTCAAGGAAATAAACAACTATCTGACTTTTAGAAGACATCTGAAGGCAGCTCTGTTTAGGAAAGTTTTCAATGTCTGATCTTTTATCGTGTTTTTAGTCAGATGGGTGGGGTATCAATATAAAGGTAAAGGTAACAGGACCCCTGACCGTTAGGTCCAGTCGCAGTCGACTCTAGGGTTGCAGCGCTCATCTCGCTTTACTGGCCGAGGGAGCCGGCGTACAGCTTCTGGGTCATGTGGCCAGCATGACTAAGCCGCTTCTGGCAAACCAGAGCAGCACATGGAAACACTGTTTACCTTTCTGCCGGAGCGGTACCTATTTATCTACTTGCACTTTGATGTGCTTTCGAACTGCTGGTTGGCAGGAGCAGGGACCGAGCAACGGGGTATCAATAATACATTATTATTATTATTATTATTATTATTATTATTATTATTATTATTATTTGCTCCTGCCACTCCAATATGTTGGAGAACCATTACTTCAGTGGCAGGCCTACTACCTCAAGGGCCTTGGCCACACAGTAACTTCTTGCTTCCCACCCCCCTTCAGAACATCCTCTATGTCTCCTTCTGCGAACCCTTCAACAACCAGAAGACCATCTCCGTGCCCCCTGACATGACAACAGCATCCGTGTGCGCCGTGTGCGCCGAAAAGTACGGCGTCTCTGATCCCGAGTCCCACGGCCTCTTCTTGGTGTCGCATGGCTCCTCTCAGCTCTTGGCCGGGGACAGCTGCCCACAGAGACTCTGCTCAGAGACCCTCCAGACCCAAGGGGGGCTTGGGAGTTTCGTCTACAAGCCCAAAGACAAGGGGCTCCCCGCTACTGCTGCTCCCCCTTCCCTTTCGTACCCTGACCGCTCGACTGAGGCCCGGGAGCCCCTCAAAAGCAAGGACACGGGGCAAGTGGATTGAGCGTAGGCCTCGGAAGCTTCCGGAAACTTCCCCAGAAGGTTGACCAAGCTTTTGGGTTTCTGACTCGGCGGAAACTTCGGGAAAAGCTGAGAGACTGGGCTATAAAACGTCCGCCAGGAAAAGTCTCGGGAAGAAGACCTCAGGGTGATGAGCCTTTCTCCTTTGCATGGAAGCTTGTGAGGGAGCGGCCGCCATTTTGTTTTTTTACTACTCCTGTTGCCCTGCCAGAGTTCCCTCTTCCGTTTAGACCAGGGCTGACCAGGCTAGTAAGGATAAGTGGGAAACTTAAGTGGCATTACAGTTGAAGGGGTATGAAACTGCTTTAAATGCCTAGCGCATATGGGGCCTTAAGGGAGGATTAGCCATCTTGGACAACTCTAGATATTGTTGGACTACAACTCCCATCATCCCTGGCCATTGGCCTGGCTGGCTGAGGCTGCAGGTGGCAGGATCTGTTCAGTTCCAGTCCTCTCCCTTTCTCATTTTTCCCCAATACCTTGGAAGTTGAACGGAATCTGTTCCGGAAGTCCGTTCGACTTCCAAAATGTTCGGAAACCAAATCGCAGCTTCTGATTGGCTCCAGGAAGCTCCTGCAGCCAATCGGAAGGCCCGTCGGATGTTCGGCTTCCAAAAATAGTTCGCAAACTGGAACAGTCACTTCCGGGTTTGTGACGTTCAGGAGACGATTTGTTCGGGAGCCAAGCCGTTCGACTTCCAAGGTACCATTGTATTAAATCCAGCTCTCTACATTTCGAAGCGATTCACAATTTCCCAAAAACTGTGACATTTCATCAGCATCTTATTGCCGATTTCTCCTAATAAACACATATTTACATTTTGAGGAGTGTGCACATTGCTTCAGCCTGTTTCCTCCCCACACTGTGTGTTTCTGAATGTCATTTTCACAAATACCTTCATTTTTATTCACATTGTGTTTTCCCCCTCATCCACGCACTTTTGTAAACCTTGACTGGAGAACTGCATGGCAACGTTTGGTGAAGGGGGAATGTCAACGGACGGCTGCATTTTGGTTTGTGCAGTGTTTTGGAAAGTGAGGCAGATTTGGGCAGATTTGGCTTTGAGTGCATACAGAATCCTTCGTCCGTAGCTGGGGCTGATGGTGATCGGAGTCTAGAGCATAGCTGTCAACCGTCCCTTATTTGGCGGGAAGCTCCCTTATCCCAGCAACGTGTCCCGCCGCTGTCCCTTATTGATGATGTCCCTTAAATTTCCCGGGTTTCAAAGGAAGCAGCTCCTCCCCCTCCCTCCCTACCAGGGAGGAGGGAGGCTCCAACTGTGTTGCTTGGCTGCGTTGCTCACCCAATAAGGAGTCTAAGAACGACTGGGGGGTGGAGCTTGCATGCCTTGTGCCGATCAAATCGGCCGCGTTGCCTGGGGACTCACCTTTGCTCAGCGCTTCCCAGCGGAGAGGTGACGGTGGTTTTCCTTGCTGCATCCCCTTTGCCGGGTTGCTGCGCTGTGGGAACCACCGCTTGAGGCTTCGTTTGGCGGCTGGCTGGGCTTTCTGCCTTTGGCTCGGAGGGGCTCAGAAGTTGAACATACCTGCTGATCCCTTATTTTCAAATCTGTAAGTTGACAGCTATGGTCTAGAGTGTTGCGAGATGGGCTGCCGTGGTTCTACCGTCTGAGAGTAGCTTAAGATAATGGAGAAGACAATTGTTTTTTAAGCCAGGGAGGCAAGGAGCAACTACACCCACCCACCCTTATTCCATCTGTTGTTTTAATCCATCAATTCTCACATCTACCCAGCAGAGGGCAGCATCTGTTTTCTATTACGGAAGCTCAAAACCATAACTAACTTAGAACCTTGGAATTGTAGAGCTGGAAGGGACCCTGGGGTCATCTAGTCCAACCCCCTGCAATGAAGGAATCTCCACTAAAGTATCCATGACAGATGGCCATCTTAAAGGCCTCCAACAAAGGAGAGTGCACAACCTCCCGAGGGAGACCGTTCCCCTGTCGAACAGCTCTTCCAGTCATATCTTACAATTTGAACACATTCCCAGCCACCCAAAGGATTGTGGGAACCATGTTGTTGTTGTTTAGTCGTTTAGTCATGTCCGACTCTTCGTGACCCCCTGGACCAGAGCACGCCAGGCACTCCTGTCTTCCACTGCCTCCCGCAGTTTGGTCAAACTCATGCTGGTAGCTTCGAGAACACTGTCCCACCATCTCGTCCTCTGTCATCCCCTTCTCCTTGTGCCCTCCATCTTTCCCAACATCAGGGTCTTTTCCAGGGAGTCTTCTCTTCTCCTGAGGTGGCCAAAGTCTTGGAGCCTCAGCTTCACGATCTGTCCTTCCAGTGAGCACTCAGGGCTGATTTCCTTCAGAATGGAGAGGTTTGATCTTCTTGCAGTCCATGGGACTCTCAAGAGTCTCCTCCAGCACCAGAATTCAAAAGCATCGATTATTCGGCAATCAGCCTTCTTTATGGTCAAGCTCTCACTTCCATACATCACTACTGGGAAAACCATAGCGGGAACCGTAGTTTACCCAAACAGAGGTTGTAATTCCCAGCACCCATCAACTAGAGCTCCCAGGATTCTTTGGCCAGGGAAGAGTGTGTGGTGTGTACACAGGCTTAATGTGCTTAGTACTGTTGGAAATGTAGAAGGGGATGGAAGATTTTAAGCGCTTCATAGGAACACGGGAAGCTTCCTAATACTGAATCAGACCATGTGTCCATCTGGTTCAATATTGTCTAGACTGACAAACAGCAGCTTTCCAGGATTTCAGGCAGGAGTCTCTGTATCTGGAGCTGCCAGGGATTGAACCTGCAACCTTCTGCTTGCAAGAGAGTTTCTCTGCTACTCAGCTAATGGTCCTTCCTGACACCTCCAGGTGTTGTTGGGGTCCTATCAGCCTCAGCCAGCAGTAAATCCCACCGTTCAAGTTGGGAGTTACTGTATTTTTCGCTCTATAACACGCACCCGACCATAACACGCACATAGTTTTTAGAGGAGGAAAACAAGAAAAAAAATATTCTAAACGAAACAGTGGAAGTATGATTTTTGTGGTTTATGCTGTGGCCACAGACATGTGATCTGACAGTGAGTTTGGAGTAGCCCAATGCCAAAATCCTGAGGATCCATGCTTTGTAACCACGTTTTTGCACCACTGTGGCCCCAGGCAACAGTGGGTGCGTGATTTTTTTGGTGCAAGATGTAGCCATGGACAAGCTATGTGATCTGATGGTGAATTTGGGGTGACCCAGTGGAGAGGAGGGAAAGAGAGCCTGCTTGCTTTAAAGGAGCCAACAGGACAGGAGCCACTTACACTCGTGTAAGCGGCTCCTTTCCCCTCCCGCTTTGCTCTTTTAAAGAAGCAGGCTCTCTGTCCCTCTCTCCTCCCCACTCAGCAGCTCTTCTCCCGCTTTGCTGTTTCAAAGCGAGCCACGGAGGAGGGAAGGAAGGGGAACCATGGATCCTCTGCTCATGACTGCAGCAGATCCCCCCCGCCACCCGTATGCATTCCCTCCATAACACGCACAGACATTTCTGAGGAGATTTCACCCCTCCCATATCCAAGAATCTCCTGATGATCTCTGCTGACTCTCCAGAGAGGAGGGGCAGTGTTCTGCTCTCTACTTATTCTACTCCAGCACCAAGTCAGTCAGTCAGTCAGTCAGTGTGTCGGAGAGAGAGAGACTGAGTGTTAGTGATCGTGTGTATAGATAAGGTTGCTGCTAAGAGCAGCTGCAGACACTCAGTGTAGTGCAGCATTCATTTATGCTTAGACCTCATTAAGCTCTGCATATAGTTGTATAATAGTTGTAGATAGAATAAAAGAAGATATTCTACAGAGCTGTTCTCCAAGTCGTTTATATACTCAGCTATACTCTGCTGTACTCTGCTGTGCGACGACTGTCTTCTTGTTGGAGTGAATCCTGTGCTCACAACTCTAAGCTGTGAGTCCACAGCACTTTGACCTGTTCCTGTGTAAAAGGTGGTCTCTGGAAGTGCTACCCAGCTCACCTGGCCCAGTCGGGGCTGAGTGGATGAGTCCAGTTGGTGGCACTGGCTCAAGGGCGATGCTGATAATTTCCCCTTACTTTCTAGGAAGAAAAAAGTGAGTGTTATGGTGCAAAAAATACGGTAACTCTTTATTAGTAAGAACATGATCTGCACAAACCTGGTAGAAGATCACCTTAGCCCGGCCAGTGCTGGTGCAAGTTATCCCACAACATTTATTGTGGCCAAGGGACAGGGAAGGCTGGAGGAGTCTGATACCCAGAAAAGAAGACACATTCTTCATTTTAGGGGGCTGTGATTCACACGACAAGTTTTTGGGAGTCAGGAGCGAGCCAACAATAAATCACACTGTGCAAGTTGGAGTTAACTCTTCATTAGCAAGAACATGATCTGCACAGACTTGGTAGAGGTCAGGCCTAATGGGCAGCATTCCCTAGTAGGTCTCACCCCATGGATCAGTTGCCAAGACTGAAAACCCCTGCCTCCCCGCAGCTGCCTAGGTCCCCTCCTCTCCGGGGCTTCCCCCAAGCAATCAGAGACGGTGTCTACCTGCAGCCAACCTCTCCTCTGCCCCTTTCACACCTCTTCTGGTTCTGGGAGACAAGTGGGGAAGGGAGACACCCTGGTTTCTTTACCTGCCGATCTCTGCCTTTTGCCCCCTCTTCAGCCTCTGATTCTGCACTGCTCTCTGCCACAGACTCTCTCTGCTCACTAAACTGTTACCTATTCCACTTCCAACACCACCTTCTCCCCGTCAGCTCCCTCTTCTCCCACTGACCACTCATCCTTGCCCCATCTCCGAGCCTTCTTCCTTTGTGGGTTCCTCAGCTGGCTCCTTTCCCCATTCCTCTGCCGTGTCCAACCCGTCTGTGGCAGGGGACTTGCCAAAAGATCAGCTCCCAAGAATGAACCCCCTCCCCAGACAGACCGTGTACCTCCATTTTTCAAAGAGGGAGTTCAGTCTTTTCAAAGAGGGAGTTCACCCTATGAGTTCAGTCCCATAGGCCTCTCATTCCGTGCACAGGTGTGCTCCCCTGAGCCCAGGGGTGGGAGAAGATACAAGAGCAATGGAAATGGAGAGCGGGACACAGTGGTGGGGAGGAGTTCTCCCCCTTTTTTTGTCTATTTCCAAGAAACAATTTCCTGGCACCGGGTCCTCCCAACCTGCAGATTCCTGCACAGGCAGGCCTGTTGTGCGGCACGTCTTGAACCGACGCCCCGATGTTGCAACAAACCCCTGGGCCTGGCTTTTGTGTTTTGCACAGCTAACCGGGAACAGGTGTAAGGTTGCCGGAGGGAGGGGAGGGGGGAAGGTTTGCAGCCAGATGTTTCCTCACCTGCCTCCGCCGTTCCCCACCAACCACGTGGAACGCCGAGTGAGAGATCGGAAGCAACTTGCGGGTGGAAATTGCAAATGGGAGCCAACACGGGGCGCCACTCCAGGCTGGTATTTGTGGAAGGGTTTCGGTGGGCGAATTGATGCTTTTGAATTCTGGTGCTGGAGGAGACTCTTGAGAGTCCCATGGACTGCAAGAAGATCAAACCTCTCCATTCTGAAGGAAATCAGCCCTGAGTGCTCACTGGAAGGACAGATCCTGAAGCTGAGGCTCCAAGACTTTGGCCACCTCATGAGAAGAGAAGACTCCCTGGAAAAGACCCTGATGTTGGGAAAGATGGAGGGCACAAGGAGAAGGGGAGGACAGAGGACGAGATGGTTGGACAGTGTTCTCGAAGCTACCAGCATGAGTTTGACCAAACTGCGGGAGGCAGTGGAAGAGCCGAACACGATTAAATGACTAAACAACAACCCCAGAATTACAAAAGCCATCTTAGCTTTTGGTCCAGTTCAAGTCAGCTGGCTTGCACCAGAACATCGGACCAAGAGACTCTCTTTTTTGGTTTGTCGCGCGAGGCAGCTGCCTCCCATAAGAGCTGGGAACCAAAAAAAAATTAGCATCCCAATTTTGATCAGATGTTGGAGAGTGCAATATTGGTTCAGGAACTGTCTGTAGCAGACTTTATTCCACAAGAGTCTTCAGCTGCTCAGGACCATTGCAGAATAGCGATGGGGATCTGTAATCTGCAACTCTCACTTTGTTGTTTGATTTCAAAAAACTCGACATCAGCAGCTCTGAAGCCCGAGAACATAAACATCGAAGTAATAAATTTGCAGATTGTTGGCCCACAGCCAGGGAACAACTTGGCCAGAGTTTCTCTTCTCTTATCCCTGCCTCTTACCAGAAAGCAGCCATCCCTAGGGCAGGGCTGGGTAGCTAACTGTTTTGGGATCATTATTGTTTGTAAATTCATTTTATATAATTCTTAATTGCCCATTAACCTATTCCTTAAGGCGACCACCCTTCTCGACATACTGAAAGCCACATTTGCCACGTAACGTTTTCCCAAGGGAGTATTTCCCCCTTCAGTTCACAGACTTAAACTTGCCTTGCTGCCGATCTTCATTATTAAATGGGTTATGAATGTTGTTTAATTAAACGAGCCATGTTTTCTTTCGGCTGATCGCCGAAGAAGCATCAATTCTTCGGCGATCAGCCTTCTTTAGGGTCCAGCTCTCACTTCCATACATCACTACTGGGAAAACCAGAGCTTTAACTATAGGGACCTTTGTTGGCAAGGTGATGTCTCTGCTTTTTAAGAAGCTGTCTAGGTTTGTCATTGCTTTTCTCCCAAGGAGCAGGCGTCTTTTAATTTCGCGGCTGCTGTCACCATCTGCAGTGATCATGGAGCCCAAGAAAGTAAAATCTCTCACTGCCTCCATTTCTTCCTTTTCTATTTGCCATATATATTGGAACGCTCCAAATCATTTGCCCATGTTATGTGCAGAGAAATAGCCGATCTAGTGGAAAGCAAAGCACTGATCATTGCAATGCATTCTGAATTATTATTATTGCATAAGATTATTGTACAATCTTAGAAGGGGTGTGTCCTTGACTACCATGAAGGGACTATGCTACTGTTTGGCGGGGTCCTCTCTTGCAAAGCTGGTTGCTGGGCAGGGACTTTAGAATAAGGTTACCAGATTTTTTTCAATGAATCCGGGGACACTTTTCAACTTCAGTGGATTTTGTATGGGGACTGATTTGTAAATCCGGGGGCTGTCCCTGGGAAATGGGGGTGTCTGGTAACCTTACTTTAGAAACAGCTTGCCCCCCCCCCCAATGGAGGGTGGTGTGTGTGTGTGTGTGTGTGAGAGAGAGAGAGAGAGAGAGAGAGAGAGAGAGAGAGAGAGAGAAGCGTCTGTTACAAGCTCAATGGTCACTAGATGGGGCTCATGGACTCTCCCTGTCCCCTCTTACCAATCTCATTTAGGTGTTTGTTGTTTATTTATGGCACGTAGGACGCTAATATCCAATACCAAGATGAAGGTGTGCCAGGCTTGTGTGCTGAGCACATCGCTTTGTGGAATGGGCAACTTAAAACCATCAACGCCTTCCACACGTGTCGCGTCAGGAAGATTCTGGCAAACACAAGAAAGGACAGAAATGGAAAGTGTAATGCCGGTGGTCAACAAAAGAGGTTTAAAGACTCTTTCAAGCCAAATCTTAAAAAAATGTAGTGTAAACACCCGACAACTGGGAAACACTGGCCTGCGAGTGCTCCAGTTGGAGAACAGCCTTTACCAAAGGTGTCATGGGCTTTGAAGACGCCTTCCTCTGCCCCGACTGCAATGAAACATGTCTCTCCTGCGTCGGTCTCTACAACTGCAACAGGCACTGTAAGCCTCCAACAGTTTGACTTCACCCCAAAGGTGCAGCTCTCCATTGTCTCCCCGAGGCAGACAGATGCCAAAACACACCTTTGGAGCGAGAAATATTGCAAGGAATTTGACCCTTGCTTTCAATAGGTGACCGGGGTGAGCGGGCACACAATGCTACCCCATCTTTCCATACCTTACTAGCTCACATCTTCTTAACCAAAACTACTTTCCGAATGTTTTTAACTGAAACTCTTTTCAGAACGTTTTTTAACAGCTTTAGCTGTTTTTAACCGTCGCTATTTTTAGAATGGCTTAAAATGTTTTAGAATTTGTTTTTTAATGTGGATGCATTTGCTAATCCTGGTCTCTTTGGGGAGGGAGGGCAGGTTATAAATTCAATGAATAAATAAACCCACACCATGTATTTAAAGCAATCTCAGGGCACTTCAACAGCGGTGGCTGCCCACCCCACCCCAAAAAAGAGAGGAACTGTAGCTCTGGGAGGGAGGCCTCCCTTAAGAAGTCTCAGCACCCGGAACAAACTACAGTTTCCAGAACCCATTGAGGGGAAGCCATGTGATTCTTCAAAGTGGCCTAAGAACACTTTAAATGTATGGCATAGGCGTGATCCTGCAGGAGCCAGCCGGCTGAAGCCAGCTACTGCTCATTTCTTGATAAACTGTCTGCATTGAGCCAATCAGACCCAACTCTGATTTAGGCCAATAAAACATGAGAAGAGCTTGCAGGATCAGGCCACTTGTTCGTCTAGTCCAGCCTGTGGGGAATCATGTTCTCCCCTTATATACTGCAACTTGGATGAAATAAACAAAAGCATGTACATATCTCAGACCCTCCACGTGTCCCTATTTTCCAGGGACATCCCTGATTTAGAGAAGTCGTCCCGGTTTCTGATTTGATCCCAGAATGTCCCATTTTTCCTTAAAGGTAAAGGTAAAGGGACCCCTGACCATTAGGTCCATTCGTGGCCGACTCTGGGGTTGCGGCGCTCATCTCGCTTTACTGGCCGAGGGAGCCGGCGTTCAGCTTCCGGGTCATGTGGCCAGCATGACTAAGCCGCTTCTGGCGAACCAGAGCAGCGCACGGAAACGCCGTTTACCGTCCCTCCGGAGTGGTACCTATTTATCTACTTGCACTTTGACGTGCTTTCGAACTGCTGGGTTGCCATTTTTCCTTAGGATGTCCCTATTTTCACTGGAGAAACGTTGGAGGATATGGAGCTACCTGACCCCTGAGCCGTCTGAAGACAATCCTGTACAGTGGTACCTTGGGTTAAGCACTTAATTCATTCCAGAGGTCCATTCTTAACCTGAAACTGTTCTTAACCTGAAGCACTACTTTAACTAATGGGGCCTCCTGCTGCCGCTGCACCGCGGGAACACGGTTTCTGTTCTAATCCTGAAGCAAAGTTCTTAACCTGAAAGACTATTTCTGGGTTAGCGGAGTCTGTAACCTGAAGCGTATGTAACCTGAAGCGCATGTAACCCGAGGTACCACTGTATCAGTGTATAAGGAAGTTTTTTTTAAAAAATTAACGTTTTTTTTTTTTTTACATATGTTGGCAGCTGCCCAGAGTGGCTGGGGCAATCCAGTACGATGTGCGAGGAATAGGAAAGTTATCATTATGAAATGGGACGTCCCTATTTTCATCGGAGAAGTGTTGGAGGGTATGCAGTTCAGCTTCATGGGATATCCACAAGTCCTAAGTGTCATGATGAGAGCAGGAGAAAAAGCTTTTCTTTATCCTCTCAGAGCCATGCATCATTTCACAAACTTCTATCACGGCTCAGTTGGTCAAGCATGAGGCTCTTAATCTCAGGGTTGTGGGTTCGAGTTCCACCTTGGGCAACAGATCCCTGCATTGCAGTGGTTTGGTCTAGATCAGGGGTCAGCAACCTTTTTCAGCCATGGGCCGGTTCACCATCATTCAGACCATGTGGGGGGCTGGACTATATTTTGGAGAGAAAAAATGAACGAATTCCTATGCCCCACAAATAACCCAGAGATGCATTTTAAATAAAAGTACACATTCTGCTCAAGTAAAACCACGCTGATTCCCGGACCGTCCGCAGGCCGCATTTAGAAGGCGATAGGGCCGGATCCGACCCCTGGGCCTTAGGTTGCCTACCCATGGTCTAGATGATCCCCAGTCTCTCTTCCAACTCTGCAAATCTATGATTCTATGTCGCCTTTTCTCCAGACAGAAAAAAACGTGCCATGCATAAAGTTGTATCACAGCTCAGTCAGTAGAGCTTGAGGCTCTTAATTTCTGGGTCGTGGGCTTGAGTCCTAGGTAAAGGTAAAGGGACCCCTGACCGTTAGGTCCATTCATGACCAACTCTGGGTTTGCGGTGCTCATCTCGCTTTACTGGCCGAGGGAGCCGGTGTACAGCTTCCGGGTCATGTGGCCAGCATGACTAAGCCGCTTCTGGCAAACCAGAGCAGCGCACGGAAACACCGTTTACCTTCCCGCCGGAGCGGTACCTATTTATCTACTTGCACTTTGATGTGCTTTCGAACTGCTAGGTTGGTAGGAGCAGGGACCGAGCAACAGGAGAAGAAGAAGAAGAATAGTTTGGATTTGATATCCCGCCTTTCACTCCCTTTAAGGAGTCTCAAAGCGGCTAACATTCTCCTTTCCCTTCCTCCCCCACAACAAACACTCTGTGAGGTGAGTGGGGCTGAGAGACTTCACGGAAGTGTGACTGGCCCAAGGTCACCCAGCAGCTGCATGTGGAGGAGCGGAGACGCGAACCCGGTTACCCAGGATTACGAGACTACCGCTCTTAACCACTACACCACACGGAGCTCACCCCGTCGAGGGGATTCGAACCGCCGACCTTCCGATCGGCAAGTCCTAGGCTCTGTGGTTTAACCCACAGCGCATCAAAATCGCATTTGGATAGAAACTGTTTCTCAGATGGCTATTCCTAGTCTTTATAACCCTGTACCTTCTTCCAGAGGCAGAAGCTGAAAGAGATCATTTCCGGGGTGCGCACTATCCTGCGCTATCTCTGCAGCTTTCTTATAGAGCCTGGTTGGCAGGAGCAGGGCGCTCACCCCATTGCAGGGATTCGAACCTCCGACCTTCTCTCTGATCAGCAAGTTCTAGGCTCTGTGGTTTAGACCGTCTCCGGGTTCGAGTCCTACCTCGGGCAAAAAAAATAATCCTGCATTCCAGAAGGTTGGCCTACCCTAGATGACTTTTGGGGTACTCTCCAACTCTTTTGATTCCGTGTCGCCTTTCCCACCGCTGCAAACTTTCTGCCCGGGAGCTTGCATATGAGAAGGGAGGCGGGTCTCTTCCCTCCGCAGGGGGCGTGGCGCCTCCCCAGCTGTTCTGGGTCCACGTGGGTTGGACCACCTTAGGGGAAAGTGCAAGGACATGCGGCGCGCAGGGGAGGAGGAGGTAGGGCTGGCACCCCCGCCGCTTTATAAAACCTCCATGCAGCGCGCCCGCGGCGTCCAGTGGCCCCCGCCGAGGAAAGGGCGAGCCCGGCAGCCCCGATCGGCTCCACCATGCGCTGTGCGCGCCCCCGGACGCGCCTTGTCCCGGAGCTGCTGCTGTTGTGGCTGCTGGCTGTGGCGGCGGTGACACCTTTTCGTTTGGACACCTCGCCGGTAAGGGGGATCTTTTTTGGGGAGGGGGGGGGAAGCAAGGCAACAGAGCGATGGGGAAGGTTGTGGGGTGTCTGTCTGTCTGTCTGTGCGTTTTTGGAGACAGGGGAGATGGGCGCATGGGGCTTGTTCCAGAACCAAAAGTCGTGCGTAAAGTTTGGTTTCAGAAAGCCGCGGCTTCAGAAATACAGCGGTACCTTGGATTACAGACGCTTCAGGTTACAGACGCTTCAGGTTACAGACTCCCCTAACCCAGAAATAGTACCTCGAGTTAAGAACTTCGCTTCAGGATGAGAACAGAAATCGCGGAGCGGCAGCGGGAAACCCCATTAGCTAAAGTGGTGCTTCATGGTTAAGAACAGTTTCAGGTTAAGAACGGACCTCCAGAATGAATTAAGTTCTTAACCCGAGGTACCACTGTACCGATCTGAGGTAAAAAAGAGACAAAAATGGTATTATTACTATTAAGCGCTATAGTGGGATTTAAGGGTGTGGGGGGTTTTTTTGGTTTGGTTTTTTTTTTAGGGGGCATGCACTGACCTTGAGTGAAAAATGCACTCACCCTCTTGCTTATATTGTTAGAATCATAGATCTGTAGAGTTGAAAGGGACACCCGAAGATCCTCTAGACTAACCCCCTTCAATACAAGTATCTCAACACGTGGTCCACCATCCAATTTGAAACCATACTTAGCTCTGCAAATGTGCTAGACAACTTCATTGCTGCACCCCTATTATTTAACTTAGAAGTTGCCTAACACAGGGGGAAGTCTCTGGGAAATTCACCATCAAGCAAATAGTTTGCTGGTCCTCTTCCTTATATTATCACCATTCATAATGCTATTATTGAATTTATTAGTTGCCTAACACAGGGGAGTCTCTAGGCGGCTTGCAGTGAAACGAAAGGTTCACGGGACCTCTTACTTGTATTACTATTATTGGTAATATTAATGTTGTTATTGTAAGTTTAAGAGCACGCAAAACGGCTCAGAACAGCAGCTGTCGATATCTAACAAAGAAATGCACCTATACCAACAACATCCTAACTGTGGGATTGGAGTGGGGGGAATTTATCAGCAACTGAGATCGACATCTTCCTGATTTTGGCTCTGTGGCAGATAGGACGCGGATTCATGAAGGTTTGGATGCCACAGCACCTGAAATGTCAAATGTGGGTGTTTTATTTTTTAAAAAGAGAAGTTACGGCGATCAATGCTTGGCACGACATTTGGTTTATTTTGGCTTAACTCCAGTTTACAATCCACAAGCTACAGAACCCCTAATGCAAAGTGTTTTTGCTCTCTGCAAATCTTTCCTTCCCAGAAGCCGCAGAAAGCCGTAGAGCTAACATTTTACTTTTATAATATGCACACAAACACTTAGGAAGATTCTCACACTGTGTCTGGAAAGCCAGAATGCCTGACGAAACAAAGCAGTTGTGTCCTGATTTTATTTTTTATTTCTCTTCTGAAATTCGCACATTCATTTTGGTGGTGCAGAACACCTTTCTGGAGACTTCCTCTAACTGCCTCCAGTCAAGTAGTTTTTATAAAATCTGGTTTGGTGCTTGACGTCCGCTGAGGGTTGCAACTTTGGTGGTTTATCCCAACTGGCCAAAAATCACTTTGCAAGCATGAGCTGCTCTTGTATTGGCTTGGTTCTGATAGCAAGAGCTTAACTCGCCTCCTCTTAGCAGGAGGGCTGAGGTTTTGGCGTTCCTTAGCTTCCCGAGACCACAGACACCCGAAGAATGAATGTCCCTTTTGAGAAGTCGAAGATGATCTTGTAGAAAAAGCGGGCAGCGGTTTGGACTCAGGGGCTACAATCGTGTCAATACAGCAGACTTTTACTGCCTGGGCTCAGCAGTTTTGCACCTTCGTTTGTTAGCAGGTCTCTCGAACAGCTGCGGGGCAGGCAGAAATTCACCAGGTACAGCTTTTGCTTGTCGTTGCTTTTCCGTGGTATTTGGGTCAGTCTGACTTCTCCTCAGCCTTGGGCTCTGATAAGGCTAAGACTTTCCAAAGGGCTCTGGAGTTACGATTGCGATCATCACCCTTGTACTGCATCCCCTGAAATTGATTTGGCACAGTTATTTATTGATTTCCTACATTTATAGGCCATCTTTTTCTCAAAGTGGTGTACCTGGTACTTCCCTTCCCTATTTGATCCCCACAACAACCCTCTGAGGTAGATGCAATATAGTAAAGGTAAAGGGGCCCCTGATCATGAGGTCCAGTCGTGGCCGATTCTGGGGTTGCGGCGCTCGTCTCGCTTTATTGTCCGAGGGAGCCGGCGTACAGCTTCCGGGTCATGTGGCCAGCATGAATCATAGAATCATAGAATCCTAGAGTTGGAAGAGACCACAATGGCCATCGAGTCCAACCCCCTGCCAAGCAGGAAACACCATCAGAGCACTCCTGACATATGGTTGTCAAGCCTCTGCTTAAAGACCTCCAAAGAAGGAGACTCCACCACACTCCTTGGCAGCAAATTCCACTGTCGAACAGCTCTTACTGTCAGGAAGTTCTTCCTAATGTTTAGGTGGAATCTTCTTTCTTGTAGTTTGGATCCATTGCTCCGTGTCCGCTTCTCTGGAGCAGCAGAAAACAACCTTTCTCCCTCCTCTATGTGACATCCTTTTATATATTTGAACATGGCTATCATATCACCCCTTAACCTCCTCTTAGCATGACTAAGCAGCTTCTGGCGAACCAGAGCAGCGCACAGAAACACCGTTTACCTTCTCGCCGGAGTGGTACCTATTTATCTACTTGCACTTTGATGTGCTTTCAAACTGCTAGGTGGGCAGGACCGAGCAACAGGAGCTCACCCCGTCATGGGGATTCAAACCACCGACCTTATGATCAATTGTAAAAGCAGATGTGTAGCATAAAACGCATTAAAACAGGTTTATAAAAAAAACTGGTGTTTTCTTCGTTTAAAAACATTTTCTTCCATTTATTTCCCACCTTTTGCTCTTTTTATTATTATATTTATCTCTCACCTTTCCTCCGATGAACTCAAGGTGGTGTTTGTGGTTCTGCACCTCCCAGACAACAACCTTGCGAAGTAGGTTAGGCTGTGACTGGCCCAAAGTCACCCCATACATACCTTCCAAATGTCCCTATTTTCCAGGGATGCCCCTGATTTAGAGAAGCCGTCCCGGTTTCTGATTTGATCCCAGAATGTCCCATTTTCCCTTACGACGTCCCTATTTTCATTGGAGAAATGTTGGATGGTACGGAGTTACCCGACCCCTGAGCCGTCTGAAGGCAGTCTTGTATAGGAGAGTTTTTTTTAAAAAAAAAATGCTTAATGTTTTATAATGCGTCGGTTATAAATAGTAAAAATATCATTATGGAATGGGGCCTCCCTATTTTCATCAGAGAAATGTTGGAGGGTATGCTCAGGAGCTTTGTGGCTGAATTCCCCTTACTGTTTTTATTATTATTCTAGAATCATAGAATTGTAGAGTTGGAAGGGACCCGGGGGTCATCTAGTCCAACCCCCTGCAATACAGAAATCATCACCAGCACTAACAAATACGTCAGTACAGTGGTGCCCCGCAAGACGAATGCCTCGCAAGACGGAAAACCCGCTAGACGAAAGGGTTTTCCGTTTTGGAGGTGCTTTGCAAAACGAATTTCCTATGGGCTTGCTTCGCAAGACGAAAATGTATTGTGAGTTCCTGCGGGGTTTTTTCCTCCCCCCCCCCTTTTCTAAGCCGCTAAGCCGCTTATCAGCTGAAAGCCATTCCATCTTGCCAGGGAATCAGCTGATCCGCTAAGCCGCTAAGCCGCTTAACAGCTGATCCGCTAAGCCGCTTATCAGCTGATCCGCTAAGCCGCTAATAGCGCTAAGCCGCTAATAGCGCTGAGCCGCTGAGCCGCTAAGCCGCTAATGGGCTTGCTTCGCAAGACGAAAAAACCGCAAGACGAAGAGACTCGCGGAACGGATCCTTTTCGTCTTGCGAGGCACCACTGTACTGCATTGACAAAAACATACCCGCATTCCTAAACGTTGAAGAGGCACTTATAGTTATGTTGTGTGTGGATCTGAACCCTGATCTCCCAGGCCCTAGTACAGTGTTCTAACCACTACACCACAGAACCTCTGACAGCCACCTATCCAGGCCTAGGCCTTCTTAGCCCCTGCAAGGTGAGGGACTCCGGTGGCCTTAAGGCCACACCTTGCAGCTAATGGTTTATTAATGGCTATCGGTCACAACGTCTGTATCGAACCTCCACGGTCAGGAGCAGTTTACCACTAAATGCTGGCTGCTGGGAGAAGCAGTGGGGGAGGACTATTCTTTCAACACCTACATGGTGAGCTTCCTAGGGGCACCCTTTTGCTTACTGCTATTACTTCTTTTTATAATGTACATAAAACAGAGAGAGAGACCCACTCAGCTAGGTGAGGAGCAAGTTGCTGGTCCTCATGGATCTTTAACCTGACCCAGCAGGCCTGTTCTCAGGTTCTTAGGCAAGCGTGAGGGATCTCTGGCCCTCCAGATGTTGTCAAACTACAGTTCCCATCATCCCTGGCCGTTGGCTGTGCTTGCAGGGGCTGATGGGAGTTGTAGTCCAGTGTGGCGGGGAAAGATTTGCCAGTCAGCGCAATGATGATTATTCCTTCGCCGTGTTTATCTGGGCATCCATAGACAAAGACAACAGGCTTCGCTTGCATGTTTACATGTGCCAGGGACACGGTGACATTTCGTTCCTGCATGTGCCAAGGCTGATTCACAACTTTAAATCTGATGCAGTTGTCTTCTGCTGCTCTGTTTACAAAGTTCTGACCTTATTGGATGGGCAGCTGACCTCTTGCAAAGCTCGTGCTGCTTGCATCAGCTGACGGAGCAGCTGAGCTCTTGCAAGGCGCTCTACTTTGTTTTTCCCTGATGTGCCTTTGGTCCGAAACTCTGTCCCACCTCCCCAGAACCCACTATGGCCTCTCCACTGCTCTCCTAATCCTTTCATAGAATTGCAGAGTCAGAAGGGACCATGAGGCTCATGAAGTCCAGCCCCACTGTGATGCAGAGATCTTTTGCTCAACATGGGGCTTGAACCCACAACCCAGAGATCCCACTATGCCACTCTGAATCTCTCCTCCTCGACCCTTTCTTGCCCTTCTGAAAAAACCCACCCAACTCATTTGGGCATATCCTTCCCATTAGCTTTGCACCTGCCATCTCTCTCATCCTCCTCCTCCTCCTCCCCGCAGCATTGAAATGTAGCTTATAAGGGTTGTGGCTAAGCTCTGTCCGACTCAGAGTAGATCCATTGGAATGAATGGGTCTACTCTGCATACAACCCTAAGCTTGTGAGAGCGGAGACCTCCTCCACCACTTTTGCCTTTCCATCAAGGATAACGCAATGTTAATAATCGTCGAGTTTTGCTGCAAAGGAAGCCTGTTATGTATTGAAGTTTCAGTTCTGTTCTGGCCTGTGAATAAACAAGAGCTGTTTGAAGAATCGCTGTGTCGTCTGATATGTTCACCCACAACTTAACACTGGCAACAAGGATGGGATGGATGGACATCGGAGCACAGCCAGATGCAGCCACCCTCTGAGCGGAGCTGAATCACTGAGCTGAAACACCGAGCGAAATCACTGAGCAGAACCAATTCAGAGCTGACCGTTCTGGCTAGAGCACGGTGTTCCATCCATCGCCCTCCACGCCGGCATCGGAATCATGGCTTCACTTGTGCCTCTACCGCCGTTTGCGCCAGCCTCTGAATCATGGGACTCCTACCTCGCTCGGTTCGACTGCTACCTCCAAGCCAACGAGCTGACGGAAGTATCACAGGAGCGTAAGCGGGGGCTATTCCTCAGCCTCTGTGGGCCTGAGGTGTTTGAGATGGCCCGAGCATTGGTTGCGCCTGTAGCAGTCCAGGCAACACCGTGGGACACGATTCAAGAGAAGCTCCGCAACCACTACGCACCAAAGCCGTCCAAGATTGCTGCCCGCCATGCGTTCTACCCCCGGAACCAGGCAGAGGGGGAGTCAATCAACAACTACAACACTGCCCTCCGACAGGCTGCAGTGCACTGCGAGTTCCGAGACTTAGACGATGCCCTGATGGATCGAATCGTCTTCGGGGTCCGGGACATCCGTCTGCAACGGCGTCTCCTCACCAAGCCAGACCTCACGCTGCAGAAAGCCATTGAGGAGGCCGTGGCCTCGGAAGCTGCTGAACTCTCCGCCCA
Source organism: Podarcis gaigeae (assembly GCF_964106915.1). Taxonomy (NCBI): domain Eukaryota; kingdom Metazoa; phylum Chordata; class Lepidosauria; order Squamata; family Lacertidae; genus Podarcis; species Podarcis gaigeae. The sequence goes on from NC_139684.1 coordinate 84,184,889, forward strand.
GGAAATCTGCAAGGCCACCCGGACCTTGGTACTGGCCCTCGGCGATCCAGCAGGGTTTCCAAGCGCCCAGTGTATTTAAAAGAATATGTTCACTGGACAAACTGCACATGTAAAGCTGTGTGGTGAATAGGGTCATTTATATGCTTATGTTCCTTATGGAAACCAATAAAGGTATGGAATGGAACCACTATGATTGTAACTAATGTCTTATCTCGGTGGGGAGGGGTGTTATGTATTGAAGTTTTGGTTCTGTTCTGGCCTGTGAATAAACAAGAGCTGTTTGAAGAATCGCTGTGTCATCTGACATACTCACCCACAACTTCACAAAGCCCAAAGCATTACTTCGGAAATGACGCCATTGTCCCACTTGCCTCCTTAGTTTTTGGTGGGAGAAAGAGGGCGCTTGATGGTTGTCTAGCAACCACCAGCTGGCTTTTTTATCCCACAAAACTTGTTCTAGGCCAGGAAGAATGTTTGGCTGATTCCCTCTGGTGGAGCACTTTTTTCACATGCTGAAGGTTCCAGGTTCGAGCCCCAGCGTCTCCTGTTAGGGCTGGGAACATCCCCTGCCTGGAACTATGGAGAAATGCTACCAGTCCGTGTGGACATTACTGAGCTGGGTGGACCAATGGCCTGACTCAGTGTAAGGGAGCTTGCTATGTTTCTATAGCCTTGGCAGCCATCTTGTTTAGGAGAACCACAAACCCCATAACACTCAAATTGCACCAGGGACCACAACTTTCTCAACACCATACAACCCTCCCGTTAGGAGAGCCAAGCTTGATGGGGGTGTATATTTAAATACCCGCCCCCTTCGTGGTTGTGAAGCGCCCTGAGATCTGCGGATGAGGGGCAGTATACAAATTTAATAAATTATTATTATTATTAAAATTAAAATTTGTATACTACCCTATACCCGTACATCGCAAAATAAAATGACAATACCACAAAATACAAAAAAAAAAAGACAATCCAATAAACGGAAGGTTGTGTATCTGTTGATGAAAATGATTAGCAATATCTGAATGATTTTTGAGGGGGGGTGGGACAGATTTTTGCTCCTCTGACCACATTTAAGGTGCTTCTCTTCAGACCCAGCTTCCTTCAGAGGAGCCTAGACTGCGGCAAAAATGCACATGATACACTGTACATTTAAAGCACTTTGAACAGTCACGGTTTCTCCTGAAGAATCTTGGGAGCTGTAGTTTTTTAAAGGGTGCTGAAAGTGATTAGGAGACCTCTGTTGCCCTCCCAGAGCTACAATTCCCAGAGCGGTTTAACAGCCATTCCGTCTTGCCAGAGAATTGTAGCTCTGTGAGGGGAGTGGGAAGGGGCAACTCTGGGCGCCCCTGCCAAACTACAACTCCCAAAATTATTTGGGGGAGGCCGCTACTGTTTAAAGTCACAGTGCTTTAAAAGCGAGGTGCGAACGTGGGCACCATCCAACCCCGTTCGAGCAGGCAGAGGAGAGAGGCTCCCAGGCAGAATGGCTTTTTGGAGATTAGTTTACAGCCCCTTGCTGCTATCCTGCAGACCAAGTGCCCAAGTCGTATGCCTCATCTCCACCCCGGAGACACGAGCCAGGAACTGATCCAGAAGTCCCCCTCCTTTAAAATTTGGGTTGGGGTGATTCCCATTAAATCGACCCGCCCTGTGCAGGCCCCGAGATGTTATCTCTTCCCAACCCTCCACCTGTCACGTCCGAGCGAGGTGCGGGGACGAGAGGGCTATCGATCTGTGGGTCCTGCTGGCTGGCTTTCCAGCTGACTAATACTGATCTTTTTTTAAGTCCCCGGAGAGGGGATGACATCAGTCCCCGAGGGGCTTGGCCCTGCCAGGGCAGAGTAAAATTAGCTCCTGCAGGCAACCACCGGGAACTAAATATGGATGTCGGTCGTTCCCCATCTGGCAGCCGCGGGACGGCCTGTGTTTCACAGCATGTGAAAGCGTGACCTATTCCTGAGCCAGGAGGACACACGGTTGGCCCGAGAGCACGAGCCTGAATTTGGGAGGGCTCCCAGACCAAGGAGACCAGCGGTGGCTGCATCTTCCTCAATACACATTGGGGCATCTGTGACAGGAGCGGGCCAGCAATAAATCACAGTGAGCGACCTGGAGTTAACTCTTTAGTAGCAAACACAGGAGTTAGTAGAAGTAGGGAAAGCAGTGTAAGGTAATTAAAACAATTTGGGAAATGATATACAACGAATTGAAGAAAATGTTCCATTCAACATTTGTTTAAAAACCCGAGGCATTTTTGTGGGGGATTGTAGGGAAAGACCTGCCAAAAAAGTTGAAAAACATCTTCATGTATGCGACAACGGCCGCGATAGTTCTGGTAGCACAAGGATGGAAGACTGAAGAAACCCCAACTAAAGAACCATGGCAAGAAAAATTGATGGACTATGCAGGACTGGCAAAACTGACATATAAGCTACGGGACAAGGATAACTGTGACTTTAAGGATGAATGGGAACCCTTTACAAAGTATCTGAAGACGCAACAAAGCAAACTGGACTCCTTGGCAGGTTTTGAATAAACATTCACAAACTCTTTATTGATAATAATCAGCTAAATAGTTTGAGGATCTATACAACTTTGTAACATGCAGAAAACAGCATTCTTAGAGAAACCAAAGACTGGAACTGAGGGAAGTTGGGGCGGTGGGTGGGGTTTTTTTGGGGGGAGGGAGGAAAAATGGGGGGGGGGGACAAGGATGATATGTTTTTGGATAATATGTCTTGTTATAATTTTGAATTAAAAAAAGAGAAAAAAAGAAAGCAGTGTTAAGCTCGGGTGCTGTTGTCGTTCTTCCCATTGGGGCATCTGTGACAGGAGCGAGCCAGCAATAAATCACAGTGGGTGACCTGGAGTTAACTCTTTAGGACACAGGAGGGTCAGGCCCAAGGAGCACAGTAACCCCCTCTTTTAATTCAGCTGTGATTTGTGTATGCATAATCATAGAATACAGTGGTACCTCAGGTTACATACACTTCAGGTTACATACTCTTCAGGTTACAGACTCCGCTAAGCCAGAAATACTGCTTCAGGTTAAGAACTTTGCTTCAGGATGAGAACAGAAATTGGGCTCCGGTGGCGCAGTGGCAGCAGCGGGAGGCCCCATTAGCTAAAGTGGTGCTTCAGGTTAAGAACAGTTTCAGGTTAAGAATGGACCTCCGGAACGAATTAAGTACTTAACCTGAGGTACCACTCAGGGACATGGGTGGCACTGTGGGTTAAACCACAGAGCCTAGGACTTGCCGATCAGGGGTCCCTTTACCTTTACCTTAATCATAGAATTGCAGAGTTGGAAGGGACTGCAAGGATCTAGTGCAATGCCGGAATATTTTTCTCAGCATGGGGCTCAAACCCATGACCTTGAGGTTAAGAGTCTCATGTGCTACCAACTGAGCTATCCATCAAGACTTTTTTATAGCCAACATCACTCAGCTACAGCCAATGAGACACTTCAGAATATTCGTTCCTCAGTGTTCCATAGGTGCCACCTGGGTCCGTCACCTTTTGATTGACACCAGTAGGGTTGCCATACAGTGGTACCTCAGGTTACATACGCTTCAGGTTACAGACTCCACTAACCCAAAGATCGTGCTTCAGGTTAAGAACTTTGCTTCAGGATAAGAACAGAAATTGGCGGCAGCAGGAGGCCCCATTAGCTAAAGTGGTGCTTCAGGTTGAGAACAGTTTCAGGTTAAGTACGAAGAACGAATTAAGTACTTAACCCGAGGTACCACTGTATTTCAAAGAGTGAAAATTTGGAGGGAAACAATCGTTAAAAACAAGACTGCTGCCATGGGCTGCCGTATGTCCACATTTTCCCGGACATTTCCCCGATTTCCGCTCAGAGGCTGCTTGCGGCTGCAGTAATCCAGATAAGTCCAGACATATGACAACCCTAGACCTGTTACCTTCTCAGCTTCCGACCCACCATCACTCCATGGTTTCTGAGCCTTCTTCCCCTGGGGGCTCCACAGCCAGCTCCTCCCACCACTCTTGCATACAGCCAGTCCCTGACATGTGGGACTTGAACCCAGGACCCTGATGTTAAAAGTCTCATGCTCAACCAACTTAAACTCCCAGTCTCAGCGTAAGTAGCATCGCAGTTGAGATTCAGTGGTATGAGACAGCTGTAAGTGCATAGGGCAGGCGAGTCCCTACTTTTACGTTTCCGAGCACAATTCAAAGTGTTGGTGTTGATCTTTAAAGCCCTAAATGGCCTCAAAGGCCCAGTATACCTGAAGGAGCGTCTCCACCCTCATCGTTCAGCCTGGACACTGAGGTCCAGCTCCGAGGGCCTTCTGGCAGTTCCCTCACTGTGAGAAGCAAAGCTACAGGGAACCAGGCAGAGGGCCTTCTCGGTGGTGGCTCCCGCCCTGTGGAACACCCTCCCACCAGATGTTAAAGAGATAAACAACTACCTGACATTCAGAAGACATCTGAAGGCAGTCCTGTTCAGGGAAGTTTTTAATGTGTGACATCTTAGTGTATGCTTGGTCTTTTGTTGGAAGCCGCCCAGAATGGCTGGGGAAACCCAGCCAGATGGGCAGGGTAAAGTAAAGGTAAAGGGGCCCCTGACCATTAGGTCCAGTCGTGGCCAACTCTGGGGTTGTGGCACTCATCTCGCTTTATTGGCTGAGGGAGCCGGCGTACAGCTTCCTGGTCATGTGGCCAGCATGACTAGGCTGCTTCTGGCGAACCAGAGCAGTGCACGGAAACGCCGTTTACCTTCCCGCCGGAGCGGTACCTATTTATCTACTTGCACTTTGACGTGGTTTCGAACTGCTAGGTTGGCAGGAGCAGGGACCGAGCAATGGGAACTCACCCTGCCGCGGGGATTCGAACCGCCGACCTTCTCATTGGCAAGTCCTAGGCTCTGTGGTTTAACCCACAGCGCCACCCGTGTCCCTATGGGCAGGGTACAAGTAAAAAAGTATTATTATTATTATTATTAATATTTTTAAGGCAGGTTTACCCATTGTGGTACTCTCTACATATCGCAGGACTACAACTCCCATCATCCCTGACCGCTGACTTGGCTAGCTCGAGGGATCTGTTCAGTTTTTGACAGGCAATGTCAAAACTGTGGACTGAGCTATCCTATTTGAGGTCTCCTGTTCAGACAGTAATGCGTACACTTTGGAAACCCATTTTTTTTGTGTGGAGGGGTATCGTGGCAGTTCAGCCAAGTGGAACCCTGGTCTTCTGGCCCCAAAGTCCTTAAGGATCCCACGCACAAAGCCCTCTCTCCTGCAGCTGGAATTCAGAAGCAATTTCAGAAGCGATCTCGTCGCGCCGATGCCATTCTTTTAAGACCATTTTGTCGTCGTCGTAGTAGTAATAATAATAATAATAATTTATTTATACACCACCCATCTAGCTGCATTTCCCCAGCCACTCTGGGTATTAAAATACAGTAGTCTGTTAAACATTAAAAGCTTCCCTAAACAGGGCTGCCTTCAGATGTCTTCTAAAAGTCTGGTATTTGTTTTTCTCTTTGACATCTGGTGGGAGGGCGTTCCACAGGGCGGGCGCCACCACCAAGAAGGCCCTCTGCCTGGTTTCCTGTACCCTCACTTCTCGCAATGAGGGAACCGCCAGAAGGCCCTCGGCACTGGACCTCATTGTCGGGCAGAACGATGGGAGTGGAGACGCTCCTTCAGGTAAGCACAAACGGAAAAGTAATAAAGAAGTCTGGCGATTTGCGGCCTCTCGCCTCCACCAGGAATCCCTCCTGTTCGTTTCCAGACTTGAGCTCCCTTTTGTGGGGCGAGGAGAAGAGAGTTTCTTTAGGCGGAGAATTTCGTGTAGGAATTTGGCAGCTCAGCCAAATCCTTCGTAAATATATTTTTTTGAAAAGGAGCAAACCCCAGGCAGCCAAAAAATGAAATAGAAAAGGAGCAGAGAGGGAGGTGTAAGGACACGTCTAAAAGAGAGCCGGTTTTTCGTTCCAAGTTCCCATCATCAGAGGAAGCAGAGAGCGCCTAAGGGTTGCACACCTGTGTTGAGGAAGAAGGGGGGGGGATGCAAGCCACCCTCTGATTTCTGCTACTTGGCACTGTTTCTGTGGGAAGTTTTGTTCTTCAGGACTGAGTTGGACACTACTTAGTTTTGGGGTGAGGGGTGGGGAAGAAATTTGATCCATTTCGCACCCGAACCTGAACCGGAAGCTAACCTGCGCGCTCCAAAACAATGCAAAAAGCGAAATGCAGGCCTCTCTCGGAAATTTACCCTTCTCCAAGGTTTGCAGTTCAGCCCTCTGCAGTGTTCCCCAACCTTGGGCCTCCAGCTGTTTTTGGACTACAACTCCCATCATCCCTCGCTAGCAAGACCAGTGGTCAAGGATGATGGGAATTGTAGTCAAAAACCGCTGGAGGCCCAAGGTTGGGGAACACTGCGCGGTTCTCAACCTGTGGGTCCCCAGATGTTGTTGGACTACAACTCCCATCATCCCTGAGCTCTGGCCTTGCTAACTAAGGGTGATGGGAGTTGTAGTCCAACAACATCTGGGGACCCACAGGTTGAGAAAGGCTGATCTAGTGCATGGGTAGGCAAACCGGGGGTCCTCTAGACCAGGGGTAGGCAACCTAAAGCCCAGGGGCCGGATCTGGCCCAATCGCCTTCTAAATCCGGCCCGTAGACGGTCCAGGAATCAGTGTGTTTTTACATGAGTAGAATGTGTCCTTTTATTTCAAATGCATCTCTGGGTTATTTGTGGGGCCTGCCTGTTGTTTTTACATGAGTGGAATGTGTGCTTTTATTTAAAACGCACCTCTGGGTTATTTGTGGGGCATAGGAATTCGTTCTCCCCCCCTTCAAAATATAGTCCGCCCCCCCCCCCCAGGTCTGAGGGACAGTGGACTGGCCCTTCTGAAAAAAGTTTGCTGTCCTCTGTATCTAGGCAGATCGTGTGTAAAAAAAGAGGGAGGGAGCATTTGTTAGAGTAAAGCGTGCTTAGAAATGCACACGTTCTTGGGAAATAGGACACAACTTTGCATTACCCTCGGGGAAAATTGCTCTGGAGAAAGGTGTCCACGTAGTAAAATTACATAGAAAAACACGTGTTGGGGAAAATTCATACTAAAATGCTGGTGGATTTTCATGAGATTTTTTTTTAAAAAGCCCTAAACTGTTGTGAAGTGACTGGAAAAAGGAGAAACTGAGATAAAATGAGATGGGTGGAGTTTTGCTCCAGATGCTTCAGTACCAACTTCTGCACTTGAGCATGAAAGTTAATAATAAGAATAAGAATAAGAATAAGAATAGTAAATTTTATTTATACCCAGCCTTCCCCAGCCAAGACTGGGCTCAGGGCAGCTAACAACCAATAATAAAAACAAGTTGATTAAAATACAATTTAAAAACAAGATTAAAATACAACATTAAAATGCAGCATCTTCACAGGAGGAAAAAGGAAAAAGAAAGAGGGGGAGGGAATCAAATTGAATCCAAGCCAAAGGCCAGGTGGAACAACTCTGTCTTACAGGCCCTGCGGAAAGAAATCAGATCCCGCAGGGCTCTGGTCTCATGAGACAGAGCGTTCCACCAGGCCGGAGCCAGTGCTGAGAAGGCCCTGCTTCTGGTTGAGGCTAATCTGACTTCCTTAGGGCCCGGGACCTCTAGGGTGTTGCTATTTATGGACCTTAAGGTCCTCCGTGGGGCATACCGGGAGAGGCGGTCCCGTAGGTACGAGGGTCCTAGGCCGTGAAGGGCTTTAAAGGTCAAAACCAGCACCTTAAATCTGGCCATGTACTCCACCAGGAGCCAGTGCAGCTTGAAAAGCACTGGGTGAATATACTCCCATGGCAGAGACCCCGTGAGGAGCCTCGCTGCAGCATTCTGCACCCGCTGGAGTTTCTGGGACAGCTTCAAGGGCAGCCCAACGTAGAGCGAATTACAGTAGTCAAGCCTGGAGATGACCGTCGCATGGATCACTGTGGCCAGGTCGGGGCAGGAAAGGTCAGGGACCAACTGCTTGATGCGGCGAAGGTGGGAAAATGTCGCCTTGGCTGTTGCTGTAACCTGCGCCTCCATGGAAAGGGAGGCATCAAGGATTACACCCAAACTCTTAACGGAAGGCAATGGCACTAATTGGGCCCCCGCAAGAGAAGGGCGTTGGTCCCTCATCCCCATGCCATCCCGACCCAGCCATAGGACCTCTGTCTTCGAAGGATTTAGTTTCAATCGTCTCCCACGAAACCATCCAGCCACAGCTTCCAAACATCTGGTCAGATCTCCAGGATCTTTAGGTTGACTAGAAGAGACTCTGTAGTGGACTGGTTGGATGCAACTGGGGAACCAGTTGAGGAACCACCGAGGGAAGAAGGCTGAGAGCCCAGGGAGTGGTGGTGGGATGATCATAAATGGTCAGAGGGGGAAGACTGGGGAGAGGAGGAGTCGGAAGCTGAAAGGGTAACATGGCGTAATGCTTTGAAAGAGAATATGATGAAAATGATGTATAGATGGTATATTACACCAGTGAAATTAGCTAAAATGTATAAGGCAAATAATAAATATTGGAAATGTAAAGAAAATGAAGGAACATTTTATCATATGTGGTGGGAATGTAAAAAAAGAAAGAACTTCTGGGAAATGATATATAATGAGTTGAAATATACATTTTTTAAAAAACCAAAAGCATTTTTACCTGGTATTATAGGTCAGGACATTAATAGGCAAGAAGTTAAATTGTTTTTATATGCAACAACTGCGGCAAGAGTGTTGTTAGCCCAGAAATGGAAACAAGAAGAAATTCCGACGAAAGAAGAATGGCAGACGAAATTAATGGACTAGGCAGAATTGGACAAAATGACAGGAAGGATTCGAGATTTACAGAAGATTGGAAGAAGTATATGAATTATTTGAAGAGCAACTGCAATCAACAAATTACGCTAGTAGGACTACAAGAAATTTTGTAAGGAGAGATATACGAAGTGTTACAAAGTAGAAAAAGATAGAGATATTGGTTATGAGTTTGAAATGTAATAGGAAAGATAAGAAATGCATACTGAGAGATTAGATTGGAAAGGTTTCAGACAGGATTGATGGAAGTCAAAAATTGATGTAAAAGTATGTTTAATTACTGTTGAAAATGATATGTTAAAAAAAAATTATAATAATGAAAGGGTAACATGGTGTGGGGACGCGGGTGGCGCTGTGGGTTAAACCACAGAGCCTAGGACTTGCTGATCAGAAGGTCGGCGGTTCGAATCCCTGCGACGGGGTGAGCTCCCGTTGCTCGGTCCCTGCTCCTGCCAACCTAGCAGTTTGAAAGCACCTCAAAGTACAAGTAGATTAATAGATACCACTCTTGTGGGAAGGTAAACGCCGTTTCTGTGCTCTGGTTTGCCAGAAGCGGCTTAGTCATGCTGGCCACATGACCCGGAAGCTGTATGCCGGCTCCCTCGGCCAATAAAGTGAGATGAGCGCCGCAACCCCAGAGTCGGCCACGACTGGACCTAACGGTCAGGGGTCCCTTTACCTTTAACATGGTGTAGTGCGCAGGGAGAGTCTGTGGCAGAGAGAAGTTCAGAATTAAGAGGCAGAAACTGAAGCAGGAAAGGAGGGATGTCAAGAGGCAGAGATGAGTCCAGTTGGTGAAGAGACACGGCTGTCTTCCCCTCATGCTGCAACAAGCTCCCTTGTCTCCCAGAACCAGAAGAGGCATGAAAAGGGCAGAGGGGAGGTTGGATGCAGGCAGGCGCAGTCTCCGATTGCTTGGGGAAAGCTCTGGAGAGGAGGAGACTTAAGCAGCTGTGGGGTGGCAGGGATTTTCAGTCTCAGCAACTGATCCGTGGGGTGAGACCCACCAGGGAGAGCTGCCCATTAGGCCCGACACTCCACCATGTCTGTGCAGATCGTGTTCTTGCTAATAAAGAGTTAACGCCGACTTGCACAGTGTGATTTATGGCTGGCTCGCTCCTGACTCCCAAAAACTTGTCGCATGAATCACAGCCCCCTAAAATGAAGAAAGAGTCTTGTTTTCTGGGTATCGGACTTGTTCAGCCTTCCCTGCCCCTCGGCCACAATAAATGTTGTGCGACGACTTGCACCAGCACTGGCTGGGCTAGATGATCTTCTGACACCCCCCCAGGCATGATTTGTTTTGGATATCCCTTTTTATACATGGTTCTAACCAAAACAAATAACCCCCATCTCTTTTTTTATTGCGAGAAAATGTGTTTTTTGCCGAAACCGTACGGTTGGGGGGGACGGACAAGGAGGGGAGTGCAGGTTGTTAGAGGTCTGTATTAATTTTTATTTTTTGTAATTATATTTATATATAAAAAAAGAAGACTGATGTGTTTTGGCTGCCGTCCTGCGGCTTTCCCCTCTTTCAAATAAAGCCCCCTTCATAAGCCGCCGAGCCGCGCTCCCTCGCTAACCAAAGGCTTTTGTCGTCTCGGGGGGAAGCGAGGGAGGGCTCCCCACAATGAGGCTTTGAATCTGGCAAGAGAGTTTGCTCCGAGAGAAGCCTCTTTTGCCATGTTTGCTGCAGGCGCTAACAAATTACTCCGCCTGACAGCTGAAAGACGTTTGTGTGTGTCTTGGCCCGATTCAGTGGGGCAGACTGGGCAGTAGCCTTGGGGTGGGGTGTCCGTGTGACTAGCAAAGCAGAGAAGGCCTGTGGGTCAGCAAGCATCGTGTCTAAAGCCTTGTTGTTGTTTAGTCGTTTAGTTGTGTCCGACTCTTCGTGACCCCCTGGACCAGAGCATGCCAGGCACTCCTGTCTTCCACTGCTTCCCGCAGTTTGGTCAAACTCATGCTGGTAGCTTTGAGAACACTGTCCCACCACCTCGTCCTCTGTCGTCCCCTTCTCCTTGTGCCCTCCATCTTTCCCAACATCAGGGTCTTTTCCAGGGTCTTCTCTTCTCATGAGGTGGCCAAAGTATTGGAGCCTCAGCTTCAGGATCTGTCCTTCCAGTGAGCACTCAGTGCTGATTTCCCTAAGAATGGAGAGGTTTGATCTTCTTGTGGTCCATGAGACTCTCAAGAGTCTCCTCCAGCACCATAATTCAAAAGCATCAATTCTTCGGCAATCAGCCTTCTTTATGGTCCAGCTCTCACTTCCATACATCACTACTGGGAAAACCAGAGCTTTAACTATACGGACCTTTGCTGGCAAGGTGATGTCTCTGCTTTTTACAGCATCCCATATGCTTCAGACAATATCATTTTGCGTAATCATGGAGTTGCAGAGGGCCTTCTCGGTAGTGGCGCTCGCCCTGTGGAACGCCCTCCCATCAGATGTCAAAGCGATAAACAACTACCTGACATTCAGAAGACATCTTAAGGCAGCCCTGTTCAGGGAAGTTTTTAACGTGTGATATTTTACTGTATTTTTGGTTTCTATGGAAGTCGCCCAGAGTGGCTGGGGAGACCCAGCCAGATGGGCGGGGTATAAATAATAAATTATTATTATTATTATCCAAACCAACCCCCTGCGATGCAGAAATCTCAACTAGAATACCCCTGACAAATGGCCACCCAACCTCTAAAAACCTCTAAGGAAGGAGAGTCCACCAGTTCCCGAGGGAGTCCATTCCACTGTCTTTTTTAAAAAAAAAATATTCATTTTCTTTTTCATTCATTACATACATCTCATATTCATAACGTTTACTATGCATTCCTTCCTCCCTCCCCTTCCGCTTCCGGTTTTTTTCTGCTTTCCCTCGCTTTGCTGTCTCCTAAAAGAAAAAGCTACTAATAACATATTTCTACAATAACATCAAACCTAAAAACATAAAAATGACAATGAATACATCATATTATTTCTCTATTTTCCACACTTTTTCTAATACTAATAATGTGACTGTTTATTTAAATCCTGCCATCCAGTCTATAGACTTTATTTGTCTCTGCAAGTATAATATAAATGGTTCCCCTTCTTTTTCAAAGCCACTGTTGTCTTTTTCTCTTAGTCTGTCTGTCGTTTTTGCCAGTTCTGCATAGTTCACCAGCTTCTCTTGTCATTGTTCCAAACAGCTCTTACTGTCAGAAAGTTCTTCCGGCTCTTGAGTCGGAATCTCCTTTCTGTTATTTCGCTCTCTCTTCAGAGAAATGATGTGGAGTTATCTGACCTCTGAGCCAAGGAGATAAGTATCTACAGCGGTACCTCGGGTTTCAGACGCTTCAGGTTACAGACGCTTCAGGTTACAGACTCCGCTAACCCAGAAATAGTGCTTCAGGTTAAGAACTTTGCTTCAGAATGAGAACAGAAATCGTGCTCCGGCAGCGCGGCAGCAGCGGGAGGCCCCATTAGCTAAAGTGGTGCTTCAGGTTAAGAACAGTTTCAGGTTAAGAACGGACCTCCAGAACAAATTAAGTACTTAACCCGAGTTACCACTGTTTACAACCTTCAGAAGACATCTGAAGGAAGTCCTGTACAGTGATACCTCAGGTTACAGACGCTTCAGGTTACAGAAGCGGGTTTTTGGGTTGTGCACCACACCAAACCCGGAAGTACTGGAATGGGTTACTTCCAGGTTTCGGTGCTCATATGTGCGCAGAAACGCTAAATCGCACTTTGCACATGTGCAGAAGCACCGAATCGCGACCCGCATGTGAGCAGACGCAGCGCTTCGGGTTGCGAACGTGCCTCCTGCACGGATCACGTTCACAACCCAAGCGTCCACTGTATAGGGAAGTTTTTAAATACAGTGGTACCTCGGGTTAAGAACTTAATTCATTCTGGAGGTCCGTTCTTAACCTGAAACTGTTCTTAACCTGAGATACCACTTTAGATAATGGGGCCTCCTGCCGCCGCCACACAATTTCTGTTCTCATCCTGAAGCAAGGTTCTTAACTCAAGGTACTATTTCTGGGTTAGTGGAGTCTGTAACCTGAAGCATCTGTAACCCGAGGTACCACTGTATTGTTTCATTATGTTTTTATGTATGTCAGAAGCCGCCCAGAGTGGCTGGGGCAACCCAGTCAGGTGGGAAGGGTGTAAATATTACTAATATTATTGTGATTGTTGTTGAATGTTGTTGTTGTTGTTTAGTTGTTTATTCGTGTCCGACTCTTTGTGACCCCCTGGACCAGAGCACACCAGGCACTCCTGTCTTCCACTGCCTCCCGCAGTTTGGTCAAACTCATGCTGGTAGCTTCAAGAACACTGTCCCACCATCTCGTCCTCTGTTGTCCCCTTCTCCTTGTGCCCTCCATCTTTCCCAACATCAGGGTCTTTTCCAGGGAGTCTTCTCTTCTCATCAGGTGGCCAAAGTCTTGGAGCCTCAGCTTCAGGATCTGTCCTTCCAGTGAGCACTCAGGGCTGATTTCCTTCAGAATGGAGAGGTTTGATCTTCTTGCAGTCCATGGGACTCTCAAGAGTCTCCTCCAGCACCAGAATTCAATAGGACGTTCCTATTTTCACCAGAGAAACGTTGGAGAATATGTTCCCCTGCTGTCGTTTGGTCAAGTTTGTCTCGGGTCATCTCAAAGTGGCCCTAGGCGCACATCTCGTCATAGCGTTTTTTTGGCGTGTGTTCAGGGCCACCTGATCTCGGTTCAGGAGCCCATCCAAAATCCTGTCACGCTATTTGACCAGGGAAGCAAATTATCGCCTCCCTGCGGGGGGCTCATTAAGACCTGCTTGCTCCTGTGAGTGTGAAAAATATTGTTTTTGAGGCATCATTTCGTTTTAATATTATTTTTTTACGAGCCTGGGGACCGGCAGCCGTCCCTGTCGGCGGCATCTGTTTTTAAAGCGGGGACTGACAGGCGATGGCATCATCGTGTTGATGCAGCAACCGGGGAGAGTAAATAAAGAGGAAAGGGACGGAGGTTTATTCAGTGCCGTGAGGTTGATTTCCCAACCGAAGGCTGGTGCCTAGTAAGGCATTCGTATTACACAAACACAGCTTTGCGATCCATATACAGTACAACAAGAGTATATATCAATGGTTATTAATGTGGGAATGTTGTGGATAGCAGGGGAGGATATTTTGATTAAATATTATCCTTCCTGACTCATACTAGTCATAGCTGTCAACTTTTCCCTTTTCTTGTGAGGTATCCTATACAGAATAAGGGAATTTCCCTTAAAAAATGGGAACAGTTGACAGCTATGTTCCTGGTAAATTCCCCTCTTAAAGGTAAAGGGATCCCTGACCATTAGATCGTCGTGACCGACTCTGGGGTTGCGGTGCTCATCTCGCTTTATTGTCCGCAGAAAGCTTCCGGGTCATGTGGCCAGCATGACTAAGCCGCTTCTGGCAAACCAAAGCAGCGCACGGAGTGGTACCTATTTATCTACTTGCACTGGTGTGCTTTCGAACTGCTAGGTTGGCAGGAGCAGGGACCGACCAACGGGAGCTCACCCCATGGCGGGGATTCGAACCGCCGAACTTCTGATCGGCAAGTCCTAGGCTCTGTGGTTTAACCCACAGCGCCACCCACGTCCCTTAAAAAATTCCCCTCTTATCCCGCTCAAAAAGAATAAAGACACAAGAGTCTTCTTTTTAAAGTAACAATAAGACATTTACTTGCATTCAGTTCACAGTAGGTCCCCTGAAGGCAGGCTTTAGCTTGGAATTACAGAGGAGAGAGTCGGTTCATCCCATTTAGGGAAATGAGCCTATGTGTTCCTGGCCCTTTTATGAGGTCCCCCAGGGCCACGCCCATCTACCTGGTCACACGAAGGGGGAGGATGCTCCAGACCAGGTGTGACAGGAAGTTCTCCTGGCTGGAGTAACATCGCCTTGTGTGTACACAATTCAGGTGTAAGTCAGCCTTGCCAGTCAACAGAGGAGCATTAGCCTGTACAGTGGTACCTCAGGTTAAGTACTTAATTTGTTCTGGAGGTCTGTTCTTAACCTGAAACTGTTCTTAACCTGAAGCACCACTTTAGCTAATGGGGCCTCCTGCTGCTGCCGCACCGCCGGAGCATGATTTCTGTTCTCATCCTGAAGCTAAGTTCTTAACCTGAGGTCCTATTTCTGGGTTAGCGGAGTCTGTAACCTGAAGCATATGTAACCTGAAGTGTATGTAACCTGAGGTACCACTGTACAGTCATGCCTCATGTTACATTTGCTTTAGGTTGTGTGTTTTCAGGTTGTGTCCCACAGCGACCTGGAAGTACCAGAAAGGGTTACTTTCGGGTTTTGCCGCTTGCACATGCGCAGATGCGCAAAATGATGTCACGCCCATGCGCAGAAGTGGCGAATCGCGACCCGTGCAGACGTGGGTTTCATTCTGCTCATGTTGCGATTGGGCCTCTGGAACGGATCCTGTTCGCAACCAGAGGTACCACTGTACATCTTGATTTCTCGGCCTTTGGGTTTCTTGTTGCTAGCAAAAGAACCCCCAAGGGCTGGGCTTGGGGAGCTGCCAGTTAGCAGCATCTTGAGGATAGGCTCCTAGGGCCCTTCCGGACATCCTTTTGTGGTGCATTCACAACGATTTGCACTTGTGATGGTTTCAGAGTGGTTATATCGTGTGAAAAACCCGAATTTGGTGCTAGGAAGGAATTCATAGAATCATAGAGTTGGAAGAGACCACAAGGGCCATCGAGTCCAACCCCCTGCCAAGCAGGAAAAACCATCAGAGCACTCCTGACATATGATTGTCAAGCCTCTGCTTAAAGACCTCCAAAGAAGGAGACTCCACCACACTCCTGGGCAGCAAATTCCACTGTCGAACAGCTCTTACTGTCAGGAAGTTCTTCCTAATGTTTAGGTGGAATCTTCTTTCTTGTAGTTTGGATCCATTGCTCCGTGTCCGCTTCTCTGGAGCAGCAGAAAACAACCTTTCTCCCTCCTCTATGTGACATCCTTTTATATATTTGAACATGGCTATCATATCACCCCTTAACCTCCTCTTCTCCAGGCTAAACATGCCCAGCTCCCTTAGCCGTTCCTCATAAGGCATCGTTTCCAGGCCTTTGACCATTTTGGTTGCCCTCCTCTGGACACGTTCCAGTTTGTCAGTGTCCTTCTTGAACTGTGGTGCCCAGAACTGGACACAGTACTCCAGATGAGGTCTGCCCAGAGCAGAATACAGTGGCACTATTACTTCCCTTGATCTAGATGCTATACTCCTATTGATTGAAAACGAGACTTCTCGTATTAATATGCCGTGATACGAATCATTGCTGCAACTGTGTTTGGAGTTCTGTGGACCGTTCTGGGCGCCTCCGCTCAAAAAGGATGCTGGGGAAAGTTCGTAGAAGGGCAGCCATGATCCTGGCGAAGCAGAGACTCCCCCGTGGACAAAGGCTGCAGCATTTGGGAGGTTTTAGTTTAGAGAAAAGGCAAGGAAGAGGTGAAATGTTAGACGTACCTGAAATGGTGCAAGGCATGAAGAGAGTAGGTGGAGAAAAGGTTTTCTCCCTCTCTCGTAATACCTAAATGCATGGACTTTGTGATAAGAATTTTAACGTCTTAGATATATAATAAATGTTTGTAAATGTACCAACCAAGCACGTACATAGATCAGCACAGGAAGACCGACCTGAAACCATTTTTGATTCCCAAACTGACCAAATGTTTTCTCTGCGAGGAAAATGGAAAAGCCTCCCCATTGTCTTTTCCTTCACAAATCCTGTCTTAAGGGTATGTCTGTCTGTGTTTGAATAGGGTGAGCCTGTGAGCTGGCTCAGGAACTAAGTACCGTATTTTTTGCACCATAACACTCACTTTTTTCCTCCTAGAAAGTAAGGGGAAATGTCTGTGCGTGTTATGGAGGGAATGCCTACGGGTGGCACGCCTACGGATTTTCCTCCTCTAAAAACTGTGTGCGTGTTATGGTCAGGTGCGTGTTATAGAGCGAAAAATACGGTATTTATCATTACAAAAGACTGGCCAGGCTCCCCAGGGTATCCAGTCAAGTCAGCATTAACAGGTAAACCTGTTCTTTAGCCACGATGCGTCTTCTGGCTTTCTTGCTGCTCAGACCACCGACAAACCGATCCAGGAGAGTCTCTTCCAGATCTTGGAAGTCACAGTGCTGAGCGAGCTTCCGCAGTTCAGCTAGAAATGCAGATACAGACTCCCTAGCACGCTGCTGCCTCTTATGAAACTCCATCCGCCGGGCCATCTTGGTCTCAGTAGGCGCTAAATGGCTTGTTAGGCAGGCAAGAATATCTTTGAGAGATGTCTCACTTAGCTTCACTGGGGCAAGCAATGCCTTGGCCAGCTTGAAGGTCTCAGGCCCACAGTAGCTCAGGAATGTGGCCCTTCTTTTGCTGGCATCGGTGATCCCTTGAGCCACCGTGAAGAACTCAAAGCGTTCGACGTAGTCTTCCCACGTTGTGGGGCTCTGATGGCTGGAAGGGCTCCAATACCCTTGGACTCTCCATTGTCCTGTGGGCAGGGTCGTCTTCTCAGCTGGCCAGTGAGTCTTGTTCTTAGCTACAATCCGGACTCTGAGGCAGGGCTGCGTTTAACCGCTCCTCAGCATTCCGGATCCCATCCTCGTCGCCAGTTGTTGTGACGTGGGGTTTGTGATTTCAGCTCTCTTGACATAATATGCTGGAGACAGTTCTCTAGTAACACTTCTTTATTAAAGCAACAAGACTGAGACTTGAGGAGGGGAGAGCTACATTTATAGGGACAGGGAACAAGCTAAAAAGGATACATTTTGGAAGGAACAATATCAGGCAATCACAGTCCTGCCTTTTGGAGGAAACCAATATGACAGAGGATTCAAATACAGCAGCTTAAATGAACCAATAGTAGCTGTACCCTCTGGAACCAAAAGGCAGTCACTTTACCCTAATGCAATACAGACAATAATAATACAGATATAAAATCCTTTGACTCAATACACAACAGAGGGGTGGTCTGGGGCTCCAGGGCAGGGAATTTAAAATTTCTATATAAGGGCAGGCACATTTTTGTTCTGGGTTCTTCCTCCTTTCCTGCGTGTGAGGGGAGCACCCTGTTGCAACAGTTTAATAAAAATCAGGCTTACTAGCTGCTTTGCTTCTCAATATTCTCTGGTTGTCCACTGTTATTTTCTCCTACCAATAGGGAACCTACGTAAGGACTCTATATGGGCTCTTGGATACCCCATAAGGGGAAAAGGGCAGATTTGGTATCAGTGGCTACCAGTCACAATGGCTCTGCCTCCACTTCTGAATCCCAGTCCTGGAAACCGAAGGAGGGGAGAGGGCTCTGGCGTTCGAATCCTGCTTCCGGGTTCCCTACAGACATCTGTTTGGCCGCTGTCAGAACAGGACCCTGGATCCAGCAGGGTTTTTCTTTTTCTTTTTCTTTTTTAAAGAATATTTATTAAAGTTTTCAATAGTAATACAATAAAAAGAAAAAAAACGACAAAAATATAAAAATACAAAAATAAAAATATTTAAAAACACATAAAGTTTCCATTACTTATTTTTCATTAACTTATTTCCCAGACCTCCTCGTACCTCCCTTTTTTGTATTCCAATTCAAATTGTTAGCTCAGCAAATCCTTATCAATAAATTTTAACCTATTTCTAAACCTTTTTTTCCATATTCTCTTAAATCATTACAGCTGGAAACCACTTAATTTCTATCCGACATCATTCTAACATTCATTAATTTTGCAATATTTCTGTAGATAGTCTTTAAATTTCTTCCAGTCTTCTTCCGCCGACTCTTCTCCCTGGTCTCGGATCATTTCTGCCAGTCCCATATAGTCCATCACCCATATAGTCCATCTGCCGGTCATTTCTGCCAGTCCCATATAGTCCATCACCTTCATCTGCCATTCTTCCAGAGTGGGTAGATCCTGTGTCTTCCAGTACTTTGCAATGAGTATTCTTGCTGCTGTTGTAGCATACATAAAGAAAATTCTATCCTTCTTTGACACCAATTGGCCGACCATGCCCAGGAGAAAGGCCTCTGGTTTCTTCAGGAAGGTATATTTAAATACCTTTTTCATTTCGTTATAGATCATTTCCCAGAAAGCCTTAATCCCAGCAGGGTTTTTCTTATGTTCTTGGGGGTCAACAAAGGAGGAAAAGAAATTGAAGAGATTTGAGCAAGAATGGACACTGACGAACTCTGAAAGTGAAAGGTGCAATAATTGTTTTTTTCCAAGTGAATTTTTATTGTTTTCCTTACATATTCTTTTCCAACAAATTGTAATAGCACCATACATTCCCTTTCACTCTGCCGAGTCGCGACCCCCCTCCCTCCCCACAACTGGTATATTTATCCTTTTTCCATCACGCACATCATTCTCATATTAGTACTATTATACATTGGAGGTATTATGTCAATCCTGCTAGTGTCTTGACCTCTTTACAATTCTTCTTTAAATATTCAATAAATTTACTCCAGTTATTTTGGTATCTTTGATTTCCCTGGTCTCGGATCCTCCCTGACAGTTTGGCAAGTTCTGCATATTCTGTCAACTTCGCCTGCCACTCCTGAATAGTTGGTATATCTTGTACTTTCCATCTTTGGGCCAGAAGGGTCCTCGCGGCAGGTGTAGCATACATGAACAAATTTTGATCTTCTATTTTAATTTCTGTTCCTATTAAGCTTATTAAGGTGCAATAATTGGGTGCACTCTTCCCACCTTGGATCAAATATATGCTTCCAGGTGCCATAAGAAAGCTGCAGAGATAGCGCAGGATAGTGCGCACCCCGGAAATTATCTCTTTCAGCTTCTGCCTTCTGGAAGAAGGTACAGAGTTATAAAGACTAGGACTAGCTGCTTGAGAAACAGTTTCTATCCAAATACGATTTTGACGTGGGTGGTGCTGTGGGTTAAACCACAGAGCCTAGGACTTGCCGATCAGAAGGTCGGCGGTTCGAATCCCCACGACAGGGTGAGCTCCCATTGCTCGGTCCCTGCTCCTGTCAACCTAGCAGTTCGAAAGCACGTCAAAGTGCAAATAGATAAATAGGTACCGCTCCGGCAGGAAGGTAAACGGCGTTTCAGTGCGCTGCTCTGGTTCGCCAGAAGTGGCTTAGACATGCTGGCCACATGACCCAGAAGCTGTACGCCAGCTCCCTCGGCCAATAAAGCAAGATGAGTGCCACAACCCCAGAGTCGGCCACGCCTGGACCTAATGGTCAGGGGTCCCTTTACCTTTACCTAAGGATTCTCTATGGGAGTATATTGTATTTTTAAAATGGGGTGTCAGAGTTTTTAGGGGGCTAACCAGGTTGGGATAGCTGGGGTAGCAGGCTTGTTGGTTTTGAATGTCTTCTGTAGATTTTTTTTTTTTTTCAATTTCGTTGTTCTTTACGGGACAATGATGTTATGTACTGAAGTTCTCACCCTGGGCCAGCAGGGGGATACTATAGATAGTTTTCAATCAGGTCCACATATACAAACAAGGAATTGAAAGTGACGTTCAGTGATTGGCTAGTTACAGAAAGTTGTTACTGTTGCGTTGTAGTGGAGCTCTATATAAGCAGGCTGGCTGAACCCTTCAGTTCAGTTCTGTTATTGGCCTGTGAATAAACAAGAGCTGTTTGGAGAATCGCTGTGTCGTCTGATATGTTCACCCACAACTTAACAAATAAGAATAAAGATTATCGTATCGTATCATACCCCTTTGCAGTCCTCTTACACAGTGTGTTGTTGTGATAATGGATGCTGCACTTGCAGCCCACTAGCGGGACTCCTTAAAGGCTTCAAAATCCAGCATGTGAGATGCTGTTGCCAACAGAGTCAGTGGATATGAGTGGAGGCCGGCAGCTTCACAAGTCGCATTGCTGGGCAACTGCCAAAGCATGTATCTCAGCAGGGGGCGGGGGCACTGCCAGACCCCCAAAGCCCACCCACCCCAGCCCTGCCCCTCTGCTATTTCTGCATAGCCATCTGCAAGATTTTTTCCAGGGGTGGGGGCAAGGGCAAACACTGAAAGGGGAGAGTGGAGTAGCCTTTTTTTAAAAAAAAAACACACTTTGAGAATAATATTGCCTGTACATTTTGCCTCCTGACTCAGGTTTTCAAACCCTCCAAGTTTCCCTATTTTCCAGGGACAATCCCCCCAGATTTACAGAAGCCGTCCCGGTTTCTTATTTGATCCCAAAAACGTCTCACTTTCCCGTAGGACGTTTCTGTTTTCGTTGGAGAAATGTAGGAGGGTATGGAGTTATCTGATCCTCGATCCATCTGAACGCAACCCTCGTTCAGGGAAGGTGTTTGGCTTTTTTTTTACTGTTTACAGCAGTACCTCGGGTTACATACGCTTCAGGTTACATACTCTTCAGGTTACAGACTCAGCTAACCCAGAAATAGTGCTTCAGGTTAAGAACTTTGCTTCAGGATAAGAACAGAAATCGTGCTCCAGCGGCGCGGTGGCAGCAGGAGGCCCCATTAGCTAAAGTGATATTTCAGGTTAAGAACAGTTTCAGGTTAAGAACGGACCTCTGGAACGAATTAAGTACTTAACCTGAGGTACCACTGTACTGTTTTATTATGTTTTTATATGTGTTGTAAGTCTCCCCGAGTGGCTGGGGCAACCCAGTGAGATGGGCGGGAATAATAATAATAATAATAATAATAATAATAATAATGGAATAGGACATCCCTATTTTCACAGGAGAAATGTTGAAGGGTAGGGTTTTGCAATTGCTAGGAACTTGCTCTTTCAAAAAACGGTGGTCTGGAGATTGTGGTCTTTTGGGGAGCTCCCCCTTTGTCCATCTGTCCCCCTGCCTCGCCCCATAGGTGCCGATGTATCTCTGCCTGTTACCCTGCCCCTGTTTTTCACCAGCAAAATACTAGAGAATCTTGTCCAATCCGTTGAAGTTTTTTCCTTCAGGGTGCAGAGATCACCCAGCTCCCCTGGGCCGAATGCTTTTTGGACAGAGCTTTCCCTGGTCTGGTTACTCTGTCGACGCGACACTCAGATTTTCCTGGCTGAAGCCTCTGTGGTTACCAGTGGCGTGTGAGAGCCAATGTAAGCTAGTGTACACACACACACACACACACACACACACACACAAACACGATTAGTTGGGCTGTGAGGTCTGCAGGCTGCTGTGTCAATCAATACGCTGCAATGTGATGTTAGCTGCCTCTTAACCGCTGTTCCGAATCTGTCCTGTTTCATCTTAGGCCATGTTCACACCGCACATTGAAAGCACCGTGATTCCACTTTAAACCATCATGGTTTCCCGCAAAGAATTCTGGGAACTGTAGTTTGCTGAGAGTCGTTAGGAGACTTCCCTATTCCCCTCTCAGAGCTACAATTCCCAGAATTCTCTATGAAGGGCAACTGACTGAGAATTGTAGCTCTGGGAGGGGGATTTTTTTTTGGGGGGGGGGTGGTCTCCTAACAACAGCACCCTTAACAAACTACAACTCCCAGAATTCTTTGTGGGAAGCCATGACAGTTTAAACCGGTGCCATAGTGCTTTAAACTTGAGGTGCGGATGCAGGGGGAAAAGTTTAAGCTAGCATTTCATCAACTTGGTGCTGTCTGGATATTTAGGATGCTGGCTGCGGCTGGTGGGAGTTGTAGTTCAAAACACCTGGATGGCATCAGATTGATGAAAGGCTGCTTTGAACAGAATAGTCATCTCCCTCCCTTAATGTACAAAGGTACAAACGTGTGTTTGCACACAAACCATCTGTCAACTGGACTTTCAGTTTGTCAATTGAACTTTCACCCTCAAAGCTTGATACCGTACCAGTGAATCCGATGCTCCGTTTTTAACGATTTAGAACATTCGTGGTTGCTGCGTTTGATTTGGTATTATTTATCTTACAGTACCTGGGAGAACAGGATAGTCCCGTCCCACCCCCATCCCTGTAGATTTATAAACACCTGTATATTTATTTCATAGGTCCCTCAATATCTCAATTTACCTGATTTAAGCACCCTTGGTCAATGACTGCCCCTGTTTTTGCCTCTAACATTCCCTTAAGGTGAGATGCTGACATCGCCATTCCCAAAGGCTCCATCAGGACTTTGAGGCAGATGTTTCGGACTCTCTATCTGCAGGGCACCAGGTTAGGGAACACTGGTGTACACAACAGGGCTTTTCAAGTCCATCTTTCATAGAATAATACAATTTCAGAGGTGGGAGGGACCCCCAAGGTTCATCTAGTCTAACCCTCCCCAGTGCAGGCATCACAGCTAAACTGTCACAGCCATGACAGTTGGCTCTCCAACCTCTGCTTTAAAAATCTACAATGAAAGGATCCACCATCTGAGCACCGGCTAACTTCCAGGTGCTTTTGATCACAATTCCCATCAGCCCGACCAGTTGATGGGTTTTGTAGTCCCAAGCAGCTGGGAGGCAGCCAAGGCTGCTTTAACTGAACCAACGAAGACTCTTAATTCTTTTTCAATCGTTGGAGCAAAAAGCTTAGGGTTGGCAGTTGGTACAGAATAAAAATTTGTCCAATTGGAAAAAGTTTAAAGTCTATTTATAGAAATATTGTAAAATGAATGAGTGTTAGAAAAATGTTGGAATGAAATTGCATGGCTTTAGTAGAAATGTTATAAGGAGGTAAGCATAAATAAGTATTATAGTATTAATGGAAAATAAGGTTAAAATAAGTTAAGATAATTATAAGACAGAAAATAGAGAAAGATGGAAAGGAATTGCTGAAACAATTAATAGAATTGGAATACAAAAAGGGAGGTGAGAGGAGGTCGAGGAAACAAGAGAATGAAGGATAAGACATTGAAATGGTATGATGTATGTTTTTAAACTATTTTTGTTCTGTTTTGTTTTGTTTACTTTAATGTTGCATTGTGTAAATTGTAATGTATTGTTTTTTCTTTCTTTTTCTTTTCTTTTTTTCTTTTCTTTTTCTTCTTTTTTGTAAGGTTTAAAAGTAATAAATATTATTTTTTTTATAAAAAAAACAGAATAAAAATTTGTCCAGGTCGTAAGGCTTGCATGTGCTACAAATCGAATGTCATTCCCTATCCGGCGGGGAGGAGGGGGATAATTCATTGGCTTGGAATGTGAAATGGAGTCTGCACATTGATGGTCAGTGTTCAGCGGGCAATGCTGGGATCACGGTTTGATTATTCTCCTTCTCTCCTATCACTTAGGAAATGGGTTGGCAAACTAAGGCCCAGGGCTGGATCCGGCCCAATTGCCTTCTATATCTAGCCCACGGACAGTCTGAGAATCAGCATGTTTTTACATGAGTAGAATGTGTCCTTTTA
The DNA here is from genome assembly GCF_964106915.1 of Podarcis gaigeae. Classification (NCBI taxonomy): domain Eukaryota; kingdom Metazoa; phylum Chordata; class Lepidosauria; order Squamata; family Lacertidae; genus Podarcis; species Podarcis gaigeae. The sequence continues at coordinate 84,208,983 of NC_139684.1, forward strand.
TTTAAAATGCATCTCTGGGTTATTTGTGGGGCATAGGAATTCGTTCATTTCCTCCTCAAAATATAGTCCAGTCCCCCACAAGGTCTGAGGGACAGTGAACCGGCCCCCTCTTGAAAAAGTTTGCTGACCCCTGACTTAGGACCATCCCATGAAACTGAATAGTCAAGACAAGGCAAAAGAAAGCCCTTCTTCATGCAGAAGAGTTCAACAACAACAACAGCAACAACACAAGTAGTTATTAATCTTTATACCCTGTCAATCTGGCTGGGTTTCCCCAGCCACTCTGGGCGGCTTCCGACAAAATATTAAAATACAATAGTCCGTCAAACATTAAAAACTTCCCTGAACAGGGCTGCCTTCAGATGTCTTCTAAAAGTCAGATAGTTGTTTATTTTCTTGACATCTGATGGGAGGGCGTTCCACAGGGCGGGCGCCACTACCGAGAAGGCCCTCTGCCTGGTTCCCTGCAACCTCACTTCTCACAGGCAAGGAACCGCCAGAAGGCCCTCAGCGCTGGACCTCAGTGTTTGGGCTGAATGATGGGGGTGGAGACGCTCCTTCAGGTATACAGGACCGGAGCCGTTTAGGGCTTTAAACACTTTGAATTGAGCACCAACACTTTGAATTGTGCTCGGAAACATACTGGGAGCCAATGTAGGTCTTTCAGGACTGGTGTTATATGGTCTCGGCAGCTGCCCCCAGTCACCAGTCTAGCTGCCGCATTCTGGATTAGTTGTAGTTTCTGGGTCACCTTCAAAGTTAGCCCCACATAGAGCGCATTGCAGTAGTCCAAGCGGGAGATAACTAGAGCATGCACCACTCTGGCGAGACAGTCTGTGGGCAGGTAGGGTCTCAGCCTACATACCAGATGGAGCTGGCAGACAGCTGCCCTGGACACAGAATTGACCTGGAGCTATGGAACTCACTCCCACAGAAGGCCACCAAATTGGATTAGACCAGGCATAGGCAAACCCGGCCCTCCAGATGTTTTGGGACTACAACTCCCATCATCCCTGACCACTGGTCCTGTTAGCTAGGAATGATGGGAGTTGTAGTTCCAAAACATCTGGAGGACCGAGTTTGCCTATGCCTGGATTAGACCAATTTGTGGAGGAGAGGACTATTGATGTCTGCTAGTCAGGATGCAGATCTCTCTACATGTTGCCTTTCAGCCAGATCTACTGTTTTCGGCATAGGCATCCGAGCAAATGGTTTGGAGTGCTCCAAAAACATCTTTTGGAGTGACTCAAGCTGTGTTTTCCATCACACTTAACAGAACTCCGGAAACCGAAGCACCTTGGCAGTTTGAGTTCTGCTAAACGCTCAGCTTCGGAGCATATCACACCCCAGAAGCTCCCCTTTCATGTGAACTGGACGTATGTCCCTGTCCCTGAGAGACAGGGCGAGTCTTTCGCCCCTCTGGGATCCCAGGCTGCTACACCCCTCGCACCGATCCTGACCCCCTCTGCCCATGTGAAGGCGAGCAGCTTTTCGGGCTTGAACATGGCACCGTGTTCGTTGCCGCAACTCTGTCCTCCCCCTGGAGTGACTTAACCCTTGGCAGTGGGTGGCACCATTTGCAATCTTTGGAAGAGATCTTGGGCCGTCGCAAGCGGCGCAGTCTGTCTGAGGGACGCTCTGTCCCCCACACTTAACGGCACTAAGCTGGGGGACGTGGCGCCTTTTGGACAAGCTAGCTATCTGCCTGGGGGTGGGTGGGGATGACATCATGTCTGCAGAGCAACGGTGGAGCTTGAAAGACGCTCCTTTGATTTAGAAGTGCGATGGGAGCCGGCAGATCCTGCCGAAGACACGTCAGGGTCTGCGGTGTGAGGAAGAGACCCACACCAAGCATGAATCGTGATTATAGAGTTTGAGAGTTAGGTTTGGGGCAGGTGGGGGGTGGATGGGCAGACCTGGGTTCAAGCCAAGCAAAAGAATTCGCTCTGCAAAGATTATCCTCTGTGAATCACAGTGGTGAATACTCATTAGATGTTCCCCTCGTATTCTAACGTTTGTGGAATATTTGGTTTCCGTATTTGACATCCAATCCCCTTTGTTTTGTTTGGCCGTGACATGAAATAGTTGGCGTCTGACAGCGTTCGATTGTTGACATGCAGCGGTGCTCAGTATTGTAATGCATTGGTTAGTACTGTATTTTTCGCTCTATAGGACGCACCTTTCCCCCTCCAAAAATGAAGGGGAAATGTGTGTGCGTCCTATGGAGTGAATGCAGGCTTTCGCTGAAGCCTGGAGAGCGAGAGGGGTCGGTGTGCACCGACCCGTCTTGCTCCCCGGGCTTCAGGCAGCTATCCGCAAGCCTTCAGGCTTGCGGATAGCAGCCTGAAGCCCGGGGAGCGCAGCGCCAACTCCCGCTGTGCTCCCCGGGCTTCAGGCAGCTATCTGCAAACCTTCGGAGCGCACCCCCAGCCCCACAAGCTCCGGGAGCGGCAGCAAGGCTGCACACAATCTTGCCGCCGCTCCCGGACCTGTTCTGGGGGCTGGGGTTGGGGGAAGCTCGGGCTTCCCCCACCCCAGCCCCGCGGCTAAAAACGAAGCCAAGAAAACTAGGTACGCCCTATGGTCCGGTGTGCCCTATGGAGCAAAAAATATGGTATTTGGAATGAGCAGCGAGCACGATCCAGCCCTCCGCCAACGTGCTGGGCAGGGTGCAGATATCCACGATTAGCTACCAATGATATAATAACGGTGTTCTTCAATCTCGGGTCCCTAGACATGGTTGTTGGACTACAACTCCCATCATCTGTGACCATTCTCTGGGGATGATGGGAATTGTAGTCCAGGAATCTGGGGATCCGAGAGCGAAGAACAATGATATAGAAGGGTGAAATTTCGTTAAACATAGCAACACAAAGTGGAGGCGTCAGCAGATCAAATAACTTTGATTGGTCGTCTTCACTGACCTGGTGACCGCATAGGAACGTGAAAGCATCTTTGCTGGATCAGGCCAAAGGCCTATCTAGGGCGCATTCAGAGATGGGGGATATTGTGTTAGTTTTCCTGATTATAATGCTGGTGCTTCTGCCTCATTTTCTAATGTTCCTTTCCCACTACGCTACCTGTGCGCTACAGAACTGTGGCTTTTTGACCAATATACTTGGATGTCTGCTTTTGAATTCTGGTGCTGGAGGAGACTCTTGAGAGTCTCATAGACTGCAAGAAGATCAAACCTATCCATTCTGAAGGAAATCAGCCCTGAGTGCTCACTGGAAGGACAGATCCTGAAGCTGAGGCTCCAATACTTTGGCCACCTCATGAGAAGAGAAGACTCCCTGGAAAAGACCCTGATGCTGGGAAAGATGGAGGGCCCAAGGAGAAGGGAACGCTGGAGGACGAGATGGTTGGACAGTGTTCTTGAAGCTACCAGCATGAGTTGGACCAAATTCCGGGAGGCAGTGGAAGACAGGAGTGCCTGGCATGCTCTGGTCCACGGGGGCACGAAGGGTCACGAAGAGTCGGACACGACTAAACAACAACACTTGCATGTCACACTAAATTTAATCCACACTAGTCGGGTGTGTTGTGGCACAATGGCAGACATCATTGGACAACGTTGCTTCTCTCCTCTCCCCCCTCCCTTTCTGCACCTGCATTCTTCTGTCTCCCCCCCCCCAAAAAATACCCCCCCATTAAGACAGCAGGATCCCACTACACCCAGAGATCCCCCCCCCTGGGTTAAACAGATATATTTGATTCTGGAATCAGGGAACACAGAAATGAACACTGTGCTCCATTTGTTTTCCAGAAGTGGCTTTTGGTGTGAAAACTAACAATGGGAGAAACGTCGGGGAAATGGAATAATTTGTTGCCCGGGCATACCGGCAAGATCTATGTTGTCTGACCCAGAAATAAATATATAGTTCCCTCCTCCTGGGTATTTGAGGCAGCGAGGGGACACAGAGGACGAGCCCAGGGAACTGCATCTGTATCGGCCTGCATGCCGTCATTGCTTTTCCGCACGGGCAAGCGAGCTAAGAGACACTCCTCGGGTCCGTAAATCAAAAATTGAGCAGCGCTGCGTTGTGTGGAAAAGAGAAGACAAGCGGCCTGCTTTGGCAGGAATCCCCAATCACTCGGCAGGGGAGCTGGGCTGGTGGTTTTGGCAGAGGAGGAGGGGGGCTCCCCCTGATCCCACCCCACCCTGAGGGAATCCAGAACAAGCTTCTCTTTGCTGGAGAAACCCACAGCTGAAATGGATGGCTGCTCAGGGGCAGGAAGGGAGAAAGGGGGTTGTCTGCCCCCTTGGGTCTGGAGTGAGAGAGTGCATGTATAACAACAACAACAACAACAACAATACAACAACAACAACAATACAACTACTACTACTACTACAATAATACAACAACTACTACTACTACAACAATAATACAACAACAACTACTACTACTACTATAACAACAACAACAACAACAACAACAACAACAACAACAACAAATAATTTTATTTATACCCTGCCCTCCCCAGCCAGAGCCGGGCTCAGGGTGGCTAACACCAGTAAAATAACAGTAAAAACAGTAAAAGAAAGAAAGAAAAAACCAATTTAAAATACAGGTTAAAATGCAACTTAAAATGCAGCCTCATTTTAAAAGTAGCCCATAGATCAAAACCATAAGGGGAGGGAAACATAAGGGTCAGGCTGAGTCCAAACCAGAGGCCAGGCGGAACAGCTCTGTCTTGCAGGCCCTGCGGAAAGATGTCAAGTCCCGCAGGGCCCTGGTCTCTTGGGACAGAGCGTTCCACCAAGTTGGGGCCAGTACTGAAAAGGCCCTGGCCCTAGTTGAGACCAATCTAACCACCTTGCGACTTGGGACCTCCAAGGTGTTGTCATTTGTGGACCTTAAGGTCCTCCGCGGGGCATACCAGGAGAAGCAGTCCTGTAGGTATTAGTTTTCCACCCCGAGGCATAACGTTTTTGCTGATGCTTAACTTTGTCGGCGGCAAGATTTAGCTGAGAGTTCCCTGGAAATAAGGACCAGCTGTTAATCCACTCTGGGAACTATAGTTCTAGGAAGGGAGTTGGGGTTTCCTAACAACTCCCAGCACCCTTAGCAAACAGCAGCTCCAAGGATTTAAAAGCTGTATCATACTCAGCAGCTTCAGAGTGCTATGGCCCATGGCATCGTCTCCATGCCAGGAAGAACCGCACCTGTTGTGCTCCTGCCTGCCTTGCGGCTATTTGCAAGCACGTACATGGGACGCGGGTGGCGCTGTGGGTTAAACCACAGAGCCTAGGACTTGCCGATCAGAAGGTCGGCAGTTCGAATCCCCGCAACAGGGTGAGCTCCCGTTGCTCGGTCCCTGCTCCTGCCAACCTAGCAGTTCAAAGGCACGTCAAAGTGCAAGCAGATAAATAGGTACCTCTCCGGCGGGAAGGTAAACGGCGTTTCCGTGCGCTGCTCTGGTTCGCCAGAAGTGGCTTAGTCATGCTGGCCACATGACCAGGAAGCTGAACGCCGGCTCCCTTGGCCAGTAAAGCGAGATGAGCGCTGCAACCCCAGAGTCATCCACAACTGGACCTAATGGTCCTTTTACCTTTATCGAGAAAACTGGGGTTTCCCAGATGTGGTTGTGCTCCAGCTCCCATCAGCCACACCTGGCAGAGTTGGTGGCCAAGGAAGAAGAATAAATGTCCCTATTTTCATCCGACGAATGTCAGAGGGTATGGAAGCAAGGGGTGTGCAAAATGTTAAGCCCACGGCCTTTTCTACAGCTGTTCAAAGTGGTTGTGTTTTTGCACACGGGCACACCAACTCCCTGCCCCCCCATAACCCCTTAGCCCCCCCCCCAATGCACGTCTGCGGTCTGGACTCTTGCCAGGAGGGGGGGAAAATCCACGTCTCCTTGTACATCAAACAAAAATTAGGTCTTGAGCCGTCGCCGGCTTTTGATTGGCCGCCTTCCCCCTGTGTGTTTATTTACACGGCAATTAGTTAAACCAACTCCTTTCACTGGCCGGCCCTAACGCTTGCCAAGGTACACAGTTCGTACGGCACCCCCTAGGGGCAGGGCGGAATGGCAGCGAGGGGAGGTGGGAAGAGAAGGAAAGTGGGGCAGGGTGGGGGGGCGTGGAGGAAAGAGGACCAGGTGAGCGATTGCAAGAAGAGACGGGAAGCTCGGGGGAGGGGGGGTGCGAGTCGATTTCCTTGTTGTGAGAATGTGCGCAACTCAGACACACACATGCGCACGCAAACCAGCTCAGAGTCTCTGTTCCAACAAGCACGCTCTATCCTGCTAGGAAAACACACAGTTCTTTCTTCAGTGTTGGGATACAGTGGAAAGGTGGGTGGCCTGGTCTCCCTTTCCGCAGTTGAAAAATGCCTTCTTGCACACTCGGCGGAGGCAGCAGGTTGCCTGGTACAGCCCTCTCCCCAGCGCCTAATCTCTAGCGTGGTCTTCGCCATTACCTGGCGCCATCCAGGCGCTGTGGGCTAGAACTCCCAGCAGCCCCAAAGCAGAGGGCGTCAGGTAACGGCCGAGTCTCTCAGCTCAAGCCACTACCCTCTAATCTGAAAGAAGCCTCCTCATTCTTGATGTGTGGAAGAGACTATCTGGGGTCACTTAGTGGGGAGGGGAGGGCACTCTGCACATGCTCGGAGACCACCTCAAATGGAGTTGTGGCATTGCCAAAGGCGAACATGGGCAAACCCAGCACAATTTAATAATAATAATAATAATAATAATAATAATAATAATAATAATTTTATTTATACCCCACCCTGGGCTAACACCCCAGAGGACAGGATCACACTTCAAAACAACCTTGACAGATTAGAGAACTGGGCCAAAACAAACAAGATGAATTTTAACAGGGAGAAATGTAAAGTATTGCACTTGGGCAAAAAAAATGAGAGGCACAAATACAAGGTGGGTGACACCTGGCTTGAGAGCAGTACATGTGAAAAGGATCTAGGAGTCTTGGTTGACCACAAACTTGACATGAGCCAACAGTGTGACGCGGCAGCTAAAAAAGCCAATGCAATTCTGGGCTGCATCAATAGGAGTATAGCATCTAGATCAAGGGAAGTAATAGTGCCACTGTATTCTGCTCTGGTCAGACCTCACCTGGAGTACTGTGTCCAGTTCTGGGCACCACAGTTCAAGAAGGACACTGACAAACTGGAACGTGTCCAGAGGAGGGCAACCAAAATGGTCAAAGGCCTGGAAACGATGCCTTATGAGGAACGGCTAAGGGAGCTGGGCATGTTTAGCCTGGACAAGAGGAGGTTAAGGGGTGATATGATAGCCATGTTCAAATATATAAAAGGATGTCAGATAGAGGAGGGAGAAAGGTTGTTTTCTGCTGCTCCAGAGAAGCGGACACGGAGCAATGGATCCAAACTACAAGAAAGAAGATTCCACCTAAACATTAGGAAGAACTTCCTGACAGTAAGAGCTGTTCGACAGTGGAATTTGCTGCCAAGGAGTGTGGTGGAATCTCCTTCTTTGGAGGTCTTTAAGCAGAGGCTTGACAACCATATGTCAGGAGTGCTCTGATGGTGTTTCCTGCTTGGCAGGGGGTTGGACTCGATGGCCCTTGTGGTCTCTTCCAACTCTAGGATTCTATGATTCTTCCCGGTTCAGAAAACCGGGCTCAGGGTGGCTAACAACAAATTTAAAACACTTATTTGATGCAACAAAAATTTGAATCAAAAGCGCTCACGGGGTGTTGCGAGTTGGACTAGGGAAGGCCGGGTTTGAATCTCCATTCACCCAGGGCCGTAGGCCAATCGCCGTCTCTGAGCGTACCTCACAAGGTTGTTGTGCGGATGAAATCCGGAGGGGAGTAGCAGATAAGACTACTTGAACTCCTTGGAGGTTAACAACAACGACTTCTACTGACCTTTGCACACACAAAAAAGTTCTAATTATAACTGCCTCTTTTAATTCAGCTGTGATTTGTGTATACATAATCAGAATTTTCGAGTTGGAAGGGACCGCAAGGATCATCTAGTCCAACCCCCTGCAATGCTGGAATATTTTTCTCAAGTTGTAGCTCGAATCCACGACCCTGAGGTTAAGAACCTCATGCTCTACCAACTGAGTTATCCCTCGGGCCATTTTTGTATCCAGCATCACTCAGCTACAGCCAATGAGACGCTTCGGAATATTCGTTCCTCAGTGTTCCATAGGTACCACCTCCGTCCGCCACCTTTTGATTGACACTAGTAGGGTTGCCATTTCTCAAACAGTAAAAACCAGGACACCCTGAAAGTTGTGGAGCTTTATTTTAGGATGACCCCAACATTGTTGTTTAGTCGTTTAGTCGTGTTGGCCTCTTCGTGCCCCCGTGGACCAGAGCACGCCAGGCACTCCTGTCTTCCACTGCCTCCCGCAGTTTGGTCAAGCTCATGTTGGTATCTTCGAGAACACTGTCCAAGCATCTCGTCCTCTGTCGTCCCCTTCTCCTTGCGCCCTCCATCTTTCCCAACATCAGGGTCTTTTCCAGGGAGTCTTCTCTTCTCAGGAGGTGGCCAAAGTACTGGAGTCTCAGCTTCAGGATCTGTCCTTCCAGTGAGCACTCAGGGCTGATTTCCTTCAGAATGGAGAGGTTTGATCTTCTTGCAGTCCATGGGACTCTCAAGAGTCTCCTCCAGCACCAGAATTCAAAAGCATCAATTCTTTGGCGATCAGCCTTCTTGATGGTCCAGCTCTCACTTCCACACATCACAACTGGGAAAACCATAGCTTTAACTATACGGACCTTTTTTGGCAAGGTGATGTCTCTGCTTTTTAAGATTGAGCTTTTATTTTAGGAAACCACTGAAATTGTTCAGCTTTTTCCAGACCAACCCCAGAGTTGTTCCATTTTTCGATTGACTTTTCTAAGATACCTGACAGAGCGCCGCCTTTCGAAAATTCCCCCTGGATGTCAATTCCGCCCTTGAAATCCCAGACCTATGCAGCCCTAGACACCAGACAAAGCAGCTGAAGAAGGCAGAAACCAAAACATTTTGCTTATTTCCTCCCCCCCCCCATTTTTTTAAAAATAAATTTTCCACAATTATAACAAGTATAACCGAAAAAAAGAAAAGAAAACACACATACAAAAAAAACACAATACAGTACTAAAAAACTAAAAAAGAAATCTTAAACACATATCCCTTAAAAACCCAATTTCTCTTACATTGTTAATTGACTTCCTCAGATCCCTCCCTTCTGAATTTCATTGTATTTCCATGTAACAGCTCTCCAATATCATTCTTAAACTAAAATTATTTCCAGCAATTAACTATGCCCCACAGAGAGCCTGAAGGTCCATAAATAACAACACCCTAGTGGTCCCGGGCCCTAAGGAAGTTAGATTGGCTTCGACCAGAGCCAGGGCCTTTTCAACTCTGGCCCCGGCCTGGTGGAACGCTCTGCCTCATGAGACCAGGACCCTGCAGGATCTGATTTCTTTCCGCAGGGCCTGTAAGACAGAGTTGTTCCGCCTGGCCTTGGGCTTGGAGCCAATTTGATTCCCTCCCTCCCTCTCTTTCTTTTTTCTTTTCCTTCTCCTCCTGCGATGAGGCTACATTTTAATATTTTAATGTTCCATTATTTTAATGTTGTATTTTATTTTTGTTTTTAAGTTGTAATCATTCATCTTGTTTTTATGATTGCTTGTAAGCCGCTTATTATTATTATCGTTTTCTCTTTTCTTCCAGTTCTAAATCCAACTTACTTACAATTAGATCCTAATTTAATCCTAGGCCTATTTGCTGCTTTCAAGTGACTTCTAATTTTAAATATTACAATATTTATTCAAATAGTCCTTAAATTTCTTCCAGTCTTCTTGATATTCCTCTCCTTTCTGGTCGCGGATTCTTCCAGTCAAGTCGGCTAGCTCCAAAAAGTCCAACATTTTCATCTGCCATTCTTCCACCGTTGGGATTTTCTTGGGATTTCAAATTTTTGGCTAACAGCAGTCTTGCCGCTGTGGTGGCATACAAAAATAGTTTGACATCTTTTTTGGGCAGTTCCATTCCTATTATTCCAGGTAGAAAGGCCTCTGGGATCTAAAACATTTTGCTTAAAGACTTTATCTGAATCTTTTTATATGCAATTGCTGGTATATCTTGCAAATGATATATATGCAATTGCTTTATATTCATAAATGAAATTCTTATTACTAATAACTTTAACAACATCTTTTCTGAGGAATAGTATCCCTCTCGAGATATGGCAGGTTCTCACTATCTCTAATTTCCAGAAACAGTTGCAAGACATTAAAAGTTCTGGCAGGCTCTCTCAGCTATATAAACGGGTCTTGACCGCTTGTTCGGGTTTCAGTCTTGTTTTAAATGTGTTTGTTATTGTTTTGTGCTTTTAACTGTCTTTAATCAGCTAATGTGTAACTCGCCTTGAGACAGTGGCGGTTAAATCTCAGGTGATAATGATGAGAATGTCTGTTGTCTTGGACACGGTGACTGATAAACAGGAATGGTTTTCGTTGTTAACTGTGTACAGAGCAATCTGGCCTGAATTGCTGTTTGGTGCTATGGTGTCCATTTGCGTGTTTTTATAACTCTCAATAGAGAAATCTGAGGGCTCCCTTGGACAAAAAACAAGGACACCAGCCAGGAATACCAGAGCAAAACAGCAGCCAGTAGGCTTGGTCTTGATTGAAGACTGTCGCCACAGGACTCCCACCTGCCACCAGGTGGAACAAGATGGAAGCCCCGAATAAAAGAGAACCCAAACTTTTATTAGCTGCTCATCCCCATGTTACACCCCCCCCCAAACTACATCACTCATACATCACGGTTACATCATGAAAGGGGAGGTCTGGTGGCCGTAATCTGAGCATCCTGGACCCTGCCCCATGGTTCTCCTTGCCCTCCACCAAACATCTGTCAAGTGAAGTAAAAGAGATATTTACATTTCCCTGTTTCCCAGCCAAGTTAATCACACCCTTTTGTCTTCATCTGGGTTTGCTATTTCTGTCTGGCACTCAGGTATCAAAATACCAGGAATTATCACTCAGGCAGAGGGGCTGCTGAGTAGCTGAGCTCACATGTCTATATGAATTTCTCAAGTTTTCCCAGTGAGCCAGTAAAGATAAAAGGACCCCTGACCATTAGGTCCAGTCGTGGCCGACTCCGGGATTGTGGTGCTCATCTCGCTTTATTGGCCGAGGGAGCCGGCGTACAGCTTCCAGGTCATGTGGCCAGCATGACTAAGCCGCTTCTGGCGAACCAGAGCAGCGCACGGAAACGCCGTTTCCCTTCCCGCCGGAGCGGTACCTATTTCTCTACTTGCACATTGATGTGCTTTTGAACTGCTAGGTTTGCACAGTGAGCCAGGACATAGATGGCCTTTGCTGCACGATACCAAATGTAAGAATTCACTGATAAATGTGTCAGCGAGCAAGTACATAGATGCACTTATCAGTGAATTCTTACATTTGGTGTCGTGCAGCAAAGGCCCTTGGAATAGATAGGAAGAAACTGCGATGAAGTGTTTTGTGGGGGCAAATCACAAAAGTCACAAAGCCGATTGTGCTGGTTTTGGTAGTGGGCTGCATGTGCATGATATCTGCTGGAGGGGCAACACCCCCCCACCAACCAATACATAAATTCCTGCAATGTATTGCACTGCCCTGTGGTCGTTGAATGAAGGGCGGTGCAGAAATTTAATAAACAGATAAAAAAACAAGATAATCTGTGTTGTTCTGCGCCCTATTTGATGCCAGCCTTGTCTCCTTTGCAGTTCATCATCTCCGAGAGCGACCCGGAGGAGTCTGCATGCCCGCTGGAATGTCCTCATGAACGTGGGCGCCCGGTTTGCGCCTCCGACGGAAAGCTCTACAAGTCCCCATGCACCTTCCAGAAAGCTCGATGCCGCGAGCGTTCCCTCGAAGCCCTGCCTCGCTTCCGCTGCGGTGGGGCGGCCCACCGGGAGCCTAACTGTAGGTAGAGAAGGTTTTGGCAGCGTGGTGGGGGACTGGACAGAGGGAATCTCTTTTTAATTTTTTTTAAATGTTTAAAATTTTTATTTTTTACCAACAACCAAAACACAAACAGTGAAACCCCCCAGGCGACTGATACACTGATTAAATAATCAATAATAACATATTCAAATCAACCATAGGTACAATTTTATATACGTTAATAGTTCCTCCACCCCATAGCTGTCAACTTATTCGGCGGCAAAGTCCCTTATCCCAGCGCTGTGTCCTGCTGCTGTCCCTTATTGATGATGTCCCTTAAATTTCCCAGGTTTCAAAGGAAGCAGCTCCTCTCCCTCCCTCCCTACCAAGGAGGAGGGAGGCTCCAACTGTGTTGCTTGGCTGTGTTGCTCACCCAATAAGGAGTCTAAGAACGACTGGGGGGTGGAGCTTGCATGCCTTGTGCCGATCAAATCGTCCGCGTTGCCTGGGGACTCCCCTTTGCTCAGCGCTTCCCAGCGGAGAGGGGACGGTGGTTTTCCTTGCTGCATCCCCTTTGCCGGGTTGCTGCGCTGTGGGAACCACCTCTTGAGGCTTCATTTGGCTGCTGGCTGGGCTTTCTGCCTTTGGCTCGGAGGGGCTCAGAAGTTGAACATACCTGTGCTCTGAAAATCCCTTATATTGGCTGCTGAGCCCTTATTTTCAAATCTGTAAGTTGACAGCTAGGCTCCATCCACAAGGTTTATTTAACTTTTAACATTTTAATTGCCCCAAATTGTTCAAACCCACCCAAATAATTCAAAATCTTTTCAAACCAATCCTCTTCTTTCTCACTGACCTCGAACCCATTCATTCTGTGTATCTTCACAGTTAGATATTCTAAAATTATATTATTCAGTTTTTTCCTCCATTGGTTCACCCCTAGCTTTTTTCCATTTACTCGCTATAACTTGTCTGGCTGCAGTTACCATCAATTTTACCCATTTACATTCCTCTTTGTTTTTAACTCGGTGCTACTCAGACTAATAAGAACCATTAATTTAGATATTCCCACCTTCCTACCCACAATTCCCGATATTTCTATACCAATCTGTTTCCAAAATTCATTAACTAACAGACAATCCCACCACATATGACTGTACGTTCCCATCACTCCACATTTCCTCCCACAATTCTTACTTCCAGATTTTGTAATATGATATAACCTTTCTTAATTTGATTTTTCATAATGATGTAAGATAAAAGAAACTAACCTAAAGGGAAAGAGAAAAATTGGAAAAAAACACCAAAGGAAAAACCAAAAAGTTGAAGAAAACAGGAAAAATAAAAGGGACTTCCATCTGTCCGTTACGTAAAATAATTTTTTTGAAATATTCACTCTAGGATAACATCCAACTGATCTACTTTCTGTTAGGAAATATATTTGCAATCTCCCAACTTATAAGTCTTAGATCAATTCATTTTCCTTTTAGACAAAATGTCCAGTAGGAGTTCTCTAATTTTTGTTAGAATCATAGAATCATAGAGTTGGAAGAGACCACAAAGGCCATCGAGTCCAACCCCCTGCCAAGCAGGAAACACCATCAGAGCACTCCTGACATATGGTTGTCAAGCCTCTGCTTAAAGACCTCCAAAGAAGGAGACTCCACCACACTCCTTGGCAGCAAATTCCACTGTCGAACAGCTCTTACTGTCAGGAAGTTCTTCCTAATGTTTAGGCGGAATCTTCTTTCTTGTAGTTTGGATCCATTGCTCCGTGTCCGCTTCTCTGGAGCAGCAGAAAACAACCTTTCTCCCTCCTCTATGTGACATCCTTTTATATATTTGAACATGGCTATCATATCACCCCTTAACCTCCTCTTCTCCAGGCTAAACAGGCCCAGCTCCCTTAGCCGTTCCTCATAAGGCATCGTTTCCAGGCCTTTGACCATTTTGGTTGCCCTCCTCTGGACACGTTCCAGTTTGTCAGTGTCCTTCTTGAACTGTGGTGCCCAGAACTGGACACTATACTCCAGGTGAGGTCTGACCAGAGCAGAATACAGTGGCACTATTACTTCCCTTGATCTAGATGCTATACTCCTATTGATGCAGCCCAGAATTGCATTGGCTTTTTTAGCTGCCGCGTCACACTGTTGGCTCATGTTGTTGTTGTTGTATTATATTGATATACTATCCTTCATCAAAAGGTCACAGGGCAGTTCCCAAGATAAAAATACAAGATAAAAACACAAATAAATAGTTAAAACAAAAAACCCCAAAAATAATACCCCCCCAAAAGACACATTTTAAAGGCTGTAGTATATTAATCAGGATAATTAATTAATAACCATTGTTATTAATAAATTTCCACAATAGTTTTTCTCTCATCAAACTTCAGCAACAATTTCTCCCTATCAAGCAATTAATCTTTCCATTTTTGTCCACCCAAGAACCTCTCCGCTGTGATCATATATTAAAATAATATTCCCTAATGCTCTTATTCCCTAATTTTCTTATTATGTATTCATTAGTTCACGTCAAGGTCTGTATCTTCTGTTCCCGTTTCCTGTTGCATTTACCGTGGTTTTCCATCCTGGTTTCCTAAAGTTATCCCTTCCATTTATGCTTCTTCCTCATTTTGCCTCTGGGCCTGAGATCTTCCATCTTTCCCGTCCCGTGGTGAGAGAAGGGCTCTCTGTACATGATCAGAGGTACCCTTGATGCCTCCAGCAGGCTCCATTTCTGATGCTGCGTCTTTCCTCCCGTCCAATGTGCAGATACCAACCTCACTCGGTGCCAGGAGGACCGAGCGACCGCCCTCTCGCAGTCCCGGCGTCAGTCTCACGCAACCTACGTCCCGGAATGCAACGAAGACGGCTCCTTCTTGCAGGTAGGACCTTCATTGTTGTTGTTTGGTAGTTTAGTTGCGTCTGACTCTTCATGACCCCCTGGACCAGAGCACGCCAGGCACTCCTGTCTTCCACAGCCTCCTGCAGTTTGGTCAAACTCATGCTGGTAGCTTCAAAAACACTGTCCAACCATCTCTTCCTCTGTCGTCCCCTTTTCCTTGTGCCCTCCATCTTTACCAACATCAGGGTCTTTTCCAGGGAGTCTTCTCTTCTCATGAGGTGGCCAAAGTCTTGGAGCCTCAGCTTCAGGATCTGTCCTTCCAGTGAGCACTCAGGGCTGATTTCCTTCAGAATGGAGAGGTTTGATCTTCTTGCAGTCCATGGGACTCTCAAGAGTCTCCTCCAGCACCAGAATTCAAAAGCATCCATTCTTCGGCGATCAGCCTTCTTTATGGTCCAGCTCTCGCTTCCATACATCACTACTGGGAAAACCATAGCTTTTACTATACGGACCTTTGTTGGTAAGGTGATGTCTCTGCTTTTTAAGATGCTGTCTAGGTTTGTCATTGCTTTTCTCCCAAGAAGCAGGAGTCTTTTAATTTCGTGGCTGCTGTCACCATCTGCAGTGATCATGGAGCCCAAGAAAGTAAAATCTCTCACTGCCTCCATTTCTTCCCCTTCTATTTGCCAGGAGGTGATGGGACCAGTGGCCATGATCTTCGTTTTTTTGATGTTGAGCTTCAGACGATATTTTGCGCTCTCCTCTTTCACCCTCATTAAAAGGTTCTTTAATTCCTCCTCACTTTCTGCCATCAAGGTTGTGTCATCTGCATATCTGAGGTTGTTGATATTTCTTCCGGCAATCTTAATTCCGGCTACGGATTCATCCAGCCCAGCCTTTCGCTTGATCAATTCTGCAAATAAGTTAAATAAGCAGGGAGACAATATACAGCCTTGTCGTACGCCTTTCCCAATTTTGAACCAATCAGTTGTTCCATTTCATATCTGCCAATAAAAAATAAAAAGTGTAAATTTCCTGAAATAAAAAAGGGAACTCTCCTACGGCAGAAATGACGTTCGGGGGGAGATTTCCGAAATGTGGTGCTTTGTCCTGGATCTTAGAAAGTCAATTGCTCAACAATTTTGGGGGTTTACTTTAAAAAAAAAAAAACCTCAACAATTTTGGGGTGTCCTGGTTTTTACTTTTTGAAATATGGCAACCCTGGCTATCCCCATGATCTTTAAATGTTTTGAACAGGTGTGGGGAATCTCAAGCCTGGATAGGGGGCAAATGTGGCCCCCAGCACACTCTGTCTGGCCCCCAGGAATCTCCCAAAGCCACACCCATCACATTTGATTCTACAATTCCAACTGTCAAAATATCAGCAAATAATAATTAAACAGAAAATTTGCTGTCTACGAATAAATTGTTAGTTAAATCATAATCTGTAAAAAAGAGAGCAAAATTACAATATATAAAATACCACAGTACACAAAGGATATATTGAATTGAGCAACAAGGCCACATAACTTACAAAAGTATTCTTTGGGGGAAGCCAAGGCTGTTTAGCGTGGAATTGTGGTGTGGTCAATGCGTGGTGTGCATGCAGCCCCTGTACTTAGGGAACTCTGGGAATTGTAGTTCTCTGAGGGGAGGGGGGCCTCCTCACAGCTCTTGGCACCCTTAACAAACTACAGTTCCCAGGATTCTCTGGGAGGAAGCCATGACGGTTTAAAGTGGCATGATACTGGATGTGTTCCCCTGGCATGGACTCCATCTCCATTTTTGATATTATTATTATGCTATATAAATTATGTTTTTAGCGTTGTACACCTGGGATCCTCGGATAAGGGGCAGTATATAAATTGAATAAACAAATAAATAAATAATGCACATTTAAAGCTGTGTCAGGAAGTCTGTAGATACCGCTGTGGTGGGAAGATAAATGGCGTATCCGTGCGCTCTGGTTTCTGTCATGGTGTCCCGTTGTGCCAGAAGCGGTTTAGTCCTGCTGGCCACATGCCCCGGAAAGCTGTCTGTGGACAAACGCTGGCTCCCTCGGCCTGAAAGCAAGATGAGCACCACAACCCCAGAGTCGCCTTTGACTGGACTTAACTGTCCAGGGGTCCTTTACCTTTTTTTACCTGTTAGAAATGCACTCACCCCTTTTGTCTCCTCCTAGGTTCAGTGCCATAAACAGACTGGCTATTGCTGGTGCTCCACACCGGAAGGGAAACCAATCAGTGGAACGTCGGTCCTCAACGAAACACCAAACTGTACAGGTATGATTCCCCACTTCTGGGTGCAGGAGACCCTGGGTTGCAACCAATAATAATAATAATTATTATTAATAATAATTTATTTATACCCTGCCCATCTGGCTGGGTTTCCCCAGCCACTCTGGGAGGCTTCCAACAAAATATTAAAATACAATAGTCCGTCGAACATTAAAAGCTTCCCTAAACAGGGCTGCCTTCAGATGTCTTCTAAAAGTCAGAGTTGTTTATTTCCTTGACATTTGATGGGAGGGCGTTCCACAGGGAGGGTGTCACTACCAAGAAGGCCCTCTGCCTGGTTCCCTGTAACTTGGCTTCTCGCAGCGAGGGAACCGCCAGAAGGCCCTCGGCGCTGAACCTCAGCGTCTGGGCAGAATGATGGGGATGGAGACGCTCCTTCAGGTATACTGGGTCTTTGAGGCTGTTTAGGGCTTTAAAGGTCAGCACCAACACTTTGAATTGTGCTCGGAAACATACTGGGAGCCAATGCAGGTCTTTCAAGACCGGTGTTATATGGTCTCAGCGGCCGCTCCCAGTCACCAGTCTAGCTGCCACATTCTGGATTAATTGCAGTTTCCGGGTCACCTTCAAAGGTAGCCTCACATAGAGTTCATTGCAGTAGTCCAAGCGGGAGATAACTAGAGCATGCACCTCTCTGGCGAGACAGTCTGCGGGCAGGGAGGGTCTCAGCCTGCGTACCAGGTGGAGCTGGCAGACAGCTGCCCTGGACACAGAATTGACCTGCGCCTGCATGGACAGCTGTGAGTCCAAAATGACTCCCAGGCTGCGCACCTGGTCCTTCAGGGGCACAGTTACCCTATTCAGGACCAGGGAGTCCTCCACACCAGCCTGCCTCCTGTCCCCCAAAAACAGTACTTCCGTCTTGTCAGGATTCAACCTCAGTCAGTTACCCATTACAATCCCCTTCTTCTTTGTCAGGTAGGAAACATGGCGTCTGCAGAGATCTGTCCATAGCGGGAAATAAATCAGTGGAAATGGGGAGGTGGCTGGTTACTAACAAAAACATGAGAAAATTTGTGCCTGTGTATTTTGCCTCATACTGTATCTCGGTTTCCACAAGTGCTAGAAACTTGTGCGATTTTTTTCATGAAAAAGGGGTAGGCAACCTAAGGCCTGTGGGCCTGATCCGGCCCAATCGCCTTCTAAATCCAGCCTGCGGACGGTCTGGGAATCAGTGTGTTTTTACATGAGTAGAATGTGTCCTTTTATTTAAAATGCATCTCTGGGTTATTTGTGGGGCCTGCCTGGTGTTTTTACATGAGTAGAATGGGTGTGTTTATTTAAAATGCATCTCTGGGTTATTTGTGGGGCATAGGAATTCGTTCATTTTTGTTTGTTTCAAAATATAGTCCGGGCCCCCACATGGTCTGAGGGACAGTGGACCGGGCCACGGCTGAAAAAGATTGCTGACCCCTGATCTAGGTGCAAGTGATTTCCCTTGTTCCTGCCATGGACGCTCATGGAAAGAAGGTTGAGGGAGGGGCTTCTGCAGTTTTTTAACTCGCCGAAATCCAACTGGGGAAGCTTTTCCTGGAGCAGATTCCCACTCACTCGGTTTCTGTGCAGCTGTTTTAAACTGAAAGAATAGCGTCCGCCACCCAAAAACAGTAGGTGATCCATGTTATGTACTGAAGTTCTCACCCTGGGCCAGCAGGGGGATACTGTAGATAGTTTTCACTCAGGTCCACATATGCAAATAAGGAATTGAAAGGGACATTCAGCGATTGGCTAGTTACAGAAAGTTGTTACTGTTGCGTTGTAGTGGAGCTCTATATAAGCAGACTGACTGAGCCCTTCAGTTCTGTTCTTTTCTGGCCTGTGAATAAACAAGAGCTGTTTGAAGAATCGCTGTGTTGTCTGATATGTTCACCCACAATTTAACAATCCAGATTAGAGCCGAGGGGACCTGAAACACAAAACAGGACCTATTGATGACTTATTTTTTAATTTTTTAAAACCCTGCCTATTTCTGTCCCCCTCTATCTCTAGGGTCCTACACGGTGAGGACATCGTGGCCAGACCCCAACTCATCTCGGAAAGGTAAGGCTGCCCCCTTCTCCCCGATCCTCTCCCCCGATTGCACACCCCACACCTCGGCCGGAAAATTTCTACCTAAGGGGATAATGTTTTAAAATTCCGACCTACAGAGCTATGGGGTGGACTGTGGCTCGGGGAGGGGAGGGCTGTAGAAGGTCTGCTTCAGGTCCCGAGTTTGAATCCTGACATCTCAAGATAAGGCTGGTACAGAATCCTGCCCCTAACCCTGGAGAGCTATTGTCAGTTAGTGTAGACAATCACCTGACTCAATAGAGGACAGCTTCCTATTTTCCTACTCCCTAATCTCCAACATAGGTTTTAGGGTCCCTTAAGGACGCGGGTGGCACTGTGGTCTAAACGACAGAGCCTTGGACTTGCAGATCAGAAGGTCGGCGGTTCGAATCCCCGCGACGGGGTGAGCTCCCGTTGCTCGGTCCCTACTCCTGCCAGCATAGCAGTTCGAAAACACGTCAAAGTGCAGGTAGATAAATAGGTACCGCTCCAGCAGGAAGGTAAACGGCGTTTCCGTGCGCTGCTCTGGTTCGCCAGAAGCGGCTTAGTCATGCTGGCCACATGACCCGGAAGCTGTACGCCAGCTCCCTCAGCCAGTAAAGCGAGATGAGCGCCGCAACCCCAGAGTCGGCCACGACTGGACCTAATGGTCAGGGGTCCCTTTACCTTTAAGGAAGGAAGGGTGCTACATCTGCAGGCAGGTGTGGGTACTGCACATCCACTTCTGTGACTACAGTTGCTCTCCGCCCCCACTGGCCCAAGAAGGGCAGGAGGCAGAGCCCGGAGTCCTGGGTTCCATTTCCAGCCATGGGAGAGGGGTGGGTTAAATAGATGGATCTTGGAGGGACGCTATTACTAAGAAGAGGACCAAGCCCAGTTGTCACATTCCACTCCCCTGTTTCTGCCCCTCGACAGGCAGAAATCCAACAGGTTCAGCTCCCTGCATGTTTTGGATTTCCGCCTCTCCCGAGGCATGAATCCTCCGCCAAGGACCGTATTTTTTGCTCTATAAGACTCACTTTTTCCCTCCTGAAAAGTAAGGGGAAATGTGTGTGCGTCTTATGGAGCGAATGCAGGCTGCGCAGCTATCCCAGAAGCCAGAACAGCAAGAGGGATCACTGCGTAGAGGTCCCTCTTGCTGTTCTGGCTTCTGAGATTCAGAATATTATTTTTTCTTGTTTTCCTCCTCCAAAAACTAGGTGCGTCTTATGGTCTGGTGCGTCTTATAGAGCGAAAAATACGGTAATCACCTTAATAATAACCCCAGACTCTGACCCTCCTATAGCTCTGAACTCCACCGCTCTTTGGACAGAGTAGATGACATTAAAACCTCTGTAATAGTTGCCTTCGAACTCTTTTCCTCCCTGAACGCAGAAGACGGCACCAAGCCCCGGCCCACCCAGCCAAGCCCCTTCCCCCACAAGCAGGAAGGTAAGTGGCTCTCCTCTTGTGTAACCGCCCCCCATCATCTCCCAAAAATCCGCTTCCCCGCTCCAGCAGTGAGCAGTTTGGCCTATTGGTTGCACTATGACAAATGTGTTGACTCCTTTGGCCCTCCAGGTGTTGACGAACTACAATTCCCATCACCCCGGCCATTGGCCAGGCTTGCTGGGGCTGGTGGGAGTTGTAGTGAACCTTGTAGGGTCAAAGGTTCCCCACATATGAAAGGTGTTATGTACTGAAGTTCTCACCCTGGGCCAGCAGGGGGATACTTTAGATAGTTCAGGTCCACATATGCAAATAAGGGATCGAAAGTGACGTTCAGTGATTGGATAGTTACAGAAAGTTGTTACTGTTGTGTTGTAGTGGAGTTCTATATAAGCAGGCTGGCTGAACCCTTCAGTTCAGTTCTGTTCTGGCCTGTGAATAAACAAGAGCTGTTTGGAGAATCGCTGTGTCTTCTGATATGTTCACCCACAACTGAACAAAAGGCTTGTGATATGATGTGCTGAAATAGCTCAATTGGTTAGAGGGATGTTGATGACAAAGCCAAGGCTGTAGGTCTTAGGGTCCCTTCTATCTCTAAGATTTTATGATTGTTAGAACCCAAAATGGTGGAAGAGCTCCTTCTCTCTCATATACACAAAAGCCATACACTGAAAACACCAAGAAAAAAGCACACCAAAAAGTCAGGCCAATGTAAGTTTCAATAGTGGGAGTGGTCCCTACTCACAAATCAATAGTAACAAAAACAACATTTATCTTGAGCTTTTCTGTGCACACGTTGATCTACTCACACTTAGTTGTTATCCCCGAGAGACATAGAAAATATTGTTGTTCTTTAGTCATTTAGTCATGTCCAACTCTTCGTGACCCCCTGGACCAGAGCACGCCAGGCACTCCTGTCTTCCACTGCCTCCCACAATCTGGTCAAACTCATGCTGGTAGCTTTGAGAACACTGTCCAACCATCTCGTCCTCTGCCGTCCACTTCTCCTTGTGCCCTCCATCTTTCCCAACATCAGGGTCTTTTCCAGGGAGTCTTCTCTTCTCATGAGGTGGCCAAAGTATTGGAGCCTCAGCTTCAGGATCTGTCCTTCCAGTGAGCACTCAGGGCTGATTTCCTTCAGAATGGAGAGGTTTGTTCTTCTTGCAGTCCATGGGACTCTCAAGAGTCTCCTCCAGCACTAAAATTCAAAAGCATCCATTCTTTGGCGACCAGCCTTCTTTATGGTCCAGCTCTCACTTCCATACATCACTATTGGGAAAACCATAGCTTTAACTATGCGGACCTTTGTTGGCAAGGTGATGTCTCTGCTTTTTAAGATGCTGTCTAGGTTTGTCATTGCTTTTCTCCGAAGAAGCAGGCGTCTTTTAATTTCGTGGCTGCTGTCACCATCTGCAGTGATCATGGAGCCCAAGAAAGTAGAAAATAACAGGATATATTTATCCAAAAGTCTTCAAACTTACATGACCCTTTAAAAATTAGCTGATGAAGGTGAATACATCGAAACAGGGCCTTGTCTTGGTTTCTAATCCTGGTTTCTGACTTCTGCGCTGTGATTGAAACTGAGTCTCCATCTGCAAACTGATAAATTATAAGGATCAACATTATCGTCGAGTGAAAAAGAAAAAATATTTGTAACAAATTATTGTGTTATATATATCTTTGTGAGTTTGTAATCTCTGTTAGAGTTTGTAATCCTTGTCAGAGTACATCGTTTTGAATGGATTAGTTGTTGTTTTTAAAATAATTTTTATTGAATGGTTTTATGTTTCAAAAAACAATACAGCCATACTACCACTAAATATAATTAAGAAATAAAAATTACATACATCGATATTTAGTTTGTTATTTACCATCTTATTTCCTCCCAAACATTGCATACAACAACACACATATGTGCAGACACCCACACACCCACACCCACACAGAAAATGATAATAGTGAAAGTAAATATTTCCCCCCTTTTGTCTTCCAAAATCTTTTCTTCAACTTTGACTTCCTGTCAAGTCCCTTTGCATATCTTTTATCTTACATTTGAATGTACACAAAACAATAAACCTTTCTATATAATTTTTCTAATACATTCTGAAAACATAATAAATCCTTAATTGTAGGCCACCTCCTTTTAGTTCCTTTATGACTTAAATGCTAGCACGGAGTCAAAACTATTATTGTATTTTTGAACATATTTTTTATAAACATCCCATTTTTTCGCTAATTTTTGCTTTGAGTTTCCTCTGAGTTTACTAGTCAGTTGAGCCGTCTCCACCAATTCCTGTAATTTGATTTGCCAATCTGTTATTTTTGGAGCCTCATGATCTTTCCATCCCTTGGCCACAAGTATACGAGCTGCTGCGGTTGCATACAAAAATACCTCTCTTAGATTTTTTGGGATCTCTTTATCTAAAATACTTAATAGAAATGCCTCCGGTTTTTTGGTAAAAGTTATCCCCATCATCTTTTTTAATTCATTGTATATTTCCCCCCCAAAAATCTTAATCTTTCCACACGTCCACCACATGTGGATCATATCACCGTTGTTTCCTCCACATCTCCAACAAGCATTCACCAAATTATTATACATTCTTGATAATCTGGAAGGATTTTCATCATGTTCTCTCTTATATTATAAAATGGTAAAGGTACCCCTGCCCGCATCATCCAGTCTTGACAGACTCTAGGGTTGTGCGCTCATCTCACTCTACAGGCCGGGAGCCAGCGCTGTCCGCAGACACTTCCGGGTCACGTGGCCAGCGTGACAAGCTCTGTCTGGCGAGCCAGCGCAGCACACGGAAATGCCGTTTACCTTCCCGCTGGTAAGCGGTCCCTATTTATCTACTTGCACCCGGGGGTGCTTTCGAACTGCAAGTTGGCAGGCACTGGGACCGAACGACGGGAGCGCACCCCGCCGCGGGGATTCGAACCTCCGACCATGTGATCGGCAAGTCCTAGGCGCTGAGGTTTTACCCACAGCGCCACCCGCGTCCTCTTATATTATAGCTGGCTGTAAATTTCAAATTTACCTTCCATCATAAGTTTTCCCAGTCTTTTAGCATAATTGGACGGCCCACATCTTGGGCCCACTTTATCACTGAAGCCTTAACCTCCTCATCCATTGAATGCATTAGATTTTGTGACTATTGACTATTGATTTGTGAGTAGGGATCACTCCCACTATTGAAACTTACATTGGCCTGAGTTCTTGGTGTGCTTTTTTCTTGGTATATTTAATACATTGAAAACACGACTGCCCCCCACAAGAATTCTGGGAACTATTTATTTACTTCTTTATTTATCGCATCCACAAACCAGCTTTTCCTCCAAACTCAGGGTGGCGAAGGTGATTCTCTTCATTTAAGGCCACAACAACCCAGCGAGGTAGATTAGGCTAAAAGACAGCGACTGGCCCCAGGTCCCCCAGCAAACTTTATTCAATAATAATAATAATAATAATAACAACAACAATAATAATAATAATAATTTATTATTCATACCCCGCCCATCTGGCTGAGTTTCCCCAGCCACTCTGGGCAGCTCCCAATCAAGTGTTAAAAACAGTACAGCGTTAAATATTAAAAACTTCCCTAAACAGGGCTGCCTTCAGATGTCTTTTAAAAAGAAGATAGCTGCTTATTTCCTTCATATCTGAAGGGAGGGCGTTCCACAGCTCGGGTGCCACTACCGAGAAGGCCCTCTGCCTGGTTCCCTGTAACCTTACTTCTCACAATGAGGGAACCGCCAGAGGGCCCTCGGCACTGGATCTCAGTGTCTGGGGTGAACGATGGGGGTGGAGATGCTCCTTCAGGTATACTGGGCCGAGGCCATTTAGGGCTTTCAAGGTCAGCACCAACACTTTGAATTGTGCTCGGAAACATACTGGGAGCCAATGCAGATCTCTCAGAACCGGTGTTATGTGGTCTCGGCGGCCGCTCCCAGTCACCAGTCTAGCTGCCGCATTCTGGATTAATTGCAGTTTCCGGGTCACCTTCAAAGGTATGAATGGGGATTTGAAACCCAGTTCTCCCAGGTCCTAGAACAACACTCTAACCACTGCACTACATTGTCTGTCTGTAGTTTACCCCATCGTAGAGCTACGATTTCCAGCATCCGTCGCAAACAAGTTTCCCGAATTCTTTGGACGGGGCAAACATACAGTGGTGCCTCGCAAGACGAAATTAATTCGTTCCGCGAGTTTTTTCGTCTTGCGATTTTTTCGTCTTGCGAAGCACGGACTTTGGAAAAGCTTCAAAAATCACCAAAGTCTTCAAAAACCTCAAAAAAGGCTACCACACCCCGTACTATGAGTTGCTCCTCGAAGTGGATGCACGGTTTTAAGAAAAAGGAAACAAACTTGCAAGACAAAGGAAACAAACTTGCAAGACATTTTCGTCTTGCGAAGCAAGCCCATAGGGAAATCCGTCTTGCGAAGCAACTAAAAAAATGAAAAAATCTTTCGTTTTTCCTCGTTTTTTTCTGGGAAACTTGTTAGCGATGCAAAGTGGTTGGGGAGGGTGTCGAAACAGATGGGTGGTGTGGGAGAGGTTCCCCCCCATAACATCTACTCTCCTGTCATCCGTGCCTCTGTATGTGTGTGTGTGTGTTTGTGTGTGTGTGTTTCTGTCTCCCCCCACCTAGAGGGCACCTCCTTGCCGTTTCTCATTCCCATCATCATTCCGGATTTCAAGCCCAGCCGCACGGTGAAGCAAGCTCCAGGTGAGGGTCAGGATCCGTCGCTGTCATTTAAAGGGTCAAATTTCAGGGGAGAAGTTCGCTGAACCTAATAATAATAATAATAATAATAATAATAATAATAATAATAATTTGTTATTTATACCCCGCCCATCTGGCTGGGTTTCCGCAGCCACTCTGGGCGGCTTCCAACAAAACAATTAAGAACTACTAAATCTCTTTATAACGGCCCAGTGTTTCTACATGGACAGCGCTCAAAAATTCAGCCACTATTAAAGTAATTTGATGATTCCTGTTCAAGAGCAGGTCCTGAACCATTGGTGGTATAGAATTGAGCCTGTTAAGGCCTCCAATAATTGTCTTCTGGCATATCACAAGAAAAGAAAATATGCTCCAAAGTATCAGGTTCCTGTTTACTACACTTGCAGAGACGCTCTGCTTCTGGGAGAGTGAAATATCTTCCTCTAACTATCATCGAGGGAAACATAGATTTAAAATATCTTGCTAAGCTTTTGGGACGGCTCGTCTGGAAGGGAAAAAAATGTTTTGGACTGACGCCGAAAAGAGTGCAATTAAGGAGCCTGTTGATATCAATTGGCAGGGAGTTCCAGAGGTTAGATGCCGACACGCTAAACTTGTCTTCTTTGTTCCGATTGGTGGCTGCTTGCGCCACTCACCCCTGCAGAATACCCGCCTTCATGTGAGCAGGAGCGGCGAGAGGCTATTGACGAGGCCCGGCAGCACCAACAGGAGGGCACCTTCATCCCGGAGTGCGAGGGGGACGGCACCTATAAGGTCGTGCAGTGCCACCAGGCCACAGGGTATTGCTGGTGCGTGAGGGTGGACACTGGCCGGCCTGTTCCAGGCACTTCGACGAGGTCAGTGTCACCCGACTTGTGAAGTCCGGAATGAGGGGTCCTGGTTCAGTCGGTGGAGCAGGAGATTCTTAATCTCAGGGTTGCGAGTTCGAGTTCCACGTAGGGCAGAAGATTTCTGCACTTCAGGGAGTGGGATTAAATGACCTTTTATGCTTCTAAGTGGGTGACTCCCATCATCAACAAAGTAGCACCATGAAGGCTATGTACAGTGGTACCTCAGGTTAAGTACTTAATTCGTTCCGGAAGTCCGTTCTTAACCTGAAACTGTTCTTAACCTGAAGCACCACTCTAGCTAATGGGGCCTCCTGCTGCTGCCGCACCGCCGGAGCACGATTTCTGTTCTCATCCTGAAGCAAAGTTCTTAACCTGAAGCACTATTTCTGGGTTCGCAGAGTCTGTAACCTGAAGCGTATGTAACCCGAGGTACCACTGTACATTGAAGACACATCCTCCCGCCTCCTCACGTGAATCCTGGGAACTATAGATTACACACCTCAGAGCTACAATTCCCAGCACCCTTGACAAACTACAGCTTCCAGGTTTTTTTTTGGGGGGGGGTCTATGCTGTCCACAGATGTAACAGTGTCTCCAGATGACCTGCTTATTAAGCATTCAGTCTGTTTTGTTTATTAGTGGTCTTCCCCACAATATTTCTGTAAATTAGGCCTGGGCGATATATCGATATACAGTGGTACCTTGGATTGCGAACTGAATCCATTCCGGAAGTCCATTCTTAAACCAAAGCGTTCTGAAACCAAGGCGTGCTTTCCCATAGCGGCGGGGTCTCAATTTACACTCAACAGGAAGAAACATGTTCTGCTTCCGAGGCAAAGTTCACAAACCAAAACACCTACTTCCGGGTTTGCAGCGTTCTCAATCCAAGTTGTTCATAAGCTAAGCTGTTCTTAAACCAAGGTAATAATAATAATAATAATAATAATAATAATAATTATTATTATTATTTATTATTTATACCCCGCCCATCTGGCTGGGCCTGTTGGAGATAAGCAGTGTCCAGTGCACAGCGGAATGATGAAAAGTACGTGCCAACATGCTCTATATTACTTTATTTACACTTCAAAGCTGGTAATTTACAGAAAAACATTTTCCCTCTGCCGGAGCAGAGAAAGGCATCCTCTCTCCTCTAAAGCACGGAGAGAATCAGACTGAACTGCAAAGAACAGTGAAAAACAGGAAACCAGTGTACGTCACATCCAGTCTCCTTTCCCGTGAGAAAACCCAACAGTACTTGACTGTGGAATGTAAACATTGTCTTGTGACAAGCACTTCGCTGCTCAGTGAAGGAAGCAGAAACCAACATCTTCCCCCTTTCTGTGAACATCACTGGGCAGCGTGTTCGTACAATATCAGTACAAACCCAACTTCTGCACATAGGTACAGTGTTGATCCCTTGATACAATCTTGGACAATACATCAGCAGGAATTTCATTACCTGGCATATAGGACACCGTTACGAGTCCCTTTTGAATACGTTCCCTAGCATGTTGCAACTTTAATTGCAAGTGCTTCGTGCTTTGCTTACAACCTTCAGAATTCAGCAAAGCCAAACATGCTTTGTTGTCCTGGTAAACCTGGATTGGACATTTGACAGGAATTTTCATGTCTTTGCACAATTGTAACAACCATTCACAATCTTTAAGTGAATAAGACAGTGCATTCAGTTCAGCTTCACAAGTACTTAAGCTAACTGTTGTTTGCTTCTTGCATGACCAATCAAATAGACCCTGATTGTACTTATAGCAAACTCCAGACGTACTTTTCCTGTCTGTAGTGTCACTTCCAAAACTTGCATCTGCAAATATCTCAAGACCACCAGACTTCTGATTGTTAAATCTCAGTCTGTAATGCATAGTGCCTTTCAAATACCGCGCTATGCGTTTCAGAGCTTTCCAATCCTTAACAGTAGGATTGTTGACTTGTCTGCTTAGCAAATTACAGCTAACAGCAATGTCAGGTCTTGAACATCTGGCAATGAAGTTTAGCTTGCCTAGCACACTTCTGTACAGTGTAGTATCAGAAAATGCTTCTCCAGTGTCATCTACCTGATAACCTGTTGTCATCGGTGTGTCTACAGGGTTAGCATCCATCAGGTTTAGTTTGCTTAACACATCAGCAATTTTACGTGACTGGTGTACTAGAATGTTACCATCTTGATCTCTCTCTATTTCCAGAGATAGGTAGTTGTTTACCTCACCAAGATCTTTCATGTCAAAGTGCTCTTTCAATTGAGCTAGGGCATTATTGTACATTGTGACATCCTTCCAAAAGAATAAAAGATCATCAACATAAAACAAACAATACAGTTTCTTTTGTCCCTTCTCTTTGACAAATACACATGGATCAGCTTTCCCTTGCTTAAAACCTAGAGAAAACAATACTTCAGTGAGTTTTGTGTGCCAACACCGTGCACTTTGTTTGAGACCATAAAGGGACTTCTTCAGAGCACAAACAAATCCCTGTTTTACCTGTACGCCATCAGGTGGAAGCATATAAAGTGATTCATCTAGAGATCCGTACAGAAAAGCTGTATTCACATCATGGTGACTAATGTGTAGATTCTCTTCTGCAGCTAGCTTGAGCATAAGCCTAATGCTCTCATACCTCACGGTGGGTGAGTAGGTCTCGTGATAGTCTTCACCTGGTACCTGTGCAAAACCTCTGGCTACCAATCTGGCTTTGTGTCTGACTATCTTGCCATTTTGATCTGTCTTCGCTTTGAAGACCCATTTGCTTCCAAGCAGTTTCATTCCTGGAACTACTGGAACAAGGTCCCATGTTTTGTTCCTTTCCAAGGAATCAAGCTCAGCCTTCATGGCATTTAACCATGGCTCAGCTTCCTTTGAATCCAAATCCTGGATTTCTTGGAAACTTGAAGGTTCAAATACCTTCTTGGAGCTTCTAACAGCTGTTACTGCTATCTTAGCAAACTCATCAGCAAATCTCTTTGGAGGTCTGCCTTTTGTTGCTCTCTGTGACCTGCGAATTAGCCTTAAGTCTTCAACACTCTCCTCTTCCTTCTTAGGAGAAAAGTGACCTATTGTGAACAATGGTTCCTCCAATTCTTGATCAGAGCTTTCAGAGGGTCGCATAGAGGCTTTCGCACTCTTGAAATCCTCTGAATCACCCGATTCAGTTTCAGACTCAGAATCAGAACCTTCATCAGTGGGTGTGGGTTGTTGCGGTTGTTTTTGACTATCCTCAGTTTCATCACTGTCATCAGGATAACATTGGAAAATTCCCACATTCTCCCCCCACTTGGCATTGTACTCAACACTTCTTGTGAGCTTAATTGTCTTAGAGTCAGTCATCATTATTCTGTAAGACCCTTTCTGATAACCTAGAAAGATACCATGCAATCCACGCTTGTCTAACTTGGAGTTTTGTGGTGAGTGAACCCACTTGTCAGAACCAAAAATTTTCATGTGTTTGATGTATGGCTTCTTGCCAAACATCTTCTCATAGGGGGTACAACCAATCGCTGAAGATAACCTGCGATTATAACTGTAAACAAAACACGAGAGAGATTCGGCCCAATAACTCTCTGGAAGATTTGCATCATGCAGCAAGGTTTTTAACCCTTGAAGCAATGTCTGATTTGCTCGTTCCGCAAGTCCATTCTGCCATGGCGAGCGAGGACTAGACAAATCGTGTTGAATTCCTTTCTCAGTCAGAAAAGCTTCAAACTGCTGAGAAGTGAATTCTCCCCCGCGATCACTGAAAAGAGTCTTTACCTTCTTTCCATGCACATTTTCCAACCAAGCACAGAATTCCTTGAACCTTGGAAAAGCCTCTGATTTCTGCTTGAGATTGTACACATAAATATACCTGGAAAATGCATCAATGAGAACCATGAAGTACCTGTTTCCACCCAAAGAGGGCGCTAGTGGTCCAACCAAATCAGCATGTACAACCTGGTATGGTTCTGTAGCTTGCCTACTAGACACCTTACCTTTCGCAGCCATTTTCACCTTGTTTGCTGCGCATGCCTTGCACTTCATGTGGTACCTGCAGGGTTTAATAGTCATACCTTCAACCAAGGCAGGCATTTTAGATACTGCCTCAAAATGCAAATGACCAAATTTTCGATGAAAATCATGAATACATTCTGCATGCAAACTTTTGTTAGAACCTGCAATGCAACAAGTGTCATCCTGCACAACACCATCAAAATACAAAACATACAAACGATCAACATATTCAGCATGCAATACATAATCATTTTTCTTTGTGATGATGCACCTTTTGTTCTTAAAGGAAACGTCAATTTTCCGCTCATTCAGCTGTCCAACGCTGAGCAGATTATGCTTAGCATCTGGCACATAAAGCACATCCTGTATCGATAAGTCCAAACTGTGAAGAACAACAGTTCCGTAGCCTTTACTGGGAATTGTGTGGTCATCCGCTTGGTGAATCGCACCTTCCTGCGGTGTAAAAGACACGAACAGTCGCTTATCGTTGCACATGTGATGCGTTGCAGCCGAATCAACAACGAAGAAAGATCTAGACGTCTTCTGGACCTCTGCAACCTTTGGAGTGAAGCGTGAGACCATTGCCTTGTGCTGCGTTGTCCTAGACACCGGACCTTTGCCTTTGCCTCGGCCTTTTCCACGCGATGAGCTTTCGCTGCGCTGCTCTGTCTTGGCCCTGGGATATCTGCATTCCCTCTTCATATGGCCTAGACGTCCACACGTGTAGCATTTCACTGCCTTCAAAGCTTTGGCGCCATCTGGTGGTTCCACTGCACTCTGGGATGACGTCTGTGAAGATTCCCCCTTGCCCATGCAGCTATCACCCTGGCGGTCTGCTTCATTCTGAATCATGGCAGTATCACAGGCTACTCTGAGTTGAGCATTTGGCTGATTGGCATCAAATTCCCCACTTGCCTCATCCAGCCTTCTGCAGCTAGCCATCATGACTTTGGCATTAGCCTTCTGCGTCATCTTTGCTGCTTTAAATCAGGCTGCTTCATACAAGCTGTGTCTGTTTACAGCTGCTTCAATCCAAAAGCAAATTCAAAAACAGCCTCTGCTTTGTGAACCTGTGCCTTTCTGCTTAACTGCTTTGCTTATCTGCAGCTGCTTCAAACCGCATTCCAAAGGCAAGTTCAAAAGTGAAAGTTCTCTCTGCTGTCTTAAATTCATGCTGCGACACTGCTGCAGCTGCTTTACTTTCGATTTCCCCCAGCATAGGAAAAATTTATCCTTCTAGCCTTTTGCCTGTGCCACGGCAAAACCGGCTATAAAAGTTCAAAGTCCAGCCATAAAGCCATTAATTAGAAGCTGGCAGGCTGCCCGGAGCTGTAGCACATACCTCATCAAATCATCTTGACGCGCAGAGATATCGTCCGATCCGGCCCTCTGCATTCCGATCCTTTGCCGGCACTCCAATTCTTTGCTCCTTTGTTCCTTTGCCAGGAGCCCGACTTCTGGAGTCCATTCTCAAAACACTGCGTTTTTCTGGGCCCGGAACCAAATGTTGGAGATAAGCAGTGTCCAGTGCACAGCGGAATGATGAAAAGTACGTGCCAACATGCTCTATATTACTTTATTTACACTTCAAAGCTGGTAATTTACAGAAAAACATTTTCCCTCTGCCGGAGCAGAGAAAGGCATCCTCTCTCCTCTAAAGCACGGAGAGAATCAGACTGAACTGCAAAGAACAGTGAAAAACAGGAAACCAGTGTACGTCACATCCAGTCTCCTTTCCCGTGAGAAAACCCAACAGTACTTGACTGTGGAATGTAAACATTGTCTTGTGACAAGCACTTCGCTGCTCAGTGAAGGAAGCAGAAACCAACAGGGCCTCCCCAGCCACTCTGGGCGGCTTCCATAGAAACCAAAAATACAGTAAAATATCACACATTAAAAACTTCCCTGAACAGGGCTGCCTTAAGATGTCTTCTGAATGTCAGGTAGTTGTTTATCGCTTTGACATCTGCTGGAAGGGCCTTCCACAGGGCGGGCGCCACTACCGAGAAGGCCCTCTGCCTGGTTCCCTGGAGCTTTGCTTCTCGCAATGAGGGAACCGCCAGAAGGCCCTCAGCGCTGGACCTCAGCGTCCGGGCAGAATGATGGGGGTGGAGACGCTCCTTCAGGTATACTGGACCGAGGCCGTTTAGGGCTTTAAAGGTCAGCACCAAGATTTATTTATTTTTTTAAATAATATTTATTGAAATTTCCAGAAGAATCCAAAATATAAAAGAAAAAAGAAAAAAAGAACATTTACATTTAGGCCTTACTTTCATTAACATCTTTCCAGGACTTCCCCACCCCGCCCCCTTTTGTATTCCATTTCCATTAAATTAGTTCCACAAGTTCTTGCCCCAAATTTTAAGCTTATTATCATTATTATCATTGACCCAATGTTCAATTTAATTCATCTTATATGACCACTTTCCCTTTGTATTCCACCGTCCATTCACTTAAAAATATTTTCCCCCCTAAGATCGACCCCTGTTCCCTTCCACGAATTCCCCTCTTTAATACACAAAACAGAATGAAATAACAAAATAAAGAACAAAATATAATTTTACACCCTTTGGATTCCGAATTTCCCTCCCCCCCTTTCCCGGTTTCGATCCCCAATGTCCATCAATCTATCTGTTGTCAGCCTGGAGACCCCACTTCCATGTCCGAATCTCGCTCAGCTTCACTTTGCCGTCTTCTTAGTAGTCTTTGCCATCTTTTTAGTAGTCTTTAGTTTCAAACACCCAGTCTTGGAAAAGCTCTATCTCAAGAAGGTCCATTTTTTCTTTCATCCAGATCTCTATATTTAAGAGTAAAACTCAAATTTTGTTTCTTAATCCTTTTTAAATCTGAATGTCCCAAATGCTCCCACTTCCAGCTTTATCCAATTCTTTTTGTTCTCTTTCCTCAGGTTTCTTTCCCTGTTCCACTGCAAAAACGTTCTAATTTCAAAAACTTCTAGTTCCACTACAGAGGCTTTATTTGTTCAGGAACAAAAACTTGCGTCAAGTCCCTTCCGTTCTTCAATAGATATATCGATTGTCTCCTTTAGTGTAGAGACCTCTGTAGACAAAATAGTGTTTCATTTTTGCAGCTTTCCCAGGAGATAAAAAGTCCTGATCAAATCCATGAGTATTTTTCCACTTGCAGCGATTCTTGTAGTGTCCCAAAGCCCCCTCTAGAGGGATTATGGTAACTTTGTTTCCTTCCAGATCACACCCAAAAGTCAAACTAAGTTGTTATCCCTTGTTTTCAACAATTTGTATCCAAATTGTAACGAATCTAAGCGGCAAAGTCATCGTAACAAAGTTCCCTTTTTATTCTCCAACTTTGACAGCTACTTTGACAGCTGTCAAAATCTTTATATCTCCTCACCAGGCTCTCTCACGGATCACTCCCGGTTCCCGGGGGGGGGTTGCACTTTAGCTCACACAATCCACTTTTCTCCTCCAGCACTATCTTGTAATTTTTCATCGTGAAATTAATCACTTTTATCAATAAAAAACAGACCCTTCTCTCGATCTTAGTTGTCAGATCCTTGCTTAAATCCTCTACAACAGGGGGGAGACGGACTTCCTTTTTGCACCTCCCCCGCTCGTTCCAAATTTTTTTAAAAAATTCCTTTTAAGTCCGGATTCCCAATTACTCACGGGTTGTTGTTTTTAGTCCAAATTTCAATGGAAGAAGTCAGCGCTCTCCGCCAAATGGCATGCGGCTTCGCTCGGCAGGGGAAGCGGAGGACTCATAGCACCACACCACCCCCCATCCTCCGCTCCGTAGCCTTTAAAAAGGCTCCTTCGCGGGTTGGGGGCGCAAACGGTGCCCGCCGAGTCACCAGGTCCATGGGCATCTTCGCCCATGGTTTTTGAGGGTCCCCGCGTCGCCGGCATGGCGGGACCCAGCCCCTGCCGAGCAGGCTCCCTCCGGAGCTCGGAGGGAGTCCGCCACTCGGCGATGGCGCCAACCCGGAAGTCCAGCACCAACACTTTGAATTGTGCTCGGAAACGTACTGGGAGCCAGTGCAGGTCTTTCAAGACCGGTGTTATATGGTCTCGGCGGCCGCTCCCAGTCACCAGTCTAGCTGCCTCATTCTGGATTAGTTGTAGTTTCTGGGTCACCTTCAAAGGTAGCCCCACATAGAGCGCATTGCAGTAGTCCAAGCAAGAGATAACCAGAGCACTCTGGCGAGACAGTCTGCGGGCAGATAGGGTCTCAGCCTACGTACCAGATGGAGCTGGGAAACAGCTGCCCTGGACACAGATTTGACCTGTGCCTCCATGGACAGCTGTGAGTCCAAAATGACTCCCACTGTTTTGCCCAGGACCGGTATGAGCAGCAGACTGCGATGTTGGTTTCACTTAGCGATATATCGCTGGTGAAGCCTCCGCCGCTCCTGCGTCCCTTTGCTGGAGCAATGGCGGTTTCACCAGTGATATATACGACGGGGAGGGAGAAACAAGCTGTATCGGCGAGGGGCCGATAGCTTGTTCCTCCCTCTACATCTTGCCCGCTCACCTGTGATGTCGAAAAGCTGATTATCGCCCAGACCTGGTAGGAATCGGTGCCTGAGCTTTCTTTTTTCCTCATCCTTTCCAGCCCCTTTTCCTTTTGTGCTGTGTCTCTCATATTGTAAGCTTTTTTTTTTTTAATTGATAATTTTTTATTGATATTATACATATATACATATAGACGTATGCAAAATCCAACATTAAGGTTACACATAATATATCCACTCCATAAATCATAAATACAATTATTTTAGGCTCTGCCGAGCCTTGGACTTCCCTCCACTCCTTTGGTAAGTATCAGATAGACTCTATAGGCACCAGTGTCTTTTATAATTTGATTCCAATATACGTCCAATATTTAACCCAATTGTCTTGAAATTTCTGTTCATCTTGATCTCTTATTCTTCCCATTATTCTCGCGAGCTCGGCATAATTTGTCAGTTTAACCTGCCAGTCACTAATATTAGGTATAGCCTCCGTTTTCCAATTTTGTGCTAACATGATTCTTACGGCTGTTGCGGCATATAGGAATAGTACCTTATCGTCTTTTTTAATTTCTTTACCCATCATTCCTAGCAGAAAAGCTTCAGGTTTTTTGGGAAAGGTGTATTTTTTTTTTTTTTAAGTTCATTGTAAATCAATTCCCAAAATCCTTTCACTTTTCACATATTGTAAGCTTGAGGACAGGGACAGTCGCTGAGTTTCTGACTGACTGCCTTTTCTGACTGAAGAGGGGGATTAAAAAAATTAATCATATTGCCGTCATTGCTAGTATTCTCGTTGATGTTAGTATTCGCTCGGCGTCTCTCGCCTTTCTTTCTTGCAGGAACTTCCCCCCGGACTGCGAGGCAGATGCGGCAGCCAAAAATGCAGAAATGAGCTCCCTGTTCCGGGATCGGCTTCTGCCAGGTGAGATCATGAATCCCTGCTTCTTCTTTTTTTCTTAATAAATATTTTATTAGTTTTTTAACATATCATTTTCAACAATTATTAAACATACTTTTATATCTTATACGTTGTTTTTGACTTCCAGCAATCACATCTGAAACTTTTCCAATCTCTTCACTTAATTTACATTTCTTACTTTCACTGTTACATTTAAATAACTAATATCTCTCTTCTTTATCTTCTTTGCAATGTTTCATATATTTCTCTTTTCAAAACCTCTTGTAGTCCGACTAGCGTAATTTGTTGACTACAGTTGCTCTTCAAATAATTCGTATATTTCTTCCAATCTTCTGTAAATCTCTGGTCCTGCAGGTTTCGAATCCTTCCTGTCATTTTGTCCAATTCTGCATAGTCTGTTAATTTTATCTGCCATTCTTCTTTCATCGGTACAGTGGTACCTCGGGTTAAGTACTTAATTCATTCTGGAGGTCCGTTCTTAACCTGAAACTGTTCTTAACCTGAAGCACCACTTTAGCTAATGGGGCCTCCTGCTGCTGCTGCGCTGCCGGAG
Organism: Podarcis gaigeae; assembly: GCF_964106915.1. Classification (NCBI taxonomy): domain Eukaryota; kingdom Metazoa; phylum Chordata; class Lepidosauria; order Squamata; family Lacertidae; genus Podarcis; species Podarcis gaigeae. Next base: position 84,245,014 of record NC_139684.1, read on the forward strand.
CCCGATTTCTGTTCTTATCCTGAAGCAAAGTTCTTAACCTGAAGCACTATTTCTGGGTTAGCAGAGCCTGTAACCTGAAGTGTCTGTAACCTGAAGCGTTTGTAACCCGAGGTGCCGCTGTATTTCTTCTTGCTTCCATTTCTGGGCCAACAATACTGAATCTCTGCTTCTTTTCAAACACTTTTCACCAGGTGCCACTGAGCACAGACCACAGCTGTCAACTTTTGCCTTTTCTTGTGAGGAATCTGTTAAGTTGTGGGTGAACATATCAGGCGACACAGCGATTCTCCAAACAGCTCTTATTTATTCAGAGGCCAGAACAGAACTGAACTGAAGGGTTCAGTCAGCCTGCTTATATAGAGCTCCAGTACAACGTAACTGTAACAATTTTCTAAAACTATCCAATCACTGGACGTCACTTTCGATCCTTCATTTGCATAACTATCTACAGTATCCCCCCGCTGGCCCAGGGTGAGAACTTCAGTACATAACAGAATCCTATTCCGAATAAGGGAATTTCCCTTAAAAAACGGGAAACGTTGATAGCTATGGCACAGACCCGTGTGAGTCTCGAGAGGCAAATTGTTCCCTTTGTTCTTTCCTGCTAGGTTGCCCAGGCTCCAAGAAAGTAGTGTTTCTCTCCAATCTGATCAAGGCCTTGGCTTCCGACATGTTGCAGTCGAGGATGTTGCCCGTTCCATACCGAAGGTAAATACTGCTCTTTCTCTTTCTCTCTCTCTCTCTCTCTCTCTCTCTCTCTCTCTCTCTCTCTCTGAAGGGGCACAGGGGAGAGAGTTGTTGCCAAACGTTTTAAGCAAGAGTTGAAATCTAATAGAGGATTCCATCGTTGAACCAGAAACAGGTTTGCTTGTGAGTTAATGGTCATGTTGTTGTTGTTTAGCCATTTAGTCGTGTCCGACTCTTCGTGACCCCCTGGACCAGAGCACACCAGGCCCTCCTGTCTTCCACTGCCTCCCGCAGTTTGGGCAAACTCATGCTGGTAGCTTCGAGAACACTGTCCAGCCATCTCGTCCTCTGTCGTCCCCTTCTCCTTGCGCCCTCCATCTTTCCCAACATCAGGGTCTTCTCCATGGAGTCTTCTCTTCTCATGAGGTGGCCAAAGTCTTGGAGCCTCAGCTTCACGATCTGTCCTTCCAGTGAGCACTCAGGGCTGATTTCCCTAAGAATGGAGAGGTTTGATCTTCTTGCAGTCCATGGGACTCTCAAGAGTCTCCTCCAGCACCAGAATTCAAAAGCATTCAATCTTCGGCGATCAGCCTTCTTTATGGTCCAGCTCTCACTTCCATACATCCCTACTGGGATAACCATAGTTGCCACCTAAGGACCACCAACTGGTCTGTCTTGAGAAACAATGGAGTAAGCCTCTGGGGGCTGAAATCAATTCTGGGAGGTTAGGTAGTTACAATGGAATGGTCTCGGTGGTGGGGTGCACATTTTTATTCTTATTTATGTATGATTATTACTTTGTCAAAATAAAAACAGAAAAATGCAGACTGGACTCCCTAAGACAGTTGGATGGAACCTTGCACTCCTCCTTCTGGTGACTCCTGCAGCCAGGCTGGTGACAAACATCTTGCTCTGCTTTCCTTGGGACCACATCAGGTCATCTGGTCAGCCCAGGACCTCTAGATCAGATGTAGGCAAACTAAGGCTCGGGGGCCAGATCCGGCCCAATCACCTTCTAAATCCGGCCCGTGGACGGTCCAGGAATCAGCGTGTTTTTACATGAGTAGAATGCGTGCTTTTATTTAAAACGCATCTCTGGGTTATTTGTGGGGCATAGGAATTTGTTCATTCCCCCCAAAATAAAATATAGTCTGGCCCCCCCATTAGGTCTGAAGGACAGTGGTCCAGCCCCCTGCTGAAAAAGTTCGCTGACCCCTGGACTAGAGCATTCTTGGGGTCCCTTCCAATTCTAGAACTCTATGATTCTAGAATTTTTGCTAGATTCCAAGCCTGCACTCGTGGAGTTTGGGGTGGCAGGCAACAATAAAGGTAAAGGGACCCCTGACCATTAGGTCCAGTCGTGGCCGACTCTGGGGTTGTGGCGCTCATCTCGCTTTATTGGCCGAGGGAGCCGGCGTACAGCTTCCGGGTCATGTGGCCAGCATGACTAAGCCGCTTCTGGCAAACCAGAGCAGCGCACAGAAACGCCGTTTACCTTCCCGCCAGAGCTGTACCTATTCATCTACTTGCACTTTGACGTGCTTTCGAACTGCTAGGTTGGCAGGAGGAGGGACCGAGCAACGGGAGCTCACCCCGTCGCAATGATTTGAACCGCTGACCTTCTGATCGGCAAGTCCTAGGCTCTGTGGTTTAACCCACAGCGCCACCCGCGTCCCTTGGCAGGCAACAATGCTTTAGAAGACATTTCTCATTTGGCTTTAGTAGAAATGATATTAGGAGTTATGTATAAATAAGTATTAAGTTCCAGGATTTAAGGTATTTTATTGTAAGATAAGGTGAAAATAAATTAAGGTAAATTGAATGACAGAATATTGTGAAAGATGAAAAGGATTTGCTGAGTTAATTGATAGGTTAGACTGTTAAGATAAATTATCCAATAAAAATTGAGAAAGATGGAAAGAATTTGCTGAAACAAATAATTAAATTAGAATACAAAAAGGGAGGTGTGAAGAGGTCGATGAAACAAGTAAATGAAAGACAAAGAGATGGAATATTGGATGTGTGTTTTATTTTTTATTTGTTTACTGTTAGTGCTGTATTTTTCTTTCTATTTTTATTTATTTTTATCTATTTTTTATATATATTGTAATGTATATGTTGTTAATTTTTTTTTGCTGTTTGTTTTCTTTTTCTCTTTTCTGTAATCTCTAAATTCTTAATAAATATCATTAAAAAAAAAAGACATTTATCTTTTTCAAGGAATGCCCATGTCCTGGGCCCCCCCAAACTAGGTTTCCCTGATCCAGTAAGGCTCTCCTGACTCCCCTCTGCTCCCCACCCGCAGGTTTTCGGACAGCCTGACGGGACCCAGCCTGGAGGAGCGTGCGGTGCGCTGGCAGTTCGTCCGCCTGGACAAGGACTTCAGCAACAGCATCAGCGAGCGGGAGCTGCGGCCCCTCAAGCTCTACATGAAGAGGAATACCCGCCCCAAGCGCTGCGTCCGCAAGTTCCTGGACTACTGCGACCTGGATGAGAACAAGCTGATTTCCTTGCATGAGCTCAAAGGCTGCCTGGGGCTGAGTTAGCCCGACACACGTGGTGCGTATACTCCCCTGCCCCACGCTCACCTGTTGGTAACTCCACAATATTATTATTATTATTAACTCCAGCAGGTACAGAATGCCGCGGCGAGGCTCCTTACGGGGTCCTTGCCGCGGGATCACATTCATCCAGTGCTTTACCAACTGCACTGGCTCCCGGTGGAGTACAGGGTCAGGTTTAAGGTGCTGGTTTTGACCTTTAAAGCCCTTCGCGGCCTAGGACCCACATATCTACGGGACCACCTCTCCTGGTATGCCCCGCGGAGGACCTTAAGGTCCACAAATAACAACATTTGGGAGGTCTCAAGGTGGTGAGATTGCTCTCAATTAGGGCCAGGGCCTTTTCAGTACTGGCCCCGACTTGGTGGAACGCTGTGTCACAAGAGACCAGGGCCCTGCGGGACTTGACATCTTTCCGCAGGGCCTGCAAGACAGAGCTGTTCCGCCTGGCCTTTGGTTTGGACTCAGTCTGACCCTTCTGTTTCCCTCCCCTTATGGTCTTGATCTATGGGCTACTTTTAAAATGAGGCTGCATTTTAAATTGCATTTTAACCTCTATTTTAAATTGCTTCCCCCGCCCCCCCCCATTATGTTTTTACTGTAATTTTACTGGTGTTAGCCGCCCTGAGCCTGGCTCTGGCCGGGGAGGGCAGGGTATAAATAAAATGTATTATTATTTATTTGCATTTATACCTCACGTTTCCTCCAAGGAGTTCAAAGTGGCATAAAAAGATATCCTTTTTTAATCCTCACAACAACCAACAACCCTGAAGGGTAGGTTAGGCTGAGAGGGAGTGGCTGGCTAACAAGGCCACACCCAGTGAACTTTTGGGGTTTGGGTTTTTTTTTGCAACATCTCCAACAAACAAATAAATAAATTGCAGTTTTCTAAGCTATCTTTTAGGAAATTCGCCCGCCCACCCCAAATCAACACTTTCTATGTAGGCTAAAATACGCTTGGACATTTTAACCGAATTTTGAAAATTCTGCCAGGGCGATGTTTTCGACGGACGAATCCCGGCTATGTTCGGGAAATTCCAAACGTTGGGCAGCCCTCATATATGCTCCAAAATTCGGCAGGGGAAGAACTATATGTAGATTGATAGGTCAATAGATGGATAGACAGACAGATATATAGTAATGGATGTAAAATTTGGCATTCTGAGAAATATATCTATATCTATCTATCTATCTATCTATCTATCTATCTATACACACACAGAGAGAGACACACACACACAGAGAGAGCAGACCCTCGAGTTGTGAATGTGATCTGTGCAGGAGGCACGTTCACAACCCACAGCGTTCGCAACCTGCACCGCCGCATCTGTGCATGCGTGGGTCGTGATTCGGTGTTTCTGCACGTGCGCAAAGCACGATTTAGTGCTTTTGCGCATGCGTGAGCGCAGAAACCCAGAAGTAACCCGTTCCGGTACTTCCAGTACCGCGGTGCCCAACCCAAAATGTCTGTAACCCGCGGTATGACTGTACAGTCATACCTCATGTTGAACGCGCTTCGGGGTGAGCGCGTTCGAGTTGCGCTCCGCGGCAACCCGGAAGTAACAGAGCGCATTACTTTCGGGTTTCGCCGCTTGAGCATGTGCAGACGCTCAAAATGATGTCACATGCAGAAGCGGCGAAAAGCAACGCGCGTGTGTGCAGACGTGCCGTCGCTAGTTACGTTTGCTTCTAGGTGCGAACGGGGCCCCGGAATGGATCCCATCCGTATCTAGAGGTACCACTGTATATATAATGTCAGGGAACTGCCATTGGAGAGTCAGGTGGTGGAAGGGCTCAAGGAGGCTAAGAGACCCTCAGATGCTGAGGAAGGAACCAGCAGGGGGAGAGGGAGAGTTCCTGCAGAAACTCAGGCGGAGGGATGGCTTCAAGATGCTTCCAGTGAGAACAGCGGGGAGGGCTCAGGACCTCCGCTGGGGACGCCTACTCCGCGCAGGAAACTGTCACGCAGAGAATCCAGACGGAGAGTTTCCGTTAAGAAACTCTTATGTTGGCGTAAATTCCGGAAGCGCCCACTGACGGATTCTGCCAGCGATTGAGGTAGACATGCACTCATGGCTCCGCGGACTGGGAGAGTTTAGAAACTGATTTGCAGAGCCTGGAGGGCTTAAACGCTTACGCACGAGTAGCCCCCCAATCCCATAACATATAATGAAATTTAAACACTGCTTGATTGTAAGAAACAAAATGCAAAGAGGTGATTAAAATGGGCCACAAATGCAATAATGCTTATTTATTTTATAAAGGCTGAAGAAATGCAGAGTGGGTTGGTAGAGATATTCTTTATCTGGGCTGCACTTTGTCTTGCAACCAGGCCTGACCAGACACCACCTTGCTTTCTTATGCCTGCCATCACCGATGAGTACTGTATTTTCCGCTCTCTAAGACGCACCAGACCATAAGATGCACCTAGTTTTTGGAGGAGGAAAACAAGAAAAAAAATACTCTGAATCTCAGAAGCCAGAACAGCAAGAGGGATCGCTGCGCAGTGAAAGCAGCGATCCCTCTTGCTGTTCTGGCTTCTGGGATAGCTGCGCAGCCTGCATTCGCTCCATAAGACGCACACACATTTCCCCTTACTTTTCAGGAGGGAAAAAGTGAGTCTTATAGAGCAAAAAATACGGTAATTTGGATGCCGTTTCCACCCTGCTCCTTGTCTCTCCCCAAATATGCACCTGTGAGCGCCCAGGAAGGCAACCTGGTTGGGCAGGTGAGAGCAGCTTCCAGCTGCTGCAGGGCTCGGACCAGGAGCCCTGTGGATGAGGCCCCCCTCCCCTACACCCCACACCACTAGGGCTGCTGGTCGGAGGAGGAGGCAGCTCCCCCATTGCACCAGCTTTTTGTTATGGCCAAGCGCCCACCATAATTCTCTTCCTTTGAAGGCCCTGAAAACTTGGAGGTGGACATCAGCGAAGGGGACGGCTGGAGTTTCAGGCAAGGGTGTACGCACCACGGACAGGATCCTAGTTGGTCCCAGAGTCATGTGGCCTGCGAGAGCCAATCGGGTGCCACTGCATGCTACATAGTTCTGAGCCCAGATCCCCTGGGATCCCGTTTTTCTGCCTCCAAATTGGTCACCTGGCTTTCCGTAATCCAGAATGTGGCAGCTAGACTGGTGACTGGGAGCGGCTGCCGAGACCATATAACACCGGTCTTGAAATACCTACACTGGCTCCCAGTACGTAGATAACTGGTGAGAGGGCGTTCCACCAGGTTGGTGCCACTACCGAGAAGGTCCTCTGCCTGGTTCCCTGTGCTCTCACTTCTCGAAGTGAGGGAACTGCCAGAAGGCCCTCAGAGCTGGACCACAGTGTCGGGCCTAAATGATGGGGTGGAGACGCTCCTTCAGGTATGCAGGGCAGTAGGCATTTAGGGCTTTAAAGATCAAGGCTCTACGTGGGGCTACCTTTGAAGGTGACCCAGAAACTACAACTAATCCAGAATGCGGCAGCTAGCCTGGTGACTGGGAGCGGCCGCCGAGACCATATAACACCGGTCTTGAAAGAGCTACACTGGCTCCCAGTACGTTTCTGAGCACAATTCAAAGTGTTGGGGCTGACCTTTAAAGCCCTAAACGGCTTCGGTCCAGTATACCTGAAGGAGCGTCTCCACCCCCATCGTTTTGCCCAGACACTGAGATCCAGCTCCGAGGGCCTTCTGGCTGTTCCCTCACTGCGAGAAGCCAAGTTGCAGGGAACCAGGCAGAGGGCCTTCTCGGTGGTGGCACCTGCCCTTCAGATGTAAAAGAGAAAAATAACTACAGTGGTATCTCAGGTTACATACGCTTCAGGTTACACACTCCGCTAACCAAGAAATAGTGCTTCAGGTTAAGAACTTTGCTTCAGGATAAGAACAGAAATTGTGCTCTGGCAGCGCGGCGGCAGCAGGAGGCCCCATTAGCTAAAGTAGTGCTTCAGGTTAAGAACAGTTTCAGGTTAAGAACAGACCTCCGGAACGAATTAAGTACTTAACCCGAGGTACCACTGTACCAAACTTTTAGAAAACATCTGAAGGGAGTTCTGTTTAGGGAAGCTTTTAATGCTTAATAGATTATTGTATTTTAATATTTTGTTGGAAGCCGCCTAGCATGGCTGGGGAAACCAAGCCAGATGGGCGGGGTATAAATATATTATTATTATTATTATTATTATTATTATTATTATTATTATTCCTTGCCCATCTCTTTGGCCTCTGGTCTCTAAAACAGCAGCAGCCTCACCAGCCTCTGAGATTTGCCAGGGCTTGAAACAAACTGTTCCTCTCTCAAATCCTCACCACCGCCCCCCAACCACCCTTCCCCACCCCACTCATATAACTTAAATCCAGCTCCTGCTTCTCCCTCTACCAGCTTCCATCGCAGACAAAGGCGGGCTCTGTGCAATACCTTCTGGCGGATTAAGCGTGGATTAGCTGTGCGGAACACAGTTGCCTGCAAAATGCTTGCAGCGTTGACTCTTCTCGGAGCAGAAAGTGGGGGGGGGGGGTGTTGATTACGTTAACTTGAAACGCTCTACGCACCTCTCCAAACAGGGCAAATTGATTTATTGTTCCTTGCAACTGCGCGTGGGAGATTTGAAACCCTAATTAAAGTCTAAAATGCTTTGGGTTTCTCCCCCCCCCCCCCGCTAACTTCGCACAATGCAAGTGACGGAATTTTATTTTATTTCATTTTAAATAATTTATTTACAACACAGTCCACAACAACTCATACATACAAACCCACCGCCGTTGACAATTATCAAAATTAAACTCCTATCCCCTTACACAAAGAAAACGTAATATAAAAATAAAAGACTTTCTTTGTCCTGTAAATAGCCTCTTTGTTTACTTCTTGTGTACTGTTTCTTTTATATGTGATTATTACAATTTTTCCTAATTATGACTTAAAAAACCACAAAGTCTCCTGTAGAAATTAATCGAAACAAGTCCAGGTGTATATTTGGGGGCAGTGTTTGGTAAAGTATTTTCTGCGTTTTCCCCATTCTTTTTGAAATCCTTGTCTGGCCTGTCCCCTAGTTGTCTCTGTTAATCTGGCCAATTCAGTATAATCTAATAATTTATCCTGCCATCAGTGGTGTAGCGTGGGGGGTGCAGGGGGGGCCGGCCGCACCGGGCGCAACATCTGGGGGTTAGGATTAGGGGGCGCAAATCCACGGGTTAGGGGGCGCAAATTACTTGCCTTGCCCCGGGTGCTGACAGCCCACGCTACGCCACTGCCTGCCATTCCCTTTTTGCTGGCACACATTCTTTTTTCCAATTTCTGGCAATTGAGGTCCTCGCTGCGCCTGTGGCCAGTGGCGTAGCGTGGGTTGTCAGCACCCGGGGCAAGGCAAGTAATTTGCGCCCGCTAACCCGTGGATTTTAGCACTCGAGTCTCTTCCACTAGATTAGCTCGCCCCCCCCAGATGTTGCGCCCGGTGCGGCCGGCCCCCCTTGCACCCCCCACGCTACGCCACTGCCTGTGGCATAAAGGAATATTTTCTTCTTTTGCTATACCTGTGTCTGTTATTCCTAATAGGAAAGCTTCTGTATTTTCCACAAAGTTGTATTTAAACATTTTTTTTTTTCAGTTCATCATATACTATATCCCAGAAGCTTTTGATGTTTTCACAGGTCCACCAGATATGTATAAGTGACGGAATTTTAATTTTGCCTTTCTTCACTTGCTTAATTCTCCCAAAGCTTCTCCCTGCCTTTCGGGTTGGTTTTTCCTCTTCCCCAGTCTGACAGTCTGAAAAACTTTCCGTTTGCATTCAGGTTATCTTTGTAGGGTGGGGATGTGAAATTAAGAATGAGTCAGTTTCTGAAGGCTGGGTGCGGGTCCCATAGCCAACTCAGCAAAAGACTCAGCTGCTATTTTATAACAGATTAAGCACAGGGTAGGTTCACATTAGGGATGCGGGTGGCACTGTGGGTTAAACCACAGAACCTAGGACTTGCCGATCAGAAGGTTGGGGGTTCGAATCCCTGCGACGGGGTGAGCTCCCGTTGCTCAGTCCCTGCTCCTGCCAACCTAGCAGTTCGAAAGCACGTTAAAGTGCAAGTAGATAAACAGGTACCGCTCCGGCGGGAAGGTAAACGGCGTTTCCGTGCGCTGCTCTGGTTCGCCAGAAGCGGCTTAGTCATGCTGGCCACATGACCTGGAAGCTGTACGCCGGCTCCCTGGGCCAGTAAAGTGAGATGAGCGCCGCAACCCCAGAGTCGGCCACGACTGGATCTAACGTTCAGGGGTCCCTTTACCTTTACATTCCAAAATATGATACAAAAGACAAATAAAATAAAACCTACATAAAGCAGCAGTGTTTTGTGTTGTGTAGGCTCCCATGATGTAAGTCATGGGCCCCCGCCTGCTAGCCTGCTCCCTAAAATATCACGGGTTTGCTCCTTTCTATATATAGGGTGCCTACATTCTGCATGGACTGGTTGCATGACAAAATGGGCAAATACCTATGAGGTCCATAAATTACCATATATTCAACACACAAAACAGCAACAATTTGTTGTTGACAAAGGACAGATGGACATATAAAGGGCCCCATTACCTTCAGTAGCTTAAAGGTAAAGGTAAAGGGACCCCTGACCATTAGGTCCAGTCGTGGCCGACTCTGGGGTTGCAGCGCTCATCTCGCTTTATTGGCTGAGGGAGCCGGCGTACAGCTTCTGGGACATGTGACCAGCAGGACTAAGCCGCTTCTGGCGAACCAGAGCAATGCACAGAAACGCCGTTTACCTTCCTGCCGGAGTGGTACCTGTTTATCTACTTGCACTTTGACGTGCTTTCGAGCTGCTAGGTTGGCAGGAGCAGGGACCAAGCAACGGGAGCTCACCCTGTCGCGGGGATTTGATCCGCCGACATTCGGATCGGCAAGTCTTAGGCTCTGTGGTTTAACCCACAGCACCACCCGTGTCCCTTCAGTAGCTTAGGGCCTCATCAAACCTAAATCCAGCCCTGGAGATACGTGACCCCGGCTCTTCCGTGAAGCTCAGCTTTGCTGAATCTCATCCCAGCCAAACTCACAGGACTATGCACTGCTAATCTACAAAAAGCTTACCTATGTTGATCACTTGCATCCTGAAAGAAAAAGCCAGGTGTGCAAAATTTCCCTTTCTACTCGCCTAGATATGATTCTTAGTCGGCGCAGGTGACCAGGCTGGTGGTGGATTGTGAGCCTCCGCCGAACTTAATTTCTCTCCCTCTTTCTCTCTCCATAGACTTCCCCCTGACAAAGAATGGCGCTTTCCCCCTCCAGACGCCCAGGGGGCGCTCTCTCATTCTCTGAGCACTGCATTCCCGCCTCTGGTTGCAGAATCTTTGCACTTTAAAGAGACGGACTGGACTTTCTGCCCAGAAGGTTGATGATGGTTCCGGGAAGTGGAGATATACGTGGAAAGGGGTGGGACAAACGTGCCTGTCAGTCCATTTTCTGTGTTTTCCTTTTTATTTTATTTTTTTTTTGCTTTTTTAAAAAAGAAACGTAGATAACAACAGGCCTGCAGAAACCATCTACCTTAGTAGATTTTTTTATATATGTATAAAAAATAAGAAATAATAATCTTTGCTTTATTATTGCAACATAATTTTTAAGAGAGAGAGAAGAAAGTGAATGTAAGGGGGCTTCCATGTTTGTTAGAGGGTGTTTCAAAAGGCTGTGCTTTTCAGTTGCGTAAAAAAATCAGCTGGGTTTTAAAATGAATTGTAGTCTGTTTATTTGAATCAATAAATTATGGATATACAAGGGCGGTTTCTTTCATATTTCTGGGTTCCTTTACGTGGAATTAATATCGGAGGCCTACTTGAATTTTGAAAAATTGTACTTATCTGCTTGTTGTTGTTGTTTAGTCGTTTAGTCGTGTCCGACTCTTTGTGACCCCCTGGACCAGAGCACGCCAGGCACTCCTGTCTTCCACTGCCTCCCACAGTTTGGTCAAACTCATGCTGGTAGCTTCAAGAACACTGTCCAACCAATTCATCGCCAAAGAACTGGTGCTTTTGAATTCTGGTGCTGGAGGAGACTCTTGAGAGTCCCACGGACTGCAAGAAGATCAAACCTCTCCATTCTGAAGAAAATCAGCCCTGAGTGCTCACTGGAAGGACAGATCCTGAAGCTGAGGCTCCAAGACTTTGGCCACCTCATGAGAAGAGAAGACTCACTGGAAAAGACCCTGATGTTGGGAAAGATGGAGGGCACAAGGAGAAGGGGATGACATAGGACGAGATGGTTGGACAGTGTTCTTGAAGCTACAATCATGAGTTTGACCAAACTGTGGGAGGCAGTGGAAGACAGGAGTGCCTGGCGTGCTCTGGTCCATGGGGTCATGAAGAGTCGGACACAACTAAACAACTAAACAACAACAACAAGAGACAGGGTTGCCTTCAGATGTCTTCTAAAAGTCAGATAGTTGTTTATTTCTTTGACGTCTGATGGGAGAGCGTTCCACAGGGAGGGCGCCACTACCGAGAAGGCACTCTGCCTAGTTCCCTGTAACCTCACTTCTCGCAGGGAGGGAACCGCCTAAAGGCCCTCGGAGCTGGACCTCAGTATCCGGGCAGAACGATGGGGGTGGAGACCCTCCTTCAGATATACTGGGCCTTTGATGCCATTAGGGCTTTAAAGGTCAGCACCAACACTTTTAATTGTGCTCAGAAACGTACTGGGAACCAATTTAGGTCTTTCAGAACCGGTGTTACATGGTCTTGGCTGCCACTCCCGGTCACCAGTCTAATGTATTTGTGTGCAAGCCAGTTTTATCTTATTTTAACCTTCCATTTGATTTCCTGTCTCCTGTTCCCCTGTACCTATTACCCCTTTTTAACCACTTCCTGCCCACCAGAGCCTGTTATAAGTCAGGTTTCAGTGCAGCTGTGTGGTTGAGGCTGGGAAAAACGAGTTTTTTTTCTATACTTCCCTGCTCACAATTCCTTGGAGTTTTGCGCCCTCTGCTGGAATAACACAGCATTACTTAAGAAGTGTATGCTCAGGTAAAATAGATCTCTCTCTCTTTAGGTTGCTTACTAAATCCTTTATTTTCACACTCAAAGCGATTTGTTCCTAAAACAAGAAGTGATGGATCAGGGGCCTGCACAGAAGCTGAAAATCCTGTGCCTCTTTTTCCTGTTCTGCATAACTTGTCATCAAATGCACAGTGCCTATATCTTAAATGGATTTTCTGCCTATATACATAGAAACTAAAGGCTGTCGTCACGCTCTGCAGTTGCGGATGCAGGTGGGGTGATCTGTGGGCGGCGGGTAAGCAGGGTGGTGAGATGTAAAGATAGGGGGGTTGGTCTAACTTGGACACACATTCATAGAATTGTAGAGTTGGAAGGGACCCCCTGGGTCATCTAGTCCAACCCCTCGAAATGCAAGAATCTCAGCTAATGCATCCACGACAGGGTTGCCATATTGTGAAAAGCAAAAAAGGGGACACATTTGCTGACTGGTGACCCTACCCATGAAAAAGATGTGTCCTCAAAAAAGGTGAGGGGAGCACTCTTGCGCTTGAGGGCTTCCTGTGGGTTTCCCACAGACATGTGGTGGGCCACTGTGAGAGCAAGTTCTTATCACACTCCTATCTGGACTTGGAGAAATGCAGTGGTTCTGTAATGGGACATGTGCTTTGCACGGAAAAAGTCTCAGATGCAATCCTTGGCACCTCCCGCTGGGGCTGGGAAAGATCTCTATCCGAAACTGCCAGTTTGAGTAGGCAGTACTGAACCTGGTTGACCAATGGTCTGATTCAGTATAAGGCAGGTCCCTGTATCAGGAATGCCTCATTAACTGCTTCTTGCCACAGCCCCTGGTTTTGCCTTTGGGGAAAAGGTAAAGGTAAAGGGACCCCTGACCATTAGGTCCAGTCGTGGCCGACTCTGGGGTTGCGGCGCTCATCTCGCTTTATTGGCCGAGGGAGCCGGCGTACAGCTTCCGGGTCACGTGGCCAGCAGGACTAAGCCGCTTCTGGCCAACCAGAGCAGCACATGGAAACGCTGTTTACCTTCCTGCCAGAATGGTACCTATTTATCTACTTGCACTTTGATGTGCTTTCGAACTGCTAGGTTAGCAGGAGCAGGGATCGAGCAACGGGAGCTCACCCTGTCGCGGGGATTCAAACTGCTGACCTTCTGATCGGCATGTCCTAGGCTCTGTGGTTTAACCCACAGCGCCACCCGCGTCATAATAATAATAATAATAATAATAATAATAATAATAATAATAATATATTATTATTATTTATACCCCACCCATCTAGCTGGGTTTCCCCAGCCACTCTGGGTGGCTTCCAACGGAACACTAAAATATAATAACATATTAAACATTAAAAGCTCCCCTGAACAGGGCTGCCTTCAGATGTCTTCTGAAAGTCTGGTAGTTGTTTTTCTCTTTGACATCTGATGGGAGGGCATTCCACAGGGTGGGTGCCACCACCAAGAAGGCCCTCTGCCTGGTTCCCTGTAGCTTGGCTTCTCGCAGTGAGGGAACCACCAGAAGGCCCTTAGCGCTGGACCTCAATGTCTGGGTAGAACGATGGGGGTGGAGACGCTCCTTCAGGTATACTGGACTGAGGCCGTTTAGGGCTTTAAAGATCAGGCGTAGTGCACATTTTTGTTGTTGTTGTTACCCCACCCATCTGGGTGGCTCCCAACATCATCATCATCATCAAGCTATCAAACATTAGAAACTTCCCTAAACAGGGAAGTGCACATGGACATAAATGCGTAGAACTGCACATGAACACTAGATCCATGCGCCATGCTCAGTCAGCCACATCGCCCACTGCAGCTGCTGACGTACCTTTTGAACTGTGCCCGCACAGCCTGTTGGCACTCTTCCAAATATATATTTTTTTTTAAACCACCAAAGGCCTCCTTGGCTTTTAAATCAGCAGAGGGCAAGGGCTGTTAATGAGTGCAAGCATGCAAGAGACAGAGCGGAGCCGCCAGCAAATTAATTTTATTTATTTATGTATCTTATTCATGTATTTATTTATTTAAAGGCACGTATCCAAGCCACTTAATATTTAAACGTCTTGAAGCACTATGCAAAAACACAGCATAGAAAGAACCTAACTTCTGTTGTCAATGCTCTGGTGGCTTCCAGGCTTAGATCACCGCAATGTGCTATACTTGGGGCTGCCCTTGAAGACAGTTCAGAAACTGTAGCTGGTGCAGAACTCAGTGGTCAGATTGCAGACCAGGGTCTAAGCACATAAACACCAATCCGCCTCTACTAGTACTAGCAACCAAGGAGTTTCTAGGCTCAGTTTTGGCTAACAAAGGTTGGAGGATGGATGGCGGCTAACAGATTGAGGTTGAATCCTGACAAGACAGAAGTACCGTTTGGGGGGGGGCAGGAGGTGGGCCGGTGTGGAGGACTCCCTGGTCCTGAATGGGGTAACTGTGCCCCTGAAGGAGCAGGTGTGCAGCCTGGGAGTCATTTTGGACTCACAGCTGTCCATGGAGGCACGGTCAAATCTGTGTCCAGGGCAGCTGTTTGCCAGCTCCATCTGGTACGCAGGCTGAGACCCTACCTGCCCACAGACTGTCTCGCCAGAGTGGTGCATGCTCTGGCTATCTCCCGCTTGGACTACTGCAATGCGCTCTACGTGGGGCCACCTTTGAAGGTAACCCGCAAACTACAACTAATCCAGAAACGCGGCAGCTAGACTGGTGACTGGGAGCGGCCGCCGAGACCATATAAAACCGGTCTTGAAAGAGCTACACTGGCTCCCAGTACGTTCCCGAGCACAATTCAAAGTGTTGGTGCTGACCTTACAAGCCCTAAACGGCCTCGGTCCAGAATACCTGAAGGAGCATCTCCACCTCCATAATTCTACCCGGACACTGAGGTCCAGCTCCAAGGGCCTTCTGGCGGTTCCCTCACTGCGAGAGGCCAAGTTACAGGGAACCAGGCAGAGGGCCTTCTCGGTAGTGGCACCCGCCCTGTGGAACGCCCTCCCACCAGATGTCAAAGAGAACAACAACTACCAAACTTTTAGAAGACATCTGAAGGCAGCCCTGTTTAGGGAAGCTTTTAATGTTTGATGCATTACTGTATTTTAATATTTTGTTGGAAGCTGCCCAGAGTGGCTGGGGAAACCCAGCTAGATGGGTTTACCTTTGGTTTTTAAATTGGGCAGATAGTCAAATCCATCAATGGTTTGTACTATTTTTTTAAGTAGAGTGGGCAGGATCTGCTCCTTAAAATGTACAGTCATACCTCAGGTTACATATGCTTCGGGTTGTGCGATTTTGGGTTGTGCACCGCGCCAAACCCGGAAGTACCGGAACGGGTTACTTCGAGGTTTCGGCGCTTGCGCTTGCGCAGAAGCACTAAATAGCACTTTGTGCATGCGCAGAAGCACAGAATCACAACCCGCGCATGCAGACGTGGCGCTGGGGGTTGCGAACGTACTTCCCGCACGAATCACGTTCGCAACCCGAGCGTCCACTGTCTAGTACAGGGGTGTCTAACTCAAATTCATCGGGGGCCACATCAGCAGTTTGGTCACCCTCAAAGGGCCGGTTGTATCTGTAGGACTTACAGTACAGGAGAGAAGGGTTCAGGCAGCTGTTGGATCTGTCACATCACAGGATGGCATGCACTCAATATAAAAACAAGTGGAGGTTTCCTGAATGCATGTAAAGTGGAGGTTTCCTGTGTAGAACGGCCAGCGCCGCTAGAGGGCAGACGTTCTCTGGCTTGTAGGCTGCCGCGCATGCGCTGAAGAGGCGGCTTTCTTGTGTCAAAAAAAAAAGCGAGAATAAAAGGTGAAGGCTGGTGGCCGCCGCCGGCTACACGGGCCACATGACGAGGTCTGGCGGGCTGTATTCGGCCCGCGGGCCTTGTGTTTGACACCCGTGGTCTAGTATTTTCAGCAGAGTATTTTACTTTTTGCTATTTTCCTAACTGGGGCTAATATCTATGTTATTTCTACTTGGGCGCTGCCACCCCTTCTCACACTGCTTGCCAGCCGCACTTGGCCCCATCAAAACCCCATATCACAGCTCCCCTTCATCCTCCCCACATCCCTGCTTTATTCAAACTTCTACTATTGTTTAAGACCACTGTTTTAAAACTTGCCTTCTCTTTCACTCCACTCCCCCACCCTGACCCCGTGCAAATCCAGGACTGGGACAAGGTGCTACAAATCCTCCAATAAGGGCTGCGTGATGACAGCCTTCCTTTTTATTTATATAGGGGAAATTGCTTTGAAACACCTTGGTGCAAAAATGTAATGGATAATAATTATTGATCATAGCCCAGAACAATCTGCAGCTGGGGAGGGAGTAGAGAGCGCCCCTGGACAAAATAAGAATTGGGGTCCCAACAGCGTGCCCCTATTGTCCTCCACGCAATGATGGTCGTAACTCAGTAGCAGCACATCTGCTCTGCACATGGAAGGTCCCAGGTTCCTTCTCTGCTGTGTCCAGGTATATCTGGGGGAAATTGTGGGTCTGAAAAGCTGGAGAGCTGCTGCCAGTCTGTGCGGGCAATACTGAGGTAGTTACAGGTAGGTAGCCGTGTTGGTCTGCCGTAGTCGAAACAAAATTTTAAAAATCCTTCCAGTAGTACCTTAGAGACCAACTAAGTTTGTTATTGGGACGCGGGTGGCGCTGTGGGTTAAACCACAGAGCCTAGGACTTGCCAATCAGAAGGTCGGCAGTTCGAATCCCCGCGACGGAGTGAGCTCCCGTTGCTGGGTCCCAGCTCCTGCCAGCCTAGCAGTTCAGAAGCATGTCAAAGTGCAAGTAGATAAATCGGTACCGCTCCGGCGGGCAGGTAAACGGCGTTCCCGTGCGCTGCTCTGGTTTGCCAGAAGCGGCTTAGTCATGCTGGCCACATGACCTGGAAGCTGTACGCCGGCTCCCTTGGCCAATACAGTGGTACCTTGGGTTAAGTACCTAATTCGTTACGGAGGTCCATTCTTAACCTGAAACTGTTCTTAACCTGAAGCACCACTTTAGCTAATGGGGCCTCCTGCTGCTGCCGCGCCACCGGAGCACGATTTCTGTTCTCATCCTGAAGCAAACATCTTAACCTGAAGCACTATTTCTGGGTTAGCGGAGCCTGTAACCTGAAGCGTAGGTAACCTGAAGCGTATGTAACCTGAAGTAGCACTGTAAAGCGAGATGAGCGCCACAACCTTAGAGTCGGTCACGACTGGACCTAATGGTCAGGGGTCCCTTTACCTTTTTAAGTTTGTTATTGGTATGAGCTTTTGTGTGGTCTCTAAGGTGCTCCTGGAAGGAATTTTTTAAGTCATACCTCGGGTTAAAGACGCTTCCGGTTGAGCGTTTTCAGGTTGCGTCCCGTGGTGACCTGGAAGTAACGGAACGGGTTACTTCTGGGTTTCACCGCTCACGCATGCGCAGACGTTCAAAATGGCGGCACGTGCATGCGTAGAAGCGGCGAATCACGACCCGTGCATGCCCAGACATGGTTTGTGTTCTGCTCAGGTTGCGAACGGGGCTCTGGAACGGATCCCGTTCGCAACCAGAGGTACCACTGTATTCTGTTTCCAGTACTGAGGTAGATAGAGCAATGGTCAAACTCAGGCATCCCCAACCTTCAGCCCTCCAGATGTTTTGCACTACAGTTCCCATCATGCCTGAGCACTGGTCCTGTTAGCTAGGGATCATGGGAGTTGTAGGCCAAAACATCTGGAGGGCCGCCGGTTGGGGACGCCTGGTCTAACTCGATACAAGGAGTTTCCTGAGTCCCGACGAGGGAAGCAAAAGTAACTTCGGAATCGCGAGGCTTCCTCCCCTTGCTAGGAAAAGCTTCCCTTGCTGAAACGCCCTTCCTTTTTTAAGATGCAGGAATAATGGAGGTGGCCAGATGTCATTAGCAAGCTAGCAGAAGTTGTCAACTGCCCTCTTCCATAGCTGTCAAGTGTCCCTTATTTGAAGGGACAGTCCCTTATTCCAGCGCCATGTCCCGCTGCTGTCCCTTATTGATGGATGTCCCTTAAATGTCCCTTAAATGATGTCCCTTAAATTTCAAAGGAAGCAGCTCCTCTCCCTCCCTCCCTCCCTCCCTGTCGACCTGGGAGGAGAGGGGCTCCAACTGTATTGCTTGGCTGTGTTGCTCACCCAATAAGAAGTCTAAGAACGACTGGGGGGTGGAGCTTGAATGCCTTGTGTGTGGCTAGTTAATGCAAGCTGAGGGGGGTTTTGAATGCTGGACGCCATTTTGGTGCACGTGCTGCTGCAAACTTTGCAGTGCGAAACCAGGCCAGGGAGCCATCAAGTTGAGGCTGCATAGGCCTTGTGGCGCATGTGATTCAGATTCTTTTCAGTTGAACCTCTGGTTACAAAGTTGGTTGGACAGTGTTCTCGGAGCTACCAGCATGAGTTTGACCAGACTGCAGGAAGACTGGAGTGCCTGGAACAGGTGAGGCTGCAGGTCCCTTATTTTGGCTGTTGGTCCCTTATTTTCAAGGCTGCTGGTCCCTTATTTTCAAATCTGTAAGTTGTCAACTGTCCTCTTCGCCTTGGCTGACAAGTCAGAAGACAGCTCCACGATGAATGGGGGGGGGGGGGGAGCAGCAGCAGCAAAAGAGAGAGAAAAGGCCCTCCCCCTTTTACGAGGCCGGGGAGCATGCGTATTAACGCCAGCAGGGAAGGGAGGCCCCTTTCCTCTCTCCCGTCCGCGCCCTTTCCTATTCCGGGACAGGCTTGCGAGCGAGCAAGCGAGGCGGAGGCGGGCTGGTGGGGGGGGGGGGGCGCTGTTGAGAAAGCGCGCGCGCGCGCGCCAAAGCGGGCGGGGTTTTGGCAACCTGGGAAACGGAGCAGAGGGAGATCCCACCCCCACCCCCCCTAGTCCACCCACCTCTTTCTCCAGTAGGGCTTTTCCCGTCGGGGCGGCTGCTGCAGCTGCGCCCTAACTCACCCGGCACCCCAAAAAGAGCTTTTTGGGGTGTGTGTGTGTTGCGGGGGGGGGGGAGTGCCAAGTGAGTGGCCCTGGGGGAGGAAGCTGCGGATGACTTTGCAGCCGGCGGAAGGAGCAGCAGCAGCAGCAACTGGAGGAGGCAGCGGCGACGACGGCGATTGCGGTTTGAGCAGCGGCTGCAGCAGCGGCGGCGGCGGCGCCGGCGAGCTCGGGAGCCCCGTGGAACGTTGAGGCGCCGGGAAGGAAAACACCCCCCATTGTGACGTCGCGTTCTTCGGAAGTGGAAAGTTTGTCCCAGCGTTCGAAAGGCGCGCCCGCTCGCCTTTGATCTCCTGGGCTCCCTCGCTCGAAAAGAAGGGACCCCCCCTTCCTCCCCCCGCGGCCAGAGGAAGCGGCTACTTTTCTTTTCCCCCTCTCCCGCTGCTTCTTCCAAGGTGAGTGTGGCGATGATGGGAGGCTTCTCCCTTCATTTTCCCTGGGTGGGTGCGCGCACGTTTTTCTGCCCCCCCCCCGCATCCGGAGCAACCCCTCCCCTCCCCACTGGGGGCGGCGGCGGTTCCAACACGTGTGCCCCTGCCCCGTAACGAGGAGAAGCGCGGGCGTGGGTCGGGGGCTCGCTCGTAACCTCTCTTGCCTGACCGATCGTGTGAACGCGTGGGGTGAGACGGCTCCGGGCTCCTTCAACCGCCCTTTGAATCTTACACCCCCCATACCGATTTTGACAGAAACTTGGGGTGGGGTTTTTTACAGCTGCACTTCGCTTCTTTCGCCCTCTCCACTCAACGTACACGCCTTTCCAGAAGTTGCCCAAAATCCTTGCAAAAAAAGGAAAAGTTTGCAAATCTTTGAAGTTGGGGGCTGCGATGAGCAGGAGGGGCGCGTGGCTTTTTCACGACCCCGGCTGCCTTCCTGTTTGATTTCCGTACAGATTCGTAGAAGCGCCTGCAGGACTCGATTTTTTTGGGGGGGATTAGGGGTGTGGGGTGGGGTCTGATTTGGCAAATCTGGTAGCTTTAACTCGCTTGCAAAGAGAAGCGAGGCGGGTGTGGGTCTCGCCTTTCCCCCCCCCACCCCACCGACGTTGGAAACTTCTCCTGGGTGGGACATCTGGGGTTTGAATTAAAACTGCCGTTTAGACAGGAACAAGCGGAGCGAGCGCTCGGGCGGCTGCGGACGCGTGTTCGCTTTCCGGAAGCGGCGCGCACGCTTGCCTGAAAGAGGTGGGGCGGGGGGGTGACCGGAGCAAGCAAGGGGGTCTTTCTCTCTCTCTCTCCAAATCTTTAATGTGGGGAGGGGCTGCCCACCCCCCCGTTCTTTCCCTGCTTGGACAGTACTTTGCTAGATTTGAATCGGTGCCACGTTCAGAAGACGCCCTAGAGAGCCGAATCTGGTGTGTTGTGTGAATTGTGGCACTGTCTCCGAACTGGAGGGATTCGGGTGGGGCGGGGGGGTCTAATTCATCTGAGACTCCCTTGGAGGGGGGGTAGAGAGGGGCTTGGACATCTCATTTCCTTCCAGTTATCTAGGGACCCGTCTCTCCCTCGCCGCCCCGCGCTTTTCCCTTTGTTACAGCTGCTCACTCAAGAGCAAGCGAAAACTTCTTAATAAAGGCAAAAGACACGTGTGAGTTTTGCGCTCTCGTCTGGATGGTGCCCTTTGGCCTCCCCCACTCCGGTCACGTAGAGCTCTTTGACCCAGTTCCTCTGTAGCAATAGCAATAGGGGGAAGGCGTTGAGCCGCGGAGGAAATCTGTGTGAACTCATTTTTGTTTCCATTCAGATCTTTCTCTGTGTGTTTCATTCTTTTCCATTTCTGTCTGCCAAAAAAAAGGGGGGGGGAATCTGCAGCTTCTTGGAGGTTGCCATTTTGAAACGGGGGGGGGGGGGGAGTTGCCTCGGTTTTCGTTTTTTAAAAAGTCCTGGCGTGATTTTGAAATGCTTCTCGGAGCCTGATTTCCATTTCGTTTTGTTACTTCCAGTATGGAGGAGAGAAACTTTCCTCTGCGTCTGTGTCTAAAACTTTTGTCACCTGTTCCTGAACTTGGCTGAGAATTATTTTTCTGCCATGCCTCTTTTTGTGTGTGTCTTCCTTCTCCCCTGTCCCAAAGTATTTTGAATTTTTGGAGATTTTTTTGGGGGGGTGGGGAGAATGACAGACACCTGGAAAAGTAGCGTGGCAATAAAATCAAGTCTCCGTCAACGTAGAAAATTCTTAACGCTCATGATTGCAAACTGGGTGAGTGGGGTAGCCTTGCAGAAACCCACCCACTCGCAATTAATAACTTTTTCGGCTGCTGGGCCCTAGCAAGGAATCGAAATCAAAACCCCAGGTTTGAAATGAGCGTGGGGAGTACATGAGTCTAGGAGTCTCTGTAAACTTGAGAGTGACCTTCATACCTGTCCTGTGATGTTTTCTTCCATTGAAGTGGCTTTTGCGCGTGGGAGAAGTTAGGAATCAAAATGGAAGGTCACACTCTTGAAATTAGGGACGCACACAAACACAACCAGATCACGGATTTGGAGCCAAGGCAGGCTCACCGGAATGAGCCCTTGTGACCCCACTGCCAGTCCCTTTGGGAGGTTTGCGGTGGAAGAATCCCACCCCCCTCACTGAGATCTGGTGTGGTGTTCAGGCGGGTTTTAGGCTGGGGAAATCCTTTTTTCGGATCCTTGCTCAGCCCCAAAGCACACTGGAAGGCCTTTTGCCTTCCTTGCAGGGTGTTGTGAGAATAATAATAATAATAATTTATTATTTGTACCCCACCCATCTGGCTGGGTCTCCCCAGCCACTCTGGGCAGCTTCCAACAAAGATTAAAAATACATTAAAATGTCACACGTTAAAAGCTTCCCTGAACAGGGCTGCCTTCAGATGTCTTCTAAATGTCAGGTAGTTGTTTATCTCTTTGACATCTGGTGGGAGGGCGTTCCACAGGGCGGGTGCCACCACCGAGAAGGCCCCGTGCCTGGTTCCCTGTAGCTTTGCTTCTCGCAGTGACGGAACTGCCAGAAGGCCCTCGGTGCTGGACCTCAGTGTCCAGAATATAAGGCAGGGGTAGGCAACCTGCGGCCCAATCGCCTTCTCAATCCGGCCCATGGACAGTCTGGGAATCAGCATGATTTTACACGAGTAGAATGTGTCCTTTTATTTAAAATGCACCTCTGGGTTATTTGTGGGGCTTTCCTGGTGTTTTGACATGAGTAGAATGTGTGCTTTTATTTAAAATGCATCTCTGGGTTATTTGTGGGCGCAGGAATTCGTTCATTATTCCCCCCCCCCAAAAAAAATATATATATATAGTCTGGCTCACCACATGGTCTGAGGGACGGTGGACCAGCCCCCTGCTGAAAAACTTTGCTGACCCCTGATATAAGGGGATAGATCACCTGTGGTTTAGAAAAATTGGGGTGTTCTTAGTTTCCCATACTTTCCTGTTAGGGGATTAGGAGAGGACTTCTCCAGGAGTCCTTGCTTGTTCTGGGTTGGAGAGAGAAAAAAGGGAGGGAGGTGTTATTGTCGGGTTTCTGTGCTGCTTTGAGCAGGGTCAGGGTTCAAGTGCCACCCCTGCCGCAGAATCCTTACATGACCTCGCTGGCCACAGTCCAGAGCAAAGGACGTGTATCAACGTTCTGCTGGAACGAACAGGACTCTGAACCTCCCGTGGGCTTCCCCCACTGCCTCCCAGTCTCACTTCCCCTCTCTGTGAAATGGGTTTAAAAAAGCACTCGTTTTATTATTACTTTCTGCCTTTTGGCCCCAAAATTAGGTTAGGCTGAGAGGCAGCGGTGGTGACTGGCCCCAGGTCAGCTGGTGAGCTTCGTGTGGCCCGGTGGGGATTTGAACTCGGGTCTTGCAGGGCCTAATCTGGTGCATTTCACCACTGGCTCTCGGGGTGATTTGTGAAGGCAAATTCAGTACTGTACCTGAGCCCATGTCAAATTAAGGGCATAGGAAAGAGAGACCTGTGTGTGTTTACTCCTTCTGCCCTAAACTGCTGGGACGCAATCTGCCCCCACATTGGCCAGCTAGATGTCTATGGGATGCTCACAAGCAGGGCACAGGAGCAGTAGAATTGGAGAGTGGGAAGGGCTCCCCAAAGGTCATCTATTCCAACCCGCTGCAATGCTTATTTTGCCCCATGTGGGGCTCGGACCCACAGTCCAGAGATTAAGAGTCTCATGCTCTAGCCGTCTCTTGGTGTCCGCAATCCATAGGCAGCGTCCCTCTGATCCTGGAAGCAAAATATAGCCACCAGGGATAGCTCAGTCGGTAGAACCGAGAGACCCTTGATCTCAGGGTCAAGGGTTCGAATCCCGTGTTGGGCAAAAAATTCCTGCATTGCTGAATTCTGTGACCTTTCCTCCAGGGAGCTCGACTACATGGTCCTCCCCAATATTACTCTCACAACAACCCTGTGAGGTAGGTTAGGTTGCGAGGCAGCTCCTGGCCCAAGGTCACCCAGTGAGAATCGTGGTTGGGCAAGGACCAGACCCCTGCTCTCTCCCAGGGCCTGGTCTGACACTCTAACCACTACACCACACTGCCTGCCTGCCGTTATCTGGACGCCCACAAATTCCCCCACCCACGCGCTACTACAACTACTATTTTCGAGGCCTCAGATGTATGGGGAGAAGGATCTTAAAACCGAATGCCAGATTTGGCATTCTGGAAATCTGGATTTTAAAAAAAAGCCCCACAAGGTTCTGGACCTTATGACTGTGACTGTCAGGGGTCAGATTGAAAGTGGGGGGGGGGGCGAATCCTTTCAGATAGGCAGAAGTCAGATTGGTAGGATTTTTCAGTAGGGGTGTAATATTAGTAGGGGTTTATGTGCCCCCCCCCTTGAATAAAACAAGTAGAACTAGACAAGCTTTCGGGGAAAATTTGGAACCGGCGAGACCAGAGATTTACCGAGGACGGGAATAAATTTACAGAGTATATTAAGAATATATGTGAAGCTCAATTAACATTTGTAGGTTTTCAAGAAGCTCTGTGATAATAATGGAAAGAAATATTGTTTTATAATAATTGTTAAGATTAATTTGGTTAAAAAAAAAACCAAAACAATACAGATGCAAGAAATGTGAACAATTGTGAAAACATGAAAATTTCCAGAAAGGCTGAAGGAAGTCTGAAAGTGGAAAGATTAGAATTGGATGTATAATTCAAATGGAATGTTTTTCATTTATTGTTAGATTTGAAAATTTTATAAATATTTTTTTTAAAAAAAGAATAAAACAAGTAGAACTAGCCATGCAAATCGTGCAACTCTGCAAATTTGAGGAACGCTGTTGCAGTAATGCCGATAACGACAGCAGCAGCAGCGAAAATAATTTTATTATTCGTACCCCGCCCTTCTGACCCGACCGCCGGCCTGTTTCGCATTGCCATAGCGCTGGCGGCGGCAGATGGAGCGTTTTGAGGCTGGCACCCCCCCAAAAAAAAAAATCTGGGGGGCTCCCTGTGCATGTCGGTCGGCCACTTCTAGGAATGGGAGAAGCGAGACCGTTAAATGGACCGTGAGAAGCAGTGGAGGAGAAGGCAGCCAGGGGGTGAAGGTGCAGAAAGGGGAAGTGGTTTGAAAAACCGGGAGGGAGAAGCTGTTGCAAAGTAAGAAGGAGCCCAAGAGAAATAGGGTGAAAAGGCAGGAATTAAATCGGGAGTGCCAGAGTCGCTAGGGCAGGAGTAGAATCACAGTATCCTAGACTTGGAAGGGACCCCGGGGGGTCATCCATTCCAACCCCCCTGCAACGCTAAAGCATCAATAGGAGTATAGCATCTAGATCAAGGGAAGTAATAGTGCCACTGTATTCTGCTCTGGTCAGACCTCACCTGGAGTACTGTGTCCAGTTCTGGGCACCACAGTTCAAGAAGGACACTGACAAACTGGAACGTGTCCAGAGGAGGGCAACCAAAATGGTCAAAGGCCTGGAAACGATGCCTTATGAGGAACGGCTAAGGGAGCTGGGCATGTTTAGCCTGGAGAAGAGGAGGTTAAGGGGTGAAATGATAGCCATGTTCAAATATATAAAAGGATGTCACATAGAGGAGGGAGAAAGGTTGTTTTCTGCTGCTCCAGAGAAGCGGACACGGAGCAATGGATCCAAACTACAAGAAAGAAGATTCCACCTAAACATTAGGAAGAACTTCCTGACAGTAAGAGCTGTTTGACAGTGGAATTTGCTGCCAAGGAGTGTGGTGGAGTCTCCTTCTTTGGAGGTCTTTATGCAGAGGCTTGACAACCATATGTCAGGAGTGCTCTGATGGTGTTTCCTGCTTGGCAGGGGGTTGGACTCAATGGCCCTTGTGGTTTCTTCCAACTCTATGATTCTATGATCCATGACAGATGGCCATCCGATCAGCGGTTCTCAACCTGTGGGTCCCCAGATGTTGTTGGACTACAACTCCCATCACCTCTGAGCTCTGGC
This sequence comes from Podarcis gaigeae, assembly GCF_964106915.1. NCBI lineage: Eukaryota > Metazoa > Chordata > Lepidosauria > Squamata > Lacertidae > Podarcis > Podarcis gaigeae. The sequence continues at coordinate 84,270,596 of NC_139684.1, forward strand.
CTTGCTAGCTAGGGGTGATGGGAGTTGTAGTTCAACATCTGGGGACCCACAGGTTGAGAAAGGCTGGTTGTCGTTCCGGACTATAAATCCCATCAGTCCCTGCCAGCGTGGCCGGGGATGATGGGAATTGTAGTCCCGCAAGGGGATGCTTCCCTGCATGTTGCCTCCCCTGCGCTAGAGTGACGCGCAGCCCACATTTTCAGAGGCGGAAATGGAAGTTGTCATTAACCCCGGATCTCTGTGGGTGTAGGGTGACTATGCCCCATCCCTTTGGGTAAATAAGTAAATAAATCTACCCTTCATTCAGGAAGTTAGTGGGAAACTGGGTCAACTTCAAGCCCCAGAGAACGGTGCGAGTCTAGTCTTTCTGCCTCTAGGGCCGCTACGGAGTCCTCACTTCCGGTTCCTGTTCAGAAGCTGCTGTTTGCTTGGCGGAACTGTGGTGCCGTTGTTGAGAATCGAGTCCTCGCATGTGACTAGTCCTCAATGCAATGGCTGTACTGTGTGCGTTCACCTCTTTCTAGCGAATCAGTTGCCCCCAAAGAAGTTACCCGTATTTTTCGCTCTATAAGACGCACCAGACCACAAGGCGCACCTAGTTTTTGGAGGAGGAAAACAAGGGGGGGAAATATTCTGAATCTCAGAAGCCAGAACAGCAAGAGGGATCGCTGTGCAGTGAAAGCAGCAATCCCTCTTGCTGTTCTGGCTTCTGGGATAGATGCGCAGCCTGCATTCGCTCCATAAGACGCACACACATTTCCCCTTACTTTTTAGGAGGGGAAAAGTGAGTCTCATAGAGCAAAAAATACGGTAGTTGTGTCTGGGGGGTGGGGGGGGAGAGAAAGGAAGGAACCAACTCTTCCTATCCAGGTCACCCGCCAGAGATTTTGAGCTCGCCACAGGTGACCAAGCGGACGACTGTTTTATATAAGCTTTGCCTGATAATGGTTGCCACCTTGAGTGTCATTGTCTGGGTACAAATTGCCAGAGGACATGGTGATGGGACCAGCCAAAGGAGAAAAGGGGGAATGATTCTGGAGAAACGTGGCTGGAGTAGGCAGCAGCTGGGGCATGTAAGGGTGAATATGATGAAATAAAATGTAAGCCAGAGCACCCTATTTATTTATTGGATATTCCTGCATTGCTGGGGGTTCATAGAATCATAGAGTTGTAAGAAACCACAAGGGCCATCGAGTCCAACCCCCTGCCAAGCAGGAAACACCATCAGAGCACTCCTGACATATGGTTGTCAAGCCTCTGCTTTAAGACCTCCAAAGAAGGAGACTCCACCACACTCCTTGGCAGCAAATTCCACTGTCAAACAGCTCTTACTGTCAGGAAGTTCTTCCTAATGTTTAGGTGGAATCTTCTTTCTTGTAGTTTGGATCCATTGCTCCGTGTCCGCTTCTCTGGAGCAGCAGAAAACAACCTTTCTCCCTCCTCTATGTGACATCCTTTTATATATTTGAACATGGCTATCATTTCACCCCTTAACCTCCTCTTCTCCAGGCTAAACATGCCCAGCTCCCTTAGCCGTTCCTCATAAGGCATTGTTTCCAGGCCTTTGACCATTTTGGTTGCCCTCCTCTGGACACGTTCCAGTTTGTCAGTGTCCTTCTTGAACTGTGGTGCCCAGAACTGGACACAGTACTCCAGGTGAGGTCTGACCAGAGCAGAATACAGTGGGTTGGACTCGACAATTCTATTATTGATCTCGCACCATTTTTTCCAAGGAGCGTAAGATGGCATGAACGGTTCTCCCTCACCACCTCGTTTCATCTCCACGACAACCTGTGTGGTAGGTTAGTCTGAGAGGCAGTGGCTGGCCCCAGGTCACCCAGGGAGCTCCATAGCCGAATGGGGATTCGAACCCTGGTCCCCTGCGTCCCAGCCTGGCACTGACCGCTATACCGCACTGGTTGGCTGACTTTCCTTGGGGTGCCCAGGTCTTAAGTTGCCCTGGGGAAAGTTGGGAAGGGCCTGATTAAGATGGGGAAACACAGATCAGAGAATCTAGTCCAACCCCCTGCAATGCAATGCAATGCAGGAATCTCAGCTAAAGCATCCATGACAGATGGCCAACCAACGTCTGCTTAAAAAATTCAAAGGAGGAGAGTTCGCCACCTCCCGAGGGAGACCGTTCCTCTCTCAAACAGCTCGTATCGTCAGAAAGGGTCTTTTATCCCCTTGTTTAGTTGTTTAGTCGTGTCCGCCTCTTCGTGACCCCCTGGACCAGAGCACACCAGGGACTTCTGTCTTCTACTGCCTCCCGCAGTTTGGGCAAACTCATGCTGGTAGCTTCAAGAACACTGTCCAACCATCTCGTCCTCTGTCGTCCCCTTCTTGTGCCCTCCATCTTTCCCAACATCAGGGTCTTTTCCAGGGAGTCTTCTCTTCTCATGAGGTGGCCAAAGTCTTGGAGCCTCAGCTTCAGGATATGTGAGCAGTCAGGGCTGATTTCCTTCAGAATGTAGAGGTTTGATCTTCTTGCAGTCCATGGGACTCTCAAGAGTCTCCTCCAGCACCAAATGCAAAAGCATCCATTCTTCAGCGATCACCCTTGAATTTTGTGGGAGATGTCATTGAAAGGCTCGTCCCCCCCGCATCCGGCTCACAACCAGCACGTCTGCAGCCATGCATCTCCCTAGCCCCTGCTTCCCCCAAACAGCCGCCCATTGTGGAGCTTTCCCAATCCAGCCCTGATAAAACTCAGGTATACTATATAAGCTAGGACGCGGGTGGCGCTGTGGGTTAAACAACAGAGCCCAGGACTTCCCGATCAGAAGGTTGGCGGTTTGAATCCCCGCGACGGGGTGAGCTCCCGTTGCTCGGTCCCAGCTCTTGGCAACCTAGCAGTTCGAAGGCACGTCAAAGTACAAGTAGATAAATAGGTACCACTCTGGGGGAAGGTAAATGGCATTTCTGTGTGCTGCTCTGGTTCGCCAGAAGCGGCTTAGTCATGCTGGCCACATGACGCGGAAGCTGTACGCCGGCTCCCTCGGCCAGTAAAGCGAGATGAGCGCCGCAACCCCAGAGTCAGCTACAACTGTACCTAATGGTCAGGGGTTCCTTTACCTTTACAGTGGTACCTCGGGTTACAGTGGTACCTCAGGTTACAGATGTTTCAGATTACAGACTCCACTAACCCAGAAATAGTACCTCAGGGTAAGAACTTTGCTTCAGGGTGAGCACAGAAATCGTGCTTCGGCGGCGCAGTGGCAGCAGGAGGCCCCATTGGCTAAAGTGGTACCTCAGGTTAAGAACAGTTTCAGGTTAAGAACGGACCTCCAGAACAAATTAAGTTGTTAACCCAAGAATTTACAGTGGTACCTCGGAAGTCGAACGGAATCCATTCATAAAGTCCACTCGACTTCCAAAACGTTCGGAAACCAAGGCCCGGCTTCCGATTGGCTGCGGGAAGCTCCTGCAACCAATCAGAAGCTGCGGAAGATCTTTGGGCTCCGAAAAATGTTCGCAAACCTGATGTACTATTTCTGGGTTAGCGGAGTCTGTAACCTGAAGCGTCTGTAACCTGAATCGTCTGTAACCCAAGGTAGCACTGTACTCTTCTATATTGCATGGGGCCGATTGTAACCTGAAGTAGAGATCATTGAGGGCTTTGTTAATTTTGATATTCTCCTGTTTCCTGCTTCTCTTCAGCCTTGTATGGACTGTGGTGCTTGCCCGCAGCCATGGGGAAGATGCTATCAAAGATTTTCGGCAACAAGGAGATGAGGATCCTCATGCTGGGCTTGGATGCCGCCGGCAAGACCACCATCCTCTACAAGCTAAAGTTGGGCCAGCCGGTCACCACCATCCCCACGGTGGGCTTCAACGTGGAGACGGTGACCTACAAGAACGTCAAGTTCAATGTCTGGGACGTCGGAGGGCAGGACAAGATCCGCCCTCTGTGGAGACACTATTACACCGGCACCCAGGGGCTGATCTTCGTGGTGGACTGCGCCGACCGCGACCGGATCGACGAAGGCCGGCAGGAGCTCCACCGCATCATCAACGACCGGGAAATGCGAGACGCCATCATCCTCGTCTTTGCCAACAAACAGGACCTCCCCGACGCCATGAAGCCCCACGAGATTCAGGAGAAACTGGGCCTCACGCGCATTAGGGACAGAAATTGGTATGTCCAGCCGTCCTGCGCGACGTCGGGGGAAGGACTTTACGAAGGTTTAATGTGGCTTACGTCCAACTACAAATCATAATTCTAGGGCTATATATCTATATCTATATATATATATAATTTACGTGCGCACACACAAAACGAATCTCTAACCAATGAATCCTAGAACATATATATATTCTCTTTTCCTCCCCCCCCCCCCCCGTTCCTTCTCAACAAAAAATTGAAACGGATTCTTCGCTCTAGCAGAAGCGGAGAGTTTTCTCGGCAAAGGGGTGTGGCAGCAAGTCTGTCCACAAGAGATTTTTCTCTTACTCTCTTTTGCCTCCTCCTCTGTCCTGGGAGATGGCAGTGTTGGATATATGCTGATGGGAGCAAGGGGGGGGGGAGACCTTTAGCCCCAACCCTATATACGAAAGCTATGTCTGCTAGGTTTCCATGCTTTTAATCTTTCTCTCTCTGCCCCCCAACTCCTGTGGTTCTCCAAACTGTGGTGTCCTCAGCCTGAAAGCTGAGCTGCCTAGTGGGCAGAGCTTGGCGAGGTTGCCCATGCCATAATGGCACTGTGTTTGGGTAGGTGGGCACCTTGTTGAGAGCGAGGGAGGGATTCTGGTCTCCTTGCTTCGCGTTCCTGCCTTCCACAAGCCTTGGGTTCAAGGGCCGCAAGTAGACGGGCTCCCCTTGGCCCATTTTTGCAGGGTGGGTGGGTGGGCACGGGAGAGAGACACTCCCCCACCCCGAGACGAGGCGTGTTCAAGTCCTGGTGCCATCCTGTGCTGCCGATGGAGGTTCACATTCCAGAATGCCTCGCTTGCTGCAGGCTGCGCCCTGTCCTTCCTTGGCTGGGAACACCTGTCTCTCTTTCCCTGCCTCTCCCCTCTCTCTTGACCTGCTCAACCTGCCGGGGTTGCCTGCTTGGTGCAGGCAAGGATGTGCGAGGCCAACGCCCAGCCGAACCAGTTCCGCCACCGCAAGGTGGGTGGAATTGAAGGAACCATTAATCAGAGCTGGGGCTGGCTCCCTCTCGCCGGAGCCTAGATCTTCCTGATGGAGGCGGCTGGAGCTTCCCTCCACTTTTCCAGCAAGGGACAGGTGGATTTTTTTGGGGGGGGGGTTTACAACTCTGGACAGCTTCCTGGGCTTTCTACTTGACTTTGGGTTGGGGAGTTCCTGGCTTGAAATCGGGCTTGAAAACAGACCATCTGGGTCTGTTTTGCTCCTCTGCCCTGTTCCGATGCCATCCTTCTGCAAAACTCGTTTCCCCAAACGGGGAATCGCCTACGCCACCCCCTTCTCTCTTTTCCCATCTCCGGGCCACAGCCTTGGCTAAAGATCTGCCTTGCCAAGTTTCCCATCCTAGAGAAAGGACCATTGGACCCAGTATTTCCAACCTGGTGCCCTCCAGCTCTTTTGAACCACCACTCCAAACAGCCCCTGCATTTTGGGGGGTACCAGGTACACAAGGCTGATTTAACTCTGCTTCAGCGGTGGTTGAGACCGTCTTCCAACTTGGGAACTACGTGTTCATTACCGGGGTGTGTTTGTGTGTGTGTGTTCGATGTGAGAAACGTGCTCCACCGGTTCTTTTCCAGGTGGGTGCAAATTCTCCTCGCTTCCTAATCTTACCGACAAAGTTGGTAAACTTTTTGGTCCATAGCAGCTTAAACTAAGTGCAGGATCCGAGGCACAGAACAAATAAGAGTCTTCTTTTCAGGGACCATGAATCACTTTGCCCTGATTTCACACTTCTGCTGTAACTTGAGATCTATTTCCTCTTATTTCCCACCCCCACCCCCCTTTTGCATTTGAGGCCGATTCTTAAGAAGCAGTGACCAATTTGGGGCGGAATCTCTCTTTGTCATCCCTTGATTCACCCTGGGCAGGGAGGACTTGCAAATGACCCCGCCCTTCCAAATTGCTAGCTTTTGAACTTGAAATGGATTCGTCCTCTGTCCCCACCCCACCCACCCAGCAAAATGGGTCTACTCAGGTAGTCGGGCATTTCCACCTCCCTCCCCTTCCTGCCTGCCCAGGATCGCAAATTTAACTTTGCAAACTTCTTGCTTGGATTCCTTGTTGGGTGAGAAACCTCCCATTCCTTTGACACAAGATCCGGTTAGTTTTCCCCGATTTCCTTTCGCCCCCTGAACTAACAGGTGAGGACCGTGTGTGTATGTCGCAGGGGCAAATTCTCGGTGTGAATGGTTTTTTGGCATTGTAGCGGGGAAAAAGCTTTCTTCTCTCGTCCCCCATGAAAAAGAGGCAGCCGTTGCATGGCCACATGGTTCAGGCCTTGATTGTCCTAATACCCCTTGTTTCGATACGCACAGGGGTCCCCAACTGCAAGCTGCATCTTAAGGTAGATTTTTATTTTTGCTTATTGCACGGGGGCACGGATCGGGAGCCTGTTCCTCTGTGCTTTGGAGAGAAAGGAAACTGCTTGTTCTCTGGAAAACACCGACTCGTGGTGGTGGAATTGCACGGAAGGTACCAAGCGATCCGGGTAGGGTCTTTCCGCACACCCACCGCTCCCTGGGACCTATCGGGCCTCGTGCTCCTGCTTTCCCCACAGAGAAGTCTTGCCCGCTGTCCTTTGCACCATGTTCCCACACCGCAGCCTGCTCTGCTTGGGTGTGATCTTTTTTGAGCAAGCGTGACTCATAACTCCCACAAGGAGTGTTCGTTCTCTTCTCTCCCCCCCCTCCTTTTCAGTAGGGGGGAGGGAGCGGTTCTGCACAGCTCAGCGAGCTCTTAACGCACATCTGCAGCAAACTCTTCGTCCCTCCTTGCCAGTCTTAGAGCGGCAACCACATCTCGCCTGCATGACCCCCCTCCCGAATTGAACCTGCGGCGGCGAAGGGATCTGTGCCTCTTCCTTCCCCCCCCCCAAATACCCCCTTGCACCCAGGACCAAGAATGGTGTGGGACTTGAATGCAGAACTCTGTGCCTGAATTTCATTGTGGCAATATTTTGTGCAAATGCACCTCTCATCCCCTACCCTACAGAACGGAAGTTTCGACGCTGATTTTTTGTGCCTGTTCAAACCCTTGATTTTTGCTCAGATCCCTGAATAGGGGGGATTATTATTTTTTGGGAGGGAGGGGTGTGACCAGGTGTGCCCCCCTCCAGCTCCTGATGGCAATCTTTCTTTTCTCCCCCAAATAAGCTGCATTTAACCACGGTTAGAAACGGCACTAGAAAAGTACACTTTGAAAGTATTTCGCGGGGTGGGAATTTTCTCTCTTTAACATTCCTGCGCTGTATGTTCCCCCCCCCCCTCGCTTCCAAAATCACCCGATCGCACCATGCACTTCTCTTCCCGCCCCCAATCTTGCTGACATTCCAACGGATCTGCTTTGCTTTGGGGGGGGGGGGTGGGCAGGATCCGCCAGTCGGATTCCCGGGCGATCGCGTCGGAACGAGACAGAATTTAAAAGTCAGGTGACCGCCATCTGGTTAGGCGTTCCGAGATAATCCAATTCCGCTGGCACGAAACGTGTGTGACCGCGGACGTCATCGGGAATTTGTGTGATGGGAATTCAGGCTTGGGGTGGGTGGGGGGAGGGAATAAAACCTCTGGCCTCTTTCTCTCTCCCAGATATCTTCTGCCTCCGTTTCATTTCTTGGAAGTAAAATGTTGCTTTGGGCTGTTTCCCCCAAGTTTTTTTGGGGTGGGCATGGGCTGTGTACTTTACCTTGCAAATAAATAGGTGGAAAGACGTCATTGTTTCCCCCCCCCCACCTTATGATGAAAAATAACCCACCTTAAACAAAGCTTTTCAAGCCGCAACACCTGGGTAGCGTGAATGTGGCAGCCAGTTCCCTGCGGATTCTAGGGCACAGATGGCTGCAAATTTAAGCTGGAAGGCAGTGGTTAATTTGGGTGGACCAGGCCTTAATTTGCTGGCGAAGATCTGAGATCTTAGCCACTATGATACGTGTATTAATGCACTTCTCCCCTGACTTGGAAAGTTCTGTGTCGGTGGTGATGATATAAGAAGGCACTTAATTTCCCACCTCCTTGTTCAGTCACTCTTACCCTGCCTCCCTAGTTTTTTGTGTTTTGTGGTTTTTTTTTTGCCTGTGTAGTCACATTAAAATAATTCCCAGATCACGCACAAGGGAGGCACGGAGGTGCTCTGTTTCTTGCGGGTGGGAGGGAACGATGTGTGTGAATATATCTGGGAGGGCTTCTGCGATGTCAATAAGGGCTTCTCAGTTCCTGAACGGACGAACAAGGTACTTTTTGTAAACAAATCTGCAGCTGTCTTAACTGGAATACATTGGGTTTGTCTTCGGGATTTTCTTGGTTCCCTCCTCTTCCCCCCACCCCCACCCCCGAAAAAATTATGTTTTCTTTCTTCCCCCTGACTAGCAAAATGAGGGGTGTGTTTATCAGATGCTGATCTGCATATGCAAATGTACTGTACATTTAACGCTGGAATTTCTTTTGGAATCTTTTCTTTCAGGTTGGGGGATATTCAGACGTGTCTTGTGGTTATGGGTTCCCGGGGTGGGGGAACACCCTAATCTTTACAAACAAGGGCTCACTTCAGCGAACTGTTTTTTAAAAAATAAAAAAATAAAAATAAATGATTTTTCTTTCTAGCCTTCATGAAAATTGTGTGATTTTTCCTTATTTAAAACAAAAAAACGAGAGAGAGAAAGAAATTACAACTTCATTGAGGTTCGTCTTATCAGCCTTACAGATAAGCCCTCAAGTCTTATGCTGGCTCATTTGCCTACAAGTGTCTGTGATAAAAGGTAAAGGGACCCCTGACCGTTAGGTCCAGTTGTGGCCAATTCTGGGGTTGCGGTGCTCATCTTGCTTTATTGGCCGAGGGAGCCGGCGTACAGCTTCCGGGTCATGTGGCCAGCATGGCTAAGCCGCTTCTGGCGAACCAGAGCAGTGCACGGAAAAGCCGTTTACCTTCCCGCCGGAGCGATGCCTATTTATCTACTTGCACTTTGATGTGCTTTCTAACTGCTAGGTTGGCAGGAGCAGGGACCGAGCAACAGGAGCTCACCCCGTCGCAGGGATTCGAACCGCTGAACTTCTGATTGGCAAGCCCTAGGCTCTGTAATTTAGACCACAGCATCACCCGCGTCCAGATTAAGACTTGGGGGGTGCACTTGCCTGCTGGTCGCCTAGAGACTCTTCCAACTCTCCGCAGGCGACCAGGTAAGTAGCAAATACAAGGCTGTGGCTTATGTTTGTAATTCAAAAGTGGTTATTTTCTGCAAGCGCAACACCTCCTGTAGTGTCTTTTCCTTCTTTGTCTGTTAACAGCCGCGCGGCAGGCAGACATTCACCAGGTCCATTTTTCTTGGCTGTGGAAATTCAGCGTACAGTGGTACCTCTGGTTGTGAATGGGATCTGTTCCAGAGGCCTGTTCGCAACATGAAAAGAGCGCAACCCGCAGTGGCGCGTCTATGCACGCATGGGTTGTGATTCGCTGCTTCTGTGCATGCGCATGACGTCATTTTGCACTTCTGCGCATGCCCGAGTGGCGAAACCCGGAAGTAACCCTTTCTGGTACTTCCGGATTGCCGCGGGACGTAACCTGAAAGAACGTACAGTGGTACCTTGGGTTACAGACGCTTCAGGTTACAGACTCCGCTAACCCAGAAATAGTACCTCGGATTAAGAACTTTGCTTCAGGATGAGAACAGAAATCGTGCTCCGGCGGCAGCGGGAGGCCCCATTAGCTAAAGTGGTGCTTCAGGTTAAGAACAGTTTCAGGTTAAGAACGGACCTCCAGAACGAATTAAGTACTTAACCCGAGGTACCACCGTAACATGAAACGGACATAACATGAGGTACAGTGGTGCCTCGCAAGACGAAATTAATCCGTTCCGCGAATCTCTTTGTCTTGCGTTTTTTTTGTCTTGCGAAGCACGGCTATTAGCGGCTTAGCGGCTTTAAGAAAAAGGAAACAAACTCGCAAGAATTCGCAAGACGTTTCGTCTTGCGAAGCAAGCCCATAGGGAAATTCGTCTTGCGGAACGACTCAAAAAACGGAGAACTTTTTCGTCTTGCGAGGCGTTCGTCTTGCGAGGTACCACTGTAATCAAAAAACTCCACTTAAGTGGGTCCCAGTTTCATTTACATATGGCAGGGGGCGTCACTTCATCACAGCTTCAACTTTCCCCTTGAGGTGGTTAATTCTATGGACCCAGCTCCTCCCTCAAAGCAGGAGGCTCTGCAGGGCTGTTCTGTGATGCAGCTATTTAGCCCAGTGACTGACATCTCGATCACAGTGGAGGGTCTAGGCCTCAGAAACGAGGAAGGGGGGAGAAGCTGCAGGACCCGCCAGATATCATAGAATTGTAGAACTTGAAGGGACCCCATGGGTCATCTACTCCAGGGGTCAGCAAACTTTTTCAGCAGGGGGCCGGTCCACTGTCTCTCAGACCTTGTGGGGGGCTGGACTATATTTTGGAAGGGTGGGGGGAATGAACAGATTCCTATGCCCCACAAATAACCTAGAGATGCATTTTAAATAAAAGGACACATTCTACTCTTGTAAAAGCACCAGGCAGGCCCCACAAATAACCCAGAGATGCATTTTAAATAAAAGCACACATTCTGATTGTTAACAGATTAGATAAGATAAGAATTTATACAATTTTACAGTATGCAGAGAATAATACGTGTTGAGAAATCAGAGAGGAGCTGAGGGAAGTCTTGGGGGGGAGGGTTTGATGGGGAGGTGGGGGAGAAACGGGGGAAAATAATGAATATATGTTTTGATATTTTGATATGTTGAAATTGTTAATAAACAAATAAAAGCACACATTATACTCATGTAAAAACACCAGGCAGTCCGCACAAATAACCCAGAGATCCGTTTTAAATACAGTGGTGCCTCGCAAGACGAAAAGAATCCGTTCCGCGAGTCTCTTCGTCTAGTGGTTTTTTCGTCTTGCGAAGCACGGCTATTAGCAGATAAGCGGCTTAGCGGCTTAGAAAAAGGGGGGGAGGAAAAAAAGTCTGAAAAACTAGCAAGACATTTTCGTCTTGCGAAGCAAGCCCATAGGGAAATTTGTCTTGCGAAGCACCTCCAAAACGGAAAACCCTTTCGTCTAGCGGGTTTTTCGTCTTGCGAGGCATTGGTCTTGCGGGGCACCACTGTAAAAGGACACATTCTACTCATGTAAAAACACGCTGATTCCTGGACCGTCCGCAGACCAGATTGAGAAGGAGATTGGGCCGGATCTGGCCCCTGGGCCTTGGTTTGCCTACCCATGTTCTACTCCAACCCCCTACAATGCAGGAATTTGCTAAAGCATGACAGAAGCCCGTCCAGCCTCTGTTTTATACCTCCAAAGGAGGAGAGGTGTTGGTCTGCAATGTCCACCAGCCTTGGAGAGCATGGCCAATGGCTGGGGGTGATGGGAACCATAGTCCAAGTCATCTCTGTCCCAGTGGAATTACGGGCGCCGCAGAGTGCCCATCAAATTCACTCCTCTCCTCTCTCTTGGCTGCTCTGTGTTTTCCTTTTATGCACTTTTTCTCCCCATTTCAGCCTTGACAGGGCCTCCTGATGGCAAGACTACAATTCCCATCATCCGCCTGCTGTGGCTGATGGGAGTTGTATCTGACAACACGTACAAGGCTATGGGTTCTGCCCTCCCTGACTTATATATATATAATTTTTATTAATTTTCAAGCATATTAATTATCATGCATTCCACAAAATTTCATCTCATACAATCTTTTTGGACTTCCACCAGCACCTCTGATGATCTTCCATTTTTATAATTTGTTCTACATTTCTTAAATTCATATTGCCTTAATTATCACAACTAACACCATCCTTTTCATTCAATAAAGCAATAATTCCAATTATTAACCTTACAAAACTTCCTGGAAACCTACAAATGTAATTTGGTCATCACAACTACTTTTCAAATAGCCCGTAAATTTACGCCAATCTTCTGTGAATCTCTTGTCCTGCCGGTTTCGAATTCTTCCCGTTAGTTTATCTAGTTCTGCATAGTCCATTAGTTTCATCCTTCAGTCTTCTTTCATCGGTAATTCTTCTTGCTTCCAATTTTGTGCCAATAATATTCTTGCTGCCATCATTGCATACAGAAACAACTTACAATCACTTCTAGTTATATCATCTCCTACAATGCCTAGTAAAAATGCTTCTGGTTTTTTAATAAATGTATATTTCAACATTTTTTTCATCTCATTATAAATCATTTCCCAGAAGTTTTTCACCTTTTTACACTCCCACCACCCAGATGCTGCTGAACTACAATTCCCCTCATCGCTGGCCATTGGCCAGGCTTGCTGGGGCTCATGGGAGTTGTAGTCCCACAACATCTGGAGGACCAAAGCACCTCTAGGCTGGAACCTCCCGTTAATTCTGACTTTCCCATTTCGTGCCAGTTTCGGAACATAGCAATGGGACCAGGGAACGCCTGTTTTCCTGAATGTTTCCTTCTTAACCCGCATTTGAGCCACAAAGGTGCCGTTTTAAATGGTTACGGCTGCACACAAAGATTTCTGGAGACCCTTCTTCCCCTTCCCAGAGCTACAGTTCCCAAAACGGCTTTAACAATCCCAATTCACAAGGAACTTTGGAGAGTTGTAGTTCCATGACGGGAATGGGCTTCTCAACAGCACCCTCATAACAAACTACAGCTCCCAGGGTGCTTTGTGGGAAGCTGTAGAATTGAACTGAAATGTATGGTGAGACCCACCCGGGAAGAATGGCAGCTGAAGTTGATGGACTATATGGAACTGGCGGAAATGACTGGCAGAATCCGAGACCAGGGAGAAGAGTCGGTGGAAGAAGATTGGAAAAAATTTAAAGATTATTTACAGAAATATTGTAAAATTAATGAGTTTTAGATAAATGGTGGAATGAAGTTATATGGCTTTGGCAGAAATGTTATAAGGAACTAGGTACAGATAGATTGTTAATGTATTAAAGGGGGGGGAACTGGGTTAGAATATGTTAAGATTAATTATAGGACAGAAAATAGATGAAGATGGAAAGGACTTGCTGAAATAGTTAATTGAAGTGGAATACAAAAAGGGAGGCGTGAGGAAGTCAATGAAACAAGTGAATGAAAGTTAAGACTGAAAATATTGGAAGTGTTTTTAATTGTTTTCTGTTTTGTTTTGTTAATTCAATGTTTTATGTAGTGTTTTTGTTTTTGTTTCTGTATTTTATTATGTTAAATCTTTCTTTATTCTTTTTGTAATCTCTAAACTCTTAATAAATATTATTTTTTTAAAAAATGAAATGTATGGTGAGGCCCCTCTTCCCCTCGGAGAACTACAATTCCCAGAGCCTCCCTAGGAAGAGGGACAGGTTAAACCACTCTGGGAATTGTAGCTCTGTGAGGGGATGAGGGGCTCTCCTAACGCCTCAGCGCCCTTAAACTACAGTTCCCAGGATTCTCTGGGGGAAGCCATTTACATGTGCAGTATGAAGATATCCACAATTTCTGGCAGAGTCTCTTTCGGGGCAGCTCTGATCCTCACGGAGGGTGAAGGGAAGAGAGGGACAATTAATTTCTGCTTTTCTCCTGTGACTTAACCCGCTTGTGACGTCCGCGGAGTCTTTTTCTGGTTCCCCTTTAATTTAAGAGGTGAGGTGCAGCTGGGACTTTGCACCGATGACCGGGGAGCTGCCAAGCGGATGTGCTGCTGTCAACAGGTTTTCATTTCCCCTTTTCTAAACATAACAAAAGAGAGGTTTGTTTGTTTCTTCTGCTGTTGAGAGGGAAATATTGCATCGCCTCTGCAGCCGCCTCCTGCAACCCTGTGCCCAGATGGTTTGGACTGCAATTCGGGGCACCCTCTTAGCCAGCACAGGGAAAACCCGCTCGGAACAGCCGCCTGCATTTCAAAAAGCAAAACACGAAACACCGTTTTCTCCCCACACCCATTCTCCAACATGGTGCCCTCCAGATGTTTGGGGCTGATACTTCCCATCAGCCTCCATCGTGCAAAACATTTGAAGGGGCATCAGGCTGGCAAAGGGTGTACATGGGTTGTTTATTGCCAACCTGATGCCCACGGGCAAGTCTAGGCCTCCTAAGAAGAAAGTTATGCATCAAAATGTTCAGGTACCTTATTATTATTAATTAATTATACCCTACCCATCTGGCTGGGTTTCCCCAGTCACTCTGGGCGGCTTTCAACAGAATATTAAAATACAATACACTGGTACCTCGGGTTACATACGCTTCAGATTACATACACTTCAAGTTACAGACTCTGCTAACACAAAAATAGTGCTTCAGGTTAAGAACTTTGCTTCAGGATGAGAATAGGAATCGTGCTCCAGCAGCAGGAGGCCCCATTAGCTAAAGTGGTGCTTCAGATTAAGAACAGTTTAGGTTAAGAATGGACCTCCGGAACGAATTAAGTACTTAATCCAAGGTACCACTGTAGTCTATTAAACATTAAAAGCTTCCCTAAACAGGGCTGTCTTCAGATGTCTTCTAAAAGTCTGGTAGTTGTTTTTCTCTTTGACATCTGGTGGCAGGGTGTTCCACAAGGCGGGAGCCACCACTGAGAAGGCCGTCTGCCTGGTTCCCTGTAACTTGGCTTCTCGCAATGAGGGAACCGCCAGAAGGCCCTTGGCGCTGGACCTCAGTGTCCGGGCAGAACGATGGGGGTGGAGACGCTCCTTCAGTTATACTGGACCGAGGGCGCTTAGGGCTTTAAAGGCTTTTAAGCAATTTCTGTATGGTTTTCCCAGTAGTGATGTATGGAAGTGAGAGCTGGACCATAAAGAAGGCTGATCGCCAAAGAATTGATGCTTTTGAATTATGGTGCTGGAGGAGACTCTTGAGAGTCCCATGGACTGCAAGAAGATCAAACCGATCCATTCTGAAGGAAATCAGCCCTGAGTGCTCACTGGAAGGACAGATCCTGAAGCTGAGGCTCCAAGACTTTGGCCACCTCATGAGAAGAGAAGACTCCCTGGAAAAGACCCTGATGTTGGGAAAGATGGAGGGCACAAGGAGAAGGGGACGACAGAGGACGAGATGGTTGGACAGTGTTCTCGAAGCTACAATCATGAGTTTGACCAAACTGTGGGAGGCAGTGGAAGACAGGAGTGCCTGGCGTGCTCTGGTCCAGGGGGTCTCGAAGAGTCGGACACGACTAAACAACTAACAACAACAATATTTTCCTGGTACTGAGGAATGTTCCTTTTTGCTATTAGGCGGCTAATTCTATTCTAGCCTGCATTAACAGAAGCATAACATCCAGAACCTCTCTTCTGCCCCTAAATCCTTTTCACATGCACTGCTAGTAAGCCAGGTATCTCCCATCCTAGGTTTGTGCACCTGTTTTTTCCTGCCTAAGTGCAGAACCTGACATTTTGTCCCCGTCGAAATTCATTTTGTGAGCTTGGGCCTGGCCAGGTCTCCAATCTGTTAAGGTCATTTTGAATTCTGATTTTTTGCACGCGGCCCCAGGATAACTCAAGAGAGGACTCTTAAAAGCACCGAGACACCTGGGGAAAATGGTTCGTGCGAGGTGCGGCTTCTGGCAGTCCCCCAACGCCTTGCTGCGACACCAGTGGGTTGTGCGAAGTGGGTGGGGTTTTGTGGCTTGAAGGTGTGGCGCCGCACCTACTTTTGAACACAACACCTTTATTCTTTCTCCTCTTAAGCAGGTAGGGCTTTGTCACTGGCAGGGCTCCAGGGTGGGGGTTCAAGGGCCGTGAGCCACGCAGCTTGCAAGGCCGTTGCGGTTTGCATTCATTTGCGCTATCCCAGCAAGACTCTCATGCCTTTGGCAGCTGTGTGGCAGGCAGGAATTCCACGGGTCTAGCTTTTGCTGTTGCATTTCATCTCCATTCTGGGAAGCAATAATCCCAGTCTAATTGCTACCACGGGATGCGGGTGGTGCTGTGGGTTAAACCACAGAGCCTAGGACTTGCTGATTAGAAGGTCGGCAGTTCGAATCCTTGCGACGGGGTGAGCTCCCGTTGTTCGGTCCCTGCTCCTGCCAACCTAGCAGTTTGAAAGCACGTCAAAGCACAAGTAGATAAATAGGTACCGCTTCGGCGGGAAGGTAAACGGCGTTTCTGTGCGCTGCTCTGGTTCGCCAGAAGCGGCTTAGTCCTGCTGGCCACATGACACAGAAGCTGTACGCCGGCTCCCTCGGCCAGTAAAGCGAGATGAGTGTTGCAACCCCAGAGTTGACCATGACTGGACCTAATGGTCAGGGGTCCCCTT
This sequence comes from Podarcis gaigeae, assembly GCF_964106915.1. Taxonomy (NCBI): domain Eukaryota; kingdom Metazoa; phylum Chordata; class Lepidosauria; order Squamata; family Lacertidae; genus Podarcis; species Podarcis gaigeae. The sequence goes on from NC_139684.1 coordinate 84,286,954, forward strand.
TACCCTTTAATTGCTACCACGTGCCATGTAGCTTTTATTTTTTAAAAAAGGCACAATTGGAATCCTGCCATGAAAATAGGCTGCAACACTGATAACAACATTTATTTATATCCCACCTTTTTTCTCTGATAGAGGCTTAAAGATAATAGTTACTGTTAGAATCATAAAGTTGGAAGGGGCACCGGTGTCATCTAGTCTAACCCTCTGCAATGTGGGAATATTTGGCTCCTTCTTCTTTGGCGATCACTCGTAGCCGAGTAAGATTGTCTTCCATAAACACGGTTTTAACAATGAGTCCGTAAGTGACTGTGGAGGCCAATTCTGGATCCACACGTCCTTCCACAGTGGGGACATTGGTTTCTGGCCGGGAGCAGATCACGGTGTGGATTTGCCAAGCGTGCCTTCCTTCTAGCGCGTTTCTCCCTTGCGTCCTGAGTTCGAGTTTCTTCAAAGCCTATGACACCTTTGGTAAAGGCTGTTCTCCAGTTGGAGCACTCGCAGGCCAGTGTTTCCCCATTGTTGGTGTTTATACTACTTTTTTTTTTAGATTTGCCTTGAGATAGTCTTTAAACCTCTTTTGTTGATCACTGGCATTACACTTTCCATTTTTAAGTTCAGAATAGAGTACAGTGAAACCTTGGGTTGAAAACATGATCCGTGCGGGAGGCACGTTCGCAACCCGCAGCGTCCACAACCCGCACTGCCGTGTCTGCGCATGCGCGTGACGCGATCCAGTGCTTCTGTGCATGCGCAAAGTGCGATTTAGCACTTATGCGCATGCGCGAGCACCAAAACCTGGAAGTATCCCGTTCCGGTACTTCCGGGTTTCGGCGCATCCATAACCCGAAAACACACAACCCGCAGCTATCGCAACCCGAGGTATAACTGTAGTTGCTTTGGAAGATGATCATCAGGCATCTGCACAATATGGCCAAACTCACAACCTTGGGGAAAAGAGTCTCATGCTCTACTCACCGAGCTAAACCGCATAAAGACAGTAAGAAACACAAAAACAACAGATGCGTTTAAAACACAACTGAGGCCCTAACAAATGGGACACTCAGGGTAGAGACCAAAACTGGGAACACCCATTGGAAGAAAAATATCTGACCCCGTCTATCCTACCTTCCATGCAAAGGGATACCAGCCACCACCCAAAGCCTTCAGTGCTGGGAGGTTTTTTTTAAAAGAAGGAAGGCAAAGAAGACCAACTTTCTAGTCCTCAAGATTTTAGTGAGCAGCTTGTGTAGCCAAGCAAGGCCTCCCACCTTCCAGGGATGCAGCTCTTTGTGTTACCTCTACCCTCTACCCTGAGATGTCTCACCCTTCCCTGACTGTAGGGAGGACAGCTCATTCGGTAGAGACACATAACCTCGGGGTTGTGGGTTTGAGTCCCACGTTGGGCAAAAGTTTACTGCATTGCAGGGGGTTGGGCTGGATGATCCTTGTGGTCCCGCCCGGCTCTATGATTATATGACATGGATAGGCAAACTAAGGCCCGGGAGCTGGATCCGGCCCAATCGCCTTCTAAATCCAGCCCGCGGACGGTCCGGAAATCAGTGTGTTTTTACATGAGTAGAATGCGTCCTTTTATTTAAAATGCATTTCTGGATTACAGCGGTACCTCGGGTTACATATACTTCAGGTTACGTATGCTTCAGGTTACAGACTCCGCTAACCCAGAAATATTAACTTGGGTTAAGAACTTTGCTTCAGGATGAGAACAGAAATCATGCAGCAGCGGGAGGCCCCATTAGCTAAAGTGGTGCTTCAGGTTAAGAACAGTTTCAGGTTAAGAACAGACCTCCAGAACGAATTAAGTTCTTAACCTGAGGTACCACTGTATTTGTGGGGCTTGCCTGGTGTTGCAGAATGTGCCCTTTTATTTAGAATGCATCTCTGGGTTATTTGTGGGGCATAGGAATTCATTCATTTTTTCTCCCAAAATATAATCCGGCCCCCCACAAGGTCTGAGGGACAGTGGACCGGCCCCCTGCTGAAAAAGTTTGCTGACCCCTGTTCTATGACATCGCCCTGAACTGCCTGTGCGTGTGGATTTTTCCTGTTCACGTACCGCAAAAGCTTTCAAATGCCAGGCACTCAAATCCGCCAGCTCCCTTCTCTCTCTTCACAAAGCCAACCTCCCTTGTGTTGTGGGAGACATTCCTCTTTTGAGTAGGAGGGTCCTGATGAACCCAGCGCCTGCCTCTTGTGAGCCGAGGCTCAAGGTCTAAGTGGGGAACTGAATCGAGCCCGTGGGAGAAAAGGCTACCTTCCTTTTATTTCAAAACCGAACATGCCTCTGGCAGTTTCCTTCAGCTCCTTAAAGTTTCTTTGTTGCCGCGTTTCCTAATGGGATGGACAGTGTAGCAAGGTGTCCGAAGGCCAACTCTTTCTGCTTTTCTCAGGCCACTCTGTTCCAGAGAGAGTGAGCTTTGGGGGGGGGGGGTGTGGGATTTGCAGTCCTCAAAATCCTGGAGCCAGGCCTGAGCGTAGGAGGAAAAAGAGCAGAGAGGAAGGGTGGCAGCCAGGAGTTGGCAAGCTGGCGAGCTTTGCCAATCCACAGTCCTGCACGTGCTGAGGTCTGGAACGTCTCACTACGACGGCGACGCCTGGTGGGGCAGCGGCGCAGAGGCAGCTGCGGCCTTTTGGGGCCGGTCCAAGCCAAATATTAAATGCCGGAGGGTGGGGGAAGAAGGCACAGAAGCCGAGCCTGTCTCTTGAATTGTTCCTGTCTGGCGGTGCTGTTTGGAGCAATGGCTGGTTGCAGGAACACAGAGAGAGTCCAAGCAAGGTTTTTCTGTTGTGATAGGAATTTTATGTCTTAGATATATGGTAATGTTCATAAGTGTACCAACCAAACACCAGTGGCGTAGTGTGGGGGGTGCAGGGGGGGCCGGCTGCACCGGGCGCAACATCTGGGGGTTAGGGTTAGGGGGCGCAAATCCACGGGTTAGGGGGCGCAAATCCATGGGTTAGGGGGCGCAAATTACTTGCCTTGCCCCGGGTGCTGACAACCCACGCTACGCCACTGCCAAGCACATACATAGATCAGCACAGGAAGGCCAACCTGGAACCGTTTTTGATTCCTAAACTGAGCAAATGTTTTCTCTGCAAGGTCAAAGTGGAAAAGCCCCTCCCCGTTGTCTTTTCCTTCACAAATCCTGTCTTAAGGGTATGTCTGTGTTTGAATAGGGTGTGAGCCTGTGACCTGGCCCAGGAACTAAGTATTTATCGCTACAAAAGACTGGCCAGGCTACCCAGGCAACCCAATCAAGTAACCTGCCAGACAGGAGATAAACAACAACAGGAGAAAAACAATATTCAAATTTCTGTTTTAGACCGCCTCTTCTGTGATGTAGGTATGATGTATCTGAGGGGTGGTCTTAGGTTACACCCCTTCTGTGATGTATGCATTATGTTTCTGGGGGTGATCTTACCTACAGGGTGGCAATTTCAAAAGTCTTTATAAGGCCTTGCACACCATTTTTCTGGGTCCCTCCTCTCTCCTGCAGGTGAGGGGAGCACCCTGTTGCAACAGATCAATAAAGCTCAAGCCTACAGGCTGCTGTTTTGCTCCAAGTTATCCTGGTTGGTGTCTTTGTTTTTTGTCCAAGGGAGCCCTCGGATTTTTCCGTTAACACTTTGGCAAGGCAGAGTCAAAGAGGAGGAACTGGCGCTCAACAGCAGGGATTATCGCCACATCCAGGCTAGTCCCGGCAAGAAGCTGGGAATCTGATAAGGCAGCTGGCATCTTGCAATGGTGTAAAAACATGCAGGGGATAATAGCACGGTTCGCCAATCTTATAAAAGAGATGTTGTTGTTGTTGTTGTTGTTTATTACGACAGGTTGCAACACTCAAAACGCAATACGGTGGTACCTCGGGGTTAAGAACTTAATTCGTTCCGGAGGTCCGTTCTTAATCTGAAACTGTTCTTAACCTGAAGCACCACTTTAGCTAATGGGGCCTCCTGCTTCCGCCACGCCGCCGGAGCACGATTTCTGTTCTCATCCTGAAGCAAAGTTCTGTAACCCGAGCGTCTGTAACCCGAGGTACCACTGTATTGAAAACAGTTTGGCACAACTTAAAAATTACAGAAATAAGGTGGGAACATGCACCCCAAGTCTCAAGAGTCAGAATACAGTGGTGCCCTGCAAGACGAATGCCTCGCAAGACGAAAAACTCGCTAGACGAGTTTTCCGTTTTTCGGGGTGCTTCGCAAGACGAATTTCCCTATGGGCTTGCTTCGCAAGACAAAAACGTCTTGCGGGTTTGCTTCCTTTTTCGTAAAACCGTTAATACCGGGGAATCCATGCTCCACAAGACGAAAAAATCGCAAGACGAAGCAACTCGCAGAACGAATTATTTTCGTCTTGCGAGGCATTCGTCTTGTAAAGAGGTAAGACCTGCACCGAACGTACAGTGGTACCTCAGGTTACATATGTGTAATGGTTATAAGGGGTTACTTGTGCGTAAGTTGCCACCAGTCTTGACTAGATTGCCTGGTTAACCTTGCTTTGGCTGACAGCCCACACTCCGTGGCCGTTCAGTCACTTGCAGAATCCGTCAGTGGGCGTTTCTTGAACCTCTTCCAGCATAAAAGCTGTTTGACGCCAAGTCTCCTACTCTCCCTGCGCGGAACTCTTCTACGCAAGTAAGGGGAAGGCAGAGGCGTGCCCGCGCTCTCCCCACTAGTCTCGGGTGAAGAGTCTTGGAGACCTCTCTCCGGATCCTCCATCTCCCCCCCTTCTCTACCGGTGTTACGCTGAATTCCTTCCCCCCTGCTGGTCCCCTCTCCTGTATCGCTTTGGAGCCTTGCCTCCACCTCTCTTTCTGATGTCAGTTCCCTGACAATATGCTTCAGGTTACATACGCTTCAGGTTACAGACTCCGCTAACTCAAAAATAGTACCTCGGGTTAAGAACTTTGCTTCAGGATGAGAACAGAAATCGTGTGGCGGTGGCAGCAGGAGGCCCCATTAGCTAAAGTGGTGCTTCAGGTTAAGAACAGTTCCAGGTTAGGAACAGACCTCCGGAACGAATTAAGTACTTAACCTGAGGTACCACTGTATTGGGAAACGTTATTTATCAAAAGGTGAAGTTCCGTGACCGCTCAACCTTATCTATTATTTTCTCTTGTATGATTTGACCTGCTGCTTAAAATATAATAGAAACCAAGGACACCTAATAAGTTATGTAATGCTCCCTAAACCGCAATTGACATTTTTTTGTGTGGATGCAGGATATTATGAAATGGTATACAGATGAAATAATATATGCATGCAGTAAATATTTTTTTCCCCCTGTAGCAACATCTTCTTCTTAAAAATGAGGAACCTTTGCAGAAAGGAAGAGCGAATGCATTAGGCAGGAAGTGGGTGGCAAAGAGGTTGCAGATTCGTGGCTCCACCAAAACCGCAAAGGGACGTGTGTGTGTGTGTGTAACCGGTCCCAAGAGCCCAAGAATCCGCCTTTGAGACTGAGTCAGGCTTGTGAAGTATGACTGGTATTTATTCTGACTGGTGTTGGCTCCCCGTGATCTCAAACAGAGAAGTCTTTCCGGACGGCACCTGCCGCTTTGGAACAAAGGAAATCCACCTTATACAGACTTGGACCGACCATCCCTCTAACATAGTACTGCTTAACAGGAGATTGAAGCCAGGGTGTTTGACCGGCTGGGACGGCTCAGTCGCTAGAGCACGAGACTCTTAATCTCAGGGTTGTGGGTTCAAGCCCCACATGGGGCCAATTTTTTTTTATTGTTTTTCCAAATTTTTTAAAAAACAAACAAACATAAATCTCAACCGTATTTAAACCAAAATTTGTATCATTGTTCCTCGTATCCCCCTGGTTGACTTTCAGTGTATGACATTTTAGCAGTTTTCCAAAACCTAAATTCTTTAAAAAAAATTAAAGGTAAATGTAAAGGTACCCCTGCCCGTACGGGCCAGCTGTGACCGACTCTAGGGTTGTGCGCTCATCTCACTCAAGAGGCCGAGAGCCGGCGCCGTCCGAGGACACTTCCGGGTCACGTGGCCAGCGTGACAAAGCTGCACTGGTGAGCCAGCACCTGTGCCGCACACGGAAACGCCGTTTACCTTCCCGCTATAAAGCGGTACCTATTTATCTACTTGCACTTAGGGGTGCTTTCGAACTGCTAGGTGGGCAGGAGCTGGGACCGAACGACGGGAGCTCACCCCGCCGCTAGGATTCGAACCACCGACCTTACGATCAGCAAGTCCTAGGCACTGAGGTTTTACCCACAGCGTCACCCGCGTCCCTTAAAAAAATTACTTACCGGTAAACACTTAACATCTTTCTTTCTTTCCAATTCAGCATTAAACATATTAATTCATCACATTACATATCTAAATCCTAAGCCTATCCGGTATTTGCAAGCTTTTCCAATTAATTTAACTTAACATATTTAACTACCGTATTTTTTTGCTCTATAAGACTCACTTTTTCCCTCCTAAAAAGTAAGGGGAAATGTGTGTGCGTCTTATGGAGCGAATGCAGGCTGTGCAGCTATCCCAGAAGCCAGAACAGCAAGAGGGATTGCTGCTTTCACTGCGCAGCGGTCCCTCTTGCTGTTCTGGCTTCTGAGATTCAGAATATTATTTTTTCTCGTTTTCCTCCTCCAAAAACTAGGTGCGTCTTGTGGCCTGGTGCGTCTTATGGAGCGAAAAATACGCTAAGTAGTCTCTAAATTTCTTCCATTCTTCCTCGTTATCCTCCTCCTTCTGGTCGCGGACTCTTCCAGTCAGGTCGGCCAGCTCTGAAAATTCCATCATCGGACTGGATGGTCCCTCTCAGCTCTGGGAATCCGTTATTCAAATCTCACCCTGGCCACGAACTTGGTAAGGTGACTAGTGCGAATTGTCTCCTAGCCCTCCGTCTGCAATATGTGGATAATAGTGACACCACCTTGCAGGGCTGTTGACTTAATAGGAGTTGGCATGGTGTACTGATGCAGAGCATGTGGTGTTCCTAGAATCATATAATTGTAGAGTTGGATGGGACCACTAAAAATCATCTAGTCCAACCCCTTGCAAGGCAGGATTCTCAGCTAAAGCATCCCATGACAGGTGGTCACCCAACCTCTGCTTAAAAACCTCCAAAGAAGGAGGGTCCACAGCCCGAGAGAGACCGTTTCCCGGCCGAACTGTCAGAAAGTTCATCTCGGCCTAGGACCCACGTACCTACGGGACCGCCTCTCCTGGTAGGCCCCGCGGAGGACCTTAAGGTCCACAAATGACAACATTTTGGAGGTCCCAGGTTGCAAGGTGGTTAGATTGGTCTCAACCAGGGCCAGGGCCTTTTCAGTACTGGCCCCGACTTGGTGGAACACAAGAGACCAGGGCCCTGCGGGACTTGACACCTTTCCGCAGGGCCTGCAAGACAGATCTGTTCCACCTGGCCTTTGGTTTGGATTCGGTCTGACCCTTATGTTTCCTTCCCCTTATAGTCTTGATTTATTGGCTACTTTAAAATGAGGCTGCATTTTAAATTGCATTTTCACCTGTATTTTAAATTGTCCCCCCCCCCCCCGTTATGTTTATACTGTAATTTTACTGGTGTTAGCCGCCCTGAGCCTGGCTCTGGTCAGGGAGCTCGGGGTATAAATAAAATTTATTATTATTATTATTATTATTATTATTATTATTAGTTGGAATTTCCTTTCTTGTAATTTGAAGCTGTTGGTTTGATTCCTACCTTCTTCCATGTGACAGCCCTTGAGATATGTGAAGATTTTATGACCCTAGGGGAAATGTTTTAAGAGAATAGGTTTAAATATATCAGTTTTAATGAGAAATAAGATTAAATAAAGTAAAAGTGGATGGCTAATTGGTGAAAGAGAGAATGGAAAATTACAATATACAGGTATTAAGATAAATTATTAGGATAAAAATAACTAGAAAACAAAGAGGGGAGGGGTGAGGAGGTCAAGGAAATAAGTCATAGAAAGAAAATTATGTAAAGCTTTAACTTGTTTTTTTCTGTTTTGATTGTATGTATTTTCTAATTAATTTTTTTCCTTTTTATCTGTTTTTCCTTTTTTCCTTTTTTTATTTTTTGCATTTTTCTTGGAAATGTCTTGTTTTTCTGTATTGTGTTTTCTTCTTTTTTTGTAATGTTTTAAAACCTGAATAAATATTATTCTAAAAAAAAAAGAGAGAGAGATATGTGAAGATTTGTTTTGCGTCTTTAGTTCAAACGTATTTCTTTTATACCCCAACTTTTCCTTCAGGGAGCTTAAGGTGGCAGACTAGTTCTCCCTCTGCTCATTTAATCCCCGAGACACCCCTGTGAAGTAGGTTAGGCTACCAGGGAGAAGAGACGGTGGAAGAAGATTGGAAAAAGTTTAAAGTTTATTTATAGAAATATGGTAAAATTCATGAGTGTTAGAAAAATGTTGGAATGAAATTATATGGCCCTAGTAGAAGTGTTATAAGGAGTTAAGCATAAATAAGTATTATAGTATTAATGGAAAATAAGGTTAAAATAAGTTAAGATATTTATATGACAGAAAATAGTGATAGATGGAAAGGATTTGCTGAAACAATTAATAGAAGTGGAATACTAAGAGGGAAGTGAGAGGAGGTTGAGGAAACAAGAGAATGAAGGATAAGACATTGAAATGGTATGATGTATGTTTTTAAATTGTTTTTGTTCTGTTTTGTTTAGTTTAATGCGTTAATGTTGTGTGATGTATTGTTTATATATTGTATTGTATTGTTTTTTCTTTCTTTTGTTTTTTCTTCTTTTTTTCTCCTTTTCTTTTTCTTCTTGTTTGTAAGGTTTAAAAGTAATAAATATTATTATTATTTTTTAAAAAAGAAGTAGGTTAGGCTGAGGGGCAGTGAATGGCCCACGGTCTCACCCCACTGAGCTCTATAGCCGAGGGCAGATTCGAACCCTGGTCTCCTAGGTCCTAGTCCGACACTCTAACCACTACACCATGCTGTCTCCATGTTACCCAAGCATTGCCTGGTTAGGTGGCCTTAGGGAAACGCAGGTCCCTTTCTCTCTTGGCTGCAATGGGAAGGTATCTCACAGGGCTCTTGAGCACAAAAGCGCCTTACAGGTGCAGCTGTGATCAGCGTTCCCTGTTTTAAGACGCAGGTGGGGAAACGAAACCCACTCTCGGATTAATCTCTGGGGCTTTTTAAAAAAAATATATTTATTAAGGTTTTAGTAGAAGAAATGGATTACAAAATAGATGTCAAAAGGAAAAAATAAGAAAAGGTACAAAAATACAGAGATACAAAAAAAAAGTTACGAAATAGAAAATAGGAAAAAGAAAAAAACGGGGGGGGGGGGGGGGAACACACAATTAAAAACAAATCCATCTTTTCATAGCTTATACTTCATTTACTTATTTCCCTGACCCCCTCACACCTCCCTTTTCTGTATTCCAATTCACATATTTAATTCAGCAAATCCTTTCCCTCTTTGTTTTAATCTTAATCCAATGTCTTAACACATTGTAACTTTATATTTTCATCTGTTATCAATCTATTTTTGCAAATTCATTCTAACCTTATTGCTAAAACCACTTCGTTTCAATCCAACATCATTTTAACTTTCATTCATTTTACAATATTTCTGCAAATAGTCTTTAAATTTCTTCCAATCTTCTTCCACCGACTCTTCTCCCTGGTCTCGGATTCTGCCAGTCATTTCCACCAATTCCGTATAGTCTATTACTTTCATCTGCCATAATCTCTGGGGCTTTTGAGGGACAGCAGACAAGGTGGAGCCAGCGGTTCTATAATCTGCCTCTTCATGTAAGCGACAACGGCCGCGAGAGTTTTAAGGATGGAAGACTGAAGAAACTCCAACTAAAGAATCATGGCAAGAAAAATTGATGGACTATGCAGAACTGGCAAAATGACATACAAGCTACAGGACAAGGATAACTGTGACTTTAAGGATGAATGGGAACCCTTTACAAAGTATCTGGAGACCCCACAAAGCGAACTGGACTCCTTGGCTGGGTTTGAATAAACATTCGCAAACTTTTTATTGATAATAATCAGCTAAATAGTTTGAGGATCTATACAACTGTGTAACATGCAGAAAACAGCATTTTTAGAGAAATCAAAGACTGGAACTGAGGGAAGTCGGGGTGGGGTGGGGGGTGACTTCTGTGGGGGAAGGGAGGGGGAGGGAGGGAGGTAAAAGGGGCGGAAGTAAGGATGATATGTTTCTGGATAATATGTTTTTTTAATTTTTGAATAAAAAGGTTATTTAAAGAGGGAGGGAAATCCGCCTCTGAACGGACTTGCATCTCACAAGGTGAGCGTGCATGCCTGGAAAAAGCAGCCAAACAGGTTAACGGCGGTTAATGTTCCACCGGCCATCAAAGCGTGAACTGATGCCCTTCCGGGCATTAAGTTTGCTCAGTCAGCTGGTCTTTGAACTTGCAGAGGGGGCGGCAAGCAGGGGGGACGGACTGTGCCAGAGATCAGCTCATGCCACAAGTTGCAAGCGCTTATTTCAATGCGCTGCATCCTTCAGCCGAGTGATACAACTTGCCCTCCTGCAGTAGAAGCCAGCGCCCAGATGGGTCTCCTCTCTTTGCGGTCCGGGGTTGCCAACTGGTCGGCGTTGACAGGTGCACGGGGCCCCCTCTCTTGGCTGAGGCAGTGGAGCATCTTAATCTCAGGGTTGTGGGTTCGAGTCCCACATGGGGCAAGAGAGTTGTGCATTGCAGGGGGTTGGTCTTGATGGCCCTTGTGGTCCCTTCCAACTCGATCGTTCTGTGGCGTCCTGTGGCCGACAGGTGGGTGGTCCCATGCGGGCGGGGAGGCCTGCTTCATCAGAGCATCACCTACGGGCTGGCAAAGCAGCGCCCAATAAACACACGAGACATAACTGGCTGTGTTCTTAGAAAGAGAAGAGAGAAGAGTTTTGGATTTGATATCCTGCTTTAACACTACCCGAAGGAGTCTCAAAGCGGCTAACAATCTTTCTCTTCCTCCCCCACAACAAACACTCTGTGAGGTGAGTGGGGCTGAGAGACTTCAAGGAAGTGTGACTGGCCCAAGGTCACCCAGCAGCTGCATGTGGAGGAGCGGAGACGAGAACCCAGTTCACCAGATTACGAGTCTACCGCTCTTAACCACTACACCACACTGGCTGTCTAATAGGTACACTATTCATAGTATCAAATTATAAATTTCAACGGAAGTACAGTGGTACCTCTGGATGCGAACGGGATCCGTTCCAGGCCCCATTCGCATCCTGAAGCGAACGCAACCCGCGTCTGCCGTAATTCTGAGCGTCTGTGCATGCGCGAGCGGCGAAACACGGAAGTAATGCGTTCCGCTACTTCCGGGTCACTGCGGAGCATAACCTGAAAATACTCAACCTGAAGCATATTTAACCCGAGGTATGACTGTAACTCATGTTGTTTTTATTGTTGTTTAGTCGTGTCCACCTCTTCGTGACCCCCTGGACCAGAGCACGCCAGGCGCTCCTGTCTTCCACTGCCTCCCACAGTTTGGTCAAACTCATGCTGGTAGCTTCGAGAACACTATCCAACCATCTCGTCCTCTGTCGTCCCCTTCTCCTTGTGCCCTCCATCTTTCCCAGCATCAGGGTCTTTTCCAGGGAGTCTTCTCTTCTCCTGAGGTGGCCAAAGTCTTGGAGCCTCAGCTTCAGGATCTGTCCTTCCAGTGAGCACTCAGGGCTGATTTCCTTCGGAATGGAGAGGTCTGATCTTCTTGCAGGCCATGGGACTCTCAAGAGTCTCCTCCAGCACCAGAATTCAAAAGCATCCATTCTTTGGCGATCATTTATGGTCCAGCTCTCACATTTTATATATATGACCTAAACAATTTTATTTCAGGAGCTAGGTAGCAAAACTGTATTTTACTCCAAATAGGATTTGAGAGAACAGAGAAAGGGGATTGCATTGGGAGTGGAGGGGAGAGAGAAAGACTGTTTTTGGTAACAGCTGCAACTTGGGCAGCTGTCCCTCAATCCCATCACTGGTGTGAGGCTTCCGCAGCTGCAGCCGACACTTGAGAGACTGCTTGTTAGAAGCGAGATCTCTTCAAGCTTTGTGGTTAAAAGGGGAGGGAGCCCTGAAACCGTCTCTCCACTGGTACCCTGCGAGCATTGAAAGCCAGTGTCGCCTGCGTCAAACTTTCCGCCGCTCTCGCCCTCCTTCTGGTTGCCTCGTCTGCTTTTCCATATCGCAAGTCAGTTAAATCTGTGGTTACTCGAGTAAGCAGGATTTAGGAGCAGAGGGTTATCTGCAGAACCTCGCTGCTGTGAATCCAGAGCAAACGGGTGCAATGCAGAGCAAAGGCTACAGACTCCTTCACCGTTTACAGTCGGCTGTTTGGGAAATGCCAAAACCCGCAGGTTCCCCAAACTTCTGATAGCAGAAGCACGCTTCTTCTTCCTGGATTAAAATGGAAGGCACAGTCCACTCTGAACATGCTGATGCACACACAGAGAGAGGTTTCCTGTTACACTGTGAGAATATAAGAAATACCTGCCGCAGAGGAGGTCAAATCTTGTGTTTCTGCCTGAGTTGCTGACCTGGCTGGGCCTTTGTTCTGGGCAGCGGAACAGACTGCCCTCTGAAACAGCTGGTTTTGAAGGAGGTGGAAGCGGAGCACCATAACATAACCTCCAACATCCCTCAGATGAAAACAGGGACATTTCTCACTCCCCTGCACAACTGACTCTCCTCAACCCTCCTTTTTTGCCCTTCCACCCCTCACTAATATTTCCACTACCAGTGAACGAAGAGGACACAACACACATGCCCTCCGCCGTCCTGAGAAAACCCCTTAATCCCTTTTAAAAAAATTCTTTGGTAGATTTACAAAAAGGAAACACACACACCAATACAGTGGTACCTCAGGTTAAGAACTTACCGTAATTCGTTCTGGAGGTCCATTCTTAACCTGAAAATGTTCTTAACCTGAGGTACCACTTTAGCTAATGGGGCCTCCCGCTACGCCCGCTGCACGATTTCTGTTCTCATCCTGAAGCCAAGTTCTTAACCTGAGGTACTATTTCTGGGTTAGCGGAGTGTTATGTACTGAACAATAGGATCCAAAAGGCAGCAGTCTGATTGGTCCTAGAACAATAGGATTCAGAATGCAGCAATCTGATTGGTCCTAGAACAATGCAGCAATATGATTGGTTGGCAGGAACCACCCAATCATGCTTCAGATAGAAGTGAATCCACAACCTGATTGGCTTACAGTAGAATTCCAGAATTAGCCAATCATGTGCAGCCCATTGTGTAAATAATGTATATAAAGCAGATACTTTGAGGGGACTTTCATTCATTCCTCCTCACCACTATGAGCTGAATAAAGAGCATGAAATCACTTTGCGACTCTGAGTATATTTCACTGGCGACGAAGGTGGGATCCCGCTGAGCTGACTGCCACACACAGCACCGCAGCACCGCCACCTGCCGCACCGCTGCCTCGCACCGTGTATCCAGGCTTCAGCTCCGGGACACAAGGAACTCAGAATGGCAACCGACAGCAGCTTCTCGCCGTTCAACCCAGCAACGGGAGACTGGGAAGCGTACGCCTCCCGTTTTACCTTCCTCCTAGAAGCCAAAGGGGTCACCGATGAAGAAGACGCCAAGAAGAGGGCTATATTCTTCAGCGTCTGCGGAGAGGAGACATTTGAAATCGCCCGGGCTCTCCTTGCGCCTGAAGACGTCGCTACTGTTCCATACAAAACAATAATGGAACAGCTGAAGGGCCACTTTTCGCCACAGCCCTCAGTGGTGGCTCGTCGAAATGCCTTCTACGCAAAGCGGCAAGCCCCTGGGGAAACCATAACTGGGTTTGTGACCTCTCTCTGCCAAGCTGCCCGGTTCTGCAACTTCTCAGAGCTGGAGAACATGCTTCGTGACCGCCTCGTCGGTGGCCTGAAGGATGAGAAGCTGCAACGACGCCTCTACGCTAAGAATAACCTAACGTTCCAGGTCGCTCTGGAGGAGGCCCTGGCAACAGAAGCTGCCGAGACGTCGACGCAAGAGGCACGGCCGAGCCAGCCGTCCCAACCGAGGGTCCACCACGAAGACCTCACCAACTACTCAGGATCCGACAGGGAGGAGGTGCACCGAGTACAGCAGCGCACTCAAGCAGCCCACATACCACAGCTGCCTCGACGAGAAGGAGGGAACTGCGCAAGCTGTGGAGAAAGTCACGAGAGGGGGACCTGCCGTTTCCGCAACGCAGAGTGCAGGCAGTGCAGAAAATTGGGACACATCGCCCGGGTGTGTCGGGCTCGGCCCACCCGACACCAGGCATCAGATGACCCATCCAAGAGCCCCAGGTCCCGGGGCCCAACGCACCAAGGCAACTCAGCGGAGCTCACGGACTTCCAGGTATACCAGTTGCCCCACCCCAACGTAGAGAAAGTTTATGTAGAGGTACGGATAGAGGGGGCCCCATGCCGCATGGAGCTTGACACGGGTTCAACTCTAACCATAATCTCGGCAAGGACCTTAAGGAAACTGTGCCCTACTGGGGGTCCCAAACTCAGGCCGGCCCCATTCACCCTCCGGGACTTCCAGAAACGTAAGGTCCCCACAATGGGGGTGGGGACCTTCAGGGTGCAATACAGAGGGCGGACGCGGCAACTGGACTTGCTTGTGGTCAAGGGCCCCTACATTAGCTTACTGGGATTGGCATGGTTTGGACCACTGGGGCTAGCCATCACCGGGGTGAACCACACTACCTTACAAGTGGACGTGGATGCCATATGCAAGGAATTTCCAGAGGTTTTCAATGGGAAATTGGGACAGTATACGGGCCCCCCCATTGCTCTACAGCTTGACCCTGCAGTACGACCGGTCAGGCTCAAGGCCCGCCGGGTCCCGTTCGTCCTGAAACCCCGTATAGATGAGGAATTGGACCGACTCGTGGAGCAAGGAGTGCTGGAGCCAGTGCCTAATACCCCCTGGGAAACCCCAGTCGTCACACCCGTCAAGCCTAATGGTTCGGTCCGCATCTGCGCAGACTACAAATGTACCATAAACAAGGCCCTCACGGCCCATGCATACCCAGTGCCAGTGGTCAGCCATGTCCTTGCCACCCTGGCTGGGTCGAAATTTTTTGGCAAGCTGGACTTGGCCCAAGCATATCAACAGCTGCCAGTAGATGAGGCTACAGCAGAGGCACAGACGATTGTGACGCACAGAGGAGCGTTCAGGGTAAAGCGGCTGCAATTCGGGGTCAGCGTGGCACCAGGCATATTCCAGAATCTAATGGACTCTCTCCTTAAAGGGATTCCTGGTGTCACCCCCTTCTTCGATGATGTGTTGATTGCCGGGCCCACACCCGAGGAGTTTGAGGACCGCCTCCGCACCGTTCTGCACCGTTTCCAGACGGCGGGTCTCAAGGTGAAGCGGGAAAAATGTCTACTAGGAGTGCCTCAGGTGGACTTTCTGGGATTTATGGTGGATGCAGAAGGGGTCCACCCAACAGGGGACATGGTACGAGCCATTTGTGATGTCCCAGCGCCCAAGAACAAGACTGAACTTCAGGCCTTCTTGGGACTATTGAACTTTTACCATTCCTTCCTTCCCC
This sequence comes from Podarcis gaigeae, assembly GCF_964106915.1. Lineage (NCBI taxonomy): Eukaryota > Metazoa > Chordata > Lepidosauria > Squamata > Lacertidae > Podarcis > Podarcis gaigeae. The sequence goes on from NC_139684.1 coordinate 84,302,539, forward strand.
ACAAGGCGGCGGTAGTGGAGCCCCTACACAAACTCCTGGACAAGCGGGCTCCTTGGGTGTGGGGCCAGCGCCAGGAGGCCGCATTCCAGGCAGTCAAGGACTTGCTTGTCTCAAACTCGGTCTTGGCACACTTTGACGAGAGGCTGCCAGTTGTGCTAGCATGCGACGCCTCACCCTATGGTATTGGCGCTGTCCTGGGACACCAACTCCCGGATGGAAGAGAGGTACCGGTGGCATACTTTTCCCAGACACTCAATGAAACCGAGCGGAACTACTCGCAAATCAACAAGGAGGGTCTGGCAATCGTGAAGGGAGTAAAAAAAATTCCATGATTTCTTGTACGGGCGGCCCTTCACTGTGGTGACTGACCACAAGCCGTTGCTGGGCTTGTTTGCCCCCGAAAAGCAGACCCCTCAAGTGCTGTCTCCTCGCGTCCTCAGGTGGTCAATTTTCCTTGCCAGCTACCAGTATGCACTGATTCACCGCCCTGGGAAGGCGATGGGCCATGCGGACGCCCTCAGCAGGCTACCACTACCGGAAACAGGCCCCGACCCAGCACCTGCACAAGAGGTTATGAGCCTGGAGCTGCTTCCCGACCGCCCCATTCAGGCACAAGAAGTTGCACACCATTCCAAGAAAGACAGGGTCATCTCCCGGGTCCTGGACTGGGTGTGGAGGGGATGGCCCAGCAGCAGCCCTGGGCCAGAATTCGCCGGCTACACAACCCGCAAACATGAACTGTCAGCCCACAAGGGGTGCCTGTTATGGGGAAGCAGGGTCGTTGTTCCCCAGCCCCTCCGCAAAAGGGTCCTCACAGCCCTACACGAGACACACCCAGGGGTAGTAAGAATGAAAGCCCTTGCCAGGAGTTATGTGTGGTGGCCGGGGATCGACGGAGAGATAGAGGCCTGGGTCAAACACTGCCAGGCCTGCCAAGAATCCCGCCCAGATCCCCCAAGGGCCCCAGTCCAGTCCTGGGAGTCCGCCCGAGCACCATGGTCACGCCTGCATGTGGACTTCGCTGGCCCCTTTCAGGGGAAAACATTTTTCATAGTGGTGGACTCCTACACCAAATGGCTGGAAGTCGCACTGGTACCGTCCACTTCTACGTCCGCAGCCATCCGGGTACTACGCAGGCTGTTTGCAACCCACGGGCTCCCTGACACTCTTGTCTCAGACAACGGGACTGCATTTATGTCAGGAGAATTCCAAACCTTCACAGCGCAGAACGCCATCCGCCACATCCGTTCGGCACCATTCCACCCAGCCACCAATGGCCAAGCAGAACGCATGGTGCGGACCACCAAGAACACCCTTCGCCGCATGACGCAAGGGGATTGGGAGTACCGCCTTGCCACATTCCTTCTAGCACAGCACAGCACCCCCAGCTCAACGACTGGCCGGAGCCCCGCTGAATTACTAATGGGTCGGCGCCTTGCAATCAGATTGGACCGCCTTCACCCCGATAGAGCTCAGGATGAGGTAGGGGTGGGGGAAGGCAGGAACCCCCGGACCTTCGAGGCCCAGGACCCAGTGTACGCAAAGAATTTTGGGGCAGGCCCTGCATGGGTACCCGCCACAGTCACCAGGGTCACTGGCCCCGTGTCGTACGAGGTGCTAACAGATGGGGGGCAATGCTGGCGCCGCCACTGCGACCAGATACGGCGACGATTCCCGGGAGAAAACCAGGAGGAGGAAGACAGGTCAAGGGAGTCCCAAGGGAACAGTGGGGCAGTGAGGCCCATAGAGCAGCAGGGGCAAGCAGGAGAGGCAGAATCAGTAAATACAGAGAGGACCCGTGAGGCCGAAAGGACACCAGAACCAGAACTACGACTGAGCGAGCAGGTTGCACCAGACCAAACAGCCCCATCACAGCCAGCATCCTTGGAACACGAGCCAGAACCTGAACCCCGGACTAGGGAACACCCCAGGCCGCAACGCACACGTTGGCCACCGGCGTACCTTGAGGACTATGAATGCGACCTCCCGGGCAGGACTGGAACTTAGAGGGGAGGGGTGTTATGTACTGAACAATAAGATCCAAAAGGCAGCAGTCTGATTGGTCCTAGAACAATAGGATTCAGAATGCAGCAGTCTGATTGGTCCTAGAACAATGCAGCAATATGATTGGTTGGCAGGAACCACCCAATCATGCTCCAGATAGAAGTGAATCCACAACCTGATTGGCTTACAGTAGAATTCCAGAATTAGCCAATCATGTGCAGCCCATTGTGTAAATAATGTATATAAAGCAGATACTTTGAGGGGACTTTCATTCATTCCTCCTCACCACTATGAGCTGAATAAAGAGCATGAAATCACTTTGCGACTCTGAGTATATTTCACGGAGTCTGTAACCTGAAGCGTCTGTAACCTGAGGTACCACTGTACGTACATTTTACGAAGGGGCAAGATTAGATGCAGGTGCACAAAGCATTTTTGTACAGTGGTACCTCGGGTTAAGAACTTAATTCATTCCGGAGGTCCGTTCTTAACCTGAAACTGTTCTTAACCTGAAGCACCACTTTAGCTAATGGGGCCTGCCGCTGCACCACCGCTGTGCGATTTCTGTTCTCATCCTAAAGCAAAGTTCTTAACTTGAGGTACTATTTCTGGGTTAGCGGAGTCTGTAACCTGAAGCGTCTGTAACCTCCTTCTCCTGCGTGTGAAGGGGGCACCCTGTTGCAACAGTTCAATAAAGATCAGGCTTACTAGCTGCTTTGCTTCTCAATATTCTCTGGTGGGCCTCTGTTATTTTCTCTGCCTGATGCAGAACCTACAAAGGACTCTATAAGGGCTCTTGTGTCCCCCATAAGGGAATAAGGGCAGATTTTGTTTACAACACTCCCTTCAAAAACAGGCTTGGAAACAGTGGGTGAAACAGAAAGGTACAGTCTGATGTCTCCTTTCCACAAGCCCATCACACTATTCCCACCCCCTTCCCACAAACATATTTAAAAGGGTATCTGATGTTTATCAGCCAAAGGCCTGGTTGAAGAGGAATGTTTTTGCCTGGCGCCTAAAGGTGCACGATGAAGGTGTCAGGTGAGCCTCCCTTGGGAGAGGATTCCTCAAACGGGGAGCCAGCGCAGAAAAGGCCCAGTTCTTGTGTTGCCTCCCTCTGGACCTCTCACGAAGGAGGCACACAAAGAAGGGCCTCAGAGGATGAACACAAAGTCCAGGATAGTTTGTAGAGGGTAGGATAGTTTGAATTGTGGTCCTGAGTTGTTTAAGGCTTTATAGGTCAAAACCAGCACTTTGAATCGGGCCCAGAAACTAACCTGCAGTCGGGCCAGGGTCGATGTGATATGCTCAAACCGTCCTGCCGAGGTGAGCAACCTGGCTGCTGAATTCTGGACCGGCTGAAGTTTCTGACCCGCCTTCAAAGGCAGCCCTACGTATAATGTGTTGCGGTAATCTAACCTCAAGGTTACCAGAGCGTATTAATATTTTAGATGTTTCTGCTCTGGTTATGATAATCTTATGACCTGAAACCCGCACCCTTTCAGATAGAATCGGATGATCTATAGCAGCAGTCGTCCGATTCACTCTCCTTTGGATATACCTTGCCTCCTGATGCTACCAAAATTCTGCAGAATCGCAGGGAGAGAGAACACTTTTCCTAGAAAAAAGGTAAGGGACCCCTGACCATTAGGTCCAGTCATGGTCGACTCTGGGGTTGCCGGCGTACAGCTTCCGGATCATGTGGCCAGCATGACTAAGCCACTTCTGGCAAACCAGAGCAGCACCGGAAACGCCGTTTACCTTCCCGCTGGAGCGGTACCTATTTGTCTACTTGCACTTTGACGTGCTTTCGAACTGCTGGGTTGGCAGGAGTTGGGACCGAGCAACGGGAGCTCACCCCGTCATTGCGGGGATTCGAACCGCCAACCTTCTGCTCGGCAAGTCCTAGCCTCTGTGGTTTAACCCACAGCGCCACCCGCGTCCCTTTTCCTAGAGAACTGAGGGGCAAAACCTCAGAAATGCTACAAAAGCATACGGGGGGGGGGGTTGCTGCCCTCATTCCATCCTTTGGCTCTAGTCCAGGGGTCAGCAAACTTACCACGCCTTGGGCTGGTGTCTCCAGCGCCGATTGTGCAGTGTCCCGGAGGGCAGGGGAGCGTGTGCCCATACGCGTGCGCACACACTATTTCCCGTGCGTTTCCAGGTCGGAGGAGCACCGGAAATAGCTTGTGTGCATGTGCACAGGCCTCCTCTGACCCAGATGTGCACCGGAAATAACGCGCATGCGCAAATAACACGCATGCGCACAAGGTATTTCCCGTGCTTCTCCGACCCGGAAGTGGGCAGCCGTGCAGCGCAGCGCTGTTAAGAGCGGGTGGTGGCAGTCGTCGCAGGCAGAATAAGAGAGTCCCGTGGGCCTTAGTTTGTGGACCCCTGCTCTAGTCTGACGAAGCTTTGAACAGAAGAAGCAAGGGGTCCTCTCTCCCATAGCAGAGATGGGCGAGGTGGTGCTCAAAATAGCCACAGTAGAACAGGCTGTGCAGCCTCCTTTTTGCTGAGTAATCCCTTTGGCTGCATAGTAATCCCCTGCTATTAAACTGCTGAGCAATCTCTGCAAATCCTGCTCAGCAGACACAGTTAACTATTGCTGCCCAGGCCCCCGTGTGGCCATAGAGGGCTCTCAAGCATAGCTGTCAACTTTCAGATTTGAAAATAAGGGATCAGCAGCCTCGCCTGTCCTGGGGACAGTGTACGGGACATCGTTCAGCCCGGACACTGAGATCCAGCGCCGAGGGTCTTGCTGATGATCTAGTACTGACATTACAGGAGCCAGAATCTAGTACTAAAAGAGTATTGGAACTGATTCAAGAATTTGGTCAGGTTGCGGGATTTAAGTTGAACAAGCTAAAAACTAAGGTTCTAGAGAAAAATCTAACAGTGATCGAGAGGGAGAGGTTTCAGAAGGAGACAGGATTAACATTGGTTAAGAAAGTGAAATACCTGGGGGTCAATATGACTGCTAAGAATGTGAATTTATTCAAAGATAATTATGAAAAATGTTGGATGGAAGTGAAAAAGGATTTAGAAATATGGTCAAATTTGAAGCTTTCATTGCTAGGCCGTATTGCTGTGATAAAAGTACTGCCAAGAATGTTGTTTCTGTTTCAAACACTGCAAATTTTGGATAAAATGGACTGTTTCAAGAAGTGGCAGAGAGATATTTCTAGATTTGTCTGGCAGTGCAAGAAGCCTAGAATAAAATTTAAAATACTAACTGATGCAAAAGAAAGAGGTGGATTTGCCCTGCCAGACCTTAAACTTTACTATGAATCAGCTGCATTTTGTTGGCTGGGAGAATGGCTGCTTCTTGAAAACACAGACATTTTGGATTTAGAAGGTTTCAATAATGTGTTTGGGTGGCATGCATATTTGTGATATGATAAGGTCAAAGCACATAAAGTGTTGAAAAACCATATTGTCAGGAAAGCACTGTTTAATGTCTGGACAAGATATAAGGACCTACTTGAAAATAAAACCCCAAGGTGGTTGTCACCGATGGAAGCGAAGGCTCAGAAAAAGCCCAATATGGAGGCCAAATGGCCGAAATATTGGGAAATTTTGGAACAAGAGGGAGATAAATTAAAATTGCAGAGCTTGGAAAAACTAAAAAACAAAGTGCGAGATTGGCTTCATTATTATCAAATAATGGAGGCATATAATTTGGACAAGAAAATTGGCTTCCAGGTGGAAAAATCAAAATTGGAAACAGAACTGTTAGATCCCAAAACTATGACTCTGTCAAGGATGTATAATCTGCTGCTGAAATGGAATACTCAGGATGAAACGGTGAAATCTGCTATGATTAAATGGGCACAAGATGTTGGACACAACATTATGTTGGCTGACTGGGAACAGTTATGGACCACAGGTATGAAGTTTACGGCATGTAATGCCTTAAGAGAGAATATTATGAAAATGATATACAGGTGGTATATGACACCAGTCAAGCTTGCAAAAATATATCATTTGCCTGATAATAAATGCTGGAAATGTAAAGAGACTGAAGGTACATTCTTTCACCTTTGGTGGACGTGCCCAAGGATTAAGGCTTTCTGGGAGATGATCTATAATGAAATGAAAAAGATATTTAAATATACCTTTCTGAAGAAACCAGAGGCCTTTTTCCTGGGCATGGCCGGCCAATCGGTGTTAAAGAAGGATAGAATTTTTTTTATGTATGCTACAGCAGCAGCAAGAATACTCAGCGCAAAGTATTGGAAGACACAAGATCTACCCCCCCCCCCCCCCGGGAAGAATGGCAGATGAAGGTGATGGATTACATGGAACTGGCGGAAATGACTGGCAGAATCCGAGACCAGGGAGAAGAGTCGGTAGAAGAAGGTTGGAAGAAATTTAAAGACTATCTACAGAAACATTGTAAAATTAAGGAATGTTAGAAGGATGCTGGAATGAAGTTATGTGGTTCTAGCAGTAATGTTACAAAGGAGTATGTAAAAATGGAGTGTTAACAGGTGAGGATGTAAAGTTACAATATATTAAGATAAATTATTAAGATAAAAACAAAGATGGAAAGGATTTGCTGAATTAATTAATTGAACTAGAATACAAAAAAGGGAGGTGTGAGGAGGTCAAGGAAATAAGCAAATAAAAGATGAGATATGGAAAAGTTGACTTGTTTTTATTTTTCTGTATTTTGTATTTTTTGTTTTATTTTCCTTTATTTTTTGTAATTTTTTGAAACTTCAATAAATATTATTTAAAAAAAGAGAGAGAGAGATCCAGCGCTGAGGGCCTTCTGGCGGTTCCCTCATTGCGAGAAGTAAGGTTACAGGGAACCAGGCAGAGGGCCTTCTCGGTAGTGGCGCCCGCCCTGTGGAACGCCCTTCCAGCAGATGTCAAAGCGATAAACAACTACCTGACATTCAGAAGACATCTTAAGGCAGCCCTGTTCAGGGAAGTTTTTAATGTTTGATGCTGTACTGTTTTTAATATTTCGTTGGAAGCCACCCAGAGTGGCTGGGGAAACCCAGCCAGATGGGCGGGGTATAAATAATAATTTATTATTATTATTATTATTATATCTAACAATCCGGGATATCAGCGGGAAACGGCGCTGGAATAAGGGAATTTCCCGCAAAAAAAGGGAAGGCTGACAGCTATGCTCTCAGGACACATCCTAGGGAACCTTTTCCACCTGAGGACCACACTTCCTCCTGGGCAACCTTGTGGAGGCCGCATGGCAGTGGAGGGAGGAGCTGGGGCAAAATTGGACGGAGCAAACATTTTCTCCTTGAATAATAGGCTGGTTTCCATGACCCTCACTAACTTCCTTTCAGACACATTCCAGCCAGGTGAAAACACTTACGGAGAAATAATAAGGGCTGGTGAGGGGTGTGGCCTGGGATAGTCCTGGGGGCCAGGTAGAGGCCTTGAGGGTCTGCAGGTGACAAGTGTGAAAAATTAGCCAGGCACCAGGCGTGTTTTGCAACTGATGTGGGTTCAACTGCGACCATGTGATCTTGGATGCCAGTTTGGCGACTGGGGAATACGAAATGTCACATGGAGAAAGATCTGAAATATTTTCTTTGAAGCTTGGATTTGTTTTATTCAGGATGGTTTGATTTTATGTTTTAATGTTTTGGGACGCAGGTGGCGCTGTGGGTTAAAGCCTCAGCGCCTAGGACTTGCCGATCGAAAGGTCGGCGGTTCGAATCCCTGCGGCGGGGTGCGCTCCCGCTGCTCGGTCCCAGCGCCTGCCAACCTAGCAGTTCGAAAGCACCTCTGGGTGCAAGTAGATAAATAGGGACCGCTTACTGGCGGGAAGGTAAACGGCGTTTCCGTGTGCGGCTCTGGCTCGCCAGATGCAGCTTTGTCACGCTGGCCACGTGACCCGGAAGTGTCTCCGGACAGCGCTGGCCCCTGGCCTCTTGAGTGAGATGGGCGCACAACCACAGAGTCTGTCAAGACTGGCCCGTACGGGCAGGGGTACCTTTACCTTTACCTTTAAACCGCTTTGAGATTTGTTCTTTAAAATATAAAACAGTATAGAAATGAAATTAATAATAATAAAACTCAATTGCAAAAAAAAGAGGAAGCCCCTAGACATTGCATTGTGGCAACCCTAACCTAGTGTAATAAACAAAATCTGCCCTTATTCCCTTATGGGGGACACAAGAGCCCTTTTAGAGTCCTTTGCAGGTTCTCCATCGGTGGGAGGAAAATAACAGAGGCCAACCAGAGAATATTGAGAAGCAAAGCAGCTAGTAAGCCTGGTCTTTATTGAACTGTTGAAAGAGGGTCTCCCCTCACACACAGGAGGAGAAGGACCCAGAACAAAGGTGTGCTCGCCCTTATACAGTGGTACCTTGGGTTACATACGCTTCAGGTTACAGACTCCGCTAAGCCAGAAATAGTACATCGGGTTAGGAACTGTACTTCAGGATGAGAACAGAAATCGTGCGGCAGTGGTGCGGCGGCAGCAGGAGGCCCCATTAGCTAAAGTGGTGCTTCAGGTTAAGAACAGTTTCAGGTTAAGAACGGACCTCTGGAACGAATTAAGTACTTAACCCGAGGTACCACTGTAATTGCCTTCCCTGGAGCTCAAGACCACCCCTCCCCACATCATACCTACATCACAGAAGGGGTGTAACCCAAGACCACCCCAAACAAACATCAAACCTACATCACAGAAAAGGTGGTCTACAACAGAAATTTGAATGTTGTTGTTTTTCCTGTCTGTCAGGTTATCTGATAACACCTTATCTGATTGCCTTTCCTGGTAGTCTGGCGATTCCTTTGAGATAGTGATTTCCCAATTCCTGAGACAATGGGAAGGTTCCCTCACACCTTCCCTCCTTGCAGAGAAAACATTTGGTCAGTTGGAGAGTCAAAATGGTTTCAGGATGGTCTTCCTGTGCTGCCCCAGACATGTGGTCCACATATCTATGTACGTGCTTGGTTGGTACATTTATGAACGTTTATTATATATATAAAAGTAAAGGGACCCCTGACCATTAGGTCCAGTTGTGGCCAACTGGGGTTGCGGCGCTCATCTCGCTTTACTGGCCGAGGCAGCCGGCATACAGCTTCCGGGTCATGTGGCCAGCATGACGAAACCGCTTCTGGCGAACCAGAGCAGCGCACGGAAGCACCGTTTACCTTCCCGCTGGAGCGGTACCTATTTATCTACTTGCACTTTGACTTGCTTTCGAACTGCTAGGTTGGCAGGAGCAGGGACCGAGCAATGGGAGCTCACCCCGTCGTGGGGATTCGAACCGCCGACCTTCTGATCAGCAAGCCCTAGGCTCTGTGGTTTAACCCACAGCGCCACCCGTGTCCCTAATTATATATAAGACCTTAATTTTTTTATTGCAAGCCTTTGCAGCTGTGCACCCACTGGCTCCCTCAGGAAGGTGCAGGGCTGCTCCCATGACCTTTGCAACTTAACCAAACCTAGCCAAATATGCCCTTGGTCACACCAAAGGCCCATTGGCTTCATTGGCCAAAGTGCCAGGTGGCTCCCAGAATCCTTTGCACTTGTGCCAGAAGCTCATTGGGTCCCTAGTCCTAAAGGCACAGCGGCTCCCATGATCCTTTGCAACCCGACTGGGTTCTAGCCAGTGCCTTGCAGTATCTTGCGCAGCCAAGAAGCCCATTGGCTAAAGTGAAGAGACACTCCCACAATCCTTTGCTGTTATACTTCAGGCAAGCTAGACGCCCGTTGACTTTCTTGGCCAACATCCAGGAAAAGTCCCACAATCCTTTGCGTTGTCCTCGGCCTGAGATGTGTGGGCGGGATTCCTCTTAACGATTAGAGTGGATAGGCCTTTTGTGGAGAGAAAATCCCGCCTCCTGTTTTATTTTATTGGCTCAAACTCACAAGGGAAAGGGGGGGGGACTGAAATCGCGCTCACCAATTAAAATAAAGAGCACGGGCTTTAAGTCCAATGGTTTTCAGCGAGTAGGGCGACGGACACAAAAACTAGCCAATAAAATTGACGCAGGGAGACAATGCGTTCCGTTATAGGAACAAATACATAAGAGGGTGTCTTCTTGCGATATGGCCCAATCAGACTTTGCGTTGCTATGATAGATACTCCAAGTACCCAATAAGACAACAGGAGCGAACTGCAGCGTTTTCTGGGAACCAACGGTTTTCTGAAGAAGAAGGAGGGCGCTCCGTGAGAGGCAATGCGGTGGGGCGGGATGCCGACTGGAGAGACGTCGTTTCCGTCCAATTAATTTGAAGGGACGTCTGATGGACGCTGCCGCCGCCCAACCGGGCTTGCGGAGCCGCTTGAAAAGCAGGCACGGAAGCGAATCAAGCCGGCAGGCGGGAGACACCCGATCCAATGGCGTCGGAGGGCGGGACGCAGGTGGGTAAGGGAGCCGCTGGACCCAATGGGCGCCTGGGCGCTGCTGAATGACGGGAGGCGCGCCCAATCGAGGCGTACCTAAGGTGGGAGCGAGGGTGGGCTGCTGTAGTGCGGGCGCCATGTCGCGGCGGAGGTGGCGCGGTTCGCAGAGCGGCGAGGGCGGCGGCGGCGGCTCGGGACGCGGCGGAGAGATGGTGAAGATGGCCGGCGGAGGCGGAGGAGGCGGGTCGGGGCGCTACTATGGGGGAGGCCCTGACGGCGGCCGCGCGCCCAAGCGCCAGAAAACGGAAAACGCGGATCACGGCCCGGGAGGAGCGGCCGGCGGAGGCGGGGTGAGGAGAGCCGGGGCCGGCGGGGCGGGATAGGCCTGAGGAGGAGGAGGAGGAGGAAGGCCGCGCGGCGGTACTTGGGGGGGGGAGGGGGGAGAGAAAGGGGGAGGTTGGACGTGCGCGCGCAGGGTGGAAAACGAAGCGAAACGGGCCTAATGGCGGCCCCGGCGGGACCTCCATGCGCAGGAGCAGCCTACCCCTCCCGGGAACTTCCCGCCCTCACGTAGCGGAAGCTCAAGAGCGGAGCCTCCACGTGCGGGAGCAGTCTACCAGAGGCAGGCGGGCGTCGGCCTTTCCACGCGTGCGCCGGCTGTCCTAAGGGGGAAACAAGGGCCCTAATTCTACGCGAATGCAGTTCTGGTTCTAAACGCAGCATAAGGAGTCTCTATAGTGTAGTGTGTTTTTTAGTATAGTATATAGTATAGTATAGCATAGTGTATTTTAAAATGGGGTTTCAGAATTCTTAGGGGTTTTTATAGTATAGTATAGTGCATTTTAAAATGGGGTTTCAGAGTTTTTAGGGGTTTTTGAATGTTTTCAATTTCATTGTACTGTATGGGACGATGACAATAAAGATGATTGTATATCGTATTGTATATCTAACCCTAAAAATGCTTTGGAATTCATATTTGGTGTAGTGCATGCGGACATACAGAACGTAAACACATGCATATACAGTGGTACCTCGGGTTACAGACTCTGCTAGCCCAGAAATAGTACCTCAGGTTAATAATAATAATAATAATAATAATATATTACAGTGGTACCTCGGGTTAAGTACTTAATTCATTCCGGAGGTCCGTTCTTAACCTGAAACTGTTCTTAAACTGAAGCACCACTTTAGCTAATGTGGCCTCCTGCTGCCGCTGCGCCGTCAGAGCACGATTTCTGTTCTCATCCTGAAGCAAAGTTCTTAACCTGAAGCACTATTTCTGGGTTAGCAAAGTTCTGTAACCTGAAGCGTCTGTAACCCGAGGTACCACTGTATTTATACCCTGCCCACCTGGCTGGGTTTCCCCAGCCACTCTGGGCGGCTTCCAACAAAACACTAAAATACAATAACCTATTCAACATTAAAAGCTTCCCTAAGCATGGCTGCCTTTAGATGTCTTCTAAAAGTTTGGTAGTTATGTTTCTCTTTGACATCTGGTGGGAGGGCGTTCCACAGGGCAGGTGCCACTACCGAGAAGGCCCTCTGCCTTGTTCCCTGTAACTTGGCTACTTGGAGCGAGGGAACTGCCAGAAGGCCCTCAGCGCTGGACCTCAGTGTCCGGGCAGAACGATGGGGGTGGAGACGCTCCTTCAGGTATTAAGGTATTAAGAGGTATTAAGGGTTAAGAACTTTGCTTCAGGATGAGAACAGAAATCACACTGCGGCAGCTTTAGCTAAAGTGGTGCTTCAGGTTATGAACAGTTTCAGGTTAAGAACAGACTTCAGAATGAATTAAGTTCTTAACCCGAGGTACCACTGTAGATAGATATACAGTGCTACCTCGGGTTACATACGCTTTAGGTTACAGACTCCGCTAACCCAGAAATACTATCTCAAGTTAAGAACTTTGCTTCAGGATGAGAACAGAAATCGTGCTCCGGCGGTGTGAGAACAGAAATCACACTGCGGCAGCTTTAGCTAAAATGGTGCTTCAGGTTAAGAACAGTTTCAGGTTAAGAACAGACCTCCAGAACGAATTAAGTTCTTAACCCGAGGTACCACTGTACATGTTTATAAATGCACACAAGGAGACCTGTGTAAACCTGGAGTTCAGCTGCCTCGTTTTTTTGCAAAGGGGAATTTGGGAGGGTGCTGTTTTTCCCCCCAGGTGACAAAGATGCAACCCATAATAGTCCCTGCTGAATGTCATGCGCATGGCAAAGGCCTCATTTATTTTAGCAGGTATTTTAAGGCAGTTCTTTTGCTTTTGTAATGAATATTCATGGCTCTTACTCTCTTTATGATGGTTGGGTTTTTAAAAAAAAAAAAATCCCCACCACTTAGAAATTCTGAATGAATACAGAACTAAATCCGAAGCGGAGTACGCCCATTGAAATCTATGAAACTAAGTTAATTGGGTCAGTTAACTTCCTAGGGTCTACTATGAGAAAGATTAGCATTGAATGCCCCCATGACGCCTCACTTTGTGTGCCCTTCCCTACCCTGCTGCCCACCAGATGCTTTGGACTGCAGCGCCAGTTGTAGTCCAAAACATGGAGGGCAGCATAGTGAGAAAGAATGTACTGACGTAATTGAACAGGGTAGTAGGTATGAGGTGGTACTGTTTTGTGCTCCACTAAAGGACTCTTTGGGGATGCAGGTGGCGCTGTGGGTTCAACCACAGAGCCTAGGGCTTGCCGATCAGAAGGTCAGTGGTTCGAATCCCTGCGACGGTGTGAGCTCCCGTTGCTTGGTCCCAGCTCCTGCCAACCTAGCAATTCGAAAGCACATCAGAGTGCAAGTAGTTAAATAGGTACTGCTCTGGTGGGAAGGTAAACGGCGTTTCCTTGCACTGCTCTGGTTCGCCAGAAGTGGCTTAGTCATGCTGGCCACATGATCCAGAAGCTGTACGGCGGCTCCCTCGGCCAATAAAGCGAGATGAGCGTCGCAACCCCAGAGTCTGTCACGACTGGACCTAATGGTCAGGGGTTCCTTTACCTAAGGAACTCTTTAACCTTAGCAACTGCCACAAACTTTGATGGCTGGTAGACTGGGTGACACTTTAAAATAGACATTACACCTGTGAAGTAGAGGGACTTAACTTATAACTTGCAAGCAGAGTCTGGGAGTATAGGGCAGCATAGCTCTCAAGTACCAGATACAAGGCACAGAACATGGGGTCGTCACTATTTCTCCTCCGTTTGTGCACCAATTGGAAATGGCAGGCTCAGTAAGATGGTGCCCTTCTTTCTGATTCATAGGGTTTTTCCTTCGCCTCATCTTTAATACAGAGGCAAAGTAGTGTGTTGCTAGTAAAATTATATTGATAATAGGAGAAAGTTTAGGGTTTTTTTAAAATTAACTCCAAATTAGCTGTAGTTCAGCTGCCAAAAGCAAATTTCAGGAAAAGCAAACACCCCCTGCCCGCCCCCCAATACATCGTGGTGTGGAGGAAATAAAATGTAATAACATTGGTGGATAAATCTGAGAAAGATACCTTGCTCCACACACTCTGTGAGGTGCTAGGCAGGACAAAAGCTCTTTTTCAGATTTCTGATGGGATTAGGACAGTTCATTGCTAACACAGTGGAACCACAGGCATGGAACCTTAGATGAGGGTTTGTGTTGAAATAAGGACTGAACCTCTTGGCCAGAGGTGGCTAAGCTTTTTTAACCAGAGGGCCACATTTACTTTTAGCTCACCCTCCTGGAGCCACATAGGAGTGCTGGCTGTGGCTGCACCACGCTTGGGTATGAGAGCCAGCATGGTGTAGTGGTTAAGAGCGGTGGACTCGTAATCTGGTGAACCGGGTTCGCGTCTCCGCTCCTCCACATGCAGCTGCTGGGTCACCTTGGGGCTAGTCACACTTCTCTGAAGTCTCTCAGCCCCACTCACCTCACAGAGTGTTTGTTGTGGGGGAGGAAGGGAAAGGAGAATGTTAGCCGCTTTGAGACTCCTTCGGGTAGCGATAAAGCGGGATATCAAGTCCAAACTCCTCCTCCTCTTCTATACTCGGCTAGCACATACAGGTAAACACACAAAGGTACACAGCCTCCTCCTCAGCTGATCTGTGCAGATTAGCCAAGGGGGATGATTATTGCCCCTTCTCCACTCATCAAGTGATGCTGCCATCAGGGTGTTGGGCTCATCCACCTCAGCACTGTCTCTCCTTTTGCCTCTGCCACCAAAATTGGGATGGGGACAGAAAAGGTGCTTGGGATCAGGCTGCCAAACTCAGACAAATCCAGACACCCTCAACTAGTAGACTTCACTGTCTGCTACTAGCAACATGGGCATCTCTGGAAGGAGTTTGATTGGCTTGTGAGAGGTGAGAGAAATTATGATGACTTCGAATAGAGGGTGATTTTCACAGTGTGCCCAGATTGAGAATAGGGAGAATTTTGTAACCATCAGTTGCAAAGTAGTCTCTCCCCCCCCCCCCCCAAAGAGTCTCAGATGAAGGCATGAGTCTTAATTTCTCTGGGGGAAATAACTGTCTTCTACAGTTCTTGGCAGTAACCTCTCCAGCTGCCCAAGGGCAACTTTGTTATCTTTGCTCAGACTGACAAGACTGGTTTAGTTTTGTTATTTTAAAAATAAAGAGTCTAGGTTTTTTCAAATTTACTTGCCATTGGGAGGGGTAGTTACTTTTCTCACAGAAATACAGTGACTTTGTGGTGTTGGAGATGAAGCCTATATTTCGATCTAGAAATGTGTAGTATCAGTATGGAGTATAAAATAAAATGCCTGAGTGTAGCAAAGGAGGTTTTGGAGAGTCAAGTTAATACAAAAAGTTTTTCCTTAACGTTTGATTACTCCACTGAGGAGGCTCCATGTCTTTTCGCTTGTGGGGCAATTCCTAGAGAGAACTAACCTTCGTGTAAATAGGTTATTCTTCATTTGCAGCTAGAATGGTTTGCAGTAGAGAACAAAGTTTTCCTCTTCTTTCGTCCCTGGCAGGAGAACTATGATGATCCACACAAGCCAGCTGCTTCCCCTGTTGTCCACATCAGGGGCCTGATCGATGGTGTTGTGGAAGCTGACCTTGTAGAGGCCCTGCAGGAATTTGGCCCCATAAGGTTAGGAGTGGGCAAATGGGGCATCTGACAAGATGGAATGGAGGATGGTTGGACGTTTGTATAGTGTTGATTGCTTCGGCAGTGTAAACAGTGGTTCCTTTTCTTCCCCCAAGCTATGTGGTGGTGATGCCCAAAAAGAGGCAGGCTCTGGTGGAGTTTGAGGATATCTTGGGAGCCTGCAACGCTGTGAACTACGCAGCTGACAACCAGATCTACATCGCTGGGCACCCAGCCTTTGTCAACTACTCCACCAGCCAGAAGATTTCACGCCCCGGAGACTCGGATGATTCTAGGGGAGTCAACAATGTTCTTCTCTTCACCATCCTGAACCCCATCTACTCCATCACAACGGTGCGTAGTGATGCTGCATGTACTCAGCCAGAAACACTTGAACGTAATTGGTCCATGTCTTTGTTGGGGGCCCCAGGGTTCATTTCATGCACTGTGCAGATGAAAAAAATATAGCAGCCAGGATAATTGCTGTCCTTGCAAGTCCATCCAGGTCCACAAAATAGCTTGCCTGGATCCTAGGGTGGATGGCAGCAGTGTGTTCCATTGTTTTTGAAGATGCTCTGTTGCCTTTTCTCTGTTGCCTGTGGCTTGTGACTAGTAGTCAGATCTACTAGGTTAGGGTCTGACCTTCCAGATGTTGGACTCCAGGTCTCATCAGTCTTTTTCAAAACAAAAAAATTCCTTCCAGTAGCACCTTAAAGACCAACTAAGTCAGTTCTTGGTATGAGCTTTCGTGTGCATGCACACTTCTTCAGATACACTGAAACAGAAGTTTCCAGACCCTTCTATATAGTGAGAAGGTGGGGAGGGGTATTACTCAGAAGGGTGGTGGGAATGGGTGATTGGCAGATAGCTGTGATGAGCCTGTTGATGACTCTTAACGACTGCAATAGGTCTTACAGGAAAAAGCAAGGGGTGAAAAGGTGAAAAATGGCTTTGTCATGTATAATGAGATAAGAATCCAAGGTCTTTGTTCAGACCAGGTCTCTCCATGGTTTTAAGTGCACACGAAAGCTCATACCAAGAACTGACTTAGTTGGTCTTTAAGGTGCTACTGGAAGGAATTTTTTTGTTTTGACTATGGCAGACCAACACTGCTACCTATCTGTAACCAGTCTTTTTCACTGTGGCCAATGATCAGGGATTAGGAGGGTTGTAGGCCAACAACATCTTAAGGGCCATATGTTCCCAGTTTTAAAAATATGTGATTGTTTTTTATCTTACAGGATGTGCTGTACACGATCTGCAACCCATGTGGCCCAGTGCAGCGGATTGTTATCTTCCGAAAGAATGGTGTCCAGGCTATGGTGGAATATCCTTTCCCCCCCGGTGTCTAGGAAGCCTGTAGTAATGGAACCGTGTTTTTCCTTGGAATAGTTCAAAATAAGTGCCTTTCAGCTTGGGCAAACAAATTGCTTTTATCTGTTGTCTCAGGCTTTTTGACAATAACATTTGCTGTACCACTAGCCTGAAGAAAGATTATTACTGTTCTGTCTTCATTTGAGTTTCAGTGAGTGGTCTCAGCTCCTCAGAAGACAGTTACAGTGGTACCTTGGTTTTCGAACGCCTCCATAGTCGTACGTTTTGGAACTCAAAACGCCGAAAACCCAGAAGTAAGTACCTTGGTTTTCGAATGCACCTCGGAAGTCGAACAGGAAACACGGCTACAGTTTTGAGTTTTCCGTATTGAGGCTTGCGTTTTGAGACTTCCACTTTCGGTTTTCTGACATTTCGGAACTTGGACAGACTTCCGGAACGGATTATGTTCGAAAACAGAGGTACCACTGTACTTCTGTTTTGTGGACTCCCTTGATCAGGGGTAGGCAACCTAAGGCCCATGGGTCACAAACGGCCCATGGGGGTTGTTTAACTGGCCCACAAGCCACCTACTTGGTGAGTCCCTGCGCGTTGCGCAGAACGGTGGGGGGGGGCTCGCTTCCGCAGCATCGGAAATCGCGTCTACGCAGACGCTGGAAATCATGTCTGCACCAGATGCAGACGCCGGAAATTGCGGGCACTCACACGCGCGCATAATCCGGCCCACGGAGTGAACCGGCCCAGGCGAGGTAAACCTTGCCGACCCCTGCCCTTGATAGTCTGCTCTACTGTGAGAGCATAGGTTTACAAATCCCCAAGTCCTGTTTGAGCCTCTGGGAATTGGCAGAACACTGTGTCAGGCTTGTTCACGTGGCCCTCACCTGATTACCTGGGCACTATGCTTCCACACCACAGGTATCTCCACCACTAACCTGAAGGATCAGTCTCTACAATAAAAGGCAAGAAGCAATTGCAGTTTCAGTGGGGTGGGTTTAGTTCTGAATGCATGTGATCCCAAGTTGGACATACGAGGTGAAAGTGGAAGGAAAGGCAATTCTCAGACACTGATGTACTTCTGAAAGGGTCCAACAATAAGAACTTCAAAGTTGAAGCGTTAAGTTTTTCCGATGGCCAAAAGGCTGCCCCAATTTCTCCAAGGCTTCCTTAACACTACAAACATTTGACTCTGTGCAGAGTGCTCAGAGAGCAAAAGCTTCTCTGAATGGGGCTGACATTTATTCTGGATGCTGTACTCTGAAGATTGAATACGCAAAGGTGAGTGTCGCTTTGAAGAATTTGATAGGGTTCTTTGTGCCCGCTGAAGGATCTTCTGTGTGATCCTTGGTGAATTGAAAGGGTCCTGTAGAAAGGGAGATGACCCTTGCCATCAAAAATGTGTATAAGTATTCTGTCCCTTAGTTCAGGTATGTCACTCCCTGTTCCAGGGCTTGTGGGTAGTCACACTATTCTACAATATGTTTTTTCCAGCCCTAAAGCCTCCCTTTCTAATGCTGCTCCCTCAAAAAAACCACTCCTAAAACATACTGGTTTGTGCTCTGATTTGTGTTGAGTCTTGCTTTCTCATCTAACATGGCATTAGCTACATTATGTTACTGCTGGCCATAAGGGGAATCACATAAGTGGAAAGGGCACGAAGTCTTCACATGCCGACTAGTCCGTGGAACATGTTGCTAAAAAGTTACTAATGGGCTAAAGTTGGGTCAGTAATGGTCACTGTATCTTGTTGATGGCTCTTAGACTGAGCTGGATAAATTGCTGGTCTGGCCTAGTTGGTCTGCACTGTCTTGCACTCAACCATCAGTGCAATCAAGCTTTTGGAAGAGGCATAGCTAAGGGTTGGCCACATAATTTGGACATCTTGCATTACTTTTGTATGGCTGTGTGTGTTTGTTTTTTAGCCAACCCGCCTGAATGTGTTCAAGAACGACCAAGACACATGGGACTACACCAACCCTAACCTCAGTGGACAAGGTAACCTTGATAGACTGCTTTGCAGCCACACATGAACCCTTGCCTTTCCCGTTGAGTAGCACACTTCATAGATCTGATTTGTGTGATGTAATGCCATTTGCCTGCTGTCCAGCATTGTGGCTGATTTTGGAAGTCTTGAGCTAGTGCAGCTGTGCTTTGACTTCTGACGTTTTTTGTAAGGCGTTACCAGGCCACCAGAGCCTTTTATTAAGGAGGCCTAATAAGACATTTAAGATAAGCGGTTGTAAATAGTGACAAGTAGTTTCGAAGGGAAATGTGCATTCTCATTGGCATGTTTAAGGTCTCTGGGGCAACAATGAATTCACTTCCTCCACCCAGTATAGGCAGGGCCATGTGACCAGGCTTCAGTCACAGCGCCAGTTTCTCTGGCTCCACCTTCCTTTCCTTCCCTTGCCTAGGATAGTCTCCAATCTACTTGTGGCAAGATTCGAGAACTGGAACACAGCATTGGGAATATGGTGGCACAGTTAAAAGGAGGTGGTTCCTGAAGTTGAACTTCAGGGCACGTGTGGAGCCTGTGTAAGGTACAGCTAACCAGGGTGAAGAACGGGCATCGCTAATACTATTTTGCAAAAGGCAACGCCAAATGGACTTTCAGGAAGCGCTTGATCCTGGAGGTATCACTTCAGGGAATGGCTGTTCTCATCTGCTTGAAAAACAAGGTGCATTGTTGAAAGCAGGAGCGTCAAAATGGCCTATTGCCCCAACCCTGATCCAGCTGGGGGTGGTTGCATAGCGTGCCTGCCATTCAGTGGGTTGGGTGTGGGCTCCTTCCCACTGAGAAGTCTCAGGTGACACCTTGCTGTGCACATAGCACAGAGATGGTGAAGGAAGGGGGCTTTGCTTAGGCCGAAGGTAAAGCTGTGCATTAGGCTCACAGATATTTTTAGGGGCGAGGAATGTGGCCTTTCAGCTGGTGGTCTCAAGCGCCATTTCCTTGAAAATGGAATTAAGGAGGATGAACAAGTTAGAACGTTAACATGCTCCAGATCAGCCCACAATCGGCTGAAGAGCAGTGTCTTGGTTTCTGAACCGAAGGGGAGTGGCAAGTCTTATCTGACCCACCTTATTTTAGCGGCTTGTGTGCAAGGGTGATGCTGTCTTTTTGTGTGTTAACACCACAAGCAGTGTAATTCACACAACAGGCATTAAATTGGCTTAAAGATGGGTTTTGTGTGGTCTTGGACCCTTAATACTTCGGCGTTGCACTGCCTTCTTCCATGGATGTAGAGACCACCGAGTGCTGCAGAAAGGCAGTTGTGGGGGGCGGGCTGGAGGAAGCTGTTGATCGAGGGGGCTGGCCAAGGTCATTTTGGGCCCCACCCCATAGCAAAGCAAGCAATGGCATTACATGACTTGACATGAACATGACTCACTTTCTCCTCCAAGGTACATAACTAGAAGATTGTACAGATTGGCAGTGGCTAGTTGGCAGGGCTGTGCAATTCAGTTAGCTGCCTCCTGGCTCTCCTGTCTTTAGGCTGGGCAAAGAGAAGGTACATTAACCTGGCCTTTCCCCAGCTCTGAACAGTGCGTTCACACATGACCCTGGGGGAACCGTATGCTACTGCAGCCGAAGTCCTGAATTGCCTGTGATCTGCCTTCTGCTACACATGCTTTAACACCACACAGTGTAGGAAAAAAAAGCCAACCTTCCACTAGCTCTGCCTGGAGAAAACACGCAGCATCTTAACAAAGTACCTGAAAAGCAGCAGATTTGAGTTCCAATTCTTTTACATCAAGAACACCACACCGTGATCCAAGAAACATCTACAAGCACAGAGTGAGACAGAGAGAGAATGAGAGAGAGAAAGACGCACCAGGCCACGACATTCTTACAAATCCAAAACAAACAAACCAAACCTTGAACCCAAGAATGTTACACAGAAACTAGGAAAACACAGACCAGATGGGTCTCAGACAAATGCACCAGCGCTCTTACCGGAGAACGGAGTAGATCCCAGAGACCCTCCAAGACATAGGACGCTCTCCATATCAACACGGTTTGGTTTGGGAGGGCAGTTTATCACTCCTTTTCTCGCAGTCCACGGCTGCCAACATTTATCAGCGCCGAGCGGAGACAGACAAAAAAAACACCAAGTACCCAGAGCCCCCAGCTCCCTAGAGACTTGGGGGTGCTTTCTGCTCCAGGGGGCACTTGGGATCCAAGGCACATTCCATTATCAGAGGAGAGACATGCACACGGGAGACCTACACAGAGCCAGAAGCACCAAACCTGTTAACAGCACATGACAAAAACATCAGGAGATGCAACACGGAAGGGACACTCATTATTACACCTTTGTTATGTCCTTTTTTTCCTTGATACCATCTGAAGACAAACAAAAAACATCTCTGTGAGCCCTATTTTTACTTTAAAAAAACTTTTTTTTTTACTTGAAATTGTATCAGTTTGGTGCCTGTTGACTTGTATTTGACTCTGAAACCATGTAACGCAGGGTCGCAGTGTATGTTTGATGGGACGCCATCTTTCAGAACTGTGCTTACACTGTTGAAGCGTCCAATGGTAAGAGAAATGCAGAATGTGTATGTGACAATGGACATTGTACTGTGTACTACTGCTGTAAGTAGCCCTTTTCAATCTTTGTAATGACTATCGAAATAAACTGCAAAACACCCCTTTTTTGTTTTGTTAGAGCAACAGTGATATTGTATGGATTGCTTAAATTCTTCTGCCTTGTATACAATCACGTGTTTTAACTTGACTGCTGTTTTTTTTTACTTTGCTTTTGGCGTACTCTTCTCAGCCTCTTGCTTAGTCCCTTTACCTTTGCTAGGGTTGGGTGGGGATGTTAGTTTTTTTATATTATTATTCTTGTTGCCCTGAGTGGAACTGTCAAGTCCTTTGACTCCCTTCTCCTCTTCCTCCCTCCTCCCCTCAGCGAAGGTCACCTATCTTTATAACTCGTTTCCATGTTGATAAGGTTTGGCATGCTCTCAGACACCACCGGGTGCAGAAATTGAACTTCACTTAGGCCAAAAAGCAGCTGTTTTGAGGAGAATACTGGATCCAAATGCAAACCTGTGCCGACCACGACCTCGGAGTAGGTCAGACAAGTGGCAGTGCTCTGCTTAAAAGGCATATCAGCCTAGAAAAAATGGCTGGATTTGTAGCGTTGCAAGAGAAAGCCAATTGTCCCCTTCCGAGAGCTGCTGCCCCTCCTCCCTAGCTCAAAGTTTGTGTTTGGGGGGTGGGGTGGAGCTATTTGTCTGCCTCAGGAGAAGAGTTAGGTGCACTTTGGACCCTTGAAAATGGGTAGACCTTTCGCCACCTTCTGTCTTCCAGTGGCTGGAGGCAGATCTTCTTCTCAAGGTGTTGGAAATATTTAACTTGAGGAGAGCCACGGGGGTGGACTTGTGACTTTCTAGCATCCAACACGTGCCCCCGAGATACAAGTGCCGGGCTTTTGCTGCCTTTTCCTAATGGCCTCCTCTTTTTGGACAGGTGAGCCAGGTGGGAACCCCAACAAGCGCCAGAGGCAGCCGCCTCTCCTTGGGGACCACCCTGCTGAATATGGTAAGAAGTCGGCACACAGCATCAGCATCCGGGGGAACAAAGCCCAAATCTCTAGCCTCGCCTTGAGCTCTCGATGTTTGTTCCCTCCCCAGGAGGACCTCACGGTGGCTACCACGGGCACTATCACGATGAAGGCTATGGCCCCCCACCGCCTCATTATGAAGGGAGGCGGATGGGCCCACCTGTCGGGGGCCGCCATAGGGGGCCGAGCCGCTACGGGCCTCAGTATGGACACCCCCCTCCTCCACCCCCACCCCCAGAGTATGGCCCCCATGCTGACAGCGCAGTCCTGATGGTGTATGGCTTGGATCAGTCCAAGATGAACTGTGACAGGGTGTTCAACGTCTTCTGCCTGTACGGAAATGTGGAGAAGGTAATTAAGCTGATTGTCTCCTTCTCCCAGAGCCTGCTCTGTCTTGCTCCTTTTACCCAAATTTGAGAAGCTCAGTCGCAGAACACATGTTGAGCTTGCTGGCAAAACGACAGTGCAGTTCTGCTTGCCATCGTGATGATGGATGGGCCTAGATTATCTTTCAGCAGTAGAGGTTAGGCAGCAGCAGATTATTCTTCCCCATTGATTTGGAAGCAGACCTGTGCAAATGACTTGATTCCCACTGGAAAGAGACACTCTCAGTTCTCTTCGCTGTGGTCTAGCTCTGAGTTCTCTTTGTCATGATATGAGTTGTATACAGCATTGAGATTACTTCCATGTCTGGTCTTCAGGCTCCATCTCCTCTTCCTCTCTCTGCTCGTACCGCCCACTTGTGCGCCCCATCTTTCTGGGGCCATTTCACCAATTGTTCCTGGTTCCTCTCACTGCTCTGTTGAGGTCAGATGAACAGGCAGCAACAGAAAAAAGGAAGAGAGGTGTTGGTTGCAGCAGATGCTTGATAATTTCAACCCCTGAAACTGATGAGAGTGGAATTTGATGGCAGTAGGTTTCTTATGTCTTGCTGCACTGACGGGGGGCTTTCTGATACTGGGAATTGACTCTTTTGAGAAGACAATTCTCATAGGTTCTCAGTCACTGAAAGTTGAACCAGAGTACCCAGAATGCCAAGAGTATAGAACCTCGTTCCTAATGCAGCAGGAAAACAGGGCTGAATTTTAAAAAGGCAAGTGGTTGCTGAGTAAGGGAAGCTCGTACTTGCAATTCAATTAAAAAATGTGCCTCCTGCAAACCAGTGGCCAAATGAAAGATGGTGGCGGGATTGGCTAAGGAATCTACAGGTGACTGAGGAAAGTTAATACTGGATACACTGGCTACACTCTTGTGCCCAGCGTCCACACAGTAAATGCCTCGAGTGCAGGTTTGTGGCTGTACCTTAGAGTTGGGGTTTTGTCTCCAAAAGGGATCAATCTATGCCAACAGTTGATTGTGTTTCAACAAAGGTATGTGTTTTGTTAGGTGAAGTTCATGAAGAGCAAGCCTGGAGCTGCCATGGTGGAGATGGCTGACGGTTACGCGGTGGACCGAGCAATCACTCACCTGAACAACAACTTCATGTTTGATCAAAAGCTGAATGTATGGTGAGTGCTGCTACTCCTAATTTTCCTCAGGGCTCATTCTGCTTCCTTCTCTGCCCTTGAAGGCTGCTCCTTGCCCTTAATGTTTGCCTGCTCTTAAGCTGTGCGTTTCCTTCCGACAGTGTTTCCAAGCAACAGGCCATCATGCCTGGCCAGTCTTACGGCCTTGAAGATGGTTCATGCAGCTACAAGGATTTCAGTGGCTCTCGGAACAACCGGTTTTCAACCCCAGAGCAAGCAGCCAAGAACAGGATCCAGCACCCCAGTAATGTGCTTCATTTCTTCAATGCTCCTCTGGAGGTGACAGAAGATAACTTCTACGAGGTAATGCCTCAGGCCCATCTTGGAGTCAGGTAACATAGAAAAGGGAGTTCGACAGTTGGTCTGGCCAAGAGAGAGTCTCAAGAGGTGTGCCAAGGCCTGCTGCCCAGATGGATCACAGGCCTCGCCCGGTATTTGGCTCCCTAGGCGGATTGCCACATCATAGGTGTGGGAAGGAAGGGACTATGTGGCAGTGCTAAAACATTCTGTGAAAATAGGACTACAAGTTATTTGTCATGTCCCCGTCACCTTACGTTGTAGATAAGTAACTGTTCGCAGTGCAAAAGCATTTTTCTTCCCTGGGATTTGGAAACTGAACATGACTTAACATGCATGTTATAAAAAAAACTTTGCAGTCAGTTTCATAACTTAGCACTTGCGTTGTATTTTTATCCTGTCAGATCTGTGATGAACTGGGGGTGAAGAGACCAGCTTCAGTCAAGGTGTTTTCGGGGAAAAGTAAGTACATGCTGCAGTTTTCAAGCCTCAAAATGCTGCTACTCAGCAAGCAGGAATAGGGGCTGGAGGGTGCAACTCAGCTGGCTAGTTAAAACACCGTGCTCCACATCAGCTTGTCCATTTTACCTTATACTGGTGTTCAGAACTGCTTTGAGGCAGCAAAACTAAGGCTGGCTGCAACATGCTTTCCCTTGGGCCAGGGAAAAGCCTTGAAGATTTAAAATGGTGTATGGGTGAGGAAACAGCATCGTTCCCCTTTCTTAGCCACCCTAACCAGCCAACCAGCCAGTCCTGTGCACAATCTCCATGTTGTCCCAACTATGTCTTTGCTGTTAACATCTTCATAGGTGAAAGGAGCTCCTCTGGCTTGCTGGAATGGGAAACCAAGGGTGATGCCCTGGAGACTCTGGCATTCCTCAACCATTACCAGATGAAAAACCCAAGTAAGCTCTGTGGGGTGTGCATGTTGTGGGCTGGAGGCCTCCCCCCCCCCCCTACTCATTTTTTCTGGTCTCAATTTTATGTAGAACAGTTTCCTAAATGGGTAATGGGTGAGCTGCTTTGTTCCTAAAACTTCCTGCTGGTAGGAAGTGGGAAGTAGAGTAGGTGCCAATAGGTTTCTGACACTTTTGGAATGGTTAAGGCAGCATCATCTATATGCCCCCCCCCCAATGTTGCTGGCCTGCAACTTCATCCTTTACCATTGGCCACACTGGCTGGGGCTGATGGGAGTTACTGTGATGTTTGAAGGGCCACAGTTTCTGCACACCTGATCTAGGGCCTACTAGAAGCTCTGCTGTTGGTATGCTGCTGCCACTACCACGAACATAAACTATGTTGAAAAGGGCAGGAGGGAGGGCAGGTTCCTGCATGGGCTCACTGCCAACTGGGCCTAAACTTTGAGGTTCAGCCTGTATTGTAATGGGCTCATTTTTCTGACCCCCCCTTTCAATACTCTTGATACCATTGCTTTTGCCTACATAAGTAGGCAAGCAGGTCCCAGTGGCGTAGCGTGGGTTGTCAGCACCCGGGGCAAGGCAAGTAATTTGTGCCCCCTAACCCGTGGATTTGCGCCCCCTAACCCCCAGATGTTGTGCCCGGTGTGGCCGGCCCCCCCTGCACCCCCTACGCTACGCCACTGGCAGGTCCCATCAGATTGGTCCAAATCAGAGATCGCCAAACTTTAAAAACTTGTCCCATGAGCACACTCGCAAACTGGAGGAACTGTCATGGGGCATCCCAGCAGTGACACCCACCCCCTGGAAATTGCCCCATCTCCATTGTAAAGGTAAAGGGACCCCTGACCATTAGGTCCAGTCGCGGATGACTCGGGTTGCGGCACTCAGCTTTACTGCCAAGGGAGCTGGCGTCCAGCTTCCGGGTCATGTGGCCAGCATGACTAATCCGCTCCTGGCAAACCAGAGCAGCGCACGGGAACGCCATTTAGCTTCCCACTGGAGCGGTACCTGTTTATCTACTTGCACTTTGAGGTGCTTTCAAACTGCTAGGTGGGCAGGAGCAGGGATCGAGCAACAGGAGCTCACCCACCTTCTGATCGGCAAGTCCTAGGCTCTGTGGTTTAATCCACAGCGCCACCCGTGTCCCTGCCTCCATTGTAGTTACCCCTAAAAAATGTTTTCTTCTGTAGCCAGTGAAGGAGTTTTTTCCAAGCTTAGTTGGAAGTGGGGGCATTTTCCCATATTGCAATTAGATGTTGTTTTTTAAAAAGGCTTCCAGTGGCTACAATAGAATTCTTCAGTCAAGCCTGTTGGCTGTGGGGGGCCTAGACTCTGCATATGCACCCATGGGCATGACACATACTCTAAGTAGATTGGAGTGTGTGGAGACAACAAATCTTGAAATTTATGTAAAGCCTCTTTTCACTGGTTCATCCCTCTGAATAAATACATCCCTTGTGTTGCCACAAAAACAAATAAAGCTCAGGGGACCCTAATGCATGTCTCCTCTTCTGCCTAGATGGGCCGTATCCGTACACACTGAAACTGTGCTTCTCGACTGCTCAGCATGCCTCGTAAATTTCGTTTGGCTCCTGCCAAGGAAGACTTCCTCCGTTACTCTTTTTGTGTGTGTGGGTTTTTTCAAAGTGCCCTGCATTCCTTTTTTTAAAAAAAGAAAGAAAAAGCTTAAGTAGAGGCTGCCTGCAGCTATGTCAGCTGGGAAGAAGAAGAAGCCCTGTGGAGTTTGGGCGACATTTTAAAACTATTGTACATGTGACTTGTTCCCCCCACCCCCCAGTCTTACAATGTGCTGCCTGTGCAACTTGGCACACCTTAATAAAGCTGTTTGGAAAATACCTCTGGTGGTTGTCTATATTGGTGGTGTAGTGGGGCTCTTGAAAAAGTTGGCTTGAACTTTGCCAGGGATTTTTCAAGTACAGAGGAGGGATATACACGGTTAGTATTGGTGTGGGGCCTTGGTGTGTGGTTTTGTCCCCTTAACCTTTGATTTCATGGAAGGAGGCATAATGGAATTGTCAAGACTGACTGCTCAGAAATCAAAAACACTAACTAGAATAATTTACTTATTTCTGGATTTATAATCTGCACTTTCATGAAAAATAATAGCAATGTGGAATGCAGCATTTAAAAATAAAATCAACAGAAACATACAAATCAAACACTGCTTGGATTAACAAATAAAATATTGGTAAACAAGTACGAAATACTTGTGTAAACATAAACCTTTTCAAAATAGGTCTGGCAAAAAAACACTCTTCTCTCTTCAATCTTTTACCAGTAGGGAGTTCCACAGGACATACTAATTCAAATGTGGACTCAGAATTTTCAATTTCTTCTTGTATATACTGATTTTGAGAATTTGATGTCATAAGCAAAGACTACAGGAATTAAAAGTGCAATGGTAATGTGTGTGATGTGCTTGACTCCATATGGTGCGCTCTCCCAGAGGGCTCAACTGTTCTATAGTCAAGGGCCAACCTTATTTACTTGGAAGTGGATATCTCTTATGAGAGTGTGCATTTAGCAGCATTGCCGGCTAAATATTTATACAATGCCTGCTTTAAAAATTCAGTGGCTTCCAGTCATGAACGAAACATCAAAAACTGCCATGGATGCTAAGAGGTGACCTCCACCTGCCTGCAACTGGTTTGTGTACCAGTTAAGTTTTCATACTCGCTCCAAAGTTGGAAAAACAGGTAATGAGGCGGTGTGACTTTGGTTCCTGATCTTCCCTACCATAATATTTTAACAGAAGCAACGCTGCAATTTTTGTAACGGTGAAAAACCAATGTCTATCCAGCCTTGAGTTTAGTAATAATTGGCATAAATTCAACACACACCCCTTCCCCAATCTCCCTTGCAATGACTTGTAACAGGGATGTTGAGCGAGAGATTCCTCCATTGCAGAGGAATGGACTAGATCCAGTGGCCAACTCCCAAGAAGCTGCCATCTACTCACAGTTAAAAACTAGTAGTGATCTACCCCATTTTGGGTGGTTCAGGTCTACATTGTTGAGAGGCAGGAGGAAGGCCTGTTTAGGGGGGTTTGGGTCAAACTTGTTGAGCTTTTTTGGGGGTGCAAAGTTGTTGAGCTTTGGGGAAAGCCAGTGATCTACTAGACGTCCAGTGATCTACAGGTCAAACTTTGCCCTCCAGATGTTTTTAGGACTACAACTCCCATCATCCCAGACCACTGGTTCTGGTTAGCTAGGCATGATGGGAGTTGTAGTCCCAAAACAAGTGGAGAGCCCAGTTTCCCTATGCCTGATCTACCTGTTGGACGTGCCTGGACTAGATCAGAGTTTTTCAACCACTGTTCCGTGCCGCGAGATATTGCCTGGTGTGCCGTGGGAAAAATTGAAAAATTCGAAAGATTTAAAAATAAAGCATTTTATAATTTTTCATATTTCTGTTTATAGTACTTATAGTTCTGAAATAGTACTTACTATTTCATAATAAAGTAATTATAAAATACTTTCTTTGTGTTTATTTGATTCCTATTCAAGATAATTACTTTATATATAGTCAATATAGGCACAGAGTTAATTTTTTTACTATTTTCTAATGGTGGTGTGCCTCGTGATTTTTTTCATGAAACAAGTGTGCCTTTGCCCAAAAAAGGTTGAAAAACACTGGACTAGATGATCTCCGGGGATCAACTGCTGAACTCCCTTTTCTGTGTTGAATTGAATATTGAATTTTATTATTTCGGTCACAGGCCAGTTCCATCCCGCATACAATACCAAGGAAGTCATAAAACACGATAGGGATACATTTGAATTTACAATTAGGTAAAACAGGGGCAATACAGAAATAGCAACAGTTAAAAATATATATAAATTAAAACTTAGTTTTTACTGTGTTACTGGACTCCCAAGATGGGCCCTCGATTCCACGGCAAGGCAAACTTCAAGCGGACCTTCCCCTTTCCCCTTTCCCACGTGCTCCTTCCGGCGCAACAAGAAGGTTGGGAAGAGGGGTGGAGGCGACGAGCCGATTGGATAGTGCGCGAATAGGTCCCGCCCCTTCCTCTTGCAATATTCTTTGCAGAGAAGAAGAAGTAGTGGGAGCGGCGGGGGCAACGATTGGCTGGCTGGAGCGGAGGCGGAGCTAGATGAGGGGACCTTCTAGGCTTCCGACTCTGTGGTGCCGCCTCCAGCCTCCCCGCCCACCTTCGCCCTCCCGTCAGTCGGAGGAAGACATGGCGGTGTCTGCGGGAGCTGTTCTGAGGGGTCTCCTGCCCAGGCGTGAGTGAGGGGCTCCCCACCTCCTCGGAGGGGGTGGTTTTCCTTCTCACCTGCCTTATTTCTTTCCTCTTTTTGCTCTCCTTGTCGTGGGAAGGCGTGTCTTTTCCCTATTATTTTTATTTTATTTATTTATTTTATATTATTTTTATTTTATTTTTATTTTATTGCAGGGGCTCAAGGCAGCCAGCCTGCGGGTTAAAAACAAGAACCGCCTTAAAACATAGGGGGAATTTGGTGTGTGCTTGTGTATGTTTGGAAAACAATATTTTTTTGGGGGGGGGTTAGGCACTAATAAGATTCAAAAACTACATTTAGGGAAAATTTTAATGTTTAACAGACCACTGTATTTTAATACTTTGTTGGAAGCTGCCCAGGGTGGCTGGGGAGACCCAGCCAGATGGGTGGGGTATAAATTGTAAATTATTATTATTATTATTATTTATTATTATTACTTGCGTATATATAATCTTTTCAAGAATATAAGGATATATACCAATAAGAAATGACCGTGGCTGCTTCCATGGATTTAGACGGAAAAGAGAAATGGAGCGGATGGTGTTGTCGCCACAACGGGTGGCACTGAACCCCAAAACTCTGTTGTCTTTCTTTCTTTCTTTCTTTCTTTCTTTCTTTCTTTCTTTCTTTCTTTCTTTCTTTCTTTCTTCATTCGTTTATTTACTTATTTATTACCCCACCTATTCCCCCGTCAGAGACTCTTTTGCCTTTCGTGTCGCCCTTCCCCTCCGAATTAGGGCAAAGGTGACTCGACAGTAAATAAGTCTCCTGTTTTAAAACATCTTCCAGAGCCCAGGAAGGATTGTGAGGACACTTTGCTAGGGGTTTTCTCTCGTGTTTTTTTTGGTGGGTGCGTTGGGGGCTTAAAAAAAAGAAAGAAAAATGAGTGTTATTAGAGTCAAGCCTTTCCAGGCACTTTGAAACCTAAGCTGCTTTATTGCATTGTATTTCTATCCAGCCTTTTCCTTCACCTAGCTCAAGGTGGCGCCTACATTGTTTTCTCTCTCCTTCTTGCTCAGTCCCCTTCATTTTATTTGACCCCCTTCTGAGTCCGCAGAGGGGTTTCCCCATTTGTTGTTGTTTACTCATTTAGTCGTGTCTTGACTCATCGTGACTCCATGAACCAGAGCACGCCAGGCACTCCTATCTTCCACTGCCTCCTGCAGTTTGGTCAGACTCATGTTTGTAGCTTCGAGAACACTGTCCCACCATCTCGTCCTCTGTTGTCCTCTTCTCCTTGTGCCCTCCATCTTTCCCAACATCAGGGTCTTCTCCAGGGAGTCTTCTCTTCTCATGAGGTGGCCAAAGTCTTGGAGCCTCAGCTTCACAATCTGTCCTTCCAGTGATCACTCAGGGCTGATTTCCTTCAGAATGGAGAGGTTTGATCTTCTTGCAGTCCATGGGAGTCTCAAGAGTCTCCTCCAGCACCATAATTCAAAAGCATCAGTTCTTCGGCGATCAACCTTCTTTATGGTCCAGCTTTCACTTCCATACATCACTACTGGGAAAACCAGAGCTTTAACTATATGGACCTTTGTTGGCAAGGTGATATCTCCACTTTTTAAGATGCTGTCTGGGTTTATCATTGCTTTCCTCCCAAGAAGCAGGCGCCTTTTAATTTCGTGGCTGCTGTCACCATCTGCAGTGATCACGGAGCCCAAGAAAGTAAAATCTCTCACTGCCTCCATTTCTTCCCCTACTATTTGCCAGGAGGTGATGGGACCAGTGGCCATGATCTTCGTTTTTTTGATGTTGAGCTTCAGACCATATTTTGCACTCTCCTCTTTCACCCTCATGAAAAGGTTCTTTAATTCCTCCTCACTTTCTGCCATCAAGGTTGTGTCATCTGCATATCTGAGGTTGTTGATATTTCTTGGTTTCCCCATTAACAGTGCGGTTTTGCCCCCAGACCTGCTGACGCGTCCTGCTCCCTGCCTCAGTTTAAGGACGATGTCGTCGCAACCGCCAGAGAAGCCCAAAGCCTTGGACACCTATGAAACCCTGAAGCTGGAGCGGGTGAAAGACAAGGTTTTGCACGTGGAGCTCAACCGGCCGGAGAAAAGGAACGCCATGAATGCTGCCTTCTGGAGGTAACAGGGACGTAATGGAAAAGATCGCAGGAGGGAGCACGTGTTTTCAGTATGCAACAATCTGAACGTTTTGAAGATGGTAGATAAGGCGCCAGCTACCTGCTTTTTAAGAGGCTTGATAAGGGCAAAAGACCCAGCAACATTGCAGTTTCTCATTGGCCCAGTACTTGGGGCCTAACACAGCAAGGCTCATTCATTCAGCCATTGGATAAGAAACTAAGGCATGTGACCATGGATCGTTTTCATCAGCAAGTGTTTTGTTTTGTTTGTTTGTTTCTTCCCCATCCTCATCCCCAACACAGCTTTAGAGCAATCTAAGCAATGAGGCGCGGGTGGCGCTGTGGGTTAAACCACAGAGCCTAGGACTTGCCGATCAGAAGGTCGGCAGTTCGAATCCCCGCGACGGGGTGAGCTCCCGTTGCTCGGTCCCTGCTCCTGCCAACCTAGCAGTTCGAAAGCACGTCAAGTGCAAGTAGATAAATAGGTACCGCTCTAGTGGGAAGGTAAATGGCATTTCCGTGCGCTGCTCTGGTTTGCCAGAAGCGGCTTAATCATGCTGGCCACATGACCCGGAAGCTGTACGCCGGCTCCCTCGGCCAATAAAGTGAGATGAGCACCACAACCCCAGAGTCGGCCACGACTGGAACTAATGGTCAGGGGTCCCTTTACCTTTACCTTTAAGCTCCTTTGCTCCTTTGTCAGTAGCAAAAATCTTTTCAGTTTTACAACCGGGCTGAATTTGTGCCAGTTTTTGAAGGCTGGGTGTGTAGGCTTGGGAGCACGGAAACAAATTTTCTGGGCAGTGGGGCCTGCTGGGACGGGGCTCAGAATTTCTTTTATGGATAAGATGAAATGTCAGCTCTCTTGTCTCCAGCAAAGGAAGTGCCCAAGCGATAGGTATTCTGAAAATTTTAATTTTTATTGGAAATTTTATTTACAACATAACATAAACCCCCCACCCCCAGTACAGAAATACAATAAACATAACATACAACAATACAAACAACCAAATAAAAGACTTTCTTTATCCTGTATATGGCCTCCTTATTTACTTCTTGTAAGAAAAATCTTAATAATTATTCATAAAGGAAACAGCGATAGGTATTCTGTTGGTGACACCCCACCCCAGTAAGCTGATCCTTTTCACAACATCAGAAGATACACTGGAGATTGCAGAGGAAGAAAAAAGCCACAGAATAAACTCAGTGGGTGGCGTTGCTGATGGCTGCTTATGCTGCCCCAGCGTAGGGCTAGAAGAAAATGAATGTGCCGTTGTACTCCCTTCTCTAAAGTTGAAGCCCTGTACACAGTCATATGCGCTGTCGACTCCATGAGGCGCCACATGAGATTGTTTAGAAGACTTGTTAGGCAAGACATGCATCAACTTGTTTCAGTCAAATGGCTTCCTCCCACTGCTAGCAGGTGTTCTTCAGGTGGCAGGAGGTGTTCCCAAACTCACCCTTTTTTTTTGTCTCCCTCCCTCCCTCGCCTCTTGTCCTAGGGAGATGGTGGAGTGCTTCAACAAGATTGCTCAGGACTCCGAATGCCATGTGGTGGTGGTATCTGGCGCTGGGAAAATGTTCACCTCAGGTAGGTGAGGAGAGGTGCTGAGGACTAGAAAGATGTTTCTCCTGTTTTAGGGTAGAAAGTTCCTGCGCTGTTGTAGAGGCTGGCTCCTGGGGGGGGGGGGAAATTAACTCTTCTTAAAGTGGGGCGCCACTGGTCCCATCACCTGGCAAATAGAAGGGGAAGAAATGGAGGCAGTGAGAGAATTTACTTTCTTGGGCTCCATGATAACCTGCAGATGGTGACAGCAGCCACGAAATTAAAAGACGCCTGCTTCTTGGGAGGAAAACAATGACAAACCTAGACAGCATCTTAAAAAGCAGAGACATCACCTTGCCAACCAAGGTCCGTATAGTTAAAGCTATGGTTTTCTCAGTAGTGATGTATGGAAGTGAGAGCTGGACCATAAAGAAGGGTGATTGACGAAGAATGGATGCTTTTGAATTCTGGTGCTGGAGGAGGCTCTTAAGAGTCCCATGGACTGCAAGAAGATCAAACCTCTCCATTCTGAAGGAAATCAGCCCTGAGTGCTCACTGGAAGGACAGATTGTGAAGCTGAGGCTCCAAGACTTTGGCCACCTCATGAGAAGAGAAGACTCCCTGGAAAAGACCCTGATGTTGGGAAAGATGGAGGGCAGAAGGAGAAGGGGACGATGGAGTATGAGATGGTGGGACAGTGTTCTCAAAGATACCAGCATGAGTTTGCCCAAACTGCGGGAGGCAGTGGAAGACAGGAGTGCCTGGCGTGCTCTGGTCCAGGGGGTCACAAAGAGTCGGACACGACTAAACAACAACAAAGTGGGGCAGGGAACCTTTTCTCTCTGGAGGGCCTCATTCCCTTCCAGGTAACATTCTCAGGGCCACATGTCAGTGGTCAGTGGAGGCAGAGGGGAAAATGGGCTGGAGGGCAATTGCTGCAAACTCATACAGTCCCCTCTCCATCCTGACACACAAAAGGCATTGTCGGAGTGCAAGGATCCGTTCTAGCCTGGCAAAAGCACTTGAGCTATAAAGTGTGTCCTTTTGTTTGTCCAGAGGCGTTAAGAAACACAAAAACAGTTTTTCTGACTGTTATGGGGAGCATTAAAACTGCACATGCACAAGTCTCTGTTGTGCAGCTGTTTTGCACAACTCAGAACGTGGAGGTCTTTGGAACAAAACGTTGGGTACCTACAGACTGTCACAATTTTAGGAGTTCAAGCTTATGCTGGAACTTTAGCGTTGTGAATTTAAAGGACTCCGTCACCCTAGCGCAACAAATCAACGTTTTAAAAAGAAGCCTTTTTGCTGTTTGGAAAGTGGCCAGGAAATGTGTTGAAAAGTATGGGACATACTTTCAAAGTGTTGGTGCTGACCTTTAAAGCCCTAAACGACCTCCTGTATACCTGAAGGAGCGTCTCCACCCCAATTGTTCTGCCCGGACACTGAGATCCAGCACCGAGGGCCTTCTGGTGGTTCCCTCATTACGCGAAGTGAGGTTACAGGGAACCAGACAGAGGGCCTTCTCGGTAGTGGCGCCCGCCCTTTGGAACGCCCTCCCTTCGGAACGCCCTCCCTTCAGATGTGAAAGAAATAAGTAGCTATCTTATCTTTAAAAGACATCTGAAGGCAGCCCTGTTTAGGGAAGTTTTTAATATTTAATGGTGTATTGTTTTTAACACTCAATTGGAAGCTGCCCAGAGTGGCTGGGGAAACTCAGCCAGATGGATGGGGTATAAATAATAAATTATTATTATTATTATTATTACAAGAGACAGATTAGTGTGTAAACACCATGTAAGCAAGCAAGGATGAGTGCTTATTGTCTCATAACCTGCCCCATATACAAAAGGATGCTCGCAAAAGCTTGGGCTGCCTAACCACTGCGTGATCTTTGTGCAAGCAAGTCAGGATGAACAAACAGGTTTTCTGAAGAAGCCGGGAAGTTTCTTTTGAGCAAAGCAGCGGCACAGAATTGAGACAGGGTGTCACTTATTTGGGAGTAATGTGGACCGTCCTGGTTCTCCCATGCTCTCGCCCGGCAGGTATTGACTTGATGGAGATGGGCAGCACATTCCTGATGATACCAGGAGACGACACAGCCCGGAAAGCTTGGAACATCCGCCAGAAGATCCGGGAGTATCAAGAAACCTTCACGGTATTGGAGAAGGTGAGTGGGCTGAAGCTGCAGTTGGCCCCACCCTTGGATGAGAAACCATCTCCATCCACGGCTAACCGTTCCTTTGTCTTTTAGTGCCCTAAGCCCGTAATTGTTGCCGTCCACGGGGGCTGCATTGGAGGAGGTGAGTCTGCAACACTTGCGTCATAAATAACCTGAAACCCCCCTCTTCCCTGCTTCCACCATTCCCCCTCACAACTGCAGTAGTTTTGTGGATGTTGCAAGTTGCAACAGGTAACCGTGGGCCAAATCTGGCATTTCAGCAGCGTCTTTTATTTCTTTTTCTTTATTATGTATTTTGATCTTGCTTTTTTATTTTTTTTATTAGTTTTTTAAAATACAGTGGTACCTCGGGTTACATACGCTTCAGGTTACAGACTCCGCTAACCCAGAAATAGTGCTTCAGGTTAAAGAACTTTGCTTCAGGATGAGAACAGAAATTGTGCTCCAGCGGCGCAGCAGCAGCAGGAGGCTCCATTAGCTAAAGTGGTGCTTCAGGTTAAGAACAGTTTCAGGTTACGAACAGACCTCCGGAACGAATTAAGTACTTAACCCGAGGTACCACTGTATTACAAGAAAAGAAAAAAGAAATAGAAACAAAAATCAATACATAACACTGTAGACAATATGACAATTCAGATTTGAATACCTATGACTACACCTTTTTAACAATGTTTTCCCACCTCTCTCTCCTCCCCCTACTTCCCACCACTATCCGTCTTATCGCTTAAATATTCATTCCAGATCTCTTCATATTCATCCATTCTTAATTTGCTTCGACATGCAATTCGTTCGTATGCAGCTAATCTGTCCATATTATCAATCCATGTGCTCAATGGAATCTTTTTGCAGCTCTTCCAATTCATCTATATATATATATATATATATGCAGGTTTTGGTGTCCTCGGGTGTCTTCCCGTGTAAAAGTTGGGGTGTCTAGGCGACGTTTCGACGAGGTCTCACTCGTCATCTTCAGGCTGGTGCATGAAGATGACGAGTGAGACCTCGTCGAAACGTCGCCTAGACACCCCAACTTTTACACGGGAAGACACCCGAGGACACCAAAACCTGCATTCCTGTACCCGTGAAAATCTACGAAAGCATATATATATATATATATATACACACACACACACACACACACACACCCCATTCTGAAAACCATTTGATCCTTGCTTCAGCTACATTATAAACTTTCCTTTCTCTTAAATGGGTGTAATCTGAAGGCACCCGAGGATGTCATGAAGCTGAAGTGAATCAAGTTTGCACCTGGTTGAAGGTTCCCAGACGTATTAAATATATAACGTTTAAAACATATAACCCAGGCTTTCCTGGACTCTCAACCCTGTTTTTTCCCTTTTCTTTTGGTGTGTGTGTTCCTTGCTCAGTTTTACATAAATCATAGAATCATAGA
The DNA here is from genome assembly GCF_964106915.1 of Podarcis gaigeae. NCBI lineage: Eukaryota > Metazoa > Chordata > Lepidosauria > Squamata > Lacertidae > Podarcis > Podarcis gaigeae. The sequence continues at coordinate 84,339,117 of NC_139684.1, forward strand.
GTTGGAAGAGACCACAAGGGCCATCGAGTCCAACCCCCTGCCAAGCAGGAAACACCATCAGAGCACTCCTGACATATGGTTGTCAAGCCTCTGCTTAAAGACCTCCAAAGAAGGAGACTCCACCACACTCCTGGGCAGCAAATTCCACTGGCGAACAGCTCTTACTGTCAGGAAGTTCTTCCTAATGTTTAGGTGGAATCTTCTTTCTTGTAGTTTGGATCCATTGCTCCGTGTCCGCTTCTCTGGAGCAGCAGAAAACAACCTTTCTCCCTCCTCTATGTGACATCCTTTTATATATTTGAACATGGCTATCATATCACCCCTTAACCTCCTCTTCTCCAGGCTAAACATGCCCAGCTCCCTTAGCCGTTCCTCATAAGGCATTGTTTCCAGGCCTTTGACCATTTTGGTTGCCCTCCTCTGGACACGTTCCAGTTTGTCAGTGTCCTTCTTGAACTGTGGTGCCCAGAAATGGACACAGTCTGACCAGAGCAGAATACAGTGGCACTATTACTTCCCTTGATCTAGATGCTATACTCCTATTGATGCAGACCAGAATTGCATTGGCTTTTTTAGCTGCCGCGTCACACTGTTGGCTCATGTCAAGTTTGTGGTCAACCAAGACTCCTAGATCCTTTTCACATGTACTGCTCTCAAGCCAGGTGTCACCCACCTTGTATTTGTGCCTCTCAATTTTTTTGCCCAAGTGCAATACTTTACATTTCTCCCTGTTAAAATTCATCTTGTTTGTTTTGGCCCAGTTCTCTAATCTGTCAAGGTCGTTTTGAAGTGTGATCCTGTCCTCTGGGGTGTTAGCCACCCCTCCCAGTTTGGTGTCATCTGCAAATTTGATCAGGATGCTCTTGAGTCCATCATCCAAGTCGTTGATAAAGATGTTGAATAAGACCGGGAGCAAGACAGAACCCTGTGGCACCCCACTAGTCACTCTTCTCCAGGATGAAGAGGAACCATTGATGAGCACCCTTTGGGTTCGGTCGGTCAGCCAGTTACAAATAGTTTTCCTTGGTTTTTATGAAGTTCTGCTGAGTGTTATTGCAGCACACTTATATATTTTACGAAATGTGTATACCACCGCTTGACTTTAATAAAAAACCCCACACCAAGTGGTTTGCGAAGTGTATTGACGTTATCAATATGTTGCTGACCTTTTCTAATACAGTGGTGCCTCGGGTTACATACGTTTCAGGTTACAGACACTTCAGGTTACAGATTCCGCTAACCCAGAAATATTACCTCGGGTTAAGAACTTTGCTTCAGGATGAGAACAGAAATCGTGCTCCAGTGGCGCAGCGGGAGGCCCCATTAGCTAAAGTGGTGCTTCAGGTTAAGAACAGTTTCAGGTTCAGAACGGACCTCCGGAACGAATTAAGTTCTTAACCCAAGGTAACCACTGTACTTTAACTATTTATTTGTGCTTTTATCTACTGTTTTTATCTTGTGAACCGCCCTGAGATCTTTGGATGAAGGGCAGTAAATAACTCTAATAAAAATTAAAATAAAAAATTTGGTTTTTTGCATTCAGCATGCTTTATGTGAACCGTTTAGATTCGCTGCCATATTAATCAGCATGTAAATTATACAGTGGTACCTCTGGATGCAAATGGGATCCGTTCCAGAGCCCTGTTCACATCCTGAAGCGAACATAAGATGCGACTGCGAGATCGCATTTTGCTGCTTCCGCGCATGCGCGTGACATCATTTTGAGCGCATGTGCGAGCGGCGAAACCTGGAAGTAATGCGCTCCGTTACTTCTGAGTCACCGCGGAGCGCAACCCGAAAATGCTTATCTTGATGCATATTCATCTTCTGGCCTAGATCTGGAAACGTGCTGAATGTTCAGCTGCTGAGCATCCTTCTATTGGGACGTGAACAGCATTGTTTCTCTGTTCCTGTTCCCTCTACAGGTATGAATCTCATTTCCGCCTGCGATATCCGCTACTGTACTCAAGATGCCTGGTTCCAGGTTAAGGTGTGTTGTGAGAGCTCCTATCACCTTTCTTTCCAGGGGAACCTACCTGGCTTGCTAGTCTTGCTCCAATCTCCTTAGGAACTAAGGAAGGTTCCTTACACCAAGTTTAGCTCAGTACAGTGGTGCCTCGCAAGACGAAAAGAATCTGTTCCGCGAGTCTCTTTGTCTTGCGGTTTTTTCGTCTTGCGAAGCAAGCCCATTAGCAGCTTAGCGAATTAGCGCTATTAGCGGAATAGCGTCCTTAGCGGATCAGCTGTTTAGCGGATCAGCTGATAAGCGGCTTAGCGGATCAGCTGATAAGTGGCTTAGCGGATCAGCTGTTAAGCGGCTTAGCGGATCAGCTGTTAGTGGCTTAGCGGATCAGCTGATAAGCGGCTTAGCGGCTTGGGGAAAAGGGGGGGAAAGGAAAAAAACCCCGCAGGAACTCGCAATACATTTTCGTCTTGCGAAGCAAGCCCATAGGAAATTCATTTTGCGAAGCACCTCCAAAACGGAAAACCCTTTCGTCTAGCGGGTTTTCCGTCTTGCGAGGCATTCGTCTTGCGGGGCACCACTGTATTAACTACGGTGGCAGAAACTTTCCAGGATTCCAGACAAGGGACATTCAGGAAAATTCAGGAGAAACAAGAAAATATTACAGTGCATAGTTACATACCCGCCAACATTTCTCCGATGAAAAGAGGAACATCCTATTCCATAACAACAACAACAACAACAACAGTAATACTAATTTTATTATTTATACCCCATCCCCCTGACTTGGTTGCCCCAGCCACTTTGGGTGGCTTCCAACATATCTAAAAGCCTAATAAAAACATTTAAAAACCTGAACAAGGGCTGCATTTTGATGGGTCAAGGATCATGTAACTCCATGCCCTCCAACATTTCTCCAATGAAAATAGGGATGTCCTCCAGAAAAGTGGGACATTTTGGGATCAAATCAGAAACCGGGACGGTTTCTGTAAATCCGGGACTGTCCCTGGAAAATAGGGGAACTTGGAGGGTCTAAAAGGTTGCCTTCAGTTGTCTTCTGAAGGATTGCATAGTTAAACCACAGAGCCTAGGACTTGCCAATAAGAAGGTCGGCGGTTCGAATCCCCGTAACGGGGTGAGCTCCCGTTGCTCGGTCCCTGCTCCTTCCAACCTAGCAGTTCAAAAGCACGTCAAAGTGCAAGTAGATAAATAGGTACCGCTCTGGTGGGAACGTAAACGGCGTTTCCGTGTGCTGCTCTGGTTCGCCAGAAGCGGCTTAGTCATGCTGGCCACATGACCCGGAAGCTGTACGCCGGCTCCCTCGGCCAGTAAAGCGAGATGAGCACCGCAACCCCAGAGTCAGCCACGACTGGACCTAATGGTCAGGGGTCACTTTACCTTTTTTAAAGGAAAAGCAGGACATTCCAGGAGCAAATCAGAAACCGGGATGGCTTTCGTAAATTCAGGACTGTCTTGGGAATGCAAGAACACTTGGAGCGTATGTAGGGTTTTTGCTTTGTTTTTTTGCAACTTAAATATATGTTTATTAAATAGTTCTTAGTGTACAGTTGGAGAGTCTGTAATTAAACTATGGAACTCGCTCCTGCAGAAAGCAATTACGGCTGCCGTATTGGATGGCTTTTAAAAGAATATTGCTACCACAATGGCTATGTTCTGCCTCTGTGGCCGGAGGCAGGAATGCTTCCAGTTGCTGGAAACCACAGGCGGAGAGAGGTCTCCGCTGCTTGTGTCCTGCTTGCAGGTTACATAATAATAATAATAATAATAATAATAATAATAATAATAATAATAATAATAATTAATAATTTATTATTTATACCCCGCCCATCTGACTGGGTCTCCCCAGCCACTCTGGGCAGCTTCCAACCAAATATCAAAAACAATACAGTGTCAGACTTCCCTAAACAGGTGTCTTTTAAAAGTAAAATAGTTGTTTATTGCCTTGACATCACCTGGGACAGTGTTCCACAGGGCAGGCGCCACCACCGAGAAGGCCCTCTGCCTGGTTCCCTGTAACCTCACTTCTCGCAACGAGGGAACCGTCAGAAGGCCTTCGGTGCTGGATCTCAGTGTCTGGGCTGAACGATGGGGGTGGAGATGCTCCTTCAGGTATACAGGACATCTGGTTGGCCACTGTGAGAAGGGGATGCTGGTTCCATGGGCCAAAGGCCTGATCATTTTACGTTCTTAATATGCCCTGCCAGGAAGGTGTCAAAAGATGGAACCTTCTTCAAATGCTTTACCCCCCCCCCCCGAGCTAAAGCCCTTCCCTTTATCTCAGTCCAAAGCGCTTTGGCCTTTTCCTTCTGTGTCACGGGATGCCTGAACCCATCTCTCCTCCTTCCTCCAGGAAGTGGACGTCGGTTTGGCAGCCGACGTCGGCGTTCTGCAACGGCTACCTCATATCGTCGGAAATCGGAGGTCAGTGTTCGTTCTCTTTCAACTTCCCTTCCTTCCCTCCCCCCCTCTTGTGGCTTGTAAGGGAGGCATTAGCATTGGTGACGTTGGTTTGGGGCACAGCGAGCCCTTTATATCGGTGTTAGAGATATTAATGAATAAAATTAGAAGAGATGAGACTGTAAAAGGGATTGTGATGGGGGGGGGAGTATAAAGTAAGAGCCTTCGCAGACAATTTGATCATCGCTACTGAAAATCCATTAGAATGTATCCCAAGAGCAATAGCATGTATAAATGAATTTGGACACCTAGCTGGCTTTAAGATAAAGTATTAAAAAATGAATCTATTAGTTAAAAATATGTGGAACCAAGAAAAGAGTGAGCTACGAAGAATCTCAGGGTTGCAGAAAAAAAAAAAAGATGAAATACAGTGGTGCCTCGCAAGACGAAAAGAATCCCTTCCGCGAGTCTCTTCGTCTTGCGTTTTTTTCGTTTTGCGAAGCAAGCCCATTAGCGGATTAGCAGATTAGCGCTATTAGCGGCTTAGGGGCTTAGCGGATCAGCTGATAAGCGGCTTAGCGGATCAGCTGTTAAGCGCTTAGCGGCTTAGAAAAAGGGGGGGAGAGGAAAAAACCCCGCAGGAACTCGCAAGACATTTTTGTCTTGCGAAGCAAGCCCATAGGAAATTCGTTTTGCGAAGCACCTCCAAAACGGAAAACCCTTTCGTCTAGTGGGTTTTCCGTCTTGCGAGGCATTCGTCTTGCGGGGCACCACTGTATTTTGGCATATGGATGACAACAAAAAATATAGACCTATTCCATCCCTTCTCCCGCTTTGCTGTGAAGCCAGCAGAGCAGTTGGACTTAACTGTCAGGGGTCCCTTTACCTTTACTATACCACCCTACAAGAGAAAGACAAAATGGGAATGCAAAATACATAATAAATCCCTTGCTGTCCCATCCAGCTGGAGAACGGTTCAGCCGACAGTTCGGCTTTGCCATGCAGGGAAAAATGCCTCACTTTCTTCTCCATGAAGGAGAAATTTTCCTGACCTACTGATTCTTTCCTCCTGCTCCCAGCCTGGTCAACGAGTTGGCTTTCACTGCCAGGAAGATGATGGCGCCTGAAGCCGAGAGCAGCGGCCTGGTCAGGTATGTGGCACATTCCCCCAGACCGTCCGCCAATTCATAATTGTGTGGGGCTGATAACAGCAACTTCCTCCTCGGCCCACAACCCTCTTTTGAGGGAGGCAGGTTCCCCTTTTCATTGCATGGCCTTTGCCCAGCAAAGTCACGAGTCTGGAAATTATTAGGGGAAGGGTTTGGGGGTGGGGATGCAAACGAGAGTGGCTAATGGCCCTAACGCCATGCAAAATCTCCTGCCCACATCTCAAAAAAGAAAAAAGATACTTATAGAGCCAGGAAAGATCTGGAACAAAGAACCACTTGAACGAGGTGAAACAGGAGGAAAAACTGAAGCGGGGTGGGTTGTTGTTTAGTTGTGTCCGACTCTTTGTGACCCCCTGGACCAGAGCACGCCAGGCCCTCCTGTCTTCCACTGCCTCCCGCAGTTTGGTCAAGCTCATGTTGGTATCTTCGAGAACACTGTCCAAGCATCTCGTCCTCTGTCGTCCCCTTCTCCTTGTGCCCTCCATCTTTCCCAGCATCAGGGTCTTCTCCAGGGAGTCTTCTCTTCTCCTGAGGTGGCCAAAGTCATGGAGCCTCAGCTTCACAATCTGTCCTTCCAGTGAGCACTCAGGGCTGATTTCCTTCAGAATGGAGAGGTTTGATCTTCTTGCAGTCCATGGGACTCTCAAGAGCCTCCTCCAGCACCAGAATTCAAAAGCATCCATTCTTCGTCAATCACCCTTCTTTATGGTCCAGCTCACATCCATACATCACTACTGGGAAAACCATAGCTTTAACTATACAGACCTTTGTTGGCAAGGTGATGGGTTGGCAAGCGGGGTGGGTAGGGACCGTGTTTTCTTGTAGGCCGTCTTCTGCGTGTCTGGGGCAACGGCTGCGACTCTCGCCCCTCCAGGTAAGCAGGAGGTCTGGCCACAGTTGAAGATCACGTTTATTATGATGTTTATATTCCACCTTTTCCCCCAAGGTGGCACACTTGGTTGTCCTTCCCCTCATTTAATCTCCACAACATCCTTGCGAGGTAGGTTTGGCTGGGAGGCAGCCACTGGTTCCACGGTCACCCAGTGTGAGCTTCATGAGCTGAGGATTTATCCAGGTGGGGCGCTGAGGGGTTTGCCCTGGGGGAAAGACGTGTACTTGGGGGTTTGTTAACTTCAGACAGCTAAGCAAGAGCGCAGCAGAGAGATGCAGGGCGACGAATCAAGAGCGTTAATTGCTTTATTCCGCTGTGATTTACAAGGCTGCTCTCTTACGTGATTTTAGGGACGGCTCGGGCAAATTCACAGGAGACTCTTTTCAGTAACCATTATGCCTAAAAGCAGCCTTTCTCAACCTGTGGGTGCCCAGATGTTGTTGGACTACAACTCCCATCACCCCTAGCTAGCAAGGCCAGAGCTCAGGGATGATGGGAGTTGTAGTCCAACAACATCTGGGGTCCCACAGGTTGAGAACCACTTCCTAAAAGGAACCTCGGAGATTACTGACTACAAATACTTTCCAAGTGTGTTGAATAACGCCCCCTCCCTGAAAAGAGGTGTCTGTGAATTTCCCCTTTTAGAAGGACAACTTCATATGTGCGTGTTTTCTGCTAACTCCCCCACCTTTGGCATGGAGAACTAAGTGAGATGATGCCCTTCTCCATCATCGCCCTGGGTTGGACTAGATGATCCCCTGGGTCCCTTCCAATTATTCTAATGTCAGGACCCCCCCCCCCTTTGCTTAATCACACCATCCTGCTTCCAGGATGAGCCAGTGTGGTGTAGTGGTTAAAAGCGGTAGTCTCGTAATCTGGTGAACCGGGTTGGATTCCCCGCTCCTCCACATGCAGCTGCTGGGTGACCTTGGGCCAGTCACACTCTAGGAGTCTATCTCTCTTTGTTTTTTAGAGCCAGTGTGGTGTAGTGGTGGGGGGTGAGTGTTCAGACCCCTGGGCTCTCACTTGTGGGGTGCCTCAGGGTTCTGTCCTCTCCCCCATGCTTTTTAATATCTATATGAAGCCGCTGGGAGAGATCATCAGGGGGTTTGGACTGGGTGTTCATCAGTATGCAGATGACAGCCAGCTCTACCTCTCCTTTAAATCAGAACCAGTGAAGGCGGTGAAGGTCCTGTGTGAGTGCCTGGAGGCGGTTGGAGGTTGGATGGCGGCTAACAGATTGAGGTTGAATCCTGACAAGACAGAAGTACTGTTTTTGGGGGACAGGAGGCGGGCAGGTGTGGAGGATTCCCTGGTCCTGAATGGGGTAACTGTGCCCCTGAAGGACCAGGTGCGCAGCCTGGGAGTCATTTTGGACTCACAGCTGTCCATGGAGGCGCAGATTAACTCTGTGTCCAGGGCAGCTGTCTACCAGCTCCACCTGGTACGCAGGCTAAGACCCTACCTCCCCGCGGACTGTCTCGCCAGAATGGTGCATGCTCTAGTTATCTCACGCTTGGACTACTGCAACGCGCTCTACGTGGGGCTACCTTTGAAGGTGACCCGGAAACTGCAATTAATCCAGAATGCGGCAGCGAGACTGGTGACTGGGAGTGGCCGCCGGGACCACATAACACTGGTTCTGAGAGATCTGCATTGGCTCCCAGTACGTTTCCGAGCACGATTCAAAGTGTTGGTGCTGACCTTTAAAGCCCTAAACGGCCTCGGTCCTGTATACCTGAAGGAGCATCTCCACCCCCATCGTTCAGCCCGGACTCTGAGATCCAGCGCCGAGGGCCTTCTGGCGGTTCCCTCATTGCGAGAAGTGAGGCTACAGGGAACCAGACAGAGGGCCTTCTCGGTAGCGGCGCCCGCCCTATGGAACGCCCTCCCATCAGATGTCAAAGAGATAAAGAATTACCTGACGTTCAGAAGACATCTTAAGGCAGCCCTGTTCAGGGAAGTTTTTAATATGTAATGCTGTACGGTTTTTAGCACTGATTGGGAGCCGCCCAGAGTGGCTGGGGAAAACTCAGCCAGATGGGCGGGGTATAAATAATAAATTATTATTATTATTATTATTATATTAGTGGTTAAGAGCGGTGGACTCGTAATCTGGTGAACCGGGTTCGATTCCCCGCTCCTCCACATGCAGCTGCTGGGTGACCTTGGGCCAGCCACACTTCTCTGAAGTCTCTCAGCCCCACTCGCCTCACAGAGCGTTTGTTGTGGGGGAGGAAGGGAAAGGAGAATTTTAGCCGCTTTGAGGCTCCTTAAAGGGAGTGAAAGGCAGGATATCAAATCCAAGCTCCTCTTCTTCTTCCCTCCCCTGCTCAGCCGTGTCTTCCAAGAGAAGGAGACCATGATGCAGAGCGCTTTCGACTTGGCCACTGAGATTGCCAGCAAGAGTCCGGTTGCTGTGCAGGGCACCAAAGTTAACCTGGTCTACTCCAGGGACCACCCTGTGTCTGAAGGCCTGAAGTATATGGTGAGTGTCGTGGGGCACGGGCTTTGCAGAGTAGGGGGTCTCGGGTTTGCCGCCCAGACCCTCCAAGAAACAGAGCAGAGATTTCAAAGGCCTTTGGCTGCATCCACTGCCAAGCCAGAGGCTAAGAGTGGCCCTCCAGTCCTTCCTACCTGGCCCTCAGGACTCTTCCCCGGGCTGCACCCCTCAACAGCCTTTCTTCACACCTTCCTTGCCTGTTTTTGCCTGACTGGAATATGTCCTCCAAGTCTGACAGCACCGTATTTTTCGCTCCATAAGACGCACTTTTTCCCTCCTAAAAAGTAAGGGGAAATGTGTGTGTGTCTTATGGAGTGAATGCAGGGGGGAGGCAGGCAGGAAAAGCCCCCAAGAGCCACACACAAGCTCCGCGTGGCTCTTGCGGGCTTTTCCCCAGGAGGGAGAAGGGACTGACGCGGGCAGTCAGTCCCTTCTCCCTCCTCGTAGAAAAGCCCGCAAGAGCCGTGCGCTCCTTAAAGGGTGCGAGGCTCCTGTGGGCTTTTGCGGGAGGTGGGGGTATTGCCATAGCCGTGCACAGCCCCTCTGGTCGGGAGAGGGGATGGATCCCACTCGTTGTCTTGGCTTCTTCGCTCTTTGGGGGGGGGGGGATATTTTTTTTCTTGATATCCCCCTCTAAAAACTAGGTGCACCTTACGGAGCGAAAAATACGGTACCTATTGGGTGGATGAAGCCTGGCTGGAGGACTGAGAGGGTTGTGCGCAGAAACTAGCCGACTAGTAACAAAGCAAAATTTGCATGGGTTGCTCCTCCCACTTCTGCCTCTGGCCCCGCCCATCACCAGCATGCAGCCCCCGGAAGGTAATGCAGCCCACAGGTTTAAATACATTCCCCATCCCTGAGATAGACAGCACTTTGCAGGAAGGCCTCAACTGGCTCCGTGCAACTCATAAATGCATTTCGCCCTTTGTTCCCGTTTTGCAACAGGAACAAGGTGCAGCCGCCCTTGGTTTCTAGGATTTGGCACCAGTAGAAGCAAGCAATAAAGCGATTTGCACAACATGGTTGCCAGGCTGCGGAATTCCAGGCTCTGACTTTTGCACTCAGACAGCTGTTCCTGCTGTGCCACGGAAAACCCCAAGGTGCCCAGCTGACTTTCAGAGATGTGTCCAGCCAAGTTCTGCTCAGATCAAGCCCAGTGAAGTGAATGGGCCTGAGTTAATCTTGAAGGCTAAGGGGGGTTGCTCTGAGCCACAACAACATTTCTAGTTAAAAGGTTTTCGGCAGGGACTGGGAAAAGTGAAGGCCCCTGCTTGGGGTGAGCAGGCAGGGAGTCCCCCAAGTGCTGCCCCACTGAAAAACAGATTTCTGACAAATGTGGAACAAAGGTTATGTGTCACCTGTAACAGTTCTTGAGCGGGGTCCATATACAGTCAAACCTCTGCTCTTGAATACCTCTATTATGGAATAAAAACAAAAAAAATTCCTTCCAGTAGCACCTTAAAGACCAACTAAGTCAGTCCTTGGTATGAGCTTTCGTGTGCATGCACACTTCTTCAGATAGGGTGCATGCACACTTCTTCTATTATGGAATGTTTCGGCTCCTGAAAGCTGGAAACCCAGAAGTTAAATATTCCAGTTTTCAAACGTTTTTCGGAAGCCGAATGTCCATCGCGGCTTCCGTTTGAGTGCAGGAAGCTCCTGCAACCAATCAGAAGTCACGCATCAGCTGTCGAACGTTTTGGAAGCCGAACGGGCTTCCGGAACGGATTACAGTGGTACCTCAGGTTACATATGCTTCAGGTTACAGACTCCGCTAACCCAGAAATAGTGCTTCAGGTTAAGAACTTTGCTTCAGGATGAGAACAGAAATTGTGTTCTGGCGGCGCGGCGGCAGCAGGAGGCCCCATTAGCTAAAGTGGTGCTTCAGGTTAAGAACAGTTTCAGGTTAAGAACGGACCTCCAGAACGAATTAAGTATTTAACCTGAGGTACTACTGTATGTTCGACAACCGATGTTTGACTGTAACATGAATCTGAGATGTTTATTTTTTAAAAAAAATATTTTTATTAAAGTTTCAACAAATTTTTATCATAACACAAAACAACACAATAAGAGACAGAACACAGTATAAAACATAAAAAAACAGAAAAAAAGTATATAAGTTCAAATCTTAATTTCTTGTAACTTACTTTCCCGACTTCCTCACACCTCCCCTTTCCGTATTCCAATTTCTAATTTATTTTCAGCAAATCCTTCCACTATTTTGATTAATTTTAATATTGCTTATTTTCTTTTAAATTAACCATTCCGCTACTGACCACTTATCTTCTAATCCCCCATCATTTTAACCTTGATTAATTTTGCTATATTTCTTTACTTATTGCTCATAAAACATCTTTACATATTCCTTTCAACTATGTCACTAATGCCGCATTATCTTTATATCCTGCATCACTTTAACATTCAAATAATTTGCATGAATCTGAGATGTTTAGGCCCGAAGGATGGGTAAGTATCACTTAGCAGAAGGCAGAAGAACTGGATGTTAGCTGAGACAAAATATTTTGAATAATTTTTTGTATATAACTGAAAAATGAAAATCAGAAGTCCCTTTGATCTCTCTCTTGTCTTTCTTTCTCTTTTCTGTTCCTCTCTTCCGTTTTTCTTCCTTTTTCTCCCCCCTCCCCCTTTTCTTGGTGTCCTCTGCTCCGGGTTTTCATTGGAACTGTACACACCTGAAGGTGACAGGTGGTTGGCAAAGGGTCTTGGGTGAGAGGCTGGGAGGAGAACGGGAAGCTTTCTGTATGACATAAGGGTTAAGGTCTACCTTTGAAAGAGGACTCCGCCTTTTTCTTCCTTCCTCTGTTTTTATTTAGATTACTGTATTTTTCGCTCCATAAGATGCACCTGACCATTAGACGCACCTAGTTTTTGGAAGGGGATTTCAAGGAAAAAAAATATTTTTAAAGGGAGCGCTGAGCAGAACCTGTATGCTTGCAGGCTTTTCCCCAGGAGGGAGAAAAACCCCCAAGAGCTCTTGGGGGCTTTTCCCGCCTGCATTCACTCCATAATACGCACACACATTTCCCCTTACTTTTTAGGAGGGGAAAAGTGTGTCTTATGGAGCGAAAAATACGGTAGTTTATTTTAAGAGGTGCGCCCATGCATAAAGAACAAACAGCTAAGGCTGTTGCTCAGGCCTCTTCTGAGCCCAATTTGTTTCTGCCCTGCAGGCTACCTGGAACATGAGCATGCTTCAGACAGAGGACATCTTGAAGTCCGCCCAAGGCATCATGGAGAAGAAAACAACCAGGCAGATAACCTACTCCAAGCTGTAGCTGCTCTGTGCTTGCAGCAGAAGGCAGCAAGCCCCCAACAAGAGCAGTAAGGGTGGGCTGCCGTATTGGCCGTGAGCGAGACTGGACTCCAGGACCCCCCGCGAGAGAGAGGGGGGCAGCAAGTGCCTACAGATACCAGCTCATCCATGCAGCTGAGTGACACGTAACACCTTAGGAGGGGTAGAGAGGCCTTCCTTCTGAAAAATGGTGCTTTCCCCACCCAAAGGAAGGTTAGTGGTAGAACCAGAAATAAACATTTAAAACACAATCAACGCTCTGGGAGGAGAGGATATTATTTCTGCAGAGAATAAACCCTGCTTCAGTTAACGCCGCAGCCAGGATGTTGGTTCTCGGCTCAGTTTGTTTGCTTATATTGGTGTACCGCTTTAATTCTGCTTGCAAATAAAAAGGTAGAAAAAACCCGTCAACAAATAAGCTGGAAATATATTCATAAAAGTGTATGTCATCAGGGCCACGTTGAAACTTGAACGTCGAATAATAATACACATCAAAATTCTGCTGTGCTGTCTGTCTGGTGGCTTGACACATCGCAGTTTGAGCACGCAGATATTTATTTTGCAACCTCTCAACCTAATCCTGTTTTTGCATCCATGAGAACTAGACGTTTGGCGGCATGCTCAGTCGGACGCGGAGTCGTGCACACCCTGTGCCAAATTTTGCACACCTGCAGCCCTTGTGTACAGTGCCCCTGCGGGAATGCAGCCCTTGACAGAACGCATAGCGTTCCCCAGACCTCCTGACCCTGATCCAGAATTGAAGAAGGCACCCCAAACTGCCCCAATGTCTTCCCTGCCCTCTTTGGTAGCTGTGAACGGGGAAGATGAAATTCTGAGAGTACGGGAAGCAGCTGGTCTTCGGGAAGCGCTTGTTGTTGTTTAGTTGTGTCCGACTCTTCGTGACCCCCTGGACCAGACCACGCCAGGCACTCCTGTCTTCCACTACCTCCTGCAGTTTGCTCAAACTCATGCTGGTAGCTTCGAGAACACTGTCCCACCATCTCGTCCTCTGTCATCCCCTTCTCCTTCTGCCCTCCATCTTTCCCAACATCAGGGTCTGTTCCAGGGAGTCTCCTCTTCTCATGAGGTGGCCAAAGTCTTGGAGCCTCAGCTTCACGATCTGTCCTTCCAGTGAGCACTCGGGGCTGATTTCCTTCAGAATGGAGAGGTTTGATCTTCTTGCAGTCCATGGGACTCTCAGTTCATTTCAAATTTGGGATTTGGGACCTTTTGTGTGCCAGAGAAATCCAGCAAGTGGCAAGGAACCTTTGACTCTCCCACTTGTTATTGGATGTGATCTCCCATCACCCTTGGCTATTGGGGGCTGGGGTTGAAGGGAATTGGAGTCCAATAATACCCAGAGAGACACTGACTCTCTTCCCCTCACTCCTTAATCAAGTGGTTCTCAAAGGGTGTGAGAGGCGGGAAGATTCAAGGACAATCAAAGGAAAATTTCAGCGTAGTATACAGCAACCCCCAATTTGCGTGCGATGCCCCCTTTTCCGGCCACTTCTGGGCCGTGCGCCAATTGGACGTGTGTCAATGGGTTGTTGCCCATGGGATCAGAATTAATTTTTCTGTTTGTGGAATGTGGATCGGTATCTTCAGAATGAGAGCAAGAGCTCTTCTCCACGACATATTGCTGCGAACAGGAATTTTCAACTGACAAATATGGAAGTCGGTTTTCAACTGACAAAATGCGGAATGTCAGAAAAAGAGAGGGCCTTCTGTGGGCCGATGAGGAGATGGGAGTTTGCTCGTCTCAAATTAGACCTAATATAGATGAGATTATTCAGCATAAAGCAAGCCCACACTTTGCACTGAGTTTGTATGCATACTAGGTACATAGATAATAATAAATAAATAAATAAATAAATAAATAAATAAATAAATAAATAAATAAATATTATTTATATCCCGCCCTCCCCAGCCGAAGCCGGGCTCAGGGCAGCTAACAACACCAAAGTAGTGCAACATTATAAAAACATAAAAATTAATTAAAATCAAAATTGATGGCAACCATAAAGTTTTGTAAAGATTGCCAAAGGAGGGAGTCAGGCTGCGCCCTGACCGAAGGCCTGGCGGAACAGCTCTGTCTTGCAGACCCTGCGGAAAGATGTCAAGTCCTGCAGGGCCCTTGTCTCTTGTGACAGAGCATTCCACCAGGTTGGAGCCGCAGCCAAAAAAGCCCTGGCTCTAGTTGAGGCCAGCCTAACCTCTCTGTGGCCTGGGACCTTCAAGATGTTTTTATTTGAAGACCGTAAGTTCCTCTGTGGGGCATACCACAGAGGCTCGTTTATCATTATGTTTTGGGAATGAGTCCTATTCTTATGTAGCTGCGTTGTTTTATACTTTCTGGGTGTCCCGTGATCATATTATAAAGCAGTCGTGTTCTGTGTTACAAATCAAGCACAGCAATAAGCTGTTTCTTGTTTTCCAATGTATTACCGTATTTTTCGCCCTATAGGACGCACTTTTTCCCCTCCAAAAATGAAGGGGAAATGCGTGTGCGTCCTATGGGGCGAATGCAGGCTTTCGCTGAAGCCTGGAGAGCGAGAGGGGTCGGTGCGCACCGACCCCTCTCGCTCCCCAGGCTTCAGAAAGCAATCCGCAAGCCTTGCAAGCCTGGCGGGAGGTCCCGCGGGCTCGCAAGGCTTGCGGGCAGCAGCCTGCAGCCCACAAGCTCGGGGGACAGCGGGGAGGCGGAGCGCCACCACCCCGCTATTCCCCGACCTGATCTGGGGGCTGGCGGGGGGGGGGAGAAGCAAGCTTACTTCTCCCCATCGCCAGCCCCACAAGCTCGGGGGATAGCGGGGAGGCAGAGCGCCGCCACCCCGCTATTCCCCGACCTGATCTGGAGGCTGGCGATGGGGAGAAGCAAGCTTGCTTCTCCCCCCCCCCCCACCAGCTCGGGGGACAGCAGGGCAAGCCGCTGCCCCACGGAGGCTAGAGAAGCTTGCCTGAAGGCAGAAGAGGGAGACGGAGCGCTCCGTCTCCCTCTTCTAGCTTGGGGGTGGCTGCGCAAACCTGGGCGGGAAAAATTTTTTTTCCCTTGATTTCCCCCCCAAAAAACTAGGTGCGTCCTATGGGCCGGTGCGTCCTATAGGGCGAAAAATACGGTACTTACCAATAAAAAAATCCAGTGTGGTGCGAGCCAATTTTTATTCTGAAAGTATGGCCCAGAAAGAAAAGTCTTGTGAGTCACTGCCTTAACCAGTTTCCCCCTTGCTGGTTCTTGTACAAGGTTCAGCCATGGGAATTTCGAACTTCAAGGCTGAATCTCAAAGCATCTGTAACCTTGAAAAGCTACTCCTGTTCAGAGTGGACTATAGTGGGCTAGGCCAAACCAATGGCCTGATTCTGCAGCAGCTTCCATGGCATTTTCAGGGTTCTGAACCAACTCTCCAGGAAACGGGTCTTTGAATAGAACTGAGACCTAAAATATTAGGGAGGGCCATGTCAAAATTCATTGTTCGTCGGCCAATCCTGCCCCCAGAACCAGGATGGTTATATCCCCACAATCTTGCAATCTCTGTACCCATCAGTGACAGGCTAGCACCTGAACCTTCAAAAATAACCCTTGATCATGGATTTTAGAGGTTCTGTTCCGCTGGCGCCGCACCCCTTGGCCTCTGGCAGATTGAAATCGGCGTTTGTGGGCGGCTGATAACTGAGGTTTAGCAAACAAGCAATAAAGGCTAAAGGTTAGTTCAAGGGGAAGGTCTATATAGATCAACGGAAGAGCATATAGAATAGATCCCAAGTTCAGACCCTGGCTAAATCTCTGGGCAAAAACGGGGGGGGAAACCCCTGGAGAGTTGCAGCCAGTCAGTGTAAGGAAAACACTGAAAATTTTTCTCTCCCTCATGACCTCAGAGTTTGTGGACATTGTCGATGGATGTTAGAAGATTTGGGACAGATAAATAATGATGATAATCTTTTATACGCTGTGGGTTAAACCACAGAGCCTAGGACTTGCTGATCAAAAGGTTGGCGGTTTGAATCCACGCGACGGGGTGAGCTCCCGTTGCTCGGTCCCTGCTCCTGCCAACCTAGCAGTTCGAAAGCACATCAAAGTCCAAGTAGATAAATAGGTACCGCTCTGGCGGGAAGGTAAACGGCGTTTCCGTGCGCTGCTCTGGTTTGCCAGAAGCGGCTTAGTCATGCTGACCACATGACCCGGAAAAACTGTCTGCGGACAAACGCCGGTTCCCTTGTCCAGTAAAGCAAGATGAGCGCCGCAACCCCAGAGTCGGCCAAGACTGGACCTAATGGTCAGGGGTCCCTTTACCCTTTATATATATATGCTGCCCATCTGACTGGGTTTCCCAAAGACCAGTCGCTGGAAACCCAGGGCGACAGAGCACTATCTTTGTACACAAATCCTGCTTACTGTTTTCCCACAGGCCTCTGGCTACAGGGAACCAGGCAAGGGGCCTTCTTGGTGGTGGCGCCCGCCCTGTGGAATTCCCTCCCATCAGATGCCAAAGAGATAAACAACTATTGACATTCAGAAGACATCTGAAGGCAGCTCTATTCAGCGAAGTTTTTAATGTGTGACATTTTAATGTATTTTTAAATCTTTGTTGGAAGCTGCCCAGAGTGGCTGGGGAAACCCAGCCAGATGGGTGGGGTACAAATAAAAAAATATTATTATTAGGAAGGATAAGGCATTGAACGTTAGAACAGTGTGTCCCTTGTGGCTGTCCCCTTGCGAGATAGCCCTTTGCTGAACGTGCATATCATCGCCTCGTTGCTATACGTAAGGTGAAGGTAAAGGGACCACTGACCATTAGGTCCAGTCGTGGCCGACTCTGGGGTTGCAGCGCTCATCTCGCTTTATTGGCCGAGGGAGCCGGCGTACACTTTCCAGGTCATGTGGCCAGATGACTAAGCCACTTCTGGCGAACCAGAGCAGCGCACGGAAACACCGTTTACCTTCCCGCCGGAGTGGTACCTATTTGTCTACTTGCACTGGTGTGCTTTCGAACTGCTAGGTTGGCAGGAGCTGGGACCGAGCAATGGGAGCTCACCCCATCGCGGGGATTCGAACCGCCGACCTTCCAATCAGCAAGCCCTAGGCTCTGTGGTTTAGACCAGTGTTCCCCAACCTTGGGTCTCCAGCTGTTTTCGGACTGCAATTCCCATCATCCCTGACCACTGGTCTTGTTAGCAAGGGATGATGGGAGTTGTAGTCCAAAAACAGCTGGAGACCCAAGGTTGGGGAACACTGGTTTAGACCACAGCACCACCCGCGCCCCTGTTGCTATAGGAATGCCATGCAAATGCCAACCCAATCAGCGCCTGTCTGAGGAAACCACCTCCTTGCCCTTTGCCTCAGGCGGCAAAAAGTCTCCGGTCGGCCTTGGCATACATCTGTTTGAGTGGGCTGGCAACCCAGGCACCGCCTCTTGGGTGCCCGGGCGCCCATCCCGTTGTTCCATCTTCCAGCTGGCTGCCACAGTCCAGAGTCCAACCGGTGGGGCGTTGCCTCCATTTATGAGGTCCATCTGTGCCCTCCCCACAGTGCCCCCTTCCCTGGTCCCAGCCCATCCTTCGCCACTCCCAGGTGGTTCCTGCCAAGACCTGCCACTTCACCCAGTCTCACCCACCCTCCCTTTCCAAGGCTCCGGGAATGTTTGCTGTCAATTCATTCCCTCTGCCCAGCCCAGCCACAGCAAACAGCGCACCCACCTGTTAATGACCAATATTGGTTTCCCAGGGACAACAGTCTTGGGGGTTTATTGTAGCTGCTTCCTCCCAGGGTGTTCACGCCAGTTCCCGATGCAACCCGCTCCGCAGGGAGGGCGTTTCAAAGGTTTGCTAGCCAAGATAAAGAAAGGAGAGAGGGGCAGAGGTCTCGGGTGAGGAGAATGCCAACGGCTGGGCTTGAAGCCAGGGCCCGAGTCAGGAAGGTACGATGCCCTCAGATTTCCTCAATGCCACCTTTGTGCCACTTTAAAGAGCTGCAGCTCCCCCCTCCAAATATATATATATCCTGGGGGCTATAGTTTGATGATTGGTTAGGAGACTCCCCTCACAGAACTACAATTCCCAGATTTCCCTGGGAAGAGGGATTGGCTGTTAAGTCACTCTGGGAACTGTAGTTGCGTGAGAGGAATAAGGAATCCGCTAACTACTCTTGGCACCCATAACAAACTACAGCTCCCAGAATTCTCCCCCCTCCAAAAAAATTATTCATTTTATAACACAACCGAACAACACACACACAAAAACCCAAACAAATTCTTGTCTTATCCTTATTTTTTCTAAACATCGTTAGGTGAGCTTCCACAAGTCCCCCCTATCTGATTTTCATTTTACCTCAACTTTAGCAGTTTACATATATCATAATTTCTAGCCATTTTTTTTATCACGCTTACTTTTACCATAGAAATCTTCACATTTTATCACTTACAAATAATACTATCTTAAAATACACTATCTTCTACTTCTAACCCTACAGCCTATATCCACTTCCAAAGCTATTCTAAGATTTAAATGTTAACATATTTTTTCAGATATTCTTTAAACTTCTCCCAATCTTCTTCCACCGTCTCTTCTCTCTGGTCTCGGAGTCTCCCAGTCAGTTCGGCAAGTTTCATATAGTCTTATATAATTCTGGGGTGGGGGGGAGCCATATCAATTTGAAGTGGCACCATAGAGCTTTAAATGTTTTGAGTAACTCCAGCAAACAGGTTCACCGCCGGCACTCAGGTGGCAAACCCAAGCATTTGGGGGGGGTCGCGGGTGGCGCTGTGGGTTAAACCACAGAGCCTAGGACTTGCTGATCAGAAGGTCGGCGGTTCAGAAGGTCGGCGGGGTGAGCTCCCGTTGCTCGGTCCTTGCTCCTGCCCACCTAGCAGTTCGAAAGCACGTCAAAAGTGCAAGTAGATAAATAGGTACCACTCCGGCGGGAAGGTAAACAGCGTTTCCGTGCACTGCTCTGGTTCGCCAGAAGCGGCTTAGTCCTGCTGGCCACATGACCCGGAAGCTGTACGCCGGCTCCCTCGGCCAATAAAGCGAGATGAGTGCCGCAACCCCAGAGTCGGTCACGACTGGACCTAAGGTTCAGGGGTCCCTTTACCTTTACCTTACTGTCCGCCTGTGGATCTTTCCCCCTGCTCACATACCTTTGAAACTTTCCCTGCCAGGGTGATCATCCCGGTTTCACTCCTGCTTTGAGTTTGTTTCATTCAAGCCACTTTCGAGGTATTACTCAGCGGCGAGAGGTGAACTCTGCACATGGACAGAACCCGATCGTCCAACATCTTGAGTCCACATCTTGAGACGCACACCTTCCTGCCTGCTCTCCTACACAAGTCACAGAGACCCAAAGATATGATTTTTGGGTGGATGTGTTTGCACTGCCCCCAAAAATGTGTGTTTTAGGGCATTGCATGACACCACAGCCCAGAAAATGTGCTTTTTTAAAAGGGGAAGATATCAGCGTGGAATTGCACAAGATCTCGACACCCCAAATGACTGCCATGCTCTCATGTGAGAAAACAGGGTGCCCCGTTTTTTCCTGGACGCTTGGGGGAAATGTAGGATGTGACGAGTTTGGGGGCTAAAATTACCCAAGCTCTAAAACACCCATGCCTGCCCTGGCACCTTTCTGACGTCCGAAACTGCCCATGTGGGAATTTTATGAAGTGCCTTAACTCTCTGAGCGCCTGTGTCCCACTCACACGACCACAAACTTTTGAGGATAACTAGTATTGCGTATTCTTCAGAGCTGATTGGCTCTTAGCAAAGAGACACCGGCCAACAGCTCTCATTCTTCTTGCCCTGAATCCAGTAGATCTCCTCTGCAGCTAGGTGAGTCGTTTCCCCAGCCCCCTGCAAAATTTATTCCAGGTGAGCTGCTGCTATACAGATGTTTCACAGGTGAAACTGTTTTCCTGGCACGGAGGAAAGCAACATGGGATGCTTGGCCTGTGAGATTTCTGCCTGTCGGGCTGTTAAAAGCACCAGAGCAGCTCAGGCGGATTGTCAAATCTCTCTCTGCAGCACTAAACCCTGGTGACCACTAAGTTCCTTGCTGCGACCACTAGGCAGTCCAAAATAGGAGCAAAACCCCCAAATTTTCCATTGCAGAACAGCCAACGAGGTTCCCCTCCTCTGGGCTGAGGATAAGACAGGTGAGCTCCTCACCTGTTGAGATGGGTGGGTCCTGGCCAGACCTCCTGGCTGCTCCACCCCTTTGGAGCCAGGTGCTATAAAAGTATTCCGGGTGGCTCTGGGAGGTTTTCCTGCAGCCGGTCTTGATCCACATCTGAGCAGAAGTCAGACTGCGGCACCATGGCTTTCGTCCCAGCACCCGGTTACATGCCCACCTACAACCCGGTAAGCCTTCCGCCTCCATCTCTCCCTGCGCAATCTGCGCTCTCGCATTCTCTGCAAGAAAAGAATAAAATTTGCCGTCACTTAACCTGAGTATTCCATTTCCTTTCTCCTCCACCCCCCCAAGACCTGCTCTGGGATTTAAAAAATGCAATTGTTCTGTTTAACTTATAGCTCATTTGCTCTTGCCCAGTCAAATGGGCAGGGTGCTAATAATAATAATAATAATAATAATAATAATAATAATAGCCACCTTTTGCCCTGCTCTATCCAGGCACAGATTCATGCTTTTATAGCTCTGTGTTTGAGCTCTCTGTCTCTCTCTTTTGGCCCAGAGCTCCCCCCCTCAAAAAAACCGAAACCCAGCTCTTTAACGTTGAAGCGCCATGAACGAAAATTCGCGTCTTCTGCGAATTGCAGTTGGCTCCAATTCACATTTAAAGATCAGGTTATCGTGGGGAAAACTCCAGAGCAAGAGAGAGAGAGCGCTTGGACGCAGAACTTTAAAGCTCAGAGGGAAGTGTGGATCAGCCCTCATTTATTTCTTTATTTAAATCAAACAGAAGCATTTGGCAGAACGCCTTTAAATTTCATTTCAATCTGTATCACAAACAGGTTTTCCTATCTGAGGTTACTGTAGATTTGTATTGATAAGTAACCCCTGCCCGACTCACACACATTCTCTCTCTGGAGAAGAATTTGCTACTGTTTTATCTAAGAGTTCTGTGTGTTTCTGAAGCTTGCACTGCCTGGAGTTCGGTTCAAGCACTCCGTTTGAGAAGAAGCCCCTCCAGATCTCCCCACTCCCCCAGTCTAAGAACTGCCAGGGCACCATGAACGAAAGTGTGCACAGTTCCTTTAGAAAGCACTCGCCGCAACTGGTGCCTGGGATTTTAGGCCATTGAACTGTCCTAGCAAATGGCTTTGACACCGGTGATCTGCTGTCTATTTTATCAAGGGTGCCAGAAGTCACAGCAATTGTGACACAGAACGCACTCCACAGACGTACCTGCATGCCCTCCCCACCCCCTTGGTTGCACTTTTATTAAAATTAGCAAAGGTAAAGGGACCCCTGACCATTAGGTCCAGTCGTTACCAACTCTGGGTTTGCGGCACTCATCTCGCTTTATTGGCCGAGGGAGCCGGCGTACAGCTTCCGGATCCTGTGGCCAGTATGACTAAGCCGTTTCTGGTGAACCAGAGCAGTGCATGCAAATGCCATTTACCTTCCCGCCGGAGCGGTACCTATTTATCTACTTGCACTGGTGTGCTTTTGAACTGCTAGGTTGGCAGGAGCAGGGACAAAGCAACGGGAGCTCACCCCGTTGTGGGGATTCGAACCACCAACCTTCTGATCGGCAAGTCCTAGGCCCTGTGGTTTAACCCACAGCGCCACCCGTGTCCACACAATATAAATAATGCCAGGCCTCAATATAGTTTAAACTCAATATAGTTTAAAAACGGCACAAGTCAAATGCAAAACGCTGGGTAATGCCCCTCTAGAAATCCTTCGGTTGCCACCGCTTCCACTCTTTCTGAGTTCCTGCTCCTCTGCCTATCTCCACTCCTTGCTTGCTTGCTCACTTGTGGGGGGGGGGGCAGGTGAGCAGATGGTAAGAACCAGGGGAAATAAAAACAGGAGAAGGACTGACCCCCCCCCCAAAGGAGTTCAAAGTCGGGAAGCCAACTTTGGCGCAGACCTTGGGATGTGCCAGTAAGGTTGACTCCTGACTCTGACCTAGGCAGCATCCCAGAATCTTTTGCAATGCACAGAGATTTCCCCCAGGAGACAAGCTGATTTGTCAAGAAGAGGAAGAAAAGTCCTAAAAACCGGTCAATTTACTCAGTGCAGCAAACTGAGCATTTTTCAAGGTCCTAAGCGCGTTTCCATGCGCTGCTCTGGTTTCGCCAGAAGCGGCTTAGTCATGCTGGCCACATGACCTGGAAAAACTGTCTGTGGACAAATGTCGGCTCCCTTGGCCAGTAAAGCGAGATGAGCGCCACAACCCCAGAGTCGTTCGCGACTGGACTTATCTGTCAGGGATCCTTTACCTTTACCTTTTTACATAATAATAATAATAATAATACAGTGGTACCTTTGGATGCGAACAGGATCCGTTCCGGAGCCCCATTCACATCCTGAGTAGAACGTAACATGCGTCTGCGCATGCGCAGGTCATGTTTTGCCACTTCCGCGCATGCGCGTGATGTCATTTTGAGTGTCTGCGCATGCGTGGGTGACGAAACCTGGAAATAACACGTTCTGTTAGTTCCGGGTCACGGTGGAGTGTAACCTGGAAACGCTCAACCAGAAGCATATTTAACCCGAGGTATAACTAATAATAATTTATTATTTATACCCCACCCATTATTTACACCCCACTCTGGGCAGCTTCCAACAAAATATTACAATACAATAGTACTTCAGATATTAAAAGCTTCCCTAAACAGGGCTGCCTTCAGATGTCTTCTAAAAGTCTGGTAGTTGTTTTTTTCCCTTTGACGTCTGGTGGGAGGGCGTTCCACAGGTGGGTGCCACCACCGAGAAGGCCCTCTGCCTGGTTTGCTCCAGTGCTGCTTTTCCTGATGGAGACTTTGCCAGGTATATAATGCACCTGTTCCAATTTCCCTTTTAGCCAGGAATTTGAAGCGTTTGGTCAATTTTGTTTAATCAATGTGTTCTTCCTACACTAGCATAGTGTTTGAGCCCGGCTCCCTAATGCACGGCTAGGGGGGCCATTGGGTTAACACAACAAGGCCTATGCCTTCCTTCATATGGGGGCGGGGAGGGCACTTCAATCAATGATGTCCATCCTGGATCCTGATCTCGCCAGTCCGACCCAGCTGGCGGAAAAGTTCCCCTTCCTTGCTTTTTTTGTTTTAGTTCCGTGCGTGCAAAGATCTGATAAGGGTACGTGGCCAGCCAGCCATCCACCCGACCTCTTCCTCAACGCACCTTTCCCAAGTTCAGATCCTGTGGATAAAAGCAGAACTCATTTGCAGCTTGGATCTCAGCCAGCCTGCTCCACCCTAAGCGAGTCCGTTTCATAGCTGGATGGCTTAATAATTAACACGGCGCTTTCTGCAGGTTCCCAACCGATCTTGCAAAGCAAAAGATGAGCTGGCAGCTCGGGCCATTCCAAGTTCTCTGTTTTCCAGTCATAAGTACAATCCTCCACAATTTCTGAACCTGTTTTGCATTTTAAAAATAAATAAAACGTTATCGGGGGAAACGCTCAGGGCTTTGAGTGCAGGGTTCCCCTTTTTGTCCTGATATACATAAATACAGCAGAAGAGCCAGTGGCCCAATTCGCCCAGCGCCCATCCAGATCCCTGTGGGAAACCCGTAAGCAGGATTCGAACTCAAGAGCCCTCTCTCCTCCTGTGGTTTCCAGAAACAGGCATTTAGAATAATTACGGCCTCTTGACAGTGGAGGCAGAGAATAGCCACCAAATACATTTTTTGCAAGCTGGTTCAGGTGCATGAAAGGGACGCGGGTGGCGCTGTGGGTTAAACCACAGAGGCTAGAACTTGCTGATCAGAAGGTTGGTGGTTCGAATCCCCACGACGGGGTGAGCGCCCGTTGTTCAGTCCCAGCTCCTGCCAACCTAGCAGTTCTAAAGCACATCAAAGTGCAAGTAGATAAATAGGTACCGCTCCGGCGGGAAGATAAATGGCGTTTCCGTGTGCTGCTCTGGTTCGCCAGAAGCGGCTTAGTCATGCTGGCCACAGGACCTGGAAAAACTGTCTGCGGACCAACATTGGCTCCCGCGGCCAATAAAGCGAGATGAGCACCGCAACCCCAGAGTCGTCCACGACTGGACCTAATGGTCAGGGGTCCCTTTACCTTTACCTCAGATGCATGAACTTGGATCTCGGTATATTGTAGGGTTACCAGACGTCCCCGTTTTTTTTTGCAAATCTGTCCCCAGACAAATTCCATCCCCGGAATGTCCCCGGATTTCATTAAACGTCCCCGGGAAACATGACACCCTGCTCTCCTGGAGTAATATGCAGATGGAGGGGTAGGAAGAGAAGAGATCGCAGGTGGGCGGCCGTTGCCCGGGCAAGACGAGCAGTTTCTCTGCTGGGCAAGGTGCAAAGCTCCTCTTTCGCACCCTGTGAAACTCTCAAAACAAAGGAGGAAGGGGGCAGGAGATTGGGGGAGGCTCGAGAGTCAGGGGTGGGTGGCACGCAGTTGTCCAGGAGGGGCGCAAGGGGCACGGTTTCTCTGCTGGGCAAGGCGCAGAGGGGTGAAATGACTTCAATCCCCAAATGGAGTAGCGGCAGAGCTGGCGAGGAGCCGGGCAGCTGAGTGTGTGAGAGTGTGAACGAGAGCGTGTCCCTGATGGCCGGGAATACAGAAGTCAAATTAGAACAGGGAAGCCTTATGTTCTTTTAAGTTGAGGCTGCTTAAATTGAAGTACCGTATTTTTCGCTCTATAGGACGCACCGGACCATAGGAGGGGGAGAACAGGAAAAAAACAACTCTCCCCCTCTCTGCTCAGCGCCCCTTCAGCGAAGCGGCAGGAGAAACGGAGCCCCTTCCATTTTTCCTCCCGCTTCGCTGAAGGGGCGCTGGGCAGAGAGGGAAAACTGTGCAGCGCCTCTCCAGCGAAGCGAAGCCTGGAGAGCAAGAGGGATCGGTGTGCACCGACCCCTCTCGCTCTCCAGGCTTCAGGGGGCTATCCACAAGCGAGAACTCCTGCTGCACTCCGAAGGCTTGCGGATAGCCGCCTGAAACCCCCGCAGCGCAGTGCGAACTGCCGCTACGCTCTGGGGGTTTCAGGCAGCCTGCCTCCACTCCCAGAACTTGCGGGGCTGGGGGCGGGGGAAGCCCGAGCTTCCCCAGCCCCCAGAACAGGTTGGGGAGCGGCGGTCCCTTCTCCCTCCTGGGGAAAAGCCTGCAAGAGCTGCACAAAGCTTGTGTGAGGCTCTTGGGGGCTTTTCCTGCCTGCCTCCCCCCCTGCATTTGCTCCATAGGACGCACAGACTTTTCCCCTTAGTTTTTAAGAGGGAAAAAGTGCGTCCTATGGAGTGAAAAATACAGTAGCTCCATTGCAGGGGGTTGGCTTAGATGCCCCTCAGATATCCTTTCCAAATCTGTGATTCTGTGATCATCCCACCGTTGTATTCTCAAACGCTGCTTCTAACTCCACTCCCCCCAGGTTTCTCTCCTCCTCCGGACTTCTCAAGACAGCAAAACAGCTAATGTATAGATGTAATTAGGGATAATAAAGCATGTTGTCGTTTAGCCATGTCCGGCTCTTCGTGACCCCCTGGACCAGAGCACGCCAGGCACTCCTGTCTTCCACTGCCTCCCGCAGTTTGGTCAGACTCATGTTTGTAGCTTCGAGAACACTGTCCCACCATCTCATCCTCTGTTGTCCCCTTCTCCTTGTGCCCTCCATCTTTCCCAGCATCAGGGTCTTTTCCAGGGAGTCTTCTCTTCTCATGAGGTGGCCAAAGTCTTGGAGCCTCAGCTTCACGATCTGTCCTTCCAGTGAGCACTCAGGGCTGATTTCCTTCAGAATGTATACGTTTGATCTTCTTGCAGTCCATGGGACTCTCAAGAGGCTCCTCCAGCACCATAATTCAAAAGCATCAATTCTTCAGCGATCAGCCTTCTTTATGGTCCAGCTCTCACTTCCATACATGACTACAGTGGTACCTCGGGTTACATACGCTTCAGGTTACGGACTCCGTTAACTCAGAAATAGTACCTCGGGTTAAGAACTTTGCTTCAGGATGAGAACAGAAATTGTGCTCCGGCAGCACGGCAGCAGCAGGAGGCCCCATTAACTACAGTGGTGCTTCAGGTTAAGAACAGTTTCAGGTTAAGAATGGACCTCCAGAACAAATTAAGTTCTACCACTGTACTGGGAAAACCATAGCTTTAACTATACGGTCCTTTGTCAGCAAGGTGATGTCTCTGCATGTATTTTTTTTTCAAGTGTCCCCGGATTCATTTAAAAAAAATCTGGTAACCATATATATTGCATCTGTCACCCCCCCAAACCTCTTGTCTTTCAGCCCCTCCCTCATACCCAGCCGGTCCCCGGTGGGCTTCGCCCCGGCATGTCCATATATGTGGCAGGGATGGTGCCACAACATACCAAGAGGTAAGGGGTCCTTTCTGGGTAGGAGGGGTGGCCACAGAACTGGGACTGACCACCTCGGACCAGCTTACCTGCGAGATCGCCTGAGCCCTTTTATGCCCTCTCAACCGCTTTTGATCTGCAGAACTGGCATCCTTACAGGTGCCACAAAACACCCCTTTCCACATCCGTATGAAATATTTTAGTGTGGCAGCACATGCACTTTGGAACTCCCCGCCTATTGACACCTTCAGTTTACTCTTTTTTAGCAAATGCCCCAAACATCTTTTTTTTTTTTTTTTTTAAAGGCAAATTTATCCAGACATGTAGAATGTTGGACATGTGTTTAACCTGTTTTCAGCTTATCGTCAATTTCAATTGTTTTTTGAATGCTTATAAACTGCTCTTATTGAGAATTTTATTCTTTTATTATGTTTGGGAACTGCTTTGAGGTGGGGGGTTTTTTTACACTCAAGTGGTATATACATTTTATCAAATAGAATCTTTTTTTTTTTTAAAAAAAGTGTGATCATATGTCCTCTCTCTTTAACTCTGCATATTCTGCAAAAGCCCACATCCTCTACCAAGAAACTTCCACATTAATGTAGTTTTGTGCAAATGTGGCAAAAAACGAGAGAGCAGATCTGATTATTCTTTTTATTCTCCTAGCCATAGTGCAGAACTAGAAGCTACGTCATTGCTTCTTGGCTGCTATAAATCCTCATTTAGGCTGCAGTTTTGTCCCCACTTACTTGGAAGGAAGCCCCACTGATCTCAGCAGAACTTTAATCTCCGTGGACTATATTGATTGATTTCACTACATTCATATACTGTGACTCTTGACTGTTAATAATAATAATAATAATAATAATAATAATAATAATAATAATAATAAATTTATTTATACCCCACCCATCTGGCTGAGTTTCCCCAGCCACTCTGGGCGGCTTCCAATCAAGTGTTAAAAACAGTACAGCATTAAATATTAAAAACTTCCCTAAACAGGGCTGCCTTCAGATGTCTTTTAAAAAGAAGATAGCTGCTTATTTCCTCCACATCTGAAGGGAGGGCGTTCCACAGGGCGGGTGCCACCACCGAGAAAGCCCTCTGTCTGGTCCCCTGTAACCTCACTTCTCACAATGAGGGAACCGCCAGAAGGCCCTTGGCGCTGGATCTCAGTGTCCGGGCTGAATGATGGGGGTGGAGACACTCCTTCAGGTATACAGGACCGAGGCCGTTTAGGTCTTTAATAAAACCTCAAAGCAGTTTTCCAAAATGTGCGCATTTTGGCTTCAGATACTTTAGGCTTAGAACTTGCTCCTTGCATGTTTTGAATCGTATTCCGAAGCAAGGACTAGTAACTTGCTATATATATGTGAGCAATGAGGGCTAGTAACATGCCTATTGTTATTTAAACGGAAGCCACCCTCTGAAGGATGCCAAATTCAGTGTGAATCAAGCCTTGTGGGAAGTGGGGTGGAAAATGTCGGCATCACAATATAACAGCAAACAGGTTGCCCTCTGACTACATTTTATTGTTTTCCCCGTTTATTTCCATCCATGGTTTCCAGATTCAGCCTGAACTTTCTCTGTGGCATGAATGACGGGGCCGACATTGCACTGCACTTCAACCCTCGCTTTGATGGCAAAGACAAGGTCGTCTTGAACAGCTTCCAAGGGGGAAAGTGGGGCAAGGAGGAACACCATAGCATGCCCCTCCAAAAGGGTTCACACTTTGAGGTCATCATCATAGTCAACCCCGATGGATACCAGGTTTGTGTGAGCACCCAAGGGTGTCAGACTCACCGATTCCCTGTGCGGGTCCCAGAGTTCGCTGTCCGTTCAGCCTGAATGCAGGAGACGCTGATGTCTGTACACAATAGGTTAAATAGGTAAAGGGACCCCTGACCATTAGGCCCAGTCGTGACCGACTCTGGGGTTGCGGCACTCATCTCACTTTATTGGCCGAGGGAGCCAGTGTACAGCTTCCGGGTCATGTGGCCAGCATGATTAAGCCGCTTCTGGCGAA
This sequence comes from Podarcis gaigeae, assembly GCF_964106915.1. NCBI lineage: Eukaryota > Metazoa > Chordata > Lepidosauria > Squamata > Lacertidae > Podarcis > Podarcis gaigeae. Next base: position 84,367,852 of record NC_139684.1, read on the forward strand.
CCAGAGCAGCGCACGGAAACACCGTTTACCTTCCCTATTTATCTACTTGCACTTTGATGTGCTTCCAAACTGCTAGGTTGGCAGGAGCAGGGACCGAGGAACGGCAGCTCATCCCGTCGCGGGGATTCGAACCGCTGACCTTCTGATTGGCAAGCCCTAGGCTCTGTGGCTTAACCCACAGCACCACCCACGTCCTAATAGGTTAAATAGCAGCCTTCTAATCTGATGCCATGGAATGTTCAACAATATTTGACATCCGTGTAATTATGCAAAATGTGCAAACTAGTGCAAACATACCATGATGAGACCAATATAAATTGCCATTCTACAGATGCGCGCCCCACCCCTCCTGCTGCGATAAGCTTTTCTCTCAGATCTGCTTTTCTCCCAGATCCAGAAGAGGCATGAACAGGGCGTAGGAGAGGTTGGCTTCATGCAGGCACAGTCTCCAATTGCTTTTGGGGGGGGGGGAACCCTGGAGACAAGGGGACCTAAGCATCTGTGGGGAGGCTGGGACCTTTGGTCTCAGCAACCGCTTCATAGTGGCAAGACCGACTGGAGACAAGCTGCTGTGCCCGTTAGGCCTGACACCCCTGTGTCTTTGCTAATAGTTCGCTCCAACTTTCTCAGTGTGATTTATTGCTGGCTCGCTCTTCAGTAGGGTTGCTGGGTGTGAAGGAAAGTGGGAGATGGGGTAGGAATGGAATGGAGGGGCTGAAATGATGGGGGGCAGACTCTCGGTGGGCTGCAAAGGGGCTCACTTGCACTTCCTCCTCATTTGTGTACCGGCAGATCCTTGTGAACAGGAACCCCTTCTGCACCTTCGGCCACAGGATCCCTCCTGAGCGAGTCCAGGCTGTGCAGGCCAATGGCGACTTGGAGCTGCAGTCAGTGACCACCATTGGAGGAGGAGCCGCCATGATGGGAGGCGGGGTGAGCATCCGAGATCGTGGAAGGGGGACCATTTTCACCCTTCTGGACAAGTTTCCAGGGCGCCATGCGGCAACAGTGGGAGGGGTCAGCAGCAAAAGTGGGTGGAGCAATGGATGCTAATTTACCCTCATGCACAGACACACCCTCTCTTTCCACCAATCAGGCAAGTGAGAATCTTTATCAGAGTTCAAAGACACATTCCAAGAAGGCAAAAAGGAGGTTGCAAAGCAAGGCTTGTAGATAGGGGTGTGGTCTGTGTGGGAGTGGCCTAAGGAGAGGGGGTGTGGCCTAAGGAGATGGGTCAGGGCTTGGGAAGAGTGCTAGAGGCCAGATAAAGAGTTCTCAAGGCCCACATTTGGCCCCCAGGCCTGAGGTCTCCCACTCCTAAGTAGAGATGGGGGTGGACTTTGATTCCATTTCCATTTGATGGCAAATCCGAAACAATACGAAAAGCGAAACACAGCCCACCCGCAAAATTCACACTACCCTGAATTTTGCAGGGTGGTTCTCCAAACACCCAGCATTTCCCAAAATGCATGCAAAAGCGAATAAGAGTTAACGTAATAGAGTAGATGGCATATAAGGGAGAAACAGCTTCCAAAATGGGTTAGCCAAAACTGCATGTTAAATAGTGCTCGCTAGGAGAAATTTGCACTAAGATGCTGGCGAGTTTTCATGAGGGTTAAATTGCAAATTGCTGCAGGAGTCCGGAGAACTGAACTTAAGATCGAGGAACGGAAAACAGCAGATCCACAAGCAGCAAAAATGAAGCAGCAATAAACAGCTCTCAATTTGCTGCCTCTTTACGATGGCCAAAAACCAGCTGAGGTGGCTGCTTCACTCTACCCAACGGTAGAGCCGGCCCTGTTAAGAGTCACAAAATGAAATACAGTGGTACCTTGGGTTACAAACTTAAATCGTTCCGGAGGTCCGTTCTTAACCTGAAACCGTTCTTAACCTGAGGTGTGCTTTCCCTACTGGGGCCTCCTGCTGCCGCTGCGCCGCTGGCACCCGATTTCCGTTCTCATCCTGGGGCAAAGTTCTCAACCCGAGGTACTACTTCTGGGTTAGCGGAGCCTGTAACCCAAAGTGTTTGTAACCCGAGGTACCACTGTAATGGTGTCTCTCTGCCGGGGAGAAGGGGAAAGTTGCCCATGGCCATTTCTGCCATAGGCGCCCAAATAGTGGCAACCTTCACTGGGTACAGGACCCCAAGAATTGAGAGGGACTTAGGGCACCATCCAGACTGACGACACTCCGAACCCATGAGAACAGCTTGACTGGCCTCGAGTTCTAGGCTCCTTGACTTTGAGCAGAGCAGGAGAGAGATGACATTCGCTCCTTCTCCTCCTGAGTTGGGGAAGCCAGTGTGGTGTAGTGGTTAAGAGCGGTGGACTCGTAATCTGGTGAACCAGGTTCGATTCCCCGCTCCTCCACATGCAGCTGCTGGGTGACCTTGGGCCAGTCACACTTCTCTGAAGTCTCTCAGCCCCACTCACCTCACGGAGTGTTTGTTGTGGGGGAGGAAGGGAAAGGAGAATGTCAGCCGCTTTGAGACTCCTTTGGGTAGTGATAAAGCAGGATATCAAATCCAAACTCTTCTTCTTCCAGATGTGGTTGGACTGCAACTCCCAGCTGCCCCAGCCAATCGGCCAATGCTCAGGGGTTGATGGGAGTTATAGAATCATAGAATCATAGAGTTGGAAGAGACCACAAGGGCCATTGAGTCCAACCCCCTGCCAAGCAGGAAACACCATCAGAGCACTCCTGACATATGGTTGTCAAGCCTCTGCTTAAAGACCTCCAAAGAAGGAGACTCCACCACACTCCTTGGCAGCAAATTCCACTGTCCAACAGCTCTTACTGTCAGGAAGTTCTTCCTAATGTTTAGGTGGAATCTTCTTTCTTGTAGTTGTAGTCCAGCAAAATCTGGAAGGCTGCAGGCTCCCCGTCGCTGATATAGAGCAGGGTTTCCCAAACTGTTTTTGAACTACAACTCCCATCGTCTCCAGCTAGCGAGGCCAGTGGTCAGGGATGATGGGAATTGTAGTCCAAAGACAGACAGAGACCCAAATTTCGGGAAGAGGTCCGCTGCTTCCCCAGCCATGAAGTGGATGCAGACGAAAGGCCCCCCTCCCAATTGCCTCAATCTTCTTTGCTTCTCTTTCCGGTGCAGGGAATGCCAGGGATGCCAGGAATGCCAGGGCAGCAGTATCCACAAATGGGGATGCCTGTAAGTACTGCAAGGAGGTGGGGAATTTCAAGGGGGCGGGGACTGGGCAGGGCACAGGTTGTGTTTGGGTGGTGTGTGTGGTGCTGGGGAGATGGGATGAGAGGCAGTGTGGCACAGTGGTTAGAGCGCCGGGCTGTGAGCGAGGCGACCAGGGTTTGAATCCTTGCACATTCATGAAGCTCACTTGGGCCTAGCCTACCTCACAGGGTTGTTGTGAGGATAAACTGGGGGCGGGGAGGACCTCGCACACCTCCTTGAGCAACTTGGAGGAAAAGGTGGAGCAGATATACATGAACAAATAGATATCTGTGTCTCGGGAGGCCAAATGGAGAGTTCTGTGCAGGTCTGATAAATTCTGCCGCACCACAACCTCAGTTGAATGGTCGTATAGGCCACACTTTTTAAAATCACGTTTGCAAAATTTACCGTATTTTTCCTTCTATAACACGCAGATTTTTTCTTCTAAAAAGGAAGGGGAAATGTCTGTGCGTGTTATAGAGCGAATGTGTGGTCCCTGGAGCCGAAAAATCATGCAAAAATCAAATCGCGGCGCTGCACGCTGCACGGAGAAGCGAAACCTGAAAAGAGGAAGCGGCTGCTTTCCTGCATTCTGCCTCAGGGTCTTACTGCCCACCCTCCTCTGTTTCGTTGCTGTGTTTGCTGAAACGGAACAAAGAGCAGGGAAAGCCCCTCCCCTCCAGGCAAGCTCCGGTGCTGCTGGGGGAGAGGGAGAGGGGGGGAAGGGAGAGAGAGGGGGGGAGGGAGAGAGAGAGGGGGGAGGGAGAGAGAGAGAGAGAGAGAGAGAGAGAGAGAGAGAGAGAGAGAGAGATATGGCTGGCTTGGGTGGGGGGAAACTTTTGCCTTTCTTTCCTCCCTCCCGTTAAATCCCTCTCCTGCATTCTTAGCCAGCTGCTTCTCTGCACACCCCTCTAATGTCCCTTCTTTGTTTTTCCTTCGCTCCCCACTTAAAATGTGGTTACAAAGCATGGATCCTCAGGATCTTTGCATTGGGTCACCCCAAATTCACCATCAGATCACATAGCATGTCCATGGCTACAGCCTGCACCAAAAAAATCACGCACCCACTGTTGCCTGGGGATGCAATGGTGCAAAAATGTGGTTAAAAAGCATGGATCCACAGGGATTCTCAGGATCCTTGCATTGGGTCACCCCAAATTCACCATCAGATCACATAGCATGTCCATGGCTACAGCCTGCACCAAAAAAATCACGCACCCACTGTTGCCTGGGGCTGCAGTGGTGCAAAAATGTGGTTAAAAAGCATGGATCCACAGGAATTCTCAGGATTTTGGCATTGGGTCACCCCAAATTCACCATCAGATCACATAGCATGTCCATGGCTACAGCCTGCCCCCCCCAAATCACATACCCACTGTTGCCTGGGGCTGCAATGGTGCAAAAACGTGGTTACAAACCATGGATCCACATGGATCCTCAGGATCTTTGCATTGGGTCAGCCCAAATTCACCATCAGAGCACATAGCATGTCCATGGCTACAGCCTGCCCCCCAAAAATCACGCACCCACTGTTGCCTGGGGCTGCAATGGTGCAAAAACGTGGTTACAAACCATGGATGCACATGGATCCTCAGGATTTTTGCATTGGGTCAGCCCAAATTCACCATCAGATCACATGTCTGTGGCCACAGCATGAAGCACAAAAATGATACATCCACTGTTTCATTCAGAATGTTTTTTCCCTTGTTTTCCTCCTCTAAAAACGATGTGCATGTTATGGTCAGGTGCGTGTTATAGAGCGAAAAATACGGTATTCTCCCGTGTTCTGATCTCTTGCTCGTTGAGGCAGCAGCAATTGCTTTCAAATTCTCTACAAATGGGTTTGGGGCACCACAATACACAAAGCACAACAGGCTTATTTTTCGCTCTATAGGACACACTGGACCACAAGACACACCTAGTTTTTAGAGGGGGAAATCAAGAAAAAAAATATTATTTCCCCCCAGGCCCCAAAGAGCAAAGAAGCCAAGACAGCAAGCTGGATCCATCCCACTGGCTGTCTTGGCTTCTGCCATAGCCGCAAAACCTCTCCAGCCGGGAGCTAAACCTCTCCAGCATGGCTAAAGAAGTGTGGCTAAAGAAGCCAAGGCAGCGAGTGCGATCCATCCCGCTCTCTGTCTTGGCTTCTGCGCAGCCTTTCCCGGCTAGAGAGGCTGCGCGCGGCTATGGCAATTCCCCCACCTCCCGCAAAAGCCCGCAGGAGTCGCGCACCCTTTAAGCAGTGTGTGGTTCCTGCGGGCATTTCTACGAGGAGGGAGAAAGGACTGACTGGCCGCGTCAGTCCATTCTCCCTCCTGGGGAAAAGCCCACAAGAGCCGCGTGGAGCGTGTGTGCGGCTCTTGGGGGCTTTTCCTGCCTGCCTCCCCCCCCTGCATTCGCTCCATAGGATGCACAGACTTTCCCCCTTAGTTTTTAAGAGGGAAAAAGTGTGTCCTATGGAGTGAAAAATACGGTAATAACTGTGAACATTTTATTGGTTGTGAGTTCCTGTATAACGGAATCCTTAGGTAAAATTAGAAAAGTCCTCAAGGTAATGAGAACAACACAGCCGATGTAGGCTGCTGGCACAAGGATTGTGTTATACAGGAACTCACAAGAAGAAACAATAAGAAAAGATAAGAAAATAATAAATGTATTGGGATCAGAAACTCTTGGAAGATTGGAGTAAATATACGAGTTATTTGAAAGACAATTGTAACCAACTGACTTTGCGTGTAGGACTACAAGAAGTTTTGTAAGGAGAGCTATATGAAATATTGCAGAAAAGATGGGAATGGATTTTAAGTTATTAAAAGTAACAGTTAGGATAACAAATGTAATATTAAGAGATGAGGTTTGAAAATCATTAGAGGCGGTTGATGGAAGTCTCAGGCTAAAATAGCCAAAATGTTGTATAAGATGAGATGTTCTGTTTGGAAAATATACGTGAAAACTAATAAAAATGTATATTAAAAAAGAAAAAGAAAAAAAGAAATGTATCATGGGTTATACACCATATATATGAACGGTATATGTTGCACATACTGGACTAGACCTTTACGTTAGGAAATAACCAGTAAAATCTTCACAGCTATTATTATTCAGTCTGTTGCGCTTTGTGTATTGTGATAATTGTATTTGCGTCGCAAGGTATTGAATTTGTTTTTTTAAAAAAATATTTATTGAAAGTTTTTTTTTATATATAAATTACAATACAAATAAAGAAACAAGGTAACACATATCGTAACATATTTTCTTAACTTCTTTGGACTCCCTCGCATCTCCCGCTCCTGCGTTCCTAATTTATAAATATCTAACCAGCAATTTATCACCTTATTTCCATTCTTGTTATCTAATTTTCCAATGCTGTGTCTCTAATTTTAGATATCATTTATTCAAACCTTAAAAGTTTAAATTTAGCCTAATAATTATCCAAAATTTGTCTTTTCTTAAATTTAACTTATCTTCATATATCACTTCACCTAGCTTAATGGTGCCAAGTTATTTATAATCTAGCATCCTTCTTCACATTCATACAATTTACAATGTTTCTGTAGGTAGGTCTTGAATTTCTTCCAGTTTTCTTCTACTGTCTCCTCTCCCAGGTCTCGGATTCTGCTGGTCATCTCGGCCAGTTCCATGTAGTCTATCAGTTGCATCTGCCATTCTTCCAGTGTGGGTAAATCTTGGGTTTTCCAGTGCTTGGCGACGAGTATCCTTGCTGCTGTTGTTGCATACATAAAAAATGTTCTTCTTTATGTCCTTCTTTAAGACCCTCTGACCGACAATACCCAGAAGGAAGGCCTCTGATTTCTTAGGAAAGGTATACTTAAATACCTTTTTCAGCTCATTGTATATCATTTCCCAGAAAGCCTTCACTCTAGGGCAAGTCCACCAGAGGCGAAAGAACGTTCCTTCATTTTCTTTACATTTCCAACATTTGTTATCAGACAAATGGTATATTTTTGCAAGTTTGACTGGGGTCATGTACCATCTATATATCATTTTCATAACATTTTCTTTCAAAGCATTACATGCAGTGAAATTCAGCCCAATGGTCCACAACCTTTCCCAGTCCTCAAACATGATATTATACCCAATGTCCTGTGCCCACTTTATCATAGCCGATTTGACCGTTTCATCTTGTGTGTTCCATTTTAACAGCAAGTTATACATTCTTGAAAGTACCTTAGTCTTAGGCTCTAACAATTCCGTTTCCAACTTCGATTTTTCCACCTGGAATCCTAACTTTTTGTCAAGTTTAAAAACTTCTTTAATCTGAGCGTAATGTAGCCAATCTCGCCCTTTGTCTTTCATTTTCTCCAGACTCTGCAATTTCCAATTATCTCCATCTTTTTCTAATATTTCCCAATACTTCGGCCATTCGGCCTCCATATTGAGTCTTTTCCGGGCCTTAGCTTCCAGTGGTGAAAGCCACCTCGGAGTTTTATTTTCCAATAAGTCTTTGTATTTTGTCCAGACATTAAACACTGCTTTTCTGACAATATGGTTCTTGAAAGCCTTATGAATCTTAACCTTGTCATACCATAAATATGCATGCCAACCAAAAGCATTGTTAAAACCTTCCAAATCCAATACATCAGTGTTTTCGAGAAGCAGCCAATCTTTTAGCCAGCAAAAAGCTGCTGATTCGTAATACAACCTTAAGTCTGGCAGGGCAAAGCCCCCTCTTTCTTTCGCATCAGTTAATATCTTAAACTTGATTCTGGGCTTTTTGCCCTGCCAGACAAATTTGGAAATATCTCTCTGCCACTTCCCAAAGCACTCCGTTTTGTCCACAATCTGCAAAGTTTGAAACAAAAACAGCATTTTTGGCAATACATTCATCTTTATAGCAGCAATCCGGCCTAACAAGGAAAGTTTCAATCTTGACCAACTTTCTAAATCTCTCTTAATTTCTGACCAACATTTCTCATAATTATCCTTAAATAAGCTCAAATTTTTTGCTGTTATGTTTACCCCTAGGTATTTTACTTTTTTAACCACGTTTAACTCTGTCTCTTTCTGAAACCTTTCTGACTCTGTAACTGTTAAGTTTTTTTCCAGTACCTTAGTTTTTTGCTTGTTTAATTTAAATCCCGCCACCCGACCAAACTCTTGAATCAATTGTAAAACCCTTTTCGTACTAGATTCTGGCTCCTTTCTAGAGTCAAAACCAGGTCATCTGCAAAAGCTTTAAGTTTGTACTGTTTCGCTCCGACCTGAATTCCTTCAACCAACCGGTCTCCTCTAATCATGTTCAAGAGCACCTCCAGGACCGAAATAAATAACAGGGGAGAGATAGGACAACCTTGTCGTGTTCCTTTTCCAATTTTAAACTCTTCTGTCACCACATTGTTGACTATCAATTTAGCCTTTTGTTCTGAATAGATTGCATCTATCCCATTTTCAAAACCCCTTCCCACTCCCACCCCTTCCAAATTTTTCTTCATAAATTTCCAGGAAATATTATCAAAGGCCTTCTCTGCATCTATAAAAATTAACACAGCTTTTGTATTGATATTTGTTTGTAGAAGTTCCAAAATATCAATAATGTTCCTTGTGTTAGCAAACAAATGTCTACCTGGGAGAAAGCCTGCCTGGTCCTTATGGATTACTTCATTTAAAACTTTTTAAAATCTACTTGCTAAAATGTCTGCAAATATTTTGCAATCCACATTTAAAAGGGAGATGGGACGGTAGTTCTTGAGTTGTGTCTTTTCCGTTTCCAATTTAGGTATCAATGTGATGAAAGCTTCTTTCCACGATTCCGGCGCCTTCTTCCCCTCCAAAATTTCATTGCCAACCTCCATCAATGGATGTATCAAATAGTCTTTCAGTGTCTTATAATACTTGGCAGTGAGCCCATCTGGCCCTGGAGATTTGCCCAATTGCATATTCTGAATGGCTTGTTCAATCTCTAGTCGTGTTATTTTGCAGTTCAGGATTGATCTATTTTCTTGTGATAGTTTTGGTAGTCCATTCTTTATCAAAAATTGCTCTATCTCAAGGTATTGAATTTGTTTTGGGTTTGGGGCACTAGGCAGATGCCCGATTGTGCCAACCTCTTGACGCTGGCACAGAATTTAGTCCCTGCTTTATAATTTATTTCTCTCTCTCTCTCTCTTTAGGGCATGATGCCAGCGTACCCGTCTCCCAACCTTCCCGTAAGTACTGTGAATAGATGGGGGAAGAAGCATAAAACTTTCCCAGCAGGCTGACTTGCTTAGAGCTGACCAGTGTGATTAAAGTGTTAGACCTGGGTGTTATGTTATGTACTGAAGTTCTCACCCTGGGCCAGCAGGGGGATACTGTACATAGTTTTCACTCATATGCAAATAAGGGGTTGAAAGTGACGTTCAGTGATTGGATAGTTACAGAAAGTGGTTACTGTTGCGTTGTAGTGGAGCTCTATAGAAGCAGGCTGGCTGAACCCTTCAGTTCAGTTCTGTTCTGGCCTGTGAATAAACAAGAGCTGTTTGAAGAACTGCTGTGTCGTCTGATATGTTCACCCACAACTTAACACTGGGAGACCACAGTTCGAATCCCCGCTGGGCTGCCTCTCAGCTTAGCCTCCCTCACAGGGTTGTTGTGAGGATTAAAGGAAGAAGGGGAAGAACTGTGTATGCCACCTTCGGCTGACCGGAGGAAAAGATGGGAAAGAAACGCAATAAATAAATGAAAATAACAAAAGGAGAAAGGCTGGTTCAGCGGCTTTTTCTTCCCGGTGCTCATGGGATTCAGGTTGGGAGTCTCTGAGGGGATGCTGAACAGGTAAATGACCTCTTTGGGCTTTCTTCCCTCACAGGTGATGAATGCTCCTGCTTCCTATCACCCGGTAAGTGTTTGCGGGATTTGTTGATATCTTCCTTTCTCTCTTTCCTTGCTCATTCTCAGCCAGTCCAGAGCCTGCAATCTTCATCTGAGGCCCTTCTCTGTGCAGATCGTGTTTTTTGGCTAATAAAGAGTTAACTCCAACTTTCACAGTGTGATTTATTGCTGGCTTGCAATTGCTGGCTTGGAATAGGAAAAAGGGCTGCTGCGTTCAGTTCCTGCTTGCAAACTTCCCCTATGGCAGGGGTTGGCAAACTTTTTCAGCAGGGGGCCGGTCCACTGTCCGGACTATTTTTTTGGAGGGGATGAATGAATTCCTATGCCCCTCAAATAACCCAGAGATGAATTTTAAATAGAAGGACACATTCTACTCATGTAAAAACACGCTGATTCTTGGACTGTCCGCGGGTCGGATTGAGAAGGCGATTGGGCCGGATCCGGCCCCCAGGCCTTAGTTTGCCTAACCATGCCCTATGGGCATCTGCCTTGGGGCCTGATCCAGGTATAGGGCTGCTCTGATGTCCTCCTAAGCTTGGGCCACATTTTCCCCAGCTTGTCTGTCTTAGCCCCGAAACATCCCTGTGTTCCAGACACACTGGTAGCTTGAGAAAGTATTGCATATTGTCTTGAATCGTAGAATCTTAGTGTTAGTTGGAAGGGACCCGAGGGTCATCTAGTCCAGCCCCCTGCAATGAATATGCTTTTCAACTCCCGCCGTCATATATCTCTATAAACTCGTGTTTCAGCAAGTGCCATACCGAGGAAACCTCGCCGGAGGGCTGGGATCCAAGAAGACCATCGTGCTAAGAGGATTCATTCCAGCACACGCTAAACAGTAAGCCGTCCTGTTTCTGCCTGTTTCCGTGAATAAGTGGCAGCCCTTTTCTTTTAGACCAGGGAATGGCATTAATGCACACATTGTGCACTACTCCCTCACAGCAATTAGACCCACTTTCCACCTGATTCTCCTTGGAGCCTCAGATCCCCACTGCTCTTCAGCCCAATTAGGAGTCCTGAGTTCGGGTTTCATCTTGCTGAATCCCAGAGCTATTAGAGGCTGAGAGTGATAACAAAATGAGGCTTTTCGTGCGCTGTGCAAGAGAATGAGGAACCTGAAACCTCCCAGCTGTAGTTCGGCAGCTTCTGCATGGCCTCAGGTTCCCCAGAGATTGTTCCATGAAAACTGATAGGCAACGGGTTCAGGTTATGCCACACAAAAGGATTCCTTCCTTCTGTGAAAAGTTAGCACATGGCATTCACTTGCGACAAGACGCAGGCGCCGTCGCCCAAAGGTGGCTTTAAGAATGGACTTAGAATGATTTGCAAAAGGGGGCAGGCCTGCCATCTGCAATAAGCTGTACTTGCTACGCAGAGCCCCCATGGTCAGAGGCATTCTACCTCTGAATAACAAAAATTGCAGCCAATTTAACAAGGGTGTGGGGGTCTTGCTACGCAGAGCCCCCATGGTCAGAGGCATTCTACCTCTGAATAACAAAAATTGCAGACAAATTAACAAGGGTGTGGGGGTCTGTTTCCTTTGTTCCCCTGATTTGTGGGCTCCCCAGAGTTGTCCACCAGGGCTGCTATAGGAAACAGGAGGCCTTTGATTTGACCCAGCAAGGATATTTTTATTTTATTCATTTATTTATTCATTCGTGCCATAAAATCGATATACAGTTGCAGAAAACCTCAAAGCAGTTTGCGAAACGAACAGAACGGTAAGGTTATTAGTGAAAACGGTTAAAGCGCCCAGAAAATATTAAAAAAAACTTAGTAAACTAAAAGCATGCCACCATTCTAAACACCCATCAAAACAAAAATAGCTTTTGACAGAGTCGAGTGGTGGCGCCTGCCTGATGTCCATAGGCAGGGAGTTCCAAAGTGCCACAGTGCTAAAAGATCTTACAAATCCTTTCCTTCCTCCTCCTCTTCCAGATTCCGGATCAACTTCAAAGCTGGCCCGGATACGGCCCTGCACATCAACCCCCGCATGAATGAGCGTGTTGTGGTCAGGAACAGCTTCCTGAATGGCCAATGGGGACGTGAGGAACGGGAGCTGTCTGTCAACCCCTTCCAAGCCGGGCAATACTTTGATGTGAGTGTTCATTTGCCCAGAGCTGAGATCTGCCCCAGCCAGGATGGGATGGTGGGATTGGGGAGAAACGGTGCAGTTAAATAACTTTGACTCTGTGGCACGGGAAGGAGGGCACATGCTTAGTTGGTGATCTTTCTCGCTGCAAAAAAACAACAACAACAAAAAACAACAACCCAAAATCCAGGGAAGAGGGTCATTGCTCCTTGGCAGTTGCTTGGACAAAAGATTCCTGCTTCAGGAAAAAGATTCCTGCATTGCAGGGGGTTGGACTAGATGAATTTTGGGGTCCCTTCCACCTCTACAATTCTATGAGTCTATGGTCCATAAGGGGGTGTGGGTGGTGCTGTGGGTTAAACCACAGAGCCTAGGACTTGCCGATCAGATGGTCGGCGGTTCGAATCCCCGTGATGGGGTGAGCTCCGGTTGCTCGGTCCCTGCTCCTGCCAACCTAGCAGTTCGAAAGCACATCAAAGTGCAAGTAGATAAATAGGTACCGCTCCAGCGGGAAGGTAAACGGCGTTTCCATGCGCTGCTCTGGTTTGCCAGAGGCGGCTTAGTCACGCTGGCCACATGACCCGGAAGTTGTATGCCGGCTCCCTCGGCCAATAAAGCGAGATGAGCGCCGCAACCCCAGAGTCAGTCACGACTGGACCTAATGGTCAGGGGTCCCTTTACCTTTACCTTTATGGTCCATAAGGGCAGCAGATCGTGAGCCCAAAGAATGGCAGCGGCAACTGCAGCACGCTGCTCGGAGACCAGATCTGCCCCTTCCTTGGCACCCCCATGCCACCCCCTCTGTGTCCTCTTGGCGAAGGCAGATGCTGAGGATCTCCTCAGACAATAATAATAATAATAATAATAATAATAATAATTTATTTATATCCAGCCATCCCCAGCCAAAGCCGGGCTCAGAGCGGCTAATAACAATAAAAGTAATCAACTCATTTTAAAGTCAATTCAGAATCAAATTAATGGCAACCATTGGGCTAGAGTTCTATGACCCCAAAGGATGGGGTCAGACTGCGCCTTGGCCAAAGGCCTGGTGGAACAGCTCCATCTTGCAGGCCCTGCGGAAAGATGTCAAGTCCCGCAGGGCCCTAGTCTCTTGGGACAGAGCGTTCCACCAGATCGGGGCCACGGCGGAAAAAGCCCTGGCTCTGATTGAGGCCAGCCTAACCTCCCTGTGGCCCAGGACCTCCAAGATGTTTTTGTTTGAAGACTGTAAGGTCCTCCGTGGGACATACCAGGAGTGGCGGTCCTGTAGGTACGAGCGTCCTAGGCCGAATAGGGCTTTAAAGGTTAAAACCAGCACCTTGAACCTGATCCTGTACTCCACCGGGAGCAAGTGCAGCTGGTATAGCACCAGGTGAATGTGATCTCGTAGCGACGATCCCATAAGGAGTTTCACCACAGCATTCTGCACCCGCTGGAGTTTCTGGGTCAGTCTCAAGGGCAGCCCCACGTAGAGCAAGTTACAATAATCCAGTCTGGAGGTGCCCGTCGCGTGGATCACAGTGGCTAGGTCAGGACGAGAGAGGTAAGGAGCCAACTGCTTAGCTTGGCGGAGATGGAAAAAATGCCGCCTTTGTTATAGCTGCAATCTGCGCCTCCATGGAAAGGGAGGTGTCAAAGATTACACCCAAACTCTTAACGGACGGTGCTGGCACTAATTGCACCCCTGCAAGTGATGGGAATTGTTCTCAACTTTTATTCCCCTCTTGCTCCCAGTGTAGGTCTCCACTCCTGTTGGGGGTCCACCGCCTTTTTGTGGTCTGCCTCAGGGGCCAAAATTGAATCCTGCTTTTCATTCGTGCGAATCGCAAAGCGGCTTACAACCAATAATAGAATTGTGGAGTTGGAAGGGACCCAAGTCCAATGCAGGAATCTCAGCTAACAGCATCCATGGCTGATCGCCCTCCAACCTTGGCTTAAAAACCTCTGAGGCAGGAGAGCTCACGGATTTCTGAGGGAGGCCATTCCCCTGTCGAACCGCTCTCCCTGTCAGAAAGTTCATCCTGACATTCAGTCGGGATCTCCTTCCTCGTATAACAGAGCAGAACATCACAAATGCAGCAGAAACATAGCTGTCAACCGTCCCTTATTTGGCGGGAAACTCCCTTATCCCAGCGCTGTGTCCCGCTGCTGTCCCTTATTGATGATGTCCCTTAAATTTCCCGGGTTTCAAAGGAAGCAGCTCCTCTCCCTCCCTCCCTGCCGGCCAGGGAGGAGGGAGGCTCCAACTGTGTTGCTTGGCTGCGTTGCTCACCCAATAAGGAGTCTAAGAACGACTGGGGGGTGGAGCTTGCATGCCTTCTCCCGATCAAATCGGCCACCTTGCCTGGGGACTCGCCTTTGCTCAGCGCTTCCCAGCGGAGAGGGGACAGTGGTTTTCCTTGCTGCATCCCCTTTGCCGGGTTGCTGCGCTGTGGGAACCACCACTTGAGGCTTTGTTTGGCGGCTGGCTGGGCTTTCTGCCTTTGGCTTGGAGGGGCTCAGAAGTTTAACATACCTGTGCTTGGAAAATCCCTTATTTTGGCTGCTGATCCCTGATTTTCAAGGCTGCTGATCCCTTATTTTCCTATCTGTAAGTTGACAGCTATGAGCAGAAACCATACAGAATACTTGACAGATCCTCAATAAAATATTGAGCTAAGTTGGGGCCAGCCTTGCTCTGTGGCAGAAGGGACAGCGCTCTTGGGCTTCGACTCCTGCTCACAGGTCCCCCCACAGGGATCTGGTTTGGCCCCTGTGAGAACAGGGACTGGGTGGGCCGTGGGCCCGATCCGACAGGCCTTTTCTGACACTCTCCTTCTCCCCACCCCGAAACAGCTTTCTATCCGCTGCGGCAACCAGCGCTTCAAGGTGTTTGCCAACGGCCAACCACTCTTCAACTACAACCATCGCTACCAGAACTTCCAGCGCATCGACATGCTCGAGATTGACGGAGATGTGGAGCTTTCGTACATTCAGTACTGAGCCAAGAAGGAGGGGAAGGGAGTCGCAAGCACCCAGCACCCAGCTGCATTTTCTATGCAACACCCACCTCCTTTGGCTCGAGGAAGAAATGGAATTTCTAATTGGCAGCTGCAATAAAGCGTCTTGTTTTGAAGGAGTGTGTTGCGTGCCTGCTTCTTTGCACAAACAGGGCAAGACCCGAATTCCTTTCAGTAAGATGGTAATAGCCACATCTTGGGAGCCAGGCTGGAAGTGGGGGAGTTTGGGCTCTGGTACTTCTTAGCTGCTCATTTCACTCTGAGACCCAAAGGCAAATAACAGAGACTAATATACTCGGAGTCGAGTGTGGATTTCATGTTCTTTATTCAGCTCATAGTAGTGAGGAATGAAAGTTTCCCCAAAGTATCTGCTTTATATACATTATTTACACAATGGGTCACACATGATTGGCTAATTCTGGGATTCTCCTGTAGACTAATCAGGTTGCGGATTAACTTCCACCTAACGGTCAGGGGTACCTTTACTTTTTTACTGAACTTCTGCAGTTCCAGATTTCAACCTTCGGAGTCCAGCAAAACTCCTAGAAGCCACTGGAGGGGGTTGTTGTGTTGTTTTCCTTTGAGGAAATGTGCTAGGTGAGCATTAGGGCTCCCTGGGGGATATCTGTGAAGCTACAGGTGAGGACAGACAAACAGGTAACATGGATTGGGGGGGGGGCAGGAAGCTGATTCCAAACAAGCTCAGGCACATGACATGAGCATCCCTGGCAGACCAGGGTTCAAATCCCCCAATCTGGCCACGAATGAAGCTTGCTGGGTGGTCATGGGCCAATCTCTCTCTCTCTTTCTTAAATTTTAACTTTTTTATTAAAAAAAAAGGTAAGGGACCCCTGACCATTAGGTCCAGTCGTGGCCGACTCTGGGGTTGCGGCGCTCATCTCGCTTTACTGGCCGAGGGAGCCGGCGTTCAGCTTCCGGGTCATGTGGCCAGCATGACTAAGCCGCTTCTGGCGAACCAGAGCAGCGCACGGAAACGCCATTTACCTTCCCGCCGGAGCGGTACCTATTTATCTACTTGCACTTTGACGTGCTTTCGAACTGCTAGGTTGGCAGGAGCAGGGACTGAGCAACGGGAGCCCACCCCGTCATGGGGATTCAAACCGCTGACCTTCTCATTCGGCAAATCCTAAGCTCTGTGGTTTAACCCACAGCGCCACCCGTGTCCAACTTTTTTATTAACCGTGCATAAAAAGAATACAAAAGCACACAGAGAAAATACATAAGCACACAAAGACAAACTGCCATTTACACAGACAATCGCTGTCTCTCGACCTGCTCCACAGGGTTGTTGTGAGGAAAGAAGTAGAGTGTTGGGGGACAACCATGTGGAGCTCCTTGGAGTGGGGTGGGAAACGGTGTGATATAAAAGTAAATACAGTGGTACCTTGGGTTACAGACGCTTCAGGTTACAGACTCTGCTAACCCAGAAATATTACCTCGGGTTAAGAACTTTGCTTCAGGATGAGAACAGAAATTGTGCTCTGGCAGTGCGGCAGCAGTGGGAGGCCCCATTTGCTAAAGTGGTGCTTCAGGTTAAGAACAGTTTCAGGTTAAGAACGGACCTCCGGAACGAATTAAGTTCTTAACCCAAGGTACCACTGTAAATGCAATTCTCTGCAGGGAGCAAAAGATGAGTAGAATGGTTGAATCCCAGAATTGGAAGGGACCCTGAGGGAATCCCAGCTAAAGAATGGCCACCCAAAGTCTTTTTAAAAAAACTCCAGGGGAGGCGAGGCCGCCATCTTCCAAGGGAATCCGGTCCGCTGTGAAGCCTCACTCGCCAGAGCTGTTATTGGGAGGTTCAAAGGCAAACAATTCCAAACAGGAAGGAAAAATGGAAGGCTCAAGTTTCCGGTGAAATGTACCAGAGAGTGCGAAAGGAATAACCTGCTCTGACCCTCTCTGCCTGTCATCTTTGATGAATTGCAGAGAAGTGGTGAGGTGCTGTCACTGGGCTGGAGCCCTGTCAGAAAAGGGCGTGAAGAGAAACATCCAGGAAACTACAAATGAATCAGCCTGACGTCTTGATTCGGTAGAAGCCGACGTTTTCCAAGAACAATTCCTATCCCATTAAAACATATCCCTTTAAAAAGGACAAACCAAAACAGGGTTCCTCGCTTTGTTGTTTAGTCGTTTAGTCGTGTCTGACTCTTCGTGACCCCCTGGACCAGAGCACGCCAGGCACTCCTGTCTTCCACTGCCTCCCGCAGTTGGGTCAAACTCATGCTGGTAGCTTCGAGAACACTGTCCCACCATCTCTTCCTCTGTCATTCCCTTCTCCTTCTGCCCTCCATCTTTCCCAACATCAGGGTCTTCTCCAGGGAGTCTTATCTTCTCATGATATGGACAAAGTACTGGAGCCTCAGCTTCACGATCTGTCCTTCCAGTGAGCACTCAGGGCTGATTACCTTCAGAATGGAGAGGTTTGATCTTCTTGCAGTCCATGGGACTCTCAAGAGTCTCCTCCAGCACCAGAATTTAAAAGCATCCATTCTTCAGCGATCAGCCTTCTTTATGGTCCAGCTCTCACTTCCATACATCACTACTGGGAAAACCATAGCTTTAACTATACGGACCTTGTTGGCAAGGTGATGTCTCTGCTTTTTAAGATGCTGTCTAGGTTTGTCATTGCTTTTCTCCCCAGAAGCAGGCGTCTTTTAATTTCGTGACTGCTGACTCTAACCTTGCAATGTACAAGGCCTGACATATGAAAGGAACGGATTTGCCTTTCTCTTCAGGTTATAGATTGTTTTGTTCAGCTTTTCTTTGGGGAAAATGTTCTCAGGGTCTATTTTCTCTCCAGACTTGATATATTTGCTTTACTGAAATAACTCTGCTAACACTATTCAACCTGGTGTGCTGTAGATTTTTTGGGCAGGAGTTTCTAGCCAGCACAGCAGTTTTGCAACGTGTGTTTTATCCACAAATAAGCAACCCAAGTGGGGAAACTGAGGTTTGCCTAAACCACCCTGCTGACGTCATCCCTGAATGACAGGCGACTTCCTGGTACAAAGCTCCCATTTTCAGTTCCTGTGTTGCACCGGCTACAAAAAAAAATTAGTGTGTTGCCTGAAGCATCTTCTGACACAGAATTACCCAGGAAAGCTAACGCCTTAAAATCTGCTCACTGAATCTGCTGTCCGTTATTGCACAGTCGCAATCAAATTTACAACATCCTCAATCTGAGTGCTCCAGGTGTGTCATCCACAGGACATCAATAATCCTCACCGAAAGCCTGAAAAGGAGACTAGGTGGTGTAGTGGTTAGAGCAGTGGTTTCCGAACCTTTTTTGGCCTACTGGTCCTTAGGTTCCATAAACCCACCCACCCTGTGCCCCCAACCCTATAAAAACATTATTCAGAGCAGTGGTTCTAGATTCAGGTAGGTAGCTGTGTTGGTCTGACGCAGTCAAAATAAAATTAAAAAATGTCTAGTAGTACTTTAGAGACCAACTAAGTTTGTTCTGGGTATAAGCTTTTGTGAGCATGCACAGGGACGCGGGTGGCGCTGTGGGTTAAACCACAGAGCCTAGGACTTGCCGATCAGAAGGTCAGCAGTTCTACGTGGGGCTACTGTTGAAGGTGATCTGGAAACTACAATACTGTAGCCTCAGCCCAGTATACCTGAAGGAGCGTCTCCACCCCCATCATTCTGCCCGGATGCTGAGGTCCAGCACTGAGGGCCTTCTGGTGGTTCCCTCATTGCGAGAAAACATCTGCCCAGAGTGGCTGGGGAAACCCAGCCAGATAGGCAGAGTTCAAATAATAAATTATTATTATTATTATTATTACAGTGGTACCTCGGGATGCGAATGGGATCTGTTCCGGAGCCCTGTTCACATCCCGAATGGAACGCAAGACATGATGGCGCGTCTGTGCGTGCACGGATCGCATTTTGCCGCTTTCGCGCATGCCGTTAATTTGAGCATCTGTGCATGCGTGAGCGGCGAAACCCGGAAGTTACGCGCTCCGTTATCTCCGGGTTGCCGCGGAGTGCAACTCGAACGCACTCAACCCGAAGCACATTCAACTCGAGGTATGAAAGCAAAGCGGCTATAAGCCTGATCTTACTTAAAGCTGTTGCAACAGGGTGCTCCCCCCAAACGTAGGAGAGGAGGAGGACCCAGGACAAAAGTGTGCAATCTCTTATATAGACATTTGAAATGGCCCACCCTGGACCCCAAGACCACCTCCAAAAGCATCCTACATACATCACAGAAGGGGTGTAGCCCAAGACCCCCCCCATCATACATACATCAGAGAAGGAGCGGTCTTCTGGCTGGCAGGAAGGTCTGTTCTTAACCTGAAACTGTTCTTAACCTGAAGCACCACTTTAGCTAATGGGGCTTCCCGCTGCCACTGCAGCGCTGCGGCGCAATTTCTGTTCTCATCCTGAAGCAAAGTTCTTAACCCGAGGTACTATTTCTGGGTTAGTGGAGTCTGTCACCTGAAGCATATGTAACCTGAAGGGTCTGTAACCTGAGGTACCACTGTAGATTTATGAATATTTACTTTATATCTACAGTGGTGTCTCAGGATGTGAACGGGATCCGTTCCGGACCCCCGTTCACATCCTGAAGCGAACGCAACCCGCGTCTGCGCGTCTGCACGTGTCGCGATTCACCGCTTTTGCGCATGCGCATGACATCATTTTGACCGTCCGCGCATGTGCGAGCAGCGAAACCCGGAAGTAACGTGTTCCGTTACTTCCGGGTCGCCACAGAGCGCAACCAGAAAGCGCTCAGCCTGAAGCAACTTCAACGCAAGGTATGACTGTATAAGACCTTAAAATTCTTATAACACACAAGAAGCCCGAAAAAGCCCCACCCTTACTACAGTGGTACCTCGGGTTAAGTACTCAATTCGTTCCAGAGGTCCGTTCTTAACCTGAAACTGTTCTTAACCTGAAGCACCGCTTTAGCTAATGGGGCCTCCTGCTGCCGCCACGCCGCCAGAGCCCAATTTCTGTTCTTATCCTGAAGCAAAGTTCTCAACCTGAAGCACTATTTCTGGGTTAGTGGAGACTGTAACCTGAAGCGTATGTAACCCGAGGTACCACTGTATTTTCTGCTTCTAGAATCCAGGTTTTCTCTCTTTTTAAAAAAATTCTTTTTATTAATTTTCACTTAAATCACCAAAAAGAAAAACAAATCAACAGTTACAACAGTTGCAAAAAGCACCAAAACACCAAAAGAAAAATAAATAAATATCTAAACATAACATGTAAATAATATCCATTTCCGTTACAGTTCTTTGTCTTCTCATTTATATCTTTAAATATTTAGATCATTCTTCTGCACACCTCTTGACTTCCATCCCTCCCGGTATCAGGCTTCTTAATATGAGTAGTTTATTTCTCCTGCAGTTGATAATTATAATGATTTGCACATCATAAGATCTGTATCAGTCCTGCTGTAGTTTTTAGGTTCTTATAATTCCCTTCAATGTAAGTCATAAATTTGTTCCAATCATTAATAAACCTTGTATTTTTTTGGTTTCTAATTTTTTGTGTCATTTTTGCAAGTTCTACAAATTCAAATAACTTTATTTGCCAATCTCTAAGTCAAAGTCAAAGTCAAAGCACACCAGGTTTTCTCTTTTGCAAGCTTCAGGGACGGCTCCTTTCCCTCCTCACAAAGGACCAGGCGGAGCTCCAAGCCACGGTGGTGTCAGGATGGAGCTGAGAGCACCCAAGGCCAGCCAAAAGCGACGGTGTCTCCCTCTAAGGCTCCAGCTCACGGATCAAGCTGTGACTTCGCCCTCATGGGGAAGTGTGACTAAGCACAAACTCATCAGCTGTGGGAGGAGGCGCCTCTTCAAAATCTGCCCCGAAGGAGGTGAGATTGCCACTGTTAAGAAGAGTCGCCTGCTGATTGGAAGCCCGGTCCTTGATGCCTGCAAAAAGTCTCCAGCCAAGAGGCGGCAGAGATGGCAATAGTGCCTGATAATTTTGTGAGTAAAAACAACCAAGAGCCTTTCCTTTTTCTGGTTGGTGGTGGTGGCGAGAACGTAGTGGAGGTTCCTCGTTTGTCTCCACCTTCGGGCGGGGATTCCCTGCCGGTTCCTACCTGCGGACGCTGCTGGCAATTGAACCCGGCACATTTTGCTACGGCCCTGGAACAAATCCAGCGAGGAGAGGCATCATTATTCGTGCCAGCCAGGTAGTGGGTTCTCCTCCGTCAGAGGCATTTCAACAGAGGTCCGTCAGGGATTCTTCTTCTGCGACTCCTGCATCGCACGGGGTTGGGCTGGATGACCCCCAGGGGTCCTTGCAACTCAGTGATGCCATGAAAACTGTTCGCCAGGAGGAGAAACAGGCTGAGGTGCCGTGAAGAACCGTAGGATAATCCGCTGCAAAGGACGGGGCTCTCGTACCACTGAACAGGTATTGCGGAAGGTCTCACCTGAGAAGGTGCATTGGCCCAAATTCCCTCTTTGGCACAACTCCGTAAACTGGGGGAGCCTTGCTGATGTGAGTACGACAGCTGTTGCCACAGGAGCCAACTCCTAGAGACTGAAATAAAATAATTGAGGGTTCCTCCGCCCAAAGTTAATGGGCATTGGCATTTAAATGGTGTGTGCATGCCATGTGATTGATTATCCGGGATGGGGCTTATTTGGACCCCCCCCCCAATTTTTTAAAATCCCAGTTGGCACCCCGTCTTTAACCTTTCCAGACCTGGAAGCCACCTTTGATCAAGTGCAATGTTTTGACAGTATTACGCCAGCCTGACCCCCTTTCTCCCCATCTTATTTTCTTTTAAAACAGACCAAAACATAAAGCCCATACAGTCCAGCCTGCTGTTCCCACACTGGACGCGGGTGGCGCTGTGGTCTAAACCACTGAGCCTCTTGGGCTTCCCGATCAGAAGGTTGGTGGTTCGAATCCCTGCAACGGGGTGAGCTCCTGTTGCTCTGTCCCTGCTCCTGCCAACGTAGCAGTTTGAAAGCACACCAGTGCAAGTAGATAAATAGGTACCGCTGCGGCGGGAAGGTATACGGCGTTTCTGTGCGCTCTGCTTTCCGTCATGGTGTTCTGTTGCGCCAGAAGCAATTTAGTCATGCTGGCCATATGACCCGGAAAACTGTCTGCGGACAAACAACAGCTCCCTCGGCCTGAAAGGGAGATGAGCACCGCAACCCTATAGTCACCTTTGTCTGGACTTAACCATCCAGAGGTCCTTTACCTTTACCTTTTTTTGTGCCAGGGCATGGAGAGTCTCTTCTGGCGCCACTCGGTGCTTTGTCGGCCAGAGACCTCTTCTCTGGCTTTTCCCCGGGGGAGTCTACGTCGCCCTCTTTCTCCCCTCGCCCCTTTTACAGAGATTGGGCATGATCCACTGTATCGGATCACTTCCCTCGACCCGTTACAGAGCGCACCACGCCGGAAGCCCACAACTTTACCCTTTTTTTACCAGCCAGATTCCAGCAAACAGGATCTGAGTTCAAGTGCAATTCTCCCTGTTCATGATACCCAGGCAGCTGCTCTCCAGAGTTGTACTGGCTCCCACAGCAGAACATTCATGGCTAGTAGCTGCTGACGGAGCCTTAGAAGACATCGGAAGGCAGCCCTGTTTAGGGAAGCTTTTAATGTTTAATAGGTTATTGTATTTTAGTGTGTTTTTGGAAGCCGCCCAGAGTGGCTGGGGGGACCCAGCCAGATGGGCAGGGTATAAATAATAAATTATTATTATTATTTTCCTCCCTGAATTTGTGCAACCTATCTGAAAGCCATTCAAGCCAGCGGCCATCGCAAAATCCCGCAGACATACTTTCTGCACTTCGGCTAAGTGCCAAATACAGAAATGCTTTCTTTTGCCTGGAACAAATTTTCCAAACGTTGAGCTCCGTTAGAAACATAGAATTGTAGAGTTAGAACCCGGTGCAATGCAGCAATTTTTTCACCCAAGGTAGGGTTCGAACCCACAACCCTGAGATTAAAAGTCTGATACTCTATCGACTGAACTATTCCACAAGTTTTTTTTGTTTTTGTACTTAGATAGTTTTCCAGCTAGATGGACCCAGGGGTCTGGCCAGTTACGGAAGCAGCTTCCTTTTGTAGCACATAGTGAAACTTTGGAACTCACCGCCACTGGAGGGTAGTGATGGCCACAGGTGTCGATTGTTAGACAGATTAATGGAGGGGAAGGCTATTGATGTCTGCTAGCTATGATGGCTATCCTCTGCGACCGCGGTCAGAGGCAGCGATGTTTCTGAACACCAGTTTCTGCAAACTGCAGGAGAGAAATTGAGACATCTGGTTGGACCCTGTGGGAACAGGATGCTGGACCAGATGGGTCATTGGCTTGATCCAGCAGCCTTCTTCTTGAAGCACAGAAGTGCAGAGTTGGAAGGGAACCAACTAGCCCAACCCCCTGCAATGCCCAACACAGGTTTCGAACCCATGACCTTGAGATTTAAGAGTCTCATGCTCTCCTGACTGAGTTATCCCTACCTTACTCCAAGTGAGCCATAGATCCTTGGGCTGAGCGGGTGCTTGAAGGCAGTGTTTTGCTCATCCACTGCCTTTAAATGTCATTTTGTCAGCCTGGGTTTTCCCTCCTTACGTCAGCTGAACCGGCCACCTTTCCAACCCTGCCTGCGCCCTTATGCTGAGCGCTCGTTTTACACCTGCGCTGCAACGATAAACCAGTTTGGGAACCAGTTTCTCCATGCACCTTCAGCAAGGAAGTCTGCGTTTTGGAAGAGCACAAAGAGCAAAATCCCCACTTGCCTCCCAGAACTACATTTCCCAGAGTTCCTTTGTCAGTAGGCTTCGAAATCCATCGCAGTGCAGATTTATGGCGTGAAAAAGAAAACCAACTTACAATATCTGGGTCTGAGGACTGAAGAAAACGGGATTGTTGTGTGTTATATTGCAATGGGTGTTTGGAACAATAATTCTGTATTTAGCTGACAGATGTTGGAAGACGCCCAGAGTGGCTGGGAAAACCCAGCCAGATGGGCGGGGTACAGATAATAAATTATTATTATTATTACAATTAAGAATAAGAAGTTCTCCCTCCACCTCCTTTCTTTCCCCTCTGTCTTTTCTTCCTTTTGCTTTGAATTTTCATTTAGATTAGTTTTTAAAAAAAACTTTGATAAAGAGATATTGGCCACTTGATGCTAACTTTTGTATTCCCCCCCAAAACTTTAATAAAATCCATTTTTTTTAAAAAAACACCAAACATTGCCATAAACAACATTTTTAAAAATTTTATATATAAATTACGTGTCCCTCCCTGTTAGACATGTGTGGATAAAATCCTGCATGAAGGAGACATATTGGAATTCATGGACATGGCGAACTTAAAGGTAAAGGTAAAGGGACCCCTGACCATTAGGTCCAGTCGCAGACGACTCGGGTTGTGGCGCTCATCTCGCTCTATAGGCCGAGGGAGCCAGTGTTTGTCTGCAGACAGCTTCCGGGTCATGTGGCCAGCATGACTAAGCCGCTTCTGGCGAAACCAGAGCAGCACACGGAAACGCCGTTTACCTTCCCGCTGGAGTGGTACCTATTTATCTACTTGCACTGGTGTGCTTTCGAACTGCTAGGTTGGCAGCAGCAGGGACCAAACAATGGGAGCTCACCCCGTCGCGGGGATTCGAACCGCCGACCTTCTGATCAGCAAGTCCTAGGCTCTGTGGTTTAGCCCACAGCGCCACCCGCATCCCTATGGCGAACTTAGGTCCATTCATTTAAATGGGTCTACTTTGAGTAAACTTCAAGGTCCAGAGAAGGGAAACTGAAATGATCAGGCAGGTAGCCTGACTCCGCTTCAAGGGAGAGCTCAGTTGGTAAAGCTCGAAACTCTGAATTTCAGGGCTGGGGGTTTGAGATCCGCGTTGGGTAAAAAGATTCCTGCATTGTAGGGGGTTGGATTAGATAACCCTCGAAGGTCCCTTCCAACTCAACAATTCCATGAAAATTTTGGGGACTTCTTAGGAAAAACGCGAGCAAATGGCAATGCAAGAGGAGTTTATAAAATATGGAAGACACAAGATTTACCCACCCGGGAAGAATGGCAGATGAAGGTGATGGACTGCATGGAACTGGCGGAGATGACTGGCAGAATCCGAGACCAGGGAGAAGAGTCGGTGGAAGAAGATTGGAAGAAATTTAAAGACTATTTGCAGAAACATTGTAAAATTAAGGAATGTTAGAAGGAGGCTGGAATGAAGTTATGTGGCTTTAGCAGAAATATTATAAAGGACTAAGTAAAAATAGACTGTTAATGGAGGAAAGGAAGAAAGGTAAAGTTACATTATATTAAGATAAATTATAGGATAAAAATTGGGAAAGATGGAAAGGATTTGCTGAAATAGCTAACCGAACTAGAATACAAAAAAGGGAGGTGCGAGGAGGTCAAGGAAACAAGCAAATGAAAGATAAGTTATGGGAAGGTTCGTTGTTTTTTTTTAATTGTTTCTATTTTTCGTTTTTTCAGTTTTTTATAATTATTATTTCTTTTTTCTATCCTCTTTTTTCTATATTGTGATGTGTTGTTTAGTTTTTGTTTAACTTGGTCTTCTCTCTTTTTCTTTTTGTAACCTTTAAAACTTTAATAATTTTTTTTTTAAAAAAAAGGAGTTTATAAAATAATCCCTGGAGTGGAGAATGTGGACTGAGAAACCTTTTTCTCTCTCTCTCCTAACACTGGAATTAGGTGGGCATCTCAGGAAGCTGAATGTCAGGGACAGAGAAAAGAATGGTAGAATCTTAAGAGTGGGAAGGGACCTGGGGGTCAAACAGACCAACCCCCTGCAAGGCAGGAATCTCAGCTAAAGCATCCATAACAGATGGCCATCCGACATCTGCTTCAAAAGCTCCAAGGAAGGAGAACCCATCACCTTTTGTGGGAGTCTGTTCCCCTGCCGAACAGCTCTTGCTGTCAGAAAGTTCCTCCGGCTGTTTAACCGCAGCTTGTAGATTGAAGCCCTGGGTTCGAGTCCTGCCCTCCGGAGCAGGAGAAAACAAGCCTGTTCCCTCTTCCATGTGACAGCCCTTAAGATATTTGGAGATGGCTCCTTCAAGCGCTCCTCGTAAGGCTGTTTCCAGACCCTTAATTATCTCGGCGTTTAAGCTCTTTCACACGGTCCCTGGTTAATCTGTGGAACTCATTCCCACAAGGGGAGTGATGGCTACCAACTTGGATGATGATGATGATGATGATGATGATAATTTATTATTTATTATTTATTATTTAATAAATTATTTAATTAATTTTATAATGAATGATTTTAGTGTGTTGTTTATGCTGTACTTTTGTACTGTTTTATTGTTGTTAGCCGCCCTGAGCCCGGCTTCAGCTGGCTGGGGAGGGCGGGATATAAATAAAATTTTTTTAAAATTATTATTATTATTATTATTATTATTATTATTATTATTATTATTTGTTCCCCGCCCATCTGGCTGGGTTTCCCCAGCCACTCTAGGCGACTTCCAACAAAGATTAAAAATACATTAAAATGTCACACATTAAAAACTTCCCTGAACAGGGCTGCCTTCAGGTGTTTTCTAAATGTCAGATAGTTGTTTATCTCTTTGACATCTGGTGGGAGGGCGTTCCACAGGGCGGGTGCCACCACCGAGAAGGCCCTCTGCCTGCTTCCCTGTAGCTTTGCTTCTCGCAGTGAGGGAACCGCCAGAAGGCCCTCAGCACTGGACCTCAGTGTTTGGGCAGAATAATGGAGGTGGAGATTCTCCTTCAGGTATACTGGGCCTTTGGGGCCGTTTAGGGCTTTAAAGGTCAGCACCAACACTTTGAATTGTGCTCGGAAATGTACTGGGAGCCAGTGTAGCTCTTTCAAGACCGGTGTTATATGGTCTCAGCGGCTGCTCCCAGTCACCAGTCTAGCTGCCGCGTTCTGGATTAGTTGTAGTTTCCGGGTCACCTTCAAAGGTAAAGGTAAAGAGGTAAAGGTAAAGGGACCCCTGACCATTAGGTCCAGTCGTGGCCGACTCTGGGATTGCGGAGCTCATCTCGCTTTACTGGCCGAGGGAGCAGGCGTACAGCTTCCGGGTCATGTACCCAGCATGACTAAGCCGCTTCTGGTGAACCAGAGCAGCGCACGGAAACACCGTTTACCTTCCTGCCAGAGGGTACCTATTTATCTACTTGCACTTTGATGTGCTTTTGAACTGCTAGGTTGGCAGGAGCAGGGACCGAGTAACAGGAGCTCACCCCGTCGTGGGGATCCGAACCGCCAACCTTCTGATTGGCAAGCCCTAGGCTCTGTGGTTTAACCCACAGTGCCACCCATGTCCCTATATAAAGAGGTACATACTGAATAATTATCAATGAAATATACATACAGTCATACCTTGGGTTACAGCCGCTTCAGGTCGCGTTTTTTCATGTTGCGGACCGCCGTAACCCGGAAGTACCAGAATGGGTTACTTCTGGGATTCGGTGGTCGCACATGTGCAGAAGTGCTAAATTGCGCTTTGCACATGCGCAGAAGTGCCGAATCACAACCCACACATGTGCAGACACGTGCTGCGAACGCTGCGGGTTGCAAACGTGCGTCTCGCACGGATCACATTTGCAAGCCGAGCGTCCACTGTACTAGTGAAGATCATACTAGTGGATCAGTGCTCACTGGATAATGTAGTTGGAGGTTACTGTTTTGTTGTCATTCATTGCTCGCAATTCCACTTCTAGCTCATGAAGACTTTATTCCGAAACAGTTGAACTATTCCGGATTGCAGTGTCCTTTTGAGACTTTGGAGAGATGTCTTCCTTTGAAACTTTTGCAAGACGTCTTCCTTTGAGAGACAGTTTGGCGTTCTTCACTATTCATTGGTTGTTTGAACCTTTGTTTGACACAGATACATGTAACATCTTGCAGTTACTTGTACATTTTGTGAGATGTATTTTATGATATATATATATTATTTTGAAGTCGCTTATTTGTATATTTTGAATGACATCATTCCGATTATATATTTACTAACAGTTATTAGCCAGCGAAGGTCCGTATAGTTAAAGCTATGGTTTTCCCAGTAGTGATGAATGGAAGTGAGAGCTGGACCATAAAGAAGGCTGATCGCCGAAGAATTGATGCTTGTGAATTATGGTGTTGGAGGAGACTCTTGAGAGCCCCATGGACTGCAAGAAGATCAAACCTCTCCATTCTGAAGGAAATCAGCCCTGAGTGCTCACTGGAAGGACAGATCCTGAAGCTGAGGCTCCAAGACTTTGGCCACCTCATGAGAAGAGAAGACTCCCTGGAAAAGACCCTGATGTTGGGAAAGATGGAGGGCACAAGAAGAAGGGGATGACAGAGGACGAGATGGTGGGACAGTGTTCTCGAAGCTACCAGCATGAGTTTGCCCAATTGCGGGAGGCAGTGGAAGACAGGAGTGCCTGGCGTGCTCTGGTCCACGAAGAGTCGGACATGACTAAATGACTAAACAACATTAGCCAGCATGTTGCGTTTGCATTTTTGTAGATTGCCACATTTTGCAACACAAGGGTTTGTGTTTATTGTAGGAAAAGTTGTGGCTACAGGTAGTAATTTTCCAACATGAAAGCAGCTGCTTTCTCAAGTTGTCTCCTTTCTTCCTCTGATCATTGGGACAGTTCCTTGATTTTCCCACTGTGGCAAGGAGGAA
Source organism: Podarcis gaigeae (assembly GCF_964106915.1). Taxonomy (NCBI): domain Eukaryota; kingdom Metazoa; phylum Chordata; class Lepidosauria; order Squamata; family Lacertidae; genus Podarcis; species Podarcis gaigeae. The sequence goes on from NC_139684.1 coordinate 84,396,599, forward strand.
CCGAAACCAGCTGAGGGTGTCTCAATAATTCACGGGAATTTTTAAAAGCAAAATAAAACTCATCGGTACCTTTGTACGCCACACCTTTCTGAAACCGCAAAGTGTCATGTAGCATCATGCAATTTCAAGGGGGCGAAAGGGACAGATTATGGGCCAATTCTGCATTGCGTGAAATGGGCTTCACATCCTGTGACTCACTTTCCCAGGTACCAAACCTCTGACTTTTTCAAGGCTTGAACTCTGGTGGGAGTTCCTTGATAAGAGGAGCTACGGATTAAAGCCTCAAGAAATATAGATTAGATCTGCTTGATAGAAGAGGTTGAAGAAGGGGCAGGAAGTTCACAGGATGACAAGCAGTTTTAAGAAAGAAGGAAGTCGGTTATCTGAGGAAATGGTCTTAAGTAGCAAAGAAGGAACTGGATGGCCGCTGTGAGATTAGGATGCTGGACTAGATAGGACATTGGCCTATGAGTGAGGAGGAGGAGAAGGAGGAGAAGACGACAACAACTCTGTTCTTCTAAATGAAGAGGGAATATTCAAAGCAGCATTTTGAGGCCTGGGTTCAGATTCCCACACAGTCACAATTTGTAGGTGACCTTCGCCCAGACTCTTTCTTTCTCTCTTCCCTGCCTGGCTGGTTTTTTGTGTGGTTGTAGAAAGATAAGAGACTGTTTGAGAACAAGTCGAAAGCTCTCAATTATATAATTGGAAATAGGATAAATTAGATGGAGAACAAAGTTTGGAGAAATAAAATAAGATGCAATAAATTAGAGGGGAGAAAAATGGAATCCAGGGCAGGGGCGGGGGGTAGTCTATACTGTATCCTTGGGAAAGTATTGAAGTTATAAATTATTGCGATTATAAAATTTGAAAATATTTTTTTTTTAAAGAAAGCTCTCAGGTGAGAGTTTGGAGGGTGCACCACTTTCTGTGTGAGACAAGAGTTAAGTGCTACCTTCAAAAGGACTCTGTGTTTTCTTTTCTCTCTGTTTTTGTTTTTATTTAGTTTCTTTTATCTTATTGTAATCTGAAAAAGCTTCAATAAAACCTTATTAAAAGAAGAAACCAAGCCAATCATCTCACAGACTGGATGGTGTGATAGGAATTTTATGGTCTTAGATATATGGAAATGTTCATAAATGTACCAACCAAGCACATACATAGGTCAGCACAGGAAGACCAACCTGGAACCATTTTGATTCCTAAACTGAGCAAAAGTTTTCTCTGCAAGGTCAAAGAGGGAAACCTCCCATTGTATCTTTCCTCACAAATCCTGTCTTAAGGGCACATTTAAGATATGAATAAGGTGTAAGCCTGTGACATGGCCCAGGAAATAAGTATTTATCACTACAAAAGACTGGCCAGGCTTCCCAGGCAATCCAATTAAGTAACCTGCCAGACAGGAGATAAACAACAGAAGAAAAACAGCATTCAAAATTTCTGTTTTAGGCCGCCTTTTTTGTGATGTAGGTGTGATGTATCTGAGGGGTGGTCTTAGGTGACACCCCTTCTGTGATGTATGTATGATGTTCCTGGGGGTGGTCTTGATCTACAGGGTGGCAATTTCAGAAGTCTTTATTGCGCGCCATTTTTCTGGGTCCCTCCTCTCTCCTGCAGATGAGGGGAGCACCCTGTTGCAACAGATCAATAAAGATCAAGCTTACTAGCTGCTTTGCTTCTCAATATTCTCTGGTTGGCCTCTGTTATTTTCTCCTATCAATAGGGAACCTATGTAAGGACTCTATATGGGCTCTTGGATACCCCTGGCAACCTGTTGGGTGGGGGGCGTGAGAGACTCAGTTTCCTGCCCCACCATGAAGAGGACTAGAGGCCCATTCAGAGATTCAAGACTGTTCATGCCTCATTTTCTTCTTTCCTCCCTTGCAGAATATACCATTTTATCGGGCTATCCCGCAAGGCCTGGAACCAGAGTCATGGGTGCTGCTGGAAGGTATCATTCCACCACAGGGAAAAAGGTAACTCAGTACTGATATTATCTTCCCAAGAATGGATTTGGCATCCAGAATTCGTGATGCAAGCAGAGGAGGCAAGTTGCAATTCTTGGCCAGGACTTAATGCTAGGACTTGTGGAATATTACAGAGAGAGACTGGGCCTAGGCATGTGCAGAGTGCCTTTCCTTCTGCTCTGAGGCACGGCAGCCAAACCTCCCATAACTGACACCAGGGGAGATCTAAGCCACACCCGGTCCCAGCTTTTTAGTGATTTAACTGCGCAAGTCAGGTGAAGAGATAAGGGGTCTCTTATGTTACAAGGAATGCCCATAGCTCAGTTGGTAGGGCATCTGCTTTGGATGCAGAAGGTCCAAGGTTCGAGTCCTGACAGCCTCTCCTGGTAAGCCTGGGAATGTCCCATCTGAACCCTTGGAGAAGCACTGCTGCCAACCAGTGTAGACAATACTAAGCTAAATGGACCAACCGTGGCTCCCCTTATTCCTATGTGGAGTAGACCAAGGGAGAAGAAACTTGTTTAAAAGAGTTTAGGTTCCCCCTTTGTAAAGTGCAGCAATTCCCTGTAAGTTGCCTACTGTCTATCCATATTAACTCTCTTAATTGTAATAGCCTCAATAGGACAGAGCCATAAAGGTGTTTCCCTTTCCAGCAGATTGTTATATTTCTCCCAAACTCTACACAAATTCTTTCTCAGAATATGGTTTATAAAACGTTTATAAATTTTCACCTTCCCATAGCAGAGACATGCATGCCAGCCAAACTTCAAATCAGGACCATTCTTTTAACCAGCACAAGCAGGCTGCCTCATAATAGATTTGCAGGTCTGGCAAAGCAAAACCTCCTCTTTCTTTTTGTCTATCAAAATTTTATGTCCCCCCCCCCCAAAAAAAAAAGAATTTAGAAATATCCTTCTTCCATTCTTTGAAGCAGCCAAAGTTATTTACAACTAGTACTGATTGTAATAAAAACAGCATCCTGGAAAGTAGGTTCATTTTGATAGCTGAGATTCTGCCAGGCAGGGAGAGGGTCATTCTCTGAGTACCAGTTACTGGAAACCACAGAAGGGGAGAGTTCGCTTTTGCTCGGATCCTGTTTTCAGGCTTCCCACAGGCATCTGATTGGCCACTGTGAGAACAGGATGCTGGACTGACCAGGTGGGGGCCACTGGTCTGACCCAGCAGGCTTTCCCTATGTTCTTATGTCTACAACTCTCATTATACCTAACCACTGGGCATGCTGGCTGGGGGCCACGGAAGTTCTGGGTCCAGCAACCTCTGCAGGGTCACAGTCTGCCTTGAACTAGGTGAGGGTGCTGGACTAGGACCTGGGAGACCAGAGTTTGAATCCCTGCTCAGCTATGAAGCTCGCTGGGTGACCCCGGAGCCAGTCGCTGCCTCTCAAGGCCTGACCAACCTCACAGGGATGTTGTGAAGATGAAATGGGAGGAGGGGAACCATGTACTAGAGCTCGTTGGAAGAAGGCAGCATAAATACCGTATTTTCCGCTCCATAAGACACACCTAGTTTTTAAAGGAGGAAAACAAGAAAAAAAAAATTCTGAACGAAACAGTGGATGTATGTTTTTTTGTGGTTCATGCTGTGGCCACAGACATGTGATCTGATGGTGAATTTGAGGTGAGCCAATGCAAAAATCCTGAGGATCCATGTGGATCCGTACTTTGTAACCACATTTTTGCACCATTGCGGCCCCACGCAACAGTGGGTGCGTGATTTTTTTGGTGCAGGCTGTAGCCATGGACATGCTATGTGATCTGGTGGTGAATTTGGGGTGACCCAATGCAAAAATGGGGACGCAGGTGGCGCTGTGGGTTAAAGCCTCAGCGCCTAGGACTTGCCGATCGAAAGGTCGGCGGTTCGAATCCCTGCGGTGGGGTGCGCTCCCGCTGCTCGGTCCCAGCGCCTGCCAACCTAGCAGTTCGAAAGCACCTCCGGGTGCAAGTAGATAAATAGGGACCGCTTACCAGCGGGAAGGTAAACGGCGTTTCCGTGTGCGGCTCTGGCTCGCCAGAGCAGCGATGTCACGCTGGCCACGTGACCCGGAAGTGTCTCCGGACAGCGCTGGCCCCTGGCCTCTTGAGTGAGATGGGCGCACAACCCCAGAGTCTGTCAAGACTGGCCCGTACGGGCAGGGGTACCTTTACCTTTACCTTTAATGCAAAAATCCTGAGGATCCATGGGCTTTTACCTCCCCTCTCCCAGGCAGCCTCCGCTAGCATCCCTTATCTCTCATCCGATCCCACCGATCAGCTGTTTCCTTTCAACACTCCCTTCCCACTTGTTTGCCTTAGTGTATTTTCCTTAGCTGGAGCAGTTTTTTTGCTCCTCCTTTTCTTCTAATTTCTCTCCTTATTGCTTTAGTCTTCCTGTTTTCCCCCTCTGCAACTTTGCTGTCTTTACCTCCCCCCTCCCAGGCAGCCTCCTTTATCTCTAGAGTCCCTTATCTCTCTCCCCCATCGGCAAACGATCAGCGGCTTTGTTTCAACACACCCTTCCCTCTTTCAAAAAAAAGAGCATGATCTGTTTTTCTCTCCTGGACAATTCAGCTCCAGGGAACACGCATTCGCTCCATAAGACACACAGACATTTCCCCTTACTTTTTAGGAAGAAAAAAGTGCGTCTTGTGGAGCAAAAAATACGGTATATAAAAAATACATATAAATAAACAAAGGACAGCAGAGGAGCAAGGATACAGGAAAGAAGTTGGCAGCAGGGCAATCATTGTTCAGCTAATTCTTACCTGTGGGGGGGGGGGGGACGGGACGTATGGCAGGATGTGTGACCCAGGGAACCTGATCTCTCTCACCTCTTTTCTCAGGTTCTATGTGGACTTTTCTTCCAGACAAGTCGAGGAGGGGAACAAGCCACTGAGGCTGACGGTCATCTTTGAGGGACCCCCGTCTTCCCCTGGCTGGGTGACCCTCAACAGCTTCGCGGACCAGCAGTGGGGGGAGGGCCTGACAGTGATGGCCCCTTTCCGGCGAGGCCAAGAGTTCAGGATTCAAATCATCGTCACCCGGATGGGCTACAAGGTCAGGGTAGCAACTGAGGGGTCCTCAGCGGGGAAGGGAAATCGGGACACACACACACCACCCCCCAAAACACGGGGGCTGGGTGAGGGGTGGTGGTGGCTACATGGGGACTCAGAGGGCAGAAGGCTACTGGGAGCCCAAAAGTAGGTATAGTACAGGGGGCAGGTATAGGAAGAGAACAGCACGATCTGCCCCAGAGTCCTATTGAATTCATTGGCACTTCCTCCCAAGTAAGCAGGGCTAAAGGACCAGAAATTATGATTTGATACTGCTATGTCAAAAAGAACGTCCTGCGCCCCCTCATTTTACTCCCTAGTTGTTGCTCTCAGATTGCTCTCTGCTTTCCTCATTGCTCTCTGCAGAGTTCGCCGACTGACTTGAAATTCACTCCTTCCACTTTTAATAAGAATAAGAATAAGATTTTATTTATATCCTGCCCTCCCCAGCAAAGCCGGGCTCAGAGCGGCTAACAACAGTAAAAAAGCACAGTTTACATAAAATCACAGTCAATTCATTGAAATACATTCTAAAATCAATTCAGAGTCAAATTCATGGCAACCATAGGGCTAGAGTTCTGTGAGGATTACCAAAGGAGGGGGTCAGACTGTGTCTTGGCCAAAGGCCTGGTGGAACAGCTCTGTCTTGCAGTCCCTGTGGAAAGATGTCAAGTCCTGCAGGGCCCTAGTCTCTTGTGACAGAGCTTTCCACCAGATCAGGGCCACAGCCGAAAAAGCCCTGGCTCTGGTTGAGGCCAGACCAACCTCCCTGTGGCCCGGGACCTCTGAGATGTTTTTGTTTGAAGACCGTAAGGTCCTCTGTGGGACATACCAGGAGAGGCAGTCCCACAGGTACGAGGGTCCTAGGCCGTATAGGGCTTTAAAGGTTAAAACCAGCACCTTGAACCTGATCCTATACTCCACCAGGAGCCAGTGCAGCTGGTATAGCACCAGGTGAAAGTGATCCCACTTGCTGCGGCATTCTGCACCTGCTGGAGTTTCTGGGTCAGTCTCAAGGGCAGCCCCACGTAGATAAAGATGTCCCATTAAATAAAAGATATCCCACTAAATAAAAAGAGCCAAACCTAAGAGTTTCAATCAATCAATCAATCAATCAATCAATCAATCAATCAATGTGGACATAGCAGAGAGAACATGGCACTCTTCCTCTTTCAGAGTTAATAGACGGTTAACTCCCCTAAGGTCCGCTTGAGTAGCTTGTATATTTACGGCAAGCGATAAAAGCCACTATTTCTCCAAGCCAAGCACGAGAAACTCGTGGAACTAACTTAGGTAAAGGTAAAGGGACCCCTGACCATTAGGCCCAGTCGTGGCCGACTCTGGGGTTGCAGCACTCTTCTCACTTTACTGGCCGAGGGAGCCGGCGTACAGCTTCCGGGTCATGTGGCCAGCATGACTAAGCCGCTTCTGGCGAACCAGAGCAGCACACGGAAACGCTGTTTACCTTCCCGCCGGAGCGGTACCTATTTATCTACTTGCACTTTGACGTACTTTCAAACTGCTAGGTTGGCAGGAGCAGGGACCGAGCAGCGGGAGCGCACCCCGTCGCAGGGATTCGAACCGCCGACCTTCTGATCGGCAAGTCCTAGGCTCTGTGGTTTAACCCACAGCGCCACCCGCCTTTTAAAAGCAGTTAGGAAAAATAGTGGGTTTGTCAATCAAAGGCATGTTTAGAAGACATGGGTGGGCAATCTCTGGCTCTGCTCAGGTTGTTGGGCTTTAAATCACATCAGCCCCAGTGAGCGCAGCCAACAAGGGTATTAAGAGTCCCACAATATCTGGAGGATAGGCATGAACAGTGGAATCTTGCAGAGAGCTAGTTGGAAGAGCAATGGTAAACCAGAGCGAACAAGCTCCAAAGCCTTTAACAGAAGTCTGTGTAGCTAGCAGAGTATTGAGCTTCCCAAATATCTAAACAGGAGAGCCGCCACTCATCAAACAACACGGGATTCTCATGTCTGTCAGAGTTGGGAGGTTTATCTTCCAACCTTCTTGACATGCCTTTTCCCGTTTTTTTGCCAGATCCTGGAGAAAGACATTTCCCTTTGTGAGTTCCGCCACCGCCTCTCACCAAAAAGCATCCGCTTCCTGGAGGTCGATGGGGAAGTCAAGCTCCAGAACGTGGCTGTCAGCTGGGAGGGCAACAGAGCACCAAGGGGCCGCATCCTACCAACATTGGGCATGGGCCGCTATGCACGTTAGGAGGGCGCTGGGTGCAGGGGGAGCGCTGAGCCCTCTCCCAAAATAAAGGGGCACACCTTGATGCAAGCAGGAGGATATCCCGGGGCGAGAATAAATTATGCAAACCAAGCAGGGCTTCTGTTGTGTTTTGCAGAGTTTGCTTTTTCTGCAGGTGCAAAAAAGTATGAAATTACTTGAGCAAGGAGCTGAGGAAAGGGGGAATGGAAGAGTAGCCAAAGGCCCATCTAATCCAGCATCGTGTTCTCAGCGTGGCCAACTGAGTGCCTTTATACTTTTGGAAGCCTGCAAGTGACAACCATACCTGTAAAGGGAAAGGGACCCCTGACCATTAGGTCCAGTCATGACCGACTCTGGGGTTGTGGCACTCATCTCGCTTTATTGGCCGAGGGAGCCAGCGTACAGCTTCCGGGTCATGTGGCCAGCATGACTAAGCCGTTTCTGGCGAACCAGAGCAGCGCACGGAAATGCCGTTTACCTTCCCGCCGGAGCGGTACCTATTTATCTACTTGCACTTTGACGTGCTTTTGAACTGCTAGGTTGGCAGGAGTAGGGACCGAGAAAGGGAGCTCACCCCGTCGCGGGGATTCGAACCGCCGACCTTCTGATCGGCAAATCCTAGGCTCTGTGGTTTAACCCACAATGCCACCCGCATCCCTAACCATAGCTGTAGTCCTCCATTAATTTCTCATCCTCATTTAAAGTAATCTGCTCTGGTGGCTTTCTTTTGTCTGTTCCAAATCTTCCAACATTCAGCTCCATTGCACGTTCCCGAGTTGTATTATGTGAGAGGGAGACAAACTTCTCTCTTCTCTGATACAGAGAACAGAATGGGGTTTGTGTGATGCTTTGTGGACTACGGGAAACAGAAGCCATGAGATCTTGTGCCATGATATCAATGTCTTCCTATCGCCCAGAGATGTCCTTACCGTGAGGGAGATAAAATGGGATGCTTGGGAGGTCCAGGATCCCAAGAACCAGGAAGGAACAGCAGCAAAACAAAGAGGCCACATTATTTCTAGATCACAAAAGCTGCCGCAAAACTGTTTTTGTGTCAAAGATGCTCTTTTCGTACATCTGTTGTACAGCCAATTCTCTGTTACGTCTTTGATTTCCACATTGCAGGAATGGGTAGTGTTTGGATTTTTTTTCTTGCCTCAAATCCCGCCGCCCCAAAAAGTAACCATTTTAGGTCAAGTCCTAATCCCTTCTGACTTCTTTGCCAAAATGTGGGGGTTGCCAATTCTCCACAACCCACATTCCCATTGCTCTGCTGCGTTGGGGGCTGCTATTGGTTCAGTACCAGAAACCTGCAAAATATGCATCTGGAAAACCAAAATGTTAAGAAACCTCACAAAATCCTCATTGTACAGTGGTGCCCCGCAAGACAAATGCCTCGCAAGATGGAAAACTCGCTAGATGAAAGAGTTTTCCGTTTTGGAGGTGCTTCGCAAAACGAATTTCCTATGGGCTTGCTTCGCAAGATGAAAATGTCTTGCGAGTTCCTGCGGGTTTTCCCCCTTTCCTCCCCTTTTTCTAAGCCGCTTATCTGATAAGCCGCTAAAAGCCGCTAAACAGCTAATAGCGCTAATCCGCTAAGCCGTCAATGGGCTTGCTTCGCAAGACGAAAAAACCGCTAGACGAAGAGACTCGTGGAACGGATTCTTTTCGTCTTGCGAGGCAGCACTGTACCTCTTCTCTTTGCCAGGAAGGGGTTAGAGGCGGCTCCCGGCCAGAGATGAACCACACAATGGTTGCAACTTTCTTGTAGGAAAACAACATTAATAAACAGCAAGATTTATCATTATCTTAGGCTGCAAAGCACACACGCACACAAAGCCCCTAATGCTTGCCTTTTTAGTGTTTCAGAGAATGTGTTGAGCTGGAGAGAAAGTTGAACAGATCCAATACTTCTCCAGCAGAGGGGGAAATGGTTTGTGACATACAGGGACGGAAATCACTGCCTCCTTGACAACAGTTTATACTAGCTGTGGAATTTCTTTTCCAGTCACTGACCTTCAAATGCCTTAAGTTGAGGCTAAAACTGGATTTTGTCTCCAAAGTCCTTATTTGTGGGTGATCATGTGGCAGAGACAACGAAAAGTGATAAGTTCGTGTTACTCCATGGTAAGATTTGATGTGAAGATCTAAGTTTCAATCGCCCTCTCCTGGTTTCTGATCCATAACTGACTTCTGACTTCTGCTCAACGATTGAAACTAAGATCTTCACGTCTAATCTTACTATGGACTAACATGAACTTATCTCTACTCATAAACTCTTATCTTTAATACTGTAACGAATCATTGTGTTATACATATCCTTATGAGTTTGAGTCTGTAATCTCTATTTGAGTTTGTAATCCTTGTTAGAATACATACTTTTGAATGGATTACTTTTTGTTACATTTGACTACTGATTTGCGAGTAGGAACCATTCCCACTACTGAAACTTATATTGGCCTGAGTTCTTGGTGTGCTTTTTTCCTGGAAATTTCCTCAGAGCAGCCAGCCATTTTAACGGCTCTCCTGCGTTGCTTTTAAAGGATTTTGTGTGACTCTACCCCGATCTTTTGCGGCATATAAATGCTAATGGTTGGGCCAGGACCCCCGTAATGTGCCAAGTCTTCCAATTGTACCAGGCAGCTTTGTGTGAATTTGCTAACGGTGGTAAAGGAACAGCGATGGGGAGGCAAATGAGTAAAGGAGGGAAGCAGTGGGAAATAATAATAATAATAATAATAATAATAATAATAATAATAATAATAATAATTTATTATTTATACCCCACCCATCTGGCTGAGTTTCCCCAGCTACTCTGGGCAGCTCCTAATCAAGTGTTAAAAACAATACAGCGTTAAATATTTAAAACTTCCCTGAACAGGGCAGCCTTCAGATGTCTTTTAAAAAGAAGATAGCTGCTTATTTCCTTCACATCTGAAGGGAAAGTGTTCCACAGGGTGGGCGCCACTACCAAGAAGGCCCTCTGTCTGGTTCCCTGTAACCTCACTTCTCGCAGTGAGGGAACCGCCAGAAGGCCCTCAACGCTGGACCTCAGTGTCCGGGTAGAACGATGGGGGTGGAGATGCTCCTTCAGGTATACAGTGGTGCCCTGCAAGACGAACGCCTCGCAAGACGGAAAACTCGCTAGACGAAACAGTTTTCCGTTTTGGAGGTGCTTCGCAAAATGAATTTCCTATGGGCTTGCTTCGCAAGACGAAAATGTCTTGCGAGTTCCTGCAGGGTTTTTTCCCTCCCCCCCCTTTTTCTAAGCCGCTAAACCGCTTATCCGCTAAAAGCCGCTAATAGCGCTAATCCGCTAATCTGTCAATGGGCTTGCTTCGCAAGACGAAAAAACCGCTAGACGAAGAGACTCGCGGAACGGATTCTTTTCGTCTTGCGAGGCAGCACTGTACCTTTGAGGCTGTTTGGGGCTTTAAAGGTCAGCACCAACACTTTGAATTGTGCTCGGAAACGTACTGGAAAGAACGACAACAGAGAAATCATCCTTAAAAATATTACATTTTATTGTCTTGTTCCCAGTGGGAGGAGGGTTGGTTTTCCCCGGAAAGCTCGGAAGTTTGCAGAACAGAGGCAGACAGAAGCCAGCTACTCCCTATTGGCTGAACTGCCCGAACCCTGCAGAGTGCAGGCATTCAGGAGCAAACACAATAAAATAAGCTAAACCTTCTCCGACGACAAAAAGAAAAAAGAAGAGAACCAAAACGAAACAGATGGGTGACCAAAAAAATAAAAAAGGTGTAGTAGGAATGTTACTGGTTCCCCACGCCTGCCCCCAGTGCTACGGTCAGCCATAACTTTTTAATTACATGATGAAGGAAAAAGACAAAGACGAAAAAAAAAACCAACCGAACAAACAAACAAACAAACCCAAACACACCCTTCGGCAATATACGATGCTAGATGTATATATATATTTAATAATAATAAATCTGGACGTTATTAAATTGCAACAGTTTGCTGTGTTTTTAATTTCTCTCTTTCTTTTTTTAAAAAAAGATCTCTGCACGGTTCTCTTTCGTTTTAGATTTGGTCCTCAGAAAACCCTGCACCATGATGAAGAAATTACAAAAAAATAGATATATATATAATATATATATATATATAAGCGTGAAGCAATGGATTTTTTATTTTTTTAATGGGTTGTTCAGAGCGAGGCGAGAGAGAGAGAGAGAGAGAGAGGAAGACTAAGTGAGCAAGTCGCTCCTGCCCTGCGGGGGGAGAAGAGGGAGCAGCCAAACAGTTTGCGAGGTGCCCAAAGCGCTATTTTGCCTGCAGCAGAGACTGTTTTGCTACCCTGACGCTACCTTGCAAGGATCACCCCAGAGGATGCTGGGAAGCACGGTCTTGGGGGCCCCCTCCTTCTCAGACACCCCTCAAAAGTTCCCTCCGAAAGCACCTGTAGTTATTTGCGATTTCCCCCTGCCCCTCGCCTTGGGGGTCACCTACCCACAATTTCACTTTTCTCACCCTCACCCAAAAAAACCACCCTCGGGTGTGAAGCAAGGGTGTCGAGAAGGGGGAAATGAGACAAATCCGTTCCGGATCGGCCTGCTTTTTAAGACTGATGCTCGGCTCCTAGCACCTCTCCCCCCTCCCGGAGAAAGTTAAAGCCCCTCCTCAAGACACCTCTGGGCGCACTTCGCGCGAGAAAACGAACTGTTTTTGCGTTTCGGCCTCAAAGACGGGCGTCGGTATTGCTGAGATTGTGTTATTTCCAAACTCTGTTAAAAAAGCGGCTGGGGGGGGGGTGTTGCCGCGACCTGATGGCAGAGGGCAGAGAAGGATGGGTGGATTTATAAAACCGGAGACTAGGGTGGGAGAAAAGAGGCAAAAGGGCCCGACTGGGGTGGGGATATCCGTTCCGCAAAGGCTTTGCTTCTCCTGCGAGCGCCGGGGAAGAAGCTGCGACGGATTTGAGGAGAGAGGCACTGCCTCTTTGAACACTCGCGTGCTCAGTCTGCAGAATGGGAAAGGGCCAATAGGCCCTTGCCAGGCACAAGCCCTCCCAACTAGCCCCGAATGGGAAGGAAACCTATTTTTTCAAGCAGGTGAAGGGCAGACCGCGGACGTCAGACTAAGCAGCGTGTGCCACGGGGAGCGTGGGTGGCCGTGAACGAGGGCACCGCTTAAAGGAGCTGCCTAGGACTGGCTGTATGGACCCAACCCTCCTTCCCAGTCAAAGCTAACAGCCTGGGCAGAAACCGCGAGTTTGGACCTGGACACCTGAAGGGGGTCCCTATCCTCCTCCTCCTCTCGCCCCCTAACGGGGGGAAAGAGCCAGTCGGAGGTGCGACGCTGGGGTTGGGGGGCGAGAGGCACAGGCTAGGCCCAAAAACTGCCTAGCGCAGCGAGCGGAAAGGTCCGGAATGAGGTATCTAGGTTCTGCGTCAGAGAGAGAGAGAGAGGAAAGCAAGGAAGCAGGTCTCGGCAGGCCCTCCGGATCCCGAAGGCGCTGGGTTTCGACGCGCTGCAGACCGAGGGCGGCTTGGGGGCACCCCAGACACATAAATTAAAAGGCAGTGCCCGAGAAGAGATGGAGGGAGGGCCCCGAATATGCCAGTCGACATATTCGACATATCCGCTGCTCAGAGTTTGGGGGGAAAGAACTGTTGCATAGTGTCCGTCGAGTGCGCAAGGGGGATGGGGTGGGGTGGGGGAGAAGGGGGTGGGGAGGGGGTGGCCCAGGCCAGCTCCCAGGGTCGCCCAGCGTGGAGGCAGCTTTCTGTCCTCAGAGAGAAAGAGAGAGAAAGAGAGAAGGAAAGAGAAAGACAACGTTCCCATTGCTGTGTTTGTGTGTGTGTGTGTTTGTGTGAATGGGGGAAAATCAAAAGCGTCGCCCCCCCCCTCCCCAAAAAGCGCCAGCGCTTGCTGTTGCCGCCGCTGCCTCCGGCTCTAGCCTCACAGGTCGCTCTCGCCGTAAAGCGCCGTGGAGAAGGACTTGTAGTCGAGGGCGCCGGGAATGGCGTCGGGGCCCTGGTAAGGTGCCATGCGCGCAATGCAGTACTCCGCCTGGTCGGGGGGAAGCTCTCGCCGAAGCTCCTCTGCCGTGATGTAGTTCTGCGTCAGGGATGGAGAGAAAAGGAGAGGCCTCTGTGAGGTTGCACCCACCGAGTGGATGATCAGGAATATTGGAATAACACAAAGGGATTTTTTGGGGTCCCAAGCCAATATTTGTAGCAAACTCCACCGATTTGCGGGACGCGGGTGGCACTGTGGTCTAAACCACAGAGCCTAGGGATTGCCAATCGGAAGGTCAGCGGTTTGAATCCCCGCAACGGCGTGAGCTCCCGTTGCTCGGTCCCAGCTCCTGCCAACCTAGCAGTTCGAAAGCACGTCAAAGTGCAAGTAGATAAATAGGTACCGCTCCGGCGGGAAGGTAAACGGTGTTTCCGTGCGCTGCTCTGGTTCGCCAGAAGCGGCTTAGTCATGCTGGGCACATGACCTGGAAGCTGGACGCCGGCTCCCTCGGCCAATAAAGCGAGATGAGCGCTGCAACCCCAGAGTCGGTCACGACTGGACCTAACAGTCAGGGGTCCCTTTACCATTACCATTGATTTGCAGCACATTGATTTAAAGCACATGGCTTCCCCTCCCCGCAGAATCCTGGGAACTGTAGTTTAAGGGTGCTGGGAGTTGTAGCTCTGCTATTAACCTATTAACCTTATCCATTCACCTAAATCCTATATTGCAATCTTTTCTATTTTCTTTCCATTGCGCACAAGGCAAAACCTGTATGAAATTTTATTTCACTGTATTGTGTTCCTATATAAACTAAAAAGGGTCTCCGTTCTTCCGCAGATATTTTGTCTTTCTGATTGCTTATTTTAGCTGTGAGTTCCCAGATTCTTGGGCAGGCATGGGGGAACGTTGTGTGCTTCTAATGCGGTGCTGAATGTGTTTGAAACGTACGAGCAGATCTGTCCCCCAAACCCATCTCAAGCCAAAAAAATGTCTTGGGAGACTACACTCTCTGAACTTTCAAAAAGTTTTCTAAATTCTGCACCGAGAGAAGTCATATTCTGTCCTGAAATCAGGCAAAAGCTTGCACAAATCTGCATGATCTCCCTTACTTGGCCTTTGAGGGGGCTAAGGAGTTCCTGAAGCCCCCAGCCCCAAATGCTTGAAAACCGACTCAGTTCTTCCTCTGGCTTCTGAGATTCGAGCAGTCTCAGCAATGTCTTTTCAGCCTCAACAACTAGAAATGTGGTTGGTTTTTTTGCTCGTTTCTTTAAAGTCTTTCCCCTCCCTTGTTGAACTCACCTTGTCTCCGGCCAGGACCTTGAAGGAGGCAATGACCTGGTCGGCCGTATCCGTGTCCGTGGTCTCCCGGGACATGAAATCGATGAAGGCTTGGAAAGTCACCACTCCGCTGTTGTTGGGGTCCACGACACTCATGATCCGGTTGAATTCCGCATCTCCCTGGCGAGGCAGAGGTGGGGGTGAGAGAAAGGAGGTCATTTGAGTCTCCTGGCAAAAAGGCAGCAAAACAGTTGAGTCCATTTGACGGCACTGACACGTTTGCTGGAAAACTCAGCTGCGGCCTCAAGCTTTAAAGAAGTCCCCCCCCCCCATTCCGTGTCAAAGTGGCTATCCGAATTTGGACTGGTGGGAATTCTGCGGAGTTTGGAACTACACCCGGACGAACTTGGCCCAAACCTTTCTTGCTTAAGGTTTCCTAGGCTTAATTTCCATTTGAATCTCCTGTGATTGCAGCGTTATACTAGGGAGGAGCCATAGCAGGACAGCAGGTCACCTGCTTGGCATGTAGAAGGTCTCTGGTCCCTCCCATCTCCAGTTAAAAAGAAAAAAAACCAGATAGCAGGAAATGGAGAGCTTCTCTCTGTCTCAGATCTTGGGAGAGCGGCTGGCAGCCTTGGCAGGCTATGCTGGGCTCAATCAGCCGACCCCAACCTAGCGTCCTCCAGAGGGCCAGCAATGAAGGAGGGCACCATGCTGGAGAAGGCAGAGCTAGATGGGTGAACAAGTCAAACCTGGCATAAAAGCAGCTTCCTCTACACTACTTATTAGAAATCTATACCCCGCTTTTCACTTTATATTGGTCTCAAAGTGGCCATCGGAGATTAAAAGCGTACCATACACCGACACTGTCGTGTTTACCTGAAGCACATTCAAAGCACACGGCTTTCCCCCAAAGAACTGTGGGAACTGTAGTTTGCTAAGGGTCCTGGGGAGCGTGGCTCTGCGGAGGGCAAACTACACTTCCCAGCATCCTTTGGTGGACGCCACGTGCTTCAAATGTAGGGCACAGCTGTGCCCGAAATTTAAAATGTTGGAGAATGAAACATCGGAGCAGCATTTGCGAGGGACAAAGGCCTCCTGGAATAAAACCATCTTAACCAGGCACCTGAAACTTAGTAGGGGTGGTGCCTGCCTGATAGTTGATCCCCCCCCCATGTTTATTTTATACAAAGTCATCCCTCTACAGCCATCCCCACTCAGCCAAAGGGAACTCCCCCCACCCTGCCGATTCATAGTAGAAATAGTCTGCAAGATCATCTAATTTAGCAACCTGTCCCATAGCGGCCAAACAAGCACCCCCAATGGGAAGCCCACAAGCAACAGCACCCTCTCCCCACCTGTGACTCCCAGCAGCCCTAGCAAATGCCCACCCACCAGTAACCCTGAATTTCTCACCCGCCTTTTCTTGCAAACCACTTGGCCGTAAGCACAGCCCCGACCCCTGACCCGACTTGACATCACGTTCCGACTCACACCCTAGGCCCGTGTTCTTCAGCCTGGACCACAACTCCCATAATGCCCGGCTAAGCTGGCAGGGGATGATGGGAGCTGGAGTTCAGCGAGGACTGGGTGCCCAAGGCAGAAGGACACTGCCCAATGTGAGGGCCGGCCACGCAACGGACAGGTGCAGCATTTTGGCTGTTGCCAGCTGCTACCGTTGGCATGGAGGACAGAGCGAGGAAGAGGAGAGGAAAGCAGAGAGCAGAGCGTACCAGGCTGTATCCCGTGGAGATAAGCAGGGCTCGGTAGTCGTCTGTGTCCATGCTGCCCGTGCGCTTCTATTCCCAGAGGCCGACAGGCGAAGGGAGGGAGAAGGCAGAGAACACAGATGGAGGAGGCATGCAAAAGTGGAAAGGGAGGAGAGGGCCACAGAGCCCCGCGGAGGAAAGAGACACAGAGAGAGAGAACATCAGTCAGGAGAAGCCATCGAGATGCCACGTAAACAGACGACAGGGGAAGTGGGGGAAGACACAGGCGCACAAATCGGATACACGAAACACGGCGACAACAAGGTGGCGGGAGGAGGAAGAAGAAGAAAAGTGGGTGTTTGATGGTGGGGAGAAACGAACGTGGTGAAGGAAGAGAGAAAGGAGATCAGGTTAATTGCAAGATCGCCGAGCGGCTGCGCGGTTTTTAACGGGCATCAGGTACCTGTCGGTCATTCTCCACATCGTATCCCAAGCTGATGAGGCAGGCTTTGAACTCTTCGGGTCCCAGGGAGCCGCCGTGGTCCTGCCGCCGGGCCACGCGCAGGGAGGGGCGGAGGGCGCGGCATGCACATTTGAGGGGGGTGGGGAGGAGGGCGGGAGAGCCCACGTGCACACGACAAGGGAGGGGGGAAGGGGAAAAGACACGGCGTTAGTTCCAACACTCTCGTGGATGCTCTCGGGGGGAGCTCCAGCCCGCAGGCCCAGGAAGTGGGCAGAGGAGGAGGGGAAGAAGAAGCCTTTGGGACTCCTGCTTCAAGGACCTGGCTGCGGGGCTCAAAAGAGACAGGACTTTCACAACACCACCTGTTCTGATCAGACGTGCAGCAACAAGCCATTAAAAAAATGAACACTGGCTTCTATGGGGGATTGTCAACCTGGGAAGGGAGCCCAACTAGGAGAAGGAAAACTCTGAGCTTAAACCTCTGCTGCTTTGCAGGACATCTTGGGGAGAAAATAATAATAATAATAATAATAATAATAATAATAATAATAATAATAATAATAATAATAATAATAATAATTTACCATTTATACCCCGCTCATCTGGCTGGGCCTCCCCAGCCACCCTGGGCGGCCCCCAACTAAACATTAAAATGCAGTAATACATCAAATATTAAAAGCTTCCCTAAACAGAGCTGCCTTCAGATGTCTTCTAAAAGTTTGGTACAGTGGTGCCCCGCAAGACGAATGCCTCGCTAAATGAAAAACCTGCAAGACGAAAGGGTTTTCCGATTTTTTAGCGGCTTCGCAAGACAAATTTCCCTATGGGCTTGCTTCGCAAGACGAAAGCCCATAGGGAAATCTCCGGGGACAGCGGGGAAGCGCAGCGCGCCTTCTCCTCTGTTCCCGGACCTGTCCTAAGGCTTGCGGTGGGAGGTCCGGGAACAGAGGACAAGGCGCGAAGGGCTTCTCCTCTGTTCCCGGGCTTGCGGTGGGAGGAGGGTTTTTCCTCCCCACCGCCAACATTCAGAACAGCATTCTGAATGTTGGCGGTGGGGTGGAAAGCCCTCCTCCCACCGCAAGCCTTCAGGACAGGTCCGGGAACAGAAGGGAAGGTGCGCAGCGCTTCTCCTCTGTTCCCGGGGCTTGCGGTGGGAGGAGGGTTTTTCCTCCCCACCGCCAACATTCAGAAGGCTGTTCTGAAGGCTGGCGGTGGGAAGAAAAGCCCTTCTCCCCCGCCAGCCTTCAGAAGAGTTCCCGCCTAGGCTGCGGATAGCAGCCTGCTGCCCCGCGTGAGGGGCGCTCTTAAGCAGAGCGCCCCTCGCGCGGGACAGACATTCGCCGCTTGGGGAGCCCTGCAGGGGAAGTCCTGCAGGGCTCCCCAAGCGGCGAATGTCTGCCCCTCGCGCGAGGCAGCAGGCTGCTATCCGCAGCTTGGAGAGCCCTCTGGACCTCTTCTGAAGGCGGGCGGGGGGCAAAAGTCTTTGTCCCCCCTGCCTGCCTTCCCGGGGGCTTTTAAATCGCCCCAGGACAGCGGAGAATTCATCCGCTGTCCCAGGGAGATTTTAAAATGCTGGCGGGCGGCAGCGCTGCCGCCCGCCAGCATTTTAAGATCGCCCCGGACAGCGGAGAAGTCCTCCGCTGTCCCGAGGTTTTTAAAATGCTGGCGGGTGGCAGCGAAGGCTTCGCTGCCGCCCGCCAGCATTTTAAGATCGCCCCGGGATAGCAGAGAAGTCTCCGCTGTCCCGGGAAGGCAGGCGGGGGGAAGCAAAGACTTTCGCCCCCCCCGCCGGCCTTCAGAAGAGGTCGGGGGACAGACTGTCCCCGGACCTGGTCTGAAGGCAGTTTCCATAGGAACGCATTGATTGATTTTCAATGCATTCCTATGGGAAACCGTGCTTCGCAAGACGAAAAACTCGCAAGACGAAAAGACTTGCGGAACGAATTAATTTCGTCTTGCGAGGCACCACTGTAGTTGTTGTTCTCTTTGACATCTGATGGGGGAGGGGTGTTCCACAGGGCGGGCGCCACCACCGAGAAGGCCTTCTGCCTGGTTCCCTGTAGCTTGGCTTCTCGCAGGGAGGGAACCGCCAGAAGGCCCTTGGCGCTGGACCTCAGTGTCCGGGCTGAACGATGGGGGTGGAGACACTCCTTCAGATATACTGGACCGAGGCCGTTTAGGGCTTTAAAGGTCAGCACCAACACTTTGAATTGTGCTTGCAAACGTTCTGGGATGACGGCTTGTGAGGAAACCCTGCACAAATCGAGACCGGAGTCCCTAAGACGGTTGGATGGCGCTTTCTACGCCTCCTTCCAGCAACTCCTGTAGCCAAGCTGGTGCGAAACGTCTTGCTCTGCTTTCCTTGGGACCACATCAGTGAGCCAGGGGTGTGGGTGTGTGTCTTGTCGCCCAGGACCTCGAGACACACCACCCAGGCTTGCGCCCCGGGGAGGCCACTTTGGTGCTACTAACGCAGTGGTTTGACTTCACCCCTGGAAGCAAACTCCATTGTCTCTCAAGACAGTCATATGCCAACTGTCCAGTTTCCTCTGGACACAAATTGAACAGGTCTGATTTGCGCGGCTGGAACCTTGCGCGCCAAACCGTTCAACCCTTTTTAAAAAATTCTGCCAAGAGTGACAAAGCAGGGTCACCCTGAGAGTTGGCAGCTACTGTCTCAGTCAGGCCTACCTCACAGGGTTGGTGGTGATAAAATGCAGGGAGGGGAACGCAACTACCCCTAGCCTTTTCAAAGAAGGGGTGGAATAAGAATATAAATCATGAAGAACGAGCATGGCCTGGAAATTAAGGTAAACAAAAGCACTCATGGCAGCGCTACAAGGCTGAGCTCAGAGGACCCTCCAACTGGTGCCAGCCTCTGGCATTTTTCAATCCGAGGAACGAACCATTTTCTGTGGGCAGGAGTTTCCTCTCTTTCATTCTTTATTTTAGTGATCAGAGGCAGGAAAGTCACACGCACATACACAAACAAACACGCGCGCGCGCGCACACACACACAGCAGACTCTTCCAAAAATGACTTTCCGGCTGCTCCACGGCGAGGCCCCAGCCCTGCGCCAAACTCAGGTTACCTTATCGAAGTGGTTGAAGGAGGCCCGGAACTCCTGCATCTGCTCCTGGCTAATCCCCTTGGCGTCCCGGGTCAAGATTTGGTTCTCCACCTCGTTGCTGGTCCGGGCTGTGGTGGTGAGGAGTTGTTCCCACCCGACACGGATATGCTGGGAATGAAGAGTTTGGGGCGGGAGGGGAAGAGGCAAGGCTGAATAACTCACTCGCTTTGGTGTACTGCCTTATTGAAAGCCGAAATCTGCACCTGGGACCTATCAGGGGCTAAGATCTGGGTTACCCCAGCCCCAGCAACAAGGGTTGCTTTGTAAAGAACTAGGCAGAAACCCCCAAATCAAAGCCTTCCCCACTCAGCAAAAGGGCCTAGGAAGACGAGCCCGGCTGGTGTAAGCCCGAAACCCTAAAACCAGCAGCCAGCCCTGAAAACTTTCCCTGGGCTTGAGATGCTGCCTTCCTAAATGTTTCCAAATGGCTTCAACTGAAGTACTTTATCATTGTTGTCTGTGCCATTTATTCTTTGAATAATAGTAATAATAATAATAATAAAATTTTATTTATATCCCGCCCTCCCCAGCTGAAGCTGGGCTCAGAGCGGCTAACAACAATAAAAGTAACACAGCATTCTAAAATCAATTCATTTTAAAATCAATTCAAAAATCAAATTAGTGGCAACCATTGGGCTAGAGTTCTATGAGGATTAAAGAAGGAAAGAGGGGGTCAGGCTTGCCTTGCAGGCCCTGCGGAAAGATGTCAAGATCCGCAGGGCCCTAGTCTCTTGTGACAGAGCGTTCCACCAGATCGGGGCCACAGCTGAAAAAGCCCTGGCTCTGGTTGAGGCCAGCCTAACCTCCCTGTGGCCTGGGACCTCCAAGATGTTTTTGTTTGAAGACGGTAAGGTCCTCCATGGGGCATACCAGGAGAGGCGGTCCCGTAGGTACGTGGGTCCTAGGCCGTATAGGGCTTTAAAGGTTAAAACCAGCACCTTAAACCTGATCCTGTACTCCACCGGGAGCCAGTGCAGCTGGTATAGCACCGGGTGAATGTGATCCCATGGCGAGGACCCCGTAAGGAGTCTCGCCGCGGCATTCTGCACCCGCTGGAGTTTCTGGGTCAGCCCCACGTAAAGTGAGTTACTTCTTTGAAAAAAGCAGCTACAGTGGTAGCTCGGTTCTCGAATGTAAATCCATTCCGGAAGACCGTTCAAGTTCCGAAACGTTCAAAAACCGAGGCACAAAGGGCTATCTGCAGATTCAGTTGAGAAAATGGAAAAACACGCAGTGGAAGCTGTTTGACTTCCAAGGCACGTTCGAAGACGGAAGCATCTGCTTCCGGGTTTTGGTTGCGTTCGGGTTCCGAAACTTTCGTCAACGGAGACGTTCCGAGGACCGAGGTACCACTGTATCAGTTTTGCAAGGCCTGTTCCCTGACTCCCATTTCCCCAGCATGCAAACTGCCAGAAAAAAACACGAGGGTCGCCGGTTGTGTGGCTAGCTGGCCTCACCTCCATGGTGAAGTTGGTGTGCTTGTTGTCGAAGATGAGGGCTTCTTGGATGAGCTGGTGCTGCTGCTCCAAGATGTCGATGTTGGGCTTGTAATCCACGATGCTCTGCTCATACAGCTTCAGGTGGTCCAGCTGGTCCTCCAGGGTCCCGTTCATCTCGATGGAGATGCGCCCGATTTCCTGGCGGAGGGGGGAGAGAAGAAGGTGGAGCCGTGTCAGGGCAAACAGGCCGGGCTAGCAGAGATCCTGCCCAGAACTAGCTTGACCGCCTGGCTTTTAGACCTGGAAGGCACTGCCCCTAAGTCAAGCAGTGGGCATGGCTAGTATTATACTGTAAGTCTGCTACACCAGCCCAAAAGGCTCTCAGAGCAGCAGAGACCATGGTGAGAGACGGGCGATTCCTGGCTCACACGTCTCACTGTTGGCTCTTACGCTGTACCGATGCTCCAGAGCTCCAGCTTTTCCCACCTGCCTTGACCCACCCTCCAGAACCTGAGAGCCTTTCCCAGACCGTGACTATGAGAACAGTAAAAGCAGCTGGGAAGAGAGGAGGAGTAGTTCAGGGATATTTTCAAAAAACAATTTTGTCATCTGTGTGCCCTCGCTTCTCAATTTGATGCTGGTTTCATGGTTATTTTATGCATTGTGTCCTGCCGTTATTTTTAGCGGTTAAAAGGTAAAGGTAAAGGGACCCCTGACCATTAGGTCTAGTTGTGGCCGACTCTGGGGTTGAGGCGCTCATCTCGCTTTATTAGCCGATGGAGCCGGTGTACAGCTTCCGGGTCATGTGGCCAGCATGACTAAGCCGCTTCTGGCAAAGCAGAGCAGCACATTGAAACGCCGTTTACCTTCCCGCCAGAGTGGTACCTGTTTATATACTTGCACTGGTGTGCTTTTCAACTGCTAGGTTGGCAGGAGCAGGGACCGAGCAATGGGAGCTCACCCAGACCGCCGACCTTCTGATCGTCAAGCCCTAGGCTCTGTGGTTACACCTTAATAATTCTTTATTCTAACTGATAAGTGTAAAACGTTTAATTATTATTTGCTGGTATTTAAGTTAACTGTTTACTGTTATACAGTCACACCTCATGTTATGTTTGCTTCAGGTTGTGGCCCGCGGCGACCCGGAAGTACTGGAAAGGGTTACTTCCGGGTTTTGCCGCTCATGCATGCACAGAGGCCCAAAATGACGTCATGCACATGCGCAGAAGCAGCGAATCACCACCCTCAAACGCACAGGTGCGGGTTTCATTCCTTTCAGGTTGCGAACGGGCCTTTGGAACGGATCCCGTTCGCAACCAGAGGTACCACTGTATTCTAATGGCCTAATGAATATTGCTTTATTCAAGTTGTTTATTTTTAACTTATGCTTTTATTACGACTTTTTAAAGAACTGGATAAGATTGCTATTAGGCGCGTGATCTTTGCTGTCTATCTTGCAGGCTCGTAACCTCCCTTGTGTTTACAAGAAAGGCGGTATATGAATTGATAGTGAAAATGAAATGAAACGGAAACCTCTCTGCACCTCTCCAAATTCTCCTGTGGGGCAAGCGGGGAGCAGCAAGCGGGGAGCAACGGGCAGAGCCCCCTCACCTCCATTTTGGTCTGGATCCAAGGCCCCACAATGTTGGCCTGGCTAGCAAACTGCCGGCGCAGATGTTCATTGGACTGCTGCTTGCTCTGTTCGTCTTGCAGGGCGTGGTCCCTCTTTGGCACCAGCTGCTGGACCTGATCCAACGAAAACAAAAAGAGCTGGGTCATCAGCCCCCCAAGTCTTCCACCAGCCGAACTGGCCGTGGGCCACTTCGGCTGGCTGGCTTCTCTCGCCCCCCATCTCCCTCCAGGACTCTGCCTGGATTCGTGACACGGTCCGGACATCTCCACGCACCCTTTCCCACTTGGAGTTGATGATCTGCGGAGTGACCGAAGTGTACGGGTTGTTCCCGGAGAGTTTTATGTTGTTGTAGTCTGCAATCTTCTGCGCTTCGCTCTGGATACCCAGGATGGCCTCACGCTCCTTGTCCGCGTCGGGAAGGGTGGACTTGAACTGATCGTGGGCTGCAATCAATCCCTGGGAGGAAAAGGGGTTTGTTAGTTGCGAGTCCTGGCTTGGACTAGGTGAAAATCTTCGGGTCCCTTCCAAATCTACAATGCTGTGACCCAGGAGGCAGAATGCCACCTGTCAAGTTCTGTTTGGCTTTTAAAGCCATGTGAAAGCAGCTTCATGTACAGTGGTACCTCGGGTTAAGTACTTAATTTGTTCCAGGGGTCCATTCTTAACCTGAAACTGTTCTTAACCTGAAGCAGCAGTTTAGCTAATGGGGCCTCCCGCTGCTGCTGCTGCTACACGATTTCTGTTCTCATCCTGAAGCAAAGTTCTTAACCTGAGGTACTATTTCTGGGTTAGCGGAGTCTGTAACCTGAAGTGTATGTAACCTGAGGCGTATGTAACCCGAGGTACCACTGTACAGGCATATGAACCTGTCTTATACCAAGTCAGGATGCAGGAAGCTGCCTTAAGGTGATGGGTCCTCCAAGCCTCAGGTGATCTTCCCCAGTCCTGGGGACCCAAGATTCTCTGAACTGGGGTCATGGAGCAGTTGGAATGAGGAGTGGTGGGAGGAACCAGTTGGGAAAGGAAGAAGGAGGTCAGAACCTGGGGAGGGGTGGGGGGACGACGACAAGTGATCAGAGGGAGAAGACCAGGAAGAGGAGATGTCAGAGCCCAAAGGGGTGACAGGGCTTAGTGAGCAGGGAGAGTCTGTGGCAGAAAGAAGTTCAGAATCAAGAGGCTGGAGAGGATGGAGGCAAAGAGGCCAAGAGATGAGTCAGGCTGGTGAGTCCTCCTGCTGCTGTGACAAGCTCCCCTTCTCCCCTGATTCCCAGAACCAGGAGAGGCGTGAAAAGGGTGGAGGAGAGGTTGGCTGCATGTAGGCACAGTAGACAGCATCTTAAAAAGCAGAGACATCACCTTGCCAGCAAAGGCCCGTATAGTTAAAGCTATGGTTTTCCCAGTAGTGATGTATGGAAGTGAAAGCTGGACCATCAAGAAGGCTGATCGCCGAAGAATGAATGCTTTTGAATTCTGGTGCTGGAGGAGACTCTTGAGAGTCCTATGGACTGCAAGAAGATCAAACCTCTTCATTCTTAAGGAAATCAGCCCTGAGTGCTCACTGGAAGGACAGATCCTGAAGCTGAGACTCCAATACTTTGGCCAGCTCATGAGAAGAGAAGACTCCCTGGAAAAGACCTTGATGTTGGGAAAGATGGAGGGCACAAGGAGAAGGGGACGACAGAGGACAAGATGGTTGGACAGTGTTCTTGAAGCTACCAGCATGAGTCTGACCAAACTGCAGGAGGCAGTGGAAGACAGGAGGGCCTGGCGTGCTCTGGTCCAGGGGGTCACGAGGAGTCGGACACGACTAAACGACTAAACAACAACAAGAGGCACAGTCTCCAATTGCTTGGGGAAAAGCCCTGGTGAGAGGCAGGGCCTTTCAGTCTCGGCAACTGATTTTCACGCAGTCAACAAAGCCTGCAGGGATCGTGTTTTGCTAACAAGGAGTTAGCTCTCTCTTTGATGACTGACTGGCACATTCCTGGGGCAACTTAATTGTGCCCGGTGACCTTCCACCCCGTCCTCCTACCTCGATCTCCTCGATGGTGTGGACGATGAACATGTCCTGCAGGTCCTCCATGGCGCTCTCCATCCAGTTGTTGAAGGGCGCTGCCCGCTTGGCATATTCCAGGTGGAGCTGGTCAATGGTCTCCAGCTGCTTCTCTGTTTTCTGTGCAGGAGAGAAATGGGTCAGGTGATCGGGTCACATGACACAGTGCCGAATCTCCACTGCGCCCCTGGCGGAAGGTCAGGGCAATCTGCAGGAGCATCCCAGCTCACCTCCAGGGCTTCCCTCCGTGTGTGAGTCAAGGATCCTAGCGAGTCCCACTGGTCGCAGATCTTCTGGCACCGGGTGTTGACACTGGGCGAGTCGTAGTAGTCCAACTCGCTGCGGGGCAGAGAGAAAGGGGGCATTATTTGGGGCCAGGCCAGTGGGGCTACGCTCTCTTCCCCCCATGGCCTTCATACAACCACAATGGGCCAAACACCTTGGGAGAAAAGAAGGAGAAATTACAGTGGTGCCTCGCAAGACAAAATTAATCCGTTCCGCGAGTCTCTTCGTCTTGCGGTTTTTTCGTCTTGCGAAGCACGGCTATTAGCGGCTTAGCAGATTAGCGCTATTAGCGGCTTAATGGCTTAGAAAAAGGGGGGGGGAGGGAAAAAACTCACAAGAACTCGCCTGACATTTCGTCTTGTGAAGCAAGCCCATAGGGAAATTTGTCTTGCGAAGCACCTCAAAAGACGGAAAACCCTTTCGTCTAGCGAGTTTTTCGTCTTGCGAGGCATTTGTCATGCGAGGCACCACTGTACCGCATTTTTTGCTCTATAAGACTCACTTTTTCCCTCCTAAAAAGTAAGGGGAAATGTGTGTGCGTCTTATGGAGCGAATGCGGGCTGCAGCTATCCCAGAAGCCAGAACAGCAAGAGGGATTGCTGCTTTCACTGTGCAGCGATCCCTCTTGCTGTTCTGACTTCTGAGATTCAGAATATTTTTTTTCTTGTTTTCCTCCTCCAAAAACTAGGTGCTTCTTGTGGTCTGGTGCGTCTTATAGAGCGAAAAATACGGTATATTCTTAAGGCTCTCTTGTTGCAGAGGTCATGATCTCTGCTTAGAGCACACCTGTGGTCTTTTAATTATTGGAACAAATAGCTCCGTTAGCAGAGCATGAGATTCTCAATCTCAGGATTGTGGGTTTGAGCCACAGAAATATGCAGGAAAACAGCAACCGGGTGCGAGAGACGCCATGCATCTATTTCCTCCCTGAGCCCGGCTGCTGCGCAACCAACACAGTGGCAGTTCTCGGGCACCAGAGGGTGCTATTCCCCCCTTTCAAGGCTCTCTGCCCACCAGGCGGACGGGTTGGGAGCTCTCCCCCAAAGTCTCTGGGGTGCGGGGTGGCCCAGCTTGGCGAGCCCAGCGCCCAGCCCCAACAGCGGCACGTTCCCAGCCAACACCTCCCCCCCGGCCCGAATGCAAAGTTTTTAGCAGAGCTCCTCTGGAAAGCTGCGTGTAGCTACACGTTTGGGATGGAGAAAGAAAAGCCGGGAGGCTTGCCAAGCGAAATACCTTGGGAGGGGGCCAGCGGAGCCACAGCAACAAGACATGCAGGGATAACAGGGTGCCTGGTTTCAGGCAGAACACCCCTAACCTCAGATCCGTGTCTAACTCATGACGAGGGGGTGGGAGAGAAGGGTATTTATTGCCTAGCGACTCCCGAAGCAACAGATGCAGGGTGAAAAGGCTTCAGCGGCCTTCAAATGGCGCTTTCCCTATTTCAAGGCTTTTCTTTTTTTTGCAAGAGGCGTTTCTATGTGTGTTCTCTCCCCCACGAAGCCATGCCGCAGGGCCACACACATCCATGTTTCCAAGTTCCCTGCCATTCCCAGCCACGGGAATAAGAGCCGCTATTCATGGCTCTCGCCTGTGTGTGTACTAATTGTGCGCGAGTTTATCCGAGTTTTGGGGGGGGCAGGGAGAAGGGGGGGCAGGATGAAGAAGTTTGCAGCAAACTCTTACAATAAGCACATTCTGGTGTGACACAAAGGGAGGAGGGAAAGAGAACAATAGGGGCACTGTGTATCTCATGTGTGTGTGTGTGCAAGTGGAAGAGAACACTCTTTTAGGAACGCTTTCCAAAAGGAGAGGTGATCCCAGCCGTTTCTGTGCAGGAGCCAAAGACGCATTGGAAAGGGATTCTCGGCGACAAACGGAAAGGAAAAGGGGCGGCGAGGTTGCTATTTTGGACCTGCCAGAAATATCACACAGTGTCTCTTTGTGCTGGCCCCCTTGCTGCAAGACGGTTCGAGTCATACACGCACGCACACACACACACACACACACACAAACACAAAGTGGGCCTGGGTGGTGCGATGGAATGGCGGCTGGGAAGCTTTCTAAAGGGCCTGGAGGCTGCTGATGTTTCCTTTACGCAGGATGCAGGAAAATCTTACGGCATAAACACAAGCGCGCGCACACACAGCCCAGAGTGACTGAAATTGGGATTTTGACTGTCTGGGCTCGAGGAGGCCAGAGGACTGGCTCGAGGAGGAAGCCACAAGTGTCCTGGCTTTAGAGCGGCAGTCTGATAGTTTCAGCAAGGAGGCTGCTCCGAGCGTCGTGGTTTCATTCAGCTTTGGGTTCCCAGATGTGGGTGGACGGCAACTCCACCATCCTTGGTCTCTGATCTAAGATGTCTGTGGATGATGGGAGTTGTAGTCCGCCGATACAGAACCACAGAGCTGGAAAGGACCCCAAGTGTCTAGCCGAACCCCCAGCAATGCGGGAACTGCAGGTAAAGAATCCCTGACAGATGTCCGTCCAAATTCTTGTGTAATAAACCTCTAACGAAGGGCAGTGCCATCTTCCAAAGTGGTCCGACAGCTCTTATCGCCAGGAAGTTCGTCCTGGCCTGGGGCCTGAGTTTGAAGAACACCTGCCCTAGAACTGTATTTTTAATACTGTATTTTATGCTGCTTTTACAAGCACCGTATTTTTCGCTCTATAAGATGCACTTTCCCCCTCCTAAAAAGTAAGAGGAGATGTGTGTGCGTCTTATGGAGCGAATGCAGGCTGCGCAGCTTTTGCTGAAGCCTGGAGAGCGAGAGGGGTCGGTGCGCACCAATCCCTCCTGCTCTCCTGGCTTCGCTTCGCTGGAGAGGCGCTGTGCAGCTTTCCCTCTCTGCGCAACGCCCCTTCAGTGAAGCAGGAGGAGAAACGGAGCCCCTTCCATTTCTCCCCCTGCTTCGCTGAAGGGGCGCTGCGCAGAGAGGAAGAGAATATTTTTTTCCTTGTTCTCCTCCTCTAAAACTAGGTGCGTCTTATGGTCGGGTGCGTCTTATAGAGCGAAAAATACGGTACATGTTTTAAATTTGTTGTTAGCCGCCCTTAGCCTGGTTTTTGAACTGGGAAGGGCAGGGTATAAATAAAATTTTATTTAACTGGCTGGAATTCAAGGCCAAGTTCAGAACAGAAGAACCTGGCGGGTGGACCAGGCCAAGGGCTCATTCAGCCCAGTATTCCTGTTCTCACAGTGGCCGAACTGATGCCCCAATGGGAAGAAGCCCAGAAGCCGGTCATGGGTGCAACGGCGCCCCCAGTCACAATATTATGTGTGCTCATGGGCACAGCCTAAGGGGAGGTGCCCCCAGAAAGAGAGCTGCTTTTGCCGGGGGGGACGGGGACGTCTGGGGAACAGCGTACTTGAGCTCCTGCGCGATGGCCGCTATCTGCTCCACACGATCCTGGTGAGCCGCCAGATCGCTCTCAAAAGCCTCGTGCTTCCGGATCAGGGCCTTGATATCCGACAGGGTGGCCGTCTCGTAGTCCTTCTGCCGCAGCATGGTCTCTTTACCTGGGGTTGTTGGGAGAGAAGATGGAAGGGACTGGTCAAAAGCTGTCGAGGAGCCCCCCCCCCCCCAATCGCAAGACAATAAAAAAGTATTAAGATAAATTCAACAGTGTAAATATGTTTTGATGGATGCAACAATGGATTACTGAATGGTTTAGTTCAGGTAAAATATGCAGGGATGTACGTTATGTAAAGGGACGCGGGTGGCGCTGTGGGGTAAACCACAGAGCCTAGGATTTGTCGCTCAGAAGGTCAGAGGTTCGAATCCCCATGACAGGGTGAGCTCCCGTTGCTCGGGCCCTGCTCCTGCCAACCTAGCAGTTCGAAAGCACCTCAAAGTGCAAGTAGATAAATAGGTACCACTCAGGCAGGAAGGTAAACGGTGTTTCCATGCACTGCTCTGGTTCGCCAGAAGCGGCTTAGTGATGCTGGCCACATGACCCAGAAGCTGTACGCCGGCTCCCTCGGCCAATAAAGTGAGATGAGCACCGCAACCCCAGAGTCGGCCACGACTGGACCTAATGGTCAGGGGTCCCTTTAACTTTACCTATGGCCTATGTGGCTAACCCCCCCAAGATGTACTAAGTCCCTTCGTAATAGAGCCCTATCCGACTCAAAGCTTTGCTTCCAGGATTATTACATCCCAGGGCACCAGGTCCTGCTCAGGACACTGGAGCCAGAGATTGGCTTGCTTAGCCACGGAAAACCCAGAAAGTGAGGAAGGGGGGGAACCTCCCCCAAACTGCCCTGATGTGACACATCTGGGTGGAGCCCCCCTCTGGGTAATGTAACATTAGGGGTGTGGCGCTGGATCGGTGTCAGCCTCTCCCACCCTAACTTGGCCTCCCCGCACCCCTGCCCCCTACCCTTGCATCCCACCCAAATCTTTCCGCTCTGACAGAAGGATTCTGCAACTGGAGGCACGGGGAGACCTCCCTGTAGGGTCACATGCAAAGCCCCCGAGGGAGGGAGGAGGAGTGACCTCCTTGGGGCGCAAGCTTGGGCAGTGTGCATGGAGATCTTGGGCAGCCCAGAAGACAAGACCTCTTTTTTGGCCTTGCTGATGTGGTGCAAAAGAAAGCAGAGCAAGACGTCTGGCACCAGCTTGGCTGCAGGAGCTGCTGGAAGGTGGCGTACAAGGCGCCATCCAATCGCCTTAGGGACTCTGCTCCGCTCTGGATTTGTGTAGTTTACTCCTTTTCCTCTCCCGACGAGGGACACTGACAAACTGGAACGTGTCCAGAGGAGGGCAACCAAAATGGTCAAAGGCCTGGAAACGATGCCTTATGAGGAACGGCTAAGGGAGCTGGGCATGTTTAGCCTGGAGAAGAGGAGGCTAAGGGGCGATATGATAGCCATGTTCAAATATATAAAAGGATGTCACATAGAGGAGGGAGAAAGGTTGTTTTCTGCTGCTCCAGAGAAGCGGACACGGAGCAATGGATCCAAACTACAAGAAAGAAGATTCCACCTAAACATTAGGAAGAACTTCCTGACAGTAAGAGCTGTTCGACAGTGGAATTTGCTGCCAAGGAGTGTGGTGGAGTCTCCTTCTTTGGAGGCCTTTAAGCAGAGGCTTGACAACCATATGTCAGGAGTGCTCTGATGGTGTTTCCTGCTTGGCAGGGGGTTGGACTCGATGGCCCTTGTGGTCTCTTCCAACTCTATGATTCTATGATATTACGCATGGCAGCGGAGGTTAGGGGGTCAGAGTATCACTCGAGATTAATAGCGCCCCCTGCTGTCCTGTCCTGGTCAGGGCAGGGGTTCGGTGTCTGGAGGGGTGGGTGGGTCTTGCTTTCCGGACATGGCTGGTGCTTCAAGGATTCCCCCACACTTGTCAGTGGCGCAGGCCAGCTCTGGGAATCCCCAAGGTATCCTCTCCTTGGGATGACATCACCGATCCCTCATTGGCTGAAGGGATATCAGTGCTTGCCCAGGGCCTCCACACCTGGAGGGGGACACAGGTGGTTTTTCAAGCCCTTGTGGCTCACAAGTTTAGGGGGGGGGAGATGGGGTGAGGTACAGAGGGGGAGATCTCCGTTCTAAAAGCAAAGTCTCTCTGCCTCGGCCGCTTGCATTCAGCCAGCTCAGAAACTGTCCCGTCCCCCCGCTGCCCCATCATCTCTCCACCACAACTCCCAGTTTGTCTGGATTTCTGTCTGGCCGGCAGCCAAGGGAGAATTTTCAAAGCTAAGCATGTCCCGGGGAACAGCTGACTGAAACAGAAGAGCGCTTTTCAAAAAAACTCAAGCCGCTTTTCCGCTCCCGACTCAAATAGCTTTCGAATTAACGCAGAGGGCTCTGGCTAACGTTGCCAGGTTGAGAGCAGAGGCAGCTTTAGCCTCGGCCCCCAGGCTGGGGCTGGGAAAAGGAAGCCCAAACCAGAGGGATGAGCCGAGAGGAAGCAGGAGCCCGAGGAAAAGGCTCCGAAGCTCAGGAATGTCAGCGGCTCGCAGTTCTCTCGTTTCCTGCGCAGCCGAAGGAAGCCCAGAGCCGGCTTCCTGTGTCTGGGACCCTCTTCGAGAGGGTGGGAGGAGCAGGCGGGAGTTTCAGGGTGTTGTGGGCAAGGGAGCCCCAGATTCTGCCTGGTAGCATCAATGAGAATGTGGGCTGATGGTCCTGGTGCCTTTAAAAACTTTTGAGTTGAAAGCAAGGCTCTGTAATAAACAAAAATCTGCCCTTATTCCCTTATGGGGGACACAAGAGCCCTCATAGAGTCCTTTGTAGGTTCTCCATCGGCTGGAGAAATTAACAGAGGCCAACCACAGAATATTGAGAAGTAAAGCAGTTGGTAAGCCTGATCTTTATTGAAACTGTTGCAACAGGGTGCTCCCCTCAAACGCAGGAAAGGAGGAGGACCCCGAACCAAGGTGTGCCCGCCCTTATATAGACATTTCAAATTGCCCGCCCTGGATTCCAAACCACCCCCCAGATACATCATACCTACATCACAGAAAGGGCGGTCAACAACAGAAATCTGAGTGCATTGTTTACCTCCTGTCTGGCAGGTTACCTGTTCATGGCCACTTGTTTGGATACCCTGGGGAGCCTGGCCAGTCTTTTGTAATGACAAATACTTAGTTCCTGAGCCAGGTCACAGGCTCACCCTATTCATACACAGACAGACATATCCTTAAGACAGGATTTGTGAAGGAAAAGACAATGAGGAGGCTTTTCCATTTTCCTTTGACTTTGCAGAGAAAACATTTGGTCAGTTTGGGAGCCAAAATGGTTTCATGGTTGTTTTCCTGTGCTGCTTTAGACATGTGGTTTATTTATTTATGTACCTGTTTGCTTGGTACATTTATTATATATATAAGACCTTAATTTTGTTTATTTCAGCTCCCACCAGGGGTTTGAGCTAAGGAGGTAGAGGCATACCCACACCCACATCCACCAACACCCTGAGGCCTGGGGGCTGCATTTTGCAAGTGCAGCCGAAAAGTTTATTTAGAAATGTCTGCCCTCCAGTTCTTTCTCTCTTGACAAATTTATATTGGAGGTGATGCTGAATTTAACTGCAAATTGTTTCTTACAATGTGCATCAACCATGGAATGAATGTTTGCTTATTTCCTTTTTGTCCTTGATTTCTATTGATTACTTATGCTACTCCGTTTTAAAACCAATAAAGCATTTTAAGAAAATAAATAAAAATTTACATCCCTTTTCCTCCAAGGAACTTAAGGTGGCGTATGTGGTGGTCCTCCTCCTTTCTCCATTTCATCCTCAAAACAAACCCTGGAAGGTAAGCGAGGCTGAGAGGCTGTGACTGGCCTGAGGTCGCCCACGGCGAGTTTTGCAGCCGAGTGGAGATTCGAACTCTCGTCTCTTGGGACCTCTCAGGAGGACGAGCACGAGGCTCCTGGGCCCTACCTCACAGGGTTGTTTTGCAGATAAAAGGGGGGGGGGGGAGCAAGCACAACTGCACACGTCACCTTGAGCTCCTTGGGAGAAACTGCGGGATGGAAACGTAATAAAATAGATAATTCATAATAAGTGCAAAGGGACGCGGGTGGCGCTGTGGGTTAAACCACAGAGCCTAGGACTTGCCGATCAGAAGGTCGGCGGTTCAAATCCCTGTGACAGGGTGAGCTCCCGTCGCTTGGTCCCTGCTCCTGCCAACCTAGCAGTTCGAAAGCACGTCAAAGTGCAAGTAGATAAATAGGTACCGCTCCAGCGGGAAGGTAAACGGCGTTTCCGTGCGCTGCTCTGGTTCGCCAGAAGTGGCTTAGTCATGCTGGCCACATGACCCGGAAGCTGTACACCGGCTCTCTCGGCCAATAAAGCGAGATGAGCGCCGCAACCCCAGAGTCGGCCACGACTGGACCTAACGGTCAGGGGTCCCTTTACCTTTAATAAGTGCAAAAGAGAACCAAGCACAGCTAGAACTGCCTCAGGAGATCGCATGTCAACTGGCTGAGAAACAGAGTTTTGGTTACCTTCCTGCTCTGCCTGCGGCTGCCTAGGTGGGACTCTTTGGCGTTTCTTAGCACCAAATGAGTTCCTTCTTCCAGTTTCTCCCCTCCCCACATCACCACTAAGGAACAGTCTGGGGCCACACTGGGCCTCCTATAGCAACCGACTCCCCACTTTGATGGATGAGCCAAGTTGGGGGGGGGAGGGAGGGAGGTGGTTGGATGGGCGGGGCTCCTCCCCTTTGCTGCAAGGAGAAAGGAATTTGCCATGTGATTGACCAAGCCCAACAGGAAGCTGCAGTGAGGCTGATAAGACTTCCACCCTTCCCAGGCTCGGCTAAGAATAGGGCGGGAAACAAAAGGACTGCAGCCAGAACCCAAGGAGATCAACAACTGGTCTTGGGCTTACAGGAGACATAGCAGAGCTCTCTGGGCCTGCAGGCTCCTCCTCGTTGGAAGGGTGTAGTAGCTTCTTAAACAAAACCCACACACACAAAAGGCTGGGCAACTCCTACTGGAGTCAGGCTGGCACTGCAAAGTGTTAGGTATGATGCTAAGTCCAGTCTGGTATGGTTTGCCGGTGTGATAGGAATTTTGAGGTCTTAGATATATGTTAAATGTTCATAAGTGTCCCAACCAAGCACGTACATCGATCAGCACAGGAAGACTGACCCGAAACCATTTTTGATTCCCAAACTGAAATGTTTTCTCTGCAAGGTCAAAAGCCTCCCCATTGTCTTTTCCTTCACAAATCCTGTCTTAAGGGCACATTTAAGATATGAATAGGGTGTGTGCCTGTGACCTGGCTCAGGAACTAAGTATTTATCATTACAAAAGACTGGCCAGGCTCCCCAGGCAATCCAATCAAGTGACCATTAAACAGGTAAGCTGGCAGACAAGAGCTAAACAAGTCACTCAGATTTCTGCTGTAGACTGCCTTTTCTGTGATGTAGCTCTGATGTATCTGGGGGGTGGTCTTAGGTTACACCCCTTCTGTGGTGTATGTATGATGTATGGAGGGGTGGTCTTGAGCTCCAGGGCAGGGAATTTAAACTGTCTATATAAGGCCTTGCGCGCCACTGTTCTGGCTTCCTCCTCCCTCCTGCGTGTGGTAAGGGGAGCACCCTGTTGCAACAGATGAATAAAGATCAGGCTTACTAGCTGCTATGCTTCTCAATATTCTCTGGTTGGCCTCTGTTATTCTCTCCTACCAATAGGGATCCTATGTATAAGGGAAACAAGGGCAAATTTTGTTTATAACAGAGGGACAGTCCCGGGTTTACAGAAGCCGCCCCAGTTTCTGATTTGATTCCAGAATGTCCCGCTTTTCCTTAGGAAGTCCCTCTTTTCAGCGAGAAATTTTGGAGGGTATGGGTTTGACATGGCCAGCAATGCCTTTCCAACTTATCAAGCAGAGAGGCAGAAAGAGGGGCAAGGAGTAGATACTGGCCAACCACCCAAACAAAAACTAAGATTCTCAGGAAGCCCAAGCACTGCGTAGGTCAGTCATTGTTCTTCCCTGCCTGCCATTATTTCACAGAATCCCAGAACTGCAGAGCTGGAAGTACAGGAAACCTTGGAAGGAAGCTACAGTGGTGCCTCGCAAGACGAAATTAATTTGTTCCGCGAGTCTCTTCGTCTTGCGGTTTTTTCGTCTTGCGAAGCACGGCTATTAGCGGCTTAGCGCTATTAGCGGCTTAGCGGCTATTAGTGGCTTAGCGGCTTAGAAAAGGGGGGGGGAGGAAAAAACTCGCAATAACTCGCAAGGCGTTTCGTCTTGCGAAGCAAGCCCATAGGGAAATTCGTCTTGCGAAGCACCTAAAAAACGGAAAACTCTTTCGTCTAGCGAGTTTTTCGTCTTGCGAGGCATTCGTCTTGCGGGGCACCACTGTACCAAGTCCTCTTAGGTTTTATCATACTCAGGCAAGAAGGGAAAGCGGAGTGTAGTCAGAAAACACACTCTGGACTTTAAGGAGGCTGGTTTCAAAAAGCCCAAAATAACTACTGGGTGAAAGTCCCAAGGTCAGAAATACTCCGAGAGGAGTCCAAGATGGATGGGAGCTTCTTAAAGGCAAAATACTGAAGGCACAAAGGCAGACCAACAAGAAATATAGGTGGGAGGAACCAGAAAAAACTGGTGCGGCTGCAGAGGAAGAAGAAAAATATTTGCAACCTGTCTTGCGAGCCCGAGTTCATTCTGAGCTTTGGCCCGCCTGACCTTCTCGCTGCAACTGTTGACTACTAGTTTGTATTCTTCCTTTGAGATTTCCCCTTTCTTGTTTCTTAAATGTGCCCTTCTTAAATCTCAGCTCATCTGTAAGCTCCTTTTGCAGCTACCTTGATTCGTGTGATGGCAAGATGGAGGGGGGCGGGTCTCTGGTGCTCAAGGTCATACGGGAATATTTTATTACCTTTAATTAATTAATTTTATTGGTTGCTCTTTTCCCATGGCAACTCAAAAGAGACTTATAATATTTTAAGCAGAACAAATAAACATTAAAACCAGCATAAACACCCTGTTGCATCAAACCATCTCATTGCAAAAAAGGGCCATAAATAAGTTAAAAGTAGAAGGCCTGGTTAAAAAGTAATGTTTTTGCCTTTCCTGGCACCTACAGATATGCGATGAAGGTGTCAGAAGAGCCTCCCTGGGTAGAGCAAATAGGGAGCCACCACTGAGAAGGCCCAAGCTCGTCTTGCTGCCCTCCAGACTTCTTGTGGAGGACACACATGAAGAAGGGCCTCAGATGATGATGGCAGGGTCTGGGTTGGTTCGTACGGGTCCTAAGCAGTTTAAGGCTTTAAAGTTCCAAAACCTGCATTTTTAACTGAGCCTGCAAACTAATTGGTAGCCTGTGAAGTCAGGCCAGGATTGGTATCACGTGCCCAGACCGTCTTGCACCAGTGAGCTATACAGTGGTGCCCCGCAAGACGAATGCCTCGCAAGACGGAAAACTCGCTAGACGAAAGAGTTTTCTGTTTTGGAGGTGCTTCGCAAAGCGAATTTCCTATGGGCTTGCTTTGCAAGACAAAAATGTCTTGCGAGTTCCTGCGGTTTTTTTCCCCTTCCCCCCCTTTTTCTAAGCCGCTAAGCCGCTTATCCGATAAGCCGCTAAAAGCTGCTAAAAGCCGCTAATAGAGCTAATCTGCTAAGCCTTCAATGGGCTTGCTTCGCTAGACGAAGAGACTCGCGGAACGGATTCTTTTCGTCTTGCGAGACACCACTGTATGTATGTATGTATGTATGTATATGTGTATACACACACACACACACATATCAGCATATGCATACCCCAATGCTCTAAGAGCAGCTATTTAACAGCAGCTACTCCCCCTGAATTCCCTCCAGGCATGAAAAATAAAATAGGACATGTCACGTTGGATCTGAGTCAACACTGGCCTAACCCAGCGCTCTGTCTCCGGCAGCAGTTAGCCAACCGTTCCCTGGGGAGTCTCATGAGGAGGATGAGAAGAGTCTCCACCTCCCTCCTCTTGTTCCCCTTTCTTCTAATAAAAGCTGCCCTTGCAGGCGGCCGCCACCCCTGTGGCAATGAGTTCTTCAGGCTTCACAGGCACCTGGTTAGAAGAAGACACTCTCTGCCCGGTGTCCGAGCTGCTAGCGCATTTCGCGTTCAGTCTATGCGACAAGGTCACACGTGAGGAAGGGAGCAGTGGCTCCCAGGAAGACCCTCGAGCTATTTTGCGAGCTGCCTTGCGGGGAGAGCCGGGTGCGAATGTGATCCCATTCAGCAGCCTGGGTTAAGGGGGCGGGTACGTACGCAGTGGGAGAGCTCAGAAAACCCAGGCTGTGTTGCCGAGTTGCTGGCACTCAGAAAACACCACCAGGCTAGGGGACGAAATGTCTGGCTCTGGGGAAGGCAAGTTTCATTGGTTCATTGGCTCCCCGCCCCCCAACCAAAGAAAAACCAGACGGCCACTCAGCTCCCTTTTCTTCTTTCAATTATTTCCGTCGCTGCCAAAACCCATGGAAAAGCAGAAACAGATCGCTTCTGCGCAGCTGTAAGCGCCCTCCGCCCCCCCTTCCACATACTTGCGCAAGCTAAATTATGTTTACACCCCCCCAACCCGGCAATGTTCTTTCCCCCAACCCTATGAGAACAACATTCCACCCAGCACATTCCTTCCAGAAGGGGAGATTATGGCATTTCTCTACGGGGCGAGACCCGCAGCTGCCATGTTGGAAGGTTCGGCCCTCGCGCCTTGACATCTGGCCAGACTGGAAGAGGCTGGAGGCTAGGCGTTTAATAAAAAGGCAGCGGTACCCCCCCAGGGAAGCCAACCTCTCTCCTGGAAACACACAGCCACCAGCACCGTCACGGGGGGCACTTGGGTAGAACGTAGTGGAAGGGAGCATGGCAGGACTCCACTAATTCACTCCATGCCTTTGACCTGCAGGATTTGAACTCCATGCAGTATCTGTGTGAGTGTCTGGAGGCGGTTGGAGGATGGACGGAGGCTAACAGATTGAGATTGAATCCTGACAAGACAGAAGTACTGTTTTTGGGGGACAGGAGGTGGGCGGGTATGGAAGACTCCCTGGTCCTGAATGGGGTAACTGTGCCCCTGAAGGATCAGGTGTGCAGCCTGGGAGTCATTCTAGACTCACAGCTGTCCATGGAGGCACAGGTCAAATCTGTGTCCAGGGCAGCTGTTTACCAGCTCCATCTGGTACGTAGGCTGAGACCCTATCTGCCTGCGGACTGTCTCGCCAGAGTGGTGCAAGCTCTGGTTATCTCCCGCTTGGAGTACTGCAATGCGCTCTACGTGGGGCTACCTTTGAAGGTGACCCGGAAACTACAACTAATCCAGAATGAGGCAGCTAGACTGGTGACTGGGAGCGGCCGTCGAGACCATATAACATCGGTCTTGAATCGGCTCCCAGTACGTTTCCGAGCACAATTCAAAGTGTTGATGCTGACCTTGAAAGCCCTAAACGGCCTTGGCCCAGTATATCTGAAGGAGCGTCTCCACCCCCATTGTTCTACCCAGACACTGAGGTCCAGCACTGAGGGCCTTCTGGCAGTTCCCTCACTGCGAGAAGCCAAGTTACAGGGAACCAGGCAGAGGGCCTCGGTGGTGGCGCCTGCCCTGTGGAACGCCCTCCCACCAGATGTCAAAGAGAAAAACAAGTACCAAAGTTTTAGAAGACATCTGAAGGAAGCCCCGTTTAGGGAAGCTTTTATAAGTTTGATGTATTACAGTATTTTAATATCTTTTTGGAAGCCGCCCAGAGTGGCTGGGGAAGCCCAGCCAAATGGGCGGGGTATAAATAATAAATAATAATAATAATAATAATAATAATTACTGCCCTGCGTTTTATTTTTTTAAGAGTCATTCCCTTTGTGCTTTGGAACTCCCTGCCTATTGACATTAGGCGGGCCCCATTGCTGTACCTGGACAGCAGTAGCGGGAAAGGCTGTCTGTTGCTAGTCGCAGACGTTGGGTGTGTTATTTGTGTGTCCTACATGCACGGGAAAAAGCTGTGTTTTGCATTCAGAGAATGCCCCGGGTTCAAATTCTGGACCCTGCCAGTCAGCGCAGATGACAGATGAGCCAGCTGCCTCGCTTGGCACAAGGCAGCATCCTGCATCCTTAAGCTCACCTTCGGTCCAGCTTTCATGGATCGACGCCTTCTGCCTGAACTTCTCGGCCAAGTGGTCCAGCCTCTCCATCCTTCGGATCTCATTCAGCAGCCACTCTTCGTAGCCTTTCTCCGCCTGCTCCAAGTGCTGCCAGCCATTATTGATGTCCTGGGGAGGTTTTTTGGGGGGAGAGGGAAACGTTCAGCATTGTAACACTTCTGCACTTGCATCTCATGTCTCAGCTCAGGCTAACCCTCTCCCCCAGGTGGCTGTAGATCAGGGGTCAGCAAACCTTTTCAGCAGGGGGACAGTCCACTGTCCCTCAGAGCTTGTGGGGGGCCAGACTATATTTTTTGGGGGGGAATGATGCAAGAGCACCATGAGCACTCCTGCAGCCAACTGGAAACTGCGCCTTGGTTTTCGAACGCTTTCGGAAGTCGAACGGAATTCTGGATCGGATGCCGTTCAAGAACCAAGGTACAACTGTATATATAAACCACCCTAAGCAACCGAGAAGTGAAACACAGCAAGACAAAGACATCAGTTCCGCTTAATAGCTTCTAATAGCATTTCTGAAATTGTTCTAATTGCCTTCGTTGCAAACCCATTGGGATTGACTAGGGAACGGAAGGCAGGTGAGTTGGGGAAGAGATGCAGTCTGAGCATCGCTTCCTCTTAGGACTTCTGCCTGTCCTATCTGGGGGTCCGCTGGGCTCTCCCTTAATCTTGCAGGCACACACGCTCGTAAACATAGAGCAAGGGGCTGTACGTAGCTACTGGATGACCACCCACTGCTCCCGACAAGCTGGTGTCTTCCGGCTGTTTTGGACTCCAAGCTGGCTGGGCCCGATGGAGCCAGGAAGAGCTGGAGGGCAGCAGGTTAGGGAAAAGGCTGCTCTGCCGTTTAGAGACACTGGAAGAGGCACCTGACTGTACATGTCATTGAGTTCTTGTTGATTGAGTAATACATTGTCACAGCAACCTTAACAACAGCCTTGGAATATAGGCCAGCGTCCGCATATTGCAGATTAAAGGGACACAAGGATGGGGAAAACACCCAGTGATTCTGGCTCTATGGTGCATTTGCAGCCAAATTGAGATTTGACATTAACTCCAACCCAATTGCTCTGTTGGGACACGGGTGGCGCTGTGGGTTAAACCACAGAACCTAGGACTTGCCAATCAGAAGGTCGGCGGTTCGAGTCCCCACGACGGGGTGAGCTCCCGTTGCTCGGTCCCTGCTCCTGCCAACCTAGCAGTTCGAAAGCACCTCAAAGTGCAAGTAGATAAATAGGTACCGCTCCGGCGGGAAGGTAAACGGCGTTTCCGTGCGCTGCTCTGGTTCGCCAGAAGCGGCTTAGTCATGCTGGCCACATGACCCAGAAGCTGTACGCCGGCTCCCTCGGCCAATAAAGCGAGATGAGCGCCGCAACCCCAGAGTCGGCCACGACTGGACCTAATGGCCAGGGGTCCCTTTACCTTTACCTTAGGGAGAGTGCACCCAATTATTCTCTCCGCAGTCTTTACAACCCTGGACAGCATTGTTTTTCCCCCTGACCTGTAGTAATCTAACCTAGAGGTTACCAGAGCATAGGCGGCAGAAGTTAGGCTACCTTTAATTGCTCTGTTGGCCCAAAGCTGAACCAATTCAGACTCTGGAGGTGCAGGGCACCCACCCAACACCACCTGGAACTCCACTCTGCCACCCTATCGGCTCCCTTCTGCTTTTTTAAGCGGGCACACTCACCGAGACCATCTTCCCCTCGGAGGGCATGAAGGCTGGCCGGTTGCTTAGCCGCAGCTTGGTCTGCAAGGTGTTGAAGTTGATCTCCAGCTGGCACTTCTCCTGCACCTTGGGGGGCTTGTGAACCCGCCGGTAGTCACGGAAATCCTCCAGCTTCTGCTGCATCTCCTGTATGGTCTTCTGCGGGACGCGGTTCTCCAGCCAGGGGATGGTGCGCTGAATCCACTCCAGCAGCTGAGGATCGGATTGGCGGGGTGGAGGAGAGAGACGGAGGTCAACGACAGCAAGGGCAACAGCCCCAGGGATATAGTGGCTCCTCGCCACCGCCCTCCGCAAAGCCCAGGGACCACCTGCGACAGGCCCAGTTCCTGCACTCTGCTCAGCCAGTTATGGCAACCATAATTCCATTTATGGTGGCCCAAGTGGGACAAAACTGCTTCACAAAACAGCTCCCACATAAGAACATTAAGGACAGCTGAGTGGCAAATCACAGGCCAGCATCCTATTCTCACAGTGACCAGCTGCATAATAATAATAATAATAATAATAATAATAATAATAATAATAATAATAATATTTATTTATACCCCGCCCTCCCCGGCCAAAGCTGGGCTCAGGGCGGCTAACATCAGTAAAATTACAATGGAAACATAATGGGGGGGGGGAACCAATTTAAAATGCAATTTAAAAAGCAGCCTCATTTCAAAAGTAGCCCATAAATCAAAACCGTAAGGGGAGGGAAGACGTAAGGGTCAGACTGAGTCCAAACCAAAGGCCAGGCGTAACAGCATTGTCTTGCAAGCCCTGCGGAAAGATGTCAAGTCCCGCAGGGCCCTGGTCTCTTGTGACAGAGCGTTCCACCAAGTCGGGGCTAGTACTGAAAAGGCCCTGGCCCTAGTTGAGACCAATCTAACCACCTTGCGACTTGGGACCTCCATGGTATTGTGGACCTTAAGGTCCTCCGCGGGGCATAACAGGAGAGGCGGTCCCGTAGGTACGTGGGAAACCCTGCAGGAAACTCTGAAGCACGGCCAGAACATGACCGGTCTCTCCAGCCGGTGGTTTCCAGCATGGCTGGAGCATCTGACCCTGGAGGCACATGGCGGGCAGCCACTGGCAGCCTTACCCGCCTCCCCCAAATCTGGATGCCACAATCTTTAGGGAGGTCTGGCAGCCTCGGCGCTTGCCCCATGGGACTCGCAAGGGGAAGGGGGCCTCCTCACACTTACGTCGGAAGCCAGCTTCTCGTAGTCTTCCATCAGGTGCTCATTCTCCTGGTTCACGGCCAACACTTTGCAAATCCGGTTTGCAGCCGTCTCAGCCTGTGGGGGGGTTTGGGGGTGGGGGGAGAGGAGGGAAAACCAACATGGAGGAAATGGTGGTACGAGAAACAAGCAGGCAAATCAAACACATGAAAACGACAGCGGCGACAGAACGGCCTGGAGCCGAGGCACAGCGTGGAAAGGAGGTGGCGAGACAGAGCAGCCCTGCAGAGCCCGCCGGGTGCAGCCGCAGGCAGACAGAGCGTGGTTTCGAAGAGAAGCCAAGGTGGGTTGAGAGACTCTTGTGGCGTACCCAAGCGTCGCCCGGAGGCTGCACAGGTCTCGTCCCCATTTGTAACCCACCCTTCCGTAACCCCCAGGATAGCAACTTACCGTATTTTTCGCTCTATAGGACGCACTTTTTCCCCTCCAAAAATTAAGCGGAAATGTGTGTGTGTCCTATGGAGCGAATGCAGGCTCGACTTCAGCGATAGCAACACGAAGCCTCCGAAGCGCAGAAGGAGCACTCCTTCCGCACTCCGGAGGCTTTGCGTTGCTTTCGCTGAAGCCTGGGGAGCGAGAGGGGTCGGTGCGCACTGACCACTCTTGCTTTCCAGGCTTCCGGGATAGCCGCCTGAAGCCTTCGGAGTGCAGTGTGAGTTCCTGCTGCACTCCGGAGGCTTCGGGTTCCTTTTGCTGAAGCCGGGACAGCAAGACTCTCCTGGCTTCACCAGAGAGGGAGAGCTGTGCAGCACCCCTTCAGCCAAGCGGGAGGAGAAATGGAAGGGGCTCCTTTTCTCCTGCCGCTTCGTTGAAGGGGCGTGGAGCAGAGAGGGGGAGATTATTTTTTTCTTGTTCTCCCCCTCTAAAACAAGGTGCGTCCTATGGTCGGGTGCATCCTATAGAGCAAAAAATACGGTATTTATGGACAAGGCAGCTAACACTCTAGCCCTGCAGCTACTAGTGTAAGTTACGAGCTAGGCCTGAGGTTTGCAGACCCGTCAGACCTCTGCACTTTTGAGTACAGTTGAAGTTCCTACGGAAAAGGGGTGACCCAG
The DNA here is from genome assembly GCF_964106915.1 of Podarcis gaigeae. NCBI lineage: Eukaryota > Metazoa > Chordata > Lepidosauria > Squamata > Lacertidae > Podarcis > Podarcis gaigeae. The sequence goes on from NC_139684.1 coordinate 84,439,407, forward strand.
CCAACCTCCCTTGGAGCTAAGCGCAAGCGTGCTCTTCCATTGCATTCCGCACTCCGCAGATGACGGTCGCCCGGTTTGGATGTACGCATCTCAGCGTGCCAAGCCAAGCCAAGCCAAGCCAAGCCATGTCCTTCCCTTCTCCGTTCCCTGTGCGTAGCAACGACAGCGCATCCTGAACTAATTAGCTACGGTCTCCCATTAAGTCTGAGCCGAAAAATATAGAAAAAAATAATGATTGGGATACGGAGGGGATGGTTTGAACTTGGTTCCAATCCGGGTAACCATGGTTTCCTGGTTCAGGATGAATTGGGGAAACCATGGTTAAATTAAACCGGGAAGCAGCAAATTGCAGTGGAGGGAGGGAGGGAAGGAGAGGAGAAAGGACAGAGCACATGGGTGCAAAGGGACACACATACCTCAGCTTAATAAGCCAAGAGAGGTACGTCTGAACCAGATCGTCATGTTCTTATCTAGGATTTGGCATCTACGGAAGAGGTTCAGATCTACCGCTCGTCTTTACTACAGTTTAGGTTTCAGTAAAGTTATGTCTATTATGTTTAGTCCTGGTTTCCCTGTCTTTCATTTCTTTGCGATGTGCTCCACAGATTTTCAGCGGCTTGGTTTTGGGGAGCTCTTATCTCCCCGAAGAAGAAGAGTTTGGATTTGATATCCCGCCTTTCACTCCCTTTAAGGAGTCTCAAAGCGGCTAACATTCTCCTTTTCCCTTCCTCCCCCACAACAAACACTCTGTGAGGTGAGTGGGGCTGAGAGACTTCAGAGAAGTGTGACTTCAGAGAAGAAGTGACCAAGGTCACCCAGCAGCTGCATGTGGAGGAGCGGGGAAGCAAACCCGGTTCCCCAGATTACGAGTCCACTGCTCTTAACCACTACACCACACTAGCTCTCCTCAACATCCTCAACATTTCATTTCAATCGACAAGAGGCTTTCCTAAACAGCACAACCCAGTCTATCCTTATTCAGTACTATTGAATGTTTTCTATCCTGCCTTTCTGATAAAAGAGAGCGCTCAGACCAGCATACATCAACCCCAAAAAACGCAACCATGTAAAAAAAAAGAGAGAGAGAGAGAAGTGACAGTTACAGAAATATTTTTCTTTAAAGGAAAAAGAAAGCGTAATAGCAGTGGTAAAATATTTTTAGAAAATCAGTCACACACACACACACACACACACACAGAGCCTCTGGAACAAGCAGTGGTGGCCCTATCTTACTAGAAAGCAGGGGGGGGGGAGGTAACACAGAAGCCATGGGATGGGGGGAAGTCAAGAGATCGAGTACCTTGCAAGGAGCAGAGAGAGTCCAAGGGGAGGAGATGGAAGCCAGACTTCAAGAGAAAGGGTGGAGAGGGTCTACAGAAGGACGGGCAGAGGGAGAGAGCCATGGAAGAAATGAGTTGCCAACAGAATAGGATATTCAGAGGAAAATAAAAATATATATATTTGCTCTACTAGGAGAGAGAGAGAGAGAGAAAAAAAAAGAGGATAAGCCGCACATTTGATGGGGAACCTTTGGCCCTCCGGACTATTGCTTAACTACAATGCCGCTGCAATGTATTCTATTTTTAAATGGAAGTTTGAACCAAAATGGCAATAGGTCCATCAGAGGAAGTGGCAGAAGGTGAAATACTCTGTATAGGGGAGAATTCTCTTATTTAACCACATCACAGTTAAGTGGTGCTTCCCACTGGTGCTGTCGTAAAGTCACAATTCTAGGAGGACTTTGAGATGCAGTGGGGGGGGGGAGAACAGCATGAGGAGTAATAATAATAATAATTATTATTATTATTATTTTATTGTTTAGACCCCGCCCACCTGGCTGGGTTTCCCCGGCCACTCTGGGCAGCTTCCAGGAAAATATAAAAAATAATAAAATGTCAGACATGAAAAACTTCCCTGAACAGGGCTGAGTCCTAAAAGTTGTGTACAGTGGTACCTCAGGTTACATACGCTTCGGGTTACATACACTTCAGGTTACAGACTCTGCTAACCCAGAAATAGTGCTTCAGGTTAAGAACTTTGCTTCAGGATGAGAACAGAAATTGTGCTCCGGCGGCAGCAGGAGGCCCCATCAGCTAAAGTGGTGCTTCAGGTTAAGAACAGTTTCAGGTTAAGTATGGACCTCTGGAACGAATTAAATACTTAACCCGAGGTACCACTGTAATTCTTTATCTCCCTGGCATCAGGTGGGAGGGCGTTCCGCAGGGAGGGCGCCACCACCGAGAAGGCCCTCTGCCTGGTTCCCTGTAACTTTACTCTGGTTCCCTGAAAAATTAAGGCATCCAGGGTCTATAATATTGTACAGAAGCCTTGCCCAGCTCCAGCTGTTTTGGACCACCTTGCTGTCATCAGCCTCAGCCTGCATGACAAATGATCGCAGGTGACGGGGAATTTGGGGGAATGTTGTCTCTTAGGAATCAAGCGCTGGAGGTCACCAGGGACCTCAAACACATCCCTGCGCAGCTGTGCCTGTGTGCTGCAAACAAGGCACAAACTGCAGGCTTGGAAGAAGATTCGCTTGGCCTTTTCACCAGAACTCTAATGCCGACCAGCTGGAGGCAAGATCAAAAATGGGGGGCACAGAGTCCGCGTCGTACTGATGGAACCAGACGCTGGCACAACCTGCGGCACAATGGCCAGAGGGCAGAGACGAGGGTTCGAATCCCAACTCAGCCACGAAACTCACTGGGTGACCTTGGTGCAGTCACTGCCTAACCTACCTCGCAAGGTTGTTGTGAGATCGGAGAGAGAAAAAGGTGGGATCACAAATGCAACAAATAAATAAGCACATTTTTTTAAAAAAAATGTGAGTTACTACCAGATCAGGAATTCTAGCAGTCTAATTCAGTTGGGGGAGGACGGAGACACAACGCTTTTCTCCCTCTGCATTTTACTATGTAAGACAGAGCTATTCCGCCTGGCTTTCCAATTTGAACTTAGCCTGATCTTTTATTCCCCTTCCTTCCCCTCCTCCCCTTTTTATGAAGATTACCCGCTCTGAGATCCCACAGCTAATTCTCCCCTGGTCTCCTCGCTGGCCCAAAGAGGACTAACTTAGCCAGCTAGCCCTGGTGATCATCTAATGTTTATTGGATGGATTCCCCCCCCCCCAAATTGATTTTTGAATTCTGAATTTATTCACGTTTTATGCTGGGTTTTTTGTTGCATCAATTAAGTGTTTTAAATTTGTTGTTAGCTGCCCCGAGCCCGGTTTTCTGAACCGGGAAGGGCGGGGTATAAATAAAAAATTGTTATTATTATTGGGAGTCAGAAACTCTTGCTAATCAGTGATCTGCGGCAAATCAACTGGCAATCCTGACCTGCCGTGTGTGTCCCCCCCCCCATAAACCGGCGTTCCCCGAAAGCGGTGCAGACGGGAGGTGTCTCCCCAAACATCTGGAAGATGCTGGGTTGGGGCGGGGAAAAGGCTGCACAGTACAGTGGTACCTTGGGTTACAGACGCTTTAGGTTAGAGACTCCGCTAACCCAGAAATAGTACCTCGGATTAAGAACTTTGCTGCAGGATGAGAACAGAAATCGTGCTCCGGCGGCGCGGCAGCAGCGGGAGGCCCCATGAGCTAAAGTGGTGCTTCAGGTTAAGAACAGACCTCCGGAACGAATTAAGGACTGTATTTTTCGCTTCATAAGACGCACTTTTCCCCTTCTAAAAAGTAAGGGGAAATGTGTGTGCGTCTTATGGAGCGAATGCAGGCGGGAAAGGCCCTCAGGAAGGAGAACAGACTGACGCGGCCAGTCAGCCCCTTCTCCCTCCTCGTAGAAAAGCCTGCAGGAGCCGTGTGCTCCTTAAAGGGTGCGCAGCTCCTGTGGGCTTTTGCGGGAGCTGGGGGAATTGCCATAACCACGCACCGCCTCTCCCGGCCTCTCTTTGGGGCTGGGGGAAATAATATTTTTTTTCTTGATTTCCCCCTCTAAAAACTAGGTGCGCCTTATGGTCCGGTGCGCCTTATGGAGCGAAAAATACGGTACTTAACCCGAGGTGCCACTGTAGAGTGATTTGAGCTGCCTTCTGCAGCAGGGTTGACCTGACCCGGCAGTCTGATTTAGAAAAGCTAAATTGGTTGGTTTCCAAAACATACGGGGTGCAGCGGATCGGCCTGGGTTCCTCAGTCCACTAATTTAGCATGCTCCCAGACAAGCTTCCCAAACAACTTGGAGTCCGTGAACACACACACACACACACACACACACACACACACACACAGAGGCATGCCAGAGAGAAAGCAGTTACAAGGCGAATAATCAATCCCAGCTGATGGGGAGAACTTGCCAGCTGAGCTCCAAAGCCTGGGATCAGACACAAAGGACAATCATAAAAAAAAAAGATTGGCAAGGCTATAAATTCACACAGTCCAGCTCCCCGCACCCCAGCAAACACACCCACCCACACCAAGGGGAGGGCACGCTTGCAAATGCAGCACCCCGGGTGCAATCAAGTTCAGGCTTTTATAGGGGAGGGAAGAGTCTGACCCTCGTCTCCAGCTGGAATATGCAGGACGATTTGCTCGGCCAGAGAAAGGGGGAGCTCCGCTTCCTGCCTATAAAGGATTTACACGTTCGGAGCCAATAAATTAACGCCAAGCTTTAATGGAAAACACTTGGCTGAAGTTCGGTGGCAGATCTAACATGCTTAAGGTTTGGAGGGGGAACAAGCTACAGAAAAACCCACATAAGACAAGAACGCCTTTTCAAAAGCATCCATCGGAGTGTTTGGGTGAGGTCATTTCTCTCCCCGCGTTAGGCATGGCTCTTTTTTGCCTTCCATGCTGAGCGAAGCTTCCAGCTTTCGCTGGCGGCCAGAGGCAGGCAGTGAAAACTTCTTTTCTTTTTAACGCAGAGACGTTTCCTGCAAGCTAGCTCCCTCGTGCAACCTGAGAGTCTGCCCAGAGCTGCCGGCAAAAGCCCGATTACTTTTTTTCCGGACGGTCAAAGGATCCAGAAGGATCCAGCTGTTTTCACCCACCCACCGAAGACGCTCATCTGACAACATCCACAGCCTTCTAGCGTTCTGGCTCTGTGGGTTTTTAATTCCTCGGCCCTTTATTTTAAATAGATTTGCCGCGGCAAATTTCCTTTCCTCTGTTTTGAAGTGATTTGCGATTTTAATATTGTGTTACTGGTTGCATCCTTTTTTTTTAAAGGATTAAATATATATATATATATATATCCAGAGAACATTAGCGATAAGGCAGCCTACAAACTGCATTAATAAAAAATACAAATGGATGTTTGCCGGGGTCTGCAGCCATCAGAGACCGCCAGACTCCTCTGAGTGCAGGTTTGAGCTTTCCTTGCTTCGAGCCTTACAAAACAGGGGCTTTGCTGCCCTGTCACTAATTTGGGGGAAATGGATTACCGTATTTTTAGGTATATAAGACTAGGATTTATTTAACAAAAAAAATAGGTTTAAAATTGGGGCTCGTCTTATACACGGGTAGTGCTGAGGGCTGTCTTCTTAATTTGGAATCCCTCAAAATAGGGTGTGTGTTATACATGGGGGCATCTTATACACAGGAAAATACGGTAATTACAGGATCGGGTTAGTTTGCCGATTCCACACAGACTGATGGGGAAATTCACTTAATATGGGTGAATTAACCCGAAGGTAAAGGTAAAGGGACCCCTGACCATTAGGTCCAGTCGTGGCCAACTCTGGGTTGCGGCGCTCATCTTGCTTTATTGGCCGAGGGAGCCGGCGTACAGCTTCCGGGTCATGTGGCCAGCATGACTAAGCCGCTTCTGGCGAACCAGAGCAGCGCACGGAAACGCCGTTTACCTTCCTGCCGGAGTGGTACCTATCTATCTACTTGCACTGGCGTGCTTTCAAACTGCTAGGTTGGCAGGAGAATTAACCCTAAATGCCTTCAAATCAGTCAGGCAATCAAGTCAGCTGAAGTCTGTACTTCCCTACCCCCCCAAATTTGTTTCAATGAATGTGGGGAGAAAGGAGAAAGCATCTGTGGTTTGTGAGAACAAGGCCGCAGGGGGTCTCCAGGCTATTCCAGATGAACTATTATGGACTATGAGGGCAGGATCCTGACCGAGGCACTGAAAGGAAGTTTCACAGATGAAGGCCACAACACAATATTTGCCCGTTCGGATCTGAGGTCAGAAGACAGAAGCAGAATATTTAACCCCTTGGGAATTTTGCTTTTAGGAGAGCTCTGAGTGGGATACCTTTCAGAGGGCAGGGTGAAGGAAAAGCAAGAACGATGGCTTTTAAAGAGAGAGAAAAACAACAACAAGGGGCAGAGTAGTATAATGGCTAGAGCAGCGGTGAGGAACATGGGTCGTTGGGATTCCAACTCCCATCAGCCCCAGACAGTTCAGCCGTTGGTTAGGGGTGATGGGAGTTGTAGTCTAGCACCACAGATCCCCCAGGCCTAGGTTAGAGTACTGGACTTAGACCAGGGAGACCCAGGTTTATGTCCCTGCTAAGCTATGAAAGGGGACACGGGTGGCACAGAGCCTAGGACTTGCCGATCAGAAGGTCGGTGGTTTGAATCCCCGCAAGGGGGTGAGCTCCCGTTGCTCGGTCCCTGCTCCTGCCAACCTAGCAGTTCAAGAGCACATCAATGTGCAAGTAGATCAATAGGTACCACTCCGGCGGGAAGGTAAACGGTGTTTCCGTGTGCTGCTCTGGTTCGCCAGAAGCGGCTTAGTCATGCTGGCCACATGACCCGGAAGCTGTACACCAGCTCCCTCAGCCAGTAAAGCAAGATGAGCACCAGAACCCCAGAGTCAGTCACGACTGCACCTAATGGTCAGGGGTCCCTTTACCCTTTACCTAAGCTATGAAAATAACTGGCAGCCGCCACCTCATAACCTGGGCTGCAGAGAGGATTTTTTTTTTTAAAAAAGGGAGGGAGCCACCGCCAAAGACCGGGAATGCTTTCAGGAAATTAAACATTGGCAGCCTGACACACGAGCCAAAGGCGGTGCATCTTGCAGAAATGCAAGAAGGCATTTGATACGGAAGGACGAAGGTTAACCTTCCCATTAAACTACTCTTCCGGTTTCTAAGGTGCTATATTATAATTTTTAAATTCTTCTGGAAGGATTCATTTAAAGACTTTCTTTAACTTTTTTGAAGACCTTGTTCTTTTAAAGGAGTTTTTAGGTTTTTAAGGTGAGTCTTTTTAAACTATCTTTTTTAAAAAATTGTTTTAATTTATTTTTCCCCGAAGTAAAATGTCGACTGAGAAGTCCAGAAATCTGGCCAGGGGGACAGGAATGAAGGAAGCTAAAAGCCAGAAGCGTAGGTGGGAAGGGCAGGGAGAATTTGTCAATGGTGGTGCCTAAAGCAAGGAGTTCTGCGTAGCCCGAGAGGCAGGGAGACCCCTGAAGACGCTGACTTGGAAGACAGATCTGCCATCTTCCCAGCTCTGTGCAATGATGGCAATAGGCTTGTTTATAATCCAGAGCAGAGGGGAGGGAGGAGAGAGGGGATTGGGTTGGGATGCAGAAGAGGGGTACACACTGACTGCACAAAAAGGGGGAAAGCTAGATCAGAATTCTACACCCGAAAATTGGAACTTCTGCAACCTGCATAAAATATGCAAAGCAGGCAAATTGACATTCCTAAGTACCGCATTTTTCCATATATAAGACTATATTTTCAAGTTTAAAATTGGGGGTCGTCTTATGCACGGATAGTGCATATGGGGGACTTCTGTATTTGGAGTCCCCCAAAACAGGGGTCGTGTTATACAGAGGGGTGTATTATATACGAAAAAATGTGGTATATTTTTCACCATTTACTCAGCTTCTGTCAGGAGAAGCACAGGACCGCAATGTGGACTTGCAAAGCCACCCAGAAGTCAGAGGATGGCAAGTTTATTTTTGCCAGGGATTCCCCAAACAGAGCCAAGCCTTCAAAACACTAAGGACTAGGAGCTTGCTTCTGTTAGGATTTTTTTAAAAAGAGCTAAGGCTCTCGGGGTGTTACAGTTCGTACTCAGTCCCCCTATCCTGCCCTTTCATATTAGGATGGAGACATCAGAAATTGCACTGAACGACTCTTGAGTATCACTGCAGACGAACGCTGTTCATTGCTGTAGAACAGCCAGTGACCAGCGGATGTTTTTGACTACAACTCCCATCATCCGTGACCCCGCCGGCTGGGGCAGATGGGAGTTGTAGTCCAAAACATCAGGAAAGCATCAGGCAGGGAAAAGGCTGCAGTGGGGCACACAACACATTCGGAGGAGCTACCTACCTGGTTCAGAACTCAGCTCAGGGGCCGTTGCCAGTTCAGTCCCAGAATATGCGCATTATTGCAAGAGCACCCGTGGCTAAAGCAGAAACTTCAGAGCAGCCTTTGCCAAACTGCTGCCTGGCACTGGCGGGAGTTGTGGTCCAACAGGGCGGCAGGTTGGCAAAGGGTACTGATGACTGAGGCTATCAACCAGGTTTTGCTCCTAGCTATAGAACAAGCCCTGGACAGGGAGGAGACCCAACAGCCAAGCCTAAATGGCCTTTTTTCAACCAGAAGGTGATTATTTCAAGGAAGACTTTTCTGGAGGTCTCTCCAGAAAGCCAATGCCACACCCTGGGAACTCCACTGCTTGCATACAGCTAGGAACAGAGTTGCACAGTATTCTGGCAGAGGTGACGATTAAAGCAAATCTAGAAGCTGCTCCTCGCCTGGAGAATTTTTGCGGGGAGCCAGAAGGCTTTCAGTCTCGCAGGGGGCTTGATGCATTCCTAGTTTACCACCTGGATTTTTAACGAAACAAAAATTCAAAGCCACTCCGCCTCCCGGCCTAGTTGACCCTCCGCAGGCATGCCCTTTCATGCAAATGTAAACCCTGCGCTCCGGAAAGTGGGTGAGGAACATGTTAGAGGCGGTTTAGACTAGCCAGGTAAAAGCAGCAGCAGCAGCAGCAGACAGCCCCGCCCAGGCAAAGCTCACCTTCTGAGCCCCAGAGAAAGCGTGATAGAAGCAGGAGACGTAGGTCATGATGGCCTTCTCATCGGGCCTGAGCGTGCCTACAATATCTGCGCAGGAGGAAAGAGAAAAAAAAGGGAAGCAAAATCAAGGGCACAATGCAAGATCGTCCCGGCTCCCCCTCTGGCATGCAGCAGAGGAGGGGTGGGGCAAGCCTTCGCTCCGGACAGGGACCCAAACCTCAGCTGGGACAGGGCTCTGCGGAAATAAACGTCGCCCTTGATTCGGGCAGCCCTGTAAACTCTCCAAGATAACTCCAAAGGACTCTCTGCTCTGCTCCTAAGAGCTCTTAGGACTGCAAGACAACTGGTTCGCTGCGCAACTCGGTGCCTCTTTACTCAAAAGGAAACGCTGGTGTGTTCAACGGGGCTTACACCCCAGGGAGTGTATTTACGATCAACCAAAGTCTCGGTTGATGCATTGGTGGGGCTGCCCAATTTTAAATGGTTGGGCTTAAGAGTTCACGGGTTCCCTTGCTTATTTTGAGAAGCTATTTTGGTTCCGGCGTGTTACTGTAATAACAAGTTCTTGCACTTCCTTCAGCCTCTCAAAAGGGCATCTGAAGTGAGGCTTTGCAAATATATTCCAGAAGTACAGGAAAACAAATACATCTGAATATAATTTGCACATATAATTTGTAAGGAGGTGGATAATTAATCCATGAAAATGCTGATTGCTTGGCAGCCCTCCCTGAAACCCGGCAGACCAAGCGGCTTCGACTCCAACCGTTGGGAGTCTCCCAAATAATATTTGAAAGCAAAGAGATTTCTGGCTCATTATGATCTTGTGTTGAACCCTGGATGTCAGACCCTGAGCTAGCTGAGGTTTGGGTTCCCAATGTTCTGCAAGTAGCTGCCCTCGGCACGAGAAGTCAGGAGAGCAACAGGGCGCTGGAAGGAAGAGGAGCTGTTAACAGTAGAGGCTCAGCCATGTCTGGTACCTTCTGAGCGCCAGAGAAGGCATGGTAGAAGCTGGAAACATAGGTCATAATGGCCTTCTCATCGGGCCGGGCCGTGTTGACAATGTCTGAAAAGCGAACAAGAAGCATTAAAGATACCAGGAGGCAAAACTCTCCCCCGTCCCCTGTTCCTTGATGATCTGCTGGCTCTAGCAAAATCTGCCACAGCTCTGGTGTCCACCTGTAGGCAAAGATTGAGCCCAGGGAAAGTCAAGGCCAAGAAGTCAATGTTACAAGTTACCAAGTGAGCCAGAACTGGAAGTTAACTTGTCCAGCACGGAACTAAAGCCAAGGATCTGAGATTTATACTGCCAGAGCTCAAGGCTGCACACACAACTGATGTGAAGGCCTATTAAAGGCTGAAGAGTTTTTACGACTTTGCAGTGGCTTCTCGCTTGCCCTTTCCTCCAAAAAAGAACTTTGAATGCAGAGATTGTGCCAGGCACATCTAATAAAACTCTGCGGACACCCACTGGAATCCGAGCGTTCCTGGTTTGTTTCGGGGTGTGGCTCCCTCGCTGCGGGGCTTTTCCTGCCCTCATCCCAGGGCTTCAGGGAGGAAGGCCTGCATTATATGTCCAAAGCCCCTTAGAAAGGAATGCTAAGGAAGCCGAACGAAACAGCAACAACAGGGGTTTTGCTCCACTAGCTGTCAGTCCCGTGAACTGAAGGCCACACTAGTGTCTGATTGGGCAGCAGCAGACTGGTCCTCCCCCTCGGCTCCACCAAATCACAAGCAAAGTATGAGCTTGAAGGAGCTGGGCAGAATTTCTCCCATGGCTCCTTAAGGAGGCCCATGGCTCACTTCAGAAACCAGGGGTGGGATTCACCATCCATAGCAGAGGTGGGGAAACTTTGGCCTTCCAGAGGTTGCTAAACTTCAACTCCCATCATGCCTTGCCATTGACCACGCTTGCTTGAACTGTTGGGAGGCATAGTTTAGCAATATCCAGAGAGCAAAAGGTGTCTTCTCCACCCGCCATGATCTAGAACCTGAGCAAGATCAGTCAGACTGAGTTGTGAGCCAGGTTCCCCGCGTCCCTGGAACGGGGAAATCTGTCTGCAGATAAATACAGGCACATTTGGCTCCTTACCTCTCTCGCCCTGACCTAGCCACTGTGATCCACACAACGGTCACATCCAGACTTGATTATCGTAACTCGCTCTACGCGGGGCTGCCCTTGAAGCTGACCCAGAAACTCCAGCAGGTGCAGAATGCCGCGGCGAGACTCCTTATGGGGTCCTCACCGCGGGATCACATTCACCCGGTGCCATACCAGCTGCACTGGATCCCGGTGGAGTACAGGATCAGGTTCAAGGTGCTGGTTTTAACCTTTAAAGCCCTATACGGCCTAGGACCCTTGTACCTATGGGACCGCCTCTCCTGGTATGTCCCATGGAGGACCTTACGGTCTTCAAACAAAAACATCTTGGAGATCCTGGGCTACAGGGAGGTTAGGCTGGCCTCAACCAGAGCCAGGGCTTTTTTGGCTGTGGCCCTGATCTGGTGGAAAGCTCTGTCACAAGAGACTAGGGCCCTGCAGGACTTGACATTTTTCCGCAGGGTCTGCAAGACAGAGCTGTTCCACCAGGCCTTTGGCCAAGGCACAGTCTGACCCCCTTCCTTTGGTAATCCTCACAGAACTCTAGCCCAATGGTTGCCATTAATTTGATTCTGAATTGATTTTAGAATGAATTGATTTTAGAATGTATTTCAATTAATTGATTGTGATTTTATGTAAACTGTATCACCTTTACTGTTGTTAGCCGCTCTGAGCCCGGCTTCGGCTGGGGAGGGCGGGATATAAATAATTTATTATTATTATTATTATAAGGTGGCAGAGTCCTGAGCAAAGGGACTGTACCACTTTGCATGGAGGAGACTCGTTCTTTCGATACTCCATGTAAAAACAAAACTCTCCACGCACAAACCCTTCACAGTATATGAAGGACGAAGGCAGCTGGATAAAACCTCTCCCCAAGTTTTCAACTTTCAGGAAGTCGTCAAGAAGGGGAATGTCTGAAATGCGACCGCACCACTTGCAGCCTTAAGCGGTACAGTCGCTTCTGCCTCAGGACTCCGCCGCCTACGATTTCTGTGTTGGGAGTGCTGCAGATCTGATCGGGCAAGTTACTTTGTCCCACAGGAATTTGGGCTTTGCAATTTGGGGTGTGTGTGTGGAGGGGCCAGGCAGCTAAGTGCAAGTCAGCCCGACGGAGGGAGCGTCAGTGACTCTCAGCAAGGCAGCAAACCCAAGGCACAGTGATTGACAGCTCTTTTGGGCTTCCGCAGCCCAGCCCTACTAAGGAAACTGCAGGATGGGGTGGGGGGGAGATACTTCAGCGCCAAGAACATCTTCCTCTGGGAATCGGTTGCACTGCAACGCTGTTACGAAATTTGTTTCTGGGAACCGAACACCCGAGCCCACGCTTCGAGAGCAGCTTCCAGCTTACCTTCTGCATCCAACATCTTGGGAATGTCGAGGTATTTCTCAGCGACCTCAAAAGCGTTGTTCAGATTCGTGACTGGATCATCCTGGAGAGAAGGGGGGGGGGGGTTGTCAGAGAGGCACAGCTGTTAGAACTGGTGCTGTCCCAAAGCCGAATCGCAAGCCTGCCCTGCCAGCTGAGAAGGAACATCCAAAGGAGAAAAGTGTTTCTCTGTCTCCCCCTGCCCCCCCCCTACAAGCAGCTACTGGATGGATGGCGGCCAACAGATTGAGGTTGAATCCTGACAAGACAGAAGTACTGTTTTGGGGGGACAGGAGGCAGGCAGGTGTGGAGGACTCCCTGGTTCTGAATGGGGTAACTGTGTCCCTGAAGGACCAGGTGTGCAGCCTGGGAGTCATTCTGGACTCGCAACTGTTCATGGAGGCGCAGGTCAATTCTGTGTCGAGGACAGCTGTTTATCAGCTCCATCTGGTACTCCCACCTGCCCGCAGGCTGAGACCCTTATCTGCCCACAGACTGTCTCGCCAGAGTGGTGCATGCTCTGGTTATCTCCCGTTTGGACTACTGCAATGCACTCTATGTGGGGCTACCTTTGAAGGTGACCCAGAAACTACAACTAATCCAGAATGCGGCAGCTAGACTGGTGACTGGGAGCGGCTGCCGATACCATATAACACCAGTCCAGAAAGATCTTCATTGGCTCCCAGTACGTTTCGAGCATAATTCAAAGTGTTGGTGATGACCTTTAAAGACCTAAACGGCCTCGGTCCAGTATACCTCAAGGAGTGTCTCCACCCCCATCGTTCTGCCCAGACACTGAGGTTCAGCGCCGAGGGCCTTCTGACGGTTCCCTCGCTGCGAGAAGCCAAGTTACAGGGAACCAGGCAGAGGGCCTCATCGGTAGTGGCACCTGCCCTGTGGAATGCCCTCCCACCAGATGTCAAAGAGAAAAATAACTACCAGACTTTTAGAAGACATCTGAAGGCAGCCCTGTTTAGTGAAGCTTTTAATGTTTAACAGGTTATTGTATTTTAGTGTTCTGTTGGAAGCCACCCAGAGTGGCTGGGGAGGCCCGGCCAGATGGGCAGGGTATAAATAAATAAACTGCCAAAAGGCCCTCGGAGTTGGACCTCAGTGTCCGGGCAGAACGATGGGGATGGAGATGCTCCTTCAGGTATACTGGGCCTTTGAGGCCGTTGAGGGCTTTAAAAGTCAGCACCTTTGTGCTTAGAAACATACTGGGAGCTAATGTAGGTCTTGGGATCCCGGAAGGTGTAGTTTAAGGGTGATGGGAGAATTTAGGAGGCTCCTATGCCCCTCCCAGACTTACAGCTCCTGCAGAGCTTTAGCAATCAATTATTCTTTATGTGGAACTCTTGGAACTGTAGCTTAGTGTGGGGAGCGGGGAGAGGAGGAGATTTCCTAGCAACACTCAGCACCCTTTGCAGAGTACAGTTCCCAGAATTCTTTGGGGGGAAGGCAAGACTGTACAAAGGTCATGATACAGGGTGCTTTTAAATGGATGGTGCAAATGCGGCCTTTAATTCCACTAAAGAGCCCAGCAGCCCACTGTGAGTGTTAGGGTATTTCACACACCCGCCCGACTACCACTTTACCTCCATGGCATTTCAGCTCAGGAAAAAAAATACCGCATTTTTCGCTCTACAAGACGCACCTAGTTTTTGGAGGAGGAAAACAAGAAAGAAAACAACATTCTGAATCTCAGAAGCCAGAACAGCAAGAGGGATCGCTGTGCAGTGAAAGCAGCAATCCCTCTTGCTGTTCTGGCTTCTGGGATAGGTGCGCAGCCTGCATTCGCTCCATAAGATGCACACACATCTCCCCTTACTTTTTAGGAGGGAAAAAGTGAGTCTTATAGAGCAAAAAATATGGTATGCTTTGCCACGTTTAACCCTGAGGCTGGTCGCTGCCATTCTCACGTTACGGACAAGGATATTGTGACTTGCCCCAGATTGCCCAGGGAGATGCTGGCTGAAGTGGGATTTGAAGCTGAGCTCTCAGGTGGTGCAATGGCTCAGTGCGTCCGGCTGTTAAGCAGAAGGCTGGTGGTTCAAGCCCACTCAGGGATAGCTGCGGGGAGAATTCCTGCATTGCAGGGGTTGGACTAAATGACCGTCCTGGGACCCTTCCAGCTTACAATCCTGTGATCTCACTCAAGCTAGTGACTCATGCTCATTTCTGGACTGGATTCTGGGGAGAGCATGTAGGACACAGCTAAAAACACAAATAGCAACGCTACTACTACTACTAAAACTCAATTTCGAGTCCTAAATGAGGGAGGGAGGAAGGAAGGAGCTGCTGTCGCCAACATACCTTTCTGAGCTTGTCATACTCAATGAGTTCTGGTCTGTGTCTGTGGATCAAGGCATTAAAAGCAAGGCCGTCTTTCCAGCTGTAAAAAGAAGCCCAAGGATACAGTTAGATTGCTTGGCTGTCCAAGAGGGGAAACTGCGGCTTCGGGGCAGCATTCCTCAAAATTGCAAGGCCCTCCCCCCCCCCCTTTCGGACAGGAGGGTGCTTTTCAGTACAGTAATGCTGTACTGTTTTTAACACTTGATTGGGAGCCGCCCAGAGTGGCTGGGGAAACCCAGCCAGATGGGCGGGGTATAAATAATAATAAATAATAATAAATAATAATAATAATAATAATAATAATAATAATAATTATTATTATTATTATTATTATTATTATTATTATTATTATTATTATTGTGGTACCTCAGGTTAAGTAATTCGTTCTGGAGGTCCATTCTTAACCTGAAACTGTTCTTAACCTGAAGCACCACTTTAGCTAATGGGGCCTCCTGCTGCCGCTGCGCTGCCAGCACACAATTTCTGTTCTCATCCTGAAGCAAAGTTCTTAACCCGAGGTACTATTTCTGGGTTAGCGGAGTCTGTAACCTGAAGCATATGTAACCTGAAGCATATTTAACCTGAGGTACCACTGTAGAATTATTATTATTATTTTCACAAAAATGTAGCAAAGAAAGGGCAGAACCACGCAAATGTCAAGAGAGTCGCTAAAAAGTAAGAACACAAGAGCCCGGCTGGGCTGTACTCAGGGTTCGTTCAGACCAGTGGCCAAGCCACTGGGACACCAACACGCAGGGTCTGAAGGCCACAGCCTGTTCCTGCCTATTTGCTTTCAATGTGGGGGTGCCACACAGCCAACATAACCACAGACAACCCCCCCCCCCCGCAACCTCCTCCAAGGATTCGCCTGTTCTCCTTCTCAAAGGCATCTAAGCCACCACAACATTATGGGGGTTGTATCCCAAGTGACTCCTCCTGTCAGTATATGGACTCCCCCCACCCCCGGTGCTAAATCTGTCCTAAGGATTCCCCCAACCCTCCGGAGCAGACGTGGGGCATGCAAGGTAAAGGACCCCTGGATGGTTAAGTCCAGTCAAAGGTGACTATGGGGTTGCAGCGCTCATCCCGCTTTCAGGCCAAGGGAGCCAGCGTTTGTCCGCAGACAGCTTTCATGTGGCCAGCAGGACAAAACTGCTCCTGGTGCAATGGAACACAGTGATGGAAACCAGAGCTCATAGAAACACCGTTTACCTTCCTGCTGCAGTGGTACCTGTTTATCTACTTGTGCTGGCGTGCTTTCGAACTGCTAGGTTGGCAGGAGCTGGGGCAGAGCAACAGGAGCTCACCCCATCGTGAGGATTTGAACTACTGACCTTCTGATTGGCAAGCCCAAGAGGCTCAGTGGTTTAGACCACAGCACCATCCCTACAGGGAATTGTACATGGAGTGGGGGAGACGGTGTCCCCATTTCACAAGTGGAAATCCTTGTGTTGATGAGAGGTGTTCCTTGGATTGCTACCCTTTCGCCAGAGAACTCTCCTGAGTCAGTTCCATGCCCTGGTTGGCAGATTTGCCTTCCGCTGCCCAGAATCTACTGCCCATTTATTTCATTGGGTGATTCACTTTTCACCCAGCACATATCATTCCACCAGCCTCTGTTCACCACTCTCCTCCCCAAGACCCATTATTCCTCAAATATCCATCTAGCCGCGGCCTCTCGTCCACACAAGATAACCTGCCAGTCTCTTAAAGATTCCCAGCGAGCTACTCCCAGGTCTCTGGCTCAGAGAGGAAGCACAAAGGCCTCTGCTATTCGATGGGCTGGTCTGCTAGATTTCTAATCGGGAGCCGTCCTCCTGAAGCCATTTCTCGCAGCCTTCGAGACGCAGCAAGGCTTTCTGGCCAGAGAGTGGAAATGCTGCCTCTGTGTTTGGGAAAGGCAAGGCCCGGTGCCTCGCAGAATGGCTGTGCCTTGACTGGCCAGAATCGTAGAGTTGAAAGGGACCCCATGGGGTCATCCAGCCCAACCCCCTGAAATACAGGGATAGCAGCTGACAAATTTCCACTTTTCGAAGGAGCGTGTTCCACTGTCAGAACAGCTTGTGTTTAGTTGGAATCTCCTTTATCGCATTTGGCATCCATTGGTTCTTAGGTGGGATAGCTCAGCCGGCAGAACACGGAGCTCTGAATCTCAGGGTCAGGGGTTTGAGCCCCGCGTTGGGCAAAATATTCCTGCATTGCAGGGGGTTGGACTAGATGCCCCTTGTGGTCCCTCCCAACTCTAAGATTCTTTCACGGTTTGCAAATTACCCTCTAGAGCAGAAGAACACACTTTGCTCCCTCTTCCATGGGACAACCTTTTAGATATTAAAGGTAAAGGTAAAGGGACCCCTGACCGTTAGGTCCAGTCGTGGCCGACTCTGGGGTTGCGGTGCTCATCTTGCTTTACTGGCCGAGGGAGCTGGCATACAACTTCTAGGTCATGTGGCCAGCATGACTGAGCCGCTTCTGGCGAACCAGAGCAGTGCACGGAAACGCCGTTTACCTTCCGGAGTGGTACCTATTTATCTACTTGCACTGGTGTGCTTTCGAACTGCTAGGTGGGCAGGAGCAGGGACCGAGCAACGGGAGCTCATCCCGTCACGGGGATTCGAACTGCCAACCTTCTGATCGGCAAGTCCCAGGCTCTGTGGTTTAACCCACAGCGCCATTCCATCTCTTCTCACTCTCCTCCTTTCCAGCCTAAACATGCCCAGCTTCCTCAGCCGTCCCTCCTAAAGGTTGGTTTCCAGGCCCTCGATCATCTCGGCTCTGCAAGGTTACCTTATGTGGAAGTTCTGTACGTTGACGTTCTTGTAGGGCGCAGTCTTCCTCTGGCACCAGAGCAACAGACCTTCCTTGGCCGAAGTCTCTGCAGGATGAAGGGGAGAAAGAAGGAGGTGATGGCGCCATCCTTGGCAGGATGGGTCCCCTGGTGTGGGCGGGGCTGAAGCTAAGGCAGCAACAGGAATGGGACGGAGCCAAGACAACATCTCCAAACCTAAGGGTCGAAGGCCAACGTTGCACAAGGCTCTTCCACGGAAAAAAAAGGTGTGCAGAATGCCCCGAGAGATGCATTTGAGGCTCTTTGTGCACACGGTCTCCCCAAAACAATGGTAACTGTCATAAACAAAATTCAACATTGCTTTTTTATACAGGCATTCTCCCGCTTGTGCCTGGAACTGGGAAGCAACCCAATAATTCAATTCAAACTGGGAAATGGCAGGAGAGAGCTGGGGTGTCCCCGTGGCTCGCAAGGCACTGAGGTCCAGTGCTGAGGGCCTTCTGGCGGTTCCCTCCCTGCGAGAAGCCAAGTTACAGGGAACCAGGCAGAGGGCCTTCTTGGTGATGGCGCCTGCCCTGTGGAACGCCCTCCTGTCAGATGTCAAAGAGAAAAACAACTACCAGACTTTCAGAAGACATCTGAAGGCAGCCCTGTTTAGGGAAGCTTTTAATGTTTAACAGGTTATTGTATTTTAGTGTTTTGTTGGAAGCCACCCAGAGTGGCTGGGGAGGCCCGGCCAGATGGGCAGGGTATAAATAAATAAACTGCCAAAAGGCCCTCAGAGTTGGACCTCAGTGTCCAGGCTGGACGATGGCGGTGGAGATGCTCCTTCAGGTATACTGGGCCTTTGATGCTCCTTCAGGTATACTGGGCCTTTGAGGCCGTTTAATATTCTGTTGGAAGCCGCCTAGAGTGGCTGGGGAAATCCAGCCGGATGGGCGGGGTATAAATAATAAATTATTATAATATTATTATTATTAAGGAGACCCTCCCTGGAGCCCAAAGAGGATGTGGGCTAGAGGAAGCCCCGAAGAGACTGTTTACGCTGCTCAGTCTCCCCGCCTGGCAGCTGATGCGCTAGGTAGCGCAGCACCAGTCTTTCATGCGTCCTCCAGCCTCCTGCCAGCCCCAGAGCTTCAGTTCTAGTTGTGCATATTTCTGAACACAGTATGAGTTGAAGAGAGGGTGTCTTAAGGGTGTTTAGAGGGCACTCCCCACTTTGTGCAATGTCACCCCTATGTGCGTGGGGGCCCAGAACGTAACCCCCACACAAGTTGGGAGCTGCCTGTTGTTGTGATCTGCCCAGGGACAGATCCAAGGAGGGAACGGTCTTGGGGGAAATGACCCTTTCCTAGAAAGCAGCCTCCCCTAAGCTGGCGTCCTCTGGGTGTTTTGGATGATGGGAGGCAGTGTCCAAAACATCCAGAGGGAACCAGCCTGGGGAAGGCTGCAACAAAGCGCTTGCAAAACTAGTACCCTGAAAAGGTACAGGCCCATTTGAGTTTTTGCTGAGAAAAACGCCGCCAGGTGCCCCGAATCCTTAACCCATGTTTGTTGTCACTTGTGCAGAAGGGAAGGGGGGGTGGCTGTTGTGAGTGGGGCATCTGCAGGGGAGAAGAAGTGGCAAGTGGGATAGGAAGGTGAGCTCACACCCACCCAGCCCACCCCCCAAAATATGGCATGTTTTGTAAAAAGAAAAAGAAAGATAAAGGAAAAGCGTTCTTGCTTGTGCCTGAGCTGGGAATAATACAGCTGAGGTGCATAAGATCAGGTGTGTGTGGATTTGCGTTCTTAGGTACTGGGGCCTAAGGTAGAAAGCCATGGGGGGGGGGAAGTATTGTCCCACCCCAAAAAAGGCCTCTGGCTGCCTAATGGCTTCTTGGCAGGCATTCCCAAGGCAGGTATTTGCCAAGGAGCCTGAGCCACACGCTCAATAAAGTCAGTGAGGGTTATTGCAACCGACTTGAGCAGCTGCACGGTGCATGATTAATTGTCGCCGGTCTAGCGGGAAAGAGGAAGTGGTTGAAGGCGTGGGCACCGTTGTGGATCACCGCAAGTCCGCGGTGCATTGCCGCATGGGCTTTGCCAGCTTCCTCTCCAGTCTATTTCAACGTGCCAGACGTACAGCTGGTGCCGACACGCCAGGAGGAAGGTGCAGAGAGGGCAGGCTGGCGCGCGGCCTGCAGGAACCTGGGCGCTCACCTTCTACGGAGATGTCCTGGATGGCGAATCTGAGGATGATGGTCCAGATCATGCCGAGGGTCATCTTTGCGTTGCCATCAACGATTTCTGGAAGCAGACGGGAAGGGCGTTAAGGGAGGGAGGCCGGTTCTGTTCTGGATCAGCTCACGCTTTGGCCAGAAAGCGGGCAACTTGCATAGCTCAGTTGGTCAAAGCGTGGTGCTGATTATGCCAAGGTTGCAGATTTGACCCCCAGGGTCTTTCCAACTCTATGATTTATGCTGAAAGTTCCCAGGCGAACACACAGAGCAGAAAGGACACACGTGCCAAGGAGATAACACGTGCCAAGGAGTTGTGGCACTGTGATGCCTTCCCACTGCACACCCCTAGGGGTCTGGCAGTGTGTGTGTCCCCTGACGCAACAACCACCGTTTGGAACGCCCTGCCTGCCGAGACCAGGTAGGTACCACCAGTTCATTGTACAGTGATAGCCTGTTCAACTTGCAAAACGTTCGGAAACCAAGGCACGACATCTGATTGGCTGCAGGAAGCTCCTGCGGCCAATCGGAAGCCACGTCAGACGTTCGGGTTCCAAAGAACATTCGCAAACCGGAACACTCATTTCCAGGTTTGCGGCGTTCGGGAGCCAAAACGTTCGACTTGCAAGGCGTTCAGGATCCAAGGTGCCTGCCGAAAATACTGGTGCCTGTTCAGATATGTTTCAATGTGTTTTAATCAGATTTTTAGCTTATCGTTTATTTTAATTAAGTAGCTGACTTTAGCTGTTTTTACTGGTAATTTCATTGTTTCATACTTTTAGAGTGGTGGGGTTTTTTTAAAGGTTTTTTTTTTTTACAACCAAGCAGTATCTACAGTACATTTTATGAAACAAATAAATTTGGGCCTCTACTATATACCGTATTTTTCGCTCTATAACACACACCCGACCATAACACGCACATAGTTTTTAGAGGAGGAAAACAAGAAAAAAAATATTCTAAACGAAACAGTGGATGTATGATTTTTGTGGTTCATGCTGTGGCCACAGACATGTGATCTGTTGGTGAGTTTGGAGTAGCCCAATGCAAAAATCCTGAGGATCCATGTGGATCCGTACTTTGTAACCACGTTTTTGCACCACTGTGGCCCCAGGCAACAGTGGGTGCGTGATTTTTTTGGTGGAAGCTGTAGCCATGGACATGCTATGTGATCTGATGGTGAATTTGGGGTGACCCAGTGCAAAAGTCCTGAGGATCCATGTGGATCTGTGCTTTGTAACCAGGCTCTCTGTCCCTCTCTTCTCCCCACTAAGCGGCTCTTCTCCCGCTTTGCTGTTTCAAAGCGAGCAAAGCGAGCCACGGAGGAGGGAAGAAAGGGGAACCATGGATCCTCTGCTCACGACTACAGCAGATCCCCCCGCCATCTGTAGGCATTCGCTCCATAACACGCACAGACATTTCCCCTTACTTTCTAGGAGGAAAAAAGTGAGTGTTGTGGAGCAAAAAATACGGTATATATGGTTGAACACACTTGCCACTTTGAGGGGCAAGTCGGCCTTTTGGGCTTTTGTGTTTCTTCCATTTGCGAATTATTGCACCAGTTGGTGTCACCTTCTCACCAAGCTGCTTGGCAACAGTCTTGTAGCCCAGTTCAGCCTTGTCCCGATCTACAATCTTATCCCTGACATCCTTGGACAGCTCTTTGGTCCTGGTCATGGTGGCTAGTTTGGAATCTGCTGGATTGAGTGCTCCTGTCAACAGGTGTGTTTTGTACAGGTACTGTAACGAGCTGGGATCACAGGTAAGACCTCTCCCTTACAGCACCTTGTTACATACGGTGAAGATACTGTACCAGGTACCGCCTGACATTTGGCTGGTTGATAGGGGATCAAATACTTGTTTCACTCATTACAATGCACATCAATCTCTGACTTTTGTCTTCTGTGTTTCTGGGGGTTTTCCTGTTGCTATTCTGTCTCTCACAGGTACGATAAACCTACCATTCAAATTATGGACTGGTCATTTCTTCGTCAGAGGGCAAAGGGGAAAATTTAGCAGGGGATCAAATACTTTCTCCCCTCACTGTATGGGCATAGAGATCAGCACTCAGAAGGGCTGTAGCTCAGTGGTGCATGTGCATTGCATTTCCCAGGTCTCAATCTCTTGCAAAGACTGCTGCCTGAATCCCTAGAGAGTCCTCTGATGTTATAGTAGCCCAGCTCCCATCAGCCTCAGGGGTAGGGGTTGGAGCCCAACAACATACAGGGAAGGATAAACGACTATCAGACTTTGAAAAGCTGGCATCACTGGGTCAATTTCATCAATTTTGTTGAATTAAACTAAATAGCTTTAATTGGATTTTGAATGAATGCACAACTCATTGTTACCGTTTTGAATTTCATTGTGCAAACTGCTATTCTGAATAATGCTTTTCACGGGGGGGGGGGGCACTGGGGATGAGTTTGTGGAACCAAGGGGGCTTTGAAGAGGAAAATCTGGGAACCCCTGACATAGACAACACTGATCTGGACGGGCTCATTGTTCAACTCCCCAAGTTCCTCCCTGTTCTGCGAATCTTAGTTCAGTGGTACCTCGGTTTTCGAGCGTCTTGTAAATCGAACGTTTCGGCTTTCAAATGCAGAAAACCTGGAAGTAACTGCTCCAGTTTTTGAACACTTTTCGGAAACTAAAAACGTGCCACACAGCTTCCGTATTGAGTTTTCTGGATGTAAACGCTTCTGGAAATGCATGCTTCAGTTTTTTAACGTTTCGGAAGTCGAACAGTCTTCTGGAATGGATTACGTTCAAAAACCGAGGTTGCACTGTACAGTGGTACCTTGGGTTAAGTATCGTATTTTTTGCTCTATAAGACGCACCAGACCACAAGACGCACGTAGTTTTTGGAAGAGGAAAACAAGAGAGAGAAAAATTCTGAATCTCAGAAGTCAGAATGGCAAGAGGGATCGCTGCGCAGCGAAAGCAGCAATCCCTCTTGCTGTTCTGGCTTCTGGGATAGCTGTGCAGCCTGCATTCACTCCATAAGACGCACACACACCTCCCCTTACTTTTTAGGAGGGAAAAAGTGAGTCTTATAGAGAAAAAAATGCGGTACTTAATTCGTTCTGGAGGTCTGTTCTTAACCTGAAGCACCACTTTAGCTAATGGGGCCTCCTGCTGCCACCGCGCCGCCGGAGCACAATTTCTGTCTCATCCTGAAGCAAAGTTCTTAACCCGACGTAATATTTCTGGGTTAGCGGAGTCTGTAACCTGAAGCATCTGTAACCTGAAGCGTCTGTAACCCGAAGTAGCACTATACTGGTTTGCTTTTCAAAAGCAAGTTTCTAGGCCTTATGGTGCGAAATATACATTTGGTAGCACAGGGGCAATGTAGCCTGAGTTCTCTGAAGTCAGGCGGTGGGCTGATTGAAATTTCCAGCGGCTGCAGGCAGGGCCTTGGTGCTGTGTGTAGGTCCTGGCTGCTCCCAAAGGGGGAAGCGGCTGGATAAATGATGCAAAGGAGCAGGAACTGCAGAATTATGCAAACAGAGAGCAACCGTGCAAAATCTGCTCCGTTTGCATGATTTGGGCAAGCTGCAGGTTTGCTGGGGCACAGAACTGTTTTGTGTTTCGTTGCTGGAGCACAGGCTACAGACCGGCTTTGTACTCTTGAACCACCCAGGAAGCCTTTCTGACTGGTCCTCCGTTGCAATCTGTGCCTTTTTCGCCTTCCGCCAGCAGACACAATGGAGGGGGAGACTGGATGCCCTCCCTCCCCCTGAGAAGATTAACAAGAGATGCTGCAGGCCAAGCCAAGTGGCCGGCAGGAGTTGCTTGCAGTCCCTGGGAGAAACAGAGCGCAGAATCCCCAATTCAGATTCCTTTATTTGCCATCAGGTCGCCCAGAAGCAAGAGTTAATTCCTCTGCTCTCTTAACCAGCACAAATCAAATCATGGCTAAGCTCATAATGGCCTATATATCTGCAACTTACTGTACTCTGCTTTTGACTGTATTGTGCTTATTTGTGGATTCCATGGGGAAAACCCTGAAAATATTCCTCCCCCTGCAAAAAAGGGGGAAAACTGCAAGCGTTAAAATTTGGTCCCCTAATCTTAACTTGCTGAAGGACCAGGTGCGCAGCCTAGGAGTCACTTCGGACTCACAGCTGTCCATGGAAGCGCAGGTCAATTCTGTGTCCAGGGCGGCTGTCTACCAGCTCCATCTGGTACGCAGGATGAGACCCTCCCTGCCCACAGTCTGTCTTGCCAGAGTGGTGCATGCTCTGGTCATCTCCTGCTTGGACTACTGCAATGCACTCTATGTGGGGCTGCCTTTGAAGGTGACCCGGAAACTACAACTAATCCAAAATGTGGCAGCTAGACTGGTGACTGGGGGCGGCCACCGAGACCACATAAAACTGGTCTTGAAAGACCTACACTGGCTCCCAGTACGTTTCCGAGCATAATTCAAAGTGTTGGTGTTGACCTTTAAAGCCCCAAACGGCCTCGGCCCAGTAGACCTGAAGGAGCGTCTCCACCCCCATCGTTCTGCCCTGACGCTGAGGTCCAGCGCCGAGGGCCTTCTGGCAGTTCCCTCATTGCAAGAAGCAAAGCTACAGGAAACCAGGCAGAGGGCCTTCTCGGTAGTGGCGCCTGCCCTGTGGAACGCCCTCCCATCAGATGCCAAAGAGATAAACAACTACCTGACATTCAAAAGACATCTTAAGGCAGCCCTGTTCAGGGAAGTTTTTAATGTGTGACATCTTAGTGTATTTTTGGTCTTTGTGGAAGCCGACCAGGGTGGCTGGGGAAAGCCAGCCAGATGGGCGGGGTACAAATAATAAATTATTATTATTATTATTATTATTATTATTATTATTATTATTATTATTATTCTAAAATTGTGCAAAAGATGAGCAATGTTCTGGATCTCCCCGGCAAGACACAGCAATCTCCCTCCAGCAGTGCAGAATTTGCAAGCGCTCAGAAGTCGAGACAGCAAAGAAGGTGCTGAGCAGAGACGCCAAAGGGTGTTGATCTGGGGAGGGATGTGTGAAGGAGCAGAGAGAGCGCCGGGCTTGATGAACCTCCTTTTCTGTAACCGGAGAGGCCACACCCGATGCGCCAAGAGGGCACTTGTCAGAACATGCGCTGGTTTCAAGGACAGCTCCCTTTTCCAGGTTAGGTCCCCGAAGGCAGGGGAGGCGATGCCGGAGCGCTGGGGAAGCTCTGGAGAGCTGCATTCAGCTCGCCTGGTCTAGTGCTTCCAGAAAGGACACGACGGCATCGAAGAGAGATTTGCCACGGGTGCAAACCCTGAAGCAACCGTCCCCCCTTGGATAAATAACTGGAGGTGGGTGGGGGGCCTTGCATCTGCAGCTGGCAAAGAAGAGCCTGAGGACACAAGCTTGCTGGATCAGATCAGGGATCACTGGTGCTCACTGAACGCAGCACCCCCATTTAGGAGAAGCTAGGTGCCAAAGGGGCCAATTTTTTAAAATATTAAGGGTTTTTGCTCCGGGGAGCTGAATATTTTGGTTGAAAGAGGGTTGCCTGTTTCGGGGGAATTTTCTGCCTCAGTCTTTCTTCTGTAAAATGGGTATGTTGCAGCGCTCAGCAGTTTCTTAGAGATGTTTGACAGGGGGTCTGCCCCAGGAGGTTGTGGCCTCTCCTTCCTCGGAGGTTTTTAAGCAGAGGTTGGAGGGCCACCTGCCATGGAGGCTTCAGCTGAGATCCCTGCGTTGCAAGGGCTTGGACTGGATGACCCTCAGGGTCCCTTGCAACTCTACAATTCCACAATAGGATTAGGGTAATCTGGTCCAAGCCAACATTCAGACGGAAGCCAGCTAGTGCGCCTTCGGGGAGTTCAGAAAAAGATCATGAGGATGGATGGCCTTTCAAGTAATCTCCAGCTACCAGTCAAAACAAAAAAAATTCCTTCCAGTAGCACCTTAAAGACCAACTACGAAAGCTCATACCAAGGACTGATTTAGTTGGTCTTTAAGGTGCTACTGGAAGGAATTTTTTTGGTTTTGACTATGGCAGACCAACACGGCTACCTATCTGTAACTGAATCCAGCTACCAGGACACTGTCTCCAAACAAGTAGCTTGCATTTAGTTTCAAAACATTGGAAGAGTTTGCTGGATGAGGCCAATGGCCCATCAAGTCCAGCACCCTCATCTCACCGTGGCTGACAGTGGGAAACCTGCATCAAAAATTGAAATTTAAATACTTTATTGTCGCTGGACCATAAAGAAGGCTGATCACCGAAGAATGGATACTTTTGAATTATGGTGCTGGAGGAGACTCTTGAGAGTCCCACGGACTGCAAGGTGTTACTATATAAAACACACACACACACACACACAACTTGGGACCCATTTACCTGCGAGATCGCCTTGCCCTGCAGGAACCCACTTAAATCGCTCTGTTTGGTAGAATTGGCCCTGCTTAAATGGGACGCGGGTGGCGCTGTGGGTTAAAACCACAGAGCCTAGGACTTGCCAATCAGAAGGCCGGCAGTTCGAATCCCCGCGACGGGGTGAGCTCCCGTTGCTCGGTCCCTGCTCCTGCCAACCTAGCAGTTCGAAAGCACCTCAAAGTGCAAGTAGATAAATAGGTACCACTCCGGCGGGAAGGTAAATGGCACCACAACCTCAGAGTCGGCCACAACTGGACCTAATGATCAGGGGTCCCTTTACCTTTAAGAAGAGCCTGCTGGATCAGGCCCATCTAGTCCAGCATCCTGTTCTCACAGGGGTCAGGCCAGATGACTCGATGACAAACCAACAAGCTGGATTCGAGCAAAAGAACGCTCCCTCTTTTGTCTGCATGCAGTGTGTGAAAACCCACCAGGACCTTGTGCTGTCTGTGATCTGTAAGACACCCCGGCACTGTTTGAGGAGAGGTCTTTTTCCTAGTGCAAGCCACATCCAGGGCAGGGAGCCCGCAAGGAAGAAGGAACTGCAGAGCTGAGGGTGGGGGGGGTGGGGGGGGAATCCAGCGGCCAAGAATTTGGGGGATTTTTGTTTGCTTGTTTCAAAGCGTGTAACGTATTTATTGCCAGCGTATAAATCTGGCAAGGCTCAAAGGAATATCGGTCACAGAAGCTCAGAACAATAACGTCCAAGTATTTGGATGGGGGGGGGGAGGGTTGCATCACTGAATGCAATTAAGTTCAGAAGAGCCAGCCGTGTGCTCCCAGCTGACCAGCTGCAGGAAAATGAATCTTGCCCTGGGCAAATGGCTCCATGGCTGCCCTGATGGCTCTCTCTCTCTCTCTCTCTGTGTGTGTGTGTGTGTGTGTACACGTGCACATTGCTCTTTCCAGCTCCCAAACTACTTTTCAAATTGCCTTGACGATATCTGCAGACACAGAGAGCAGGGAGATCGGAGGATACTGTTCTCTTTCCAGAGAGTTTGTTCACGACCTGCAGCTGCAGCGAATCAGACTTGCATGCACCGTGGAAGATTACACTAAAGCTGCTCTGTTTAGGGTTACACACACTAAGGAAATGTGGGCCCAGAATTCGGCTCTGTGATCTGTATAAACTGGGACATTGTCCAGCATCTCTGCATCACGCATTCCGGTTTCTCGAGTCACGGGGAAGGGCAAGGAGGGCACAGGGCACAGGAAACGTTACTCAGCAGCTCCTCTCGACTTCCGAGATGTGGCCTGCACATTTTTAAGCGTTTCGAAAGATAAGAAGGCCCAGGCCCCAAAGGCCCACATGGTCCAGCCTCCTATTCCCACAATGGTCAAACCAGGTGCCTATGAAAAGTCTGCAAGCAGGATCTGAGCGCGACAGCCCTTTCCCAACCTGCAGTCCACCTCCACCTGTATCCTAGCAGATGGAAATCTCTTAGCAGGAGGTCCAGCTGCCCCAGAGCTGGGGAACTTGTGACTCTCCAACTCCCTTCATTATCCCTGATTCTGCAGGGTGGATGAGGCAGGAGTTGCAATACAACAGCATCTGAAGCGCTGCAGGTTTCTAGCCCCCTGATCTGTCTAATAATAATAATACTAATACCCTCCCCAGCCAAAGCCAGGCTAACAACAGTAAAAATAGCAGTTTACATAAAAATGCAGGTCCCGGCCTTTGTCATTTTATTTCTTTGCATTTTATTCTGCACAACCACCGTGTGAAGTGTTGGGAAAGACTGTGATTGTGTGTGTTGTGTGTGTGTGTGTGTGTGTACACGACTTGGCCCACTCGACCATTATAAGGATTTGAACTCGGTTCTGTTTGATCCAAGCACAGTATCTCTCTTACGCCACACTGGCTCTCCAAACAGATGAACAGAGCGCATTTGACAGGTGAAAGTCAAGCTTTTAATGTCTGGTGTTTGATTGTATTTTTAATATTTTGTTGGAAGCCGCCCAGAGTAGGCGGGGTATAAATAATTATTATTATTTTCCTTGCAGGTGCGGCTAGTGATGCAAGAAGCCGCACTATTCTCAACGACAGAATTTACCATATTTTTTGCTCTATAAGACTCACTTTTCCCCTCCTAAAAAGCAAGGGGAAATGTGTGTGCATCTTATGGAGCGAATGCAGGCTGTGCAGCTATCCCAGAAGCCAGAACAGCAAGAGGGATTGCTGCTTTCACTGCACAGCGATCCCTCTTGCTGTTCTCGCTTCTGGGATTCAGAATATTTTTTTTCTTGTTTTCCTCCTCCAAAAACTAGGTGCGTCTTGTCGTCTGGTGCGTCTTATAGAGCGAAAAATACGGTAAGTGGCATTATGCTGTATTGTATTGTATTGTATTCCCCCCCCTTTTTTTCTATTTTTTCCTGTTTTATCTTTTGTTTGTTTTTGTTACTGGTAATTCTTTTGTATTATGCTTATTTACTGAAAATAATAAATATTCTTGGGGGGGGGAGATGTTTTTAGAAAGTACAAGGGAGGAGGTCCCTGCCCCGAGAGGCCTCCAATCACAGTCAACTCACAATAAATAGCTTGCGCCGTTTTGTAAAACGGGCACGACGTTATCGCCGGGAGAGGCTTGAAAGGAGAGCACCCCAACCCGCGTAATCTCACCTTCAGCTCCTATGGAAACCAGCTTGACTCCTTTGCTTGCGATGAAATCGAGAGCTTTGTTCACGTTGTTGATCTTGTGTACCCTCATCTTTCCTCTCTCCGGTTTCGGTAACCGCTCCCCTGAGGAAGCAGAAAGAAGAGAGGGGTTGGTTGGTTGAAGGAGGAGATCGGATTGAAAGAGCACAAAAGTGAGCTTCCTTCTAGCATCAGATGCAAGCTCAGCAAGACACAAAGGACAAACACCTTTCTTGTCCAAAGAGGAACAGATTTTTTCCCCCCTTTTGGTTTCCTAAGTTACTCCAGGTTGAATTCTCTTTAGCAGTCATCCGTCTCTCCAAAGGGAGAAGAAGCTGACATTTGGGTCAGGTTTCCCAGCGTGTAAGCCTATTCAAGCACCATAGAATCATAGAATCCTAGAGTTGGAAGAGACCACAAGGGCCATCGAGTCCAACCCCCTGCCAAGCAGGAAACACCATCAGAGCACTCCTGACATATGGTTGTCAAGCCTCTGCTTAAAGACCTCCAAAGGAGGAGACTCCACCACACTCCTTGGCAGCAAATTCCACTGTCAAACAGCTCTTACTGTCAGGAAGTTCTTCCTAATGTTTAGGTGGAATCTTCTTTCTTGTAGTTTGGATCCATTGCTCCGTGTCCGCTTCTCTGGAGCAGCAGAAAACAACCTTTCTCCCTCCTCTATGTGACATCCTTTGATATATTTGAACATGGCTATCACATCACCCCTTAACCTCCTCTTCTCCAGGCTAAACATGCCCAGCTCCCTTAGCCATTCCTCCTAAGGCTTATGTGGCAAAAATCTTGAACCAACCCAGGTGGGGGGGTGTCGAGAGGGAGCTGGTGCGAATGGGTCAAAACGGGGTTAACAAGGCGCCAGATGGTCCATCAGCCTTCAGCCACCCCAAAAATCAGGTTAAACCCCAACTGTGAAATTATTCAGATTAACAAGGTTTGCATGGCTAATTCAGAGTTAAGAACTGGACAGTTGGGGGGGGTATGGAAAGAGTACACTATGCCTTGTCTATTTGTTCTCCCCATCTCCTGCTCCCCATTTCTTTGTGGTATCAGACACCAGTGGAAAGCCATGTTCTTCCAACCAGGCCCCTGGAACAGCAACTGACTTGTGAATTACAGTGGTACCCCAGGTTACATACGCTTCAGGTTACAGACTCCGCTAACCCAGAAATAGTGCTTCAGGTTAAGAACTTTGCTTCAGGGTGAGAACAGAAATCGTGTTCCAGCGGCACGGCGGCAGCAGGAGGTCCCATCAGCTAAAATGGTGCTTCAGGTTAAGAACAGTTTCAGGTTAGGAACGGACCTCTGGAACCAATTAAGTACTTAACCCGAGGTACCACTGTACAAGGATTGCAAGCTCCACAAAGACATCCTCTATGGCAGGCTATATAGGCAAACTCGCCCTCCAGATGTTTTGGGGACTACAACTCCCATCGTCCCTTGCCACTGGTCCTGTTAGCTAGGGATGATGGGAATTGTAGTCCCAAAACATCTGGAGGGCCGGGTTTGCCTATGCCTGCTCTACGGGGAGCCCCCTTCAGGCAAAAGGCCTGTTGGCAGACCAGCTGTGCGTTACAAAGATGTCTGCAAACACGACATGACGGCTGGCAACACCAGCCTTGCCCTTGCAGACAACCACAGTGCCTGGAGACTGGCAAGACAGCAGCGACCAGAGGAGGAATAACCAGAATGAGCACAGAGAGAAGAAACGGCAAGGTGTGTCTGCAGCAGCACAACAGGATGCCTTCCTCTGCCCCAGCTGCAACAGAACATGTCTCTCCCGCATCGGTCTCTGCAGTGCCAGCAGGAGCTGTAATTCCCCAGTGGTTTGACTTCACCCACAAAGGTGCGCCAGTCCCTTGTCTCCCGAGACAGACGGATGCCAACAACAAACAGGCTGTGGGGGCCACTGCTATGATCCCAGGGCAGATGCGTCACCTCTCATCATCTTAGGACATGGGTTGGCAACCTAAGGCCCAGGGTCTGGATCCGGCCCAATTGCCTTCTCAATCCGGCCCGTGGACAGTCTGGGAATCAGTGTGTTTTTCCATGAGTAGAATGTGTGCTTTTATTTAAAATGCATCTCTGGGTTATTTGTGGGGCCTGCCTGGTGTTTTTACATGAGCAGAATGTGTGCTTTTATTTAAAATGCATCTCTGGGTTATTTGTGGGGCCTGCCTGGTGTTTTTCCATGAGTAGAATGTGTGCTTTTATTTAAAATGCATCTCTGGGTTATTTGTGGGGCCTGCCTGGTGTTTTTCCATGAGTAGAATGTGTGCTTTTATTTAAAATGCATCTCTGGGTTATTTGTGGGGCCTGCCTGGTGTTTTTCCATGAGTAGAATGTGTGCTTTTATTTAAAATGCATCTCTGGGTTATTTGTGGGGCCTGCCTGGTGTTTTTACATGAGTAGCATGTGCCCTTTTATTTAAAATGCATCTCTGGGTTATTTGTGGGGCCCCCACAAGGTCCGGGCCCCCACAAGTTCTGAGGGACAGTGGACCGGCCCCCAGCTGAAAAAGTTTGCTGACCCCCATCTTAGGATGGTCAAGAATGACTGCTCAAAACTCAAACTTGCCGCAGAGTGAAAACGCGGTCCTGAAAAGTGCCAATCAACAGCCCTTGCAGCCAGTGTGGTATAGTGGTTAAGAGCGGTAGTCTCGTAATCTGGGGAACCGGGTTCGATTCCCCACTCCTCCACATTCAGCTGCTGGGTGACCTTGGGCCAGTCACACTTCTCTGAAGTCTCTCAGCCCCACTCACCTCACAGAGTGTTTGTTGTGGGGGAGGAAGGGAAAGGAGAATGTTAGCCGCTTTGAGACTCCTTAAAGGGAGTGAAAGGCGGGATATCAAATCCAAACTACTACTCCTCCTCCTCTTCTTCTCACCTGAAATGACCTCCAGCAGCAACATGAGCTTCAGGCCATCACGGAAATCTTCGTCGATGTTCTCAATCTGCGTGCCGGCTTTCCGCAGGTGAGAATTGCACCATGCTGTGAAAGTCTGGATAGGAGAAAAAGAGGAAAGGTAAGGCTCTGGAAAAATAATAATTATTATTATTATTAATTTTTTATACCCGGCCCATTTAGCTGGGTTTCCCCAGCCACTTTGGGCGGCTTCCAAGAGAATATTAAAATACAATAATCTATTAAACATTAAAAGCTTCTCTAAACAGGGCTGCCTTCAGATGTCTTATGGACCCTTATAGACTCAAAAGCACTGCAGACTGATACTGTGGCAGCCCGTCTGGCTCCTTCAAGGCAATATCAAATCCAAGAGAAACACAGGCTAACTTGTTTTTTTGTTTCAAATAGTTATGACTTCGTTCCAAAACTGAGTGGGGCTGCAGTCTGGCCTTCCATGAATCCTCATCACACGAGGCACAGAATCTGGCCTAAAGCCATGGAACCTGGTTGCTAATGCGACACTTGAAAAGCCGCAGGTTTCTAGTCCTCAGGTTCAGAAGCAGCCTGGAAACTTTTTGCCCCTTTAAACACAGCCCAATGTATGGTATGTAACTCCGGTAAAATTAGCAAAAATGTATAAGACAAAAAGTAACAAATGTTGGAAATGTAAAGAAAAAGAAGGTACTTTTTACCATATGTGGTGGGAATGTAAGAAAGTAAAAAGCTTTTGGGAAATGATTTATAATGAACTGAAGAAAATGTTGAAATATACTTTTGTTAAGAAACCAGAAGGATTTTTATTAGGCATTACAGGTAATGAGATAAATAAGAAAGAAAAGAAGTTATTTTTATATGCAGTGACAGCAGCAAGAATATTGATGGCCCAGAAATGGAAACAAGAGGAGCTACCTACGTTAGAAGAATGGAAAACAAAAATGATAGACTACGCAGAATTGGAGAGAACGACAGGAAGGATCCGAAACCGACAAGATCAAAGATTCACAGAAGATTGGGGGAAATTTATTGAATATTTGCAAAAAGTAAGTGATGATCAGATTACATTTGTAAGTTTTAATGAAGCATTGTGATGGGAAATAAGTATTAAAAGGGGGTGAAGTTTTACAGAAATAATATAATATAAACAACAAAACAGAAATGTGTTTAAAGTTAAAATATGAAGGATTTGCAGACAAGTTGAGGGAAGTCGAAAAAAGAGAAATAAGATGTAACTAAGATGTATGGAGTGTATAATTTTGTTTTGTATTTGAAAATTTATATATATATATATATATACATATGCAGGTTTTGGTGTCCTCGGGTGTCTTCCCGTGTAAAAGTTGGGGTGTCTAGGCGACGTTTCGACGAGGTCTCACTCGTCATCTTCAGGCTGGTGCTTTCGGCTTCTTGTTACTGGAACAGAGCGGGATCTCAATGTTTGAGTTCCTATAAATACTGTAGAGGGGGTGTGGTGTCTAGCCTCCAATGTTCTGGGCAGAGAGGAAGTTCCCAGGCTAGTGTGCCTTTTCTTCTTTTGTTCCTTAATTACTTGAGAGATACCTTGAGTGATTTCTTGAGTGATATCCTGAGTACCACTTAGGTGGGTCATTAGGTGTGGATTAGTTGCTAAAGTCTTTGTGTCTTGACCTCTTGAACTTTGTGAAGAGTTTTCCTGAGAAGATGGCTGTATTGCACTTAGTTGTGCTTTGGCTTGGCTTCGTGTATAGGGGCGAGCTGTGGTTTTGTGGCTTGTGTCAGCCAGATCTGTGTAGGGATTGCAGGGGGGTGCAGCATCCGGAGGTGCCACCATGGATTGGCTACTGGATGGTGTCAGTAATTCATCTGTGGAGAGGGTCTGGGTTTGGGTCTGGTGTGGTTGATTGGTGTTGGCGTTCTGTGTGCCTCTGGATCTGGTGTCAGTTTTTGTGGGGAGGGCTAATTTCCAGATGTCTGGCAAGCGGGATGTGTCGTCACGCTTGTTCATGTTGTGAGGGTGTTTCTCTATCTCGATGGCTTCCATGATTATTCTCTTGTGGTGATGTTCCGTGTTAAAGAGCAATTTGGAATCTGCAAAATTAATTTCGTGTCCTGTTTCTTTCATGTGTTGGAAAAGAGAGGAAGTTTTTTCTTCTTTTTTGACGGCATTCTTGTGTTCTGCGATACGTGCATTTATTCGTCTGTTTGTTTGTCCAATGTACGTGGCTGGGCAGACTTTGCAGGGTATTTCATAGATCCCTTGGTTTTCCAACTGGATTTTATCCTTGGGGTTTCTGAGGATATTGGCTATTTTTTGGTTGGTGCAAAAGGCTGTTTTGATATTGTGTTTATGGAGGATTTTGCTAATTTTATCTGTAGTGCCCTTGATATAAGGAAGGAGGGCCATGCCATTGTTTTCTTCTGTGTCTTGGTTTTTGGGGGGTGTTTCCTTTTGGATTAGCTTCGTAATCCTGTTTTGCTGGTATCCATTGGCAATTAACACATTTGAGAGATTCTGTAACTCAGTTGTCAAGTGGTCTTTGTCAGCCAGGCGTTTGGTTCTGGAGATGAGAGTCTTGGCTACGGAGTTTATTTGTGCAGGGTGGTGGTGTGATTGTGCATGTAAGTAGCGGTTGGTGTGTGTTTTTTTTCTGGTAGATAGTGTGTCCTAGGGAGCCATCAGGTTTTTTATATATATACATATATACACACACACACACACACACACACATATATACACACACACATACATACATATATATATATGTATACATATATATATACATATATATATGTGTGTGTGTGTGTGTGTGTGTATATATATATATATATATATATATATATATATATATAAACAAACATAGCCCAAGGCCTGGCCTTTAGATATTTAAGAAGAAACTTGACTTTCCAAATTCCTGCTCCCATCCTTTTGGAAACTTTTGAAAGAAAAGGTTACTCAAAGCGCAAAATGAGCTCCTTCTCTTTTTCCAGTTTGGAAGTTGGACTTCATTTTCAAACAGAATCCAAAATCTTGCTGGTCCTGAGTGGAAGGGTGCACAAGGTCTGGCCAACATAATTCTTGCCCCCATCTTACATGGTGGGCTTCAGTCAAATGCCCCTCACAGTACCCGACTTTCCCTCAAGAAAAGGGACGGGTGTGGACTGCCTGCCTCCCCAGGAGAAGAGCCGATTCCCGCCCTCCACCGCACACAGTCTATATTATTGCACTTTCCAAAAGAGCAGCTTTGAGTTAGGAAACTTGTTTCTGCAAACTGATAACGTCTGGCTTTGGGTGTGGGCCCTTGGTTGCAGCGGCAAGAAGCAACTGAGCCGCAAAAGGACCAAAACTTGAAGGAGAAAGAAAATTCTGATGGGGCTGGTCGATATCTGGTTTTCAACACCACAATATGTCACCAGCTAAACATCACAATATACTGATATATCACAATTTCTGAATTAAGGATGGAGCTACGGAGAGGTATTGTCTGGCTTCGCGGTTTCCCCTACATTGTGATTCTTGTGTGCGTGCACACATCATGATTTGTGATATATTGCCAGGTCGAAAAATCATGAAAACGATGTCAAAATATGGATTCCAAACACCCACGCTAAACAGGTGAATGTTTGCACCCAGGAAATCCAAATGGTTCACCCAGAAAAGCTGGATTCTGCTATTAGTATGAAGTACGGACGCTGAACTATTTTGTAGGACTCAATCCACCATTTTTAGCTACGGCAAATTATTTATTCTGGTTCTGACAAGGGGGAAGAGAGGCAGAAGACACCAAAAAGCTAATAATAATAATTAATAATAATAATAATAATAATAATAATAATAATAATTTATTTATATCCCACCCTCCCCAGCCAAAGCCGGGCTCAGAGCCATCTCTTCAGGTTCCAGGAGGTATTGCCGACAAATCTTTGCCGCCATGTGGACTACAAGCTTGTTTTTCAAAAGAAAACAGAGATACGGTACATTGGGAGGTCACATAATCCTGTATGTACAACTACACTATATGCTCCTTTGGAGTCACACACATTCCAGTCCGTAACAAACCCAGGAAGCAAATTATCCCTGCGATGAGGAATCTTTCCCTCATTGCCACCTCTCCCGCTTCCTCTCTCACACACTTTAGATGTGTGCAATTTTATGGACCAAGAGGGAGCAAATGGATAAGGAGAAGCTGAACCAGCATTATCAACTGCGGGGAGCTACTGAGTCAAAACGGTCCCTCGACACCGTGCAGAGATAAGCAACCCCAAAGCACTTGCTAGCTTGCTAATCAGCCCTGCTTTCTAAAAACCCAGCTTGGATGCGCCATCAAGGAATCTCCAATGGTGGGAGGCATCAGTGGGGAATTTGTGATGGCCTGGGACTTGGGCTCAGAGTCAGAAACAGAGGAGACTCAGCCTGCACCAGATCCTTTGCCTCAGGCACCATCTGAACCAAGTCTGGGGCCTGATCCTGAAGAGTCCCAGTCTGCACAGGTTCCCCTGCAACAAACACCAGCTGGGCCAAGTCAGGGGCCTGAGCCTGCCCTGGCTCCAGATGCGGGGATGACCTTGTTGCCTTCAGCTGGGCCATCACTTACAGCTGCTCCACTACCAGTTGGGTCAGGGGAGGCTGAGGCGGCCTCTGGGTCTAGTAACCCACCGAAATCTCCCAAGCTGCAGAGATTCAGGTCTGAGAGAAGGAGAGTCCTGAGTACTCGCAGGAGGAGTGCTCGTCTTCGGGCGAAACAGGGAGGTGAGTCACTGGGGGATCAGGACCGGCCGTTACCCCGACAAATATAAAAGACTGTCAGACCCCTGCCCCAGATTGCAGGAGCAACATTACTGTATGCCAGATCCTGCCTGAGATCCTGTACTTATCCTTGCCTGGTTTCCTGCCTCGCGTCCTGCCTTGGCCCTGTCGGATTGACTCCTAGCAGAACCTTCAGATTCTGGACCAGTCCTGGACTACGTTTCAAGGGTTACCCCCGGGCCCAGTACAGAATTGCAGCTCACCACTAAATGCAAGAGGAACCCCCCCCCCCAAAAAAAAAATCTGATGCAAATGCACTGTCTCCTTCCAACCCCTGCACAAATCATGCATATTCCAACCAGGTATGTCAACCTGCCTCCGTCTTACTGATATCACAGTGCCAAGGTATTGGGAACAAAGCATGATATGCTTTGAATGATCGCCTCTTCTGGATGCTACCAGCAGTGTGTGGCAGGGGGAAGACTCGCTGGCTCACTCAAACTGACACACGCCACCCTCTGAACGCTGCGGCCATAATTTGGAGAGCAGGTGCTCTCCTTGCTGGCATCAGCAGGCAAGGGAAAGGAAATCCCACTTCCAGGCAGCTGAGAGGAGGGTGGCAGGTAGGAGAAGCAATTTCTGGGTCACAGAGGGGCTGGTGTGCATGTGTGCGCATATGCACCCGAGGTTCCTTTGCGAAAGGGAAGCAAGTCAGTGGGGCTCTGGGCGATTCCGAAATTGCATGCGCAGGCTTGCTCAGGGGCCATCAATCCTGTCTCCCGGAAGGAGACTGCCAGCAATAGTTTGGGATTGTGGGAGATGACTAAGGGGCATGTCTCAAATTATGCACAATGTGGGGAAAGCAAGAAGAAAGCAGAAGTTTCTTTCTTACACACTCTATCCAAGGAAATTTATGGGCTATAGATTTCGGAGAGGCCAAAAGGAAGGGCCTCTTCACGCCACAGAATCTGTGGAAATCACCACCAACTGAGATGTGGCAAAAGCCACGGCTGGGATGACACTAAAACGGGTTTTGAATGAGTCACAGAGGAGAGGTCTAGCAATAGCTACTACCCAAGATGGTTAGACTGAACCTCCTTGTTCAGAGTCACACAAACCCCGGTGAATATGGGTTGCCAATGATGGTTTTTGCCTTCCACAGTTGTTGATGATGGGCCTTCTGGTGGCATCTTATTGGCTACTTGTGGGAAAAGACTGCTGGACCTGTGATCTGATCCAATAGGACTAAGTTCTTATGAGAAACGCTCTAGTCCGAGAATATGGATTCTACGGAATTCAAATTTTAATACAACACAAAAGAAATAAAACCAAGCAATAAAATATTTCTTTAAAAAAAACAATACAGCATCTAGGAACGGTGCATTACAATTGCTTCAACCGGCAGAAAAAACATTAAGTCCGTGTTTCTCAAACTTGGGTCTCCACCTGTTGCTGGACTGCAACTTCCATCACCCTTGTCCACTGGTCCTGCTAGCTAGGGATGATGGGAGTTGTAGTCTAACAACAACCGGAGATCCAAGTTTGAGAAACACTGCATTAAGTGGTCCACCAAGACCCTCTGCAATTTTCAAGTGCCCCCTTTGGGGGTGGGGGGGGGAGTTTGGGAACCACTGGCCTGCAGTAAATTTTAGCTTGCCACAGGTGACTGCAGCAGTTTGCAAGCCTTACCTTAAGCAAACCCCACCCTTTGCAATAAAACATGACTGTGTAGACCTATGATCTCCCTCCATTGTAATGCTCACTCCCTGAAGATGCTGCAATACTGTTAAAGCCGCCCCCAGCCCCGCTTGCTCTTTCAAATTTCAAAGAAATCCACACCCATATGGACCGCAGGTGCAGCTGCTACCATTAATACTTTTTCTGGAATGAGCAACATTGCATTCCTGTTACTCAGAAGCAGGGAGCTTTGAGCCATGAATAGGGCCTGTCACTCTGCATCAAGCAACCTCTGCAACACCCCAGCTCCAAACATGCCCCCCACCCCACCCTACACATATCCTGGCTGGGGGGCACTGACGCTGCCTGATGAGCACCAAAAGAACGGCAAGCCGGAGAGCTTCCGGCAGCGCAAAGCTTGTTTTGACAACTGTTACTAACCCCATTCATTCAGAAACTCAAGAGGCAGCGGCTGATTAATTGAGCAGCAATGCCACACACAAACTATGGGAGGGAGCGCCAATATGGCTGGGCTAAGCCAGACAAGGAGCCGGGCATGCTGGCTTTGAGAGCTCCTGGAGATGTTGCGCCACCACCCACCCCCTCACCATCTGACAGATGTATCCCACTTGAAGTAGAAACTGACTCAAGTGCTCTCTGGCAACGGAGAGACCAGTAGCTTGACAGAAGGTCTCTCTCTACTCTGCAAGAATGGAGGAAGACGAGGCGGCGGCTCAGGTGAAAGCTCAGCTGCAGTGAAAAGGGATGGGAATCAGAAAGAATCTGGAAGGGGCAGTTGGGTGGCAGTGGAGAAAACGCTCCTCTGCTCTTCTCAAGGCCAGCAGCAGACCCAATGCATACGGGGAAGAAGAGCAAGAGGGGCGAGCCAAAAGCTGGCTTTGCATGCAGAAGGTCCCAGGTTCCTATCCTGGGCATCTCCAGGTAGGAGAGAACCTTGCTTGGAAACCCTGGGCAGCTGCTGCCAGTCAGTGCAGGGAATGCTGAACTAGATGGACCCAATGGAGTGGCTCAGTGTAAGGGCAGCTCCCTATGAGTCGTGTTGGGCTGGCTCTTTCTGTAGCAAGGGTTTGGCTAGCGTGGCAGTGAGCTTCGTGGCTGAGTGGAGGATTCGAACCCTGTTCTCCCAGGTCCTAGTCTGACATTCTAACCATTACGTCACATGGGCTCTCACTAGCGGCAGAGGTGCTGTCTAATGGCCTTCGAATGGTGGGATGGGTGGGCAGCCTGATTCGGGGGTGGGCTGCAGCAGAAGTGCTACCACTAGGCAAACCTATGGCAAGAGATTAAGAGCAAGTCCCCAAAAGCATGTTTGAGTTGGAAGTGGGTCTTGGGTCTGAAAAGGCTGACAATTTGTTGTTGTTTAGTTGTTTAGTCGTGTCCGACTCTTTGTGACCCCCTGGACCGCAGCACGCCAGGCACTCCTGTCTTCCACTGCCTCCCGCAGTTTGGTCAAACTCATGCTGGTAGCTTCGAGAACACTGTCCAACCATCTTGTCCTCTGTCGTCCCCTTCTCCTTCTGCCCTCCATCTTTCCCAACATCAGGGTCTTTTCCAGGGAGTCTTCTCTTCTCATGAGGTGGCCAAAGTATTGGAGCCTCAGCTTCAGGATCTGTCCTTCCAGTGAGCACTCAGGGCTGATTTCCTTCAGAATGGAGAGGTTTGATCTTCCTGCAGTCCATGGGACTCTCAAGAAGATCAAACCTATCCATTCTTAAGGAAATCGGTTGACAATACCTGGCCTAAAAGACAGGAGTGATGCTCTCCCCCCCCCACAAGGTGCTCCTGGGGCAGTCCCTGGGGCCAAGACAAGCCCCCCACCATACACAACTGTCTGCCCACCCAGGAGGGGGCACCACTGCAGGTCTGCCACCCAGACTCTTGCAAGGGGCTCTGTTGCTTTGGTTGGTTTTCTGGGAATGTGACAGAGGCCATGCTGTCTGCTGAGAAGGCTGCACGCAGCTCAGCCGTCATTCTGCTTAACGTATTTGCAAATGAACAAAGTTCAAGTCACTTCTCTGCCCCGAACCTCCTAGACGACCTCGAGCAAGTCTTCGCCGGTCCCCCGCCAGCAATGTGTAGGACGGCATAGCCTACCGTGCAGGGCGCTGTGAGGATGAATGAAGCGCTTTGAACTCTTTGAGAGGTGCTATAAACGCCATGCATTATTATAGTATTGCACAAGCATTGTTGCAAACGGCCCCCAGCTCTTTCAGATGGCAAATAAATTGCAGAATTAAAAATAATTACATCCGTCAAAGAGAACTTTAAAAAAAAAAAAATTCCCAGGAGCAGAGGTAGGAAAGATGAGTTGGCCCGGGGCAGGAGGGCTGGGCCTTGCAGCCTCGCCCCTTTACCACTGCGGGCGCGTTCATTCCCACGCTCCGAGGAGACCCCACCCTGGTGGCCTGAAGGGGGCTGGGAACCAGAAAACGGCCCACGTCACGATGCAAGAGCCCCCTTCTCCCTCTGCCGGGTGGCACCAGGAAGCCCAGCTGGGTGAATGAACAGGCCGTATTCTGTGTTGTCTCACTTCCAAACCGCCCCCCCCCCCCAAATGAATCGGCCAATCTGGGCAGGCTCCGGTGAGCTAAGCAACCAGGAATGTCGCTTTTGACAGCTTCTAATGAACCATTCATCTGACAAGGAGGGGTGGCGGGGAAAGGCTCTGAAAAACAAGAACAAGGGGATCTGAAGCTGCCTCTTTCTTTTAACAGCTCCTAAAGTAACCTCAGAGATCTTCCCGCTCGGGCTGGCGTCAAAACTTCAGACAATTTTCGGAAGAAACGTGCAACGCCTGCTCCTGACCTCCCCTCTCTGTGACGGGTGTGTTGAAAAGCAGCCTTATTGTCAGGAAGCTTCGATTCCACCTCGACAGGAAGAAAAGTTACCCTTGCACAAGGAATGAATAAAGCTTTGCGTCCAGGGGAGAAAACAAAAGAAAAAAGAAAACAGGGGGGGGGCCTTTTAGCTGCATTCGTAATGTTTGTCATTAAAAGGGCCCAAGTTTGGGACACTTTGTCTCTATGCGTTGAGCTAACTCTGGGTAAATATTTTGCTCGGAAAGGGACTAGCGCTGCATGTTTGGAAAAATTAAAGAGAAGGGGCTTTACTGATCCACACCAGATGTAAAGGAGCAACACACACTCACCCCAACACCACCAGAACAGAAGGAAAAAGCACAGACTGTCTGTTGCTCCTTGCAGAGTTTCTGCCTCCGTTTACCTTTCGACATCGCCTTCCCCTTGCAAATTCAGCTCACACAAATATAATCGGTAAGGAGGAGCAAGATCAATAGTGCACCAACATGTTGCCCCCCCCCAAAGGAGGCATCACCCCCACTTTCCTTCCACACCTGCCTAAGACAAGGCTACAATTCATCTTCTGCACCTACAACGGAAGGATCTCAAATCAATGCTCGTTGTAGGAAAGAGAATGTTCGTCTTTACGGATTGCAGTGAACAAAGCTTTCTTAGGCTCCACAGCTACAGACGCAGCCACCCCATCCCAAAATATTAAGACCCATACAGGAAACAGCACTCAGAAACACAGAACTGTACTGAAGGTAGCCCAAAGGCCATCTAGTCCAAACCCCCACGATGCAGGAATCACGGTTCAAGAATCTTCAGGCAGATGACCATGCAATCTTTAATGAAATCCTGGATTTTCGGCAAGTCAATTGACTCAGGGTAGGGTAACATATGTGCCAGTTTCGGCCAGCCTGGTGCCCTCCAGATTCTTTTTGGACTACAACTCCCATCAGCCCCAGCCAGTGGGCACTAGGTTGGCTGAGGCTAACACATCCCGTTTAGGGTGCCAAGTGAAATGCTACTTCACTCAGGTATTCCCGGTGTGGCCTTGATTCTAAAACAGCAGACAGAGACACAGGAGGACACAAGACCATATCAAACTGCTTCTGAAAGCCCCTTCGGTTTCCAAGTCATTTGCCACGCTGGGGGTCGTTCCAGGAAACCCAAGTCCAAAGCCCCGCTGTTAAATGGAACTCTTTGCCTAGCTCTTTAGACCACAGGCAGCGATTCTCGTACCCTATCTCCAATCGTAAGAAGCCAATTTCAGTAAAACTTATCTTGCACCACTTCCAAAGAGATACAGGATGAAAATTTGGCAGGGCTTGCAGGGGGCAGGCTCTCAAAATGTATCTCTGCACATCCTTCAGGACCCAATTTGATGCTTAGAGCATTCTCAACACACACTGGGCTAGGTTGAAATACAGCCTTGTGGAATTCAGCCTGGAAGTAGAAGGAGACAAGGCAAGGATTCGGGGCTCACTGTGACTCCTCCTCCCATACCCTTGAAGTAAAGGTAAAAAAGTAAAAGACCCCTGGATGGTTAAGTCCAGTCAAAGGTGACTATGGGGTTGTGGCACTCATCTCGCTTTCAGGCCAAGGGAGCCGGCGTTTGTCCACAGACAGCTTTCCGGGTCATGTGGCCAGCAGGACTAAACCGCTTCTGGCGCAACGGGACACTGTGACAGAAACCAGAGCGCATGGAAACGCCGTTTACCTTCCCGCTGGAGCGGTACCTATTTATCTACTTGCGCTGGCGTGCTTTCGAACTGCTAGGTTGGCAGGAGCTGGGACAGAGCAATGGGAGCTCACCCCGTCGCGGGGATTCGACCCACCAACCTTCTGATCAGCAAGCCCAAGAGGCTCAGTGGTTTAGACCACAGCGCCACCCGCATCCCTTGAACTATGAGGGGCGGCACAGAGGCAAAGATGCTGACCTGGTAAGTGCCGCGATCCAACGCCTAAAAGGAACACAAAGAGCAAACTGTCTTCTAGCTGGAGGTGTCCTTCTGCGGTGGCTTGGAGCCAAATCCTACATGTCACCGGCAAGTGGCTATTTACAGGCCCCAACCAGGAGCACGAGTTGCAAAGGTGCTGCCGTCAGGCGGCTTGTGATTCAGCAATAATGACAACCAACACCTGCTTGCCCCATTTCACACAAGTACTGGTGCTGGGTGGCTATTCCGAACAGCACAGGTTCGTCAGCAGCAGGGGAAATGGTTTTCTGTCTGAGTCCCTGCACAGATTTTAAAGCCATTAAGCCCCCCCCCCTTCCCACCCTGCTTCCATTCCTGGAATGCAGGCATTTCCCTCCGGTCAATGAAAGCCTTGCTACAGTTTCCATAGTTAATGATAGATGTATGCAGACTCCAGAGGCCCCAGCGCTCGCTCTTCCAACCAGAAACCCAGCTGCTGGCTTGCTCTGATTTGCACATTTGTGCTCTTTGCACCGAATAAGCCCAACGTCTCACAACCGAGAGCAAACGCCGACTTTAATTATTCCTCCTTGCGGGACAAGCCTCTGATTTCTGGGCAGACAGGCAAGAGCAAAACCCCTTCTGAACAGCATAAGGAGAGATGTGCCGCATTTTGAAAGCTCGCGTTGGTCTCGTGCAGAGGTAGCACCGAGCTGTTGGCTCGACGTTGTAGGAAGGAGCTCTGCACCTCCACGAAATTTCCCTTTCTCAAGTATATTCAGCAGACTAACGGGTTCTGCTTGCTCTCCAAAGCAGACTGCAAACCACAGTTCAGAGCTGGTTTGCAAGGGAAACCGTGGTCAAGCAGG
Source organism: Podarcis gaigeae (assembly GCF_964106915.1). Taxonomy (NCBI): domain Eukaryota; kingdom Metazoa; phylum Chordata; class Lepidosauria; order Squamata; family Lacertidae; genus Podarcis; species Podarcis gaigeae. The sequence goes on from NC_139684.1 coordinate 84,483,122, forward strand.
AGGCAACAAATGAAGAGAGGTGTGTGAGGGGAGGGAGGGCAGGAAGGGCAAAAACATAGTGCCAAACCATGGTGGTGTGTGTGAACCAGCTCACAGAGCTACATGCTTACTGCAGAACCAAGCGATCCTGATAACCACTTAAGAACCGAAGACAAGAATTAGCGTATGTAATACATAGCTGTTTGTTCTGCTCAGGTGTGCATCAATCAAAAGATACAGGAGCCTTAAAACTGTCCACAGCGCTGCAGGTGGATGGAGAGGTAAAAGAGGAAATCCCCAGGTCAAATTTCACCCCAGCCACAGATGCATTGTACAGTGGTACCTCGGGTTACATACGCTTCAGGTTACAGACTCCGCTAGCCCAGAAATAGTACCTTGGATTAAGAACTTTGCTTCAGGATGAGAACAGAAATCGTGCGGCGGCAGCAGGAGGCCCCATTAGCTAAAGTGGTGCTTCAGGTTAAGAACAGTTTTAGGTTAAGAACGGACCTCTGGAACGAATTAAGTACTTAACCCAAGGTACCACTGTATTATCTCAGCTTCAGACTTCCAATTCATGACACAGGGGCAACAGAGGTGGAGGTGGTCTGTAAATAGTTGCTTGCATGGTCGCCTTGGGTGAGTAATCACCACCCCAGGGCGACCAGGCAGTGATGTTTTTGGAAACGGAAAGGCAATAAGAACTCCCCCCCCCCCATTTCTGCCTTGCAAGTTGTGCATGTGCAAACAAACAACTAATTCGGGTAGGAGTGGGAAGGCAAGCTCTACGACCTAGTAACTTTTGTGGACTCATTTTCCAGGCTGAGACAGGAGGGGGAACAGTGTTTATTTTCAGCTTAGAGCACACTTACTGCTCGTTCCAGGTGAGCGGCAAACCGAATCTCTGGCATGAAACCTAGAACTCAGCATTTGCATAGCATTTCAAATGTTCGGAGAAATTTCCCACACTCTCTCGGCAATCCCTTTTGGGAAGGACTGGAGCTCAGTGACGGAGCATCTGTTTGGCAGGCAGAATGTCCCTGCCATCCATCATAGGAGAGCCACCCCATGTAGACAAGAGTGGCTAGACAGACAATAGACAGACCAATAATACGACTCTATATGGCAGACTCTCATGTTCAAACCCCGTGTAAAATAAGCACAGCAAACGCTGCAAATCAAGGGGGCAGGCCCCAAGGCCACCTAATGAGTCTGTGGCCAAAGTCAGACTGGATTCTTAGCTCCAAGTTTTCTAGATCCCGTGATGATTAAAACGGTCTGAGCATATAACTGTGCTGCCTCCCGGTTAGAATCCGGGTCCAATTCAAACTGCTAGTGTTGACCTATAAAGCTTTTACACAGCTCAGGACCTCAATGCCTTAAGGACCGTCCCTCCCCATACAAACCACCCCAGAACCCGCACTTGTCATCTGAGCCCCTTCGCTATGACCTGCCTTCCAGAGAGGTTTGGAGGGTGGCAACAAGAGAACGGGTCTTTTCTGTGGTGGCCCCCTGACTGTGGAACGCCCTCCCCAGAGAGGCTCGCCTGGCACCATCATTGCGTGTCTTTAGATACCAGGCAAAAAACAAGGCCTATGGCTATTATATAATTCATGGCCTGTGAAAGTGTGGGGGAGAGAACTGCTATTATTATGATTCTTTTACTATTAGGCAGTCAGTATGCTTTTTACTAAGTTTTTACTACGTTTTTATCACTGATGTTTCATAACGTGTTCCTAATGTTGTACACAGGCCTGAGATCTTTTGATAAAGGGTAGTACATAAATAGAACTACTGTATTTTTTGCTCTATAAGATGCACTTCCCCCCTCCTGAAAAGTAAGGGGAAATGTGTGTGCGTCTTATGGAGCGAATGCAGGAGGGAGGCTCTGCTCAGCGCTCCCTTTAAAGAGCCGCGCACACGCTCCGTGCACTCTTTAAAGGGAGCGCGGCTCTTGGGGTGAACCTTCATCCCGCTACCCTGAAGAGGCTTTGCGCGGCTATCCCAGAAGCCAGAACAGGCAGAGGCTATCCCAGAAGGCAGATGCCTCTTGCTGTTCTGGCTTCTGGGATTCAGAATATTTTTTTCCTTCTTTTCCTCCTCCAAAAACTAGGTGCGTCTTATGGTCTGGTGCGTCTCATAGAGCAAAAAATACGGTAATAATAATACCACCACAAAAGACATGCGCAACGCATGTGGAAATTGTAGAGCTAATGCATGCTCCTCCAGTTGTAGTTAACAACACCCGAGTTAGTATGGTCAACAGTTAGGGATGACAGGAGTCATAGTCCAACACTGGGAATACCTTACTGCGGTAGAGGAAAAGCTACGTCCATTACCCAGCATGCATTGCTTGCCATCTGAACCGTACAGGTGACGATTTGTGGCTCGTGACTGGGGAGGGGCCAGATTAAACATTGCCTAGTTAAATACGGCTGCTTGGACGCAAGTCCTAAGTGCAAAAAAAAAAAATTAAAATCCCTTTGCAGAAGTTCTTCTGCTCTCTCTCTCTCACGCCAGCCGTGCCTTAAGGTCAAACTGCAGGTGGCGCTGGAATGTTCCAAAATGACTAAGAATTTAAACACGCTATTTTGAAACTGGGTGTGGCATGGCATCGGCGGGGGAATGAAGGAGCTGATTAAGCAAGCCTGGTGTCGGCCGGGCCCAGATCTGGCAAGTCCCACTCTCTTGTACAAACCCCGTCCACAGTCTGGAGCTGGAAAACTCAATTTCTGGGCCTTACACAACTTCTTTGCAAGGTGGGACCTCAGGGTGTCCGAAACAGCCACCATCAATGTTCCAGCTTCATATTCTGTTCACAATGCAAGAATTACTGTATTTTTCGCTCTATAGGACGCACCCAACCATAGGATGCACCTTGTTTTAGAGGGGGAGAACAAGGGGGGGGGGGAAATCTTCCCCTCTCTGCTCAGCGCCCCTTCAGTGAAGCGGCAGGAGAAACAGAGCCCCTTCCATTTCTCCTCCCGCTTCGCTGAAGGGGCGCTGCGCAGCTCTCCCTCTCTGCTGAAGCCAGGAGAGTCTTGCTCTCCCGGGACCTCTAGGGTGTTGCTATTTATGGACCTTAAGGTCCTCCGTGGGGCATACCGGGAGAGGCGGTCCCGTAGGTACGAGGGTCCTCAACACCCTTTGACAGTAAGGGCCGTTTAGCAGTGGAAGAGAAACCCTCGGGAGGTGATGGACTGCTTCCTTGGAGGTTTTTAAGCAGAGGTTGGACAGCCAGCTGTCATGGATGCTTTAGTTGAAATTTCTGCATTGAATTGGGTTAATTTAAGGTGCTGGTTTTGACCTTTAAATCCCTTCACAGCCTAGGACCCTCGTACCTACGGGACCGCCTCTCCCGGTATGCCCCACGGAGGACCTTAAGGTCCATAAATAGCAACACCCTAGAGGTCCCGGGCCCTAAGGAAGTCAGATTAGCCCTCAACCAGAGGCAGGGCCTTTTCAACACTGGCTCCGGCCTGGTGGAACGCTCTGCCTCATGAGACCAGGGCACTGCGGGATCTGATTTCTTTCCGCAGGGCCTGTAAGACAGAGTTGTTCCGCCTGGCCTTTGGCTTGGAGTCAATTTGATTCCCTCCCCCTCTTTCTTTTTTCCTTTCTCCTTCTGTGATGAGGCTGCATTTTAATGTTTTAATGTTGTATTTTAATCTTGTTTTTTAGTTGTATTCATTCAACTTTTTATTATTGGTTGTAAGCCGCCCTGAGCCCGGCCTTGGCTGGGGAGGGCGGGGTATAAATATTTATTATTATTATCATCATCATCATCATCATCATCATCATCATCATCTTGGTTGTCCTCATCTGCACACATCCAAGCTTGTCAATATCCTTCTTAAATTGTAGTGCCCAGGACCGGACACAGCACCCCAGGTGTGGTCTGACCAAGGCAGAATAGAGTGGGACTATTACTTCCCTTGATTTGGGCACTATATGTTGATGCAGCCTAGAATAGCATTAGCTATTTTTGCTGCTGCATCACACTGTAGACTCATGTTCAGCTTGTGGTCCACCAAGACCCCTAGAGCCTTTTCACATGGACTGCTAGGCGCCCATGTCCACTGCTAAGCCAGGCGCCCCCCATCCTATATATGTGCATCTGGTTCTTCCTGCCGAAGTGCTGAACCTGGCATTTGTCCCTACTACTGAAATTCATTTGATAGTTCTGGCCCTGTTCTCCAATTGTTGAAGGCCATCTGGAACCTCAATCCAGTTTTCTGCGGCACTGCCCACCCCTCCCAGTTTGGTGTCATCTGCAAACTGGATGAGCATTCCCTGGAGGAAGCTGCAGTTATTGGGAATGTTTCAGCCACAAATTAAGGGTTTGGCCCTGGAGTCAAGCTTGCATACCAGTAGCAAGCTGGACGCTCATGAACCAAACAGCCTGGTCCTTTATATTTTGATCCAAGCTTTTGATTAAACTAAGGTGAGCAATCACTGGCTCCAGGTAATTCACAGGGAAGTGTTACTAAAGTTTGAGGGAAGGAGAGGAGACTAAGGTACAAATAACTGGTAGGCTAGCAACTTATCATTGTGGACTTGGTGAATTAATTTACCAAAATTTGCACTGAATAATCTGAATTACTCCACGACACTTATCAGGGACAGCCTAGAGAATGGGTGGGGTTATTGTTGTTGTTATTATTATTATTATTATTATTATTATTATTATTATTAATTGTGGGGGTCAGAGGGGGGAGATCTGACTTACACCCCCTGTGAGGGTTTTTGGGTGGCAGAGTTCAGGTATAATGTCTATCTTGGAACACACAGCCATACTGTTTCACACACCTCCGAAATTTGAAAGTATAAATACCCTGGTTACAATAATAATTACTGTATTTTTCGCTCTATAAGACGCTCCTAGTTTTTGGAGGAGGAAAACAAGAAAAAAAATATTCTGAATCTCAGAAGCGAGAAGAGCAAGAGGGATCGCTGTGCAGTGAAAGCAGCAATCCCTCTGGCTGTTCTGGCTTCTGGGATAGCTGCGCAGCCTGCATTCGCTTCATAAGACGCACACACATTTCCCCTTACTTTTCAGGAGGGAAAAAGTGAGCCTTATAGAGCAAAAAATACGGTATTTCCATAAACATTACACATGATTTAATGTTGTCTTTTTGCTTTTTAGCATCCAGGGAAATGTAGACAGAGGATTCTTTCTGCCAGCTGGAAAAGAATGGGAGGGGCATGTTTCAAAAGCTGAAAACTGAAATGATCAAATGGTTAAAAAAAATGGGGAAGGGTAAAGTTTTTATTATCTGGGCTTAGAAACAGCAGAGCTCCACTTTTATCATTCAGAAAAAGAAGAAACCGCAACTTTCAGATAAAAAAAAAAGGCTCGGGAAATTAATAGACCTAAAAGGTAGGTAAAGAGCAGCAATATGTTTTGGCTAAGGGGTTAAAACTTTGCAGGCTCCCAGTAATGTTTCGCGGGCTTCAGAAAACGGAAGGTCTGCATGAATTTTAAAGGTGTGGGTTTTTTGAAACCTTTGCAATGTCATTTGTATGTGTGCTTCGTCAAACATTAATCCGTCAAGGAAGGTGGGTGTATCTTAGGCAATCGAGGGGCCGAAAGATTCGGAGGCTGCAGAGCCGCATAAATCAGGAGCGAAGGGGCTGGCAAGGCTCCCAGATTGCACTTCTGGGCCACATACCGGAAGATGTTCCGTAACCTTCGGATAGATCACCCCGAACCCACCCACACCCAAGCGCCTGGAGTGCAACTTGTTTCATAATCCGAACACAGCAGCACCGCTACTTTTTTTTATCGGCTACATTCCGACCTTTGAATCTTGGACCTTTGATTTGTAGCTGTGTGCGTTTGACTGCGGTGCTATTAAATTTTGAGCCGTGCTTCGCTCACTGCTCTGGAAGAAAATATTTCCTAGCGGATTTCTCTGTTGAGTTCCAATTCTCCATTTCAGACCTGGAGCTGTTCGGGGTGGGGTGGGGGGAGGAAGGGAGGAAAACCATCAATCTGTGCCCTACCCGGGCATTTCCGCCCTGGAATTTTTCATCCATTGGACAGGCTGAAGAAATAAAAGGAGCTGATAAGGAAACCGCAAGCTGGAAGTCTTAAGGGACCCCTCCCTTGCTGAAACTCACCAAGCTGGCTCCGGTGTTATCTTGCCATGCCTGCACCCCGCCCTTCCCGCAAGGTGCTTCCCGTCAGTTTACACCAGGGGTGTCCTGTTACATCCCCACAGTTACATGGTAAAGCTTGTCAGGATCCGTACAGTAATACAGAAAGGTGGTGCACAAAAGGGACATGAAATGAAAATGGCGGGGCCTGCTCGGTGGCGGCCCCCCATTTGTGCAATACGTTCTCAGGTGATGGCTGAAAGATTCATTTGTTTGGTTTTCTGCACTGATTCCCCACCTTCTCCTCCAAGGATGGCCTACGTGGTCCTCCCCTCCTCATTTCACCCCCCACGACAACCTTGTGAGGTAGGTTAGGCCGAGAGGCTGACTGACTGGCCTGAGGTCACCTAGTGAGCTGATTTATGGCCAAGTGGGGATTTGAACCCTTATTTCAAATCTGACACTGTAGAGCAGCGGTTCTCAACCGCTGGGTCCCCAGATGTTGTTGGACTACAACTCCCATCATCCCTGAGCTCTGGCCTTGCTAGCTAGGGGTGATGGGAGTTGTAGTTCTGGGGACCCACAGGTTGAGAAAGGCTGCTGTAGAGACTCTAACCACTGTACCAGACCGGCTCTTCCTGACAACCCAGAAATTAGCAGCGGTTAGGATATTGCAGGTGTTTTCAAGTTCATTTTAATTCTATTGCTTGCTGCTTTGTTGCTTGCCAGCCTGGGCTCCTTCGGGAGGAAGGGTGGGATTGGGATTTAATAAGTAAAACAATAAATATAATAATAATAACAATATACAAACAACAAATAGTAGAGCAGGCGCTCTGCATGCAGGAAGGTCTCAGGTTCTCCAGCTAGGCGCATTTCAACTGGCAGGTGACGGGAGAGACTTCTCACTGCCGGAGACCCCCACAGAGTTGCAGCCAGTCTGGGGAGAGGAGACAGTACCAGGCCATATGGACAAACAGCCTGAGCTACAATGAGGCAGCTTTCCGTGTCACCAAAAGCCAAAGACTGCCCAGTGAGCCTCAGGGCTGGGGAGATCTGAACCCAGGGCCTCATGAGAGTCCAGCATATACTGTCCTCTCACACCCGGGATTAAAAAGATGGCTTACTAAACTGCAGTAGGCGTATGCAGCCCTAAAGATGACAGGCCCCAAACTGTGTCACCTACTGAACCGAGGGAGATTAAGGAATGGCCACAGCCCAGGGGAAGGAATATCTGCGATCTCAGGTTCAATCCATGAAATCTCCAGGAAGAGCTGGGAATATCCTGTCTGAAATCCCAGGAAGCCTCTGGAAAGTCAGTGCCGACCAGGGTTTCCCAAACGTGGGTCTCCAGCTGTTGTTGGACTACAATTCCCATCATCCCCGACCACTGGCCCTGCTAGCTAGGAATGATGGGAGTTGTAGTCCAACAACAGCTGGAGAGCCAAGTTTGGGAAGCCCTGGTGTAGACAAAACTGAATTAGACGGGCCAAATGATCTGATTTGCTATAAGGCAGCTTCCTGGGAGGTTTGCTTGGTCAAATTGAGTTATCTGCCTCCAATCTGGACCAAGAGGAATGAGCAGGGTCTTGGTGGCAGCCCTTTAAGGGTGGGGTATGAGAGGAGGGACATGGGTGGCACTGCGGGTTAAACCACAGAGCCTAGGACTTGCTGATCAGAAGGTTGGCAGGTTCGAATCCCCGCGACGGGGTAAGCACCCGTTTTTCGGTCCCTGCTCCTGCCAACCTAGCAGTTCGAAAGCACCTCAAAGTGCAAGTAGATAAATAGGTACCACTCTAGCGGGAAGGTAAACGGCATTTCCGTGTGCTGCTCTGGTTCGCCAGAAGCGGCTTAGTCATGCTGGCCACATGACCCGGAAGCTGTCTGCGGACAAACGCCGGCCCCCTTGGCCTATAGAGCGAGATGAGCGCGCAACCAGAGTTGGTCACGACTGGACCTAATGGTCAGGGGTCCCTTTACCTTTTTATGAGAGGAGATGTGGAGCAAAAAGTTCACAAATCCCCACGTACTCTGCAAAAGGCAGCTTTGCGCAAGCGTGGCTGTGCCGTTAACCCGGAAAGGTCAGCGAAAGGACCTGCAGATAATCTGCTCGCGTTGCCCGGCAACTTCTGACACTTCCAGGACACGGAGTCCCCGAGGCGGCGACTGCAGAGCCCAGTTCTGCCTCTCTGGGATCTGGGCTCCAAGAAAACCCAGGGAGCAAAACCTGGGTACCTGGAAAAGGGGCTGGAGCTTCTACCCCAGCCTTCCATGCCAGATTGCAGAACTATTTTAGGACTAAAATAAAAAAGCCTCCTTCCGTTAGCACCTTAGAGATCAACTAAGTTACTTATTGGTATGAGTATCTGAAGAAGTGTGCGTGCACACGAAAGCTCATACCAATAACTAACTTAGTTGGTCTCTACGGTGCTAATGGAAGGATTTTTTTTTATTTTGTTTCAACTATGGCAGACCAACACGGCTATCTACCTGTAACTAGAACTATCTTAGGACTGGGAGGGTGGAAGTGGCTTTGCAAGCCTTCCCTCTTTTAACCCAGCTTCCTGGCAAGTGCTGGTTTTGAGCAAGAACCCTGGTATTTTAGGAAAGAAGTTCAGCAGGAACGGGGGCGGGCAAAGAGGAGACGGATCTTGTTGCATTTTTAAGGGTCGGTTTAAAGTGTGACCTCGGTCACAAGCGCACAGCAAGCGTGGGCTGGCATTCAGGGGAGAGGGCAGCTTAATTTGCTCCATGCTCCGGCCAGAAATACCCAGAAATGCACAGCTACGGCTTGGGTTCAGAGCTCCGTGTGGGCAGCAAAGCCGAAGTCGCCCATCAAAAAGGGCCCAAAATGGAAAGCGGCGGAAACTTCGCAGAAGCCAAAGGGGAAGCAGAAAACACCTACATTGGAAATAGTCACTGGAAAAAAAGCAAACAGCTTCCTTTTTAGAAAGTGTGGTACATCTGGGGAGGCCACTGGCAGACCTGTAACTAAATTTAGCCCCTGCAGTTTTGCATCTGGGACCCAGCACTAGTCCCTTATTCTGCACCTGAGCTCAGCCGGACAAAGGCCCCTTGAGCCATCTCCCCGTCAGACTCGAAGAGCAAAATGCAGACCGCCGTCTGTCACTCTGCTGCATCATGCTTAGCCATTCTCTCCTGCACAAGCGAGATTTAGGAAACCCCCCCCCAAACAAAGCAAAGGACCCCTTGGCACAGGGCACTTCAGCCAGCCACTGATGTACCTGCATCTCAGAATAAGCAGGTGATCTGCCTTAAAGGGGAAGGAGTCAGAGTCCGCCATAGCCTCCGTTGCTGTTCAAGGGCCAATGTCCAAAGAGCCCGCTTGGCAGCAACTCAGGGAGGTCCAACAGGTGTAGCCAAACTCATTGCCCCCCCCCCCCATTCAAAGAATGGCCATGCTGAAAGCTGACAGGCGAGGGTCTCCGCTGCACAAAACAGCCAGCTTTTATAAGCTGCCTTTTCCACCTCTCTGCTTCACACAACCGAAATCTTACACTGTTTTTAAACTTCCGTTTTATTTGTCATTGCGTATGGCCTATGTAAGGGACGCGGTGGCGCTGTGGGTTAAACCACAGAGCCTAGGACTTGCCGATCAGAAGGTCGGCGGTTCGAATCCCCGCAACGGGGTGAGCTCCCGTTGCTCGGTCCCTGCTCCTGCCAACCTAGCAGTTTGAAAGCAGCTGAATCCAGCTACCAGGACACTGTCTCCAAACAAGTAGCTTGCATTTAGTTTCAAAACATTGGAAGAGTTTGCTGGATGAGGCCAATGGCCCATCAAGTCCAGCACCCTCATCTCACCGTGGCTGACAGTGGGAAACCTGCATCAAAAATTGAAATTTAAATACTTTATTGTCGCTGGACCATAAAGAAGGCTGATCACCGAAGAATGGATACTTTTGAATTATGGTGCTGGAGGAGACTCTTGAGAGTCCCACGGACTGCAAGGTGTTACTATATAAAACACACACACACACACACACACACACACACAACTTGGGACCCGTTTACCTGCGAGATCGCCTTGCCCTGCAGGAACCCACTTAAATCGCTCTGTTTGGTAGAATTGGCCCTGCTTAAATGGGACGCGGGTGGCGCTGTGGGTTAAAACCACAGAGCCTAGGACTTGCCAATCAGAAGGCCGGCGGTTCGAATCCCCGCGACGGGGTGAGCTCCCGTTGCTCGGTCCCTGCTCCTGCCAACCTAGCAGTTTGAAAGCACCTCAAAGTGCAAGTAGATAAATAGGTACCGCTCCGGCGGGAAGGTAAACAGCGTTTCCGTGCGCTGCTCTGGTTTGCCAGAAGTGGCTTAGTCCTGCTGGCCACATGACCCGGAAGCCGGCTCCCTTGGCCAATAAAGCGAGATGAGTGCCGCAACCTCAGAGTCGGTCACGACTGGACCTAATGGTCAGGGGTCCCTTTACCTATGGCCTATGTGCTAAACTCCCCCCCCCCCCACAAGATGTGCTAAGTCCCTTCGGAATAGAACCCCATCTGACTCAAAGGCTTGCTTCCAGGATTATTACGTCCCCTGGGCACCAGCTCGCCAGGTCCTCCTCAGGACACTGGAGCCAGAGATTGGCTTGCTTAGCCACGGAAAACCCAGAAAGTGAGGAAGGGGGGGAACCTCCCCCAAACTGCCCTGATGTGACACATCTGGGTGGAGCCCCCCCTCTGGGTAATGTAACATTAGGGGTGTGGTGCTGGATCGGTGTCAGCCTCTCCCACCCTAATTTGGCCTCCCCACCCCACCCTAGGCCCCTACCCTTGTATCCCACCCAAATCTTTCCGCTCTGACAGAAGGATTCTGCAACTGGAGGCACGGGGAGACCTCCCTGTAGGGTCACATGCAAAGCCCCCGAGGGAGGGAGGAGGAATAACCAGTTGGTGCTCATTTGAACATGCTGAAACCCAACACCGCTAAGCCCTGTGATTAGCTCCTACCTTCGGAACGGGCCAGGAAGCAAAGCTACACCCCAACAGCCTCCTCGCCCCAGCATTCCTGCTGCCACACCAACATCACCGGCCTCCTTGGGCTGCTTTCGAGAGGCTACGGGGGACCGTTTAGAGGGCCCACGACTATTTCCGGAGGAGGCAAGCGGTTCCTCACAAGGAGATCTAAAATAACCCAAGGAGGCAGGGGAAGAATACAACATGAGAAGGGGAGATCAAGCCTGAGGTTGGGAAGCATACAGCCGTTCATATTCGCAGCTCCGCTGGGTAGAATTCAGTGGATCAATCTGGGAGACCAGAGGGTCAGTTCTCACAATGCTTCTCCTTGCATCAAGAGGACTCCTGCTTTTGTGAATTATGGGGTCAGGTCTGTGTTTGGAAACCCATGCATCTTTCTCTCTCATATCACACTTCCACTGTGCAAAGGCAAAAACGCTCAGAGTCGTGATAGAAAGCACAAAACGCACACACCACGATCAGGGGTGCCTAAGCGTGCGGCGCGGCAGAAAGCACTCAGAACACAGCTGGTTGCTAATTTTTCATTACTACCTCCACACCGTAGTTGTGCAAGCACATGACTGGATTACGCACTCTCTGGGCACAAATAAGGGCAGGCAAACGCATTTCAAGGAGCAGTGATGTGTACAGCCTAGAATGCAATTCAAGACAGGGCAGGCTTCTAAACCCTGTGATAAGCAAGAATTCTACCTGGGCACCCAGTCAAGGTGCTGTAGTACGTGTGACTCCCGACCCACTCTTCTTAGATCGCTGACACGGCACAAATGACTTGCCAGACTGCCTACGCACATGAAACTTTTCAGGACTTATTTGGAAGGCTGAGGTAAGTGCCCCGGGTCCCTCAAAGTAGCCAGCCTTGGTCATATGGCCGGAAGAAACTTGGACATGCCAGCCTGCAGCTAACCAGGGGTCAGCAACCTTTTTCAGACATGGGCTGGTCCACCGTCCCTCAGACCATGTGGTGGGCCAGACTATACAGTGGTACCTCGGGTTACATACCCTTCAGGTTACATACGCTTCAGGTTACAGACTCTGCCAACCCAGAAATAGTACCTCGGGTTAAGAACTTTGCTTCAGGATGAAAACAGAAATCGCTCAGCAGCAGCGGGAGGCCCCAATAGCTAAAGTGGTGCTTCAGGTTAAGAACGGTTTCAGGTTAAGAACAGACCTCTGGAAAGAATTACGTACTTAACCCGAGGTACCACTGTATTTTGGAGAAAAAAATGAACCAATTCCTATGCCCCACAAATAACCCAGAGATGCATTTTAAATAAAAGCACACATTCTACTCTCGTAAAAACACCAGGCAGGCCCCACAAATAACCCAGAGATGCATTTTAAATAAAAGCACACATTCTACTCATGTAAAAACACGCTGATTCCCGGACCATCCGCGGGCCAGATTGAGAAGGCGATTGGGCCGCATCTGGCCCACGGGCCTTAGGGTGCCTACCCCTGAGCTAAATGAACCGCATTGCCACACCAGAGAGAGAGGCTGCAAAGGCAATTTGTGGAGCCGGGCAGTGGGGAAAAGAATGGTCCACACACCTAAATTTTGTCTGCCAAGAGACAACCTGCCTGTACTTGCCCCACTGCCTGGAAAAAGGAGAGGCGAGGGATGAATCATACCTAACTTGAGAGAGACGGGATCTGTCAAACGCATCTGGGAGGACAAAGCTTTTTAGGTTTAACTTGCCAGCCAGTCCAACACCCCCTCCTCTCCCTCCCGTGCTTGCAAATCCAGAAACCCCACTCTGTGGAGATCTACCAGCTGCTCTGTGGAGATCTACCAGCTGCATCATCCGGGAGACTCCTTCCATGAGAGATGGCTGCCTGCCTTTTATGTTAGACTAGCTCCCGGTTCCAAGGAACAGTGAGGCTCAGTTGCTGTGGGGTGAGGGAAAAGGCCGACTCCTTGCCTGTCTGCACCTCTTGGGCACTGTTTGAATCGCTCTTCCGCCCGGGGGCCCTGCCCTTTTCCCGAGAGCAGTAAAGGCCCCCACCCCCTCCCCGCCTGACATGCCTCGCCCAGGCCTCGCTACGGAACAGCCATGGAAACTGCCAGCTCGCTTTCGTGAGCATGCATAATATTCATTGCCATGGCAAAGGGTCAACCGTTTTGCTCTGGATTCAACCATGCAAAGCACACTTGGCATAAGCCCGACCAGGTCTTCGGAGAGCTGGTGGGGTGCAAGGCTACAGATCTGAACCTGGTTTCCTCCCCTTTTTTAATGCGGCTTCAGGCAAATCACGGCTCTCTCACCCTGCCGAAATCACATGGGCGAAGCTTTCTGGACACTCGCAAAGTGCTGTGTAAATTCTGGACGGCCTTCTTGCATTCTTTTGCAGCAATTCTCCCTGCGGCCCAGTGTTAGAAACTTAAATCTATATAAGGTAAAGGTAAAGGTACCCCTGCCCGTACGGGCCAGTCGTGACCGACTCTGGGGTTGCGCGCCCATCTCGCTTAAGAGGCCGGGGACCAGCGCTGTCCGAAGACACTTCCAGGTCACGTGGCCAGCGTGACGAAGCTGCTCTGGCGAGCCAGCACCAGCGCAGCACACGGAAACGCTGTTTACCTTCCCGCTATAAAGCGGTACCTATTTATCTACTAGCACTTAAGGGTGCTTTCGAACTGCTAGGTGGGCAGGGACCGAACGACGGGAGCTCACCCCGCCGCGGGGATTCGATCCGCCGACCATGCGATCGGCAAGTCCTAGGCACTGAGGTTTTACCCACAGCGCCACCCGCGTCCCCGCAGATCTATATAAGCTAGGCGCCAAATGACTCTTTAAACCAGGGTTAACACTTGCCAAACAGGAATGTCTAGTTGCAACCTGGCGCCCGGCGCATTTTGAACGCTGTCCCTGACGCATTATTCTCTCCATCTACCCCACTCTTTAGGAACTGCTTCTTCTGCAAAAAGAAAAGTGGGATCCTGAAGCATGAATTCTGTAGGCCAGCATTATGTAGTGGAGTAGAGAAAACTTTCCCAAGCTTAGGTCTCTAGCTGCTTTTGGACTACAATTCCCATCATCCCTGACCACTGGGATGATGGGAGTTGTAGTCCAAAATGAACTGGAGACCCAAATTTGGGAAACCCTGGACTAGAGCCAGGGAGCCCCACGTTTCAGAACCCCACTTAGCCACAAGACTCATTTGACAAGCCTAGGCCAGTCACTCGGAGTCTAACATTTTAAATTGCATTTTAACCTATACAGTGGTACCTCGGGTTAAGTACTTAATTCGTTCCGGAGGTCCGTTCTTAACCTGAAACTGTTCTTAACCTGAAGCACCACTTTATCTAACGGGGCCTCCTGCTGCCCGATTTCTGTTCTCACCCTGAAGCAAAGTTCTTAACCTGAAGCACTATTTCTGGGTTAGCAGAGTCTGTAACCTGAAGCGTATGTAACCCGAGGTACCACTGTATTTTAAATTGGGTTTTTTTCTTCTCTCCCCCGCCCCCTTCTCCCCTATTATGTTTTCACTGTGATTTTATTGGTGTTAGCCGCCCTAAGCCCGGCTCTGGCCGGGGAGGGCGGGGTACAAATAAAATGTATTCATTATTATTATTATTATTAACCTACCACACAGGGCTGTTGAGGTGTTGTTGTGTGGGTTGTTGTTTTTTAAAAAAAGATAATGCAAGAAATCTGTATGTCACTTGTTCTGAGCTTCTGGGTGGAAGCGTGGAATAACAGCGGGGGCAGAAATCATAAACCAAGCAAGCTCCCTTGATTTCTTTCCCCAAAATTTACTCTGCAAATCAACAGGGAAGGAGAACAAAGGCTGCCCTTCCCCCAGTTACTGGAAATTTTATTCCGTAACTGCCACCATCTCGGGAGCACACAATGAATGGAAAAGAGCCAAGGCTAAGCTGGCTTGACCAGCTGCGGGAGAACAAACATGGAAATCTGAAGGGTTCAAAATGCAGAATTTTAAATTTCGAAGTTGCTTACATGGGATAGCTTGGTGTAAATTTACAGAACTTCCTGGCCATATGAAAAGTGGGGGGGGGGCAAGGTGGAGATATTTGGGGGTACCTGCATGGAGAATAGCTCCTTCCCCTGTGCATGTTGTTCCCCGAACCCAAATCCAAGCTTCCCTTGGCAAGGGTGCCAGTCCCTTTTGGGCTCAGGAAACTGCCAAGATGGTATGTACAGATCTCTCCACTGTGGAACGAGAAGGAGCAGACAGACGAAATCTCTGAATTATGGAGGGGAGGCAGGCTGCCAGGGGCGTGTGGCAAAGGGCCTGGAGTCCCAGCCAGTCAGCAGGAGAGTGACAAATGCCACACACACCATCTTGTGACAGGTTCCCTGGCTTGGATCAGCCAGATTAAAAAGCGGAGAAAGCCGGTGGAGCAGTTACCTTGATAATGGATGGTGACGGGGAAAGAGATAAGGAGCGTGAGCGATGGGGAATGGGGGGCGGGGAGGGTAAGCCTGCAGTCTGTTCCATCTAATGAGCATTGGCAAAAAAAAAAAACCCATACACGAACGCACACACAACACAAACCTACCTCTAGCCCAAGCCGTATCTGGAGGGGAGGAGAACTTCATTTAGGTTAAGGGCAAACCCCCTTGTCAGATGCTGCCCACACTCCTCCTGAAATCTGCCGCTATTCGAGACGTGATAAGTCAATCAGCACCATCACAGATATATTCATATAGCACTTTTGAGAGTGTGCAAAGCATTCACTGTTTAATGCACACCATGTAGGACAGAATTCAACACAGAAAGGGTGTGGGGGCAGAGAAAGAGAGAAAGATACTGTATTTTTCGCTCTATAAGATGCACCAGACCACAAGAGGGAGGGAAAAAGTGAGTCTTAGAGAGCAAAAAACACGGTAGTCCTCTTATCTGTATCCAGGGTTTGCCCCCTGCTTGATGCAGCAGAATACCGTATTTTTCGCTCTATGAGACGCACCAGACCACAAGACGCACCTAGTTTTTGGAGGAGGAAAACAAGGAAAAAAATATTCTGAATCTCAGAAGCCAGAACAGCAAGAGGGATCACTGCGCAGTAAAAGCAGCAATCCCTCTTGCTGTTCTGGCTTCTGGGATAGCTGCGCAGCCTGCATTCGCTCCATAAGACGCACACACATTTCCCCTTACTTTTTAGGAGGCAATAAGTGAGTCTTATAGAGCAAAAAATACGGTATTGGCCCATGGCAAGGGGAGGGCACATGTGAGCCTCCAAATGTTCCCAGAGTCTAATTCCCATCAGTCAAAGCCAGCATGGCCAATAAATGGTCAGGATCCCCTAAGGCCTAGGGTTGGACTCTGGCAACTCTACTTCTAATGCATGCTCAGCCATGAAGATAACTTGATCCACTAGTTTTCCACAACCAGGGGACCTCCTGATATTTGGGGACTATGATTCCCATCATCCCTGACCCCTGGCCAGGCCGGCTGGGTCTGATGGGAGTTGTAGTCCAAAGCAGCCGGATGCTGGGAGCAACTGGAACCGACCTCAAAGCGTTGGTGTGATAAAATGAGAGGGGAAGTACTGCGCAAAGAGGACCCTAGGTAGTTCTGCCACCTGAATAAGTTTTTGGGGAGTGGCCCAGGAAAGGGCGTTTTCTGTGGCAGCGCCAAAGTTCTGCAGTTCCCTGGCACCTTCACAATACGCAGTGTTTCCCAAATTTGGCCCTCTAGATGTTTTGGGACTACATCTCCCATCATCCCTAGCTAGCAGGGCCAACGGTCAGGGATGATGAGCGGGGTAGTCAAAAAACAGCTGGAGAACCAAGTTTGAGAAACACGGCAATACAGCTTTCAGCAAATGCTGAAGCTGCCCTTATTTGCCCTGGATTTTGACACTCGTTTTCACGACCCGCCTTTCTTGCCAGCTGGTGGAGGTAAGAAATTTGACAGCAATGTATTGCCTCAAGCACCTTGGAGGGAAGGTAGGATATATAAATATAATAACTAAAGAAGCAAGCAGAAATGTCATGATGTTGATCTTTAAAGCCCTAAATGGCCTCAAAGGCCCAGTAGACCTGAAGGAGCGTCTCCACCCCCATCGTTCTGCCGGGACACTGAGGTCCAGCGCCGAGGGCCTTCTGGCGGTTCCCTCATTGCGAGAAGCCAAGTTACAGGGAACCAGGCAGAGGGCCTTTTTGGTAGTGGCATCCGCCCTGTGGAGCACCCTCCTACCAGATGTCAAAGAGATAAATAACTATTTAGAAGTTTAGAAGACATCTGAAGGCAGCCCTGTTTAGGAAAGTTTTTAATGACTGATGTTTTAATGTATTTTTAATCTTTGTTGGAAGACACCCAGAGTGGCTGGGGAGACGCAGCCAGATGGGCGGGGTATTAATTATTTTTATTTTTATTCCCTTGCTGCTCTGGCACCTGACCAACTTTAGACCAACCACAGTGATACCTCAGGTTACATACACTTCAGGTTACATACGCTTCAGGTTACAGACTCCGCTAACCCAAAAATAGTGCTTCAGGTTAAGAACTTTGCTTCAGGATGAGAACAGAAATCGTGCTCCGGCGGTGCGGTGGCAGCAGGAGGCCCCGTTAGCTAAAGTGGTGCTTCAAGTTAAGAACAGTTTCAGGTTAAGAACGGATCTCCAGAACGAATTAAGTACTTAACCCGAGGTACCACTATACAGTGGTGCCTCGCAAGACGAAAAGAATCCGTTCCGCGAGTCTCTTCGTCTAGCGGTTTTTTCGTCTTGCGAAGCAAGCCCATTGACGGCTTAGCAGATTAGCGGCTTTTAGCGGCTTATCGGCTTAGCGGCTTTTAGCGGCTTATCGGCTTAGCGGATCAGCTGATAAGCGGCTTAGCGGCTTAGAAAAAGGGGGGGAAGGGAAAAAAAGTCAGAAAAACTCGCAAGACATTTCGTCTTGCGATGCAAGCCCATAGGGAAATTCATTTTGCGAAGCGCCTCCAAAACGGAAAACCCTTTTGTCTAGCGGGTTTTCCGTCTTGCGAGGCATTCGTCTTGCGGGGCACCACTGTATAAACGTTGCCTCTGCCCTGAACTTCATTAGATGGCCTTTGGCCACCCAGCCTCATCTGCAATATGGTCAGAGGTGTTCCTCCTTGTCAAAGCCAGTGCCACAAAGCTTCCTACGGGTGGGCAGATAATGCGTCCTTGCAAAAGTACTTTGGACTCCCCGCGGTTTGTACAGCAGGATGTACAAAGATAAAACGAGTCTTCTTTGGCCAAAACAGAGCCCAGAAGCCCTACGTTCGCAGCAGCCTCTTTCATCTTTTGGAGGTGGGGGGGGGGTGAGGAAGCTGCAGTGACCGTGCGACTTCCTCCGAAAGCTTTAAAACAGTATGTCTGCCTACCTGCAGAAACCGCAGGCCTGCCAGAGAGACTAACCGGAAGTTAGTGAATTTCCTCTCGCAGCTACAAGTGCCGAATGAGCCACTGGAATAAATGGGATCTCTGGGAGCCTGAAGCTGGGGGGACGGTTGCTCAAGCAGCTCTGCTCCCCCCGCCCCGGTAAAAAGTTAGGTCTTAAGGGATATATGTGATGTATAAAGGTAAAGGGACCCCTGACCATTAGGTCCAGTCGTGGCCGACTCTGGGGTTGCGGTGCTCATCTCGCTTTATTGGCCGAGGGAGCCGGCGTACAGCTTCCGGGTCATGTGGCCAGCAGGACTAAGCCACTTCTGGCGAACCAGAGCAGCGCACGGAAACGCAGTTTACCTTCCCGCCGGAGTGGTACCTATTTATCTACTTGCACTTTGAGGTGCTTTCAAACTGCTAGGTTGGTAGGAGCAGGGACCGTGCAATGGGAACTCACCCCGTCGCAGCGATTTGAACCGCCGACCTTCTGATGAGCAAGTCCTAGGCTCTGGGGTTTAACCCACAGCACCACCCGCATCCCCATACATGATGTATAGATGGTATATAACACTAGTACATATAGCAAGAATGTATAAAACAGGTTCAAATATATGTTGGAAATGTAAGGAAAAAGAAGGGACCTTTGATCATATGTGGTGGGATTGTAGAGAAATAAAAAAATTCTGGGAAATGATATATTGAAGAAATTGTTTAGATTAACATTTGTAAAAAATCCAGAAGCATTTCTGTTAGGGATTGTGGGGAAAGACCCGCCAAGGAAAATGAAAAACATATTTATGTATGCGACAATGGTGGCAAGGGTCTTAATAGCACAAAGATGGAAGAATGAAGAAACCCCGACAGAAGAACAGTGGCAAGAGAAATTGATGGACTATGCGGAATTGGCTAAACAGACAACTGTAAGGACAACTGTGACTTTAAAGAGGAAACCTTTAAAGGAACCTTTTACAAAGTACCTAAAAAACCAACACAATGAGTTGGACTCCTTGGCAGGTTTTGAATAAACATGCACAATTTATTTGTTAACATAATAGATGGAAAATTTGGAGATTTTTACACTTTTGTAATATGCAGAGAACAATATATGAAAATAAATCAGAAAGAGGAACTGAGGGAAGTCATGGGGGGGGGTAAATGGGGAAAAAATACAATTGTTGAATAATTTGTTATGTGAAAATAACCAATAAAAACCTGTTTTAAAAAAAGGAATATACATGAAGCTGAGAAGGCGCTCTCCTCTCATCCAAACTGGGGTTGTGTTTGTGCGCTGACAACAATTGTCGGTCCCTGAAGCGTATGGCATGACCTACTTGTCTGGACGATTTGTCTACGCTCACAATCTGCCCAAAGGCTACTGCTCCCATTTTACAGACAGGAGAACCAAGACTGCAGGCAGGCCTTCTGGAGCAGCACGGCTCAGCCTGCTGCATGCCAAATGCCATTGGACTCCCCAAGTCCCATCAGCCCCGGCCGGAATGGCCAATGTCTGGGGATTGTGGAAACTGCAGGGATGTTGTGATGGCTGATCAAAACACTGGGGTGGAATTCAACTAACAGGACCCCATCAAATCAGTGCAAGGGATTCCCACAAGTGCAATGGGGCTTTCCCCCTCTTTCCTCCACAAGTGTGCTCCAAGGAGTTGGGGGGACCCCTGGAACAGATCTAGGGTGGGTGAGCAGGAAGGAGACAAGGGGAGAGCTCCACTGCTGGTCTTCAAATGGTCGGCTGGGACCGTGTCCTAAAATGAGTTGCAACGGAAGCTTCACCCTACAAATAAACACTAAAAGCTGGCTCTCCAAAATGTAGGCTCGCTGAGAGTTGAGTCCTCCACTTCTGGAAAGTTTGAAGTCTCATAAGGCGACGGGAAGAACACGGTGTTTGAAGTAAGTCCAAGTTCAAAGTCCCGCACTGGGCTGCTCCCTGAGCAAGATTGGCACTATTCCAAGCACAGAATGTAGGCTTAGAAGCAAAGGAATTTGGATTTAGGGCGAGGGGTATATACATTACCCATAAGCCTGCCCAATTAACATCGCAGGTTCAGAAGGTGCTTCTTCCACTCACCTTAATGAGCGTGCGTCTGCTGAGTCATGACAATGTGGAGATTGAAACCCCAGAGCTGAATTTTAGAATGAAAGACCGGCCATTCTGGCTACCAGCCGACCATATGGAGGCCCTGTATTTTTCTGCAAAGGATGAGATTCACCTCATCTTTGCCAAACCAGTTTAAAGCCATTCCCGGCTAATCTGGTTTAGACATTCTGGGCTGCACAAAGGTCTGAGCACAGCTGCAAGTAGGATTTTTTTTTTAAAAAAAGCAGCAGCAAGGCTATATAAGTGTCATACCACTATAATCCTGAATTAAAAAAAGATTCTTATGTGGTGTTTAACTGCCCTGCAATCAACAGGAGGAATGAGCAGCGAGAAAAAAGGACTCATTCAGATGTTCAGTCTACCTGCTGGCAAGCCCAGCACTGCTGAAACAGACCCAAATATCCATTTTGGCCAACTAGGTGCCTCACAGGAGGTCTGCAAACAGGAAATGGGGGCTGTATCTCTCCCATCTACCCAGTGTACATCCCCACAACTGGGATTCTGAGGCAAACTACCTCTGAACAGAAGACCCATTCCAGTCCAGATCAAAGGGGTGGGTGGGTAGGTGGGTGGGTAGAGAACAGCACTGGCATTCAAATCAGCCCCCAAGCAAACCTGGGGGTGGCCAGTCAGCACCCCACAAAAGGAACAGACACAACAAACCTGTGTGCACTTTTCAGATACATTTTCATTGCACAGCTCCATCGTGTGCTTCGGAGAACACAAAAGTCTAATTCAAAAGACTTGTTTCTCACTTTACTGGTTAGATTTGGACAGCTAAATCAGGGGTAGGCAGCCTAAGGCCTTCTCAATCGAGCCCGCGGACTGTCTGGGAATCAGCGTGTTTTTACATGAGTAGAATGTGCCCTTTTATTTAAAATGCATCTCTGGGTTTTTGGTGGGGCCTGCCTGGTGTTTTTACGAGAGTAGAATGTGTGCTTTTATTTAAAATGCATCTCTGGGTTATCTTTGGGGCATAGGAATTCGTTCTTTTTTACTTCTTCAAAATATAGTCCAGCCCACCACATGGTCTGAGGGACGGCGGACCGGCCCACGGCTGAAAAAGTTTGCTGACCCCTGAGCTAAATGCTCCACCCCTCGCTGCAGCTTGTGGGGTGCATCCGGCGGCTAGGTGCCGCCAGTCATTTAGCAGGCCCGTTCAGTGAGCAGGCTATTCCAAACCCCACAGAGAAAAGGCCATTTTGTACTGCCTTAAAAAAAGAGAACACTGACAATATACTAGCAACACTTTTCTTGGGCCACTGTGTGACCCAATGTCCTGTTCTTCTAGATTTCAAAATGATTTACAACTTTAGAAAGGTTACTAAAAAATCCACAGCCAGCCATTCAGCTCTCAGATTTCTAGCACTGTTTATTGGCATGCTATGAAACACTGCACAGAAGCAAAGAACAGGGCACTTGGAGCACTCAGCTGCCTGAGAATTTTTGCTTACTTTCTTTTAGTGTCCAGCCCTTATGACAGTCTTCGTCCAGGCAGACAAATTTTATTCTCTTGAATTCTCTGTTCAAAATGTTTGGATATTATTTTAAGCCAAAAAAGAGAAGAGAGGCGGAGGCAGGGCATTTAACTGGTAAAGGAGCTAGAAATAAGCCTTGCCTATTCAACAATTTAGGGACACGGGTGGCGCTGTGGGTTAAATCACAGAGCCTAGGACTTGCAGATCAGAAGGTCGGTGGTTCGAATCCCCGCAACGGGGTGAGCTCCCGTTGCTCAGTCCCTGCTCCTGCCAACCTAGCAGTTCGAAAGCACCTCAAAGTGCAAGTAGATAAATAGGTACCGCTCCGGCGGGAAGGTAAACGGTGTTTCCATGCGCTGCTCTGGTTCGCCAGAAGTGGCTTAGTCGTGCTGCCACATGACCCGGAAGCTGTACGCCAGCTCCCTCGGCCAATAAAGCAAGATGAGCGCCACAACCCCAGAGTTGGTCACGACTGGACCTAATGGTCAGGGGTCCCTTTTCTTTTTATTCAACAATTTAGTAGATAGATGCTTGCCTGGAAGATAACGTAGGAGGCCCTTGCAATGCCCAATTTAATCCATAAATACACACTGAGAACTGGGCCCAAGCAGCTGTACTGATGAAGCACCTGAATCAGAGGATGGATCTCTGGGTATCAAAAACAGAGACAGGATCTGGTCCATGGCCACAGTCCTCTGGGGAGTTCTCTTGCCTGCTATAGTGCCTAATGGAATGCCCTTCGCTCGCCCCTATTCATGGACCAGGAGATGCTGAATTAGGTAGGACATTGCTGGTCTGATCAAACAAGGCACTTCTTAAGTTCTTATGGCAGTCAAGGGAGCAGTTTTGGATTATTCTCCACCTCTGGATGATGAAGATCAATTCCGTGGAGATTGGCTAGCACAACTACAGTGACCGTCACAGTTTCTAACTAGAGCTGTACTGTGGTCTATACTGGGGGGCGTCTGAGCCAAGGAAACGTAATTCTTGTACAGTGGTGCCCCGCAAGACGAATGCCTCGCAAGACGGAAAACCCGCTAGACGAAAGGGTTTTCCGTTTTGGAGGCGCTTCGCAAAACGAATTTCCCTATGGGCTTGCTTCGCAAGACGAAAATGTCTTGCAAGTTTTTCCGACTTTTTTTCCCTTTCCCCCTTTTTCTAAGCCGCTTATCCGCTTATCCGCTAAGCCGCTAAAAGCCGCTAAACCACTAATAGCGCTAATCCGCTAAGCCGTCAATGGGCTTGCTTCGCAAGACGAAAAAACTGCTAGACGAAGAGAGGCACCTCGTCTTGCGAGGCACCACTGTATACAGAAATAAAATAAAAGCTGCACCAAACCTTTACATCCGATGCCTTTGCATGGCAACATTTTCTGGCAAAGAAGAATGTTTTGGGAGGAGGAGAGAGACGGGGAGAAAAGAGAGAAGGAGATGCAATAAAGGCTGTTGCATGTGCAGAACAGGACTAGTGACTGTTGCTCCTCCACTTTGATCTAGTTCTCCGGAGAGGCGCTGGGCAAAATCCGGGGAAGGTGAACCCTTAACTGCAGGTGTGCAAACACATCTTCCCCTTGCCGCCTATGGACAATAAAGATCTCTTTGAGGGGACCAGAGGGAAGTCTTTGTCCCCTTTTAATCCACAAGTGACTCTCCTTAGCATGAGCGGAAAAGGCAGGTCTACTAACAATTTGAAAAAGCAGCCTTAGCAGCCCCACAATGGCTCCCAATGGGCTTCCTTGAAGGTAAGCATCCCTTTCCATTTGGGAGGCATGAAGACACTTGCATGGAGTTGAAATCACAGTATTTTCGCTCTATAAGACGCACCAGGCCACAAGACGCACCTAGTTTTTGGAGGAGGAAAACAAGAAAAAAAATATTCTGAATCTCAGAAGCCAGAACAGCAAGAGGGATCGCTGCACAGTGAAAGCAGCAATCCCTCTGGCTGTTCTGGCTTCTGGGATAGCTGCGCAGGCTGCATTCGCTCCATAACACGCACACGCATCTCCCCTTACTTTTTAGGAGGGAAAAAGTGAGTTTTATAGAGCAAAAAATACGGTAATCTCCAGCAGAGGTGGACTCGAATCAGCATGTTGCCAAGAACTCAAACTTGGTTAGATTTCTCCTACATGCACATGACAAGCTACCTGTCTGAATAGTGAATTGCATCACAATTTTCACACCCCTTTCCTTTTTCGCAAAGGTGGCTGACATTATTTAGGTCTACGGCAAACTCTGCTGAACTAGCAGATAAAGACTAACCCACCACCCAAAAAAGGTATCCACCCCCCACCATATTCCCAAAGCAAGCAATGGGGGCCTCTCTCTTTTTTTGCCAGCTCTCTGACTGTTTTGCTACAAGCATCAATTATCAAGATGGTCAGACACCACAGTGCAGGCACACTTGCCAAGTTTTAAACTCCAGTCTGGAGGATTCCATAAACAGAGACAGATGGCACTGGGCAGACATGGGGTGGGGAATGCAGAGGAGAGAATATTGTTCTTCCCCATCCCCAACCCTTATTGGAATATTCTAAATATAAAAAAAGATGCTTGGTTTAATTCAGCTCCGTGGAAATTTAGATTACTCAATAAAAATAAACATGCAGAATGAAGGACGGGTTTTTAACGATGGGTTAAAACGGGGGCATTTGCCTTCACCTTCCAATATTAGCTAAAGGCCTGCGGCCAAAAAAAATTGGCTGGTTAATTTAAGATCACCATGCACCTCTCCAGTCTTCAGTCCTGGCCATGGCTGCCTCTCATCTGACCATTTGTTCCCTAGTTTCTCTTCCTTCCAACCTTGCTCCCTTCAGCCACAGGCCCACTATCCCGTCTTCCTCCTTGCCAAGGTTTCTGCTTCCTCCACTATCAGCATTCAAAATTCACCAGGCACATTTTGCACCTGGCTATTGGCCACTTGCAATCAAGTGAAGATACTCAGGGTGCCAGGACTGCGCCTGACGAATCCTGGAAGTGAATGCCTAAGGATGCTTGGACCTTGCCTGTTTTCATACTAACAGCACATCCTTTAGCATTCTGTTCATGATTTTTCATCTGTACCATCAGAATGAATTTCAGGAACCAAAAAGTCCTACTGAAAAAGACGACTTTTACCCTCCTACGCCACCATTAAGAAGCAGAGGTTCTCCTGTTAATTAGAGCTTAGTTTGGACTAATGTACAGGTGTGTGCTGGAAATAATGAGATCAAAATCTAGGCATTCCGTTTTGCGACTGTAACCCTGGTTTAAGGAGCCATTTGGCACCTAGCTTATATAGTGGTACCTCGGGTTAAGTACTTAATTCGTTCTGGAGGTCCGTTCTTAACCTGAAACTGTTCTTAACCTGAAGCACCAATTTAGCTAATGGGGCCTCCTGCCGCCGCCGCGCCACCAAAGCGCAATTTCTGTTCTCATCCTGAAGCAAAGTTCTTAACCTGAAGCACTATTTCTGGGTTAGCAGAGTCTGTAACCTGAAGCGTATGTAACATGAAGCGTATGTAACCCGAGGTACCACTGTAGGTCTGAGTTTCTAACACTGCCTATTACTGAGGCAGCCAGTGTTATGTCATTCAGACTCCAACTCCCATAATCCCCAACCATGCTAGATGATGGGAACTGGAGTCCAAAAACATACAGAGCCGCACCATGCTGGCTATCCTGTGTCTACTCTTCCTTTCCTCAGGTCCAGTTTCCTTTCCTAGAGTGTCGCAGCAAAGGGGAAGGTGGCCCTCCTGTCTGGCCCATGCTCTCTGTGACATTGGGGCCGCTTAGCCAACCTGCCAAGGCCTTCATCGCCACTACCAGAACAATATTATCCATGGACCTTGGTTCAAAGCTCACTCTCAAACATGGACTCAGCTTCAGTTCTCTTATCTTGCAATACAGGGATCCGGACCGACCTCGGGGATGGTGACCTATCTCACAGGATTGTGTGTGGATGAACAAGACTCTCCAGCAATTGTTGGGGACAGCCACTTGTTCAGGTTATTCCAGACAACCAGGAAGTGGAAGTTCTACAAGAATTTACAGAGGGGAAAACCCACAAGCAGCATGGAAATTTACGCGTGGACAGGCTGGCGAGCAACTTTTCTTATCTGTTTTGAAAGGCTCAGTTAGTAGTCTATCAGACTAGGCTCAGTTTAACCCCTTTGCCCTAGCGGTTTATTCTTAGCAGGGAGCTAACGCTTGTCTAGATCAAACTGGGCGTTGCCACCTGCATGGGAGGTCAAGATGAACCTGAGATCTTCCGCTAGCAAATCCACACCACTTGCTTCCTCCTCCCCTCCGCACAAAGCAGAAATAATGCACCTTCTACCATGGTTGCAACCAGGAAGCATGCACAGACTTTGAAACGAAGGGCTTTTGGAGAACACCTTAGAAAATCACGCACTGCTGTGACAGGAGTGTCACATTCCAACACAAACTTTCATTTCACTCCAAACGCCAAATGCTAGATTACTGGTTGGCAACTGGCTTTTGCAGGGCCAGCCCTGCCTCACCTTCCCCAGAGCAGTGCAACTGCCTGCCACCCTGTCACACACTTAGAATCTTAGAGCTGGGAGGGACCCATGGGTCATCCAACCCGCTGCAATGCAGGAATCTCAGCTAACCTCAACTTCTCTTGCTTCTGAGTCAGCAGCTGGGTGGGTTGGCTGGCAAAGGGCTGCTTTCAGCGTCCAGTGGCCGGCTCCCGGGTTAAACACTGCCACTCATAGTGCATCTTGCTACAGTTCGACGACATAGGGAGGCCTAGCTCCCCTCTCATAGCATTCCCGATTTTGACGCAGCTATGTACAAGAGGCCTGCCCTTGCCTCTTTCCACCTGGATTGGGGCGGGGCTTGACAGGCTTCACAAGGACTGCAGCTGCTTTTAAATTGCTTTTAATTTTTATGCATGTTGTTTTAAATGAGACCATCTTGGCTGTGAGCCCTGGAAGACCTGCACCCTGCCTTACTGGCCCTTTCCCATCTGGCCTGGAAGGCGTGGACTGCGGACTGACTCCAGCTACAAAAGCTGTTGAACAGATTCTTGGACTGGAGTATTGATCACGGGGTGTTGAGAGAGCTTGTTGCTGTTATTGATATTATTGTTGCATCTTTAGTCTTAGATCCTATGATTTACGTGGAAATGGCTTCCATTTGGTTGTGTACGTTTTGATGTGTTTTATTTACAGTGGTGCCCTGCAAGACGAATGCCCCGCAAGACGAAAAACTCGCTAGACGAAAGAGTTTTCCGTTTTTTGAGGTGCTTCGCAAGACAAATTTCCCTATGGGCTTGCTTCGCAAGACGAAACGTCTTGCGAGTTCTTGCGAATTTGCTTCCTTTTTCTTAAAGCCGCTAAGCCGTTAATAGCCGCTAAGCCGCTAATAGCCGTGCTTCGCAAGACGAAAAAAGCGCAAGACGAAGAGACGCGCGGAACGGATTAATTTCATCTTGTGAGGCACCACTGTATTATGACTTCTGCTATGTTTGTAATTACGGAAATCTTGTCATGTCGTAAGCCGCCTTGAGCATAGTTTCAACTATGGAAAGGCAGCATATTAACAAAAAGATGATGATGGTGATTTGCAATGCTATGATCAGAGCAATAGATAAGACAGTGGAAGATCAAGAGGCTCAAGTAAATGCTGTCACAAGGGAATCTTTCCAGAGCGGGATCGTTTGTTTTGTTTTTTGCTCCACCATCCTTGCCTGTGAAATATGCCCTTTTGCAACCCCTGGGCTTTAGGTCCTCAGGGAACAGTTACCAAGGGAAACACAGGACAAACTGGACTTCAAGGCTGGTTGGACCAGCTCTGCCAGGGCCGCACAGGATTCTAGATAAACTTTTTTTGAAACTGGAATCCAAAAAACTAACAAACCCCCAACCCACCTACAACCACAACCTGCAAAACTCCTGAGATGACAAAGTGTATATTTTCTGCTCTTTCTGACTGTCAGGAAAACCACAAGCATATATTTTATATATATATTATATCAAATATATAAAAGGATGTCACAGAGAGGAGGGAGAAAGGTTGTTTTCTGCTGCTCCAGAGAAGCGGACACGGAGCAATGGATCCAAACTACAAGAAAGAAGATTCCACCTAAACATTAGGAAGAACTTCCTGACAGTAAGAGCTGTTGGACAGTGGAATTTGCTGCCCAGGAGTGTGGTGGAGTCTCCTTCTTTGGAGGTCTTTAAGCAGAGGCTTGACAACCATATGTCAGGAGTGCTCTGATGGTGTTTCCTGCTTGGCAGGGGGTTTGACTCAATGGCCCTTGTGGTCTCTTCCAACTCTATGATTCTATGATTCATGTTGTGCTTCTTTGGGCAAATCCCACAGATGAGCGCAATAAAAATAAACTGCAGACAGCAGCTAGGAGCTCTCCCCTTCCAGAGCATCATTTCGTTCCTAGACAACGACATAATCCAGGGGACAGAATTTCAGATGTACTTGATGAGCAAAAATGCATGTTGTCGGTATTATAACAGGAGAGGAACCATATATTGCTTTTTATGCACGTGGATATATTACACACACAAATTATGGGCAAATTATCACCTACCCCCATAGCAAAGAACGGATGAATGGCTCTTCGCTTATTAGTTAATGTATATACAACTTACTTGGCAAAGTGACTTCAAGGCTACTTTTATTTGGGGAAAAGTAAATATGGGTGCGGTTGGGGACATTTTGGTGACCCTAGTGACACCAGCCGCTGCAGAACACTCCTTGCTTCTATCCAAAGCGTTCCATCTTGGGTCACATTTCTTGGTCAGGCCAGAATATTGGGACCTGATGCATCATAAGGAATACCTTCTCCCACAGAAGCCCCCGCCAGCATGTAAGATGGTCTGACTAAGCCCTGCTCCAAGGGCCTTCCTAGGAAGGGGCAAGTCTGCGCTACAAGGTCTTCTCTGTCTTGTGAAACTCCGTAAACCAGAGAGACCTTACAGCTTCCCACCTGTTAACTCATTTTCTTGCTGTGCTGTTTGCTTTTGCCTTTGAGAGCTCTTTTGTTGGGGTTAATTTTGCAAACTGCTTTCGAAATGGGAACGAAAAGGTTGAGTGAAATAAGTTTTAAAAACCGACCGGCTGCCATTTGGCACCCACCCTCCAGGAACCTTATCCAGCAATAGCCATTCTACCAGGTGGTTCATTATCATTTTTATTGTTATAATTTTATTATTTATATGCCACGCGTCGGACTGGGTGGCTCCAACATGAGAGACATCATCAGCATGAAAGTTCGGGAACATGAACTGGTCCCCCCCCCAGCCCTACAACAGCGTTAGAATCATAGAACTGTAGAGTTGGAACGGACCACTAGAGTCATCTAGTCCAACCCCCCTGCAATGCAGGAATCTTTTCTCCAACACAGGGTTCGAACCCACAACCTTGAGATTAAGAGTCTCATGCTTTGCCAAGTGAGCTATCCCAGGCCACTAGGCATGAAGGCTCTACTGCCAGAGACACGATGCCCGAGAGGCTGCTGTTTCAGGCTTGCTCCGTAGGTGGAGGTTCATCAAGCTGATCCATCTCGCACCCTGCGGAACGGGGAGGTTAAGGAAAGTTTTGACTCATTATGCGGCTATCCCTGCAGTTATGCAGCCGAGAAGCAGCTGACCTCGTGGCACGAGTTATTTACTGTTATTTTTAGTTGCTGGATGAGAAGGATTCTGCACCCCCCCCCCGACGGAAAATTCATGACTAAGGCTCATTTGACCACAAATGCCAGATATTTCCCCGATTCAACAAAGACATTGGAACCTGCCACTCAATCTCAGCGCAGGTGGAGGCTCTGAGTTCTGCATTTCTAAAAGGCAGCCCAATGGTGAAGTTATCAAGGGAAGGGGGGGCACATGCAGAAGATTTGCCGCACAGTAATCAGATTACTGTACAGAGGGCCGGGCGGCGTGGTTTCTGCAAAGGTTAAGTCGCATGGTGCTCAACTGGAGATGGCGAAGACAAAAGCAGGGTGTGGGGTCAAGGTTTGGAGGTACGGGTACCGTTACAGATTTGTGAAAAGAAAGTGAGTGCAAAAGGTTTAGAATAAGGAGGCTTTAAATCGGTGATTTAAAAAGATTGGCACGAACTGAAAAGCGGGGAAAGGTTTCGTTGTTGCCATTAAAACACGGTGAACCTCTTCTGGCACGTGCTCAGAGGCGGCCATCTCAATCAACAGATTTTTCTGCCCCAGGTACCAAAAGGTCCACCTCCGCTCTGCTCCCCTTACTTCCGTTTTACAGGACCATTAAGTTGTCTTTTAGGCAACTTCCTCCAAAGGCCTCCAGAGGCAGGAAGCTGCTTTTGCTGTCCGGTGCCTTAGCAAGCCTAAGAACAAAAGCTTCCGTGGAAAAGAGGCGAGGCGTTGTCCCAAATGCCCCTTAAACTGAACAGGTGTGAGACATTTTACACATGGGTGCGGAACCTCAGGCAGAGGAGTAGGGTGTGGCCCTTCCAAGCCTCACTACCTGGCCCTCAGAAATCTGCCACGCCGCATCCCCTGCACAGCTAAGCCCCCTCTTCTCAGTCGAGACCCCAGTGGTCCTGCTTCGCTTTGGCCTTGGGTGTTTTTGGCTGGCTTCTGGGCATGGAGGGCAGAAAGGGTTGTGCGAGTGAGTGTAGGGACTAGCCTCCTCTATGAAGGTAAAAGGTGTATTTCTTGCTCCACCCGCTTTTGCTTACCGCTGGCAGGTGGCCCAGAAGGAAATGCAGCCCCAGCTGCAAAAAGGCTCCCCACCCCTGTGTTTACAGGCCACTTGTGGGGAAGCGATGAAGGCTTGCTAAACTGGTGTGGGACAAGGCAGCGGCTCCTTTCTCCTGCTTTAAGAGCGTCGGTTCAAGAGTCCTTTTCCACGTAAAAGACTGCAGCCGTATTTCATGGCCTCTCAACTTGCAGGCTATCTTCAGCACAGTGTTAGAAACTCATATATCTAGGTGCCAAACGGCTCCTTAAACCAGGGTTACAGTCGCCCAAACGGAATGCCCAGTTGCCAATTTGGGGCCAGACGGCTCGGAAGTTGCATTTTTCAAGAGGACCTTTGGGGTTCCTGAAATTCATTCTGATTTGTGCAGATAAAATATAATGGACAGAATTCTACAGGATGTTAATGTGTGAAAACAGGCAAGATCCAAGGATCCCCAGGCATGCACCTCCAGTTGGTGAAGATGTCAGGTGCCATTCTGGCACCTGGGCATCTTCACTCAGTCGCAAGAGGCTGACAGGTAAAGGTAAAGTGACCCCTGAACATTAGGCCCAGTCGTGACTGACTCTGGGGTTGCGGCGCTCATCTCGCTTTACTGGCCGAGGGAGCCAGCGTACAGCTTCCGGGTCATGTGGCCAGCGTGACTAAGCTGCTTCTGGCGAACCAGAGCAGCGCACAGAAACACCATTTACCTTCCCGCCAGAGCGGTACCCATTTATCTACTTGAATTTTGATGTGCTTTTGAACTGCTAGGTTGGCAGGAGCTGGGACCGAGCAACAGGAGCTCACCCCGTCGTGGGGATTCGAACCGCCGACCTTCTGATCGGCAAGCCCTAGGCTCTGTGGTTTAACCCACAGTGCCACCCGCTTCCAGGCGCAAAATGCGATTGGCACCTGGTGAATTTTGGATGCTGCTTCACCAGTGGCTGTGCTAAAAGGTGTCAATATACCCCCTCACCTATTTATTTTTCTGGGCAAATGCCCGTCCAAAGCTACAATCAGAACCAACGGAATATTAAAAGAATATCAAAACATTTTAAAGCCTAACACAACTGTGCCACAATACTCCTAAGAAGGCATGGGTGATCTGATCTAGGAATTTTATGCCTGATAACAGCCTGTGTGGCTCACTGTGACAGGATGAAGCCACAGTGAGTTTTGGGCTTCTGCACAACCAAGCTCAGCTTCCTCCAGCGCAGCCACTAAGAGATCAAAAGCTTTTGCTTCCATTTTTGATTAACAGCAGGCTGCCAATTTGTCCGAACCTAACAGATTGTGGTTAACCTTAACTAAAACTTGTTTGAAGCAAGTCACAGTATATTTACTACCCGCTTGTTTGAAATAAGCCAACTCCAAACCATGGGTTATGAAGTAGACTTGTTTTAAGCAAACCATAGTTAAGGCCAGCCACAGCTTAGGGTTCGGACAACATGCTGAACTGCAGTCAATCAAGAAAACTTCTGGCCCTCAGATTATGCCAGAGGAGGGGAGAAGCATGCTAAAGCTCTCCGTTCCCATCACAACCAAATCAAGGGTGACTGATGTCCTCATTGGTCCCAAAAGTCCACCTAAAGTTTCCAAAAGCCAACAGTTTGACACTGGGAAGTTCACAAGCAGGAGGTGAAATCAATTGCTTTCTTTCATTAGCTTTCGGAATCTGGTACTCAAGAGATATAGTGCATTTGTAGCTGGAGGCTCTATTTAGCTGAGCGCACAGGAAACTCCCAAATTGGCAAGCCACAGTTAAGCTTTAGATGCTTTAGGCTGAGATCCCTGCATTGCAGGGGGTCGGACTCTCAGAGCCCCTTCCAAGTCTACATGTCTAAGCAACTGCTCCATTGCCCGGAAGGTGGTTCGCAAAGCTGTTATGTTTGCAGCTCATTTGGAAAGAGATGGAAGTGCTCGGAAAAGGGCAAAGCTGTTACACCAGCTTGACTGGGTGCAAACAGAGGCCAGAGAGCCTAGTCTGTGACAGGTTGCAGAGGCTCCATCTCCATCTCAGAGGAGCCTTAATGAGCTCCCTAGCTAAAGAGGCAGCCAGATCTCTGGAACTGCTTTGATGAGCGGCACTGAGCTGGGTGGGCGGCAGCAGCAGCAGCGAGATCTTCGTGTCCGCAGCTCATTTCATGCAGGACCTTTGCAGTCAGCCCCCCCCCCACTGCATCCAAGCCAGCAGAGCCATGTCACCGCAGAAGCGGGAGTTAATGCACCGTGAGAAAACACGCTGCCCATTTGGAATCATACACAGAAGATCAACTTATGTTTTATATTGAACATGGGGAGGGGGGAATAGGAGTAGGCAAGCTTTTCACGGCAGTCCTCTACAAAATGCTGTCCAAACAGCCGCTTGCCCTATGCTACCGCAAAGAGAAGCTGACATAGAATTGTTGAGTTGGGTGGGGCCCCGGGGGTCATAAAGTCCAACCCCCCGCAGCGCTGCAATCCCAAGTAGATCACAGACGACAGACGGCCATTCAACCTCTGCGTACAAACCTCCAAGGAAGGAGAGTCCGCCGCCTCTCAGGGGAGTCCTTTCCGAGACATGCAGCAGAATGTGGTGGCAGAACAGACTGCTTACTTATTATATATACTTATTGCATTTATATCTCAGGACCGCAATACCTCAAGGACCACCTCTTTCCATATGAACCTACCCGGACCCTGAGATCATCTTCTGAGGCCCTCCTTTGTGTGCCTCCTCTTCAAGAGGTCCGGAGGGTGGCAACACGAGAACGGGGCCTTCTCTGCAGTGGCTCCGTCTGTGCAATGCTCTCCCCAGGGAAGTTTGCCAGGCACCTTCATTATACACCTTTAGGCGCCAGGCAAAAGCGTTCCTTTTTAACCAGGCCTTTAGTTGATCTGATTTACATCCTATGCCCTGTTAAAATGTTGGGGGGGGGCTATTGGGCTGTTGTTTTATTTTTATTATGTATTTTGTGGTTTTATATCTTGATTTTAATTCTGTGAACCACCCTGAGACGCCTGGGTATAAGGCGGTATATAAATTCAATAAAAAATAATTAAAAATAATGTTTCTCTTTTCCTCCAAGGAGCTCAAGGTGGCGTACATGGTCCCCCCCCCCCACTACATAGCTGTGAGGTAGGTTAGGCTGAGAGGCAGTGACTGGCCCAAGGTGACCCAGTGAGCTTCGTGGCCAGGTGAAGATCTGACCCCTGGCCTCCCAGGTTCTTATCCAACACTCCAACCACAGCAACACACTGGTGTGAAAGGCAGTCAGGTGCGCAGAAATTCTACATACTTCTGAATGTATACAGAAGTCAACATTCAGGTAGTTTTCCATTTCCTGGGGGTTCCCCCTGTTATTGTTATTTGCATTCCTACACTGTCCTTCAGTAAAAGCGCCCTGTGCAATAAAATAAAATAAAAACAGCAAATATAGAT
Organism: Podarcis gaigeae; assembly: GCF_964106915.1. Classification (NCBI taxonomy): domain Eukaryota; kingdom Metazoa; phylum Chordata; class Lepidosauria; order Squamata; family Lacertidae; genus Podarcis; species Podarcis gaigeae. Next base: position 84,517,190 of record NC_139684.1, read on the forward strand.
GCTTTTGTTGGTGGGGAAGCTTCGAGGGGGGTTAGCGTTGAAAAGTGGAATCCCCTGCCCGAGCTCTGGAGTGGTACAGCCCGTTCTACCCCCTCATTCTGCTCCAGATACAGACCCAGACCCTTAGCCAGGGATCAAGGCATGATGTGTGCACTCCTCGGTGGGAGACAGGACAGGAAACAGGAAGCAGCTCATGAAAAGGGCACTTCCTGTGGCATGGTGGTAGCTCTGCCCTGTCCCTCACCAGCCCGCTTTGGACTGGCAGGAAATGGTACCTCTTTAGTACATGGATTGCAGGTAGCTTCTGAAACTTCCTATAAACGGCTCCCCCTCCCCCGCTCTATACATACTGTATTTTTCGCTCTATAAGACGTGCCAGACCACAAGATGCACCTAGTTTTTGGAGCAGGAAAACAAGAGAGAAAAAATTCTGAATCTCAGAAGCCAGAACAGCAAGAGGGATCGCTGCACAGTGAAAGCAGCAATCCCTCTTGCTGTTCTGGCTTCTGGGATAGCTGCGCAGCCTGCATTCGCTCCATAAGACGCACACACATTTCCCCTTACTTTTTAGGAGGGAAAAAGTGAGTCTTATAGAGCAAAAAATATGGTGTGTGTGTGTGTGTGTGTGTGTATAATGAATTGTGCACCCCAGCAGAAAATAAATGCAACAGCTGCCTAAGGGATTATCCTGGGGAGTTTCACCACAGAAATTTCATTGGCATACTTCTGTTCCCTTAAAAAAAATGCCCCCACCTCCCCACATTTGAAGCCACAGAGAAGAGTTCAAGGGGAAAGCGAGACACAGAGGATTCCCATCATTCTTTTGCCTTATTAGGCTGCAGCCTGGGTCTAATTTTGCGATATTTAGCCGAGGAACGGCGGCAGGAAACTGCTTTTGTGGGAGACAAAGGGTAGCTGCGAAGGGAGAGGCAGAGAGCGCTGAAACAGAAGCTGCACTGGGGTGAATCACTTCCCAGCCCTGCCATTGTGCCGCAGCACCAGAGAGTTTGCAACAGGTGTGCTCGCCATTCCCTTTTAAGAGCGCATGAGTCTCCAAAGGGAGGCTCCGGCTTTCTGAAGTCGGGCGCACCCTTCCCAATGAAAGCGAACCTACCTCACCGCTCCAGTGAAAAAAAAGCACGGGGAACCTGCAGGGAAAGCAGCTACCTTATACAGTGGTACCTCGGGTTACATACGTTTCAGGTTACATACGCTTCAGGTTACAGACTCCACTAACCCAGAAATACAACCTCGGGTTAAGAACTTTGCTTCAGGATGAGAACAGAAATCGTGCTCCGGCGGCGTGGCGGCAGCAGCAGGAGGCCCCATTAGCTAAAGTGGTGCTTCAGGTTAAGAACAGACCTCCAGAACGAATTAAGTACTTAACCCAAGGTACTACCGTACAACGTGCTGAGATTCAGCTCCGGGAGATTTCAAAATTGCGGCGAGGGCTCCGAACCCTCAAAACGCACTGTGAATACTAAAGATTACTCCTAGCCACCATTTCCCTGGCAAAGCGTATTTGCTCCCCGTGCCCCCTCCCTGCCACAAGATGGCCAGTTGCCCGGCCTTTGGCCTCGGAGAAATTCAAATGGCAAGCTTGAAGTCTACCACACAGTAGCACTTAGCAGCACCGGCCGAGGCACTTCAGCCAGTTTGCTCTAGCGTCAGGCTCATGTGAAGTGCCACTTGTCGGAAGGCTGCCTCCTCCGCCTTTTCCTCATGGAAGAGGGGGAAAGGGGAGATCTGGAAGCGTGGAAGGAGCCCAGTTGAACAGGCTGGCACTTCTGCCAGGAGAGGCATTTAAGGGTGCCAAGCCTGCGAAACAGGAGAAGGCCTGTAATGGTCAGCATTCATTGCAGAGCAGGGGTTTTACTTAGCAATTTTCTTCATTTTTTTTTAAAGGGTTAAAGATACAGTATCCAGTTTAAGATGGTGGGGTGCAGGAGGAAGCAGAAAATCCACATTGCACCTGCCAATCACCAGGAGGCCCAACCCACTGGGAGGTTCTCCTGCACAAGCCCCCTTGAGCTGGGCAGCAGCTTCCATCCATCTCAATGGGGCCTCTGCAGGAGAACCTCCCAGTGGGTTGGGCTGCAGCTGTCAGACCCGTGAGCCTTTTAATCTGCTGGTGGGCAGCATCTGCCGCCCGAGGCAAACCACCGCACCTCATGCCAGGGCCGGCTTGAAGAAATCACGCTTGGCTCAGCGGTGTCCCCTTGGGCCAAGACCAGCGGCATGGCAGCCGTGGCAACACGGCAGCTGGGTTACACCTGAGTAGCTCCGGAAGCCGGCTTGCTTTTGAAGTAAAGGGGGAAACCCCACAACGCACACTACAGGCATGCCCACACAGCGCAATATTTTTCCAGAGTGGCATGTCTGCGGTCAAAGACTCCTTTGTGCTAGCAGCAAGACCGTGCTCTCTAGCCCGGCCTCATCCTGCGCCTCTGCTCTATTTCTGATACTGTTTCCATCAACCTCTGCCTCTCTGGCAGTCCCTTCTGCCCATTGCAAGGAAGCCAACGCCTTCCTCCAGACATGTCATTGCTGCTCTGGCAAATCCATCAAGCTCAGCGCCGGCCCAGGAAATTTTGCTGTTTGCTATGGAGCCCAAATGGCACCCCACCCTCACAGCCAGGGCCAACGCTTCAAAAAAGTCTTGCAGAGCCATTCAGGCACCGGTTCCTGTTTTTATCCATTGCTCCCACTCCCTGAAATGGGTTGGTCCATCCTACTGGGTGGCACTGCTGGTTTTGACCAGCCTTGTGGGTGGACCTGTCAGGTGTGGGTGTGTTCACCTGCATACACCTATCAGTCCCACATAAAGGGACCACAGAAATTGTTGCAGGAGACTAAAAAGCTCTGCCTCTACTACCTAAGTGCCTTTTGAGCTCCACTGTACAATTGAAGCTGTTTCAGTTTACCCAGAATGTAGAGCACAACGCTGGGCTTCCTGCTGGATTCAATTTATGTTTCCAGCACTCATGCCCAGGAGGCAATTTCGGTGTCTTTGAGAGGCCCTGCCACTCCCCCGCGGCTTCCATCTCTGCCGTCCACTGCACAGAAGGCCAACTCTTTGCCACTACTATTCTAGGTCACTTGGCTACTCATCAGTAGAGAGTAATTTTGGCCCACAGTTTCCGTAAATGGGGGAAAGAGATTTTGTGCACATGTTTTCACCTGCAGCTGCTGACGACCGATGTTTGTGCAGCGGCAGGTGGGGCTCGTACGATGTTTGGCGAGCTAGCTGTTTTTTGTAGCCATGCTTGTAGGAGGTTGTGCACGCCCTCTCCCCTCCGCATGTGTATTTTGAGACATGATCCACTCTGCCCATCGGGCTCAATATAACCCTTAATCACACGCATGCCCCCCCAAAAAAACTCACAAATAACCCTCATGCACAGCTACTGGATCCAACTACAGTGGTACCTCGGGTTAAGTACTTAATTCGTTCCGGAAGTCCGTACTTAACCTGAAGCTGTTCTGAACCTGAAGCACCACTTTAGCAAATGGGGCCTCCTGCTGCTGCGCCGCCGGAGCACGATTTCTGTTCTCATCCTGAAGCAAAGTTCTTAACCTGAAGCACTATTCCTAGGTTAGCAGAGTCTGTAGCCTGAAGCTTATGTAACCTGAGGTACCACTGTATACAGATGAGCCTCCTTGCCAAAGATAGATGTAGTAAGAATTGCAATGGCAGGTACCGTATTTTTCGCTCTATAAGACGCACCAGACCACAAGACGCACCTAGTTTTTGGAGGAGGAAAACAAGAAAAAAAATATTCTGAATCCCAGAAGCCAGAACAGCAAGAGGGATCGCTGCGCAGCGAAAGCAGTGATCCCTCTTGCTGTTCTGACTTCTAGGATTAGCTGCGCAGCCTGCATTCACTCCATAAGACGCACACACATTTCCCCTTACTTATTAGGAAGGGAAAAGTGAGTCTTATAGAGCAAAAAATACGGTATTTTACAAACACGCTGCTTAGCCAAGGGGCAGTCGAGATGGAGAGGATTAAAAACCCTTCTCCCGTCCCCACTTCTATGGAAGCCCTTCCTGCAAGCACAAAAGTGCAAAACAGAGGACATTAGGCTGCAATGAAGCATCTTTCTCATCAAGCAATCCAGAACTGGGGTTGTTTCAGCGCAATCCCCACCCCATTGTGGCATCCTGCGTAACACCAAATCTCTGATGTTCAGCTTGCTTTGTATACAAAGCTGGGGGAGCCATGTAGGTGGCATTCCTGCTGACATGTCGGTGGTGGGGGGAGGTCTGTGATACGCAATATGTTCAATTAAGGAAGAACCACCAGCAGAGCTAATTGCCTTCTTTTCAGCTGGGGTTATATTTTGCTCTGCACTTTGATGCCTTAACTGCCGGTTGCATTTCAAGTAAGGCAACAGTCACAGCTGGTTTGAGACTGTTGGGATTTTTCGTTTCTTTTTTTCCAGTTTGCACTTTCAACATTCTCAGGATTCCTCCTCCACCACCCCGGCAGAACAGGGATCTTTCCTTTCTTCCCAAGCTGCAGATTTCCAGATCTAAATATAATTTAACAATATTTGCAGGGTAACATCATGGGAAATCAAGCGGTAATTCTCTCCGCTTGCCAGGAGATTGTGGCTGGGGGGGCGGGGATAGGAAGCGAAAGAGAGTTTAAAAAGGAGCAGAGAGTGATGGGGAAGGGAATGAACGCACAACCGGATTTAGGTTACAGAGCCCCGTACAGAAGCAACGCTTTGAATTATACATCCAGCTATGAAAGTTTTAGTAGATAACAGTTCATCCTCTACTGGCATGTTCTTCTGAAACAAAAAGGGGGAGCGGCAGCCAGGAGAACTCGGGGAAAATCAAAACACAACACACACAAAATGTCGTATTCGGCAGAAACTGACTTGCCATGAGCCATTTACTGGCGTCTGTTCAGAAGAGATGAAGCCCTGTAGCAGGAATAAGAAAGGAGAGGGATCTCTGTTGGTTTGCGGCTGGGCAGGGAAAGTGGGGCAGCTGCCATTCTCTCTGTATGCATGTACTCTGGCGTTGCCTTGCAGTATTTGACAAGCACACGAAACCATCTGAAGCCTGAACAGGAAAGGCCAACAGACTAGAGTTAAGTGACCTTATTTCCAAGGGAAGCCACAGACGCATTGTCCTGCTGGAGGAAAATTAAATCCCAGCGGAATTTGCAACTTGGAAGGGGGGGGGTGGAGAGCAGACAAGAAGGAAATTCCTCCGCTTACTGTTCCATCACTTCATCCGTACCTGACCCTCTTTTACGAAGGAAATTTGAGGGAGTATCAGGTTGAAAGAGAAGGGGTGAAATTCCCACTAGTCGGGATAACCGCGTGTGGAAGCCTTGCAGGAATGGCACCACGATCCGAAATCTGGAAAGAACCACTTTGCATGCAGGAATTCCCATGGGCCCGGGCCTCTCGAGGGGAAGCTGTGCTGAATACTGACTCAAGATATAAGGCAGCCTTTTCCATGTCCGGAGGGAGGACGAGCCGCCTAAGCAGGGGAGTCAGCACAGACAGAGCCGCTAACACTCTGTGCTTAAAAATAGCGTCAAAACGCTGTGCCACAGTAACCCAAATTCTATAAACTGAATTCTGCTACCGTTCTAAGTTAGGGGCTGCATTCAATGCTATCCATGCATGAGCAGAACAGACACGTGACACTCACAGAATGCTATTTCACTCTCTTTTCTATTCCGCTGCAGTCCCAACGCACAACAGAAGCAATTCCTTAAGTTTCCTGCAATGATCATATGGCACCGCACAAACTGTGCACTGGCCCTGGGATGCATCGGGCCACATTCATGCAGGTGCTTGGGCAGACCTCTCCCGTTTCAATGCAGTATGTAAGAGGAGATCAACTCTTAGGTCAGGATTGGGCAAGCTTTTTCTTTTTTTTTTTTTTTTCTCTGTTGAGGACGCTATTCCCTTGGAGGCTGCATGCCAGCAGTGGGCAGAGCCCAACCGTTTCCAAAACTAACTAACCTAGAACACAAACGGCACTACTTCAGATTAGAACACCCAACCCGATGCAGGTCTACTCGCAAGGGAGGACTTCTGACTTTCTATGCTATGTATGCAATTGGTTCTCAGACAGGTAGAAAAAAAAAGCCTCCTCCCCCCACCCCCCTGGCCAGGCGTGGGGGGACGACCATATGTTTGTGTGTATATAATTTTATAAGTGGAATACACCTTTAAAAGCCAAGAAAAATAAAGAAGAAACAAACAGGAAGGAACTCCAAAGTGACAGAAGACTGGGGCAGCTTTAGGAGGCATTGGGGACCATGTGTAGTATCATCATCATCATCGGCACAGAGGGGCAGCAGGTTGCCCACCTATGCCCTAGACCATGGCTAGGCAAACTAAGGCCCGGGGGCCGGATCCGGCTCAATCACCTTCTAAATCTGGCCTGCGGATGGTCCGGAAATCAGCATGTTTTTATATGAGTAGAATGTGCCCTTTTATTTAAAATGCATCTCTGGTTATTTGTGGGGCCCGCCTGGTGTTTTTACATGAGCAGAATGTGTCCTTTTATTTAAACTGCATCCCTGGGTTATTTGTGGGTCACAGGAATTTGTTCCTTTCCCCCTCTTCAAAATATAGTCTGGCCCATCACAAGGTCTGAGGGACAGCGGACAGGCAGTGACCCCTGCCCCAGACACTCTTTCCCCATCTCCTTCCATGACCACAGAAGCCTTCTAAGCCCCACGCTGAAGAAAGGCCAGTGTTGCAAGCCCAAGAGAGCTTCTGCTCTAAGAACCCACTCTTTCCCCATCATAGTGATTCAGGGTCAGCATCCCTCTTCCGCTATGAGTGGGCCCACACAACAAAGAGCCTGCAAGTTGCTGTGGGACTGCTCTGCCGCTGAGTTATATGAGACAGGGAGGCGAAAACCTTATCTCAGGCACCTGCATGAGCCCACCGCTGATTTAACGACATACAGAATGAAGCTTTTAGATTTCATTTTATTTATTTAATTTGTTAAGATTTATATACCGCCCTTCACTGTAAGATCTTAGGACGGTTCACAGGGTAAAATACAGAAGTCACCAACCACAGCTACTGATTTAGCTGTGCTGGCCGGGGCTGATGGGAGGTGTAGTCTGAAGCACTTGTAGGGCATGCACCAGGGCTGGTGAAGGCGGCCTTCAACTGTTCTGCTGGAGGTAAACCCTCTCTGCAGGGCTTCCTGGGGTCTCAGGAGCAGCTTTCAGGGCGTGCAAAGGGCTGCAAGCATGGAATAGTAGGCAGGACTCTGGATCCTGGCTTAGCCTGCAATGTACCATGTCAAACTAGAGGGCCTTGGAGCACACAAACCATTTAAAACTGAACACGAGTCCGTTCACATCTAGATATGGAAAATGCAAGGATAGCTTGTTTAATCATCCTGGGGAAAGGGGTTAATCTCCGTCACAAGGTGTTAAGTGAGGATAACATGGGAGGAGAGAACAATATACTCCCCAGGGGAAGATCAAGATAAAAAATGTAATAACACAGCGAGCCTCTGCTGGCTGGATATTTCCCCAGCCTGATCACCTGCCGTCTGTGTTGTTGCCCCACAGCCCTCATCTCTGAAGCCGCCCGAGGGACAAAGGGAAGGTTGCAGAGATGCTGCAGGGACACAACATCTGGACATGGGGCCAAATACAGGCTCATCTGAACCTGGGATATGAGCCTGGGAGGCAGGTCTGAGGTTGGAAAGAGGCAGCTAACACCAAAATGGCTTAACAGAATCGCAACACTATTTCAGCTGCACCCACATCGCTGGATAATGTGGGGGGGGGGGATGCACATCATTAAGACACGGGGCAGGTTGCAATAAATGTGCAGGGGGGGAGAGAGGAAAGAATGAGGCACACAGATGCCATTTTCATGGGCAGTTGCAGTCTTAGGCTCACAGATGACTTTGCCCGCCAGGTGAGGGCCAAGGAATGATTATCATGTTCATCTGTGGCTGGGACCGCCCCGCCCCCTGTTGTCCACCCCAAAATGAATTGGCTTCAAGAGTATCTGGGATACAGATGACTGAAGCATCCCACCTAACCAGAAGGAAGAACAGAGCAAGGGTATACTTGAGCCAGTGATTCACTTCCCACAACTCTTTCAGCAAGCAGTATCCATCCATCTAACCAAATAAGGCCTAAAGGCCGAGTCTCGCTGGTCCCGGATCTGGCAGATCTCGTACTTCCTGATTCTTTGCATGCTTGTAAGTTGCACCCTTGGTGCAAACAACGGGGTCAAAGTCTGCTTCACAAATTATTTTATTTCCGAGCACTGCTTCCTTCGAACAGGAGACATGGATGGCTACCAACTTGGGGTGGGCTTTAAAATAGGATTGGACATTACATTACATTAGAAGAAGAATTTGGATTTGATATCCCGCTTTATCACTGCCCTAAGGAGTCCCAAAGCGGCTAACAATCTCCTTTCCTTTCCTCCCCAACAATAAACACTCTATGAGGTGAATGAGGCTGAGAGACTTCAAAGAACTAGCCCAAGGTCACCCAGCAGCTGCCTGTGGAGGAGCGGGGAAGCGAACCCGGTTCACCAGATTACGAGTCCACCGCTCTTAACCACTGCACCACACTGGCTCTCATTACAATGCATTATGAGTAATATTCAATGTATTGGTGGTGGTGGTGTTTATTTTTATTTTCTTCTTCTTTAGTTGTTAGGAGGTGATGGATATTTGTGTATCTTCATATTTTCTTTTTGTATGGGGTGTATTAAAATGAAATAAAAACTATAAACTATGAAATAAAAAAAAGGAAAAAACGAGGATTGGACAAATTCACAGAGGAAGAGGAAACTATCAATGGCTATTAGCCAGGATGACTATGATCCACAGCAATGGTTCTCTGAGTACCAGTTGCTGGGATCCACAGGAGTGGAGAGTTGCTCCTGTGCTCGGATCCTGCTGGCTGGTTTTCAACAGGCATCTTGGTTGGCCACTGGGAGAAGAGGGTGCTGAACTAATGGGCCATTGGCCTCTTCCAGAAGACTCTTCCTATGTTCTTAAGGCTGTGAAACTGAATCGTCAAGCCTACAGAACCAAGTTCCTAACTGTGGGGCTGCGGGAAGAGAAGCAGACGGATTGGGTCACTCTGGTTTGTTGGCAATTGTCCACTACACACACACACACACATGCTTCAACTTTTGGGTTCTGGCTTTCTTCCCCCGCTGCAACAAGATATCTGTATATGAGGCAAAGGAGATGAGAACTTTCAAAAAAAACCAAAACAAAAGGCTCTCGGAACAGAGGGAGTATTCAAAAAGCGAAATATCTGATCTTTGTGTAAGAAGTTGCTCTACCTGTCTTGTGAACGAATGTGGCTTTTCATGTTCGCAGCCCTCTCCTTATATGGAGAGGAAGCAGGCATCCAACTGAAAGAGCCAAAGAAAAGAAAAAAGGGGGGGGGGAGAAGTTGAGCAGGAGGAGGGGCACTTTCCACTCCCAATGTATGTGGCAGCTGTATATCTTCTGGCACCTCTCGAATTACTACGGCGAAGCAGCACACCAGTATGCAGCAAGGAGCTAGGGAGAAACTCGGAGAAGGGCTCTTTTGAAGTCACGCTGGAAAATGCGGAATGCCATTGAAATTAAGGCGATGACTAAAGAGGGCGGCTGCGCAGGGACAGCCCACTCACAGCAGCCTCCTCGGGGGGGGGGGGTCCAGGATGGAAAACTTGTGTAATCCTTCAACGATTTCTACTACTTTCTCCGAGGGTGAGCCCTGGTCACAAGTAGCCTTGGAAGTAACCCACTCGCCTGCGGTGGGTTAATCATCTCAGGGAAGGAAGCCCTTTTTGTCAAAAGGGGGGGGGGGAGAGAAAGCTGGCTCTGGTTTCGGGCCAGAAATTCCTTTTTAAAAAAGGGGAAATTCAAGAAAATAAGGCTAGTCAATTCTGCAGACTTATCGGAAATATTGGTCTAGCCGCGCCATGGATATCCCAGGTTGCAAATTCCAAGAGTTTGGCATTTCACAAGGGATGTGAGAAAGAGTAGCTAGACTTCTCTGCAACAGTCCTAAAACAATCCTGATTTTCATAGAATCATAAAACCAGATCAGGGACTCAGGGGTCATCTAGACCAAACCCCCTGCAATGCAGGAATCTCAGCTGAAGTATCCATGACAGATGGCCATCCAACCTCTGCTTTTATTTATTTGTAGTACCGGTATTTATAGCTCACCTTCTTCTCCAAGGACCTCAAAATACAACACGGGATTTCCCCCTCCTCCTTCACATTTAATCCCCCACAGCAACCCTGTGAAGTAGGCCCCAGGGTCACCCAGTAAGCTTCATGGTCATGTAGGGATTTGAACCCTAGTCTTCCAGATCCTTGTCTGACCACCTAACCACTACACTGGATCTCGATGAACAGGGGTCAGCTAACTTTTTCAGCAGGGGGCTAGTCCACTGTCCCTCACTGTCCCTATATTTTTTTGGGGGGGGGGGAACGAATTCCTATGCCCCAGAGATGCATTTTAAATGAAAGCACACATTCTACTCGTGTCAAAACACCAGGCAGGCTCCACAAATAACCCAGAGATGCATTTTAAATAAAAGGACACATTCTACTCATGTAAAAGCACGCTGATTCCCGGACCATCCACAGGCTGGATTGAGAAGGCGATTGGGCCGGATCCAGCCCCTGGGCCTTAGTTTGCCTACCCTTGTCGTATAACTTCAGGTTTGCAAGTGTTGCCTGCCCCTCCCCATGGACTAGGGTGCAGGACCATAAAAGACAGTTGCCCTTATTAAAGTCAGTAGGTTACTGGAACCAGTCATTTAAGAAATTGCAACAGATTTCGCCAATGAAGGCCTAATTACTCCAAATCCATTGGCATTGCTATTAGATCATTTGGATTAATTGCTTTCTCTTCTGCACCTGCTGAATTTGTTTGTCCTGGCTTGTGAACAGCCCCTGGCCGGCGTTGAGTTAGAATAATCAGGCAAAACTTGATGTGTTCCAATTGGGTCCCACCACAATTTAGCCCCCCTTTTTCCGTGTGACAGCACTTGTTGTTTTCCGTGGGTTCATCCCATGGCATGGCTGTAATGTAAAAAGGCCCTCAGAGGAACATGGGTGAAACCAATCATAATGGTGCCAATTCAGGAGGGGGGAGAGACCCACAGCGCAGGCCCCACCCACAGGTTTCCAGACCTTTCAACACTGCATGTACACAATGAGATCATAGAATCATAGAGTTGGAAGAGACCACAAGGGCCATCGAGTCCAACCCCCTGCCAAGCAGGAAACACCATCAGAGCACTCCTGACATATGGTTGTCAAGCCTCTGCTTAAAGACCTCCAAAGAAGGAGACTCCACCACACTCCTGGGCAGCAAATTCCACTGGCGAACAGCTCTTACTGTCAGGAAGTTCTTCCTAATGTTTAGGTGGAATCTTCTTTCTTGTAGTTTGGATCCATTGCTCCGTGTCCGCTTCTCTGGAGCAGCAGAAAACAACCCTTCTCCCTCCTCTATGTGACATCCTTTTATATATTTGAACATGGCTATCATATCACCCCTTAACCTCCTCTTCTCCAGGCTAAACATGCCCAGCTCCCTTAGCCGTTCCTCATAAGGCATCGTTTCCAGGCCTTTGACCATTTTGGTTGCCCTCCTCTGGACACGTTCCAGTTTGTCAGTGTCCTTCTTGAACTGTGGTGCCCAGAACTGGACACAGTACTCCAGGTGAGGTCTGACCAGAGCAGAATACAGTGGCACTATTACTTCCCTTGATCTAGATGCTATACTCCTATTGATGCAGCCCAGAATTGCATTGGCTTTTTTAGCTGCCGCGTCACACTGTTGGCTCATGTCAAGTTTGTGGTCAACCAAGACTCCTAGATCCTTTTCACATGTACTGCTCTCAAGCCAGGTGTCACCCATCTTGTATTTGTGCCTCCCACTTTTTTTGCCCAAGTGCAATACTTTACATTTCTCCCTGTTAAAATTCATCTTGTTTGTTTTGGCCCAGTTCTCTAATCTGTCAAGGTCGTTTTGAAGTGTGATCCTGTCCTCTGGGGTGTTAGCCACCCCTCCCAGTTTGGTGTCATCTGCAAATTTGATCAGGATGCCCTTAAGTCCATCATCCAAGTCGTTGATAAAGATGTTGAATAAGACTGGGCCCAAGACAGAACCCTGTGGCACCCCACTAGTCACTCTTCTTGTCGCCAAGGAGAAGCAGGCTCTCCAAAAAGCAAGCCTGTGATGTGCAAAGCAGTTCACAGCACATTAAAACATCAAACAAAAACAATCCAGAATAAATAAAAAAGGGAAAATATTTCAGTTCCTTCTCTAGGTGACATTTTGTGTTCCCCATCTTTATTTAACTGCTTAATTTACAGAGCTGCCCCATAGCAGAAGGGCTCTAGGAAGCCAGTGCGGTGTAATGGTTAGAGTGCCAGACTAGGACCTGGGAGATCAGGGTTCGAATCCCCACTCGGTCACGAAGCTCACTGGGCGACCTCGGAGTCCGTCACAGCCTCTTCACCTACCTTGCAGGGCCGTTGTCGGGATTAACTGAGGAGGGGGGTGAACTTTTTGGAGAAAAAGGTGGGATAGAAATGCAATAAATAAGCTCTTCTGCTGACCCGCTGGAAGAAGAGCCAGCCAGATAGAGATGCCCATTGCCAACCTGGTCGCAATGGAACCCGATCTAGTCGCAAAACGCACCTGGCGCCTGGCTAATTTCTAACACTGCAGCTAAGTAACAAGTGATCAAAAAGGCTAGTGATTTTTTACTGTCAACAAGGCCATAAACTCATAGCTCCAGTAAGTCTTCTCTTTGTGCAAGTTTCAGCTCCCTTGGAACCAATTGTTTACATCCCTTTAATCTATCCTTGCAGAAATCCTGCACGCACACTCATCGTCATCTGGCAAAATGCTTTAATGTGGCTTGTCAGCATGCAGCAAAGGGGTAAGCGACAGAGAGCCGACTCTCAAACTGTTAGACAAGGCAGCTATTTAACCACAGACCTCTTCGACCAGGAGCTCTAGGGCCAAGTGTTGTAACTTGGCGGCCCAAGAGACGCTCATATGCAACTCGCCTCAGTCGGGAAAACTTGGCTTTCTGGATGTGCTCCAATCGAGTGAAATTTAAATCATGATTTGTTACATAGGCAAGCTAATAAGAGATGATTCATCTGCCAGCCCGTCCAACCAGCTCAGGGAAAAAGAAAAGCTTTTCATGCAGTGCTTGGCTATGGCTTCCAAACCACCAGCAACTTGGAAGCAGATCCTCCGACGTACAAGGACAATTTACGGCCGTTGCCTCGCAAGAGGAAGGGTGGGAGGGAAGGAGAAAGGTTAGTAGGCTTGAGAAGCCAGCGTTTTCCCTAGCAAGGCACAACCAGCCAGCAGTCACTCGTTTTGTCCCCTTTCCTTACAGAAAAGCTTCCAAGATTGGGAAGTTCGTGAAAACACAAAGCTGGAATGCAGACCGGCTTTTGTTTATTTGCAACAGTCTCGGTAGGACAACACAGGAGATGCAAACAGTCGCACAATGCTATTGAAACTGTGCATAGCTCACATTCCAGCACAGACCCACTCCCCCCCCCCCCGCACTTTCCCTGAGAACCAGACACGGAACAGCCACACACAGCTTGCAAACCTCACAAGTGGACACACAACTTCCCAAAGTGACTTTGCATGGCCATTTTCAGAACTCCAGCACCTCACCGCCCCCCCCCTCACTCCAGAAGATACCATGAGCAAGTTTAAACCATTACCTGGGAGAGATCCTTCAAGACATTGCACCCTTTTATGTTTCAGGAGAAGACTGAACCATTTAAAAGGGTCACTGGCTTCACAGAGCTTGCCAGAAGCTGGTTAAAAAGTCCTGGGACCAAGAACTGCTATTTGGGGTTCAGCTCAAGGTTGTTGGGCTTTTTTAAGGGAGAAGAGCCCAGTTTTTTTAGGGGTTGATAATCTTTGGGGGGGGAGTTCCATGAGGGGGGGTTAAAGGCAAGGGACATCCCTGGTATACACAGATGTGCCATTTGCTACCCACCTCTGCCTCGTGGGTGAATGGCAACTGGCCCCCCAACTAGTCTGTTTCCACCAGGACAAACCCAGCGTGCCTGGCCCACTGAATTCAAATCGGGAGTGATGGGGAACCTGTGTTGTGGCCCTCCAAGTGTTAGTGGTCTCCGATAATTCCATGCTGGATGATGGGAGATGGAGTCCAACATCCAGAGGACTTCACCCCCTGAACTGAAACCTGGGATGGCAACATGTAAGCCACGAATAGCAACAGGCAGGGTTAAACTTGGGTATATAAGCTAAAATGGCACCTTGAATCTAGGTTGCGGTCGGTCGCCACAATGAAATATCTATTCACCAGGGGGTTGGACTAAATGACCCTTGGCGCCCCTTCCGATGCTACAATTCTGTGGTTCTAATATCTCAGCCACATTTCTCGACTGTAGATAGCTCTTACAACAATTCACTTGTCCCAGCGCAAGAAAGGGAAGCACACACAGCGGAAATGGAATTAACGATGGACTAAGGCAGAGGATTTTTAAATCGCGGTTGCCAACTTAGCACACGTAAATCTCCATGTAGTATTTTTCACCCTATAGGGCGCACCGGCCCATAGGGCGCACCTAGTTTTTTGGGGGGGAAATAAAGAAAATAAAGGGGGGAAAATTCCCCAGGCGCGGGGCTGGGGCGGGGGAAGCCCGAGCTTCCCCCAACCCCAGCCCCCAGAACTCCCGCCGGGCTCTCCAGGCTTGCGGATAGCTTCCTGAAGCCTGGAGAGTGAGAGGGGTCAGTGCGCACCGACCCCTCTCACTCTCCAGGCTTCAGCGAAAGCCTGCATTCGCCCCACAGGACGCACACATATTTCCCCTTCATTTTTGGAGGGGAAAAAGTATGTCCTATAGGGCGAAAAATACGGTAGTCGCAACTGGACCCACGCCAGCAGCAAAACGCCGATTTTGAACACTGGCATCAGCAGCACCAGCTCTGCCTTCCTGTGGCCTTGAAAAGCTCGAGCAAATGGGAACAGAAGGGTAGGCAAACACCAACACCCCAGGATTGCTCACAAGGCACAACCTGATCGCACCTTTGCCAGATTTCCAAACAGAATTAACACCCTTTACTTTTGCCAAGTAAATGGCAGCGGATTTCCCCAAGTTGTGTGCCAAAGGAGATACAAACTTGCATTTCTCCTCTCTACAATGTGGCGTGTTGCTGCCGCTAAACTGCACCTGAAACTGTTTCATATCAACTCAGCAATAATTCAGTGTTGGGAAGTGTTACAATGTCTGCTTGCTGTGTTTTGCAACGTCCAAGGCAGAGGGGAGAAGGAATCCTCCATTCTCAAGAACTAACAACCTCTTCAGAAATTAAACACAACAATCAGAAGTATCTAAGGACCTGCCAGGCGGCCACAGGCATGCAGTTGGGCGAGTGGGCTGGCATGGTTGAGATGCAGAACTCCATCCCTCCTCTCGGCTCAACAAAGAAACCAAGCAGGCTGCTGCAGAGACAGAGACACAAAACCCTCCTTCACACACACACCTTAGCAATGCAGGTCTCCTCCATCCCTCCTCTATCAGCTACTAGCAGGTAGTAACCTTGGGAGGCAAATTTACAAGGCTGGTTAGGTAAAGGTAAAGGGACCCCCCTGACCATTAGGTCCAGTTGTGGCCAACTCTGGGGTTGCGGCGCTCATCTCGCTTTACTGTCCGAGGGAGCAGGTGTACAGCTTCTGGGTCATGTGGTGAGCATGACTAAGCTGCTTCTGGCGAATCAGAGCAGCGCACAAAAACGCCGTTTACCTTCCCGCTGGAGCGGTACCTATTTATCTACTTGCACTTTGATGTGTTTTCGAACTGTTAGGTTGGCAGGAGCAGGGACCGAGCAACAGGAGCTCACCCCGTCGCAGGGATTCGAACCGCCGACCTTCTGATTGGCAAGTCCTAGGCTCTGTGGTTTAACCCACAGTGCCACCCATGTCCCATACAAGGCTGGTTAAAGACCACCAATCAGCCCTTCAAATCGTCTTACAAGTTTTGAAATCAGCGACGGTTTTTAAACAAATGTTTCTGAACCTTCTTCATCAACAGCCGTTCTCCCTCCGCACCTTTTGAGGACAAGAAACTTTGCACCGTTCTTTGGTATGTAATAAATCTGCAAACCACATTAAGATTGTTTCTGGATCACGTAAAAGGGCTGCAGGCCTTGTCCAACCCTTTCAGACAGTAGCTACCTTTGTCAAGACGAAGCAATCAACACAGAGAAACAGGGGTCCAGCACACCTTAAACTAATGACTCCTATACACTTGAAGATATTGCGTGCCTAACCACAAGCAACAGGAAGCCACACGACACAGGAATGTCACCCGCTGTTCAAATATTGGCACTGGTGTTTGACGTACAGAAATTGATAGGGTGGCGACGCACACCCTCCCTTGACCTTCGTGGACTCAGCATTCCCAGATCGCTCTTTCATGCTGCCCTAAGAAAGGTGCCCATTTGTCACTTTAAAAAGCAACATAACCCAGAATTTGCAGCAGAACACATCATGCACCTTTTGCTTCCAAAGCAAGCTCCAAATCTCAAATATAGCTAAACCTCTAAGTTTGGGACCTGAAAAAAAAAAAAGTAAAACTGTCATCTTGTGCGGGGGGTAGAATAACCAGTTTCCTCAGCATTTGGGGTAAAAATGACCATTACAAGCTTGACGTTCCCCCATCTTTCAGCCACGTGAGGAAAGAAAGTCAGATTTTCCACTTCCAAGCACACAACCAGAGCAGTTTTGGTTGCTGTTGTTTTTTTAATAGAAGAAATCGGAGCTTTGGTTGAGAATGTGACTTAAAGGATGTTTATCAAAGTGCGATCAGCACAGAAGCAGTAGGAGTCTCTCTGGCCAAACACTTTTGCCATAACAATGTTTGAACAAGAGTTCGGGGCCCGGAAGCAACATGGTGCAGAGCTACAGCCCAGCAGGACTGAAATGGCTATGGACAATCGATTCCAGATGGCTACCTAACTGCACATCCGGTTCACAAAGGGAAGGCTCGGTTTGCTCACGTCAGGGCAATTCAGGAAGTCGCCGAGGAGCCTCGGCCGGGCGGAAAGGCTCAGGAGAGGCGAACGGAAAGCCGCAGAGGGACTAGGAGTCAGGATCTCTCCAGTTCAAAGCCCATCCCAGCTTGTACCTCCCTGCAGGGCCTTAGACAAACCACCACCCTCCACCCTGCTCCTCCAACCTGCAATATCAGGGTAATAAACAAACTCCTATGTAAATGCCAAGTTATGGCTTGGGCTCCTCGCTGACATTCCAAGCTCTGAGCATGGCCTGAATGTGGCAACAGACCCAACACACCCCTTTTTCTTTTATCTGTCCCAGACCAAGGATGGGAGGGAGACGGTTATTATAGCTCAGTTGCTTGTCAAGAATTTCCTCGGAAAAACAAAGAGAGGAGCAGCTCGTGTCAGTTTTCCCCGGCTCATACCTGGTGCCCTGATGTTCTGGACAACAACTGCTACCAGTAGCACCAGGCAGCACAGCGGATGGGAGTTGTAGTTCAGGGCACCAGCTTATCGGGGGGGGGGGGAGAGCTCATTTATACAACTATCAAAATGCTGCAGTGCAGCACTTTAGGTTGCAGGCGGGTAAAGGGTGGGGACACATGTCTGAAAGGCCTTGCATGGAGCAAACAAACATATGAAGTTTTCATAGCCAAACCTCCGTACAACACCCCTACATGCATTTAAAAAAAAAAAATGTGCAAGGGGGAATTTTCTGCGAACAAGCATTCCAACATGAACTCAACCCATCATTTTTCAGCCTGAAATGGTACCACAGAGGAATAAATTACAACAAACCTGCAACTGACACGGGGGTTATATTCCAGGGATCACACCTAAAGCCCAAATCCTTTATGATCAAAACCCATTGGCAGGTGGGATAGCAGGGAGGAAATTCCCAGACACCCACCCCCTTTCTGCCTCCATTTTATTTTATTTTTCAACTTTCTTTTTTCACTTGCCAAGTGTGTATTGCTGAATGTGTGCAAGTTTCAACCCAAGTTTTCCATTCGGGGGGGGGGGGAAGAAGGCGGAGAAAGGAATAGATCATCTGTGCGACGACACCTTGAAAGCCCTTCCTCTGGCATGGAGGCCATATGCTGCCTGGCATGCTTTTTTCTTGGCTGCGCCTGCCCCATAAAAATAGCTTAGGTGCAACGTCACAGTGACAAGGTTGATTCAAAGCCTGTGTCGCCAGGTGTAGAGGGAGGAGCACGATGCTACCGTTCAGCGTTTAAGAGGCCGCACCTTTCCCTTCCCCAGCAACTGCTACGTGAACAGGCTTTCGGAAAGACACATATACATTCCCTCCAGGCCGCAAGTATGCTAGAGAACATGGGAAAGACATTAGCAGCGCTGAGCTTGGCTCTCACACAGCAAGCCGTGCCATTAAGTCTAGTGGCTACTACTCTCTGGTATCTTGATTTCAGCCCAGATATTTTTGAGGGGAGGGGAGGGGAGGCCGAGGAGCCAAGCATGCAGGGAGGGTTTGAGGCTTGTTACATGTATTTGAGCAACACATGCTCATTCTATTCAGAAAAAAAATATTCCCACAAGGACTTTCCTCCTGCCAACTCAGAGCCGGTACAGAGTCCCATGCCTCCTTGAATTTGGCTCCGCTGTTCTTAGCTGAGCCTTAAGACAGCATGCAATTAAGATAATTAAACTAAATAGCAGATGGCCCACCACCGCTTGCCATTCAAATCCAGAGCACAAATGCTCTGCTGGACGATACAAACACAACGTCCGCAACAGCCAGGATATTCTTCCAAAGTCTTGGAGTAATTTCGCAGGCACTGAGGACTGGCGGGGAAAGAGGGGGAGATTTTCCCCTCCTAGCACTCAGCAAGGTAACTAGGATTTTATAATAGAAATTCTACATGACTTGAGGTTGAAGACAAAAGTGAGGAACGTTGGCCACTGCAGATTGGAAGGAGGAAAGCTGGACCAGAAGCTTGAGGGTTAAGTCCGGTAAAAAAAAAGAGGTTATTGGAAAATGAAATCGCCACACAGCTGCTATTGATCGGTATAAAGATACGGCTTTTTAGAAAGCACCCTTGTGTATTCCCTCCCAATAATTGTAACACTAAATGATATTATATACAGTAAAGTGCTGCTGGAGTATTAGCACACATTCGTTCTAGCAATGCTTACAACGACCCTGTAAGGTAGGTTAGTGTTGTAAAAGGAGGGGGTGCCAGGGCAAGATCATCGTGGAAACAGCAGAACCAAATACACCCAAGTTCCCAACTCTCGTCTCCCAGATGCAGCAGACTTTTTCCTCTAGAACAGGAGCGACTACGCTGAAAGACAACAGACTTCTTTCAACTCCAGCCAGCATGGCCAGTGGTCTGGAGACACGTTAGCTACTCCTGCGACTGAAACACACATACTGTACTATGCAATTGACAGAGGTTGTAGACATTGTACATACACACACATGCGCTTCTCAGATCTGAGAGGCACAAGGTGGTGGTGGGGAGGATACGTAAAGCAATAAACGAGGCTGTCTGTTAATGTAAGCCTTTGCCACACACAAAGCACATGGCTTTAACACTGAGCAAACTGCAGAGGGATTTGCTACAGTTAAACAGCGCAGGCAGCAGAAACCCTGGCAGCCCAGTATGGGGGGGGGGGGCAGGCACAATCAATGCAAGTCAGTGCTACTGGACATGACAGCTGACCTCAGGGAGCTGGCTAACAACAGCAGGGGAAACTGAAGGCCTGGCTTTCAAGGGCTGGACTTGTTGGACTTGTCCAATAAAACCACGCAATGAAGTGGCTTTTAACTACAGGGGGGCAGGGGGATTAAATTTACCAATCATCTATGAGCAATGCCCGAAGCAGCAAATGTTTGCACTATTGTCATTAATTTATGAAGGTCCTAAAATGTCTAAATGCTGCACATTTTTTGGAAAAGAACAGTCCTTGGCCGCAGGCTTCCAATCTAATAGAGTCCAGACACATTAGGATGGAGGCGGGGAGTGGTAGGGGGGGCGAGAGAAAGGGGGCAGTGGGTGGAAAACCAGTATATAAGGTAGAACTTCCCCTTCTTTCTCCGCATTTAATGGCCAAGCCACCCCAGTCTGGGGTGTGGGGAGAGAACTGCTCCAAGGGAAGAGAACATACACATCACCCATAAAAATGGTGTGTGATGTACGGGGACGCTAACTGAGCAGCCCAGATCTCCCAGGGGGGGTTTTCTGTGGTGAGCCAGTTTGTAATTAAAAAAACGCTTCCCCAGCAGCTGAGGAGGGAAGAGGGATTGGGGGGGGGGGGGAGGCGGGAAGCAGCAGTCATTCCTTCCAGCGGCTCTTCCCCATCCCCCTCGGCAGGATGAATCAATGAAGGGAGAATGCTGGGAGAGGGATGGCTGGCAACACGTGCTCTTCACCAGGCAAGTTAAGCTGCCCCACCCAGCACTGCCTCTCATCCTCCTCTTCCTACCACTCCCTGCTCACCCCCCCCCCCACCTCCATCAACATTTCCATAAGCAAACTCCAGCCACCTTGAACAGTGACTAAGCTGCATCCTGCGTGCCCTCTCTGCTCTACGCCCACACCTGCCCTCCCAACTCTCCATCGCAGGCGGCAGCAGCACCTAGAAAGCAGCACCCCACAGACCTCACCACCCCCGGCCAACGTTTTGCTCCCTGCTCTCCTCCTAAGAACTCTGCCACTGCCACCCCAACATGAAATAGAAAGGTATCCCCGCGAAATAACGTCCTCCACGTCATCAGAACCGGGATCAGAACGTGCTAGTGCCCCATTCATTTCCAGTCCCTAGCCAACTCTTTGCCCCTTCTGGCTTATGCCCCCAAAATGCAGCCCCTGGCTTTCTCCTCTCCAGAACCCACACCTCGAGAAGCACACTGCCAGCCCCCTAAGCCAACAAACCCCATACCCAGAAGTCTCGGTCCCGTAACACCTATCTGCCACCCACATGCTGCTCATACAAGGCAATTGCAGTCCTGCAACAGCCCCTATCCAGAGGGAAAGTCTCAATGGATTGCTTCAGAGTAGACCTGCACAGAACTATACACATCTAAGACTGCCCAGGGCAAAACAGGCCCTCTGATAATCTAGCTTCCCCTTACACCTTACCTTTGGTGTGCTTTGTCATATTCCTAGATCATGCAATTTCACTTCCACCTCCAGGATCCACTGAACACCCCCACACACCGTGAATCCAGATTCAGAACCACTATTTGGCAGACCAGAGTACACATGGGCTCTATAACAGTCTACGTTGGGGCTCCTATACCCACCCTGGGCTGCCCTTTGTCCACCATCACCCCACTGGCAAGGAACCCCTGCACCCCTCTATGGAAAAAACCCCACATGCCCCATCTCTCTGCCTCCTCCAATCCTCACATCACAACTTCATCACACACCCAGGCACTGAAAACCCCTCTCCCCACCATATTATCCCCCCCCCCCACCCGCAAAGGAACGCCTCTCCCTTTAGGGCACAAGCAGCCAAAAGCTCACACAGGACTCAGAGGTAAGCGCATTTTTTTTTATTATCTGTACAACACCTGGTGCACTTTGGAAAGCGAGATTACAATAAATAACACGCAGACAGCCATTGTCTCCCAAAGCAGCTCAGGGCAATTAAAAAACACACACACACACCAGACAGGCCCTACCGCCAGGGCTACACAAACTAAAAAGGAAGACAGGCAGGGGAGGAACAGAAGGGAAAGGTGGAGAAAGGTAAGTTCCTCAAGGCCAGAGCAAAGTGGTAAGCCACAAATAATAATTACTATTGGCGTTGTTATTATATAGATGCCCTCCAGTGTGTAATATTGCGGCTGCCTCCACCGCTGATCCCAGTACACCCCATCAAAACCCACTGGTCCCCCCAATCTCTTACCTCGGACTCCCCCCACAAACCACACTTCTACCTTCTCTAAGCCACTGGTGGTCACAACAGGAGCGCTGCCACCATGCAAAGGTATGTCAAGGAAGGTGGAGAAATGGCTCCCCAAAATGCACGCTCGGGTTAAAGGCAGATCTCCTGGTGTCTGCAAAGGCTGAAGATCGCTGCTCCAGGCCAGGCCGTGGAAGCCTCTTTCCCGATCCCCATTCCTACCCCACCCTCGGAAACATTTTATTTTATTTTTTTGCTCGCCCAACGCGGGGAAGAACCACCACCTACAGGAAAAACCCCACTCAGGATCGCGCCTCGTTCTCCTAACTCAAGACTTGCAAGCTTCTCTCCCCACCCCACCCCCGCGACCTCCTTTTCTGGAGCTTTAGTTTTCTCCCGTTTAAAAAAAATTAAACTTGCACGGATTCACACAGACACGCACACGCGTGCGCGCGCACACACACACACACACGAGCCCCCGGGAACGACGAGGGAGTGCATGAGACCACCTAATAATAATAATAATAATTCCAGTCCTAAGCTAAAGGAGAGAGAAGAGGCCCAATGGAGCAGCACTCTGCACATGCCCAGAGGTCCCCTCGCCCCTCTCTTTTTGTTTTTAAGGTTCTCCCCCCAGCCCTGAGGCAAGAGAGAGAGAGAGAAGGGGCCAAGGGAGCAGCACTCTGCCCATGCCCAGAGGAACCCTCGCCCCTCTCTTTTTGTTTTTAAGGTTCTCCCCCCAGCCCTGAGGCAAGAGAGAGAGAGAGAGAGAGAGAGAAGGGGCCAAGGGAGCAGCACTCTGCCCATGCCCAGAGGAACCCTCGCCTCTCTTTATTCGTTTTCAAGGCTGTTTCTCCCCCCCAGCCCTGAGGCAAGAGAGAGAGAGAAGGGGCCAAGGGAGCAGCACTCTGCCCATGCCCAGAGGAACCCTCGCCCCTCTCTTTTTTTCCGTTTTTAAGGCTGTTTCTCCGCAGCCTCCTCCGGGCTCACCTTGCGCTGCTGCTTCTCCCAGGCTGGGTCGAGCAGGAGGTCCCGGTCCCAGTCGTCCTCTTGAGCCATGTAGTCGCCGATGCCCGGCCCGTTGCCGCCGTACTGATAAGAGGGTTGCCCGGCGGCGTGGTAATCCACCATACTATCCGCTAGGGCGCGGGAGCTTCGGCGCGGAGCGAGCGGCGTCCGTGTGAGGGAGAAGGAGCGCCCAGCTCCGTGCGAGGCGGCGGCACTGACCCAACTGACGACGCGCGGGCGCCGCCGCTGCCCAGAGGAGCCGCTGCGCCTGCGCACGGCCGCCCTCTCGGACACGCCCCCCTCGACCACGGAGCGCATGCGCATCTCTACAAGGATTTTTTTTTTAGCGAGGACCCGCCCATAATCACAACAAAAACAAAAAGCGGGACCCGCCCACTCCTTTCTTATTTAAAAGTGCGGCCGCTCGGGAATGCGAACGGGAGGGCTTTGCGCACGCGCGGGGGTGGCCACGCCCGCCCAGCCGCCCGATTGGCTCTTCCACGCTCCGCCTCTGCTCGGCCCTCGCGCTTCTGTCGCTCAGAGGAGCGGCAAGGGTTGGGTACTTATCTCGGCGCGCATGCGCGAGTGCGCCCGGCCCCACCCTCCCTCACCTCAGGGAAATCGCGCCCAAATCAGCCTCTTACATTCATGGGCGGTTTTATTATATCATACGTGTTCTGTATGATTAATACTACTTTTTTTTCTGCAATAGCGGCAACGCCTCATTAAAAGCATTCTAGATTAAAGACGTTAATTATAAACAGATAACGTTTAATCACCACGGGATTGTTAATATTCATGAAGTGAGCTTAATTAACATCCCGCGTCGTGGGTATTAAATTAGTACCTGTTAATGTTGCCCAACACAGCAACTAGATAACATGTTATCAGTAAATCTATAATATCCACACCACATTGGCTGGAAAACCGTTGCCTGCACTCAAATATAAATATAATCGAATTTTAAATGTGTTTTCCCTGCAAACCTTGCACAAATAATCTCAATAGTGATTTATTTTAACATCCTAGTTTGGGCTCTTGAGGAGACAGGAGGGCACCGAGTTGCTTGGAGACTCGGTTTTCCTGCATCTCAGTAATGCCAACGTGCATTGAAAATAATATATGTACACAACATAAATTGAAACCACTATGAAAACACTTTTCAGCTGTCTTCCACCAAAAGAATTCTGGGAGCTGTAGTTTGTGGAGGGCGCTGACAGTTGTTAGGAGACCCCCTATTCCCCTCAACAAGCTACAATTCCCAGAGGTCCCTGCAAAGAGGGACTGATGGTTGAACTGCTCTGGGAATTATAGTTCTGTGAAGGGGGATGAGGGGTCTCCTAACAGCCCTCAGCACCCTTAATGAACTACATCTCCCATCATTCTTTGGGAGAAGCCATGGCTGTTTAAAGCGGTATCATAGCGCTTTAAATGTATGGTGCGGATGATGGCCTCAGAAGGAAACATAACTGGGGCAGAGCCTGTGCTTTGCATGAAGGAAGGTCCAAAATTTAATCCAGCTGGATCCCCAGTGAAATATACTCAGAGTCGAGAGTGGATTTCATGCTCTTTATTCAGCTCATAGTGGTGAGGAGGAATGGAAGTTTCCCCAAAGTATCTGCTTTATATACATTATTTACACAATGGGCTCCCCGTGATTGGCTAATTCCGGGATTCTCCTGTAGGCCAATCAAGTTGTGGATTCACTTCCACCTGGAGCTGGATTGGGTGGCTCCTGCAGACCAATCATACTGCTGCATTGTTCTAGGACCAATCAGACTGCTGCATTCTGAATCCTATTGTTCTAGGACCAATCAGACTGCTGCATTTTGTGTTTTTTTTAAATATTTTTTATTGCTTTTTAGAAATACAGAAATACAGAAAAAAGAATAAAGAGTGGTTATAAGAAAGTAAAGTAGAAAAATAACAAATTTCCATATTCTTTTTCCATCTAATCTATAGGACTTCCCCACATCCTCCGAACCCTGCGTTCTCTGTCTTATAAAGCATCAGCAATTTGTTAACTTATTTCAAAACTTATTGTAACTTCCATTTTATCATGTTCCCTATTTTCAATTTTACTGTAACTCAATTCTTATATGTTTTATATTAAACACAATAAAGTTGTTTCATTATTTTACCTCTGAATTCTTGTGTCTTAATTTTCATTTCATTAACTTACATTTGCTGAAGCTAGAATTTCCTGAAAGGTGCATTTTTTAACATTCATACAGCTTATAGTGTTTTTTCAAATAGTCCTTAAACTTTTCCCAGTCCTCCTCAATTGTTTCTTCTCCCGCGTCTCGGATTCTGCCAGTCATTTCAGCCAATTCCATATAGTCCATCAACTGCGATTGCCATTCCTCCAGCGTGGGTAAATCTTGTGTCTTCCAATATTTTGCAATCAGGATCCTTGCTGCTGTGGTAGCATACATGAAAAAAGTTCTGTCCTTCTTAAGCACTCTCTGGTCCACCATGCCCAGAAGGAAGGCCTCTGGTTTCTTAGGTAAGGTAAGTCTCAGTACCTTTTTTAGTTCATTATGGATCATTTCCCAGAAGGCCTTCACTTTCGGGCAGGTCCACCAGAGATGAAAGAATGTCCCTTCCGCCTCTCCACATTTCCAACATTTGTTGTCAGACAGATGGTATATCTTAGCTAGCTTGACTGGGGTCATGTACCACCGGTATACCATTTTCATAATATTTTCCTTCAGGGCAGTACATGCCGTAAATTTCAAACCGGTGTTCCATAACCTTTCCCAGTCTACAAACATAATGTTGTGCCCCACATCCTGCGCCCATTTTATCATGGCGGATTTGACTGTCTCATCCTGTGTATTCCACTTAAGCAGCAAATTATACATTCTCGAAAGTAATTTACTTTTTAGCTCTAACAATTCAGTCTCTAGTTTCGATTTTTCCACCTGGAATCCAACTTTTTTATCTATTTTAAATACCTCTTGAATTTGCGCATAGTGCAGCCAGTCTCGTACCTTAGTTTTCAATTTCTCCAAACTTAACAACCTCCAATTGTCTCCAATTTTTTCAATTATTTCCCAATATTTAGGCCAATGGGCCTCCATGTTGAGTCTCTTACGTGCCTTGGCCTCCACCGGTGAGAGCCACCTCGGAGTCTTACTCTCCAATAAGTCTTTGTATTTTATCCAGACCCTCCAAATTGCTCTTCTGACAATATGGTTTTTAAACAATTTGTGCACTTTAACCTTGTCATACCACAAATATGCATGCCACCCAAACGCATTGTCAAACCCTTCCAGATCTAGGACGTCAGTGTTCTCCAATAAAATCCAATCTTTCAGCCAGCAGAAGGCTGCAGATTCATAATATAGCCAGACTGCTGCATTTTGGATCCTATTCAACTCAGTACATAACACCCAGTTTAAAAACAATCAGGTACCAAGTTGGACTCCCATCTCTACAATTCTATGAAAGTGATAGGAAAGAACCTGGAGATCCTGAAAAGCCACTGCCAGTGAGAATAGATAAGGGTCAGGGAGCCTCGGGCCTGGGGGCCTATGTGGCCCCCATCTCTCTTTATGTGGCCCTTGGAACTCCTCCTAAAGGACCTGCTTTGCACCCCAAGTGTTTTTCGCCTGGCTGGAATGTGCCCTTGAACGCATGCCTCCTGCTTGTCTGGACGTAGAAAAGACAGGGGCATGTGAGCATTTGCAGAAACTAGCCTACAGTGCAAAAGTAAAATTTATGTTTAATAATAATAATAAATTTTATTTATACCCCGCCCTCCCTGGCCAGAGCCGGGCTCAGAGTGGCTAACACCAATAAAATCACAGTAAAAACATAATAGGGGGGAAAGAGAAGAAGAAGAGTTTGGATTTGATATCCCGCTTTATCACTACCCGAAGGAGTCTCAAAGCGGCTAACAATCTCCTTTCCCTCCCCCACAACAAACACTCTGTGAGGTGAGTGGGGCTGAGAGACTTCAAAGAAGTGTGACTAGCCCAAGGTCACCCAGCAGCTGCAGGTGGAGGAGTGGGGAAGCGAACCCGGTTCACCAGATTACGAGACCACCACTCTTAAGCACTTCACCATGCTGGATCTCGGGGGGGCGGGCGCAATTTAAAATACAGGTTAAAATGCAATTTAAAATGCAGTCTCATTTTAAAGTAGCCGATAAATCAAAACCACAAGGGGAGGGAAACATAAGGGTCAGACTGAGTCCAAACCAAAGGCCTGGTGGAACAGCTCTGTCTTGCAGGCCCTGCGGAAAGATGTCAAGTCCCGCAGGGCCCTGATCTCTTTTGACAGAGCATTCCACCAAATTGGGGCCAGTGCTGAAAAGGCCCTGGCCCTAGTTGAGACCAATCTAACCACCTTGCGACTTGGGACTTTCAAAATGTCATTTGTAGACCTTAAGGTCCTCCGCGGGGCATACCGGGAGAGGCGGTCCCGTAGGTACATGGGCCCTAGGCCGCATGTACTAGGCCGCATATTTGTTGCTCTGCCCACTTTTGACATAACCCCGCCAACGGGAATGTGGTTCCTAGAAGGTTCCCTAGAAGGAAATGCAGCCCCCAGTCGGGAAAAGGTTCCCCACCCAAGACAACTCTGAGTTGGACAGTCTGATTTGATAGAAAGGTGCTTCCTTTGTCCGGTACGCAGGGCCTGCATTACCTGAAATAAAAAGGCTACTTGAAGGCAAACCCTTCTTGCATCAATGACGTTCTTGTCTCCGACCACCCGAGTATATCCTGTGGTCCTGGGTTTGGAAAGAGAAATTAGCTGCCCTTTGCACAAGAAAAGCGTCTCGTCCCAACAAGTTCTAGGCAGCAGCAGAAGAAGAAGCAACAGTTCACCAGCAGAAAAAAGCAGGGTTTTTTTAACCACAGGTTCCCTAAACTGTAACCTCAGTATCTGTGTCTATGGTAGGTTCCCTAAACTGTAACCTCAGTTTTATGCCACGAAAGGATGTGGTCGAATCCTCTATCTGCCAGCATGACTGATCATGACAATCCAGGATGAGAGCCATGGACAGCTTTTTATTCTGACACCGCTCTTTTACCTATAAGGTTATAAATATTCTATTAGAAAATTTTCATTTATAAAAAGTTAGAGTGAGGTGGGAAAGGAAGACAAAAGTGAGTGAGAATGGAGATAAAAAGTACTGCTACATTAAAGGTAAAGGTACCCCTGACCATCAGGTCACCATCAGGTCCAGTCGCTGATGACTCTGGGGTTGCGGCGCTAATCTCACTTTACTGGCCGAGGGAGCCGGCATACAGCTTCCGGGTCAGCATGACTAAGCCGCTTCTGGCGAACCAGAGCAGTGAATGGAAACGTTGTTTACCTTCCCACCGGAGTGGTACCTATTTATCTACTTGCACTTTGACGTGCTTTCAAACTACTAGGTTGGCAGGAGCAGGGACCAAGCAATGGGAGCTCACCCCGTCGCGGGGATTTGAACCGCCGACCTTCAGATCAGCAAGCCCTAGGCTCTGAGGTTTAGACCACAGCGCTACACACGTCCCTCCACTGTTACATTACCATACATTCATATACAGCGGTACCTTGGTTCTCGAACTTAATCTGTTCCAGGAGTCCGTTCAACTCCCGAAACGGTTCAAAAACCAAGGCGCAGCTTCCGATTGGCTGCACTCAAGCTGAAGCCACGTTAGATGTTCGGCTTCCGAAAAAGGTTCGCTTTATTTCATTGGCACTGAATCCTTCAACATTCAGCTCCATCAGATTGTCCCAACTTCCAGTTTTATGAGAGAGGTCAAAAAAGAAAATACACACAAAGCATTTCTCTGCCTGATTTCTGGAAAAGCCAGCTAGCTTTACCCAGAGAACGTTTGCATATGTTCTGCTCTAAATATGTGCGGAAACGATTCTAAACTACCACTGACACATCCAGCAGTAAGCTGAGTGCCCCCGGGAGACATTCCAAAATAGGAAGCCGGTGCAGTAAGTCCCGCAATAGGAACCAATTAGTTCCGTCCACCTGCACAGAAGTTCAGGCCTTCAGCAGCACATTCCTTCGCTGTGCATTCCATTTTGCGTAGTCACACAATCCCTTGGACAGACCCGCAAGGGAGCACAGGGATAGGTGCCCAGGGACCCAGGCGTCTAGCGGTCGTGATCACATCTGCAAGGCGCAGCAAGCAGCTCAGACCTGGACAAATTAAACCTGCATTCCGGAGGCGGCGCGAACGGTAATGGCTGCCCTTTCCTAACCGGGAGAGGGAAGCTACGCTGGAAAAGGGTCGTCCGCTACGGCGAAGCGGAGACCCATTCTGGAAAACCGCAGGCAGCGGAAGCCTGCGGTCTCGGGACCCGGCGGGCGCCAGGAGCTACCCCCGAAACGTTGAGGGAACCCCGTAAGGGGCTCCGGATCGCAGAGGGGGTAGCGGCGCTGTGGGTCTATGCGCATTCAGCGGAGCGAAGCCGCGTTGCCGTTGCCGGTGAGCGCCGACCTTTCTTCCTTCAACACAAGATTCCAAAACGTAACAACCCGTGAGTAATTGAGGACTTTACTAAATTTCGGGACTAAAATATTGAAAATAAGCTGAAAGCGGAGAGACGAGGAAAAGGAAGTCCGTCCTCCGCAGCCATTGATTTTTAAAGCAAAGAGCAGGAGGAGTGGAGGCATAGAGAGAACTTTTGACAGCTCAGATTGAGCACCCGCAGAAATTACTTTTCCTTTTAAAGACTGTAAGCAATTGATTTTTGGACTTTTATTAGGACTTATATATTCCTTTCTTTGTGGATTACAATTCTGTTTAAGAAGCCCAGGTGTCAGAACTGCCTGAGCAGTAGAACTGTCAGACTGCAAATTTGGATACATTCTATTTAAACTTGGAGACAGTCTGAGGGAGTTCAGAATGGTTACGTTCTTGCATTTTGGAACTCCAGTAAGCACAACTTGAAATATTGTGGCAAACCTAAAACCAACTCTGCTAAAACTACTTTTGTGAAGATCCCTAAGAATTGGTTTAGATTTTGTATGTGGAATGGACTCTTCTTCCTAGGACATTTTATGCTCCCCCTAGAGGATTGAGGACTTACAACAAAAACATTGTTTTACTTTCTATTTCCCGGCCCTCTGTTTGATTGCTACCATCTGGGCCGTAGCTTTCCCATGGGAATAACTCAGCTTGACCTTGACTGCTAGATATTTTTGGAATGAGTGGCGCAAAAAGAAAGGGATTAAGAACCAGACAAACAACTCTGACAACCGTAACTGCAGCCTCACAAGCACGCAGATCATCTGTGCCCACTTTGCCCTCGGAGGAAAAAGTTACCTCCCTGTCACAGGCAGGGGAGGAAGAAACTGAGGATTTACAACTAGAAG
Source organism: Podarcis gaigeae (assembly GCF_964106915.1). NCBI lineage: Eukaryota > Metazoa > Chordata > Lepidosauria > Squamata > Lacertidae > Podarcis > Podarcis gaigeae. The sequence goes on from NC_139684.1 coordinate 84,547,457, forward strand.
AGATGGCCTCAGGAGGATCTGGTTCTGTATTAGAGAGAATTCTTGAGAAATTGGAGTCTTTGGAGAGGAAAGTTGACCAACAAACTGCGAAAATTGACCTTAATACAGAAACTTTAAACAAATTATCTGGGCAAGTTGCACAGAATGCACAAGCAATCGGACAACTGAAGGAGGCTGCAGGTGAAAATCAGAAACTGGCCGAAGAGACCAGCCAAAGAGTGGGAGAGTTGGAAAAAGAAGTAAGGCCGCTCAGTAAGCAGGTCGGAGAACATCAGACCTATCTCTCTATGTTGGAACTTCGGAACAGGGAGATTAATTTAAGGATAAGATCGATACCAGAAGTGGAAGAAGGTAATCTAGCTGAGTTTCTGACCAAAGAATTCTCCAAGTTCTGGGGTTTAGAGGAGGAAGATTTTAAAATTGTGTCAGCCTTCAGACTTGGAAGACTTACAAAGAGAGAAAGGCCCAGAGACTGTTTGATTACGTTGAGATCAAAGGAGGAAAGGGACAAGATTTTGGGCCTGCACTACGGAAGCTCTTTGAACATTTCGGACAAAAGAATTGAGATTTTTAAGGACATTCCTAAACAGCTGTTGGATCTTAGATCTGAATATTTGGACTTAGTAAAACTGCTGAGAAGCAACTCAATCATCTTTAGGTGGGACTTTCCCCAAGGACTATCTTTTACCTTTAGAGGGAAGAAGATCAAAATTAGAACTTTGGAAGATAGGGATAAGTTTTTGACTGCCTACGGTGAGGACCTTCATAAAGGACTTGAACTACCCTCAGGGTCTGAACCACCACAGGTGCCTGTACCTCAGAACCCTGAAGACTCACAGAACAAAATACCATCCCAAGGAAACTAAACAGATCTATCCAGGATGTCTCTGCAACTTTTAAGTTGGAATATAAATGGCTGCAACAGCCCGGAAAAAAGGAAGAAAATCTTTCACTTATTAAAAAAGGAGCAACTAGACATTACTTGTTTACAAGAAACACATGTGACTAGGCTCCACAGAAAAATATTGGTAAATAAAAGGATAGGCCAAGAATTTATATCTTCGGATTTAGTTAAGAAGAGAGGAGTGGTGATATATGCAAAGGAGAGCCTCTCACCAAAATTTCTATTTAAAGATGAACATGGAAGAATTTTGGCAATTGAAATACAGCACCAAGGAGAGAAAATTTTGATATTAGGAATCTACGCTCCAAATGAAGGGAAATCAGAATTCTACAAGAAGTTGCATGAGATTATGCTGGATTATCTGGACTATGATAACATCATTATGATGGGAGATATGAATGGGATCGTTTCTACAAACATGGATAGGTCACAAAGCCAAAAGGTTACTAAAGAAGGCAGACTACCAAAGACCTTTTTTGAAATGACAGACAACATGGACTGGATTGATATATGGAGGACAAAGAACCCCTTAGGGAAAGAAGGAACATTTTTCTCTGAAGCCCAACTGACTTGGACAAGAATTGACCAAATATGGATTTCTAGAGGTCTGGCTCCTAAGGTGAAGAAAGTGGAAATCTGCCCAAAGACCTGCTCCGATCATAACGCGTTGAAAATGGACATGACATTATTACCAACCGGCTCCTTTAGATGGAAGATGAATGACAACTTGTTTAGAGATCAGGAGATTATCAAGAAGGCCCAAAAAACAATAAAGGACTATTTTGAGATAAATTTGAACACTGCTGTGGAAAAAAGAACAATCTGGGACGCAAGCAAAGCTGTGATGAGAGGGTTCTTGATACAACAGAACGCCATAAAGAAAAGACTACAAAATGAGAAAAAGGACAAGATTTTGGGGAAAATTAAAGAGTTAGAGAAGAAACTAAGAGTAAACCCGAAGTCACAGCCGATTTTGAGAGAAATTAAACTTCATCAGGCACAATATTCCAAACTGATAAATCAGGAAATAGAATGGAAGATTAAATCAATGAAACAAAAAACATTTGAATCGGCTAATAAATGTGGGAAACTGCTGGCTTGGCAGTTGAAGAAGAGACAAAAGCTGAACATAGTAACAAATTTGGAAATAGAAGGAAGGAATATTCAGAACCCGGTGGAAATTAGAAAATGTTTCCAGAAATATTTCAAGAAATTATACACTCAAGGGCCACAAAAGGAGGAAGAGATTGCAAAATTTTTGGAGAAAAATGGACTTAAAAAACTATCACAAGAAAATAGATCACTCCTGAATAGTAAAATAACACGACTAGAGATAGAACAGGCCATTCAGAATATGAAGTTGGGCAAGTCTCCAGGGCCAGATGGCTTGACCTCCAAGTACTATAAGACATTAAGTGACTATTTGATTCAACCACTGCTGGAGGTCAGCAATGAAATTATGGAGGGAAAGAAGGCGCCTGAATCGTGGAAGGAAGCTTTCATCACATTGATACCAAAATCAGAAACTGAAAAGACACAACTTAAGAACTACCGCCCCATTTCCCTTTTAAATGTGGATTACAAAATATTTGCTGACGTTTTGGCAGGAAGATTCAAAAGAGTTTTAAATGAGATAATTCATAAAGACCAGGCAGGCTTTCTCCCAGGAAGACATTTATTTGCTAATACAAGGAACATTATTGACATTTTGGAACTCTTGCAAACAAATATTAACACTAAAGCAGTTCTAATTTTTATAGACGCGGAGAAGGCCTTTGATAATATTTCTTGGAAATTTATGAAGGGGAATTTAAAAGAAATGGGAGTGGGGCGGGGTTTTGAAAATGGGATTGACGCGATTTACTCAGAACAAAAGGCAAAACTGATAGTTAACAATGTGGTTACAGAAGAGTTTAAGATTGAAAAAGGGACACGACAAGGCTGCCCGATTTCCCCCTTGCTGTTTATTTCTGTCCTGGAGGTGCTCTTGAACTTGATTAGAGGGGACCGGTTGGTGCAAGGGATTCAGATCGGAGTGAAACAATATAAACTTAAAGCTTTTGCAGATGACCTTGTTTTGACATTGCAAGAGCCAGAATCTAGTACAAAAAGAGTGTTACAATTGATTCAGGACTTTGGTCGGGTAGCGGGCTTTAAACTAAACAAACAGAAAACTAAGGTGTTGGGAAAAAACTTGACAGATGCAGAGTCAGAACGGTTTCAGAGAGAAACAGAACTAACTGTGGTTAAAAAAGTAAAGTACCTAGGGGTAAACATAACAGCAAAAAATCTGAGTCTATTTAAGGATAATTATGAAAAATGTTGGTCTGAAATTAAGAGAGACTTGGACAGTTGGTCAAAATTGAAGCTTTCTTTGTTAGGCCGAATTGCTGCTATTAAGATGAATGTATTGCCTAAGATGTTGTTTTTATTTCAAACATTGCAAATTGTGGATAAGACGGAGTGCTTCAGGAAGTGGCAGAGAGATATTTCTAAATTTGTCTGGCAGGGCAAAAAGCCCAGAATTAAGTTTAAGATATTAACTGATGCGAAAGAAAGAGGGGGCTTTGCCCTGCCAGACTTAAGGTTGTACTACGAAGCCGCAGCTTTCTGCTGGCTAAAAGACTGGCTACTTCTAGAGGACACTGATGTGTTAGATTTAGAAGGTTTTAACAATGCATTTGGCTGGCATGCATACTTATGGTATGACAAAGTTAAGATCAATAAGGCCTTTAAGAACCATATTGTCAGGAAAGCAGTGTTTAATGTCTGGACAAAATACAAAGACCTATTGGAAAATAAAACTCCAAGATGGCTATCACCTCTGGAGGCTAAGGCCCGAAAAAGACCCAATATGGAGGCCAAATGGCCGAAATATTGGGAAATAATAGAGAAAGAGGGTAACAATTGGAAATTGCAGAGTTTGGAAAAAATGAAAGATAAAGTGCGAGACTGGTTACATTACGCTCAGATTCAAGAAATTTTTAAAAAGGATAAAAAGTTAGGATTCCAGGTGGAGAAATCGAAGTTGGAAACAGAATTGTTAGAACCTAAGACTAAAGTACTTTCAAGAATGTATAACTTGCTGTTGAAATGGAATACACAAGATGAAATGGTTAAGTCGGCCATGATAAAGTGGGCACAGGATATTGGGCATAATATTATGTTTGAGGATTGGGAAAGGTTGTGGACCACGGGGATGAACTTCACGGCATGTAATGCTCTGAAGGAAAATGTAATGAAAATGATTTATAGGTGGTACATGACCCCAGTTAAACTAGCCAAAATATGCCATGTGCCAGACAACAAATGCTGGAAATGTAAGGAAAATGAAGGAACATTCTTTCACCTCTGGTGGACTTGTCCCAGGGTGAAGGTCTTCTGGGAAATGATATATAATGAGCTGAAAAAGGTATTTAAGTATACCTTCCTTAAGAAACCAGAGGCCTTCCTCCTGGGCATTGTCGGCCAGATGGTGCCAAAGAAGGACCGAACATTCTTTTTGTACGCAACAGCAGCAGCAAGGATACTTATCGCCAAGAAGTGGAAAACTCAAGATCTACCCACTCTGGAAGAATGGCAGATGCAGCTGATGGACTATATGCAACTGGCCGAGATGACTGGCAGAATTCGAGACCTGGGAGAAGAGAGGGTTGAAGAAGATTGGAGGAAATTTAAGATTTATTTATAAAAATATTGTGATTTGGCGGAAAGTTAAGTAGGATGTTTGATCATAAATAATTGGCCACCACAAAATCGGATCGAAATGGGATGTAAAGTGAGATTAAGAGAAACTAATTTACAGAGGATTATATTTAAATGAGTGGTTATAAAATTTGCAAATTAGATGATAAATTGCTGGGAAAAATTTATGATGATGAAAATGGCAGCGGGAGATGTGAGGAAGTCCAAAGAAGTTATGAAACTTTGTTGAGATAAAAGAAAGGTTGTTTATTTCTGTACTTTATTTTGTAAAAACCCCTAATAAAAATTTATTAAAAAAAAAATAGAAACCTTCTTTGCAGCGTTCCCGGGTCAGGGGGGATTGGAGCAGCCTCATCACGAAAAGGACATCATCTCAGAGTAACAGAGATTGTGTGCCAAAGTTAAGGTGTGTATGTACAACAAGCAATGTTGTGTGTAAAAGGTAAAGGTAAAGGGACCCCTGACCATTAGGTCTAGTCGCGGACGACTGTGGGGTTGCGGCGCTCATCTCGCTTTACTGGCCGAGGGAGCCGGCGTACAGCTGGTCATGTGGCCAGCATGACTAAGCCGCTTCTGGCGAACCAGAGCAGCGCACGGAAATGCCGTTTACCTTCCCGCCGGAGTGGTACCTATTTATCTACTTGCACTTTGACATGCTTTCGAACTGCTAGGTTGGCAGGAGCAGGGACTGAGCAACGGGAGCTCACCCTGTCGCGGGGATTCGAACCGCCGACCTTCTGATCGGCAATCCCTAGGCTCTATGGTTTAAACCACAGCGTCACCCGCATCCCTCTCAGCAGTTGGTACCTTTTATCATATGTGGTGGACATGTAAAGAAACAAAAAAATTCTGGGAGATGATATATAATGAAATAAAAAAAAAATGTTTAAAATAACTTTTGCTAAAAAATCAGAAGCATTTTTATTAGGAATTATAGGTATTGAGATACCAAAGGACCAGAAAATATTGTTTATGTATGCCACAACAGCCGCACGGATGCTATTAGCTCAGAGGTGGAAGGAAGAGACAACCCCAACCAGAGAAGAAAGGCAAACCAAGTTGATGGACTATTCCGAAATGGCAAAATTAACTGGAAATCTCAGAAATCAAGAAGACAAGAACTTTAAGAAAGAATGGGGAAAGTTTATAATTTATTTATGAGACCACTGTAAGCAGGTTAAAACATTGGCAGGATTTTAACCACACTTGTAAAGTAACAGAAAGTACTTGGAAGGATAAAAATTTGGATAAGTATTGATATGCAGTTGTAAATACTATCATTAGGACCCATGGAAAGGATTCGGGGGGGGGGGGGAGCCAGGAGATTCAGCGTAAACTCGATATGTGGATTCAAAATTGCTTTTTGTTACATGTTTATACTTTTTAAGAATCTAATAAAACAATTATCCAAAAGGAAAAAGGAAAAAGAAAGTCAGCGGGTGACTTTTGGCAAGTAACTATATGTCAGGACGACCTTCCTCACAGGGTTGTTGTTGTGAGGCTAAAACTGAAGAATCCCTCGTATTCTGCACTATTCTTTTGGGGATGGTTATGGGACGTGGGTGGCGCTGTGGTCTAAACCACTGAGCCTAGGGCTTGCCGATCGGAAGGTCGGTGGTTCGAATCCCCGCAACGGGGTGAGCTCCCGTTGCTCAGTCCCTGCTCCTGCCAACCTAGCAGTTCAAAAGCACGCCAAAAGGTGCAAGTAGATAAATAGGTACCACTCCGACGGGAAGGTAAACGGTGTTTCTGCGCGCTGCTCTGGTTTGCCAGAAGCGGCTTAGTCATGTTGGCCACATGCTGGGAAAACTGTCTGCGGACAAACGTTGGCTCCCTTGGTCAGTAAAGCGAGATGAGCGCTGCAACCCCAGAGTCGGCCACGACTGGACCTAATGGTCAGGGGTCCCTTTACCTTTACCTTTAGGGGTGCAAAAAAAAAAAAGTTCCACCAAGCATTGATGGGGGGAAAAGTTCTTCCAAGCGTTGATGGGGTAAAAAGACAGGCAAGAGACCCACTAGGCTACCTCCGTGGGATCCCCTTGCACAAAGGGTCTAGCGCTCGGTTTGGAGGCCATTGCACCCAATGCTCAGGTGGTCTCACCTGGATCTGCATGAGCGCAACCTGTCTGGAAAGTCACTCGCTGCCGACAGCCAGATGGCTGCAGATCACACGTAACTGTTTCCCCAACCCCACCGCCTGTTTTACGCAGGCCAAGACTGTCTGGCGTGTCGGCGCGGCTGCAATTTCTGCAGCTTGCGAAAAGGGGGAAGGCGGTTTCCATTAGGCGGCCATATAAAGGCCGTCTCCAGATGTGGAGATTCTCCAGGAGGGACTGGGGATTTGGCCACTGACCAAATGAACACATTCGGGCTGTTCCAAACTTGGCTGTGGATTCTCTCCCTCCCCGCCCCCACCCCCAGCGGCAAATCCTTGCTGTTTGCAATTCCAACATTTTTTCTTGGCTATTCTTCTCCCCCTCCCTCCCCGTTTTGTTTTCCACTTAGTGGTCCAGCCAGGGTCAAGCCCTCGCCTTTCCTGTCCGCCAAGATGCTGAACATTCCAGAGATGTGTGTGTGTTTTTGTGTGTGTGTGTGTGTGTGTTTAGATGTTGGCTGGGATTTCTCCATCCATCAATGCAGGGGGTTCTCAGACTTTTTTATTTCTCCCCCTGGGAGCAGGAGCCAGCTTCTACAGAAGTGGGGTTGAGTGGTTGGAGCAGCAGCTTTCAAATGCTCTAGCTTCCAGCGTTTCCCAAACCTGGGTTTCCAGCTGTTTTTTTGGACTACAACTCCCATCATCCCTAACTAGCAGCAGCAGTGGTAAGGAATGATGGGAGTTGTAGTCAAAAACAGCTGGAGACTCAAGTTTGAGAAATACTGATTTGCTTGCCCTTTCCACATCTTCTTATCTACAGAGTGGCCCTGAGGCTGATAAGAGGATCATACTCTAGAGTGCAGGTCACTTAGGTTTATTTTATTTTATTATTCTTTTAAAAACCCATTTCTGTTGCAGACCCTCCAAGTGTCCCTATTTTCCAGGGACAGCCCCAGATTTACAGAAGCCGTCCCGGTTTCTGATTTGATCCCGGAATGTCTCGCTTTTCCTTAGGACGTCTCTATTTTCATTGGAGAAATGTTGGGGCTATGCGGCCTCGAAGCCAAGGAGATAGGTAACAATACAACCTTTAGATGAAGAAGGCGCAGCAGAGACTGTACTTTTTGAGAATTCTAAGGAAAAACCATCTTCCGCAGAAACTGCTGCTTGCCTTCTATCACTGTGCCATTGAGAGCGTGCTCACTTATGGCTTATGTGTGTGGTACGGAGCATTGTTGGCTGCCCACTATCCACCTTAGAGCAGATTTATGCCACAAGGTGCCAGAGGAAGGCACTGGACACAGTAAAAGATCCATCGCATCCTGGTCACTGTCTCTTCGAGCTCCTGCCGTCGGGACGGAGATACAGGACGATGAAGACAAGAACGAGCAGTCTTAAGAACAGCTTCTTCTCCAGAGCGATCTCGGCCCTGAATGGGAAGCCTGGACTTTGAAAGTCATCTAATCTTCCTTGCTGTATTATACTGTATTGTTTTAATTAGTGTTTTTATAGTTGTTTTGATTTTGTGTGGAGTGCGCTACCTGGGTGGATGGAGCAGCCAAGTACTTTCGTTGTCCCCGAGAGGGGGCAATGACAATAAAGATATTATTATTATTATTATTATTATTATTATTATTATTATTATGAAGGCAGCTCTGTATAGGCAAGTTTTCTTTAATGCTTTATTATGTTTTTATATATATTGGAAGCTGCCCAGAGCGGCTCAGGCAACCCAGTCAGATGGGCGGAGTATAAACAATGAAATTATTATTATTATTATTATTATTATTATTATTAAACGGGACATCCATATTTTCATCGGAGAAATATTGGCAGGTATATTGTTTGCTTTTCTCCCAATAAAAGGGAGATGATAAACCTAGACAGCATCTTAAAAGCAGAGACATCACCTTGCCAACAAAGGCCCGTATAGTTAAAGCTATGGTTTTCCCAGTAGTGATTTGTGGAAGTGAGAGCTGGACCATCAAGAAGGCTGATCGGTGAAGAATTGATGCTTTTGAATTCTGGTGCTGGAGGAGACTCTTAAGAGTCCCATAGACGGCAAGAAGATCAGACCTCTCCATTCTGAAGGAAATCAGCCCTGAGGGCTCACTGGAAGGACAGATCCTGAAGCTGAGGCTCCAATACTTTAGCCACCTCATGAGAAGAGAAGACTCCCTGGAAAAGACCCTGATGTTGGGAAAGATGGAGGACACAAGGAGAAGGAGACGACAGAGGACGAGATGGTTGGATAGAGTTCTCAAAGCTACCAGCATGAGTTTGACCAAGCTGCGGGAGGCGGTGGAAGACAGGAGGGCCTGGCGTGCTCTGGTCCAGGGGGTCATGAAGAGTCGGACACGACTAAACAACAACAACATTAAAAGCACCTGTGAGCTGGGCAGAAGGCAAGGCTTTACTCCTAAATCGGCACCATCAAGAAACAGGGAGTTGGCCGCGATTCTGAGTTTCGTGGGATCCCAATTCCTAACGCTCAACATCCATCCAGAGGGAGGGAGGATGAAGGGTTGGCCAAAGTGGTTGCTCATATCAGGCAGGCTGTGGCCAAACTCTCTTCCTTCATCCGCTGCTCACCTCTCACATCCGTCACAAAGGCGAAACTCTGAATGGGATGCTTGTGACCTGTGCTGTATTGTCTCAGGTTGAAACAACCCAACCTGGTTGTGTCGTCTCTGGCCTTTGTTGCTACTTGGGGCGGAATGATGGAATGAAGGCGGGTAACGTAAACGAAACAAAGGACTGCGGGTTGTTACCTAAAATGGTGTGTCAGTGGGTTGGCATTTTGTACCATCTTAACCTCTCTTCAAAAAGGGAGGCTCCTGGGTTGATCAGTCAGCAGACAGAATGGGTGGGTGTTACCCAGAGAGTGATGAAGCTCAGGGGAACGGCACTGTGGAATGCAGGCGATCAAAACCAGCCACCCAAACAAAGATCATGCTCTGTCCACACAGGATTGGGACCAGACTAAACCAGACCATTAAGATGCCAACATCTCATCTTCAGTAAACAGGGACCAGGCAGAGAGGCAGCTCCCCACCCAAACACCCCCAAGACTTGAAAAATCATTCAGGTCACAGAATCCAGAGTGTAATTTATGGGAGGCATAGGCCTGGCTAGATAGCCTGGTGCAATAAACACAAATCTGCCCTTATTCCCTTATGGGGGACACAAGAGCCCTTATAGACTCCTTTGCAGGTTCTCCATCGGTTGGAGAAAATAACAGAGGCCAACCAGAGAATATTGAGAAGCAAAGCAGCTCATAAGCCTGATCTTTATTGAACTGTTGCAACAGGGTGCTCCCCTCACACGCCGGAGAAGGAAGAGGACACAGAACTCAGGTGTGCCCGCCCTTATACAGACATTTTAAATTGCCCACCCTGGAGTCCAAGACCATCCCCAGAAACATCGTACATACATCACAGAAGGGGTGTAGCTCAAGACCCCCCCCCCCCAGACACATCACATCTACATCACAAAAAGGGGTGGTCTACAACAGAAATCTGAGTGCTGAGTTGATTACCTCCTGTCTGGCAGGTTATCTGTTAATGGTCACTTGATTGGATACCCTGGGGAGCCTGGCCAGTCTTTTGTAATGATAAATACTTATTTCCTGAGCCAGGTCACAGGCTCACACCCTATTCTTATCTTAAATGTGCCCTTAAGACAGGATTTGTGAAGGAAAAGACAATGGGGAGGCTTTTCCATTTTCCTTTGACCTTGCAGAGAAAACATTTGGGAATCCAAAATGGTTCCAGGTCGGTGTTCCTGTGCTGATCGATGTACGTGCTTGGTTGGGACACTTATGAACATTTAACATATATCTAAGACCTCAAAATTCCTATCACACCCGCAAACCATACCAGACTGGACGTAGCATCATACCTAACACTCTGCAGTACAAAGTTCGGCGCAACCTGAAATCACGCAGACCGAAGCGTCTGAACCCGAGGTATGACTGTACCCCTTTATAAGGAATAATCCGCCCCCCCAAAAAAAGTTTTAAAGAAAGAATGACGACAATAGTGCCAGATACAAAGAGGCTTGCAGCGAGCGTAGAGAAATCTGCAGTCTCTCTCTCTCTCCTGACAACCGCATTACTGAAATATCAATAGCAGAGCAGGAAGGTGACAACTTGTTTCATGCCAGATGACTTTCCGTGGGGTGAAGATGGCCTGGGCAGGTTCTGAGCTGCACTCATAAAACCGGCATGGGCGATTCTCGGCAAGTCTTGCCTGGGGAGGTGGAGAAGAGTGGGGGCCTTGATTTTCTCTCCCACGTCAACTCAGGTAGAGTCAGCTTACAGAGAACAGTGAGGTCTTTCTTCCCTATTCCTGGAGGGATTCCTGAAGTTTTGGGCCCAGTTCCCAGTAGCGCGGCCGGCCAGAGAGAAGCTTTATTCGGTCGAGTTCCCAGACGGGAATCAAGACAGATTACAAAATGCAATTGACGTTGATTTTTTAAAAACAAAATGTTTAAGGGTGTGTGTTAATTTACAGCTATTACATTCAGAAAAAGACCTTTCTCCTAGGAATAATGTCAGCGGAAATCAGAAAAGATATGAGACTATTGTTTATGTACGGAATGTAATAAACACAAATCTGCCCTTATTCCCTTATGGGGGGCACAAGAGCCCTTATAGAGTCCTTTGCAGGTTCTGCATTGGTCGGAGAAAATAACAGAGGCCAACCACAGAATACTGAGAAGCAAGGCAGCTCGTAAGCTTGATCTTTATTGAACTGTTGCAACAGGGTGTTCCCCTCACACGCAGGAGAAGGAGGAGGACCCAGAACCCAGGTGTGCCCGCCCTTATATAGATATTTTAAATTGCCCGCCCTGGAGTCGAAGACCACCCCCAGAAACATCATACCTACATCACAGAAGAGGCGGTCTACAACAGAAATCTGAGTGCGTTGTCTATCTCCAGTCTGGCAGGTTACCTGGTAATGGTCACTTGATTGGATACCCTGGGGAGCCTGGCCAGTCTTTTGTAATGATAAATACTTACTTACTGAGCCAGGTCACAGGCTCACCCTATTAATACACAGACATACCCTTAAGACAGGATTTGTGAGCAAAAAGACAATGGGGAGGCTCTTCCATTTCCTTTGAGATCAATTTGGGAGGGACAAAATTGGTTTCAGGACTTTTTCTGTGGGGTTTCAGACATGTGGTTTATATATACAGTTATGAACATTAGATACACACACAGATATATATATATATATCACCTTAAATTTTTTATTTCAGGAACAACAGCAGCCAGAATATTAGTGGCAAGAAATTGGAAAAATGAAACACCACCCACTATAATAGAATGACAGACTCTTATGACTGAATACCTTGAACTGGCAAAGATGACGGGGAAAGTAAGAGGACTCTCAAACCAGAAAGTATACAAAGATTAGAAAATATTCAAAGACTACCTAAAAACATATTGTCCAAATAACAATCTCCTTGTGGAATTAAATTGATGCTTGTAAAATACAATGTGCATGTTATGTACTGAAGTTCTCAGCCTGGGCCAGCAGGGGGATACTGTAGATAGTTTTCACTCAGGTCCACATATGCAAATAAGGGACTGAAAGTGACGCTCAGTGATTGGATAGTTACAGAAAGTTGTTACTGTTGCATTGTAGTGGAGCTCTGTATAAGCAGGTTGGCTGAACCCTTCAGCCCAGTTCTGTTCTGGGCCTGTGAATAAAAAAGAGCTGTTTGAAGAATCGCTGTGTCGTCTGATATGTTCACCCACAACTTAACACTCAGAGCCAGGGCATTGGCGCCAGGGAACGATGAGTGGTCAGAAGGAGGAGAGAGGGCAGACTGGGAGGAAGATGTGTTGGAAGTGGAAGAAGTAACAGGGTTTCGTGAGCTGGGAGAGTCTGTGGCAGAGAGCAGTTCAGAATCGGAGGCAGAAGCAGAAGCTGGAGAGGAGGGGGCCCGAGAGGCCGAGATGAGGCAGGCTGGTGAGGAAGCCAGGAGGTCCTCTCCTTCTCCTGCAACCAGCTCCCTTCTCCCGGTCTCCCAGAACCAGGAGAGGCATGAAATGGGAGGAGTAGAGAGAGACAAGATGGCAGAGTCTCAGATTGCTTGGGACGGAACTGGAGAAGGAGGAGCCTTAGACAGCAGTGGGAAGTTGGGGACCTTCAGTCCCCACAACTGTCTCATTGAGGCAAGAGATACTGGGAAGAGTTGCTGTGTTCACTAGGCCTGAGCTGATTTATTTCTTTGACTAAAGAGTTCACTTTGAGTTGTTGCTGACCTTTTCCCAACCCGCACCTTGACAAGCAGAGGCTTCCTTTCCCAGAATTATTTTCATTCCGGCTGGTCATTTTATAGAACCATCATTAAAGAATTGGCACATATGGTTCCCCTCCACCTCTTCCTTTCATGCTGCGTATTTTAGATTCCAAGTCTGCAGGCAGAGATTGCTTTGTTCTGATGGTACGTTAGCCACTCTGGGAACCTTTTGGGTTGAAGACAAGGGTGCAAATGATCTAAAGAAAAACAAACAGAAGAAGGATTATTTTATCATATGTGGTGGGAATGTAAAAAGGTGAAATGCTTCTGGGAGATGATATATAATGAGTTGAAAAAAATGTTGAAATACACTTTTATTAAAAAACCAGAAGCATTTCTTTTAGGTATTGTTGGAAATGATATAAACAGGAAAGATTGTAAGTTGTTTTTATATGCAGTAACAGCAGCAAGAATATTATTGGCCCAAAAATGGAAGCAAGAAGAACTACCAACATTGGAAGAATGGAGTATGAAATTGATGGACTACGCAGAATCAGACAAGCTAACAGGAAGGATCCGAGACCGGCGGGACCAGAGTTTTACCGAAGACTGGACTCATTTGGTGAGTATCTGAAAAGTATTTGTGATGATCAGATTACGTGAGGATTAATTTAAGAAATATTATAAAAATGGAAAGGGAGAAATTATTTGTTAGTAAAAGTAAAGGCAATATTAAGTTAAGAATTCCAGGAGAAATAATCAAGACGGAAGACTATCAGAGATGCTGAGGGAAGTCCAAACAAGGACATATGTATAATAATTTGTGTGGTATGTCTTAAAAAATTTTGTATGCTAAAAATTAATTAAAAAATATTATTAAAAAAAGAAAAGAAAAACAAACAGGATAAGCACCTCTGATTTCCTTCTGGGGGGAGAGGAGGGGAGAATGGAAGAAGAGAAAAAAGTTGTAGCCAGAGGTCAGGAATGACTCTGCAGCTGCAATCAGTGGATGACTGGGTTTCACCCGCCTTGTCCCCTTTCCCTCCCCCACCCCAAATCCAGAGAAACATTATCATGCTGCTGCTTCCAGAATAACTCCAATACGGCTTTCTAGACTTTCTAGTGATACATAAAAAATATTGCAGATGGGGTAGACATTTTGCTAGTTACTAATGTACCTAGGGAAGCAGGTGGCGGTGTGGGTTAAACCACAGAGCCTGGGACTTGCCGATCAGAAGGTCAGCGGTTCGAATCCCCACAACGGGGTGAGCTCCCGTTGCTCGGTCCCTGCTCCTGCCAACCTAGCAGTTTGAAAGCACGTCAAAGTGCAAGTAGATACCGTATTTTTCGCTCTATAAGACGCACCAGATCATAAGATGCACCTAATTTTTGGAGAAGGGAAACAAGAAAAAACATATTCTGAATCCCAGAAGCCAGAACAGCAAGAGGGATCGCTGCACAGCGAAAACAGCAATCCCTCTTGCTGTTCTGGCTTCTGGGATAGCTGCGCAGCCTGCATTCGCTCCATAAGACGCACACACATTTCCTCTTACTTTTTAGGAGGGAAAAAGTGAGTCTTATAGAGCAAAAAATACGGTAAATAGGTATCGCTCCGGCGGGAAGGTAAACGGCGTTTCTGTGTGTTGCTCTGGTTCACCAGAAGCGGCTTAGTCATGCTGACCACATGACCCGGAAGCTGTATGCCGGCTCCCTCGGCCAGTAAAGTGAGATGAGCGTCGCAACCCCAGAGTCGGCCACGACTGGACCTAATGGTCAGGGGTCCCTTTACCTTTACCTTTAATGTACCTAGCAAGAGTGCTATCTAGCTTGGGGGCTACTTTTGGAGGTTGAAGTTACTGGATATTTTCAGTTTGACCTACTAGTGAACTTTAGGCTCACTTAAAATTCTGATGCAATATTCAGTGAGCTGTTAATTTTCGGTTGTCTTCAGGGTGGTGTTCCAATGATCTTGGACTTCATTATGTATCATTATGGTACTACATACTTGTGTTTAGACTGGTTTACTTAAAAAACAAAAAAATGAGAACTGCTTTTAGCACAGATGCATTTCTGGAAAATGCAGTATATAAATAAATTGAATGCACACTGACACACTAGCACACTGACAGACTAGCGAAATAGCAGTGCCAATTACCTACTGCACCCCGTGAGTCACGCATTGGAGAAACCTGAAATAGTCAGCTGAGTGAGGACAGTTCAGGGATTCAGCCCAATTTGAGGCATCACAGACTTATAGAATTGGAACGAGCCCAAAGAGCCATCTAGCACAACCCTGCAATGCAGGAACATAGCTGTCAACTTACAGATTTGAAAAAAAGGGACCAGCAGCCTTGAAAATAAGGGACCAGCAGCCAAAATAAGGGACCTGCAGCCTCACCTGTTCCAGGCACTCCAGTCTTCCTGTCCTCCTGCAGTCTGGTCAAACTCATGCTGGGTAGCTTCGAGAACACTGTCCAACCAACTTTGTAACCAGAGGTTCAACTGAATAGAATCTGAATCACATGCACCACAAGGCCTATGCAGCCTCAAGATGGCTCCCTGGCCTGCCTTGCACTGCAAGGTTTGCAGCAGCACGTGCAACAAAATGGCGTCCAGCATTCAAAAACCCCTCAGCTTGCATTAACTAGCCACATACAAGGCATGCAAGCTCCACCCCCCAATCGTTCTTAGACTTCTTATTGGATGAGCAACACAGCCAAGCAACACGGTTGGAGTCTCCCTCCTCCCTGGCTGGCAGGGAGGGAGGGAGAGGAGCTGCATCCTTTGAAATTTAAGGGACATCATTTAAGGGACATCCATCAATAAGGGACATGGTGCTGGAATAAGGGACTGTCCCTTCAAATAAGGGACACTTGACATCTATGTGCAGGGATCACAGCTAAAGAATCCCTGACATGATATATAACGAAATGAAATAACTATTTAAATACACTTTCCCAAATAAACCAGAAGCATTTTTGCTAGGGATAACAGGGGATGAATTAAAAAAAGGAAGATTACAAACTATTCATGTATGCAACGACCGCCGCTAAAATCTTAGTGGCTCAGAAATGGAAATCCCAAGAAATCCCAACTTTAATGGAGTGGCAGACAAAAATGTTTGAATACATGGAATTGGCGAAATGGACTTATAAGATTCGGAACCAAAAAGGAGCAAAGTTCGAAAAGGATTGGAGTAAATTTGTTGAATATATACGGCGTAATTGTAAGAATTTAAAAACTGTAGCAGGGTTAATGTAAATCTTGTGATGAGGATGGAGTATAAATAAGAAATTGTAAGAAAATATTTGAGACATGAAAACCGTTGGAGGGATGGAAGGAAGTCCGGGCGCCATAAGGCGCAGGGTAAATAAGAAGACATACAGATTTTTGAATGTAAGAGTATTTATTTTATTTGTTGTTGTTACAAAAAAGCAATAAAAGTATTGGGGGGGGGGGAGAATCCCTGACAGCTGGCCATCCAACCTCTGCTTGGAAACTTCCCATGAAGGAGTATCCACTATGTTCTGAATCCGTTCCACTGTCAAATGGAACAGGGATGCGGGTGGCGCTGTGGTCTAAACCACGGAGCCTCTTGGGCTTGCTGATCAGAAGGTTGGTGGTTCGAATCCCCTCGATGGGGTGAGCTCCCATCGCTCTGTCCCAGCTCCTGCCCACCTAGTAGTTCGAAAGCACGTCAAAGTGCAAGTAGATAAATAGGTACCGCTGAGGCGGGAAAGTAAACGGCATTTCCGTGTGCTCTGGCTTCCGTCACGGTGTTCCTTTGCGCCAGAAACTGTTTAGTCCTGCTGGCCACTTAACCCTGAAAGCTGTCTGCAGACAAACGCCGGCTCCCTCAGCCTGAAAAGCGAGATGAGCGCCACAACCCCATAGTCGCCTTTGACTGAACTTAACCGTCCAGGGGTTTACCTTTACCTTACGCTTACCTTACTGTCAGAAAGTTATTCCTAATGTTTAGTCAGAATCTCCTTTCGTTTAGTTTAGTAATAATAATAATAATTTTTATTTATACTCCACCCTCCCTGGCCAGAGTCAGGCTCAGGGCAGCTAACACCAGTAAAATTACAATAGAAACATAATGGGGGGGAGAGGAAACCCAATTTGAAATACAGGTTAAAATGCAATTTAAAATGCAGCCTCATTTTAAAAGTAGCCCATAGATCAAAACCGTAAGGGGAGGGAAGACATTAGGGTCAGACTGAGTCCAAACCAAAGGCCAGGCGGAACAGCTCTGTCTTGCAGGCCCTGCGGAAGGATGTGAAGACCCACAGGGCCCTAGTCTCTTGTGACAGAGCGTTCCACCAAGTCGAGGCCAGTCCTGAAAAGGCCCTGGCCCTAGTTGAGACCAATCTAACCACCTTGCAACTTGGGACTTCCAAGGTGTTGTCATTTGTGGACCTTAAGGTCCTCCGCGGGGCTGGAATATCCTTTCTTGTCATTTAAATCCATCGTTTCGGGTCCTACCCTCTGAAGCAGGAGAAAGCAAGCTTGCTCCATCTTCCACAGGGCACCCCTTCATATTTTTGAAGATGGCTATCATTTCACCTTTCGGTCTTCTCCAGGCTAAATATGCCCAACTCCCTCAACTGTTCCTCATAAGGCTTCGATTCCAGACCCTTGATCACCTCTTCTAAACACACTCGCTTGTCAACCTCCTTCTTAAACTGTGGAGACCAGAATTGGACACAGGGCTCCAGGAGAGCTGTGATGGAAGGCAGAATAAAATTAAACTCTTACTTCCCTTATTTTCTGGACACTATACTTATGCTGATGCAGCCTAGAATTGCGTTAGGGTTTTTGCTTTTTGTTTCGCCGCTGCATCACACTGTTGACTCGTGTTAAGCTTGTGATCTTCTTAGCTGTTGCTAACATTAAACTGGGACGCGGGTGGCGCTGTGGGGTAAACCACAGAGCCTAGGGCTTGCCAATCAGAAGGTCGGTGGTTCAAATCCCCGCGGCGGGGTGAGCTCCCGTTGCTCGGTCCCTGCTCCTGCCAACCTAGCAGTTCAAAAGCACGCCAGTGCAAGTAGATAAATAGGTACCGCTCTGGCGGGAAGGTAAACGGTGTTTCTGTGTGCTGCTCTGGTTCGCCAGAAGCGGCTTAGTCATGCTGGCCACATGCTGTACGCCGGCTCTCTCGGCCAATAAAGCAAGGTGAGCACCACAAACCCAGAGTTGGCCACGACTGGACCTAATGGTCAGGGGTCCCTTTACCTTTTAACATTAAACAAGTTAGGAACATTTCCCATTAAACGTGCTAGGAACATTTTTGTCTCCTGCCTACTACTCATCATGCAGCCTCACCCAGAGATTCCTCGAAGCTTTCCACCCCCCCAGAACTTCACTCTCTGGGGAAGGACTGGAAGCTGCCTAAGGGGGGCATCCCATAATTTTTTTGGGAATTGCAGCTTTACATGGAACAACACTTTTCTTGCAGTACTTTTTAATTTAGAGGAAATTTAAGAGGCCACACGATCGTTTATAAAATTATGCCTGGCATGGAGACAGCAGATAAAGGTTTTTCTCTCTCGCTCTTTCCTAACACTAGAACTCATGGGCATCCAATGAAATTGAATGCTGGAAGATTTCGGATAAAAGAAAGTCATGGAAAACTGACTTAAAATTTATAGTTTTATCCCTATTGAAGGAGAATTACATGAAGATGATGTACAGATGGTACACAACACCAGTGCAGTTAAGGAAAATGTACAAAACTAGCTCAAATATATGTTAGAAGTGTAAGGAAAAGGAGAGGACATTTTATCATATGTGGTGGGATTGTAAGGTACTTTTAAAAATTTGGGAAATGATTTACAACGAATTGAAGAAAATGTTCCATTTAACATTTGTTAAAAAACCCGAGGCATTTTTGTTGGGGATTGTAGGGAAAGACCTGCCAAAAAAGTTGAAAAACATCTTCATGTATGCGACAACGGCCGCAAGAGTTCTGGTAGCACAAGGATGGAAGACTGAAGAAACCCCAACTAAAGAATCATGGCAAGAAAAAATGACAGATTATGCAGAACTGGCAAAACTGACATATAAGCTATGGGACAAGGATAACTGTGACTTTAAGGATGAATGGGAACCCTTTACAAAGTATCTGAAGACACAACAAAGCGAACTGGACTCCTTGGCAGGTTTTGAATAAACATTCACAAACCTTATATTGATAATAATCAGCTAAATAGTTTGAGGATCTATACAACTTTGTAACATGCAGGAAACAACATTCTTAGAGAAACCAAAGACTGGAACTGAGGAAAGTCGGGGGGTGGGTGGGTTTTGTGTGGGAGGGGGGAGGGAGGAAAAATGGGGGGGGGGGGAAACAAGGATGATATGTTTTTGGATAATATGTCTTGTTATAATTCTGAATAAATAAATAAAAAGAAAGAAAGAAAGAAAGCCAGGAAGGTCAATTCTCATCTTATCTATGCACCTATTTCCCTACCAAGCCCACTTGCTTCAGTGTTTGAGAACCAGGTTAGTCCCACCTGTGCCTCCATCACCAACAATATCTCTGGCCCAGGCTGCCCCTACTCACAAGAAGTCTCTGGACCAGAGGCAGCCATGGATAGGGTCTTCAATACACTGTTGGACTCCAAAACCCACCTAGAATGGCCAACGGTTGAGGATGATGGGACTGGGACACCAACAGCATCCGAAGACCCGACGCTGATGGCACGTGCTGTAAACACCCCTTTTCTGCTGCTCCCGTTTTCTCAGTTGTTGGGTTACCTTTGCCCATGCAAAGACCACCACTTGTTCCTGTGACCTGCAGACACTCTCATGAACCGTGCCTGCCACACAGCTGCAAACGCTGCATGGGGCTTCTGCAACCGCAACGTGCAACGGCAGAAATTTGTTTCTGAGAATCCAGGAAGCTGAAGTGCTGTTCCAAAACGAACGCAAGCTTCTAGTCCTGAAGATTGCAGCAGTGGTTTTCGAAAGGTGTGGGCAACATCCGGCCGCTCTCCAAACAAAAGGATAAGCAGAATTTCTGAAAGGTCGGGACAGATGAAACCCACAACAGCTTTTTGCTTCCATTAGCTGCGGAAAGGACACAGCGCTCAAGGCGCCTTTTTCTATTTTGGGTTTTCAGCACCATCTGATGGCAATAATGTGAACCGCGGGTCAACAGAAGATGGAAGCAAGTTCCAGAAGATTTGACTAAGCCCCAAATGAACACACACACACACACACACACATATATTGGACTCTGACATCGCTTGGCAGGGAAGACGAGGCCACAATGCTCCGTTCAGTTTGGGCAGTGATCCAAATGAGGGTTTTGATCTGTATTTTCAGCACCTCGAGGGAGAGGATTTGGCATGATGAATCAGGTCAGCTCCTGAATCAGGTATGCCCCTATGCCCATGTGCAGCAGGGCAGCTAGAATGTGTCCACTTGCCAGCTTGAAGAGCTCGCCCCACCCACTCCAAGCATTAATAATAATACTACTACTAATAATAAATTTTTATTTATACCCCGCCCTCCCCAGCCAAGACCGGGCTCAGGGCGGCTAACAACCAATAATAAAAACAAGTTGATTAAAATGCAATTTAAAAGATTAAGATACAACATTAAAACAATTTCTCATAGGAGGAGAAAGGAAAAAGAAAGAGGGGGAGGGAATCAAACTGACTCTAAGCCAAAGGCCAGGTGGAACAACTCTGTCTTACAGGCCCTGCGGAAAGAGATCAGATCCCGCAGGGCCCTGGTCTCATGAGGCAGAGCGTTTCGCCAGGCCAGAGCCAGTGTTGAAAAGGCCCTGCCTCTGGTTGAGGCTAATCTGACTTCCTTAGGGCCCGGGACCTCTAGGGTGTTGCTATATGTGGACCTTAAGGTCCTCTGTGGGGCATACCGGGAGAGGCGATCCCGTAGGTACGAGGGTCCTAGGCCGTGAAGGGCTTTAAAAGTCAAAACCAGCACCTTAAATCTGACCCTGTACTCCACCGGGAGCCAGTGCAGCTGGAAAAGCACTGGGTGAATATGCTCCCATGGCAGAGACCCCGTGAGGAGCCTCGCTGCAGCATTCTGTACCCGCTGGAGTTTCTGGGACAGCTTCAAGGGCAGCCCCGCGTAGAGCAAATTACAGTAGTCAAGCCTATTAAGAACCATCTATGCCCCCGATTTATTTACTTCAGCTATTTATGGTGGTGATCAGGGATGAGGAACCTTTTTTTGCCTACGCAGGCCGGATCTTCGTCAGGATCTAGCCTCATGGGCCAGGTTTGACCACCTGCTCATCACCTGACATCACCAGGGCACTTTGAAGTCCCAAAGTTGGGCCTGCAAAGCGCCATGTGCTGCTGACTCAGCAGTCTTCGGTTCTACCAGCCATCAGCTTCCCCTTGCCGCTTCTCTGCTGAAAACATGCTGGAAGCACATATTAAGGATCCCAATTATGTGCTGGAAACCCCAACTATATCTGCCCTGTCACGTATGACATCAGGTGTCGAGTGGCAGGTGGAGAAAAACTGTTCAGCCAGTGGCCCAGAGATTCCCCGTCTCTAGCCTAGACGAAGTTGTCAGCCCTTGGACCAAACCCAGGCTGCTGCTTTCTATCCTTTATTCTGATCTCAAAGGCAGAAGAAGGGTGTTGTGGACAGCAGCTGGGGCAATGAGACTCGAAAGCAAGGAAACTGGGAGGATGGCATGGGGGACCTGGCCTTAAATAAGAATCATAGTTAGAAGGGACCACACGATGTCATCTAGTCCAACTAGATGCACTGCAAAAATATTTTGTCCAACACGGGGCTCAAACCCATGACCCTGAAATTAAGAAACTCATGCTCTACCAAATGAGCTATTGCCCCTTTCCAGGAAGTTGGTAGCTGATGATTGAAGAGAGAAACATCAAAGTCCTGAAACTGAATTTAACCCCTCCTTTGTCTCTATCCACCTTCTCTCCACCTTTAGCAAACAGCCCAGTCCAGGAATGCACCAAGTCCTTCAGATCTTTCCATGGGGGCAATGCTTTCACTGCTCTCCTTTCACCCCCCAGAGACTGAGGTGGAGGCTGCATAAACACAAGAGGCAGATGTTGGACAGAATCATTTATTGGCCAGTCTTTTTTACAACGGGATGTTAAAATTAAATACGCAACAGGAAACGGGAGAACTGCTTGAAGAGGCCTCCTTCACTGTGAAGAAGCCATGATGCTGGAGACACCTGAAAGGGAAGCAGAAAGAGGGAGACTTAAAAGGTGGAGATGCCTTTGAGCAAGTCGGACCAGCGACCCATCAAGGCTAGGACTGTCCAACCAGAAATGGCTTCACTGAGAAGTAAACTTGGGGTTTTCTTAATGCAAAGCAATGGTCTACAACCAAGTTCTCCCTTCTACAGCAGGGGGTACAGTACACTGATTTGTCAACCACAGGCATATGCATACCCCCCCAAACCCCTCCAGGAATATTGTAAAGAAGAAGGTTCACAGACTTAATTGGGATACTTGCAGCGTCGGTACAGACACTTCCAGTAGCGCCTTAAAGACCAACTAAGTCAGTTCTTGGTATGAGCTTTCGTGTGCATGCACACTTCTTCAGATGAAGAAGAAGTGCATGCACACGAAAGCTCATACCAAGAACTGACTTAGTTGGTCTTTAAGGTGCTACTGGAAGGAATATATTTTTTTTGTTTTGACTATGGCAGACCAACACGGCTACCTATCTGTAACTGGTACAGACACTGTAATTCTGCACAAAGACAGAAATTCAAGAGAATTCCATGTTTCCTTTCATACACACACTGTATTTTTCGCTCTATAAGACGCACCTTTTCCCTCCTAAAAAGTAAGGGGAAATGTGTGTGTGTGTCTTATGGTGCGAATGCAGCTATCCCAGAAGCCAGAAGAGCAAGAGGGATCGCTGCGCAGCGCTCCCTCTCGCTGTTCTAGCTTCTGGCTTAGCCACCCGCAGCCTCTTCAGGGCAGCAAGGAGCCTTCATCCCACTGCCCTGAAGAGGCTGTGCAGCTATCCCAGAATCCAGAACAGCTGGCTTTTCCGGGAGGTGGAGGAAGGGACAGAGCGGCAACTCTGTCCCTTCCCCCACCTCCCGGAATAGCCCCCAAGAGCCGCGCTCCCTTTAAAGAGCCGCGCGGAGCATGTGTGCGGCTCTTGGGGGCTTTTCCCCGATGAGGGAGAAGGGCAACCCATTAGTGACAGGCTGCCCTTTTCCCTTCTCGGGGAAAATTCTGCAAGCGCCGCACACATGCTCCACACGGCTTGTGAAAGGGAGCGCTGAGCAGAGCCTGGGATGCATACAGGCTCTGCTCAGCGCTCCCTTTAAATAATATTTTTCTTCTTGCATTCCCCCTCTAAAAGCTAGGTGCATCTTATGGTCAGGTGTGTCTTATGGAGCGAAAAATACGTTATTACCCCCCCCCCATAGCTATCAAGCAGGCATGGGTAAACTCTCTTTCTCTGGCCCTTAAGACTCTGTCCAGCCACATCCCCTACTGGCCCTGTGCTGTGTCGTCCTCTGGTGATTTTTCATGGCTGGGTTGTGTCTTTGCATTGGGACAGTAAGGTAAAGGTAAAGGGACCACCGATCCTTAGGTCCAGTTGTGGCCAACTCTGGGGTTGCGGCACTCATTTCACTTTATTGGCCGAGGGAGCCGGCGTACAGCTTCCGGGTCATGTGGTCAGCATGACTAAGCCGCTTCTGGCGAACCAGAGCAGCACACGGAAACGCCGTTTACCTTCCCGCCGGAGTGGTACCTATTTATCTACTTGCACTTTGACGTGCTTTCAAACTGCTAGGTTGGCAGGAGCAGGGACCGAGCAACGGGAGCTCACCCTGTCGCGGGGATTCGAACCGCCAAACTTCTGATTGGCAAGTCCTAGGCTCTGTGGTTTAACCCACAGCGCCACCCATCTTGCTTATCCAGACAAGAGGATGGAGAGTGTGTGACTGGACACACCTTCCACTCATATGTAGTCCCTGGGAGATGACCCACCTCTGCTATAAATATGTGCCTGAATATGGGGGGCAATGCCAGCAGTGATTGGGAGCAGGATCTTTCATGCCCTAAGTCATTAGTAAGATGAGTAGGCAAACCTGTTCCGTTTATCGACAGGCCACTGAACTTAGCTTTGCTTCATGCTAGCAAATTGCAGAGAGCTCACCAACCCTGCTTGCAACACAGCCCCCGTCTAGCTTAGGAGATGCTTCAAGAAAGAGGAGGACAAGAGCCTCATTGGTTAGAAAAGCCGAGAAGATGCTCACTGTCAAAGTCTATCTTCTCCACAATGTTCTTGGGCTTGATGCTTTCCTCCTGGTTGCAGATGAAGATCGTCCCAGGCTCTGTCTCTGTCCAGCCGTATTTGCTCATCCAAGACTTCAGCTGGTTGTCTGCAATAAACAAGAGAAGCGTCAAGGGGCTAGGCAGAGGATGGACATGCTATAAAATAAGTTTCATCCTGCACCTCAAACAAATCCCAGTGGGGGAGCAGACATGACTTAACACTAAATGCTAAAAGCAGCAGAATTCTAAACAACAGCCCAGAACCATGGAGGAGAGAAAACAGATTAAATTAAAAAGCCTGGGGGGAGAAAATCAAAATGCCAGTGCAGGTGCCATCATCAGGAAACCCCACTCCCAACCTTAAGGCGATATCACATAGCAAGATCAAAAACAGCTTCCAAGGTTTCACTTGGCCTCAGTTGATGCAAAAGGGACAGAATCCTCCCTCTCCACTGAAGTACACAGAAGGTCAGATCTGTAGGTGCAGACCACCCCCCGATTCAATCTAGCTTGTTAAGAAAATTCCCAAACCCAGATCCACGGGCGACTTTCGGTCATTTCTCTAAGGTAGTCTATTTTAAAGTTTTTATGTGTTTATATACCTATCGCAATTTTAAACTTAAAATACATTGTTGTATATTGTTTTAAATGTTCGTTTTGCTATTGGGATTGTAGTTCCATTTGTGTTTCTCAAGCTGTTCTCTGACCGTAATAAATTTCATCTGTACATAGAAGTCTTCCCAGCAACCCATTTCTTTTTACAGTGGTACCTCGGGTTAAGTACTTAATTCATTCCGGAGGTTCGTTCTTAACCTGAAACTGTTCTTAACCTGAAACACCACTTTAGCTCATGGGGCCTCCTGCAGCCGCTGAAGCACAATTTCTGTTCTCATCCTGAAGCAAAGTTCTTAACCCGAGGTACTATTTCTGGGTTAGCGGAGTCTGTAACCTGAAGCGTCTGTAACCCGAGGTACCACTGTACTTACCTCCACCCCAAAAGCCAGTGTTCCCTCTCTGCCACGTATAATTTTTTTTCTCTAGTTCCTGGCTTTAAAAAGAGGTAAATGTATAGGAAGAAGATTTCTAAAGGAACTGAATTATTTTTCCTGGCTCATCTTGGACCACAAGAAACTCTTCACGGACAGGGATGGTCAGACGACCGCTACTGATGCAACGAAACTATCACTTAACACAGAGGCCGGTTCCCAAACTCAACAAAGTAGAGCCAGTTCATGGCTGAAATCAAGGCCACATATCTACAACATCTGCTAGTCATAAAAAAAGGGATAGCAAGACCCTGGCCATCTTCACACATCCCTGCTAGTGTACAGCTAGAATAAACCATGTACCCTGGCTCACCATGACACCCAAAACAAGGACCATTGTTTGTCTGGCAAGCTAATCATCACTGTAGTTTGTTTGGAGTGGGAAGTGGAGAGCCTATATCCCAGGTATGCAACAGTATACCAGGGACCACAATACATTTCCTCAACACTATTGCAATGCGCTCTACGTGGGGCTACCTTTGAAGGTGACTCGGAAACTGCAATTAATCCAGAACGCGGCAGCTAGAGTGGTGACTGGGAGTGGCCGCCGGGACCACATAACACCAGTCCTGAAAGATCTTCATTGGCTCCCAGTACGTTTCCGAGCACAATTCAAAGTGTTGGTGCTGACCTTGAAAGCCCTAAACGGCCTTGGTCCTGTATACCTGAAGGAGCCTCTCCACCCCCATCGTTCAGCCCGGACACTGAGGTCCAGCGCCGAGGGCCTTCTGGTGGTTCCCTCACTGCGAGAAGTGAGGTTACAGGGAATCAGGCAGAGGGCCTTCTTGGTAGTGGCGCCTGCCCTGTGAAACGCCCTCCCATCAGATGTCAAAGCAATAAACAACTGTTTTACTTTTAAAAGACAACTGAAGGCAGCCCTTTTTTAGGGAAGTTTTTAATGTTTGATGCTGTATTGTTTTTAATATTCAGTTGGAAGCCGCCCAGAGTGGCTGGGGAAACCCAGCCAGATGGGTGGGGTATAAATTTCAATTTCATTGTTCTGCATGGGACAATGACAATAAAGATATTGTATATATAATAATAAATTATTATTATTAAGTGAGGAAGAGCAAAGCACACAGAAGCCATTTGTGCATGGCAAACCCTGGTTGATGGCTCACTGTGATATGTGCACATCGCTGATGTTATATGTTCCTGAGCTTCTGAGAATGTGTGCAGGATACACACCCTAATAGTTACTCACCTGTGAGGTCTCCCAGCATCTTGGCCAGAAGCCAGCGGTCAATGTGCTGGTATGTGATCCCCACCACATGACAGATAACTGCAGAGAGACAGGACAAGAGGCTTAGAATTGTGGTTCAACATGGGCTCTGAATGAACACAGGTTGCCATTCCTCAGTTAAGGGAAACCATGGTTAATGCTAGCCAAGGTTTCCTTTAACCAAGGAACTAAATATCAAGTTGAATCCCTGTGCTTTACGTTAGGGGGAATTTGCTCTGGGAAGGGGCTGTGGAAGGACAGAAAGTACAGTGGTACCTCGGGTTAAATACGCTTCAGGTTACAGACGCTTCAGGTTACAGACTCCGCTAACCCAGAAATAGTACCTTGGGTTAAGAACTTTGCTTCAGGATGAGGGCAGAAATCCTGCAGTGGCAGTGGGAGGCCCCATTAGCTAAAGTGATACCTCAGGTTAAGAACAGTTTCAGGTTAAGAACGGACCTCCGGAACGAATTAAGTTCTTAACACGAGGTACCACTGTACTCTATTCCGAACTTAGAAATGAAAAGCGTAATTCTGGTGGTCGACAAAAGAGGTTTAAAGACTCTCTCAAGGCAAATCTAAAATAAATGTAGTGTAAACACCGACAACTGGGAAACACTGGCCTGTGAGCGCTCCAGGTGGAGAACAGCCTTTACCAAAGGTGTCATGGGCTTTGAAGACGCTCAAATTCAGAACGCAAGGGAGAAACAAGCTGCGCAGCGGCAGCAGTGTGAGGCCCCATTAGCTAAAGTGGTACCTCAGGTTAAGAACAGTTTCAGGTTAAGAACGGACCTCCGGAATGAATTAGGTTCTTAATCCGAGGTACCACTGTACCATTGGTAAAACCGCAGCCTTGTAACGACCGCTCCTCTAACGGAGGCTGAGGAGAGCACATAAGCACACATGGAGCTCAGAAAAGAGTGCTCAGCTCCTCAGGGAAAGGGAAGAATGTGCAATATGGTAGGCAAAGCAAGCACACTTCTTCCTTTAATCAATCTGGCATCATTTATTTGAAGTGCAGATTTTCCACACAACCAACAACGTTTTGGTTTAACCAAAAGGAGTTACGTATCGTTAAGGGCTGTATTCAGTGCTGCAATGGCAGAATCCTGCTGGCATAACAGACCTTCCTTTTCCACTCTTCCCTTCCCCCAGAATCTGCTCTGGGGGGGACCCCCAACTCCAGTTTTGAGGGTGTGTGGGAGGCAGAGGTGCAACATTGAACACAGTCCTAAAAGAAATATAGTAGACTGGATTTTAGCGCCTGATGGGGCAAGGAAGGAGAGTGCAGGAGCAGAGAGAAGCACACTTACATTTCCTAACAGAGTCCTCAAAGCCAGTGATCCCATCCAGGAGATCCATGTTCTCATCTAGGGCTTGCTAGGAAGGAAACACACAAAGATATCGCTTTGAATAAAAGCAGCTGAGCCATATGATTCATGCGACGGTCATCTCCAGGCTTGACTACTGTAATTCGCTCTATGCGGGGCTGCCCTTGAAGCTGTCCCAGAAACTCCAGCGGGTACAGAATGCTGCAGCGAGGCTCCTCACGGGGTCTCTGCCATGGGAGCATATTCACCCAGTGCTTTTCAAGCTGCACTGGCTCCCGGTGGAGTACAGGGTCAGATTTAAGGTGCTGCT
This sequence comes from Podarcis gaigeae, assembly GCF_964106915.1. Lineage (NCBI taxonomy): Eukaryota > Metazoa > Chordata > Lepidosauria > Squamata > Lacertidae > Podarcis > Podarcis gaigeae. The sequence continues at coordinate 84,575,594 of NC_139684.1, forward strand.
TTTGACCTTTCAAGCCCTTCACGGCCTAGGACCCTCGTACCTCCGGGGCCGCCTCTCCTGGTATGCCCCACGGAGAGCCTCAAGGTCCATAAATAACAACACCCTAGTGGTCCCAGGCCCTAAGGAAGTTAGATTGGCTTCAACCAGAGCCAGGGCCTTTTCAACTCTGGCTCCGGCCTGGTGGAACGCTCTGCCTGATGAGACCAGGGCCCTGCAGGATCTGATTTCTTTCCGCAGGGCCTGTAAGACAGAGTTGTTCCGCCTGGCCTTTGGCTTGGAGCCAATTTGATTCCCTCCCTCCCTCTCTCTCTCTTTTCCCCCCCTTTCTTTTCCTTCTCCTCCTGTGATGAGGCTACATTTTAATATTTTAATGTTCCATTATTTTAATGTATTTTATTTTTGTTTTTAAGTTGTAACCATTCATCTTGTTTTTATTATTGCTTGTAAGCCGCTCTGAGCCCGGCCTTGGCTGGGGAGGGCGGGGTATAAATAAAAAATTATTATTATTATTATTATATGTCCTGACATCCCACCCCGAAATTAGCAAGGAGAAGCTAAACTTGCTTTTGAAGTTTAATGAAGCTAAAAATACACCCAAACATCACAAAAGTACATTTAAAAAGCTGCAAAAAAAAAAAGGAATCGCAGAACATCAGAAACAAAAAATTTAAGGCAGCCACATCAGTACACTTATCAAATGCAGCACACTTAAAAAAGCTCTGTGTATGCACAGGTGGCGCTGTGGGTTAAAGCCTCAGCGCCTAGGACTTGCCTAGCAGTTTGAAAGCACCTCCGGGTGCAAGTAGATAAATAGGGACCGCTTACCAGCGGGAAGGTAAACGGCGTTTCCGTGTGCGGCTCTGGCTCGCCAGAGCAGCGATGTCACGCTGGCCACGTGACCCGGAAGTGTCTCCGGACAGCGCTGGCCCCTGGCCTCTAGAGTGAGATGGGCGCACAACCCCAGAGTCTGTCAAGACTGGCCCGTACGGGCAGGGGTACCTTTACCTTTACCTTATGCTTTCAATACTAATGGATATGCTTATGTTTTCTTTTCTTTTTAATTTCAACTCCTATCTAAAAGATCTCACAGCTGTTTACATAATAATAATAATAATAATAATAATAATAATAATAATAATAATAATTTATTGTTTATACCCCACCTATCTGGCTGGGTTTCCCCAGCCACTCTGGGCAGCTTTCAACAAAGTACAATGGTACCTCGGGTTACATATGCTTCAGGTTACAGACTCCGCTAACCCAGAAATACTGCTTCAGGTTAAGAACTTTGCTTCAGGATGAGAACAGATATCGTGCTCCAGCGGTAACTAACTTAGTTGGACTTCGGTTGGGGAGGGAAGGATATAAATAAAAATTTATTATTACAGTGGTACCTCGGGTTAAGTACTTAATTCGTTCCGGAGGTCCGTACTTAACCTGAAACTGTTCTTAACCTGAAGCACCACTTTAGCTAATGGGGCCTCCTGCTGCCGCCGCACGATTTCTGTTCTCATCCTGAAGCAAAGTTCTTAACCTGAGGTACTATTTCTGGGTTAGCGGAGTCTGTAACCTGAAGCGTATGTAACCTGAAGCGTATGTAACCTGAGGTACCACTGTAGTCTGTTAAACATTAAAGGTGATAAGTTAAAGAAAAACCACTTCAAATGATTTGTGCAACAAATACACATAAACAATATCTATATGCATAAATTTTATACAAACGAAATAAAAGCAAAGAGGCGGGATAATTGATAATATAGTATTTCAAACAACACAACATGCATGCACTTATTCACCCACTCTCACTCACCATCCACTTCACACAATCACTATAACTATTCCCTAGGCGCAAGCATTACCTTGATCAGCCACTCATAAATAAACCACTCATATTCACCAGTATTACAAACCATATGCAAAGGGTCACTGCCAAGTGTACACAGATGCCTGAGTTCCAATGGACTATCTCCTCTTCCATTTCTCACCGGACAGGGGCCCAGATCTATACTAGGGAAGGCTCTTGCCCTGGAGAGTATCTAACTTGTTCCATCCACTCACTCCAAACGACAGAATCATAGCTTAAAGTACCGTATTTTTCGCTCTATAGGACACACTTTTTCCCCTCCAAAAATTAAGGGGAAATGTGTGTGCGTCCTAAGGAGCGAATGCAAGCTCCTTGGCTTCAGCGATAGCAACGCGAAGCCTCTGAAGCGCGGAGGGAGTGCTCCCTCCACGCTCCGGAGGCTTCTCATTGTTTTTGCTGAAGCCTGGAGAGCGAGAGGGGTCAGTGCGCACCGACCCCTGTCGCTCTCCAGACTTCAGGGATAGCCGCCTGAAGCCTTCGGAGCGCAGCGGGAACTCGCGCTGTGCTCCGAAGGCTTTGGGTTCCTTTTGCTGAAGCCGGGAGAGCAAGACTCTCCTGGCTTCAGCAGAGAGGGAGAGCTGCGCAGCACCCCTTCAGCCAAGCGGGAGGAGAAATGGAAGGGGCTCCGTTTCTCCTGCCGCTTGGCTGAAGGGGCGCTGAGCAGAGAGGGGGAGAATTATTTTTTTCCTGTTCTCCCCCTCCTATGGTCTGGTGCGTCCTATAGAGCGAAAAATACGGTATATGCTACACAGCCTCAACAGCTGTCAAAGAATCAACCAACTCTGGTAGCCAACACAAACACCAGCCTCAATGTGACCCTGAAGATCACCACACACTCAAGGTGTTTTGCTTATATGCGCCTGTTGACATGTCATTGTTCTGATTGTTTTTGAAACAAACAAAAGAAAAGCGAAGACAAGACAAGTTTCAACCTGGCAATCATCTCTTGGGCTCGTATGTCATTCAAAAGCAAAAAACAAAACAAACAAACAAACAAACAAACAAACAAAAAACCAGTACTTTTCGCTCTATAAGACGCATCAGACCACAAGACGCACCTAGTTTTTGGAGGAGGAAAACAAGAAAAAACATATTCTGAATCCCAGAAGCCAGAACAGCAAGAGGGATCACTGGGTAGTGAAAGCAGCAATCCCTCTTGCTGTTCTGGCTTCTGGGATAGCTGCGCAGCCTGCATTCGCTCCATAAGATGCACACACATTTCCCCTTACTTTTTAGGAGGGAAAAAGTGAGTCTTATAGACCAAAAAATACGGTATTTATTTTGCAAATCATAAAGGATTGTTGAGTAAGAGATGAGCTTGGCTTACCCAGAAAGCCTGGAAGTGGCAGGTCTCCAGCAGCTCACCCAGGTATAAGATCTGACGAATGGGTCTCTCCTCTTGCTGGGAGAAATGGCATTAAGGAGGCAAATGGCAGAGGGGGGAAGGTGTGAGGTTTCTTGCCCCAAATCTTAGGGATGGGGCAGGCTACGAGATATTAACAGCCCACTGTATAATCAGAACAGAGGTCTTTACGCAGCTACAGGAAAGACACTGTTACCCGTTAATAGGGCATCCTTTCTTAAATACTGTTGCAGGGTCATCGCATGGACAGAAATTCCACAGATTAGTTCACCCCTCCCACTCCTTCTGTTTTGGAACTCCTATTTGGGGACTTCCCTGGCTTTTTTCTGGCCCATGTGGGACCAGTCTGGATAGTTAGCCTTGGTGAAGACTTGACGTTTTCATCCCCCAAAAAAGTTTTTGATTTGAGTTTCCACTGAAATGAGGCTGCACTTTAATGTTTTTATGTTGTATTTTAATCTTGTTTTTTAAGCTGCGTTTCAATCAATGGTTTTTATGTTTGGTGTCAGCCGCCCTGATCCCAGTCTTGGCTGGCAAGGGCAGGGTATAAATAGAATTATTATAATTATTACTAGCACCAACTTTATTTCTTGCTGGAGAGAATCTAATAACCGTTTGCTTTCATACAGTGGTGACCCGCAGGACGAATGCCTTGCAAGACGGAAAAATCCCTAGACGAAAGAGTTTTCTGTTTTGGAGGTGCTTCGCAAAACGAATTTCCTATGGGCTTGCTTCGCAAGACGAAAATGTCTTGCGAGTTCCTGCAGGTTTTTTTTTCCTTCCCCCCCCTTTTTCTAAGGCGCTAAGCCGCTTATCTGATAAGCCAATAAGCCGCTAAAAGCCGCTAATAGCGCTAATCCGTCAATGGGCTTGCTTCGCAAGACGAAAAAACCGCTGGACGAAGAGACTCGCAGAACGGATTCTTTTCGTCTTGCGAGGCACCACTGTATTTAAAAGTGAGAGCAGTTGCAGACTCTCTCCCCAGTATTCTTTGGTGAAAAGCAGTATCTTTTTATGCAGCCAGCACAATTATAACACCTCCATTCTGCAAGTTATGCATTATACATCGTGCCACTTGCTGGAAACTGCAGGAGGACTTTTGCGCGCCAGTCCTCCTTGAAGGTTTCCCACAGGAATCTGTGAGAACAGGATGCTGGACTACATGGGCCACAAGCAGGCTCCTATTTTGTTTTTGTGATACCTCCTCTGCAGGGACTGCAGGGAAATATCTCCTCCCCCCACCCCCAATCCCTGGTCTTTTGTTACATTTTTTCTCACTTAACGCTCATTCCCAAGAGCTTCAAGGAACCTGAAAACTTGCTCACTACTTTGTGGCATCTTAGGTTAAGGTAAAGGGACCCCTGATCATTAGGTCCAGTCGTGGCCGACTCTGGGGTTGCAGCGCTCATCTCGCTTTACTGGCCGAGGGAGCCGGCGTACAGCTTCCGGGTCATGTGGCCAGCATGACTAAGCCCCTTCTGGCGAACCAGAGCAGCACATGGAAACACTGTTTACCTTCCCGCCAGAGCGGTACCTATTTATCTACTTGCACTTTGACGTGCTTTCAAGCTGCTAGGTTGGCAGGAGCAGGGACTGAGCAATGAGAGCTTACCCCATTGCAGGGATTCGAACCGCCAACCTTCTGATCAGCAACTCCTAGGCTCTGTGGATTAACCCACAGCGCCACCCACATCCCTTTTTTTGGATTTTAAAAAACGAAATGGACCAGCATGGCTCTTGCAACTGACATATACTAGCTTGGGGCTATAGGTGGCACTGAGGTCCAAAAAACTGAAGGTTTACTGCCTTAGGATGGTAATATTTCACATTTTCTTATCAATTTTAGAACATTCATTGCACTTCACACACATTCTCCCAGGAACTCAACAACTTTGTTAAGAAAAGAACAATAGTGTTGCCCCCATGTTGTAAGTGGAAGAGCAAAGCATCTGTGAGTTGGAATGGAATGGAAGTTGAATCTGGGACCTCTTGGTTCATTGCTCAAATCTTTGCTCCTGTGCAGCACTCCCTGTCCCCCAGATAAAGGATACATGAGCCTGGTCAATCATGCACTTGCAGAGTGTGAAATCTGTGTGGGGCAGGTTGGTCAGAGCTTTCAGGAGGATCTGGGCAGTGACTGTGGTTTGGAAGAAGGCAGGGTTAAACTGATACCTGGATATGGGATAAAAAGAAAGAATATATTGGGACCTCAGACACAAAGGAGATCAGCATGTATGTATTGGTACTAGAAATTAATGGTCAAGACTGAATTAGGTCTACCCGGTGTGCCTAGGACCCTCGTACCTACAGGACCACCTCTCCCGGTATGCCCCACGGACAGCCTTAAGGTCCATAAATAGCAACACCCTAGAGGTCCCGGGCTCTAAGGAAGTTAGATTAGCTTCAACCAGAGCCAGGGCCTTTTCAACACTGGCTCCAGCCTGGTGGAACGCTCTGCCTCATGAGACCAGGGCCCTGCAGGGTCTGATTTCTTTCCGCAGGGCCTGTAAGACAGAGTTGTTCCGCCTGGCCTTTGGCTTGGAGCCAATTTGATTCCCTCCCCCTCTTTCTTTTTCCTTTCTCCTCCTGTGATGAGGCTGCATTTTAATATTTCATTGTTGTATTTTAATCTTGTTTTTAAGTTGTATTCATTCAATTTGTTTTTATTATTGCTTGTTAGCCGCCCTGAGCCCGGCCTTGGCTGGGGAGGGCGGGGTATAAAATTATTATTATTATTAAAAGTAGTTGAATGCAACCCTATAGGTCCAAGTGCTTCACTGTCCTCCAAAAACTTGCACCAACCTTGAGAGGCACTTGGTACCCATATACATTTACAGATTTAGCCCCAAGGGTCTTCACCAAACCAGTGCCTAGGTCAAGTTGGGCACTGGCCCCGAAGCACACCTAGTTTGCCCTCACTTCTTGGAACTGTTTTCAATAGCGGACTCAGCGCCCCCCGCAAAAAAAAAGGCAAGCAAAGAGCCACTCACAGTTTGAGCACAGCCAAGTTGGCCTCCAGGTCGTAGGCATTCTCCTTGGCTTGCGTCTCCACGTAGCGCTCTAGCGTGGCCAGATTCTCCGGGTTGTACCTGAAACGCAGAACAGGTTGGGGTGAGGAACGCTAAGGCCGCATCCACACCATACGCAGTCAGCACCGTGGTTCTACATTTAGCACTCGTGGCTTGCCCCCCCCCCCCAAACAATCCTGGGAGCTGCGGTTTGTTCAGGGCGCTGAGAGTTGTTTGGAGACCTCCTCCCACCATTTCACAGAACTACAATTCCCAGAGTAGTTTGACAGCCGATGCCTCCTTCACAGGGGAACTCTCGGGATCATAGCTCCAGGAAGCGGGAGAAACAAGGGAAGGCTCCCAACAATTTTCCTATACGGTGGTACCTCGGGTTACAGACGCTTCAGGTTACAGATTCCGCTAACCCAGAAATAGTAAGAACTTTGCTTCAGGATGAGAACAGAAATTGTGCTCCGGTGGGGCGGCTGCAGCGGGAGGCCCCATTAGCTAAAGTGGTACCTCAGGTTAAGAACAGACCTTCAGAACGAATTAAGTTCTAAACCAGAGGTACCACTGTATTGGAGACTCCCAAGCTGGTTGTAATGAACGATTTAATATCCTGGGCAAGGCCACCCTGTTGGGAGGACTTCCAGGCCTCCGTGACAACCATGGGGTTACCTGCAGACGATCCTTTTTAGAACACTACAGCAAGGCACCAAGGAGGGTAAATGACGAAGTACAGGACCTGATTGTTAAAGCCCCCACAGCCAGGCCCCCATGAAGAATCCAGAGATTGTGTTGTGTATTATTTTATATATATTCATAGACACTGAAGAGCAGCCGTACATAGCGGAATACTCAATTTATTCAGAATGGCATAACCACAGTCCTATGCAAAGTTTCCTTGAAGAACCCAATACAGTGGTACCTCAGGTTACAGATGCTTCAGGTTACAGACCAGAAATAGTACCTCGGGCTAAGAAATGCTTCAGGATGAGAACAGAAATCGTGCTGCGGCGGTGCAGCGGCACCAGGAGGCCCCATTAGCTAAAGTGGTGCTTCAGGTTAAGAACGGACCTCCGGAACGAATTACGGCAAGTTCTTAACCCGGGGTACCGCTATAGTTTCAACACATTGCCTAGGTGTACATCTCAAGACAAAGTCACTCGGGGACAGTTTGGGTGACAAAAGCGGGTATTAAAAGTCTGTATAGTTAAAGCTATGGTTTTCCCAGTGGTGATGTATGGAAGTGAGAGCTGGACCATAAAGAAGGCTGATTGCCGAAGAATGGATGCTTTTGAATTCTGGTGCTGGAGGAGACCCTTGAGAGTCCCATGGACTGCAAGAAGATCAAACCTCTCCATTCTGAAGGAAATCAACCCTGAGTGCTCACTGGAAGGACAGATCCTGAAGCTGAGGCTCCAATACTTTGGCCACCTCATGAGAAGAGAAGACTCCCCGGAAAAGACCCTGATGTTGGGAAAGATGGAGGGCAGAAGGAGAAGGGGACGACAGAGGATGAGATGGTTGGACAGTGTTCTCGAAGATACCAACATGAGTCTGACCAAACTGCGGGAGGCAGTGGAAGACAGGAGTGCCTGGTGTGCTCTGGCCCAGGGGGTCACGAAGAGGAGGACATGACTAAATGACTACGGGTATAAATGACGTAACGCAGGCGGGAAAGGTGGCGTGCCTCTGAGCACGTGCAGAGGACCCCTCAAGGAAACAAGGGAAGCCCCCAACCCGCGTCGCTTGGTTTCTGAAGTCGCCCCCGAAGGAGGGTGGTGGTGGTTGCCTTGGTAACCGCGACCAGGTCCCTCCCACCCCACCGCCTGTCAATCAACCCCCCCCTCCGGGTCAGCACCTGTCGATGCCCTTCAGCAGCTTCCCCACGTTCGCCCGCATCTGCTCGAAGAGCGCCATGGCACGCGGAACCGGGAGCGCAGAAGGAGGTGGCGGAAAAGGAAGGGAAAGGACCGCGGACTCCGCACAGGAAGCGGAAGGAGCAGGAACAGAAGGCACTTCCGGTAAGGCAGCCTCCGACTTCCGCTTCCGCCGAGGCGCGCCGGAGGGAGCGCCGCAGGCTAGAGGTGCGTGACGCGCATGCGTCGCGGAGAAAGGGGCCGGGGAGAGGCGGGGGACGTTCCTAGCCCCGCCCACTTCGGGGTTGAGCTTCGGCTCCTCCCCCTCCCTTCGAAGATTCTATGCAGCTCTTTTGCGCGAGGACTAGAAACTTGTGCTTGGTTTTTGAAATCGGAACTTCTCTGGGCGGTGATTTAAACTGCACGGGACCTAAATTGAACCAAGCAGAGATTCTGCTGACTGAGACCAGCGCCTGAGAGACAGCCATGCATGCAGTTCAAATGGAGGCTCCAGTGGCTTACAGCGATTCTCAACCTGTGGGTCCCCAGATGTTGATGAACTACAACTCCCATCATCCCTGAGCTCTGGCCTTGCTAGCTAGGGGTGATGGGAGTTGTAGTTCAACAACATATGGGGACCCACAGGTGGAGAAAGGCTGCCGGGTGCACGATTCTGGCCACTCTTCCTGATCTCCTTTAGGACGCAGCTGGGCCATTTTTAGCTCCACCCCCCTAACGTTTTGGACACGATAAGGATCCTGCGCTCTACCAGGATCAGCAAGGGATCTATTGATTGGGCTTCCTTGCAATAGGATATGCAGTGGTACCTCGGGTTACATATGCTTTGGGTTACATACGCTTCAGGTTACAGACTCTGCTAACCCAGAAATAGTGCTTCAGGTTAAGATCTTTGCTTCAGGATGAGAACAGAAATCGTGCTCCGGCGGCGCAGCAGGAGGCCCCATTAGCTAAAGTGCTGCTTCAGGTTAAGAACAGTTTCAGGTTAAGAACGGACCTCCGGAACGAATTAAGTGCTTAACCCGAGGTACCATTGTACCAGTTCGCTGAGCTGTGGTTTCTTCAGGGAGGGAACCTTCGCTCGGTGGCAGAACACCTGCAGGAAGGCACCTGGTTCACTTTGCAGCATCTCCAGTGAAAAGGTTCAAAGGAGTGGGGGAAGGGGAACACGGGTCTCTGGCTGAGACCCTGGAGAGCCGGTGTCAGGCAAGACAAGGCTGCATCGTGGGCATATAGTCTGACCCAGTGGTAACAAGGAACGTAGCGTAGTTGCAAAATCAGAAGCGAAGTGATAGCCACAGCCATGCCCCCTTCTAAAATTGCACAATTACACAATGATTTGTAATTGTGGATGTATTGCAGCAATCGGTGCAAATCTCCAGTTGTTGCCTTTCTGCTAGATCATACTGTGTTCTGTGCACATACATAAGCTGAAGAAACCAGAGGCCTTTCTCCTGGGCATGGTCGGCCAATTGGTGCCAAAGAAGGACAGAACTTTTTTTATGTATGCGACAACAGCAGCAAGAATACTCATCACAAAATATTGGAAGACACAAGATCTACCCACTCTGGAAGAATGGCAGATGAAGATGATGGACTATATGGGACTGGCAGAAATGATTGGCAGAATCCAAGACCAGGGAAAAGAGTCGGCGGAAGAAGACTGGAAGAAGTTTAAAGACTATTTACAGAAATATTGCAAAATTAATGGATGTTAGAACGATGTTGGACAGAAGTTAAGGGGTTTCCAGCTGTAATGCTTAAGAGATATGAAAAAGAAGGTTTAGAAATAAGTAAAAACTAAATGGTGAAGATTTGCTGAACTAACAATTTGAATTGGAATACAAGAAAGGGAGGTATGAGGAGGTCTGGAAAATAAGTTACAAGAAAATAAGTAATGGAAATTCTATGTGTTTTTAATTATTTTTGTATTTTTATATTTTTGTATTTATGTTATTTTTTCTTTTTTTATTTCACATTGTATTATTTTTGGAAAACTTTAATAAATATTCTATAAAAATAATAATAATACATAAGCAAATGATTTGGAGCACCTTGCATTTTCAGTATTCCTGCATGCTTAGTTTTGGAGCATACAATGGACAGAAAGATCCCCCCCATTCATCCTGGTCAGGCGGCTCTAGGATGCTGGAGACTGAGACCCAGCTGCAGAAATAGTAAGGGATCTTCAACTTCTAGTGACCCCGGACGATACCACTGATGAGGGAGCTTCCTTTGCACTCCTGCAGGCATCATAAGCACATAGTTAAACAATGGAACTCACTTCCGCAATAAGCTTTTGGCCGCCTACTTGGACAGTTTAAAAAGAAGATTGGACAAATTCATGGGCAGCTCTCCGTGGCTGAGAGTTGTCCATGGAGGCGCAGGTCAATTCTGTGTCCAGGGTAGCTGTCTACCAGCTTCACCTGGTATGCAGGCTGAGTCCCTACCTGCCCGCAGACTGTCTTGCCAGAATGGTGCATGCTCTGGTTATCTTCCGCTTGGACTACTTGCAATGCGCTCTCTGTGGGGCTACCTTTGAAGGTGACTCAGAAACTGCAGTTTATCCAGAATGTGGCACCTAGACTGCTGACTGGGAGCAGCCGCCAAGACCACATAACACCGGTCCTGAGAGACCTGCATTGACTCACAGTACATTTCCAAGCACAATTCAAAGTGTTGGTGCTGACCTTTAAAGCCCTCAAAGGCCTCGGCCCTGTATATCTGAAGGAGCATCTCCACCCCCATCGTTCAGCCTAGACACTGAGATCCAGCACTGAGGGCCTTCTGGCGGTTCCCTCACTGCGAGAACCCAAGTTACAGGGAACCAGGCAGAGGGCCTTCTCGGTGGTGGTGCCCGCCCTGTGGAACGCCCTCCCATCAGATGTCAAGGAAATAAGCAACTATCCGACTTCTAGAAGACATCTGAAGGCAGCCCTGTTTAGGGAAGTTTTTAATGTTTAATGCTGTATTGTGCTTTTAATACTCTATTGTGAGCTGCCCAGAGTGGCTGGCGAAACCCAGCCAGGTGAGCGGGGTATAAATTTTTTATTATTATTATTATTATTATTATTATTATTATGGCTCAAAGGTGGGAGGCAGCATGATTTTGAATTCAAGTGGCTGGAGTGCTGGAGTGCTTCGGGTCTTGCTTGCAGGTTTTCCACTGACGCACTGAGAAGAGGATGCTGGCCAGGGGCCACATTCCTTTCTGGGTAGCCATCTGAGAGCCATATGTCAGTGGTGGGCGGGGCCAGGGGCAAAAGTGGGCGGAGCAATGAATGTACATTTTACCTTCGTACAGTAGGCCAGTTCCTGCAAACACTCACAGAGCCTTCACTCTCCTTCATCACCAAGAAGCGTTATCAGAGTTCTAGACACATTGTGGGCATGCAAAAGCACTCAAGGAAGATTTGCAGCCAGGCCAGTGCAGGGTGTGACCAGTGAGAGTCCCAAGGGCTGCATTGTGGCCCCTGGCGCGGAGTTCCCCGCCGGTGCGCCAGCCCCTTCCCCGGGGGACACCAATCCTGCAAAAGGGCCAGCGAAAAGGAGGAGATAGAGCAGGGGTCAGCAAATTTTTTCAGCAGGGGGCTAGTCCACTGTCCCTCAGACCTTGGGGGGGGGCGGACTATATTGGGGGGGGGATTAATTAATTCCTAGGCCCCACAAATAACCCAGAGATGCATTTTAAATAAAAGGGCACATTCTACTCATGCATTTTAAATAAAAGGGCACAGTAAAAACACACTGATTCCCGGACCGTCCGTGGGCCGGATTTAGAAGGTGATTGGGCCGGAACCGGCCCCCAGGCCTTAGGTTGCCTACCCATGCAATAGAGGAACCGATGTGATCTCTGTATACCCACCACAGGGCTTTAAAGGCCGCGGTGGAGCTCGCACAAGCCAATCGTGCATCAAATCAGGAAGCAGAACCCTGAGAAATTTATAAAGTGCCCTGACCACATTGCTGCTCTGACGCCCACACGCAGTGAGAGAGTCGCAGACTTTGCAAACCTCCGCCTTGGGGTGGCAGGGGGTGGGGTGGGGATTCACTGAACAATGGATGCCCAGGAAAGAGCTGCCCTAGACATTTCTACCCGAAACCCCCAAGACGACTTTGAACTTCTGTTGAGAGTTGGCGGAGGGACCTATGGAGAAGTCTATAAGGTAAGCAACCAAACTGCTGCTCCTTCCTGGAGAGACTGAATGGCTGAGGGCATCACACATTTGGGGCTACGACTTCCACAGCTGCACACTTCTCTGAAGTCTCTCAGCCCCACTCACCTCACAGGGTGTTTGTTGTGGGGAAGGAAGGGAAAGGAGAATGTTAACCGCTTTGAGACTCCTTCGGGTAGGGATAAAGCGGAATATCAAATCCAAACTCCTCCTCCTCTTCTTCTTCTTCTTCACACTAATTGACCAGCAAAAACAGGATTCCTCATAATATAATCTTAGATCTGGCAGGGAAAACCCACCTCTTCCTTTTGCATCAATTAAAATGCTCTATTTTATTCTTGGTTTCGTCCCCTGCCAGGTATATTTTGTGATATCTCTCTCTGCCACTCTTTGAAACATCCTGCGTTGCCAATCACTGGAGCTGTTTGAAATAGAAAAAGCATATTCGGCAATACAGCCGCATACTAATTGAACTGGGTTTGAGGACAAAAGAAATAAATATGAAGTAGGGTTCGCCTGTGGAACTCATAGCTGCATGATATTGGAAAAGCTGAGAAGTGGGTTGTCGGCCACAATTTCATCCCACAACTCCCCTAAAGACCTTGGGGAAACCTTGATCACTCCCTCCTTTTATCTTCACAGCAACATTGTGGTGTAGTTTAGCGCAGTCCTATGAATCTTTAGAAGTAACGACAACTGTGCTCAATTCTCTTATGCGTTCCTCCCAATATGTGCGCCATTGCCGTCCTAGTGTGTGTCATAGCTGAGTATGAATTCGTTGCTCTGTTGAGCGCTTCATCCGTCACACAATGCTGGTCTCTGTGCCCAAGGCACTGCCTGCTTTTTTAAAGCTGCGAGACAGGCTGCACTTCACGGGTTCAGCTTTCTGCCTCACTACTATGTTGGGAAAAGCTTCACCAGCCGCATTTCCACCTGCCGTGTTGTAGTTAAAGGCACAGGAACCCTGACTGGGAGAGAAGGCGCGTGGCAGTAGTCCTTCTGTCTGCCTTGGTAATTCTCTCCATGGAATATAAGAGAGGTAAATGCGAGGGACATTTATGGGATGGCGACTTTAAGTAAGAGATGGGGCTCCCTCTCCCTTGTCTTTTTTTTTAAAAACTAATTTTTATTGATTTTAACATATAAATTATAAAATGTACCACAAAACCTATAACTTATACAATCTTTTTAGACTTCCATCAGCACCTCTGATGATCCACCATTTTAACCACTTCTTATGCATTTCTTAACTTTATATTGCCTTTACATCTCTTAACAAATCATCCCTCCCCTTATCCATTTTTACAATACTTCTAATAATACTCCTCACAAAACTCCTTGCAAACCTACAAACGTCGTCTGATCTTCACAAATACTTTTCAAATAGTCCGTAAATTTACTCCAGTCTTCCGTGAATTTCTGGTCCCGCCGGTTTCGAATCCTTCCTGTTGGTTTATCTAGTTCTGCATAGTCCATTAACTTCATCCTCCATTCTTCAATCGTCGGTAATTCTTCTTGCTTCCATTTTTGTTGCTGCTGTTATTGCATATAAAAAGAGTTTACATTCCTTTCTATTTATATCACTCCCAACAATGCCCAATAAGAATGCTTCTGGTTTCTTTTTAAATGTATATTTCAACATTTTTTTCATCTCATTATATATCATCTCCCAGAAGCATTTCCCCTCCTCCCCTGTCAATGCGAAATCAGAAAAGGACAGGCAAAATGTTCAAGGGGTAGAGCAGCTCCCCTATGAGGCTAAGCAAATCAGTCTCTTAAGCTTAAGCCAAGAAAAAGTATTCTCTATAAGACTGAATATCAATATACGTATCAAGACTTTGAGATTAGACCACTGAAGAAGCCCGGAATACTATCTTGGGAGTGGGCTACCTGCAAGACCCAGTAAAAGGGCCCCATCGGGGGCGAACAGCAGCCTCTTGATCATAGCTGTCAATGTTTCCCTTTTTTAAAGGGAAATTCCCTTATTCCGAATAGGATTCCTCGCAAGAAAAGGGAAAAGCTGACAGCTATGCTCTTGGGCGAAACAGGTGCAAAACGCTGGCACCCTGTCGTATACAACTTTATTGTCTACAAATTCATTAACATCTAACTACAACTCCACTAGCATCTCTCGGTATCGTGAATAACCCCAAACCTACCTTTTGTTGGTATCTTCATGAACTTATCTAAAAGACTGAGTTAAGCATTTGAAAAATGTATTGAAACCAGACATTATAAGTTCATATTAGGTTGGGTGGTTCGCAAGTCTCTGTGGCTTTGTTTATGTTTTGTGTTTTTCTCTGAAGGTTGATAAAGTATGTATAATTATTGTTCTGTGCATATTAATTGCCAACGTGTTGCATGAGTCGCACTACCCCATGAGGCAAGGCTGCAGCATATGGGACTTCTCAGTGTAGGGGGAAAAAAGACAAGGAGGCGGCGATGCGATAGGAGTGTATAAAATTTGGCGCAGCATGGAAAAAGTGGACAGAGGTACAGTGGTACCTCGGGTTAAGTACTTAATTCGTTCCGGAGGTCCGTACTTAACCTGAAACTGTTCTTAACCTGAAGCACCACTTTAGCAAATGGGGCCTCCTGCTGCTGCCGTGCCGCCGGAGCACAATTTCTGTTCTCATCCTGAAGCAAAGTTCTTAACCTGAAGCACTATTTCTGGGTTAGCGGAGTCTGTAACCTGAAGCGTATGTAACCCACGGTACCACTGTAGTTTTTTCTCTCCTGTTGTCACACTAGAATTCGTGGGTGTTCAGTGAAGCTGAATGTTGTAAGATGGGCCATTGCAATTCGGCAGGCTCCAAATGAAGGACCATCTGGTCCTCTCAAGAGGCCAGATTTGGCCCTTGGGGACTCTAGTTCCTGACCTCTCCTGCTCCCTCCCCATTTCCAGCTCAAGGCTCAGCCTTAGAAGCTCCTTTCAGCAGTTGGAAAACATGATGGGTACATTTATTTCTTGGGCCGTAAGCCGCCATGATGGGACGTGGGTGGTGCTGTGGGTTAAACCACAGAGCCTAGGACTTGCTGATCAGAAGGTCGGCGGTTCGAATCCCTGCGATGGGGTGAGCTCCCATTGCTCAGTCCCTGCTCCTGCCAACCTAGCAGTTCGAAAGCACGTCAAAAGTGCAAGTAGATAAATAGGTACTGCTCTGGCGGGAAGGTAAACGGCGTTTCCGTGTGCTGCGTTTCTGGTTTGCTTAGTCATGCTGGCCACCCAGAAGCTGTACACCGGCTCCCTCGACCAATAAAGCGAGATGAGCGCTGCAACCCCAGAGTCGGCCACGACTGGACCTAATGGTCAGGGGTCCCTTGACCTTTTAAGCCGCCATGACAAGTATCAATGCAGAATAAGCACCTGGGACGCTTCTATAATTATTTGTTTCTATTGCTGGCAAATGGAAATTGAATTTTGGTTGGTTTTGACCGCAATAGGCTGTTTAAGATACCTCACAACTTATCTTCTTGTAAGCATCATGTTCACAGACACAAAATGTGAAAATGAACAGCGTTAGCAGAAGAACAAAGTATTGCTGTTGAAGAGAATGCTTTGGAACACATACTTTCCCTACCCCTTCCTGACACAGGTTTCCCCTGCACATCTGGTTTTAGTGGGTGGTTATTGTTGTTATTTTTAAATTATCTACGTTCATATTTTTGTCCCAAGTTGGGATTCACAGAGGCTTAGAGCACTTAAAGACAACATCATAAAATCCAAAGTAATAGAAACAAACTAGTTGAAACATGAATTGAGATTCTTCAGAACACATTTAGTACCAGCAATTAAAATCCAATTTGCCTTGATAGGGACCCAGTGATCAGCACAATCTGCACCTTAGTTTCCAAAGGTCTATCTGAGCATGAAGGCCTCAGCCTGTTGGGGGAAGGGTAACAAAGAGGGAGCCAATCTAAACTCTCTTGGGAGGGAATTTCATCGTATGGGAGCCACCACAGAAAAGGCTCTCTTGTGTCACTACGAACCACGCTTTTGGTGTTGATGGGAGGCAAAGAAGGTGCTCAGCCCAGGATCTTAGCATGCGGGCAGGTTTGTATAGGGAGATACGATACTCCAGGTAGCCTGGGCCCGATCCCCATCTAAGCCCCACCATCCACTCCTTCTTAAAAGGAGATTGCCTGCCTTCTGATACTACTGGTCTGAGAAGAATTACCGTATTTTTACCGTATAATGCCCACCATGTAGGACAGAATTCAACACAGAAAGGGTGTGGGGGCAGAGAAAGATACCGTATTTTTCGCCTTATAAGACGCACCAGACCACAAGACGCACCTAGTTTTTGGAGGAGGAAAACAAGTAAAAAAATATTCTGAATCTCAGAAGCCAGAACAGCAAGAGGGATCGCTGTGCAGTGAAAGCAGCAATCCCTCTTGTTGTTCTGGCTTCTGGGATAGCTGCGCAGCCTGCATTTGCTCCATAAGACGCACACACAATTCCCCTTACTTTTTAGGAGGGAAAAGGTGAGTCTTATAGAGCAAAAAATACGGTATAATGGAGAGTGAATAACTGGGGTGTGTTCGTACGTGGACGAACCCCATAGCTTTTCTGTGGCATCTACAAAAGCTGTTCTTCCTGGGAGGTGTTCCCAGGGAATGCTCAGAATGGCAGCAACTTCTGCAAATTGTACAGCGATAGGGGAGAAATTGGTTTCGGATCACATTTCCTGGTTCAGTTCCCGAAACAATATGCAAACTGAAACTCAGCTATACTTCAAAATTTGCATTTCAAAAAAATGTTCACGCACCAGGGGAAAGTGTGTCAAGAATTGAAGACATTAGTGAAAAGAACATAGGAAAAGACATTGTGTTGCGGGGGGGGGGGGCGCCCAACTAGTGGCAATAATAAAAATAATATTAATAGTAATAAATATTATTTGTACCCTGCCCTCCCCGGCTTGAGCCGGGTTCAGAGTGGCTAACATCATATAAGTGTTTATTAGGAGAAATTGGCACTAAAAAGCTGATTGATTTTTCATGAGGGCTCTTGATTAAAATTTGGAAACTGAGGCAGAATGAGATGAATGTAAGATCGGGGGGGGGGGGATAGAAACTGGGGGAAAATGAATGGACAGAAAGCACTTTGTACTTATTTTTGTCCCAAACAGTATTGTTGTTAATAAATTTGTGAGTAAGAATGGCTGCATGTACATACTAGACCTTTAAAGGACCCCTCCTCAAAAAAGGAATTCCAGGAATTGTAGTTTACCCCCTCGAAAGCTACAGCTCCCAGCACATTTACCCAACTAATTCTTATGTGTTTATTACAGTTACTTACTGCAGTTCCCAAGTTTCTTTGAGGAGGGGAATGGGTGAATCTGGCACATGTGTACAGTGGTACCTCGGGTTAAGGACTTAATTCATTCCAGAGGTCTGTTCTTAACCTGAAACAGTTCTTAACCTGAAGCACCACTTTAGCTAATGGGGCCTCCTGCTGCCGCCGCGCCACTGGAGCACAATTTCTGTTCTCATCCTGAAGCAAAGTTTTTAACCCGAGGTACTATTTCTGGGTTAGCGGAGTCTGTAACCTGAAGCGTATGTAACCTGAGGTACCACTGTACATAAATTTTAGAAAGGGGCAAGATTAGATGCAGGTGCACAAAGCATTTTTGTACAGTGGTACCTCGGGTTAAGAACTTAATTCGTTCCGGAGGTCCGTTCTTAACCTGAAACTGTTCTTAACCTGAAGCACATCACTTTAGCTAATGGGGCCTCCCGCTGCTGCCATGCCGCCACCATGCGATTTCTGTTCTCATCCTGAAGCAAAGTTCTTAACCCGAGGTACCATTTCTGGGTTAGCGGAGTCTGTAACCTGAAGCGCCTGTAACCTGAAACGTCCGTAACCCGAGGTACCACTGTACACAGCTTTAAGTTTCCCCTACAACACGCCTTGGTTGTTTCAAGGCATGGAAACACCCCTTTCTCCTCTGGTTTGCCAGTTTCTCCCTCCAAGGCCTCTTGGAGGAAGGGCAGCCTGTGTTGCAAGCCCACCTACCCACTTAGTGTAACAGCTCACATCCTGCTTGATACTATCAAAGGAGCTGAGCGCTGCAGCTGTATCCTCTGCCAAAATGTTTCAGCTTGTGCTCTCCTTCCTCTCTAACCAGTCTCCCGCTTTGAGCTGCGGGATGCAGGGCCCAAGCAAGGTGAGGCCACAGGAATTCACAATCGAGTCTCCTGCCTGTTTATAACAGTGTTTACATTGTACCGTATTTTTCGCTCTATAAGACGCACCAGACCACAAGACGCACCTAGTTTTTGGAGGAGGAAAACAAGAAAAAAAATATTCTGAATCTCAGAAGCCAGAACAGCAAGAGGGATCGCTGCACAGTGAAAGCAGCAATCCCTCTTGCTGTTCTGGCTTCTGGGATAGCTGCGCAGCCTGCATTCGCTCCATAAGACGCACACACATTTTCCCTTACTTTTTAGGAGGGAAAATGTGAGTCTTATAGAGCAAAAAATACGGTACTTCTCTTCCAAAGAGCTTCACGTGGCATGCATGCCTCTCTCCCATGCGCGTGCCTTTGTCGCACCCTGTTGGAGCCTCCTGCAACTGCGACGAATCCTGGCGGGCCTTGCGCAAAGCCGTTGGGTCTTTCGGAGGGTGCGATGGGTCCTCTTGGGTCTCGGCGCACCATGAGACGTCATGCACACTACACTCCACGTTAGGTCAACCGGTCAGGCACCCACAGTCAGAATTTTGTGGGTGCCTCAGCACCCAGGCCCCGCTCCCCGAGTTGGCGCCTATACCCTGGAGGCTGCTATAGTTGTTCCTTTGTCTGCAATTGCTATGCTTTGTTTGCTTAATAATAATTTACCGTACTTTTCGCTCTATAAGACGCACCAGATCACAAGACGCACCTAGTTTTTGGAGGAGGAAAACAAGAAAAAAAAATATGCTGAATATCAGAAGCCAGAACAGCAAGAGGGATCGCTGCGCAGTGAATACAGCAATCCCTCTTCCTGTTCTGGCTTCTGGGATAGCTGCGCAGCCTGCATTCGCTCCTTAAGACGCACACACATTTCTCCTTACTTTTTAGGAGGGGAAAAGTGAGAGCAAAAAATAGGGTATTATTTATACCCCTCCCATCTGGCTGAGTTTCCCCAGCCGCTCTGGGCGGCTCCCAATCGAATGTTAAAAACAATACAGCATAAAATATTAAAAATTTCCTTAAACAGGGCTGCCTTCAGAAGTCTTTAAAAAATAGGATAGCTGCTTATTTCCTTGACATCTGATGGGAGGGCGTTCCACAGGGTGGGCGCCGTTACAGTAGTACCTCTGGTTACATACTTAATTTGTTCCGGAGGTCTGTTCTTAACCTGAAACTGTTCTTAACCTGAAGCACCACTTTAGCTAATGGGGCCTCCTGCTGCCGCCGCACCGCCAGAGCACAATTTCTGTTCTTATCCTGAAGCAAAGTTCTTAACCCAAGGTAATATTTCTGGTTAGCGGAGTCTGTAACCTGAAGCGTATGTAACCTGAAGCATATGTAACCCGAGGTACCACTGTACCAAGAAGGACCTCTGTCTGGTTCCCTGTAACCTTACTTCTCGCAATGTGGGAACCGCTAGAAAGCCCTCGGCGCTGGATCTCAGTGTCCGGGCTGAATGATGCGGTGGAGACGCTCCTTCAGGTATACTGGGCTGTTGAGGGCTTTAAAGGTCAGCACCAACACTTTGAATTGTGCTCAGAAATGTACTGGGAGCAAATGTAGGTCTTTCAAGACCGGTGTTATATGGTCTCGGTGGCCACTCCCAGTCACCAGTCTAGCTGCCGCATTCTGGATTAATTACAGTTTCCGGGTCACCTTCAAAGGTAGCCCCACGTAGAGCGCATTGCAGTAGCCCAAGCGGGAGATAACTAGAGCATGTACCACTCTGACGAGACAGTCTGTGGGCAGATAGGGTCTCATCCTGCGAACCAGATGGAGCTGGCAGACAGCTGCCCTGGACACAGAATTGACTTGTGCCTCCATGGACAGCTGCGAGTCCAAAATGACTCCCAGGCTGTGCACCTGGTCCTTCAGGGGCACGGTTACCCCATTCAGGACCAGGGGGTCCCCTCCACCCGCCCGCCCCCTGTCCCCCCAAAACAGTACTTCTGTCTTGTCAGGATTCAACCTCATTCTGTTAGCCACCATCCATCCTCCAACCGCCTCCAGCCACTCACACAGGACCTTCACTGCCTTCACTGGTTCTGATTTAAAAGAGAGGTAGAGCTAGGTATCATCTCCATACTGATGTGCATCTGGATGATATCATTGCTGAACCCTTGTATTCCAAATATGCCCACCTGGCCACCCTTCCTGATTTGTGGCGACAATTTCGGGAGCAGAAGAAGAAGAGGAAGGAAAGGAAAACAGCATGTCAATCGATGTCAATAGAACCTAACTAATTGAGAGGGCAATCAAGGGACAATTTGCCCTCCAGCCACGCTGAACAGGAAGCAATAAAAGCGGCTGGAACTTTTCAAGGAGCAAACTTGTAATCAACGCTGCTGGGGTCTGCCCAAAAAATAGAGTTCTTACTATTTGCTTGTTGGAGAGGCTATAGGCTATAGGTTCCTGGCAGCCATTTCCCCTCCTGACATGATACAAATCAGTCCTGTGGTGAGCAGCTATACCCAGTAACAAGCTTGTTGTCCTGATAATTTCACAACTGCTGCTTGGTTGAACACATTATTTTTATCTTTCTTTTTTTAAGAAAACCATTTATACCTTCCTCAGATGCAGATCAGAATGGCGTGAAATAAAAACCCCCACAATAAAATTCAGCAGACACTATAACAAATACAGGAGATAATAGGGCCACTAAAATATCCAGGAAGGCTCAAAACTGATTTTAATAATAATAGCTCCCTGCATATTGACATCCGGCAGATGTCTTCATTACACCCTTTTCGGCTCCTGCTAAAAAATATTTTGTTTAGGTAGGCCTACCCAGGTATGTAGCATGTTGATATGTGGTTCCAGCGTATTATTGATTTTAATCGGTTTTTTAAACCTTCAAATAGCCGTTTTGTACTTGTCATTGATAATTTTGTGCCATTCTTTTTGCAAACTGCCTCTTCCCTAAAGAGAAGTCATAGGAAAAAGCCTGGCTTGTGTGTTTGCTGCTGTTACACAAATTTTAAGTGCACACACTCCATAGAAAACCAATCCTTCATTCTTCAAAAGATTGTCTTCCATAAACAAAGTTTCTGATTCTGTAAGTGACTGTGGAGGCCAATTCTGGATCTACACGTCCTTCCACAGTGGGGATATAGGTTTCTGGACGGGAGCTGATCACGGTGTGGATTTGCCAAGCGTGCCTTCCTCTTAGCATGTTTCTCCCTTTCGCCCTCAGTTCGAGCGTCTTCAAAACCGGTGACACCTTTGGTAAAGGCTGTTCTCCAATTGGAGCTCTCATATAAAAAAACACTGTGAAAATGTTTTAAAAAAAGTTTTGAAAAATACATCAAATTTGGCATAGCTCACTTTCGCCATCTGGTGCCACGTTCACGTACAGCACTTTGCAACACATTTAAAACATTTTGTTTGCAACTGTATAGCCGAGACCCTGGTCTCCAGCCATGTTTAGGCCTTTGCCCATCTTTTAAACACATTCTCCTTTCTGTATCTCCTCAGGCAAGGAACAAGGAGACAGGGAAACTGGCTGCTATCAAAATCGTAAAGATGGAAGCAGGTGAGCGAGGAAAACGACCAGCTACTTTTCGGTGCGCCGCCGTATCGTAAACTGAATGAGCCCTGAAATCCTTTCTCGCTGAGGAGTGCCAGAGCTAAGGGGAAGAGCCGCTCTATGCAGTTAAAGCAATATTCAACTTTTCCAGACCCGGGAGATGCATTTTTAACCCAAACATGCCTTTGGGGACCCATTTCTTAATCTTTTGCCTTTTTTAAAACACACACGCACACAAAATATTTTTTATTATAAGTTTTCAGATTTTACATTTCCACATTAACATCTTCCATTACACCCATACATTCAACGATTTCCCTCCTTCCCCTTCCAATGTTCTTTTAATTTGCCCATAATTCCTCCATATTCTTATATATCCATCTGAATCAATTCCCCCTCCACCCCATTTTACATTCCTTTTAGATAGGTTACACTGTTGAAATTACCTTAACACAGCCAGCGTTTTCAGCTGTGTACAATTCTTTTGCCATATATCTTGTACGGAGGTTGTGCTTCAGCTGCGACCGACCGTGGATCAGGCCCACTAGCGGGGAACGACCCATCACAATAATTACTATTTCTTTACATGGCAACCCCACAGCTGAAAACCGGCTATTTAAAGCACATTCAGCGCAATGTTTGAAGCACATTCTTCCCCTACAAATAATCCTGGGAACTGTAGTTCTGCCCCCGCACAGAGCTACAATTCCGAGCACACTTAAGAAACTGCAGTTCCCAGGACTCTGTGGGAGACGTTGGGTGCTAATAATAATAATAATAATAATAATAATAATAATAATAATGTCGCCCATCTGACTGGGTTGTCCCATCACGATAAAGCATCCAACATTAAGTTTTTTGAAGATGCTTTAAATGTATAGTGTGGTTCGCGACACCGTATGATGGGTGGAAGTCAGTCTCTAAAATAAAGTTGGCTTGGGAAAAAGGCTTGGGAAAAAGTCTGACCAGCTCATTTCAGAAGCATGAGTGCTCTTTCATTCACTGTGTATATATGCTCAAAAACCAAATATTTTTAATTATCGAGGGTGTTAACGGAGAAATCTGAGGGATCCCTTGGACAAAAAAACAAGGACACCAGCCAGGAATACCAGAGCAAAACAGCAGCCAGTAGGCTTGGTCTTGATTGAAGACTGTCGTGACAGGACTCCCACCTGCCACCAGGTGGAACAAGATGGAAGCCCCGAATAAAAGAGCCCCCAAACTTTTATTAGCTGCTCATCCCCATGTTACACCCCCCAAACTACATCACGGTTACATCATGAAAGGGGAGGTCTGGTGGCCGTAATCGGAGCATCCTGGACCCTGCCCCATGGTTCCCCTTGCCCTCCACCAAACACCCATCAAGTGTAACAAAAGAGATATTTACATTTCCCTGTTTCCCAGCCAAGTTAATCACACCCTTTTGTCTTCATCTGGGTTTGCTATTTCTGGAATGGCTACCTGTCTGGCACTCAGGTATCAGGATGCCAGGGATTATCACCCAGGCAGAGGGGCTGCTGAGCAGCTGAGCTCACATGTCTATATGAATTTCTGAAGTTTTCCCAGTGTTGTAAACCAAAATTGCCCTTTTCCCTTATGGGGTATCCAAGAGCCCATATAGAGTCCTTACATAGGTTCCCTATTGGTAGGAGAAAATAACAGAGGCCAACCAGAGAATATTGAGAATCAAAGCAGCTAGTAAGCCTGATCTTTATTGATCTGTTGCAACAGGGTGCTCCCCTCACATGCAGGAAAGGAGGAGGACCCAGAAAAATGGTGTGCAAGGCCTTATAAAGACTTTTGAAATTGCCACCCTGTAGATCAAGACCACCCCCAGAAACATCATATATACATCACAGAAGGGGTATAACCTAAGACCACCCCTCAGATACATCACACCTACATCACAGAAAAGGCGGTCTAAAACAGAAATTTGAATATTGTTTTTCTCCTGTTGTTGTTTATCTCCTGTCTGGCAGGTTACTTGATTGGATTGCCTGGGAAGCCTGGCCAGTCTTTTGTAATGATAAATACTTATTTCCTGGGCCAGGTCACAGGCTCACACCTTATTCATATCTTAAATGTGTCCTTAAGACAGGATTTGTGATGAAAGAGACAATGGGGAGGTTTCCCACTTTGACCTTGCAGAGAAAACATTTGCTCAGTTTAGGAATCAAAATGGTTCCAGGTTGGCCTTCCTGTGCTGATCTATGTACGTGCTTGGTTGGTACACTTATGAACATTTCCGTATATCTAAGACCATAAAATTCCTATCACACCAGTGAGCCAGTGCATAGAATGCGGCAGCTAGACTGGTGACTGGGGGCGGCCGCCGAGACCATATAACACCGGTCTTGAAAGACCTACATTGGCTCCCAGTACATTTCCGAGCACAATTCAAAGTGTTGGTGCTGACCTTTAAAGCCCTAAACGGCCTCAGCCCAGTATACCTGAAGGAGCGTCTAGACCCCCATTGTTCTGCCCGGACACTGAGGTCCAGCGCCGAGGGCCTTCTGGCGGTTCCCTCATTGCGAGAAGCAAAGCTGCAGGGAACCAGGCAGAGGGCCTTCTCGGTGGTGGCGCCCGCCCTGTGGAACGCCCTCCCATCAGATGTCAAAGAGATAAACAACTACCTGACATTCAGAAGACATCTGAAGGCAGCCCTGTTCAGGGAAGTTTTTAACGTGTGATATTTTACTGTATTTTTGGTTTCTATGGAAGCCGCCCAGAGTGGCTGGGGAGGCCCAGCCAGATGGGCAGGGTATAAATAATAAATTATTATCATTATTATTATTATTATTATTATTATTACAGATGCACTTATCAGTGAATTCTTACATTTGGTATCGTGCAGCAAAGGCCCTTGGAATAGATAGGAAGAAACTGCGATGAAGTGTTTTGTGGGGACAAATCACAAAAGTCACAAAAGCGATTGTGCTGGTTTTGGTAGTGGGCTGCATGTGCATGATATCTGCTGGAGGGGCAACACCCCCCCAACCTATACATAAATTCCTGCAACAAGGGGAGGGGGAAAACACCAAATTTGATGGACTCAGGTTTGTATGAAGCTTTTTGGCCCAACTCCATCAGGTTGGCCCAAGAATGCCCAGGTGAGGCTTCCTGAGATTTTGTTGAGAAGCCTGGCCAGCTCTCTCAGGGGAGATTCAAATCTCCTTTCTGGAATGTTCCGCTTCCTTTTTATTTATTTATAAAAATGATTAAATAAATCTCTAGTCTTGTTACTTGCAGAGAAGCAAGCAGGCTGTATTCTGCAAAATGGCTGACCAAGGAGCAGGCCACTCCAGGCCTTCCTTGTGCTAAATATGTTGCATTCATTCTTAATATTATTATATAATAATAATTGTGGAGAGAAGCTAAACCCTTTCGTCCCTCGCTGTGATCCCAACCCTCCCAGAGGGAAAATTCTTGTAATTTCCCCACGTCAAGACGAACCATGTTACTTTTATGTAACATATATTTTGGGTGGGATATGCATTTATTCTGAATAGCCTCTATATCTGTTCTTGTTGGGGAACGCAACCTATAAAAGATGGAAACAGCTTTTTTAAAAATCCCCACCATGTATGCTATCAGAAGCTTCAAAGGCCGAATAGAAAAAGCAGTATATTTTGGAATAAGAAGTTGCAAGGTCATGTCCGCCTTTATGTATTCTTTCTTTTTCTTTTCTTTTCCTGTGATGGAAATTTCTATTTCTGTTTTTGTTTTTGTGTGTCCTCACCCCTCTGGGCATGCACGCTTTGCAACGATTTCCTCTTTTCAATTCTATTTTTCTTTAAATAAATAAAAACAAGAACATCCTTCCTTTGGAGAGAACACTCCAGAAGTGTGAGGCAAATTGGATCACTTCTGTAAATAACTGCTTTCCTAGCACTTTTCCACCTCCTTCAATGCTGAGGTTTGATTTTCTTGGAAATTTGGAAGCCACATGGCAGCAGAAGAGAGGAGAGGGCAGATTAAGGTTAGAGGCTGCCAGCTGCCGACTTTTTATTGTTGTTGTTCGCAGCTCACACCCACATTTCTTTGGGAAATGCTGCAAAAGAGCGAATTTATTTTGTCGCAGCTGCCGTGCCAGTGCCGGATTTACATATAAGCTAAACAAGCTATAGCTTAGGGCCCCCAAAAAATTTAAACAAAAAAAAAAACCCCTGGATGTACATTTCCAGAATATAAGATAAAAAAGAAATAAAATAAAACCTACATACAGCAACAGTGTTTTGTATTGTGTAGGTTCCTATGATGTAAGTCATGGGCCCCGCTTGCTAGCCTGTTCCCTAAAATATCACGGGTTTCCTCCTTTCTATATATAGGGTGCCTTCATTCTGCATGGACTGGTTGCATGGCAACATGCGCAAATGGCTTGAGATACCTATGAGGTCCATAAATTACCAGTACATTTCTGAGCACAATTCAAAGTGTTGGTGCTGACCTTTAAAGCCCTAAACGGCCTCAGTCCAGTATACCTGAAGGAGTGTCTCCACCCCCATCGTTCAGCCCGGACACTGAGGTCCAGCACTGATGGCCTTCTGGCGGTTCCCTCATTGCGAGAAGTGAGGGTACAGGGAACCAGGCAGAGGGCCGTCTCGGTGGTGGCGCCCGCCCTGTGGAACACCCTGCCACCAGATGTCAAAGAGAAAAACAACTACCTGACATTTAGAAGACATCTGAAGGCAACCCTGTTTAGGGAAGCTTTTAATGTTTAATAGGTTATTGTATTTTAGTGTTTTGTTGGAAGCCGCCCAGAGTGGCTGGGGAAACCCAGCCAGATGGGCGGGCTAGGAATAATAAATTATTATTATTAAGCATATATTCAACACAAAAAAGCAGTGACAATTTGTTGTTCACAAAGGATAGCTGGACATATAAAGGGCCCCATTACCTTCAGTAGCTTAGGGCCTCATCAAACGGATTTCAGCCATGACGTTAATTGTGTGGCTGAAATCAACATGCAGGGCTTTGACGAAATGGAAAAATAAAGCCCAGCAGCCACGAGAGGAGCACAAAGTGAAGGGGAAGAATGTAACCTTTCCTCTCTTGGTTGCGGACCCAGCGAAAATCCCCCCAAGCTGTGACAATCGCCCACGGCAGTTGTGTTCCTTGGGGGCGGAGGTGGAGAGCTGTGGCTTCTATTTACCGTAAAACAACAACAGCCCTGCCTCTTACGTGCATTCATTCAATTAAGCTGCGTGTGCACCATGCAGGAATGCAGGAATCTCAGCTAAAGAACCCCTGGCAGACAGCCCCCTGACTTCTGATTGAAAAGTCCACCGCTTTCCGAGGGAGTCGGTTCCACTGTCCCTGTTCATGATGCTGAAGGGCATTTAAAGCAGGAGAATAGGGGATCGTTATTACTTAGGCCAGAGATGGCCAAACATGGCCCTCCAGATGTTTTGGGACTACAACTCCCAACATCCCTAGGTAACAGGACCAGTGGTCAGGGATGATGGGAGTTGTAGTCCCAAAACATCTGGAGGGCCGAGCCTGGCCATCACTGACTTAGGCCAATACACCAAAGGACCAGTCCGAAAGGTTTACGCCATTATAAAGGACCCCTGACCATTAGGTCCAGTCACGGACGACTCTGGGGTTGTGGCTCTCTTCTCGCTTTATTGGCCGAGGGAGCCGGCGTACAGCTTCTGGGTCATGTGGCCAGCATGACTAAGCCGTTTCTGGCGAACCAGAGCAGCGCACGGAAATGCCGTTTACCTTCCCGCCAGAGTGGTACCTATTTATCTACTTGCACTTTGACGTGCTTTCGAACTGCTAGGTTGGCAGGAGCAGGGACTGAGCAACGGGAGCTCACTCCATCGTGGGGATTCGAACCGCCGACTTTCTGATTGGCAAGCCCTAGGCTCTGTGGTTTCACTCACAGCGCCACCCGCATCCCTTCTTACGCCATTATAGCTGGTATAATAGTTGGTATATCGTATGATGCTCCTGTTGTAAGGGGATAATTGATGATATGCGAAAAGTCAGGGTGTCTCTGGGAAATAAGGTCAGGGGAGTTTTGTTAAGGCTAAACAGCTTCTGTTGGTATATTTTTGATGATGTATCTCACAGGGCAATTCGTTCTGACAAGCTGAAAAACAATAATAAATACTACTTTCTTAATAATTTTTATTAATTTTCAATTACAATCCAATGATAGCCTCGTTATACAATACCAAATTATAATACCCATCATTCAAATACCGAATTATATAATTTAGGTGGCCTCCCCACATGCTAGAATTGCTGGTTTGATGATTTTCTTTATTTCTGCGTCCCAAAATCTTATTAATTTCAATTACATTCCGGTCACAATAATAATCCCTTATACAACAACGGCAATATGAGCAACTTCTATTCGTGCCGACACATCAAATGATTTATAGAACTACAAGTAAGGCACTCAAACTATATCCCTGTTCTTCCTGCATGTGGCAATTATTCTCTCTGTGGTGTCCTTGTAAAATGTTATATCTCTCTTTTCCCAGTTGTTGCTGTTCTCCATCATGCCTCTCTCAATAAAGACTATTGAAAGAGAAAATAAATAAAAAGGGGGGAGGGAAACAACCCTCCATTTTAAAATTTTATTTTATTTTTGCAACTGTAGGTTACCTTTTACAGAGCCTAGTTTGGCCCTAAAAGCACTTCTTGAATTTACTAAACATTTTAAATGCCCTACTTTCCAGATGATGACTGTGCCACTATCCAGCAAGAAATTCTGATGGTGAAAACCTGCAGCCATCACAACATCGTAGCATATTATGGGAGCTACATACGGTGAGAAAAACCTCTGACCTCATGGTTGGGAAAGGTCCGCCATGAGCCCCAGCCAGGCCCAGCCGATGTCATTTCGTTGCTCTAAGCATAACCTTCTTGGAGGAGGGGGCTGTCAATGGCTACTGGCCCTGATAGCACCATAGTTGCCTTTGACTGGACTTAACAGTCCAGGTGTCCCAGTTCAGAGGGGTGGCCCACCTCTGAAAACCTTTAACCAGCAGCCACAAGTGGGGAGTGTGTCGCTGCCCTAAGGTCCTCCTTGTGGACAAGGGACACAGGTGGCGCTGTGGTCTAAACCACTGAGCCTCTTGGGCTTGCTGATCTGAAGGTCGGCGGTTCAAATCCCCGTGACGGAGTGAGCTCCTGTTGCTCTGTCCCAGCTCCTGCCAACCTAGCAGTTCGAAAGCACACAAGTGCAAGTAGATAAATAGGTACCGCTGCGGCGGGAAAGTAAGCAGCGTTTCTGTGCGCTCTGGTTTCCGTCATGGTGTCCCGTTGTGCCAGAAGTGGTTTAGTCCTGCTGGCCACATGACCCGGAAAGCTGTCTGCGGACAAACGCCGGCTCCCTTGGCCTGAAAGCAAGATGAGCGCCGCAACCCCATAGTTGCCTTTGACTGGATGTAACCGTCCAGGGGTCCTTTACCTTTTTACGTACCTTGTGGACATCCCATAGAGTCATCTGGTTGGCCACTGGGAGAACAGGAAGGTGGGCGAGTGTGCTGG
Source organism: Podarcis gaigeae (assembly GCF_964106915.1). Lineage (NCBI taxonomy): Eukaryota > Metazoa > Chordata > Lepidosauria > Squamata > Lacertidae > Podarcis > Podarcis gaigeae. The sequence goes on from NC_139684.1 coordinate 84,605,089, forward strand.
TCCCGGGGGGTGGTGGTTACCGTGAGGCATGGTCAAAGTCCAGTCCTGGGCCGAGGGTCTGGAGACTGTCCACCAAGGGAGAAGCGGGGTCCAAAGCAAGAAGCCGGGCGTGGACAGGAACTCTGGGAGAACAGGTCTGGGTGCTGGCAGAAACAGGTTTCCAACATCGTTGCTTCCGCAACCTGGGACTGGGCTGACTGGCCTTTATTTCCTCTGAGGCCAGGGGCGGTCCTGGCCCACAGGTGACCCGCCTCTCCTGGCCTTAAGGCGCGCACTCCTCCTGGGAGAAACCAGTTCCCTCCGCCTCTCTGCCCTGAGCCTCTGCAGCTCAGGAGAGGCTGGAGGGTTACAGGACCCAGAGGCAACCTCAGCTTCCTCTGACGGGGCTGAGAGTGGAGCACCTGCAGGCAATGGGTCCTCCATGACCCTCGGAGCCAGAGCAGATTCACCTGGTGAGGGCCCTTCAGGTTCAAGCCCCAGCCCCGGCTCAGCCGGCCCTGGAGGCGGGGACTCCTGTGCAGGCTGGGACTCCTCAGGTTCAGCTTCTGAATCAGATTCCCAGGCCATCAAAGGTAGATAGTTCTTTAGCCTGATCTAGCAGAGTTATTCTTATGCTTTTACGGTGGTACCAGGATGGTGAAAGCTCTGTGTGTGTGTGTGTGTGTGTGTGTGTGCGTGCGCGCGCGCGCGCGCTGTGGGGGAGACAGCTTCAAGATTGCTGAGGTTCAGTTGAGATGGCCCTGATCCCTATCCCAGTCCTCCCCTCTGTACCTCATTTCACACTCAATGACAAACCTTTCCATCTCTGCTTTCTCACTAGGTTCAACAAGTTGTGGATCTGCATGGAGTTCTGTGGGGGAGGCTCTCTTCAAGATGTCTACCAAGGTAACACTGATTCCCTGCCCCACCAGTGGCCAGAGGGAATTGGGCATTTAGGCCTTCCTGTTGTTGTTGCTGTTGTTGTTGTTGTTGTTGTTGCTGTTCAGTTGTTTAGTCATGTCCGACTCCTCGTGACCCCCTGGACCAGAGCACGCCAGGCACTCCTGTCTTCCACTGCCTCCTGCAGTTTGGTCAAACTCATGATGGTAGCTTCGAGAACACTGTCCCAACATCTCGTCCTCTGTCGTCCCCTTCTCCTTGTGTCCTCCATCTTTCCCAACATCAGGGTCTTTTCCAGGGAGTCTTCTCTTCTCATGAGGTGGCCAAAGTATTGGAGTCTCAGCTTCACGATCTGTCCTTCCAGTGAGCACTCAGGGCTGATTTCCTTCAGAATGGAGAGGTTTGATCTTCTTGCAGTCCATGGGACTCTCAAGAGTCTCCTTCAGCACCATAATTCAAAAGCATCAAGTCTTCAGTGATCAGCCCTCTTTATGGTCCAGCTCTCACTTCCATACATCACTACTGGGAAAACCAGAGCTTTAACTATACGGACCTTTGTTGGCAAGGTGATGTCTCTGCTTTTTAAGATGCTGTCTAGATTTGTCATTGCTTTTCTCCCAAGAAACAGGCGTCTTTTAATTTCGTGACTACTGTCACCATCTGCAGTGATCATGGAGCCTTCCTACCTGCCCACATATTAACAACATATTAACAAAAAATATTGTTATGGATGTGAGAGCAGATATTTCATAGAATTGTAGAATCTTAGCGTTGAAAGGGGCTCTAGGGTTCTCTAGTCCAATGCAGGAATCTCAGAGAAGGCATCAATGACAGATGGCCATCCAACCTCTGCTTAAAAACCTCCAAGGAAGGAGAGGCCATCACCTCTCATGGGAGTCTGTTCCACGGCCGAATGGCTCCTACTGTCAGAACGTTTCCCCAAATGTTTAGTCAGAATCTCCTTTCTTGCAACTTTTGAGCCATTGCCTCAAGTCCTATCCTCAAGAGCAGGGGAAAACAAGCATTTCCTCTAGGCCAGAAAAGGGGGACCTGTGGTTCTCCGTGCATTGTTGGACTCCAACTCCCATCAGCTTCAAACAACATGGCCAATGATAGGAGTGTTAGAATTCCTGCTCCATGATTGCAGTCATGGGATTGTTGTCGTTCACATGACGATGTATGTTTTGACTCCATAAAGTGGGAAGTGACGGAGACAGGATGTTTGTGTTACTGTGTTCCGTGAAGTGGGACTATTGTCCTTTGTTCTTTCTCTTTGTTGTCTGATGCTAGAGAGAGAGGGAGCCATGTTGCAGTGCTCCATGCGTGTTTATATGTAAATAAAGTAGATTAGCCAAAATGCTGAGTTGCTGCGGTCTGTTACGCAAGCTGCAAAGACTCTGCTGATACCTAAGTGTGCCGATGTCTGGTGGCATCGGTCGCTGTGATGTTCGGGCTGAAGAAAGCTTTTGAAGCTTCTGAATGATTGACCAGGAGGGAGAGAACATGCCAGTCGGGCATGTGTCTCTGCCAGGGTCCTACTCAAGTGTAGGACGAGCTCCTGACAGGGAGTTGTAGTCCAACAACACCAGAAGGGCCACAATTTCCGCCTTCCTTGCTAGTTGTTCTACAACTAGTTTAAGTTGTGTCCTCTGAATGGCTGCATTTTTATATGGCTATTCTATTTTATACTTTCTGGGGAAAAATAGGCAAATAGAAACACAGCCACCCTTCAAAATTTGCGCTTTTCCGAAATTTGCAGGGCAGCTCTCCAACCATAGATGTGTACAAGAACACATAGGGTAAAATGTGCACAACATACATTTGCTGCTGGAAATAACATATAAAAATGCAATATATTAGGGGAAACCACTTTGCAAAGAAGCATGTGTATACTAGGAAAATTTGCACTAAATTGCTGTTGAATTTTCACAAATACTTGCAAAGAAAATTGCAAACTGATGTGGAAATGTGAAGAACTGCATTTAAGGTTGGAAAAAATGAGACACGGAAAGAAGTTGAAACTGACAGACTCCATCATCCCTAGTGCCATGGACTGGCTGGAGTCAGAGGAGTGGTACCAGCTGGGAAGCCCCCAAGGGAAGAAGGCTCAGGGCCAGGGGATTGGTGTTGGGGCAACGATGAGGGAGAAGACTGGGAGGAGGAGGTGTTGGAAGCAGAAGAGGCAACAGGAATTAGTGAGCCGGGAGAGTCTGTGGCAGAGAGCAGTGCAGAATCAGAGGCAGGAGAGGAGGGGGGGGCCAAGAAGCAGAGATGAGGCAGGCTGGTGAGGAAGCCAGGGAGTCTCCCCCTCCTTCTGCAGCTAGATCCCTGGTCTCTCAGGACCAGAAGAGGCGTGAAGAGGGTGGAGCAAAGGCTGGCAAGACAAAGGAGCCTCAAATTGCTTGGGAAGGAACAAGGGGAGGAGACTTAGTGAACTTCATTCCCCATAACTGCTTCATCAGGGCAAGATCTTGTGGGAAGGGTTGCTGTGCTCACTAGGCCTGAACTGTTTGTTTCTTTGAATAACTTGCTCCTGACGCCTAGTGACACAGCAGAAGGACCCAGGTTCAGACCCAGCCTCTCTGGGCAGGGCTGGGAAATATCTGTGTCTTTAACCCCTGAAGTAGGGATGGGAGGATCTGTCCATTTAGGCTTTCTTCATTTCCCATTTTCTTAAATTCATTTCTCTAGATTCCCGTCACAATTTGCGAATTATTATTTTAATCCTCATGAAAATTCACCAGCATTTGGGTGCAAACAACTCCTATGTATGCAGTTTTGACTTTACACGTTTTTGCAAGCACTTTCCCCTCATATAATGCATTTTTGTGTGTGTTATCTTCACGGACGTGTTGATTTTTATGTACACCTTCCTCCAATATTTGCATTTTGGCTGTCTGGCTTGGAAAATTCAAGTAAGTGCAAATTTCAGTGTATGGTTGTATTTCGGTAAACATACTGATTCCGAAAGTATGAATAAGGAATAGATCCTCCCTTGAAATGCAAACTTTTAAACCCCTGCTCTTGACAGCCATTGCAAGTCAGTGCGGAAGACTGAATTCACACAAGGCAGGTTCCCATTTTCTGAGCAGATCACTAAACATTTGCATTCGAAAGCAGCTGCAGGAGGTAGCTGAGGGGGCTGCAGAGAGGTCCCGTCACTGATCTCCCACATCTTGTCTCTTTTGACCCTGTGGAACTCTTGACAATACTGCCAGGACAAAAACAGCGGCCCTGTTAGGTTAAGTACTGCCCCCCGCCAACCACAGCCCTCCCATTTCTGTATTCTTGCATGCACGCCCTCCTTGTGAGGGGAGATGGGGCAGGCAGGGAGTAAGACTTGATACCAAGCCGCCTCCGTCCTGAACTGCAGAAGTGAAACTGAGTGTGGTCAATTCACTCTCTGGACCGTTTGAAACGGCACCTGTCTCTAAGGAAGAATGGGCACCCTTCTACCCCCCCCCGATTCTGCTTATATTGCTTTGAATCCTTGAGTCTGCTTCCGTTACTCACAAGGAGGGGCAAGATGCTATGGCTGTGCGCAAACCACACACATAAAGCACCCAAACACACAATAATATTGGCAACTGTCTGTTCAAGGCGCTGGGAATTGGAGTTCTGGGAGGCGGTAAAGCACAGCTCCCAGGATTCCTTTTGCTTTTTGGAGTGGGTGGGAATGCACTTTAAATGTATGGTATGTATAATAAACCACAGAGCCTAGGACTTGCCGATCAGAAGGTTGGCGGTATGAATCCCCGCGATGGGGTGAGCTTCCGTTGCTCAGTCCCTGCTCCTGCCAACCTAGCAGTTCGAAAGCCTAAGTTCAAGTAGATAAATAGGTCCCGCTCCTGCGGGAAGGTAAACGGCGTTTCCGTGCGCAGCTCTGGTTCACCATAAGCTGCTTAGTCATGCTGGCCACATGACCCGGAAGCTGTACACTGGCTCCCTCCGCCAATAAAGCGAGATGAGCGCTGCAACCCCAGAGTCGGCCACGACTGGACCTAATGGTCAGGGGTCCCTTTACCTTTACCTAGGTATAATAATAATAATAATAATAATAATAATAATAATAATAATAATATTTATTTGTACCCCACCCATCTGGCTGGGTTTCCCCAGCCACTCTGGGCGGCTTCCAACAAAGATTAAAAATACATTAAAATGTCACACATTAAAAACTTCCCTGACCAGGGCTGCCTTCAGATGTCTTCGAAATGTCAGGTAGTTGTTTATCTCTTTGACATCTGGTGGGAGGGCGTTCCACAGGGTGGGCGCCACTACCGAGAAGGCCCTCTGCCTGGTTCCCTGTAACTTGGCTTCTCGCAGTGAGAGAACCACCAGAAGGCCCTCAGTGCTGCACCTCAGCGTCTGGGCAGAACAATGGGGGTGGAGACGCTCCTTCAGGTATACTGGGCCTTTGAGGCCGTTTAGGGCTTTAAAGGTCAACACCAGCACTTTGAATTGTGCTCGGAAACGTACTGGGAGTGTATGTATACAACTCAATATTCCCTGCTCACCTGCTCTCCCTGCCCCTCTAATACAGCTTCTGATACGTTACCCAGGCATTGCCTTAAGGACTAGAGACTTAAATGTTTGTTTTAAAAGGAAGGCTTAGGCTGAAAGTCCTCACAACCCACTAAGGGATTTAATAACGCAATAAAATTCGAAACAGTAACAGTTAATTGCACATTTATTCAGAATCCAATTAGAAGCATTCAGTTTAATTGATCCAACAAAATTAAAGAACGCCGTGCAGCAATACCAGATAGTCCTTTTTACATCTCTATTGCCCTCCTGCTGCCCTCTTGCCTCTTAGCGCCCCCCGGGGGGGGGAAATACCACCCACTTTGTGAACCTCTAGTTTAACTCTTAGGCGTTTTCTTGTATTCTCCCTAATATGTGTTGTGGTGGGTGGGTTTGGTCCTTGGCAATTTGAGATGTTTGCCTCCCTTCCCCCACACTTTGCATTTTAGCCCAGTAGGCCCAGCACAATCATAGCAGCACATTAGACAATCAAAAGTCGACCACAGCGCTTCCAATTCTCAAGAGCTGTCACCTCTTGACTTCCTCTCCCCCTCGCAAGTGTCCTCCTGGGTTGCTGGCGGAGAGATCAAAAGATTATATTGACTGAGGCTCCTCACTGCGGGGCTCTCGGCTCTGCCCATGAGCAGATAAGCCAGCTCTGTGCATCTTCTGCAAAGGGGGCAGGCGGCAGCCCTGACCCCAAGGCATCCAGATTTCGGCACCCTGGGCAGTTGCTTTGTGCACCTCTGGGACTGGGCCGGGCTTTGCAGCAAAAGTGGTGCAGGGATCTGAAGAAAGAAAGAAATGGGTTTCCGCACACTGGTGGCACCTCAAACAAACAAACAAACAAACAAAGGGTTGGGCAACAGAAGAGGCAAAGTGAATTTTACAGAGGGGGTGTTTCCCCCCCTGCATGTTAAATGTCTGATAGCTAAATAATGGTATAGATAGCATTAATGTTCCCAGCATAAATTCCTCTGGGAGAGCTGCAGCTCAGTGGTAGATCATTTGCTCTGCTTCATCATCATCATCATCATCATCATCATATTATTATTATTTATACCCCACCCAACTGGCTGGGTTTCCCCAGGCACTCTGGGCAGCTCCCAACCGAATATTAAAAACACAGTACAGCATTAATGTTATGTACTGAGTTGAAAAGGATCCAAAAGGCAGCAGTCTGATTGGTCCTAGAACAATAGGATTCAGAATGCAGCAGTCTGATTGGTCCTAGAACAATAGGGTCCACAATGCAGCAGTCTGGTTGGTCCACAGGAGCCACCCAATCCAGCTCCAGGTGGAAGTGAATCCGCAACCTGATTGGCCTACAGGAGAATCCCAAAAGTAGCCAATCACGTGGGGCCCATTGTGTGAATAATGTATATAAAGCAGACATTCTGGGGGAACTTCCATTCCTCCTCACCACTATGAGCTCAATAAAGAGCATGAAATCCACTCTCGACTCAGAGTATATTTCAATTAAACCTTAAAAACTTCCCTAAACAGGGCTGCCTTCAGATATCTTTTAAAAGTAAGATAGTTGCAATAATATGTGAGGAAAAATAATCAAGGATAAACTAACAGGATATGAATTTGCTGAACTAATCTTTAAATGGAATACAAAAAAGGGAGGCGTGAGGAAGTCAGGAAAATAAGTTATTCAAAGATGAGAAATTAAAAAAGAAGGTTTTTTGTTTTTTGTTTTTTCTTGTTCTATGTTAAATGTTTGCATTTTTGTGTTTTTGTGTTTTTGTATTTTTTGGGTGTTTCTTTTTATTTATTTATTGTCTTATAACCTTTTTACTGTTAAAATGTAATAAAATATTATTATAAAAAAATAAAATAAAAGTAAGATAGTTGCTTATTTCCTTGACATGCAGAACATCCCAGGTTTAATCCTTGGCAAGATCTCCAGAGGAAGTGACTCCCTGTGTAAAATCACGGAGAGTCACTGCTGCTCAAATGTAGACACAATTATAATTGTATATTTATTTATACCCCACCTTTTCCCCCTGACAGGACTCAAGGTGGCTTACCGATAAAAAGACGACTGAGCTACTTGCACCAGTATAACACAGCTCCCAACATTCCTGTATTTTCTCATATTGGTTCGATTCTGACTTTCAGCCAGGCGTGTTTAGCATTGCAGCATTATCTTAATTTCCGGTTCGTGATTCAATTGTGATTTTGTGCGTGTGAAGAAACTCCTTTCCTTCGAGTAACCACGGGGGTCTAGCAATGAGGGGCGCCCGCCCCATTCCCTCCAACGCCGCCTGCGACCCCAGCTGTGCTTATTATCGCCTTTGCTCATTGCTCTGATCTTCTCCTGCCCTGAACTTTGAAGACAGGGGAAATGCCAGAGGAGACATGCCAGGGATTGGCAAAGCATCTCAATGACCGCGGAGCCTCCTCTGGTCGTTCAGAATGTCAACAGCTCTATGGTTTCGGTCCTCCACTTCGGGATTAAAGATGGCCCTCACCATCTCCCCTTCCTTTTGCAGTCACCGGGCCCCTGACAGAGCCGCAGATTGCCTACGTGTGCCGAGAAACACTGCAAGTGAGTATGAACGTATGGGTGGGTCTTAGGCCACACCCCCTTGGCAGCCATATTGTGGCTGGTGCCCACGGCACTTTGTCCCCCGCTTGCTTTTAAGCAGTATCACACCACTTTAAACTGCCTCAATGCCTTCTTCCCTCAGTGACTCCTGAGTGGTTTAACAGTCAGGGAACGCTTGGGAACTGTGCCTCCATAGGGAGAATGAGAGTCTCCTAATCAATCTTAGCTGTTTCACCAGTGTTTAATAAATAATAATATTTTTTTTATTTATATCCCGCCCTCCCCAGCCGAAGCCGGGCTCAGAGCGGCTAACAACAGTAAAGTAATACAGCCTTCTAAACTCAGTTCATTCTAAAATCAGTTCAAAATTAAATTAATGGCAACCATTGGGCTAGAGTTCTGTGAGGATTGCCAAAGGAAAGGGTCAGGCTGTGCCTTGACCCAGTGGCGTAGCGTGGGTTGTCAGCACCCGTGGCAAGGCAAGTAATTTGCGCCCCCTAACCCGTGGATTTGCGCCCCCTAACCCTAACCCCCAGATGTTGCGCTCGGTGCGGCCGGCCCCCCCTGCACCCCCACGCTACGCCACTGCCTTGACCAAAGGCCTGGTGGAACAGCTCTGTCTTGCAGGCGCTGTGGAAAGATGTCAAGTCCTGGAGGGTCCTAGTCTCTTGTGACAGAGTGTTCCACCAGATCGGGGCCACAGCCGAAAAAGCCCTGGCTCTGGTTGAGGCCAGCCTAACCTCCCTGTAGCCCGGGACCTCCAAGGTGTTTATGTCTGAAGACCGTAAGGTCCTCCGTGGGACATACCAGGAGAGGCGGTCCCGTAGGTACGAGGGTCCTAGGCTGTAAAGGGCTGGTTAAAACCAACACCTTAAACCTGATCCTGTACTCCACCGGGAGCCAGTGCAGCTGGTATAGCACCGGGTGAATGTGATCCTGCGGCGAGGACCCCGTAAGGAGTCTCGCCACGGCATTCTGCACAAGCTGGAGTTTCTGGGTCAGTCTCAAGGGCAGCCCCACGGAGTTACAATAATCAAGTCTGGAGGTGACCGTCGCGTGGATCACAGTGGCTAGGTCAGGGCGAGAGAGGTAAGAGTGCTATGGTGCTGCTTTGAATGTATGGTGCAGATAGGGCCTTTCTGAAAAACCCAGGAGTGTTGACTGGTCCGAATAGGTTGGCAAACCATGGTGTACTGTGTGCTTCAGAAACTATGGACAGCTTGGAGGGGCCCCTGAGAGTCGCCTGGTTCATGGGTCAAAGTTTTATTGCCCCTGTCAATAAGGGTGGCTGGTTCCGTAATGTGGGTCTTTAATTTCACCCTCTAGGGTCTGACGTATCTTCATAACCAGGGGAAGATCCATAGAGACATCAAGGTAATAACAGATTAAAACTTGGGGCAGGGCCTAGGCAAAGCAAAACACTTATTTGTGCAGTCCTCATGGGGCAAGATTCTTAGCTACTGCAGCTTTTGTTTTTGTTACTCCTTGCCGGGAAATATGTCAGGCAGCGAAGGCTGCTTTGAACACAGAAAGGGCGCCGTTTCCCTCCTGAAAGTGAAACGGACTGTAAGCAAGGTCTGTGAGTGTGGCCCTGTGTTTACATTATTTGCATTCTCGAAGCATGTGAACGTTAACTGCAAAATGAACCCCACCGTGACGGAACGTGGATAAAGTCAGATTTTTAAAAGCAGAAACAGTGGCGGCTGGTAGTCGTGGCAGGTCTCTGGCAGTGATGTCAGAGAGGCTCTCGGGAGAGGCAGAAAGGCCCCTGGCTGTCATTGGCCGGGCTGCTGTGACGCTGCAGAGGGGGCGGTCGGAAGGTCCTAAGGCAGGCATGGCCAAACTCGGCCCTCCAGATGTTTTGGGACTACAACTCCCATCATCCCTAGCTAACAGGACCAGCGGTCAGGGATGATGGGAATTGTAGTCCCAAAACATCTGGAGGGCCGAGCCTGGCCATCACTGACTTAGGCCAATACACCAAAGGACCAGTCCGAAAGGTTTACGCCATTATAAAGGACCCCTGACCATTAGGTCCAGTCTAAAACAGCTGGAGGGCCAAGTTTGGCCGTGTCTGTCCTAAGGGAACAAGGGGACAGGATCTAGGGAAAGAAGGGAGAGGACATGAAGGGGGTTTGACAAGTAGAACAGAGTGACATGAAGAGGAAGTAGCTCAGAGGAACAATGAGAAACGCTGATATAGGAAGGAAAACCAGGTCATAAAATGTGCACCTGGTTGTTAGGGAAATAAAAAACTTAACATGTGGGGAATGCCTACCCTTAAAGTGTGGGGAAGAGCACTGCGTGGAACCCCACTTCAACTGACTGCCTCTAAAGGCAGTGTGGTGCAGTGGTTAGTGTCAGGCTAGGACCTGGAACCTGGGAGCTGAGGCTCCAATACTTTGGCCACCTCATGAGAAGAGAAGACTCCCTGGAAAAGCCCCTGATGTTGGGAAAGATGGAGGGCACAAGGAGAAGGGGAAGACAGAGGACGAGATGGTTGGACAGTGTTCTCGAAGCTCCCAGCATGAGTTTGACCAAACTGCGGGAGGCAGTGGAAGACAGGAGTGCCTGGCGAGCTCTGGTCCAGGGGGTCACGAAGAGTCGGACATGACTAAAAGACTCAACAACAACAGGACCTGGGAGAGACCTGAGTTCAAGTCACCCCACTCGGCTATGAAGCTCAGTGGGTGACCTTGGGCTGCGTCACTTACTCTCAGCTCAACCTACCTCACAGGGTTCTTGTGGGGCTGAAATGAGAAGGGGGAACCTTTTACCCCCACCTTAAGCTCCTTGGCTGAAAAAGGTGGTATATCAATAAATTATTTCCCCCCCCCTGTCGCTTCACATTTCAGGGAGCCAATGTTCTCCTCAACGACCACGGGGAAGTCAAACTGGGTATGTCTCACCATGTGTTTTAAGATTACCAGATCTGCCCCAGGGTCAAATCTAAATTTGCCAGGGTTGTGTGTTAAAGGGGATGGGAATTGTAGGTCTGCGAGGGGTAAACTATACTTCCCAAGATTCCTGGGGTGCTTTGAATGTACTATAACAATATGAAAATAAAGGGGTCGCATCTCCAACACTGTTCCAACTCGGAGTAGACCCGCTGAAATTAATTGCCACGACTCAGGTCCAGACATTGCAGTGGGTTTACTCTGAGTAAAATTTAGTGGGACAGACTCCTAACATATTAAAATCAGTTAGAGTTATTTATTTATGACCAGAAGGAGATTGGGAGGTGGGGCTTGTGGGTTTTCTTAAAACCCACGTACCTTCCCCCAGAATTTGAGCACTGCCCACATTGGTTGGCACATGTTGTTCCTCATTCTTCCATTTCTGTTTCTTCCATCCTTCATTCCAGCGGATTTCGGAATCTCAGCTCAGCTCAGCGCCACCTTTGCCCGGAGAATGTCCTTCATAGGGACCCCTTACTGGTAAAAAGGACCAGCTGTTTGGTGGTGGTGGTGGGTGGGTGTGTCGCCAACTGGCTTTTCGAAATGGGTGGTGTCTAGATTTGAAGGCAAAGGGCTGCAGGGAGAGGGGAGTTTTCCTCAACCAGCCCATCAGTGCTTCCCTCTGTTGATGCATCAGAGTTTCTAAACCTGGGCTACAGCCTCCATCAATCCTAGACGTCCTGGTCAATCGTAGAGTTGGAAGGCGCCCCCTGCAATGAGAATCTCAACTCAAGCATCCGTGACAGATGACCACCCAACCTCTGTTTACAAACCTCCAAGGAAGGAGAGTCCACAATCTCCCCGAAGGAGTTCATTCCACTGTCAAACGGCTCTTGCTGTTAGAAAGTTCTTTCTGATGTTTAGTCGGAATCTCCTTCCTGGTAATTTGAATCCATAGGTTTGAGTCCTGTCCTCTGGAGCACGAGAAAACAAGCATGCTCCCTCTTCCAGGTGACAGCCCTTTAGATAACTGAAGATGGCTGGCATATCACCTCCCAGTCTTCTCTTTACCAGACTAAACATACTGAAATATACTCTGAGTCCTGCAATGATTTCACGCTCTTTATGCAGCTTGTAAAACAGTGATTCCTCCCCCCCCCCAAACCTCAGGGCTTTATATACATTATTTACACAACAAGTCCCGTCTGATTGGCTGATTCTGCTTCCCTCCTGGAGCCTGATTGGTCTTCTCCTGCAAGCCAATCAGTTGTTGCATTCTACAATCCTACCAGCCTAATAGGCTGATTAACTTCCTCCTGGAGCCTGATTGGTCATCTCCTGCAGGCCAATCAGTTGTTGCATTCTACCATCCTACCTGCCTATTGTTCTAGGATCCAAGCTTAGTACATAACACATACCCAGCTCCTTCAACCGTTCCTCATCAGGCTTGGTTTCCAGACCCTTGATCATCTCGTTCGCCCTCCTCTGCACACCTTCCAGCATGTCGATTTCCTTCTTAAAGGGATGATGGGAGTTGTAGTTCAAAAAGCACCTAGAGGCACCAAGTTAGGGAGGGCTGCGGGTGGCATGCAATGGAAGGGGCTGCCTTTAATCAAAGTTGTGGTGAGTCCCACCTTGCGCATGTGTTCCAGGATGGCCCCAGAGGTGGCGGCTGTGGAACTCAAGGGCGGGTACAATGAACTGTGCGACGTTTGGTCTGTGGGGATCACCGCTATTGAGCTGGCGGAGCTTCAGCCCCCGCTGTTCGACGTACACCCTTTGCGGTGAGTTGCACATCCTCTCCCTTCTCTCTCGGGGCTGCAGGAGGTGGCGCAGGGCAACCGCCTTGGTGCCAATTATTTAATTTGGGATTGTCTGAACATGAAGTGAGATCTCCAAAACCTGGGGGTGTGGTGTGTGTGGTGGTCAGGTGAGATTGCTATGAGGAATTATGAAAAGTGTAGCAAGCCATTGTGTTAGCTTTGACTGGGCTTGAGCCATTTGACATGATTTCTGATCGAATCCCACAAGCCTCTGCCATTTTCTCTCTGCCTGACAGTCACGTACAGCATTTTACACAGACCAGTTGCTTCACCAGGCATCCTGGGCCATAAAGATAGAAAGTAGCTTTGATGTAGATTTTGTTAATCTTTAGGTAGATCTTAAGGGCCAGGAAAGGGATGCGGGTGGCGCTGTGGGTTAAACCACAGAGCCTAGGACTTGCTGATCAGGAGGTTGGCGGTTCGAATCCCCGCCACGGCGTGAGCTCCCATTGCTCGGTCCCTGCTCCTGCCAACCTAGCAGTTTGAAAGCACGTCAAAGTACAAGTAGATAAATAGGTACTGCTCCTGCGGGAATGTAAACAGCGTTTCCGTGCGCTGCTCTGGTTCGCCAGAAGCGGCTTAGTCACACTGGCCACATGACCCGGAAGCTGTACGTCAGCTCCCTTGGCCAGTAAAGCAATATGAGCACCGCAATCCCAGAGTCGGCCACGACTGGACCTAATGGTCAGGGGTCCCTTTACCTTTTAAGGACCAGGAGATGGTAAATACTGTCTTTCATTGCCATCCTTCCGTTCCTGTTTATGACCTCGGGGGTTTGCTAAATGCATTCCTTCTTGATTCCTGTTTTATTTACCTAAAATATATATGCATGCTCAAAGTAGTCTTTGTAGTTGAAAGGATTTCTCTGATCTAACTTTGTACCCACGTGGTAGATTTTTTTGAAATGCTCAGAGGAAACCTGATTGGTTCTTACGAGCGCTGTGTTAAACGTTATTTTGTTAATTAAAGGGACCTGGGCGTGACAGATTATTATTTGCACTTGCTGGCCAAGCCTCATGTGTATTTTATTAATCAGGGTCCAATCCTTCCTCGCCTTCAGAACGCAAGGGGGGGGGGATGCTGCTGAATAAGAATTGGTGGCTGACAATGTTGGATGGGTAGGGCTTCAAACTAGGTCCTTGCCTCTCCCTGTGACTAGCAGAATAAATTATGCCAAATAAAGGGCGGTTATGCGGAATTCATGCCAGCAACAGAACCCAGCTTCTGTGGGTGCAGAATTCAAGAAAGGAAGCACGAGGCAAGGTTTGGAGAATCCTGCTCATGAGCAGAGAAGGGTGGGCTTACCTCCTTGTCCCGCCTCACAGGGTCTTGGTGCTGATGACGAAGAGCGGCTACCAGCCCCCCAAGCTCAAGGACAAAGCCCGGTGGTAAGTCCAATTACATGCTCAACAATCGCAGGATTGCGGCGGGGGCGAACGACCTGAGGAGTGCAGCATGTTTTGCATTATGATTAAGATTATTTATTCAGTTTTATCAGCTGCTTGTCACCCAAAGGTCTCCAAGTGACTTGTAGCACAAGGAAAGCATAAATATACCGTATTTTTCGCACTATAGGACACACTTTCCCCCCTCCAAAAATGAAGGGGAAATGTGTGTGCGTCCTATGGAGCGAATACAGGCTTTCGCTGAAGCCTGGAGAGCGAGAGGGGTCGGTGCGCACAGACCCCTCTCGCTCTCCAGGCTTCAGGAAGCTATCCGCAAGCCTTTGGAGCGCGGCGGGAGTTCCCGCTGGGCTCCCAAGGCTTGCGGATAGCAGCCTGCATCCTGAAGCCCGGGGAGCGCTGCACAGCGCACCCCGGGCTTCGGGCAGATATCCGCAAGCCTGGGGAGCCCAGTGGGAGTTCCCGCCGGGCTCAGAAGGCTTGCGGATAGCAGCAAGCTCCGGGAGCGAAGCTGAGGCCCCGCACAACCTTGCCCCCGATCCCAGACCCATTCTGGGGTCTGGGGAATCTCAGGCTTCCCCCGCCCCAGCCCCACGGCTAAAAAGGAACCAAGACAGCAAGCGGGATGCATCCCACTCGCTGTCTTGGCTTCTGCCAAAACCACGCGCAGCCTCTCCCGGCTGGAGAGGTTGCGTGTGGCAAAGAGGAAGCCCGGATGGATCCCGCTGGCTGTCTTGGCTTCTTTGCTCTTTGGGGCTGGGGGAGGGGGGAATATTTTTTCCCCTTTATCCCCCCCCCCAAAAAAAAACTAGGTACACCCTATGGTCCGGTGCACCCTATAGAGCAAAAAATACGGTAAATGTTCCATGCCACCCCAATCCCCACAGCAGTGTGAGATTTCAGGTGCCTGTGTTTCCTCTGGAAAAAAGGCACAGCAGAGACGGTGGTGTCCTTACGATATATGGTATTATTTACACAGACAGGGGTCAGCAAACTTTTTCAGCAGGGGGCCAGTCCACTGTCTCTCAGACCTTGTGGGGGCCCAAACTATATTTTGAAGGGGGGGGGAATGAACGAATTCCTATGCCCCACAAATAACCCAGAGATGCATTTTAAATAAAAGCACACATTCTACTCCTGTAAAAACATGCTGATTCCAGGACCATCCTTGGGCCGGATTTAGAAGGCGATTGGGCCAGATCCGGCCCCTGGACCTTAGTTTGCCTACCCATGCTTTACATGGCACTGAAAAGAAAGCAAGGAAGGTGCTTCAGCAGAGACAGACCTTCTCCTCAGAGAGCTACAATTCCCAGTGTTCCCTTTGATTATCAAACTGTTCTGGGAACTGTAGCTCTCTTGAGCAGTGGCGTAGCGTGGGTTGTCAGCACCCGGGGCAAGGCAAGTAATTTGCGCCCCCTAACCCTAACCCCCAGATGTTGCGCCCGGTGCGGCCGGCCCCCCCTGCACCCCCCACGCTACGCCACTGCTCTTGAGGGGAATAGGGAATCCATAACAACTCTCAGCGCTCTTAACAAACTACACTTCCCAGGATTCTTTTCAGCAAGTGCTATGACATTGCTTTAAATGCATAGAGTAAATAGGGGATGTGAGTTGGAGCTTACAGCCATAAACTCTCCTTGAGCATGGGTGCTCCTGTCCCCACAGGAGTCAGGCCTTTCACCACTTTGTCAAGGTGACACTGACCAAGAATCCGAAGAAGCGTCCCACTGCCTCCAAGATGCTGACCGTAAGTATCCCAATCTCCTGCCCTCCCTTCTCTGCTCTTGAGTGCCAGGGAGGGGCGGCTTTTGTAATAAATTTCCCACTAAAACAACACATCCAAGGTGGCTTTGTTACCGGAAAAATCCGAGGGCTCCCTTGGACAAAAACAAAGACACCAACCAGGATAACTTGGAGCAAAACAGCAGCCTGTAGGCTTGGCCTTTATTGAACTGTTGCAACAGGGTGCTCCCCTCACTTGCAGGAGAGAGGAAAGACACAAAAAAAGGGTGTGCAAGACCTTATAAAAACTTTTGAAATTCCCATCCTGTAGGTCAAGCCCACCCCCAGAAACATCATGCATACATTACAGAAAGGAGGGGTTGAGGGAGGAGTTGTGGTGGTAACCTGAGTGTCTTGTCACCTGGCTGGTTCCTTTCTCCCCCTCCCCATGAGCCATTTTCAGAAGACAAAAGGTAGTCGCAGTTTCCTGCCCCCTGAGGGAAGATCTGATCATTGTCCTTTGTTCCAGTCCATGCTGAATCTACTCCCATATGGAAGTTCTTTGTGATCTTGATTGTCTTCTGTCTAGGACCATAAGGGTTGGCATAGCAACTGGGCAGGGCTCCTGTGGATGTGCTGGGCTGGCCTGTATCAAACCTTCCCCATTTTTGTAGTCCTTCCTTCATGGAGTAAAATAAAAGTGGAACAGTGCAAATCCGATGTATGGTTGATTTTCTATGAATTTATAACAGAAGTGTAGCGTATGTAGTGTGTGAGTGTGAGTGTGTGTGAAGTTTGTACAAACTGAATGATGGGGGAGGGGTTTCCTGCTACAGCTTAAAAGCCTTCCAAATGCACATGGGGGCGCACTGCTATATAACCACACCAGGTACAGTCTTCATTTCAAGTTTATCTTGTGTTGTAAACAAAAATTGCCCTTTTCCCTTATGGGGTATCCAAGAGCCCGTATAGAGTCCTTACATAGGTTCCCTATTGGTTGGAGAAAATATGAGAGGCCAACCAGAGAATATTGAGAAGCAAAGCAGTTAGTAACCCTGATCTTTATTGATCTGTTGCAACAGGGTGCTCCCCTCACCTGCAGGAAAGGAGGAGGACCCAGAAAAATGGCACGCAAGGCCTTATAAAGACTTCTGAAATTGCCACCCTGTAGATCAAGACCACCCCCAGAAACATCATACATACATCACAGAAGGGGTGTAATCTAAGACCACCCCTCAGATACATCACACCTACATCACAGAAAAGGTGGTCTACAACAGAAATTTGAATATTGTTTTTCTCCTGTTGTTGTTTATCTCCTGTTTGGCAGGCTACTTGATTGGATTGCCTGGGTAGCCTGGCCAGTCTTTTGTAGTGATAAATAGTGATAAATAGTTCCTGGGCCATGTCACAGGCTCACACCCTCCTATTCAAACACAGACATATCCTTAAGACAGGATTTGTGAAGGAAAAGACAATGGGGAGGCTTTTCCACTTTGACCTTGCAGAGAAAACATTTGCTCAGTTTAGGAATCAAAATGGCTTCAGGTCGGTCTTCCTGTGCTGATCTATGTACGTGCGGTTATGAACACTGCCATATATCTAAGACCTCAAAATTCCTATCACACTTGCACTGCGGAAGAGGCAAGCTGTACTTTGCGACACCTAAGCGGCTTGCCTCTTCGGCATAATGTCGGAAGCTGTAAATATGTCTGTCTCCCTCTCCACCTGCCGTGGCTCTGTCCCTAGGATGGATTCCAGCTATCTCCAACTGACCCCTTCCTTTCACCAGCACCAGCTAGTTTCCCAGGAAAGGCTCAGCCGCAGCCTGACCCTCGAGCTCCTGGAGAAACTACGCAACCCTGACAAACTTTCCAGCTGCAGAGGCGAGCCGGATGAAGAGGAACAAGAGGTGAGAGCGGATGGGATGAGGTTGCAGAAGGGCAAAAAAAATGAACATTGTGGGGTTGCACTTACTCCTCTGCTGTCCCTTTTTTGTGGTGCCAAAAGCTTCTTCTGTTGTGCCCATGACGAGACCCCTATTTTCCCCACATGTATGTTGCAGTTTCACGATAAAGCCTGTTGTCTGTATTATAGATGCGACAAACAGCTGAGGGTTTGCGTTCTGAAGCGAAACATCTCTATTTGCAACTGCGGAAAGGCGTCCTAAAAGCAAACTGGTTTTTTTTTATATATATATATATAATAATTTTTATTGGTTTTTTAACAAAAAGACAAACAAAACACAAAACAAAAACATATAAAAACATTTAAAACATGACTTCCCCATACCTCCCTTTCACTGCATCCTTGTTTTACAACTCTTTAGCAACCCTTCAGTCAATTTCTCTGGTAGTTTTCTTTAAATTTCCTTAATGTTAATGTTTACAGCTGTAATTCTCTATTTCTTACCCCTAGACATCTTGTCAGTCCTCAGTTTTACAACAATTTTTAAGATATATTTTAAATTTCCTCCAGTCCTCTTCCACTGTCTCTTTCCCCTGATCACGGATTCTGCCGGTCATCTCTGCCAGTCCCATAAAGTCAATCACCTTTGTCTGCCATTCTTCCAGAGTAGGTAGTTCTTGCATCTTCCAATACTTTGCCAACAGGATCCTTGCTGCTGTGGTAGCATACATAAAAAAAGTCCTATCCTTCCTTGGCACCAACTGGCCGACCATGCCCAAGAGAAAAGCCTCCGGTTTCTTTATAAATGTCCACTTAAGGACTTTTTAAATTTCATTATAGATCATTTCCCAAAAGGCTTTGATCTTTGGGCAGGTCCACCAAAGATGATAGAAGGTACCTTCAGACTCATTACATTTCCAACATTTATTATTGGGCAAATGGTAGATTTTTGCAAGCTTGACTGGGGTCATGTACCACCTATAGATCATTTTCATTATGTTCTCTTTTAAGGCACTACATGCCGTAAACTTAATGCCGGTGGTCCATAACTGTTCCCAGTCAGCAAACATAATGTCATGACCGATATCCTGTGCCCATTTAATCATAGCTGATTTAACCGTTTCCTCCTGTGTATTCCATTTCAACAGCAAGTTATACATTCTAGATAGATTCTTAGTATTGGGTTCTAGCAGTTCTGTTTCTAACTTTGACCTCTCCTTCTGAAATCCTAATTTCCTGTCCTGCTTAAATGTCTCATTTATCTGGTTGTAATGTAACCAATCTCGAACTTTAAACTTTAGCTTCTCATGACTCTGGAGTTTAAACTTTTCACCATCTTGTTCTAGGATTTCACAATATTTTGGCCAGTTAGGTTCCATGTTTAATTTTTTCACCGCCTTAGCTTCCATTGGTGACAGCCACCTAGGGGTTTTACTTTCCAACAAATCTTTATATCGAATCCAAACATTATACAAAGCTTTCCTAATAATATGGTTTTTAAAGCCTTTATGCACCTTTACCTTGTCATACCATAGATATGCATGCCAACCAAAGTTATTATCATACCCTTCTAAGTCCAAGATGTCTGTGTCTTCAAGGAGTAGCCAGTGTTTCAACCTGCAAAAAGCCGCTGATTCATAATAGAGTCTTAAGTCCGGCAGGGCAAAACCCCCTCTATCTTTTGCATCAGTTAAGATCTTAAATTTTATTCTGGGCTTTTTGCCCTGCCAGACAAATTTAGATATATCTTTCTGCCACCTCTTAAAGCAATCCATCTTGTCTAGAATCTGTAAGGTCTGAAATAAGAATAACATTCTAGGCAATACGTTCATCTTGATAACAGCAATTCGGCCTAACAAGGAAAGTCTCAGCCTAGACCATATTTCTAGATCTTTCTTAACTTCTGTCCAACATTTTTCATAATTGTCTTTAAATAAGTTCACATTCTTAGATGTTAATTTCACCCCTAGGTATTTCACTTTTTTCATTATTTCCAAACCAGTTTCACTCTGAAATCTCTCTTTTTCTTCCATTGTTAAATTTTTTCCCAACACTTTCGTTTTCTGTTTATTCAGTTTAAATCCTGCTACTTGACCAAATATCTCAATTAATTCTAATGCTCTTTTGGTACTAGTATCTGGCTGTTGCAACGTTAAAGCAAACTGGTTTTAAGCCACTTAATGCAGGAAGGGTGAACTATGTGAAATAGTCAGTTGTGTAATAGCAAGCCAGCCAGCATTGAGATGGGGAACGAAGATGGGTTGGCAAAGGGCAATAATAATAATAATAATAATAATAATAATAATAATAATAATTTATTTGTACCCCGCCCATCTGGCTGGGTTTCCCCAGCCACTCTGGGCGGCTTCCACAAAGACCAAAAATACACTAAAATGTCACACATTAAAAACTTCCCTGAACAGGGCTGCCTTAAGATGTCTTCTGAATGTCAGGTAGTTGTTTATCTCTTTGTTTATCTCAATGTCTCCCAAGGCCAAAAAAGACCCCCGCTCTTGGGGTTATAAAGCAAAAAACACACACTAACAACCCCTCCTCAATACAATCTGTTTTCTTGACCGCAGACACCCCCACCTCCAGTACCCCGAAGAATTCGCTCCAGCCAACGGCAAGGCGTGACCTCACCAGGGTGCACCAACTCCAGGGGTATGTCTGCCCCATTGCGCTCCTACATAGGGGCCCCATTGCTTCTCTCCTTGCCCCTCTCACCCCTATGCATCTTAGGCTCACACCCCCCTCACCTCTCCGGAGGGTCCTCCTGCAAGCTCCGCCCCATTTTCTGTCTCCACCCAGCATGGAGTGACTCTTCTAAATAACCCCTTTCCTCTCATCTCATTGCAGCCCATGATTGCAGCCCCACGCTCAGGAACAGGCAGAGTCCGGAGTCCCCAAATTTCACGGTACCTCCTCACCCCCTCCCTCCCTGTTCCAATTGATACACAGCTATTGTCCCCTTTGCTCCTCCAAAAGAAACAGTTCCTTTATTTCAGGCATAGGCAAACTTGGCCCTCCAGATGTTTCTGGGACTACAACTCCCATCACCCCTGACCACTGGTCCTGTTAGCTAGGAATGATGGGAGTTGTATTCCGAAAACATCTGGAGGGCCGAGTTTGCCTATGCCTGCTTTATTTAACCGCTTCGTATTTTACCCCTGTTGGCGGTTCGAATCCCCGCGACGGGGTGAGCTCCCATTGCTCGGTCCCTGCTCCTGCCAACCTAGCAGTTCGAAAGCACGTTAAAGTGCAAGTAGATAAATAGGTACCGCTCCGGCGGGGAAGGTAAACGGTGTTTCCGTGCACTGCTCTGGTTCGCCAGAAGTGGCTTAGTCATGCTGGCCACATGACCCGGAAGCTGTACGCTGGCTCCCTCGGCCAATAAAGCGAGATGAGCGCCGCAATCCCAGAGTCGGCCACGACTGGACCTAATGGTCAGGGGTCCCTTTACCTTTACCTTTTTTATTTTACCCCTAACCCGGGTACCAGAGGGTTGCTGGATTTATCTTTCTGGGGCTGGGCTTACACCAGGGAACTCATGACCCCTGGCTGGCCACATTTGTTAGGTCTGATCTGTGAAAAACCCCTTCGAAGTTCCGTTCAAAGTGCCAGCACTTTGAAAGCAGCTTCCTGTGACCCAATGGTGAGTCTTCCTGCAAACACCTTCCAAGCACTATTTGGGAAAGCGCTTTGAAAAGGACCTTCTGAACTCCTGACACAAATGGCAGTGGTTGAGCTTTGCGAACCACCTCTGGAAATAAGTGCTGTCTTGCAGGAAGCGTTGTGGTCTAAAAACCACTGAACCTCTTGGGCTTGCTGATCAGAAGGTTGGCGGTTCGAATCCCCGCGGCGGGGTGAGCCCCCGTTGCTCTATCCCAGCTCCTGCCAACCTAGCAGTTCGAAAGCATCCCAGCGCAAGTAGATAAATAGGTACCATTGCGGTGGGAAGGTAAACAGTGTTTCCATGCGCTCTGGTTTCCATCACGTTGTCCCGTTGGGCCAGAAGCGGTTTAGTCATGTTATTTATATGCTGCCCATCTGAGTGGGTTGACCCAGCTTCCAGCAAAATATTGAAACATCAACACTGCTGCCACCCCTGCCACCATCATGGGCCCTCCTTTGAAGACCGGTTCCTCCAGTCTTTGCTTTCTGTTTGCAGGAAATCTCTGCGGATTCTGGATATTGTACTGGCAGCCACCTCTATGGCGCTGCATTTGCCAGTAGGTAAGGGTGCTACTTTTATATTCCTGTTGTCTTTGTCCATGGAGCTTTCTTGGCAGGGATACTGGAGTGGCTTGCCGGTTCCTGCTCCAGGTGGATCACGTTTGGTCAAAACTCTCCACTATGACCTGTCCATCTTGGGTGGCCCTGCACGGCAGAGCTCATAGCTTCTCTGAGTTATTCAAGCCCCTTCGCCACGACAAGGCAGTGATCCATGAAGGGGAGGCAGTGATCCATGAAGGGGGATCACTTCATTCCCAGTAGTGATGTATGGAAGTGAGAGCTGGACCATAAAGAAGGCTGATCACCGAAGAATTGATGCTTTTGAATTATGGTGCTGGAGAGGCCCATGGACTGCAAGAAGATCAAACCTCTCCCTTCTGAAATCAGCCCTGAAGACTCACAGGAAGGATAGATCCTGAAGCTGAGGCTGCCTCATGAGAGGAGAAGGCTCCCTGGAAAAGACCCTGATGTTGGGAAAGATGGAGGGCACAAGGAGAAGGGGACGACAGAGGACGAGATGGTGGGACAGTGTTCTTGAAGCTACCAGCATGAGTTTGACCAAACTGCGGGAGGCAGTGGAAGACAGGAGTGCCTGGCGTGCTCTGGTCCATGGGGTCATGAAGAGTCGGACACAACTAAACGACTAAACAACAACAACAAGGGTGCTACTGCAATTATTATCATTACTACCATTGCATTATGAATTGCCTTCTAAACCACCGTCTCAAGGTGATTTCCACCTAAAAATAATTTAGAAGAGCTAAAAATGCAAATACATTTAAAAACGAGGCTGAGACCCTGACACTCGTGATCTAGATCCTTTTCTCCAGCTGGATCACTGCCTTTCCGTGGCGAAGGGGCTTGAATAACTCAGAGAAGCTATTGTCAGCATCGCCCTTGAGCCAATGTCACCAACTGGACTCATGCACTTCAACCCCCACTGGGCTAGGCGAGCTGGGTGGCACTTCCAGAGACCACCTTTTACACAGGAACAGGTCAAAGTGCTGTGGACTCACAGCTTAGAGTTGTAAGCACCGGATTCACTTCCACAAGACAGTCGTCGCACAGCAGAGTATAGCAGAGTCTGGCAGTGTATAAACGACTCGGAGAGCAGCTCTGTAGAATATCTTCTTTTATTCTATAACCACAACTATAATACAAAACTATATACAGAGCTAAATAGGTCTAAGCATAAATGAATGCTGCACTGAGTGTCTGCAGCTGCTCTTAGCAGCAACCTTATCTCTACACACGATCTCTAACACTCAGTCTCTCTCTCTCCCTGACACACTGACTGACTGACTGACTGACTGACTGACTGACTTGGTGCTGGAGCTGAATAAGTAGAAAGCAAAACACTGCTCCTCCTCTCCGGAGAATCAGCAGACTCGTCAGGAGATTCTTGGATATGGGAGGGGTGAAATCTCCTCAGCTATGAGCTGTGCCGGGCAGGGCCACCACGCTCTAGCCAGTCACATTCTACAGCCTTATATCTTGCTTCCCTTTCCTTTATAGGGAGGAATCGGCAGACTCAGACCACGATTACGACGACGTGGATGTGTAAGTGGCAGAGTCTCTCTGTCTCCCTTTGAGGATACAACCAGTTTTGGAGTTGTATTACAAAGCGTTAGGAGCACGTCGGGTTGGCAAAAGTTCCAGCAGGGTTCAGGAACCAGGGGGTTGAGGCAAATGCTTCCCAAAAAAGTCGGATAGATGAGCTCCAAGCATTTCTTTAACCTACCATTAGCAAAACCCTTAACCCAGGGGTCAGCAAATTTTTTCAGCAGGGAGCGGTCCACTGTCCCTCAGACCTTGTGGGGGGGGGGGGCGGACTATATATTTTTTTGGGAGGGGGGAGAATGAATTCCTATGCCCCACAAATAACCCAGAGATGCATTTTATATAAAAGCACACATTCTACTCATGTAAAACGGCCTCGGTCCTGAAGGAGCGTCTCCACCCCCATCGTTCAGCCCGGACACTGAGATCCAGCGCCGAGGGCCTTCTGGTGGTTCCCTCATTGTGAGAAGTGAGGTTACAGGGAACCAGACAGAGGGCCTTCTCGGTGGTGGCTCCTGCCCTGTAGAACGCCCTCCCTTCAGATGTGAAGGAAATAAGCAGCTATCTTATCTTTAAAAGACATCTGAAGGCAGCCCTGTTTAGGGAAGTTTTTAATATTTGATGCTGTATTGTTTTTAACACTCAATTGGGAGCCGCCCACAGTGGCTGGGGAAACTCAGCCAGATGGGCGGGGTATAAATAAATTATTATTAATTATTATTATTATTATTATTAAAAAAACACCAGGCAGCCCCCACAAATAACCCAGAGATGCATTTTAAATAAAAGGACACATTCTACTCATGTGAAAACATGCTGATTCCTGGACTGTCTGCGGGCCAGATCAAGAAGGCGATTGGACTGGATCCAGCCCCCGGGCCTTAGTTTGTCTACCCATGCCTTAACAAAGTACCCCTTTGTTGCTGTTGCTCTCCCAAGCCCGTCCTCGTAACTCTTCTCTCCGTTTTCCTTCCTTTTGGGGGCACCCCTTCATGTTGGTCTTCCAGACCCAGCAGATACGATGCAAGCAGGTAACTCATTCCCCCAATGCGTTTTAAAATACAGGGTGGGCATTGGCGGGATTGCTACGATGCCATAAAATATTTGTGACTTACAGTTTGGAGGAAAAGGGAGCACTAGCTTCAGCTGTGAGCCGTTTGGCTGCTTTCTTGTTGGAGATGAGAGCCTGCCTTGGCTTTGCACATTTCATGGCAGTGATGGATCTTGCTAGCAGAACTTTGGCTGGGTTGGAGGGGAATAAAAGCAGGCAGCAGAATCTCGAAACCCCCCCCCCCTTGAAATGGACCCTTCCTTCTTTTTTGTTTGTGTAAATTTTATTAAGTTTTCTGTATTCCAATTTAAAATACAGTGGTACCTCAGGTCACACACAGGATCCGTTCCAGAGCTCGGGTTGGATCCTGAGGTGTGCGTATCCACATTTCTGAAGAAATGTGCATGCACATGAAAGCTCATACCAATAACTAACTTAGTTGGTCTCTAAGGTGCTACTGGAAGGAATTTATTTATTTTATTTATTTATTTTGTTTCGTTTCGACTATGGCAGACCAACATGGCTAAAGGTAAAGGTAAAGGTACCCCTGCCCGTACGGGCCAGTCTTGCCAGACTCTAAGAGGCTTAAAAGGCCGGGGGCTAGCGCTATCTAAAGACACTTCTGGGTCAGCGTGACAAGCTGCATCTGGCGAGCCAGCGCAGCACACAGGAACGCCGTTTACCTTCCCGCTAGTAAGCGGTTCCTATCTATCTACTTGCACCCGGGGGTGCTTTCGAACTGCTAGGTTAGCAGGCGCTGGGACCGAGCAACGGGAGCGCACCCCGCCGCAGGGATTCGAACCGCCAACCTGACGATCGGCAAGTCCTAGGCGCTGAGGTTTTACCCACAGCGCCACCCTGACAAACATGGCTACCTTCCTGTAAAAAGTTACAGATAGGTAGCCGTGTTGGTCTGCCATAGTCAAAACAAAATAAAAAAATTCCTTCCAGTAGCACCTTAAAGACCAACTAAGTTAGTTCTTGGTATGAGCTTTCGTGTGCATGCACACTTCTTCAGATACCTTCTTCAGATACACTTCTGAAGAAGTGTGCATGCACACGAAAGCTCATACCAATAACTAACTTAGTTGGTCTTTAAGGTGCTACTAGAAGGAATTTTTTCCTGTAAAAAGGACTCTGTTTTTGTTTTGTTTTTTGGCAAAAGTAGACTCCCCCCATTCATTATAAATTATTATTTCCTTTTTCCTTTCAGTGACATGTCAGCTGTCAATCTCCCACCTCCACTGCCCCCCAAGGTAAGTCACAGGAGTAAACCAAAGGAGCGATCCTTTTCCCTTTCTTGCACGTGTTAAGCCAAATCCAGCACGGAGCTCTATTCTGAGACTGAAGTGGGCAGTGTTAGATCAAGACAATGTGCCCGCCCCCCCCCAAATTTGCTTCTACCCATTGCCACTCCTTGGAAGGAAACCAAATGCCCAGTTGACATACGCAAACACAGGGCCGTCTTAAACATATCTGGCGCCGTGGTGCAAAGATCCTTCCGGTGCCCCACCCCACATTTCCCAGAGTTGTCAACCTTTTCCCAAGCCTCTGCGGGGATCGCTTTCGTCCCGCGGAGGCTTGGGAAGGCAGCTGCATATCCGCCAGCCATATAGTACGTTTCTGAGCACAATTCAAAGTGTTGGTGCTGACCTTTAAAGCCCTAAATGGCCTCGGTCCAGTATACCTGAAGGAGTGTCTCCATCCCCATCGTCCAGCCCGGACACTGCGGTCCAGCGCCAAGGGCCTTCTGGCGGTTCCATCACTGAGAGAAGCCAAGTTACAGGGAACCAGGCAGGGGGCCTTCTCGGTGGTGGCACCCTCCCTGTGGAACGCCCTCCCAGCGGATGTCAAGACAATAAACAACTATTTTACTTCTAAAAGACAACTGAAGGCGGCCCTGTTTAGGGAAGTTTTTAAAATCTGACACTGTATTGTTTTTAATATTTGGTTTGATGCCGCCCAGAGTGGCTGGGGAAACCCAGACAAATGGGCGGGGTATAAATAATAATAATTATTTATTATTATTATTATAGTTGGTGGGGCGCAGCTTCCATCCTAAGCCTGTACGGGGATCGCTCTCCTGTGGGGGCCGAGGGTCAAGAAGCAAGGAGTCACAAAGTCAGGGATCCGAGGATCAAGAAGCAAGGAGTCACGAAGTCAGGGGTCTGAGGATCATGAAGCAAGGAGTCACGAAGTCAGGGGTCCGAGGATCAAGAAGCAAGGAGTCAGGAAGTCAGGGGTCCGAGGATCAAGAAGCAAGGAGTCACGAAGTCGGGGGTCCGAGGATCATGAAGCAAGGAGTCACGAAGTCAGGGGTCCGAGGATCATGAAGCAAGGAGTCACGAAGTCAGGGGTCTGAGGATCAAGAAGCAAGGAGTCAGGAAGTCAGGGGTCCGAGGATCAAGAAGCAAGGAGTCACGAAGTCGGGGGTCCGAGGATCATGAAGCAAGGAGTCACGAAGTCAGGGGTCCGAGGATCATGAAGCAAGGAGTCACAAAGTCAGGGCTCCGAGGATCAAGAAGCAAGGAGTCACGAAGTCAGGGGTCCGAGGATCAAGAAGCAAGGAGTCACAAAGTCAGGGCTCCGAGGATCAAGAAGCAAGGAGTCACGAAGTCAGGGATCTGAGGGTCAAGAAGCAAGGAGTCACGAAGTCAGGGGTCCGAGGATCAAGAAGCAAGGAGTCACGAAGTCAGGGGTCCGAGGGTCAAGAAGCAAGGAGTCACGAAGTCAGGGGTCCGAGGGTCAAGAAGCAAGGAGTCACGAAGTCAGGGGTCCGAGGGTCAAGAAGCAAGGAGTCACGAAGTCAGGGATCTGAGGGTCAAGAAGCAAGGAGTCACGAAGTCAGGGGTCCGAGGATCAAGAAGCAAGGAGTCACAAAGTCGGGGGTCCGAGGATCAAGAAGCAAGGAGTCACAAAGTCAGGGCTCCGAGGATCAAGAAGCAAGGAGTCACGAAGTCAGGGGTCCGAGGATCAAGAAGCAAGGAGTCACGAAGTCAGGGGTCCGAGGATCATGAAGCAAGGAGTCACGAAGTCAGGGGTCCGAGGATCAAGAAGCAAGGAGTCACGAAGTCAGGGATCTGAGGGTCAAGAAGCAAGGAGTCACGAAGTCAGGGGTCCGAGGATCAAGAAGCAAGGAGTCACAAAGTCGGGGGTCCGAGGATCAAGAAGCAAGGAGTCACAAAGTCAGGGCTCCGAGGATCAAGAAGCAAGGAGTCACGAAGTCAGGGGTCCGAGGATCATGAAGCAAGGAGTCACGAAGTCAGGGGTCCGAGGATCAAGAAGCAAGGAGTCACAAAGTCAGGGCTCCAAGGATCAAGAAGCAAGGAGTCACGAAGTCAGGGATCTGAGGGTCAAGAAGCAAGGAGTCACGAAGTCAGGGGTCCGAGGGTCAAGAAGCAAGGAGTCACGAAGTCAGGGAGCCGAGGGTCAAGAAGCAAGGAGTCAAGGAACCAAACACAGCAAGGCAGGGAACGTGTTGCTGTGGCAAAGAACCGAGGGGAAAAAGCTGAGCTTGTATCCCTTCCCGGCTCTTGCCACCAGGTGCTGTGAGTTACCAATCGGCCTCACCTGTGTGGCCGCGCCTTGCCTCTTCAGAACAAACTTAGGAAGGCCCCAGTCCTGCAGAGTCCTATTGGGCACAGGGCCCGGCTCCTGCACGCACACCTGACACAAACAAAGGGTAGGCCCTGAGGCTGTTGGCATCCACAGAGATCCTTCCGTTCAAAAGCTCCTCTTCTTGGGGTGAGCAGTGGCTTGGCTGGCTGAGAGAGGTATGGTTTATGTGGGGAAAGAAGGAAGGTGTCTGGAGATTAGCTGAACTCTGCCCTCTCTCTCCCCCCTCTGCAGCCCAAGCTCCGGGTCTCGCCGGATGAGACGGCGGTGGAACGATCCATGCCAAGGTGCTCTCTCAAGCCCATACTCCGAGGACGGTGCTCCAGTGGGCCTGTGACGGGCCGGGCTCCTCACCAGCCTATTCCAGTGGGTGCCCAGGCCTGCCACCTCAGCACCAGATCAGGTACGAGCTCCTCAAGGAAATGCAAAGAAACAGGAGCCCCAACATTTGGGCACGGAATCCATTATTGTTGTTGTTATTGTTATTTGTCCATACCTCTTCATCCATACCTCTCAGGGCAGTTCACAAGTAAAGATACAGGATAAATAAATAAAAAACCACAAAATTTATAATTCCTGAAGGACCAGGTGCGCAGCCTGGGAGTCATTTGGTGGGGCCAGGGGCAAATGTGAACAGAGGGACAAATGGAAAACTTTTCTTCCTCTTGTACACCACGGTTTTCTACGCACGCTCACACTCCTCCCTGTTCTCCGCCGAGCAAGTAAGAGGCATGGTCAGAGTTCAAGGACAAAGTCCAGCAAGGCAAAAACACTGGGGGTCCACCCCAGTGAAGCCAGAAGAGGGGCGGAGGGAAGTTAATTCGGATAAGATATAGATTTAAAGGAGAATAATATTGTTAAGTCATTTTGGACTCATAGCTGTCCATGGAGGCGCAGGTTAATTCTGTGTCCAGGGCAGCTGTCTGCCAGCTCCATCTGGCACGCAGGATGAGACCCTCCCTGCCCGCAGACCGTCTCGCCAGACTGGTGCATGCTCTGGGTATCTCTCACTTGGGCTACTGCCATGCACTCTACGTGGGGCTACCTTTGAAGGTGACCCAGAAACTGCAACTAATCCAGAATGCGGCAGCTAGACTGGTGACTGGGAGCGGCCCCCAAGACCATATAACACCAGTCTTGAAAGACCTACATTGGCTCCCAGTACGTTTCCGAGCACAATTCAAAGTGTTGGTGCTGACCTTTGAAGTCCTAAACGGCCTTGGTCCAGTATACCTGAAGGAGAGTCTCCACCCCCATCATTCTGCCCGGACACTGAGGTCCAGCTCCGAGGGCCTTCTGGCAGCACCCTCCCTGCGAGAAGCCAAGTTACAGGGAACCAGGCAGAGGGCCTTCTCGGTAGTGGCACCCACCCTGTGGAACGCCCTCCCACCAAATGTCAAAGAGAAAAACAACTACCAGACTTTTAGAAGACATCTGAAGGCAGCCCTGTTTAGGGAAGCTTTTAATGTTTGATGCATTACTGTATTTTAATATTTTGTTGGAAGCCGCCCAGAGTGGCTGGGGAAACCCAGCCAGATGGACGGGGTATAAATAATAAATTGTATTATTATTATTATTATTATTATTATTATTATTATTATTATTATTATTATAAAAATAAGAACAAAAACAAACCAATCATCCCCACTCCCACAAACACAATTTAAAAGGGCATTGGTTGTTAATGAGCCAAAGTCCTGGCTGAAGAGAAATGTTTTCACCTGGCACTTAAAGGTGTATAATGAAGGCTATGGGATGCGGGTGACACTGTGGTCTAAACCACTGAGCCTCTTGGGCTTGCCGATCAGAAGGTTGGTGGTTCAAATCTGCACAACGGGGTTTAGCTCCTGTTGCTCTGTCCCAGCTCCTGCCTACCTAGCAGTTTGAAAGCACGCCAGTGCAAGTAGATGAATAGGTACCACTGTGGCGGGAAGGTAAACAGCCTTTCCATGCGCTCTGGCGGTGTTCTGTTGCACCAGAAGCTGTTTAGTCATGCTGGCCACATGACCTGGAAAGCTGTCGGTGGATAAACACCCGCTCCCTCGGCCTGAAAGCGAGATGAGCGCCGCAACCCCATAGTTGCCTTTGACTGGACTTAACCGTCCAGGAGTCCTTTACCTTTTACCTGTAAGGAAGGCACCAGGTGAGCCTCCCTGGGGAGAGTATTCCTCAAACGGGAATCACAATGGCTTGTATGAGCACAAAAGGGGAACACATTTTTTTTTTTTAATACCTTGGAGCTGAGAACCAGAACTGGACAGCAATGGACTTCAAAGACAATGGGCTCACACAATGCACCATGAGGGAAAGTGCGTGTTTTTTTTCTTTTTTTATAATAATTTTTATTGTTATACATTTTATAAATTTCCGTCCAATTTTTCGTTTAATCCCGCATACAACAAATCATAGTTATTTTTTGACTTCCTTCAGCGTCTCTGACAATCATCCGTGGTTATACATTTAATACACATTCCCTTCTTTCGTATTGCCATTTTTCCTCCTTACTCCCATTATTTCTAATAAACAACACTTATTTTCTTTTTTTACAGTGCCTCTTTAAATCCCACTAGCGTTGTATTCACACCACATATATTTTTCAGATAATCCACAAATTTCCCCCAGTCTTCGATGAACTTTTGATCTTTGGTATATCTAATTTTCCCAGTTAATTTATCCAGTTCTGCATAGTCTATCATTTTTAGTCTCCATTCTTCTATCGTCGGTATTTCCTCTTGTTTCCACTTCTGGGCTAACAGGATTCTGGCTGCCGTTACCGCATACTGGAAAAGCTTACAGTCCTTTCTTCTGATGTCCTTTCCTACCATACCTAAGAGAAAAGCTTCGGGTTTTTTCACAAAAGTATATCTTAACATTTTTTTAACTCATTATATATCATTTCCCAAAAACTTTTCACTTTCTTACATTCCCACCACTGATGGAAGAATGTCCCTTCCTTGTCTTTACACTTCCAACATTTGTTATCAACCTTATACATCTTTGCTAATTTTGCAGGTGTCATATACCATCTATAAAACATTTTCATCACATTCTCCTTCAGTGTAGTACATGCCGTAAATTTTAAATGCTCTTTCCACAGTTTTTCCCAATCTTCAAATTGAATGTTGTACCCAAAATCCTTTGCCCACTGTATCATTACCGATTTAACCTCTTCATCTTTCGTATTCCATTCCAGCAATATCTTATACATTTTTGACAGAGTTTTATACTCATTATTTATAATGTCCTTTTGGAAACTTGATTCTTTTTCCACATAACCCTTTTCCTTCAGATCTTTTTTAAATATTTCATTTACTTGGTAGTGGTGCAACTAATCATAAACTAAATCTTTGACTTGTTCATATGGCTTCAATTTCCATTTTCCTCCCTCATTAGTTATCAATTCCCCATAGGTGGCCCATTTGTTTCTCATATTAGTCTTCTTCGCACTTATGACCTCTAACGGGGACAGCCAGTGTGGAACTTTTGGTTCCAGTATATTTTTGTATCTCTCCCAAACCTCTATTAATGAACCCCTGAAGATGTGGTTTCCAAATCCTTTATGAACCCTCTTTTTGTCACACCAAAGGTACGCGTGCCACCCAAATCTGTTATCAAATCCTTCAAGATCTAATAATTCATTATTTTCTAACTTTATCCATTCTTTTAACCAACATAGACAGGCTGCTTCATAATACAGTCTCATATCTGGCAGGGCGAAGCCTCCTCTTTCTTTTACATCCGTCAGTAATTTAAATTTTATTCTAGTCTTCTTCCCCTGCCAGATATACCTTGAAATCACTTTTTGCCATTCTTTAAAGATTCCTATACCCTTTAGTATGGGTATTGTCTTAAATAAAAATAACATCTTTGGTAGCACCGTCATTTTTATCGTAGAAATTCTTCCCCAAAATGATAATTTCATTCTGGCCCACACCTCCAGATCCTTCTTTATTCCCTTCCAAACCGGGATATAGTTATTTTGGTATAAATCAATATTCTTGGCTGTTACCCAAATTCCCAAATATTTAACCTTTTTCACCACCTCTATCTCTGTTCGTTGTTGCATTAATTCAATCATATTTGGATCCGTATTTTTTACAATCATTTTTGTCTTTCTTTTGTTCAGTCTGAATCCTGCCACCGTACCAAATTTGTCCATCTCATCCAATACCTCCTCTATACTTTCTGTTGGTTCTTCCATAGTCAGTACCAAATCGTCGGCAAAGGCTTTAACTTTGTACTCATTTTGACCTACTGTTACCCCCTTTATTTGCTTGTTTTGTCTTTATTGCATTTAAAAAGACTTCCAGAACCGTTATAAATAACAATGGCGATAGTGGATAACCTTGTCTTGTTCTTTTAGATATTTTTATATCTTCAGTGATAACATTGTTCACTATTAATTTTGCTCTCTGTTCTGTATAGATTGCCTTTATGCCATTGAAAAACTCTTGACCGACTTCCATATGTTCTAAATTTTTCAACATAAATTCCCAAATTATGTTGCCGAAGGCCTTTTCTGCATCCACAAACATTAGAGTCGCTGGTTTATCACACCTATCAGACAGATATTCTATGACATTAATTATATTTCTTATGTTATCTCTCAGTTGTCTGCCTGGTAGGAAACCTGCTTGGTCTTTGTGAATAATCTTTATTAATATATTTTTCAGTCTCTTCGCTAGGATTCCTGCAAAGATCTTATAATCTGTATTCAGAAGTGATATAGGCCTGTAATTTTTAACTTGTGTTAAATCCCCCCCCCCCTCTCTCTCTTTCCCCCCCTTCTTTTCCTTCTCCTCCTGCGATGAGGCTACATTTTAATATTTTAATGTTCCATTATTTTAATGGTTGTGTTTTATTTTTGTTTTTAAGTTTGTAATCATGCATCTTGTTTTTATTATTGCTTGTAAGCCGCTCTGAGCCCGGCCTTGGCTGGGGAGGGCGGGGTATAAATAAAAAATTATTATTATTATTATTATTAAATCAGAGTCTTGTTTTGGGATTAATGTTATATATGCTTCTTTCCACGTTTCTGGAATGTCTCTTTCTTTTAAGATATTGTTCATAACGGCGGTCAATGGGGTCGTCAGTACCTCTTTCATTTCTTTATAATAACTAGATGTGAACCCGTCCGGACCTGGGGCTCTTTTCAAATCCTTTATTGCTTCTTTTACTTCTTCTTTTTCTATTGGGCCATTCAGCTGGTCTTTTTGGTCTGTCAGGATCTTTTGCACCATTTTCTCTCTTAGATATCTTTCTATTTTCTCCTTATTGTTCCTTTCTTTATTTTTATATAATTGCTTATAAAAGTCCAAGAATCCTTTTCTTATTTCTTTCGGGTCGGTTGTCTCTTCTCCATTTATCTTAATTTTGTTAATTGTATTCTGCTCCTTTCTTTTTTTCAGTTGCCACGCAAGCCATTTTCCTGACTTATTTGCTGATTCAAAATTTTTCTGTCTTAACCTTTTAATGTTCCACTCAACTTCTTTATTTATTATCAACGCAAATTGTGTTTGTAAAGTCTTTATTTCCTGCTTTATTTTCAAATTGTTGGGTTTTTTGATCAGTTTTTGCTCATAGTCCATGATCTGTCTTGAAATTTCTTTTATCCTTTTTTCCTAATTGTTTTTCTTCAATGCATTCTGTTGAATCAATAAGCTTCTCATTACTGCTTTGCTTGCGTCCCAAACAATACTCATTTTGGTACCTTTGTCCACATTATCCATAAAGTATTCAGATAATTTCTTTTGCGCTTTTTCGACCATCTTCTGATCGTCCCACAAATTATCATTCAATCGCCACCTAAATGATCTCTCTTCAAAGCCTTTTAACTCCAATTCTATGGGATTGTGATTTGAGATCACTCTGGCTTGTATTTCAATTTGTTGGATTCTTGGTGTCAGTTCGTTCGAAACCCAAATTTGATCTATTCTTGACATTGACTGATTCGGTTCTGAATAATGAGTAAATTGCTTCTCCAGGGGGTGCCTAAGTCTCCAGATATCAATCAAGTTACAGTTCTTCATCATCGTAAAAAAAGTCTTAGGCAATTTCCCTTCTTTATTCTTTGCCTCTCTTAATCTATCCATTTCCAATGATACCACACCATTCATATCTCCCATTATTACGATTTTTTGGTCCATGTACTCAAATAGTTTTTCCTCCAATGATCTGTAGAAATCAGTCTTATTTCCGTTTGGTGTGTAGATCCCGACAATTATTAATTTCTCGCCTTGCCATTTGATTTGGACAGCTATGATTCTCCCTTCTTCATCTTTGAATAGTTGGTGAGATTCAATTTTATTTTTGATGTATAAAACAACACCTCTTTTTTTCTCTTTATCCAAGGATATAAATTCATTCCCTAATCTTTTGTTGATCAGAATTTTTCTATGTCTTTTTGCCACATGAGTTTCTTGTAAACAAATAACATCTAAATTTTTCTTTTTTAGAAATTGTTCAATTCTGTTTCGTTTCTTCTTGTCATTCATCCCATTAATGTTCCAGTTCCAAAATTTCAACTCCATTCTTCTTCCAATTAAATAAATTTAATTTTTAATTTACAATCTATCTACCTCTTCTTCTTCCTCTTCCTCTTCTTGCGAGCTTTCCCCGTTTTGCTTCTCTTCTTCTCCTAATTCAGACTCCCCCTTCGATCCTGGTCCTCCCTCTGCTCCCTTGGTCTCTTCCTCTCCCATCTGTAGTTCTTTGTATCTCCTCAGAAATTTTCCTATTTCCTCAGAACTGGTCAGTCTTCTTTTCACACCTTTATAAAAAAACGAGACTCCTTCGGGGAATTCCCATCTGAAGTCTATCTTGTTTTTCTTAAGAGTTTGCACCAGTGGTTTGTAAGCTTCTCTTCGTTTCAACAGCCTTATCGGTATATCTTTAAAGATGATTATGTAATTCCCATCTATGTAGAGTCTTTTCTCTCTATTTCTTTGTAGAATCAAATTTCTCATCTCTCTATCCTTAAATGTAACCAAACAATCGCCTGGAAATTTCTTTGTTTTGCTTGTTCTTATTTTCATTCTGAATGCATTTTGTATTGTTTTTGCAACATCTTCCTCTGGCAGCTCCAGCCACTGCGCAATTTCCTTTGTTAATTTCTCTTTTATGTTTTCATTCTGTACCTCCGGAACTTGTCTCAGCCTTAAGTTTACTTCCCTCTGTCTCAATTCATTCATAGCAATAGAATCTTTTATGTCTTCTTGTGCTTTATTTAACTCCACCATCTCATTCTTTATCTTCTCCTCTTCCCGCTTCATCTCCTTCATCTCCTGTTTTGTCCTCTTTAGTCCCTCATCCACTTTTTTTGATACCTCTTTGATCTGTCCTTTCAGTTCATTAACTGTCTCGTCAATTTTTCTGTCCATTTTTCCGATTTTATTATCTACCTGTTCTAATTTTGTCTCCAAATTTTTCTCACTTTGTTTTATTTCTGCGAACGTTTTCAGTATTTCTGTTCTAAACTCTGTTTCCTGTTTTGAAGCTCTCCTATCCGTTGGAGCCCCCCCCCCTCTGCCCCCTTTTTCGGCAAATGAGACATCTTCTTAAATTCCAGCTAACCCAATGATATATGTTATCACAATAAACCAAATAGCAAATGTAATCAAAATACAAACATACAATTTCCAAATAGTCCAAATAATAGTCCAAATAAAAGTCCCAGGTTTTTATAACGATATGGTAAATTTGGTATCAAAGCCCACTTTATAACCAGAGTCACTTCCACTGCCGAAAGACAAACAGAGAAAAACGAAATCCAATTATCTGTAAATGGAGGAGATCCAATTGTTGGTAAATTTATTTATCTTCTTGCCCCCACTCGGGCTAATCCGCAGGTTGCCAAAGAGGTAAATATATTATAATCCAATTGGGGATCACGATTGTAATCCAAGGAAAATGCAGAGTCTCCAAATAAAGTTCCAATTGTAATCCCAATTTTTTAGTCCAGCCTCGCTATAAATATTAATTAGGCCTATGAGAAAATTTTAAAAGTTTTGCTTTTAAAAGTTTTGCTGATTTTTATCAACTCAGAAAAAGAAAAGGGGGAAATATCCACAAAGAGGAGATCCCGTGGGAAGCAGTTCTTTCTCAAATCCTAACATATGCAGTCAACAGCAAAAAATTCCAGAAAAACAACTTGTAATATTACAATCCATCCATTGGGGGGTCAAAGTTTAGTCCTCGCTTCAACTTTCTGCAGTTTACAGTCCGAAACAAAATCGAAAAATTTCTACAGTTTGCAATCCAAATCAAAAAGAGGAGAAAAAAAGAGGTCCTTTACCTTTTACCTGTAAGGAAGGCACCAGGTGAGCCTCCCTGGGGAGAGTATTCCTCAAACGGGAATCACAATGCTTATATGAGCACAAAAGGGGAACACATATTTTTTTTTTAAATACCTTGGAGCTGAGAACCAGAACTGGACAGCAATGGACTTCAAAGACAATGGTCTCACACAATGCACCATGAGGGAAAGTGTGTGTTTTTTTCATTCAGGAGGCCCAAAAAATGGATTGGATCAGGAGGGGAACAAATTTCTCTTCAGGTTTTAAGAGTTTTGTTTTTTTCTGATACAATGGTAAAAAGCGGCTTTTCGTTGGGACATAAAAGCTTTTAGACCGGTGCTACTGAACCGATACAAATTCAAAGAAGGTGCAGGACCTAAAGGAAGTGTGGACAGGCCCACTAACCTAAAACATGAGGCAAAATAATACCCTCAAAGCCTTTGGCAGCAGCTTGTTACAGAGCAACTGGTCCCGTTTCGGAGATCTGACCAGCACCTATGATTTAAATACATCAAGCATCAAAATAGATGTATCCCCTGATAGATCAAGAGAGAGCACAATTAAACGAGGCAGTGAATCCTTAATTGAGCTGTCTTCCACAGATGCAAAACCACAAATGACCCGGGATCATTTCACTACCTGCTTTTGCAGTACAGAAACAGACCATTAGCTGAAATCTGAGAATAATAAAGGTTTCCCTTGGGGCAGGGGAGGGAGTTATCCTTTTTCATCAAGTCATCCACTGGTCCGTGTTCACATATTTGATAGTTGTCATTCCACGGGGGTGAGTTTGATTCTGTTGAAGGAAATCAAAGTGTATTGGTAGAACACATTTTCGAGGCTAGAGTAACCTGAGCCCTCAAAAGAGCTACATTAATTGTATTATTTCCCCATGAAGCCTTTGGTATACATGTCCACAAAGCAGTCCCAAACCCTAATTTAGCTTAAGTATGCCACTGAATGGGACGCGGGTGGCGCTGTGGGTTAAACCACAGAGTCTAGGACTTGCTGATCAGAAGGTCGGCGCTTCAAATCCCCGCGACGGGGTGAGCTCCTGTTGCTCGGTCCCTGCTCCTGCCAACCTAGCAGTTCGAAAATATGTCAAGTGCAAGTAAATAAATAGGTACCGCTCTGGCGGGAAGGTAAATGGCATTTCCGTGAGCTGCTCTAGTTCGCCAGAAGTGGTTTAGTCATGCTGGCCACATGACCTGGAAGCTGTCTGTGGACAAACGCAGGCTCCCTCGGCCTATAGAGTGAGATGAGAGCCGCAACCCAGAGTCGTCCGTGACTGGACCTAGTGGCCAGGGGTCCCTTTACCTTTTATGTCACTGAAAGAATCATATATTCTTTTTTAAAAAAATTTTCATTTGTTTCTTCAACCACTGGTCTGTTCAACTTTCACCTTCGTAGTTCTGTATGAAATATTTTCCCCTGTTGTTATCCACACTCCGATAATTCCATTTTCAGTTTCTGCTCACAGGAGCCATAATACGCCACATCCCAAACAAAGAGACTCCATTAGCAGACATCCGAAGTGCCCCTCTGTCATCTCGCTCCGTATCCCAACATGCTGGTTCCTCTGCAAAAACACAACTCCAGTCCAGATTTCTTTCCATCCTTCTGCTGAGGGTAGCTGGCAGAGTCCTCACCCAGTTAATATTATAATTAAACCAGCAGAATGCTCTTCCAGGCTCGCTTGTGTATTTCAAACAGTTGCCTTTCAGGGGAGATTTACCAGGTAAAACTGTAAGTACAAATATATCAAAGGAGAATAATAAAGGCTTACCCCCCCCCCCCCGGGGCTAAACAATTAGTCCATCAATTAATTCAACAAGCAGGTCAGTCCTTTGTGCTGTTAAGAACCACATATTCTTACCTGTTTACTGCCTGCCTCCATTCCTGAGTAAACAAAAATACTCTGGAACAGTTTACCGGAAACACTGCACACTGAACCTTACGTAGCTGGGACGAATCCCTGCTGAATTCAGCGGGTCTTACTTCTGAGTAGGCATAGTTCAGATTGCAAGGCAGCAAGATGGCCAAATACAATGATACGATATCAATATACACTCTTTATATAATAAGAAATATATGAAGTCACATAAACAGAAAACTTATGAATCTCTGAAAGTCACCAAATATGCACTCTTAACGGATTCTCTTGAAAATATGAAACCAAATAAACATAAATCTCTGAAAGTCTTTGTAGACTATGCAAGTCTCTGAATAAAGCAATGTATCAGATTCTTATCTGGTGAAAACAGCTTTGTTTATGGCATCTAGCGCTGCCGAAGTAGTTCATAAACAGACGTTGTGAACAGTGATTTCAGATATACCCACTGTTTCGCGGAATTCTTCTTCAGCACAGCAGAAGGATACAGAAATGCTTCATAAACCCATCTATATGGTGAATGGGAAAGTCTAACAACAATTGCTATGGAACAGTGGTCATAAAGTTATGTAGTCAACACGGGGGTTAAATTGTTTGGTTAATAGCTCAGATTGCAGCAGACATTCTGCACCTCCCATCCTGTGACAAGCGGGGAAGACTCCCTCTTCCCGGACAAGTGTTACCTGAAGCAGCCACCTGGGGTCTTGCAATGGTACACTTGGCCACTGCTGCTTTCAGAACCAGTGGAGTCGGGGCTGATCCTCGCCTTTCTCTCTTGCAGTTCCTGAACTGCGGCTGACTCCCCAGACCCACGGACCTCCCATCCTTCCCCGCAAGGCAGAGAAGAAGCAGAAACCCGTGAGTGCCTTGATCATCCACACCTGTATTCCCCAAATCGGCCGCGGTGCCTGGGGACTCGCCTTTGCTCAGCGCTTCCCAGTGGAGAGGTGACGGTGGTTTTCCTTGCTGCATCCCCTTTGCTGGGTTGCTGCGCTGTGGGAACCACCGCTTGAGGCTTCATTTGGCTGCTGGCTGGGCTTTCTGCCTTTGGCTCGGAGGGGCTCAGAAGTCAAACATACCTGTGCTCTGAAAATCCCTTATTTTGGCTGCTGAACCCTTATGTTCAAATCTGTAAGTTGACAGCTATGCTTTTGTCGGTACCGTTATGAATAACTGTTGTCTCCCTCTCTCCCCAGGAGAGGGTGCTCTTCAAGAAGGTTTTCAACGAGTGCCCCTTACACGTCACCTCGGCTACTGCATGGACCCACCCAAATAGCAACGGTAGGGCATGGAGGGGCGAGGTCTCTGTTGGGGCCATTTACTGGGCGGCGGGGGGGGGGGGACCAGGAAAGCTGAAACAAACTCAAACAATCACACCCGTCTCGTAGAATGACTTTAGACCGGTCTGCTCACCAGTGCTCCACACTGGCACCAAGGTTCTAGTTCTCACTGTTGTGCACTATACCATCACCCCACCTGCTCTCTCACACTTCCTTTTGTGCTTGTGCCAATCCGCTCACTGACAAACTCCCCCTTTAGGTAGGGTTGCCATAAGCCCTCTTTTTCCAGGACACGTCCTCTTTTTTCAGGATTAAAATTGCTGCCCGGGTGGATTTTTTTAAAATTTGGCAAAATGTCCAGCAAAGTCATGTCAGATGGGTTTGGTGGGAGTTCTAGTCTGAAAATCTAGAGAACACAAGGTTGGGGGAAGGGTGTTCTAGTGCCTTAGACTCAGAACTGAGGCACCCGGCTAAGCTAGTCAGCTGAGAGACTAGCAGAGAATCACAAGAAAGCAGCGTCTTAAACTAGATAGTAAAGGTAAAGGGACCCCTGACCATTAGGTCCAGTCATGGCCGACTCTGGGGTTGCGGCGCTCATCTCGCTTTATTGGCCGAGGGAGCCGGCGTACAGCTTCCGACTCATGTGGCCAGCATGACTAAGCCGCTTCTGGCGAACCAGAGCAGCGCACGGAAACGCCGTTTACCTTCCCGCCGGAGTGGTACCTATTTATCTACTTGCACTTTGACGTGCTTTCGAACTGCTAGGTTGGCAGGAGCAGGGACCAAGCAACGGGAGCTCACCCCGTGGCAGGGATTCGAACTGCCGAACTTCTGATCGGCAAGTCCTAGGCTCTGTGGTTTAACCCACAGCGCCCCCACGTCCCTCTTAAACTAGCTACATGCTGTATTAATCCCTTCTCTTGTGGCTGAACTCAAAGGACGCTGGCTCCGCTACAAGATCTTGGAGAAAGAGTCTGGGAGGGCAAGTGTTAACACCCCACTGCCCATAAGGAGATGCCATATGTACATGCTAGACCATGGGTGGGCAAACTAAGGCCCAAGAGGCTCATTCCCCAATTAACTCCCGGCTGCATTTCCTTCCCCCTTTTTGCAGAGCTGCACTTAATTCTGGGGGCTGAAGAAGGGATATATGCCTTGAACCGGAGCGAGGCAGAGCCCACCCTCGAACTGGTAAGACAAGAGGAGGTGCTGTGGGGGGGCCGCGGGGGCCGAAGGACAGGGAATTTTTTTGTGTGGAGGGATGCAAAATGGAAAAAAGGACCAATGAGCTTTGATAGCATGCAAGCCAAATTTTGAGCCGATAATCCCTTAGTGTGCATCAGTTATCCCCCAA
Organism: Podarcis gaigeae; assembly: GCF_964106915.1. Lineage (NCBI taxonomy): Eukaryota > Metazoa > Chordata > Lepidosauria > Squamata > Lacertidae > Podarcis > Podarcis gaigeae. Next base: position 84,646,083 of record NC_139684.1, read on the forward strand.
AACACATCATAATCACCATCACTTTGCGGAAACAATTGAAGACTATTATTATTATTATTATTAATTGAATTTATATACCGGCCTATACCCGGGGTCTCAGGGCAGTTCACAGAATAAAATCAAAATATGAAACCACAAAATACATAATAATAATAATAAAACAACCCAATAGGCCCCTCCCCCGTATTTTAAAGGGCGTAGGACATGAGTAGGTAAACTAAGGCCCAGGGCTGGATCCGGCCCAATCGCCTTCTAAATCCGGCCCGTGGATGTTCCGGGAATCAGCATGTTTTTTATTTAAAACGCATCTCTGGGTTATTTGTGGGACATAGGAATTCGTTCATTCCCCCCCCCTCCAAAAAAATATAGCCCGGCCCCCCACAAGGTCTGAGGGAGAGTGGACTGGCCCCCTGCTGAAAAAGTTTGCTGACCCCTGGCATAGGATGTCAATCAGGTCAACCAAAGGCCTGGTTAAAAAGGAACATTTTTACCTGGTGCCTAAAGGTGTATAATGAAGGCGCCAGGCAAACTTCCCTGGGGAGAGAATTCCACAGATGGGAAGCCACTGCAGAGAAGGCCCTGTTTTTGTGTTGCCATCCTCCGGACCTCTCGAGGCTGAGGCACACGAAGAAGATTTTGTTCTGGCAGAGTCTCCCAGCTGGATAAATTAGTTTTTACCATGAGCTGTCATTTCATAGAATTCTGGGTTTGGAAGGGACCCCGAGGGTCATTTAGTCCAACCCACTGCAATGCAGGAATTTTGCCCACAGCCATCCTTGGGTTGGTTCGAACCACCAATCTTCCGGTTAACAGCCAGATGAACTGACTTATTCCTAGGGCTTTAGATTTTTTAAAAAAACGTTTCTGTTGTTTTTGTGATTTTAACTATTTTATGTGTTAAAAACCACCTTGAAGTGGTGGTTTAGAAGACAATTAATAGATCAGTAATAAAAATAAAAATAACAATAAAAAAATTATAATAATCCAGGTATTAAAAATTGTGGATTCGCATATCTCAGCTGAGGCAAGCATAGACCTGCTCTGTCTGCCTTCAGAAGCAGTGCTTGGCCTCAGTTTGCTCCATCTGTAAAATGGACACAGTAGGCAGTCAGTTGTCATGATGTTGGTTGAATGGATCAAGTGAAAGCCTTGAAATTTAGGAATAAGTGTGGGTTGAGGCACTCTCACAGAATAACAAAACAGTGAGAACTCGGAGAATCTTCCTGCCCGCTTCACCCTCAGCACTTAGACGGGCTTTCTGACCATTTGAAGTGCTTGATGTACATTTCATTAATAATAATAATACTTTATTTATATCCTGCCCTCCCTAGCTGAAGCCACGCTCAGAGCCTTGTACTTTTATCTCCATAAAACCATAGAAATGCATTTAGAATAAATTATAATACAACTATAACCTCTTTAAGACGATCGCCGAAACAGACACTAAGAATAAACTACACTTAAAAATCAGCCATGCGGTTATTGGCTTGGCAGTGTGGGATAAAACGGCACAAACCCACCCAAGGGCACTCTGCAGTCTTGAAAACGCCTGAGCCAGAGAACTAAAAACCAACAGCAAACGAGCCTGGCAAACTTCCCTTGGGAGAGGGAACCAGGTGAGAGGAGCCAGCACCGAAAAGGCCCTGCTAAATAGTTTTCACGTTCCATTCAGTGGCGTAGCGTGGGGGGTGCCAGGGGGGCCGGCCGCACCGGGCGCAACTGGGGCGGGGGGCGCACTCGCACTAGCAGCTCTCTGCCCCTACTAAAATCCACGGGTTAGGGAGCCCGCGCTCGCTCGGCTTGGCAAGGAGGTCGCGGAAGGGGGAGAGCGAAGCCTTCTGCCGCGGGCAAAAAAAGGAGAGGAAGCCGGGCGGGCGGGCGGGCGGGCTGGCTGGTGGGGGTCTGGCTGCGCCTGCTGCTGCCGTTGCCGCTGCTGCCGGGCTTTGACAGCTTGGCGAAGCGGAGGGAGAGGAGCTTTATGGTAATTGCGGCTCTCTCTCCACTGGCCTTCTGGGTAGTGAGCTGAGCTGAGCAGGGAGTCTGGCGAGGGGGCGGGAAGAGACTTCCCCCCCCCTTTTTCCACCTTGCCTGGTCAGAAAGGAGAGCGGAGTCTCCTCAGGGCGCCCTCAGGCAGGGCAGGGTAAGGCAAGCAGAGCGAGGAGGAGAGAGAGGGGAAGGGGGGGGGAGCAGCCAGGAAACGCCGCGGTGTGGAGGGGGAATCAATTAAGGAGAGAAAGCGAAAAGCCTTGGAGAAAGGGAAAAAAGGAAAGAAAAGAGGCAGCTCCGGGAGAGCGCGGGGGAAAGAGAAGCCTCGCTGCTGCTGCTTGGGAGAGTAAATTACTGTACTTGCCTTGCCCCGGGTTAGGGGGCGCAAATTGCTTGCCTTGCCCCGGGTGCTGATAACCCACGCTACGCCGCTGGTTCCATTTCCCATATCCTGACTCCAGTTTCTTCTCTCCCTCTTCCATCCCTGCCGCAGCTCTATCACAACCGCACAACTTGGGTTTACTGCATTGGGAACGTCCTCATGTCGCTTTCTGGTGAGTTGATCCCTGCAGAATGAAGAGTGGGTGAATAATGCAGAAAGCCAAGTCAGAGCGGAATGGAGAGGGATAAGGGAAGCGCTCTGGGTGTGCGGAGAGGAAGAAGGCTTTGCAGGGCAGAGGGCTGGATGGGCAAGACCAGTTTTGATGCCTGCAAGTGTGAAATATACTCGGAGTCGAGAGTAGATTTCATGTTCTTTATTCAGCTCGTAGTGGTGAGGAAGAATGGAAGTTCCCCCAGAATGTCTGCTTTATATACATTATTTACACAATAGGCCCCACGTGATTGGCTGATTCCGGAATTCTCCTGTAGGCCAATCGGGTTGCGGATTCACTTCCATCTGGAGCTGGATTGGGTGGCTCCTGCGGACCAATCAGACGGCTGCATTCTGGATCCTATTGTTCTAGGACCAATCAGATGGCTGCATTCTGGATCCTATTGTTCTAGGACCAATCAGACTGCTGCATTCTGGATCCTATTGTTCTAGGACCAATCAGACTGCTGCATTCTGGATCCTATTGTTCTAGGACCAATCAGACTGCTGCATTCTGGATCCTATTGTTCTAGGACCAATCAGACTGCTGCATTCTGAATCCTATTGTTCTAGGACCAATCAGACTGCTGCATTCTGGATCCTATTGTTCTAGGACCAATCAGACTGCTGCATTTTGGATCCTATTCAACTCAGTACATAAGAAAGTGTTAGGATAAAACTCTGGTGGGGCTCGGGGACAGTGTGGCCCATGCCTGGCTGAATTCTAGTAAAACATCCTTAGCACCATTAATAACTGAATAACTTTGCTGGATTAGACCAAAAGAGACCTTTCTAGTTTTTTTCATAGTGGCTACCCAGATGTAGCAAATAATCATTTCTTATTTATTTGCTTATTTTGCAAATGCAAAAACTGCATTACAACCCGAGACCACCAACACAGTGTGCACAGGATAAAAATTAATCACACACGAAATAAGAATTCAAAAAACAACCAAGTCGTCCCTGCAGATGCACAGTTAAACATTTCACAAACGGCTCTGTGGATGCAGTCTTAAAACAAAAAAATAAATAAATCATCAGCTGGTTGCCTGAACTTCATGACGCAGGGCACCTACCTGATTTCTAATCCTTTCCTGCTCAGATAAACTGCCTCTGAGCTTGGAGGCTCTGTTGGGCCACCTTGACTGAAAGCTGCAGACAGGCCACTCCTAGTTAGCTTGCTCTTGGGAATACCATCTGTGGGGCCTGAATGGAGTTACTATCCACACCCTTGGAGGATTACCATATTTTTCGCTCCATAAGACGCACCTAGTTTTTAGAGGGGGAATGCAAGAAAAAAAAATTCTTTAAAGGGAGCACTGAGCAGAGCCTGTATGCATCCCAGGCTCTGCTCAGTGCTCCCTTTAAAGAGCCGCATGGAACATGTGTGCGGCTCTTGGGGACTTTTCTCCAAAGAGGGAGAAGGGCAGCCCATCACTGACAGGCTGCCGTTCTCCCTCCTTGGGGAAAAGTCCCCAAGAGCCGCACACATGTTCCATGCGGCTCTTTAAAGGGAGCGCGGCTCTTGGGGGCTTTTCTGGGAGGTGGGGGGAGCTCTGTCCCTTCCCTCTGTCCCTTCCCCCACCTCCCGCAAAAGCCAGGGATAGCCCCGCGAAGTCTTTGCAGGGCACGGGGATGAAGGCTCCCTGTGCCCTACGGAAGCTTCGCGCAGCTAACCCAGAAGCTAGGACAGCTAGAGGGAGCACTGCACAGCGCTCCCTCTAGCCGTTCTGGCTTATGGGATAGCCGTGCAGCCTGCATTCGCTCCATAAGCCGCACACACATTTCCCCTTACTTTTTAGGAGGGAAAAGGTGCTTCTTACAGAGCGAAAAATACGGTATGCCCGCTTGAAGCAGCAGTGACACTGATCCTTTTTTCTTTCCTTGCCCTCCTCCTCCCCCTCTAACCAGGCAAGGCCCCCCAACTCTTCTCCCACAACTTGCCGGGCCTGTATGAGCAGAGCCGCCGAGACCAGCGCCCCGGGATCTACATTTCCCCCCACCGGCTACTCCCCAGGTAACCCACGCCAAGAACTGTGGGACAAGGGCAAGGAGGAGTGCGAGTGCATGTGAGAACGGTTCTCCTTTTGCTCCGGCTCCATCAGCGCAGTATGGGGGTGCCAAGTTCTTTTTCTGGCAGTGCAAATCTTAATTTCAAAAGAGTCCCTGTTGTCATCTCTGGCTCACCATTTGCCACTTCCCACACCTGCCCATCATGGCCAGCCGACCATCAATCCTTCTTTCCTCCTTCCTCAGGAAAAACATCGTCACCACCAAGATCCCGGATACAAAGGGGTGCCAGAAATGTTGCACAGGTGAGTGCCATTCCTGACCTGCAGGGGGAAGCAGAGCTCCCATTCTCACACCCCAACCCTTCATGGTCAGGTTCATTGTCTGGGCTCACGAAATCACACCTATGGGAATTTTGAACGAATCCAGAATAAGCGTGGAGGTAGGGCTACCATTTACAGAGAGTGGAAAAATCCAGACACAAAACTTACTGAGTTGTGTGTGGTTTTTTTTTGGGGGGGGGGATCCAAGTTGTTGAGTATGCTGGTCAGTAATCACAGAGTTCAAAGTTGGAGCTAACTCTCTATTAGCAAAAACATGATCTCCACAGACCATAGCTGTCAACCGTCCCTTATTTGGCGGGAAAGTCCCTTATCTCCCAGCGCTGTGTCCTGCTGCTGTCCCTTATTGATGATGTCCCTTAAATTTCCTGGTTTCAAAGGAAGCAGCTCCTCTCCCTCCCTCCCTGCCCGCCAGGGAGGAGCGAGGCTCCAACTGTGTTGCTTGGCTGCGTTGCTCACCCAATAAGGAGTCTAAGAACGACTGGGGGGTGGAGCTTGCATGCCTTGTGCCGATCAAATCGGCCGCGTTGCCTTGGGACTCACATTTGCTCAGCACTTCCCAGCGGAGAGGTGATGGTGGTTTTCCTTGCTGCATCCCCTTTGCTGGGTTGCTGCGCTGTGGGAACCACCGCTTGAGGCTTCGTTTGGCTGCTGGCTGGGCTTTCTGCCTTTGGCTGGGAAGGGCTCAGAAGTTAAACATAGCTGTGCTCTGAAAATCCCTTATTTTGGCTGCTGATCCCTTATTTTCGAGGCTGCTGGTGCCTTATTTTCAAATCTGTAAGTTGACAGCTAGCTATGCCATGGACCTATTTGAGTTTCAGGCCTAATGAGCAGAGCAGCTCATTGCCGATGGTCTTACTCCATGAAAATGTCGGGAATTCAAGCCCATATCAGGAGAAACTGGCAACTCTCCCAAGCACCCGGCATGATTCCCTGTTGACCTCCCTGGCTGCATTCCCCAGCAAGCGCAGGCTAGGTCCCGATAGGCGATTCTTCTCAAACGTGAGAAGAACACACACCCTCTTTCCTGCCCCCTGGCAGGGGAAAGAGATAGACAGAAACGTATTTACATGCCTTTATTTCTGTCTTTGCAGCATTACAAAAAACATGACTGCTCTCTTCAAACTCCAGCAGTCTAGTGACAAACACTTCCTGCACTTCCTGGACAGGAACAAACGGAAGAGCTCATATTACACTCTGAGCTAATTCCGGTGCTTCGCACTGTGAATTGACTGTCCCTCTGTTTGCCACGGACAGTCCCAACATTCCATCATGTTTACTTTTCAAGCTAGCAGTTTGCAGCTGCATTGCTTCTATATCGTAACAGAAAATCAGTTGCCGAGACTTTAAGTCCCTGCCTCTCCACAGCCGTCTAAGTCTCCTCCTTTCCAGGGCTTTTCCCAAGCAATTGGAGACTGTGCCTGCTTTCAGCCAGCCAACCTCTCCTCTTCCCTTTTCATACCTTTCCTGGTTCTGGGAGACAATTCTGGACTTCTCTCTGCCACAGACTCTCCCTGCCCATTAAGCCCTGTCCCTTCTTCAGCTTCCGACATTTCCTCCTCCCAGTCTTCTCCCTCCGACCACTCATTGTGGTCTCCACCCCCATTGTTCTGCCCGGACGCTGAGGTCCAGCGCCGAGGGCCTTCTGGTGGTTCCCTCATTGCGAGAAGCAAATCTACAGGGACCCAGGCAGAGGGTCTTCTCGGTGGTGGCACCCGCCTGTGGAAAGCCCTCCCACCAGATGTCAAAGAGATAAACAATCTACCTGACATTTAGAAGACGTCTAAACTGTTCAGGGAAGTTTTTAATGTGTGACATTTTAATGTATTTTTAATCTTTGTTGGAAGGCGCCCAGAGTGGCTGGGGAAACCAGGGCGGGGTAAAAATAATAAATTATAATTATTATTATTATTATTATTATTATTATTATTATTATTATTAACCCCCTGGCTCTGAGCCTTCTTCCCTTGGGGGTTCCCCAGCTGGTTCCTCCCACTATTCCTCTGCACCCCACCATTCCCAGACAGCCTGTTTCTCTTTTCTTGGCAGCCAGGAACGCACAGACCGGCTGCTATTACCTCTGTGGTGCGCTGGAGGCGGGTGTGGTGTTGTTGCAATGGTACGAGCCCATGCAGAAGTTCATGCTGGTCAAGGTAAGGGCCTTTGCCTCTACCAGAGGGAAGAGAAGGCGCAGTGAATGCCTTATGGCACCAGCAGAAGCCATGCCAGCTTCGGACCGGATCCCAGAATGTCCTGTTCTTTGGTCTTGAGCTCTCCTGCGAATCAGCTGCCTCCTACGAGAGCTTGGGACCAAAAACCAAGCGTCTTGATGATGATCAGCAGGGTGTTATGGTAGGGTTACCAGACGTCTTCGTTTCCCAGGGACAGTCCCCGGATTTGTGAACAAGTCCCCGGACAAATTCCATGCTTGGAATGTCCCCGGATTTCATCTAAAGTCCCCAGGAAACACAGTCTCAGCAGCCTGGAGCAGTTGGCTCTGGCTTCCTTCAGGAGCTGCTTGGAAGTCCCCATATGATGGTAGTGCAGGGGGTTTCAGATGCAGCTTCCGGGCTGCCTCCACCTTCCCTGACCGCAGCAACTAAGCTGTGAAGGGAGGCTTCATGCTGCCTATTGGAGCAGCCTCCCAACTCTTACTTGCCTGCAAGCAAGCAGGAGGGGGCAGGGACCTCTCAGTTAGGCAACGGGAAGCCTCCCTTCCCAGCAGAGGGATCCCTGCCCCTTCCTGCTTGCACGCAAGTAGGAATGGGATTGGGGCTGCTCTGATGGGAAGGGAGGCATCGCACTGCCCGAGTCTCACTGCTGCCTCTGCTCTCGGCCCTCCTTCTCCGCCTTCCATGCCTGACCCACCGCACACCGCTTCCCCACCACCACCGAAGAACCGACAACTCAGGGGCTGTCCAGGATCATGGAGATAGAAGCCTCGGAGGAAGGGGAAACGTGGTGGTTGAGGTCAAGGCGGCGGCCGCCCCTGTGCCACCACCATCGCTGCAGCATCAACATCCCGAACATAGTATTTATTTAAAACAAAATAAAAAAATTCCTTCCAGTAGCACCTTAAAGACCAACTAAGTTAGTTCTAGGTATGAGCTTTCGTGTGCATGCACACTTCTTCAGATACACTGAAACAGAAGTCACCAGACCCTTCTATATAGTGAGAAGGTGGGGAGGGGTATTACTCAGAAGGGTGGTGGGAATGGGTGATTGGCCAATCTGGTAACCTTAGTTGGCTTCTACGATCGCAGCCGCTATTCACGCAGGGCTACGTCTGCAGGCTTGTCCAACTACCCTTCCCTTCCTTTGCCAGTATTTCGACTTCCCGCTGCCCTCGCCGCTTCCGGTCTTTGAGATGCTGACGTCCCCCAATGAGGAGTACCCGGTGGTCTGTATCGGAGTGACCAAGGGCCCCCCAGGACAGGCAGTCCAGTTCCAGATCATCAACCTCAATTCCCTCACTTCCTGGTTCATCGATGACGGCAGCAGTAAGAGCACTTGCAAGTGTGTGTGTTTGCAAAAGCATCAGGCTGCAGGGATATCCAGAGCTGGAGGGGCTGTATTCTAATCCAGAATGGGTGTAGCCAGGAATTTTGTTGGGGGGGGGGCAGCCAAAGTTGTGGAGCTTTCCTTGGGAAATTGTGGGGGGGGGGAATAAATAGGAAATTGCAGGAATCAGGCTTTTGCTGGACGGAGTGGGTGGGGTGCAGAACCCCAGATAATTGAGTATTTTCGATGCTTTTCAATAATATTTGTGGATCCAGGGCCCCCCTCTCCGGCTATGCCCATTCCCAGAGAACAAGAACTGGGAGCGGGGGGGGGGTGCTTTGCCGACCAAGCAAAAGCAGGTCTGGTTGCCTTGAAACAGGGGGAAACCTTAGCACCTGACTATTTAGAGGAGGTAGACATGAACACCGAACTCAAAATGCCCTATATATTTTTGTGTTATAAACACGTTTCTCAACAGAACCTTTGTGTACTGGCCCGGTCCAGGTGACACAGCTGGACAGCAAGACAGTGATGGTTCTGATGAACAGTAAGTACAGAGAGAGGAGGCGGTTGGTGGGTCGGCAGAGTGTCGCCTTCGTGCTTTCTTGCAGGCACCAAAACGATCTGGGAGCGGTCGCCGAGACCACATAACACCGGTCATGAAAAACCTACATTGGCTCCCAGTACGTTTCCGAGCACAATTCAAAGTGTTGGTGCTGACCTTGAAAGCCCTAAACGGCCTCAGTCCAGTATACCTGAAGGAGCGTCTCCACCCCCATCGTTCTGCCCAGAAACTGAGGTCCAGCGCCGAGGGCCTTCTGGCGGTTCCCTCGCTGCGAGAAGCCAAGTTACAGGGAACCAGGCAGAGGGCATTCTTGGTAGTGGTGCCCACCCTGTGGAACACCCTCCCACCAGATGTCAAAGAGAACAACAACTACCAGACTTTTAGACGACATCTGAAGGCAGCCCTGTTTAGGGAAGCTTTTAATGTTTGAGGCGTTACTGTATTTTGATATTGTGTTGGAAGCCGCCCAGAGTGGCTGGGGAAGCCCAGCCAGATGGGCGTGGTATAAATTATTATTATTATTATTATTATTATTATTATTATTATTATTATTATTATATTGTTGTTGTTGTTTCCCCAGGGAGTGTCCGGTTTGTCAGCCTTGGAGGCGCGCTGCTTCCGTATCCCCCAGAACTCGCCTTTGACGTGGCGGTGGAGTCAGTCGGTGGGTCCCTTCCGCCTGCCCTCTCCAGCCCACCCCCCTGCTTGTTCCGCTACACCTGGAGCCTGTGTTCTCCTCTCCTTCTCTTCCAAGTTGTTTCTGAGTGGGTCCCAGAGAAAGTTGCGTTTCGGGGTTCTGATACCAACAGCTTTGGTTTCCCCCAGAGCATCTTGGTGGCAGCTGTTAACTGGAGGGCTAAACGATTTATTTTCCCCCAACCTGCTGCCCCATCATTCCTGTTCTCTGTTTGGGGTGGTGTGTGTTCTGGGCCACGCAGTGGCTTGATCGCTGTGCAAGATATTGTGCTAGGTTATCATTTGGGGGCCCCTTTTAGCTTGAGGATGTTAGTGCCACTTCAGAAGAATTTCCTCCCGACTTCAGAGAAAGCTGTATTAATGGAGAAATCTGAGGGTTACCTTGGACAAAAAACAAGGACACCAGCCAGGAATACCAGAGCAAAACAGCAGCCAGTAGGCTTGGTCTTTATTGAAGACTGTCGCCACAGGACTCCCGCCTGCTACAAGGTGGAACAAGATGGAAGCCCCGAACAAAAGAGAACCCAAACTTTTATTAGCTGCTCATCCCCATGTTACACCCCCCCAAACTACATCACGGTTACATCATGAAAGGGGAGATCTGGTGGCCGTAATCTGAGCATCCTAGACCCTGCCCCATGGTTCTCCTTGCCCTCCACCAAACACCCATCAAGTGAAGCAAAAGAGATATTTACATTTCCCTGTTTCCCAGCCAAGTTCATCGCACCCTTTTGTCTTCATCTGGCTTTGTTATTTCTGGAATGGCTACCTGTCTGGCATTCAGGTATCAGGATGCCAGGGATTTTCACTCAGGTAGAGGGGCTGCTGAGCAGCTGAGCTCACATGTCTATATGAATTTCTGAAGTTTTCCCAGTGAGCCAGTGCATAGGTACATTTATCAGTGAATTCTTACATTTGGTATTGTGCAGCAAAGGCCCTTGGAATAGATAGGAAGAAACTGTGATGAAGCGTTTTGTGGGGACAAATCACAAAAGTCACAAACCCGATTGTGCTAGTTTTGGTAGTGGGCTGAATGCGCATGATATCTGCTGGAGGGGCAACACCCCCCCCCCAGCCAATACATAGATTCCTGCAACAGCTGCATCTCCAAGCCCAGTGTGAGACATCTCAAGTGAAATTGGGGAACGCGACTGCAGTGGACTCTGAATTCACTTTTGCCTCTTTCTCTTCACAGCGGTGGTGCAGAACTGTGTGCACGCCTTTTGGTGTCACGGCGTGCAGATGTGGCCTCTTGGATCGGGACAGGTACAGAGGGACCCCTCCTTCCAGCATTGTGGCAGAGCAGGGCTTCTTGGGAGACCGGCCAAAGACCCATAGAGGGGCGGGGAATTCCTCACTTCCCGCAGTCTCAAACCCCTTCTTCCCGTTTTCTTGTCAGGCCAAGGTGCTAAGTGGGTTACAGTGGTGCCTCGCAAGACGAAATTAATTCGTTCCGCAGGTTTTTTCGTCTTGCGAGTTTTTCGTCTTGCGAAGCACGATTTCCCATAGGAATGCATTGAAAATCAATCAATGCGTTCCTATGGAAACCGCCTTCAGACCAGGTCCGGGGACAGTCTGTCCCCCGACCTCTTCTGAAGGCTGGGGGGGGGGACAAGGGCTTTTCTTCCCACCCCCAGCATTTTAAAAAACCCCGGGACAGCAGAGGACTTCTCCGCTGTCCCGGGGTTTTTTAAAATGCTGGCGGGCGGCACCACTGCCGCCCGCCAGCATTTTAAGATCGCCCCGGACAGCGGACTTCTCCACTGTCCCGGGGCGATTTTAAAGCCCCCGGGAAGGCAGGCGGGGGGGGAGCAAAGACTTTTGCCCCCCGCCGGCCTTCAGAAGAGGCCTCTTCTGAAGGCCGGCGGGGGGCGAAAGTCTTTGCTCCCCCCCGCCTGCCTTCAAAAGCCGTCCGGGATAGTGGGAAGCGCTTCCCTGCTATCCCGGACCGCTTTTAAAATGCTGGCGGTGGGGAGCAAAGCCTTTCACCCCCCGCCGGCCTTCCTGGACCTCTTCTGAAGGCCGGAGGGGGGGGGGAAAGGCTTTGCTCCCCACCGCCAGCATTTAAAAGAGGTCCCCGGAGATTTCCCTATGGGCTTTCTTCTTGCGAAGCAAGCCCATAGGGAAATTCGTCTTGCGAAGTGCTTCAAAAAACGGTTTTTTTCAAAAAACGGTTTTTTTTTTTGTCTTGCGGGTTTTTCGTCTTGCGAGGCATTCGTCTTGCGGGACACCACTGTAATTCCTCCTTCTGGAACCCTCCATCTACTGCCCTCCCCTGTTGTTGCTCCCTCTACTTTTTTTTTTGCAGAAATGAGAGTAAATCAAGCAACCACTGACCTTGCAGAGTGTGCTTGCAGAACAGTTTCCAGCTCAGTAGCTGCTCTTCCCCTTTCTCCCAGCCCCTTTACCCTGCTTGTAGCAGCAGAATAGCCCTCTTATCTGCATCCAGGGTGTGCCCCCGCTTTCCTACACTTGATCCCAGAGGTGTAAGATCAGGGGTAGGCAACCTAAGGCCCAGGGGCAGGATGCGACCCAATCACCTTCTCAATCTGGCCCATGGACGGTCCGGGAATCAGTGTGTTTTTAAATGAGTAGAATGTGTGCTTGTATTTAAAATGCATCTCTGGGTTATTTGTGGGGCATAGGAATTCCTTCATTATTATTTTTTCAAAATATAGTCCTGCCCCCGACATGGTCTGAGGGACGGTGGACCGGCCCATGGCTGAAAAAGGTTGCTGACCCCTGTATAAGATGCTTGGCATGAGGCTAAAGGGGGTGGGGGCTGGTTGCTGATTCCCAAGCGAACTTAGACTGGCTTCCTTTGTTGTTCTTCTGCTGGCAAGCTGAGACCTTTCTGCTCAGACAGGCCTTTGGAAAACCAAGGAGCAGATAGTGCCGACCGCTGGGCACACTAGATTTTAACTGCTGGTTCTAAATGGGTTCTGATGAATTTTAATTATTGTTTTAAAACTGGTTTTTCTTCTATTACAATTCAAGTTTTGCAATGATGTTTTTGAATGGTGCAAGTCGCCTTGAATCCCAGCTTGGGAGAAAGGTGGGAAACAAATACATTAAATAATAATAATAATAATAATAATCCTGATAAAACCCCATTACTTCTCAGTTACAACAGGAGGTGCAGGATCAGCGCTGGACTTTCCGTTCAATAGGAACCTCCAGGTAGGTTTCAGAAGGATCCAATTTTATCTGTATACAGTAGAGATACAATGACAACCACCACCTAGGTTTGGGACCCCAATGTGCCTTTGGGCATCTTGGCACTTTGCTTGGTACCCATCACAGCCCCCGTGCCCCTTCCAGTTCTATTTAATTTTTTATTAAAAAAAAAATATATGGCTGGTTTTGTGGCTGGGAGTATTGCCCCTTTGTTGGGGCCACCACATTTCCCCCCCCATCCCTGCTTTGTGTTGTGTTGTGGGGTAGGGAGTCCATTGAATTTGAGCATCACCAGTGTTTATTCTGTGCCACGGGTATTCTGGGCTCTTTATCCAGGTCTGCCCCGATTCAGAAAAACTTCAAGACTTACTGGGCTCCCTGAGCAGCTGTGCCAGCCCATCTGGGAGGGTGTACCCCACGATCTTGGGCAGGTTCACGCAAGGAGCCTCAGTCCGCAGCCCCGTGTGATGGCAGAAGCCTCCTGCCCCCTCAAAAAGACCACCATCCAAACAGCCGCTCACCTGTGCCCTGTGCGCCAGTGTGGTGTAGTGGTTAAGAGCGGTAGTCTCGTAATCTGGTGAACCGGGTTCACTTCCCTGCTCCTCCACATGCAGCTGCTGGGTGACCCTGGGCCAGTCACACTTCTCTGAAGTCTCTCAGCCCCACTCACCTCACAGAGTCTTTGTTGTGGGGGAGGAAGGGAAAGGAGGTTGTGAGCCGCTTTGAGACTCCTTCGGGTAGTGATAAAGTGGGATATCAAATCCACACTCTTCTTCTTCTTCTTCCATTCTCTACCAGCACCGTCGTGTTAGAGACCCGGCCTGTGGGCGATCCGAATTCTGCCAGCAACCTCTACGTGCCAGAATGACACTTGCCCCCCTGTCCTGCCTACAAGTGGAGCATGTGCGCCAAAACGCCCCCTGTCTCTGACCCTCACAGGCATGGAGAGCCTTAGAGGAGGAGCTAGGGGGTGAGTGTGTGAGAGGAGCCAGCCTATCTCAGCACTGGTCAAGGGCCACTTAGCGTTGTGTTGTTCCCAACAGGCACAGAGCGACACACCAAACTCCTGGTTTCATGGGTCTTCCTTTTACGTATCACGCCACGCCAGTAAAAAAGCATTTTTTTAAAAAAAGCGTTCGTTTTTTGCTTTTCCTTGGAGCGGGCTCAGTGCAAGGAAAACAACTGGAGAGCCCAGGAGTACCATGAAATATGAGCCAACTATGTCGGGAGGCCCTTCGTTTGAGGGTGGGTAAGGGGACTGGGAGGGCTGGTGCAAGGAGTTTGCATTCGGGCTGGTCGGTGACAGGTGTTGCCCTTTGAGGGCCGATTCAGGCTGCACCTCTGAACCAAATCAGGAACTGGGAATGCCAATCGGGAAGTGAGAAGCAGGAACTGACACCAGCCTTGTGCAGCTCGGAAAGACAGGGAGAGGTTGCATGTCTTTTTGTGGCTGTCCGTCCCGGGGTTGCCAGACCTCAAGTCTGACCTGAAATCTCCAGGTTTGCCTAACCCTCTCCAGGCAGAGGACTTGACACTCTAGGGTGGTGAGAGTGCCAATAATGACAATGTAATAATTAAGAAGACTGTGCATGCAGCTTGCAAGAGTCAGACAGGCAGGTAAAGGTAAAGGGACCCCTGACCATTAGGTCCAGTCGTGACCGACTCTGGGGTTGTGGCGCTCTTCTCACTTTATTGGCTGAGGGAGCTGGTGTACAACTTCTGGGTCATGTGGCCAGCACGACTAAGCCGCTTCTGGCGAACCAGAGCAGCGCACGGAAACGCCCTTTACCTTCCCGCTGGAGCGGTACCTATTTATCTACTTGCACTTTGACGTGCTTTCGAACTGCTAGGTTGGCAGGAGCAGGGACTGAGCAACAGGAGCTCACCCCTTGCGGGGATTCGAACCACCGACCTTCTGATCGGCAAGCCCTAGGCTCTGTGGTTTAACCCACAGTGCCACCTGTGTCCCTCAGATGGGCAGGAGCCAGCTGCAAATTATATCATAGACACTCAGGGTGGGGTTGGGGGTGTCTTTCCTCCTCCACCTCCCTCTCCAAATCCACCTCTATCTCTAGGGCCTCCTCACCCCATGGAATCATCGGGGGCTACCCCCTAGATCTCAGAGCGTGGGATGCTCCTGACCTGGCAACCCAGGTGTTAGAAACCAGGTGCTGCTGGAAAGGCATTTTGTTGGCTGCACACAAGGAAGACACACACTCGTCGGCCAGTTGCAGCAATCTATGGTTTTATTGGCAGGGAACCAAGCTGGCCTGGTGAGGGGCAGGGGAGGGGACAGAGTGGCAACCCCCTGCCCACCCCCCAGTAACAGGCCTGGCTTGTTTTGGCACTGGCAGTAGACATGGAGGGTAATAGGATGGATCCGGGCAGGAGGGGAAAGGGGCCACCGCTTCCAGGAGAGGAGTGCGATGTACAATCAAATCCTGGTGCCCCCCCCGGCTTCCCCCCCCAATGCCCACTCACACACAACACACACACTGGGGTAGAGTTTCTAGGGTGCCTCCCCCAGCTCCATTGGCACAGAGGAGCCCAGGCACCGCACAAACCATAAATAGCACGAGCCCCACAAATGAGACACAGATTTAAGGGGAGGGCAAGACAGCAAGGGGCACTGAAGCAGGAGGGGGCTGCGTTGCTGGCAACCCCCCCCCCCCATGTTTGGGAACCTGGAACAGGGTGCCCACACCTCCCTCTCTCCCTCCTGCACTCACAAGCTTGCAGCGCCCCCGCCTGATTGCTAGACAACTGACAGACAGCAGCAAAATAACTCCTTCTCTTCAACCTCCTCGTGAATCTAAAACGGCTCCACCCCACAAAGCCCTCCCCTCTTGGCTTGGGGAAAGAGTCCGTAAAAGGCACTTGAAAGTGGGGGAGCCCTTTGACCCTAGAAGGGAAGTATTGCATGGACACCCCCACGGGACGGGAAATGGGTGGGAAGAGTTACTGGCCGGGTGCGGAACTCTTGGCGGCCCCGGGTGCAAGCCGGCATGCGCAGCCCTGAGCCAGCGGATTGCTTTCTTTCTCCAAGGGGCAGGAATCCTCGCCGGGTCTGGAGGGAGCCAGGCCTGGCTGTGGAAGGGGGGTTGGGGGGGATATAAAGGTGGTGGCAGGGCGGGCAAGGGTCAGGTGTGCCACCCCCACTCTGAGGCACCATCGCTGCTGCCTCCCTCCCCCTCGCCGCGGGCAGGGGTGAAGAGGGCGAGGGAAGGCGGGTGGGCCTCCGGGGCACAGGGCGTGGAAGGGGGCTTTAGCCAAGCTGGTCTTCATATTGCTTGCGGAAACAGTCGCCGGCCGGGAAGAAGTCCCAGCTCCGCTCCTGGTACATCTTCCAGACGTAGGACTCCTGTGTGAACAGAGGAAGATGCTGCTGAGATGGACTAAGACAAGGGCAGGCAAACTAAGGCCCAGGGACCGGATCCGGCCCAATCGCCTTCTCAATCCGGCTCATGTTTTTACATGAGTAGAATGTGCCCGTTTACTTAAAATGCATCTCTGGGTGATTTGTGGGGCATAGGAATTTGTTCATTCCCCCCAAAAAAAATATAGTCTGGCCCCCCCACAAAGTCTGAGGAACAGTGTATCGGCCCACTGCTGAAAAAGTTTGCTGACCCCTGGACTAAGAGAAAGGGCAGCATCCCTGCTGGGGAAACAGCCAAAAACCAATGGGGAGGGGGGCTATTTAATAATAAATTATTATTATTAATAATACCCCACCCATCTGGCTGGGTTTCCCCAGCCACTATGGGTGGCTTCCAACAAAGTATTAAATTACAGTGGTCTGTTAAACATTAAAAGCTTCCCTAAACAGGGCTGCCTTCAGATGTCTTCTAAAACTCTGGTAGTTGTTCTTCTCTTTGACATCTGGTGGGAGGGCGTTCCACAGGGTGGGTGCCACCACCGAGAAGGCCCTCTGCCTGGTTCCCTGTAACTTGGCTTCTTGCAGTGAGGGAACCGCCAGAAGGCCCTTGGCACTGGACCTCAGTGTCCGGACAGAACGATGGAGGTGGAGACACTCTAACGAGGCCGTTTAGGGTTTTAAAGGTCAGCACCAACACTTTGAATTGTGCTCGGAAACTATTGCCCGCCTCCCGCTCATGTTTCGAAAGACATCTTCAGATGCATGTGGCCAGCAGCAGTAGGGAGGTTTAGGATGTGAAACTTCCATTTTTTTGCAAATATATTCAGGTCTTAAAAATATGTTTCTGGGTGCGAGGAATTTGAACCTGCCGTTATTTTTGTGATCAGACCATTTTTGGCTTGGAAAGTCTACGTTTGAAAAGCAGCATATAAACTTGTTTCGGAAAAAACGAAGAATTTTAATTTTACCTTCCGAACATGTCAGGTAATGCTAAATAATAATAATAATAATAATAATAATAATAATAATAATAATATGCAAGTACTTGGCAATCATTTTTAATGATTTCTGCGCAATTTCGCACACATTTAACCTACCACGCAAAAGTAAATTATATTAATTTAACCAAACTTATCTTTTGAATTCCCAAGTCACGTCACAGCTTTTTAGCACCCCTTGTTTTTGGAATGTGAAAAGGTGAAAGATTCAGCACGCCCTGCTTACTGCAGCTGCCTTTACAGTTTTTGGGTGCTGCCCCTGACATGGGACTAGGCCGGGTGGAGGGCAAAACTCTGCTCCCTCTTTCCCCATCTTGCCTCCAACGACCAGTTCTCCACCCCAAACCTCTTGCCTCTGGAACAGGCAACTGAGCTGCCTTAAGGAATGAATCATGTTTGGGTGGGTGGGTGTGGCCCAGAACTTCAGAGAGGCCCGCCATTCCCTTCTGGGCAACTTTCTGAAGGCTACATGCCAACAGTGGGTGGGGCCAGGGGCAAATGTGAACAGAGGGACAAATGGAAAACTTTTCTTCCTCTTGTACACCACGGTTTTCTACGCACGCTCACACTCCTCCCTGTTCTCCGCCGAGCAAGTAAGAGGCATGGTCAGAGTTCAAGGACAAAGTCCAGCAAGGCAAAAACACTGGGGGTCCACCCCAGTGAAGCCAGAAGAGGGGCGGAGGGAAGTTAATTCGGATAAGATATAGATTTAAAGGAGAATAATATTGTTAAGTCATTTTGGGCTCACAGCTGTCCATAGAGGCGCAGGTCAGTTCTGTGTCCAGGGCGCTGTCTACCAGCTCCATCTGGTACGCAGGATGAGACCCTACCTGCCCACAGACTGTCTTGCCTGAGTGGTGCATGCTCTGGTTATCTCCCGCTTGGACTACTGCAATGCACTCTATGTGGGGCTACCTTTGAAGGTGACCCAGAAACTACAACTAATCCAGAATGCGGCAGCTAGACTGGTGACTGGGAGTGGCTGCCAAGACCACATAACACCAGTCCTGAAAGACCTACATTGGCTCCCAGTAAGTTTCCGAGCACAATTCAAAGTGTTGGTGCTGACCTTTAAAGCCCTAAAAGGCCTCGGTCCTGTAAACCTGAAGGAGCGTCTCCACCCCCATCGTTCAGCCCAGACACTGAGATCCAGCACTGAGGGCCTTCTGGCGGTTCCCTCCCTGCGAGAAGTGAGGTTACAGGGAACCAGACAGAGGGCCTTCTCGGTAGTGGCACCCTCCCTGTGGAATGCCCTCCCTTCAGATGTCAAGGAAATAAGCAGCTATCTTTAAAAGACCTCTGAAGGCAGCCCTTTAATATTTAATGCTGTATTGTTTTTAACACTTGATTGGGAGCTGCCCAGAGTGGCTGGAGAAACTCAGCCAGATGGGCGGGGTATAAATAATAAAATAATAATAATTAATTATTATTATTATTATTATTATTATTATTATTATTATTAAGATATTTGGAAAAAAATAATAAAAATTGTTGGGAGAAACACTGGGGGTCCAAATAGGGTACTGAGGTCCAGAAAGAGAGGGCCTGGGTTCTCCCACCGACCCTTCCTTAAAGTGACATGTGCCTGTCACTTCTCCCCTACCTCCACTTCTGGTAAGATTAGGGCTTCCCCTCACCTGGCCGGTGTGCTCCGTTTCATCCTTGTTGATGAGATACATGAGGAAGAACCTGTAGAGGGAAGAGAGGCAGAAAGCAATGAGGTCAGAGGTGGGGCTACAGAGGTCTTCAAGCAGCCTTTTCTCAACCTTGGGTCCCCAAGTGTAGTTGGACTACAAATCCCACCATCCCTAGCTGCCAGGGCCAGTGGCCAGGGATGATGGGAGTTGTAGTCCAATGATGTCTGAGGATCCTGGTTGGAGAAAGGCTGCCTTTAGTCCATTGCTTTGGGGAAGTGGCAGGCCCTGTGCTAGGAAAAGAGCCCCCCAAATCTCTCTGTCCTTCCATGCCAGGAATGCAGGTTGAGTAAATCTTGGCTCCCAGCTGAGAGATCGGCAGCCCCTTCGCCATGCTTGCAGCTGCAGTGCCCGGGGAATGGGAAGCGTTTCCGGAGAGGCTGCTTCATGGCTGATAAGGGCTGCTGTTTGCATGCAAGACTTTTCTTGACCAGCACAGGGAAGGGGATGTTGACGGAAGGATAGTTTGTCAGTACGCTTCCTGTGATCCCAGTTTCAGCTTCCCTCACCCCTTGGCATGGTGTGACACCCGCCCCCATTCTGCTTGCCAAACAGACGTCCCTGGTTCTTCCCACGTGCGTTGTGCAAGTTCACGCAGGCGTAGCCATCACTTGATGACTGCAACGTCAAGGGATGTGTTGCACATACGGAATACCTGTGGCAGGTGGTTTCTGTACCATCTCAATCGCAACTCCTCTCTCTCTCTCTCTCTCTCTCTCTCTCCCCCTGTGTGTGTGTGTGTGTGTGTGTGTGTGTGTGGTCAGGGCATTCCATGAGACACACCTGCATGTGTGAATTCGCCCTTTAAAACAGCCCCCAGCCCCCCATGCTTATCACATTATGCCTGTCAAGGAGAACCAGAACTGCAGCTACTGAGCTTGGAGGGACCTCTGTCTCTGACTAGGGAGGCAAGAAGAAGAAGAAGAGGAGTTTGGATTTGATATCCCGCCTTTCGCTCCCCTTCAGGAGTCTCAAAGCGGCTAACATTCTCCTTTCCCTTCCTCACCCACAACAAACACTCTGTGAGGTGAGTGGGGCTGAGAGACTTCAAAGAAGTGTGACTGGCCCAATGTCACCCAGCAGCTGCATGTGGAGGAGCGGGGAAGCGAACCCGGTTCCCCAGATTACGAGTCTACCGCTCTTAACCACTACACCACACTGGCTCTCAAGAAGGCTTCATCCTCCATTGAACCCTCTGCTTATCAGCTGTAGCAAAACTTCCACTGCAGTTTATCTTATGCCAAAAACTATGTTATTTATCTTGTGGTGAAATTAGGCAATTTGTGAAACTGAAATAATAAATTGTGTTGCAATTGTGGAAGATAAGTATGCATGACTGCTAGTTTGTGCATAAAGGGGTAAAGGACCATAGAATTGTATCGCTAGATAGAAGCAGCTAGGTCAAATCCCTTCACCTCCAGAGAGGGAGGAAGTGAAACTTTTCTACTTCCTTTCTCTCTCTCTCTCTCTCTCTCTCTCTCTCTCTCTCCCTCCCTCCCTCCCTCCCTCCCTCCCTCCCTCCCTCCATTGAATTGAAAAAGATGTATGTGAGCTTGCTACCCAAGAATATTCTGCCTGTGTTTCTTCTTGCGGCTGCATGGAACGATGCATGTATCAGACCTATGAATCTGTAAGTAAAGCATTTAAAACTTACTTAGCAGTATGTGGTCTGTTCCATGTGAAATGGACAGAAAGAGGGGAGCGTTGCAAATGGGACAAGAAAGGTCTAAGAACTTATATTCCTACCACTTCTTTGTGCTGCTTATATTTGTGAGTTGAATACTCTGCTCCTGGGGCTCCCTGCATTTTGAATCCAGGCCCCCAGCTAATTCTTTTAGCTTTCCCCCCCCACTTGGGTCCACAGGGATTTTCTCCACAGTTATTCCACCCCATTAATTACAATGTGTAGGAAACTCAACACAAACAGGGCACGGGAAATGCAACCGATTGCACAATGTTTGTGGATCGAAGGCAACAACAACTAGCTCAGTGTCTGTTCTGGGATGAATCAGTGAACAGTGAAGAGAATTTTCCCTCCCGCTTCCAGTTTGGTTGGAATCCCCTGAACATTCCCGCTTCCCCAGCCAGCTGCTCACATGTAATTTGCCAAATTGTGCTCCTCCAGCGTGTGGGTCTCAAAGCCGTGCGGCGTCGTGTCAAAATAGTCACTGCCGATTCCACAGATGAAACATTTGGTCTGCCAGGATGGAAGCAACAGAGTGAGAAGACAGTTGAAGGCAAAGAGGGAGCTAGGGTCCTGTCTCTCCACAATGGGTCAAGCCAACCCCAACCCCAACTGCAGCCATAGAATCATAGAATCCGAGAGTTGGATGAACCCCCTGCAATCCAGGAATGTGCAACTGTCCCTTACGGGGATCAAACCTGTGACCTTGGTGTTATCAGCACCATGCTCTAACCCATGGCCAACTCTCAAGAGACTGCAATCTACTTTCAGAATTAAAAACTGGCAATCTACCCCTGTTTTTTTTTGGGGGGGGGGTTTCAGCTCAAAGCTGTTGAGTCTTTTTTAGGGAGGAGAATAGCCCTGTTTTTTAAGGGGTTAAAAAAAGGCTTTTTGAGGGGAGGAAGTTCCATTTTTGGGGAACAAAGGCAAGGGACAAAGGGGTAAAGCCACTCACAAAAAGATCACTATGGATCAAAACAGCAGCGCAGAGGGAGCTCCGTATACCCTTCCAGAGATCATACAACAGGGCGGGGCAGGACTCAGTTTTAGCCACACAAAGGAAAGGGAGCCAGAGATCGACTGTGATCTACCAAAACCTCGTGGGGGATCTACTAGTAGATCGCGATCCACCTGTTGGAGATCCCTGCTCTAACCCATGGGTAGGCAAACTAAGGCCCGGAGGCTGAATCCAGCCCAATCGCCTTCTAAATCTGGCCCGCGGATGGTCAGTGTGTTTTTACACGAGTAAAATGCGTCTTTTTATTTACAACGCATCTCTGGGTTATTTGTGGGGCCTGCCTGGTGTTTTTACATGAGTAGAATGTGTCCTTTTATTTAAAATGTATCTCTGGATTATTTGTGGGGCATAGGAATTCGTTCATTATTATTTTTCAAAATATAATCCGGCCCCCCACAAGGTCTGAGGGGCGGTGGACTGGCCCCCTGCTGAAAAAGATTGCTGACCCCTGCTCTAACCAGCTGAGCTGTCCTTCTATGTTTCCATGCATCAAATCCCTCCCTCCCGCAGTGTGAAGATTATCAGGAGTCCCCAGAGTTGACCATGTTTGTGTTCCCTCCCAGGGCATGCCTCATGCCCCTCCTTTTCTTTTCTTTTTTTCTTTTTAAATAATATTTATTGAAGTTTCGAAAAGGTTACAAAAATATAAAAGAGAAAAAAAAAACAAAAAAACAAAAAACAAAATACACACAAAAAGAAATAAAAGTAATATAAAAACAATTTAAAAAAACAACAATTTAAAAAAAATTATCCTTTCCATATCTTAACTTTCATTTACTTGTTTCCCTGACCCCCTCACACCTCCCTTTTTTGTATTCTAGTTCAATTAGTAATTTCAGCAAATCCTTTCCATTTTTTCTTTTATCTTGATAATTCATCTTAATATATTATAACTTTGCATTTTCACCTAAGAACACTCGATTTTCAATTAAATAATTTATCTTAAAAACCTAACCTGTTAATTAACTCAGCAAGTCCTTCCATCTTTCTCTACTATATTCTGTCATTCAATTTGCCTTAATTTAAAATAAATTAAGTTAAAATAAATTAAGGCATGCCCCTCCTTTTCGCCTTTTGCTAAAAAGAAAAGGCATTTTACTTTTGGAGATATATGCAGTTTATATACAGTGGTACCTCGGGTTAAGTACTTAATTCGTTCCGGAGGTCTGTTCTTAACCTGAAACTGTTCTTAACCTGAAGCACATACTTTAGCTAATGGGGCCTCCTGCTGCCGCCGCGCTGCCGCAGCACGATTTCTGTTCTTATCCTGAAGCAAAGTTCTTAACCCAAGGTACTATTTCTGGGTTAGCGGATTCTGTAACCTGAAGCATATGTAAGCCGAGGTACCACTGTACTTATGTAAAGTATATTTTTGTCGGCTTTCGGAGGCGGCGCCATCGGCAATGGCGGAATCCCTCTGAATTGGAGGGAGAAGCTCCGCAGAAATCGGGTCTTACCGCTGCAGCGAAGCAGGGACCCTTCCGAAAACCGCAGGCGAGTGAAGCCTGCGACCGTGGGACTCGGCGGGCACCCTTTGCGCCCCCCCCATTTTGCAAAGGAACTCCGCAAAGACCTCCGGAGTGAGACGGGGTGTTTGGCGCGTATATTTTTGTCATGGCTGTTTGGCGTGGATTCCCTAGTCCCTCCCCACAAAACACCTGGTCACGGGCCAGGGAGCCTTCCTGATAGACAACCTTCTCTGTGATAACTTTCTGATTGAAGTCACCGGCTCGCCCCCCCCCCCCCCATGGCTGGGAATTGGAGGAGAGGAAGGAGGAAACCAGCTTACCTCCATGTCCTCCTTCACCTGCTCCTGCTGGTCTCTCAGCTCCCCAAAGGCGTCAATGATCAAACCTGGTGGACAGGAAGTCAGAAAGGTAGGAAGGCAGAGTTCAGGAACCCTGGCGCAGACTCCGCCCCACAGCCCCATGGGAGATAATAACCATGACCCGCAAGGGACCTACCTTGGATGATGGCCAGCAGGATGACGATGACAAAGAAGAAGAAGGTGATGTCGAAGATGACGCGGTAAAGCTCGTACTCGTCACCTGCCGGGTCCTCGATCTCGTCACCGATGCCCCCGCCAGCGCGCACCCCCACGTACATATGAAACAGGTAACACTGTGGAGGAGAGAAGAGGGAGGGAGAGGCTCAGGGGGCGTTGCATACACAAGGCTTCAGCATCACTGCTTTCACATATAATTTATTATTAAATTTTCTGTTTTACAATTTAAAGCACTCATTTAAACATCCTTAAAACACCCTTCTTCTCTTTCCATGGTTCATTTTACATATCATAAATCCCTGCATATTTTACAGAAACTATACCATTCAGCACTCCATTATAACATCCTTCATAACTTATTTACATTGTTGAATTTATCTTAATAAAGCGTTTTCAGCCGTACACTGTTATTTCCCATATATTTCATAAATGGTTTCCAATCTTCTCTAAACCTATGTTCTTGTTGTTCTCTATGTTAAGTCTGCAAGCTGCGCATATTCTGTCAACTTAAGCTGCCACACTTCTTTGGTTAGGACCTCGCTCGTTTTCCATTTTGGGGCTAACAGAACATGGCTTTTTTGACACCTGGGGATTTTAGTTTGAATTATCTCCAACAGAAAAGACTGGTTTTTTTGAGAAAGTGCTTTTAAACACCCCCCCCCAATTCATTATGGATCATTTCCCAATACTCTTTTACCCTTTTACAAGTCCACCACATATGAAAGAATGTTCCCTAAGAGGCATCATTTCTGACCGTGTCATCTTGGCAACCTGGGAAACTATATTACATTTTCCTCTCTCCTGGGTACTAATGGAGGAGTCGTCCCATATGAATCTGCCCCCTCCCGATCTGGCATTTCCATAAAGACTTGAACCCCCAGGATCTGTTTCTTAAACATTAAGAACTGGCCCCTCCCCACTTGGGGACAGTGGCAGTCTGACGTTCACCCTGCTCTTGGAACAAGAGATGTGTGGACACTGAGACGCTCTTCGCACCCTCCGCTTGAGCTTCCCTGAACATTCCTGCCCTCCCAAATTTTGCCGGTTTTAGGAAAAAGTCGGCGGCGTCTGTTGGGAGTCAAAATGGTTCTCCTATTGTATCAGCAGCCTGCTGCACCTTCTTGACCAGAAGTAATGGCAGAGCCCAGGGAACGTGGACGGTCGCCGTAGGCAGCAAAGCCGCTTTCCAACAGATTTAAGCCCGGGGGGGGGGGGGACAAAGCCAAAAAAGCATGGGGAGCCTCTGTCCTTGTCTTACCGTCATCATGTCGTCACATTTCATGTCAGGCTCATCTTCGTCCTCACTCTTGTTGTAGAACTTGCGAAAAAAGTTGAAGGCGACCACGGTGTAGAGGTAGACGACCACTGCCAGGAGCCCCACCGTCATTAGCAGCTGGGGGAGAAAGAGGTCACATGTGTGAAAGGAGGTCCGTTATCATGCAGCAAATGCTGCCCCGGATGTCATACTGGTTGGACACAGAGGAATTGGGGGGAGGAACCAGATGGGGGACCCCCAAGGGAAGAAGGCTCAGAGCCCAGGGAGTGGTGGTGGGGGAAGGATGAGTGGTCAGAGGGAGAAGAGGGAGCAGACTGGGGGGTGGAGGTGTCGGAAGCGGAAGAGGCAACAGGGCTTAGTGAGCGGGACGAAGCAGTGGCAGAGAGCAGTCCAGAAGTAGAGGCAGAAGTGGAGGCTGGAGAGGAGGGAGGGGCAAGAAGCAGACGTGAGTGAGGCTGTTGAAGAAGTCAGGGAGTCTCCCTCTCCTGCCACGATCAGCTCTTCTCCCCGCTACTCTCCCAGAACCAGGAGAGGCATGAATTGCGAGCAAAGGCAGGTACACAGGTGCAGTCTCAGATTGCTTGGGAAGGACTCAGGTGAGGAGGAGACTTAGGTAGCTGTGGGGAATGACTTTCAGTCTTAATGGTTGTGTAATTGGCTTTCCCAGATGTGAAACCCTAATTTAGGCATTACACAGTATATAAATGAATAACAGTGAAGAAGGTGAAGGTGTGGGAGGGGTGTATACCATGAGCCAGGGTGGCCCCCACATTTGATCTACGCGCCCCACAGCCCCGCTACCTGTTTGCCGTTGTGGGTGACGGACGAGAGGATGGTCCTTAGGGTCTTGACGCCCATGGCGATGTCCAGGAGGTGGGAGGCGAAGAAGAAGTTGTTGTAGTGGCCGAGAACGGACATCACCATGTACCAGAAGAGGTACAGGAAGGACTGCAGGGGGGAAAGATATGGATGGGTTGAGACAGAGGCATGATGGAGAGCGAGGGCACAGTGGGATGCCCACATTGGGAGAAAGGGATGGAAGGTTTTGATGCCGTCCTCTCAGCTTAGCAGATGCAGGGCTGCAGCATCAGATGGCTCCCAGCCCAGGGGCCACCCCACCTACTCTACTGCCAGTTCACAAGGCAAAAGATGATCACAGATGAGTACCACCCACTAAGAATAGGGCCTGGAAGGATGCCCCACTGAAGGTGGAATTTGGCATGTGTTCTCCCCACTTGCTGATTTCCGACCTGAAAACCTACCGCTGACCAGGACTTTACTTGGTTGGGTGGGGGGTATTGTTTTTGTTCGTTACAATGGTACACATTTTTGTGTTTTTATATTGTAAACTGCCCTGTGATCTTCGGATGAAGGATCATAAACAAACAAACAAACGGTCGATCCTGCCCAGCCAAATACACGTGCAGAACTCCACAACATCGGTATCTGAGTCAACTAATTCATTAGTTTTATTCTGATTCAGTTATTCTGGTTTTCAAGCAATTTAGACATCCGGGCACTTTTTGTTTTTACAGAAAGAAATGGGCAGTAGATGCAGGGGCGGAGGAAGGGGGTGCGTTGGGGGCGGGTGGCCCCGGGTGTCACCACTGAGGGGAGTGACAAAATGGCAGGCAGCACTCACCATGGGGCCTGCAGTGCGCCCAAGCCACGCATCTCTCCTGGGAGTGACAAAGTGGCTTGGGTGCCCTCAAGCTCCACGCTGCCCCAAACGGTCCACTCAAAGCCTCCCCCTCAGCTGTAGGGCCTGCCCCGCCCCGCCCCTGTGGGTGGCTGGCCACACCCTCACAGGCGGCTGGCCACGCCCCTTGGTGCAGGGCATGCACGCCACTCCAGGCACCCAATCAGCTTTCTCCACTGCTGAGTAGATGAGCGCAGGATAGAGAAGCGTATGCAGCCTTTTCGTTGCAAATATGAGGTCTAGAATCTCTGCTTCTGTCTTTCTAGGGGATAACTATGATTCTCTGGTGGGACGCGGGTGGCGCTGTGGGTTAAACCACAGAGCCTAGGACTTACCAATCGGAAGGTTGGCGGTTTGAATCCACGCAACAGGGAGAGCTCCCGTTGCTCAGTCCCTGCTCCTGCCAACCCAGCAGTTTGAAAGCATGTCAAAGTGCAAGTAGATAAATAGGTACCGCTCCGGCAGGAAGGTAAACAGCGTTTCTGTGCGCTGCTCTGGTTCACCAGAAGTGGCTTAGCCATGCTGGCCACATGAGCTGGAAGCTGTACGCCGGCTCCCTCGGCCAATAAAGCGAGATGAGCGCCACAACCCCACAGTCGGTCACAACTGGACCTAATGGTCAGGGGTCCCCTTTACCTATGATTCTCTGGGCACTGAATTATGTTGAACTGTCTTAGAAAACATGTAGAGATTTGGAATTCCCCTAGCAGGTGAAGCCCTCGCATCTCCCCCATCTTACAGTGGGGATTGTGCTGGTCTGAATGGCCTCCCTCCCCTTTAGCCAGTGTTTGCCAGGCTGTGGCACCAATTGGCATAAATATTGAACAGTTGAACCTCCTGCCCCCCAGCCCTCTAGCTGCATCTTCTCACTCACGTTGTCAGTGAAGATCACTCCGAATTTCCAGACCTTGTACTTGATGTCAATAGAGGTAATCCTAGCAGAAGAGAAAGGGAGGATAAGGAGGAACACAAGTGTGCATGTAAATTCATACGTTCTGTTTTGTTGCGTGCATCCCAAAGGGTCCGTCCACACTTCCCCTTGTCCCACGCTTAGGAAGCATAGGCCCAAGCAGCTTCGCCTTTGCCCCACCCGCCCCACTGCCAGCTCTGCCCACCCTCCTCACCATGTTATGAGAGATGTGTCTGGCTCAGTTTTTTTCTCGTTCTGCGCTGTGATTTCCAGACTGGCCAGATCTATTCCCAGCAGTTCTGCAATTCTCTCTCGCCCGTAGATGTCACCGTATTTGTTTAGCACCTGGAGGATGGGGGGAAGGGATGTGGTTAAGAAAAGATGAGCTCTCTGGAAAATATTTGTGATGAACAGACAACGCTAGTTGGATTTAAAGAGGCTTTGTGAATGAGAAAGGGTATTGTAAAAGGGAAAAGGAGCTGTAAAGATTTATAAACTGGCAATATAATTATAAAGGAAATGCGGAACAAATATAAAAGTATGAGGATTGCGGGGGGAGCGGATGGAAGTCAAAAAAACTGTAATATGTGGAATATGACTGTGTTTAAATAATTTGTAAAAGAAAAAATTTCTTTAAAAAAATCAATAAAAAAGAAAGAAAGAAAATATGAGCTCTCCATCTTGTTAACCACCCCTGCCTTAGATCAGGAGAGCCCGAGGCCTAGCCTAGACAATGATGGAAGATATCTCACCTTTCTCTTGATGAATTTGTCCCAGTAGTTGCTTGGGAATGACCTGGCAAGGGGAGAGAAAGGGGGGGGGGACCCATTAAGAATACCATTCATTCCTCCTGCTCCAATGAAGGCTCCCTGACCTGCCAGGGCCATTTCTCTCCCTCCCTCCCACCGCAAAACCCACTTCTCCCCAAAAGCCCTTCCACCTGATCCTCTTCACTCAGCCAATCTTCTTCCCCTCCCCACTGTTTGACTGGCAACCCTGGACCTTCCTCCTCGCTCATCAGCATCCTGTCTGTTTGGTACAGACTCTCAGCCTTCCAACCTGCTGCGTCCGCTCAAAGGCCTGCTCAGCCCAGCTTTCTGTTTCTGTGAGTGGTCAGCTTAAGTAGGAAGCTCTCAAGCATGGGCACAATGGCTGGCCTTCCCCTGCTCTTATCCACAGCGCCCTCTCCGAACAAGGCGGCTTCCATTACGCTATCATGGCATAAGAGCCATCAACAGGCAATATCCCTCCATGAGTTTTTGCCTGGCCCCTTTTCTCCTCTGCAAACGCGTTTGGCCACCGCCGCATCTTGGGATGGCAAATAAATAAATAAATATTTTATTATTTATACCCTGCCCATCTGGCTGGGTTTCCGCAGCCACTCTGGGCATCTCCCGACAGAATATTAAAAGCACAATAAAACATCAAACATTAAAAACTTCCCTAAACAGGGCTGCCTTCAGATGTCTTCTAAAAGTCAGATAGTTATTTACAGTGGTACCTCGGGTTACATACGCTTCAGGTTACAGACTCCGCTAACCCAGAAATAGTACCTCGGGTTAAGAACTTTGCATCAGGATGAGAACAGAAATCGTGCAGCAGCGGCAGCAGGAGGCCCCATTAGCTAAAGTAGTGCTTCAGGTTAAGAACAGTTTCAGGTTAAGAATGGACCTCCGGAACGAATTAAGTACTTAACCCAAGGTACCACTGTATTTCCTTGACATTTGAAGGAAAGGCATTCCACAGGCAGGGTGCCACTGCCGAGAAGGCCCTCTGCCTGGTTCCCTGTAACCTCACTTCTCGCAGGGAGGGAACTGCCAGAAGGCCCTCGGCGCTGGACCTCAGTGTCCGAGCTGAATGACAGGTGCACTGTGCCAAGCGGAGCTGGCCTGTCCTGAACCTCCTTGCCAGTTGGTTTTGCCCTATTGCCCCGAGGAGGGTTTAGCCCAGCTGCACTCTGGGAAGCCCTCTCCCCTCTTTCTGAACCTTTAGGAGGCGGGGCTGTTGCCCAGAGGGGGAGGAGCCACCGCTTAGCCCCTCCCCTCCCCACAGATGGACTCACGGAGCATTGAGCACCAGGCGGTCCCACTGCCCCTTGATGTCGTCGTCCTCCGGCTGCTCCGTGATGTAGAGGCCATCAAACTCCAGCTTCCGCGCCAGCTCCTTTTCGCGCTTGAAGATGACCAGCGGCACCTTCAGGCAGTTGTAGCCGATGATGCAGAGGAAGGCCACCAGCGTGTGGAAGATGGCCAGGAACTGTAAGGCTGGCTGCATGTAGCCCGTGCTTTCCTCCAGGAAGAAGTAGACCACGCTGTCTTCATCGTCCTCATCCCCGTTGCCGTTCCCGTCCCCGCCGTCGTCGTCCCCGCCACCAAAGCCAGAGCCGCCTCCAGAGCCAGACTCCAGATCCCCATCGAACCCAGAGCCCTCAAACTCCTCCTCTCCGGGAGGGGTGTCGGAAACCTGGGAATGGCGAGAGAGGAGGAGGAGGTTGGGATGGAAAGTTGCAACCCTTGAGCCCGGAAGGTTTCGGTCTTACAGCTTAGCCACCAGGTCAGGGCTGGGGGACCTCTCTTCAGCCTGAAGGTCATGTTCCCTTCTGGGTCCACCTTCCAGTGGTGGGCAGGGTCAGAGGCAAAAGTTGGTGGAGCAAAGGATGCGAGCTTTGCCTTCATGCGACAGGCTAGTTTCTGCACACATTGTCAAATGCCCCTCTCTGGCACTGTGATGGCCTGGGATTCGGACTCGGATGCTCAACCTGAGGGATCCCAGCCTGCACAGGAGTCCCCGCCTCCAGAACCAGCTGAGCCGGGGCTGGGGCCTGAGCCTGAAGGGTCCTCACCTGTGCTGGATCCTCAGGTGCAGGCATCAGCTGAGTCTGCTCTGGCTCCTGAGGTGATGGAGGACCCATTGCCTGCAGGTGCTCCACTCTCAGCCCTGTCAGGGGAAGCTGAGGTTGCCTCTGGGTCCAGTAACCCTCCAGCCTCTCCTGAGCTGCAGAGGCTCAGGGCAGAGATGTGGAGGGAACTAAGTTCCCGCAGGAGGAGTGCTCACCTCCAGGCCAGGAGAGGCGAGTCACCTGAGGACAGGGGACGCCCTATACCTCGGGGAAGATAAAAGCCGGCCAGCCCCAGTCCCAAGTTGTGGGAGCAACATTGTTGGTTCCTGCCTGAACCCTGTCCTGCTTTCCTGCCCCGACCTGGCTCCCTGCTTGCAAGCCTGTCCCTGACTTCACCCGACTCCCTGCCCTACACCCAGATTCAGCTACTACGGACAGCCTCCACACTGCACCTTTGACCACGGACCGGACTTGGACCTCGCCACGGGACCAGCACAGGCACCCAGGCAATCAAAAGGCACAAGCTGAGTCCAAGGACCCGATCCAGCCAGGGGGGTGGGGAGCACTTGGGGTGCAAAGCAGGGCCAGCGGGGTGTGTGGGATGGGGAATGTGCCAAGGGCCAGAGAGAGAGAGAGGTCTGTAGGGGGCACATCTGCCCTGCAGGTCTGAGGGTCCCTACCCTGGCAAGAGTTCTTGGTTTCCAACCATTTGCCCTCCCACAAGCTGTGCCCGGTTGTTTTGGCTCCCAGGATGCTGTGTTACTGTTGTGGTGGCTATTAACATTCATTATGCACCATTCACCTTCGGGGAAGGTTGCCACTATTTAAAATTCGGCATAAAAAACTTACAGGGGGGGGGGAATATGTCATTGCGCACAACCTGCTTTCTCCCATTTGTGCACTTCCCAAACTGCAGCATGGATCTCGTCCTCTGGCATGCATTAACTTGTCAGACTTTGATTCTCCTCTTGAATCTGTCCTCTCCCCGCCGCACCCACCATCCCTACTCCAGGGTGCCCCATCTCTCCCTCAGCAGATCTCCAGACCTACTTACCTTATAGAAGAGCAAAATGAAGTTGATAGCAAAGGCCAAGAAGAGGGCGAGGAAGCGGAGATTGTAGAAATTCCTGGACAGGTAATTCTGCAAAGAGGGTGGATAAGAGGAGAAGAACAATGTGCTGGACCAGGCCAGAGGGCCACGAAGACCTCCCCAAGCAGCTGGTAGTCAGTGGCAGACTGACTGCGGAAGCAGAAGAACGTCCCCGTGCCTAGCAACCACGGAGAGTCTTCATTAATTGGTCCAACTGCCCTTTAAAGACATTCAAGTTGATGGCCATTGCCATATGGCTGTGGGAGGAGATTCCATAGTTCAACTCTGCAGTGGGTGAAAAACCGCCTCCTTTTCGGCGCTGTGGGTTAAACCACAGAGCCTAGGGCTTGCCAATCGGAAGGTCGGCGGTTCAAATCCCCACGACGGAGTGAGCTCCTGTTGCTCGGTCCTTGTTCCTGCCAACCTAGCAGGTTGAAAGCACGTCAAAGTGCAAGTAGATAAATAGGTACCGCTCCAGCGGGAAGATAAACGGTGTTTCCGTGCACTGCTCTGGTTCGCTAGAAGCGGCTTAGTCATGCTGGCCACATGACCCGGAAGCTGTACGCCGGCTCCCTTGGCCAGTAAAGTGAGATGAGCGCCGCAACCCCAGAGTCGGCCACGAATGGACCTAATGGTCCATCATACACCTTTGACTGTCTCCCATGGTTCAGCTCCAATGGATGGTCCCACTGGGTTCTAGAATTATGACACAGGGAGGAAAACGCCCCCCCCTTCTCTACACGATTCGGAAACGTGGAGCCCAAATATCTCCGGTCATCTCCCTTACCAGGAACTTTGTCCTCTGGATCTCCAGCTCGTTCCAAAACTCCGAGCCTCCTTCCTCCACCTGCTTCTTGTCCCTCTGGGCCACCTTCTTCTTCTGCTTGGCTGGTGGTTCTTCCTCCTCTTTGGGCTTCTCCTTCTCCTCTTCCTTCTCCTCCTCCTTCTTCTCTTCTTCCTCCTCCTTTGCTGCCTTCTCCCCATTTTCAGCACTGGAAGGGACAAGGGGGGAGGTGGAGAAAAAACTTGAAAGACACACCATGCTTGCCACCCTGGGATAATCAGCAGAGGCCCCTTTTTCTCTTCCCTCCTGAGAGCAGGGTGGGGCAGGGCCCCCAGGCACCTCGTTTTCATTAGGCTCCAGGTGAAAACTTTTCTCATTCTCCCTGGGTTCTTCGTTTAAAAAAAAAAAATTAAGCAAGGGGGGGTGGAGAACTCCAGAGGTTGTTGGACTACAACTCCCATCAGCCCCAGCCATCGGTCATGCTTTCTGGGGCTGATGGGTGATGGGTGTTTGTCAGTCAACCAGGGTATTAATCTAGAGCAAAGCTGATTGGTAGAGAAGGCAGCCACAGTCTGGGGGCTGATGGGAGTTGGAGTCCAACAGCCTTTGAAGGGCCAGAAGCCTCCCACCAGCATTTTGGGCATTTTGTTCTATTCTGCACAGCTTAAAAAAAATAAATGTGGATTTTATTGCTTTGGTATTTTAATGGTGCAAAGCGGGCTGGAACCAACCCTGTTGGAGGATGGTATATGAATATTTCAAATAAATAAAAGAAGCAAAGCGGCAACTGAGACTCTCTAGAACTCATTGAGGAAGTTCAAGCCGTCTCTCCTTCCTTCCTACGCAGCAGTTCAGGGAAGACTTAGATATCTATGAGATAAGAAGTTCAAATCCACCCATCTCCCCTGCTTAGGGTCGCCACCTGTCTTGTATAATACCACAGTTCAAGAAGGACACTGAGAAACTGGAAGGTGCCCAGAGGAGGGCAACCAAAATGGTCAAAGGCCTGGAAACGATGCCTTATGAGGAACGGCTGAGGGAGCTGGGCATGTTTAGCCTGGAGGTTAAGGGGTGATATGATAGCCATGTTCAAATATATCAAAGGATGTCACATAGAGGAGGGAGAGAGGTTGTTTTCTGCTGCTCCAGAGAAGCGGACACGGAGCAATGGATTCAAACTACAAGAAAGAAGATTCCACCTAAACATTAGGAAGAACTTCCTGACAGTAAGAGCTGTTCGACAGTGGAATTTGCTGCCCAGGAGTGTGGTGGAGTCTCCTTCTTTGGAGGTCTTTAAGCAGAGGCTTGACAACCATATGTCAGGAGTGCTCTGATGGTGTTTCCTGCTTGGCAGGGGGTTGGACTCGATGGCCCTTGTGGTCTCTTCCAACTCTAGGATTCTATTATTCTAGGATTGTCCCGTATATCAATGTAAAATGTAGTTGATGTAGTTTTGTCCCGTATTTCAGGTCTTCTCTCTCTCTCTCTCTCTCTGTGCCATGTTAGGGATCATCTCCAATGCATGTGTTTAGAAGGGTGCATGAAATGTCATGTATAGCAATGTCAAGCAAAGACTGATTTACATGTATGGGTAGCCAAGCACAGACTGATTTACAAATTCATTTCTCTCTCTCTCTCTCTGTGTGTGTGTGTGTGTGTGAGAGAGAGAGAGAGAGAAATTCCTAAGGGTCCATACTGTTAGGCTGCAAATAGATTGTAATGGTTTGCAAATCAAAAAAGAAATCCCCCCCCAACTGCCCCGTCCTGTATTTTGCCAGAACAAAGGTGGCAACCCTACTTAAGGTGAAGGGAGGAGCCAACTCTGTGAATTCCACCCACTGAGAAAAATGCTAAAACTGCAGAACCCCCTTTTAATGTGCATACTGCATCTTGTTTAGGGAAGTTTTTAGGGAAGCTGCCCAGAGTGGCTGGGGAAACCCAGACAGATGGGCAGGGTATAAATAAATTATTATTATTATTATTATTATTATTATTATTATTATTATGGATTTTGTTAGCCATGGGAGCACAAGGATATTGAACCTTCACCCCACCTAGGCAACCAAACATTGTATTCGAACCCCTCTCCAGCTGAAATGGCCCATACACCATGGGAAGCCAATGCATCGCCCCCCTCAATGTTGTTGTACTTCAACTCCCATCAGCCCCATCCACATGGCCAGCTGCAAAGGATGTTGGGAGCTGGAGTGCAGCAACATCTGGAGTGCTGGTTCCGGTAATTTTGAGACCTTGAGGGATGGCAACTGGCTGCTTTTAAAAGTAAACATAAAAGGCTAAGGTTCAGGAGCACCCTGCCCCCAGGACCACCCCTCTGGTTTCTCCCCCTGAAGTCCCAGCTTAATCCAGAGTGTGCAATCCACTTTCACCAAGCACGGCACTCACTCAGCTTTCTCTGGTTCCACGGGAGGCTCCTCAATCTTCTCCGTCTCTTCCTCCCCTTCCTCTCCTTCCACCTGGAGAGTCAAAGAAGATGGGTTGGTGAATGAGTTGGTGCCACAAGACGGGCTGGGAGCAAAACGAGTTTGTGGGCATCATGGCTGCTATGTGGGGGGAATTTATTGCATGCCAGCGAGCAGGAGGCACCAAGGGCTATCTCCAGCTAAGTCCTACTTGGAGAAAACCCATTGAAATTAATGGACATAAGGTAGTCAGGTCCATTAATTGCAGTGGTGCTGGAGCGCTTCAACAGTTTGTCTTCCCCCCACAAATGTGCAGTCCTCCATCGCCTCCCAGGACAGATGGATATCAACTCAGCTCCAAGTAACATTAACTTCAGATGGAACGCTACGTTTGGCATTGGAAAAGAATTCTGTACCTGAAATGCAGAGAAGGGAGCTAAAGCAGAATAACTTGTAATGCAACCCGGACGAAGATGCACGAGTTTGTGAGCAGCGCTGGATTTTTTCCTTTTCTTTAAAAAAGTTACTACTAACAGCATCTAGCTGCTAAGGCACAGCAATACCAAACACAAATAATACAAGGTGATCCAACCCCCCCCCTTTTGTTTAAACAAAGAAATGTGGATGGAACTCAGGAGTCCTGAATCCCAACCTGCCCTCTCATCCCCTCCAGACCCAGAGAAAGAACAAAAGAACTCTGAACCGCGGAGCTAAAATCCCCACACGATAATGAAAGTGGGTTGGAGAACTGCATCTCAAAATTCAGGCACATCCAAATTTCAAAGGATGGATGAGTTTCAGTTCTCAGGTGCAACCTTGTTCGGATTTCTCCTCCAAACATGGAGCTTAACCACACTTTCACTAGCCCCACTGCCTTCTCCCAGGGAAAACTGCTCTTTACTGCTCAATCGAAGTAAACAGCAATTCAGTTGTTCTGATTTATCACTAAAGAGTGGGTTTTTTCTTGAAAGGCAGTGAAGCAAGGGGGAAACCATTGTGTGTGTGTGTGTGTGTGTGTGTGTGTGTGTGTGTTATTGGCTTGTTTCGTTTTTGTAATGTATTTTGTGTTTTCATTTTGAATCTTTGTTTTAAACCACTCTGAGATTACAGATGAAGAGCGGTATACAAATGTTAAAAAATAATGATCTTCCTGCAGTGTGTCTCCTATACAGTGATACCTCTAGTTACGAACTTAATTCATTCCGGAGGTCCGTTCTTAACCCGAAACTGTTCTTAACTAGAGGCATGCTTTCGCTAATGGGGCCTCTTGCTGCTGCTGCACTGCTGGCACACAATTTCTGTTCTCATTCTGGGGCAAAGTTCTCAACTCGAGATAACTCTTCCAGGTTAGCGGAGTTTGTAACCTGAAGCGTTTGTAACCTGAGGCGTTTGTAACTCAAGGTACCACTGTACAGTCAAACCTCAGGTTACAGATGCTTCGGGTTCTGTTTTTTCAGGTTACGGACGTGCTGAAACCTGGAAGTACCGGAAAGGGTTACTTCTGGGTTTTGGCTGTCGCACATGCGCAGAAGCGCCGAATCGCAACCTGCTCGTGCACAGACAAGCCGCTGCGGGTTGCGAATGCTGCAGGTTGCGAACGTGCTTCCCGCACGGATCACGTTCGCAACCTGAGCGTCCACTGTACTTAATTGCTGACATTACCCCTCGGTTCACTTTAGATTGGGGTAGCCAACATGGCGGTGTTGTTAGACTCCAAATCCCATTACTCACAGGTCCAGTTCCTCCAGGCATCGTACCTCCCCACTTTCTGTGCCCTCCCCACCTCCTAAGCCTCGTAGAATGCCCACCACTATTCAGGTACCGCCTGAAGCCCTATACGTACTCCCAGTTTCCTCTTGAGGATGGGCGATCCTTCGGGCGTAGGGGGCTCCA
Source organism: Podarcis gaigeae (assembly GCF_964106915.1). Taxonomy (NCBI): domain Eukaryota; kingdom Metazoa; phylum Chordata; class Lepidosauria; order Squamata; family Lacertidae; genus Podarcis; species Podarcis gaigeae. The sequence goes on from NC_139684.1 coordinate 84,682,637, forward strand.
CTGGGGTCGTGTCCCCCATATCGCCAAGGCCTCCAGGTGCATCAGGAGCTGTGGATCGGAAATGCTCTTTCTTCATGTCGAAGCCCTCCCCGCCTTCAGCAGGCGCGTCCTCCTTGCCGGGCTCCACTATCTCTGCTTCCTCCCCTTCCTCAGCCTCTTGTTCGACTTCCTCAGAAGGGGCCACGTCTCCATGCACCTCGTCCTGCGTTGGGTCGGGCATGCTGGCCAACAGCTCCGTCACCGTGATCTTCTTGGCTTCCTCCACCAGGCCGCCCCCGAAGAGCGTGTTCCAGATGAGGAGGAAGATGCCCCTGGAGATGTTGTAGAAGAAGAGAAGGATGCTCATCAGAATGGTGTAGATGAAGGTGGCCACAGCCACGGCCATCTCCTTGACCGTCATCTGCTTGATCTTGCGGAGCTTCCGGCGGATGTTGCGGTAGGTGAACATGCGGAAGAAGTTCAACACGCCGTCCAAAAACTCCCCGAAGACCGAGGATGACTCCGATGGTGCCGACACCTTCTCAGCTTCCCCACCTTCTGCCCCTTCTCCTTCCTCCTCCTCCTCTTCCTCCTCCTGGCCCTCCTCCTCTGAAATCTGTGCCGCTATCTGCATCTCAAAGATGGTGTCCTCGCAGAAGTTGATGAAGAGCTCCATCTTCTCTGACTCTCCCCCCTCGTTGACCACGTCGAAGATGAACTGCCGCTTGGACTCCTTGACCTGGGGCATCTCCCACTGGGCCTTGTTGGTCTCGCTGATCTCAAAGTAGATCCTCTCAATGCGCTTGCTGGCGCCCATGATCTCAATGCGGCCCAAGTAGGGGCTGAAGTAGTTGAGGATGCATTCTGCCAACTCCAGGAAGGTCTTCAGGCGGTTGTCGTGCGGCATGTGCTCCGAGAGGTTGGTCAGCAGCACGGCGATGTTGAAGCCGATATCTTTGGCGGGCTCTTGGAATCGATCGGCAAACTCCTCGTAGTCGATCATCTCGTTCTCATCGGCCTCCGAGCAAGAGAGCAGGAACTGGATCTCGGACGGCGTGTACTGCTTTTGGCTATCCATAGCTTTCTGGAAATCCTTCTTGGAGATGAGACCCCGCGGGTCCGTGATGTAGTCTCGGAAGGCGTCCGAAGCTACAATGTCCTTCAGCTTCAAGAACATATCGAAGAACTTGAGAATCATCTCCACGTTACTGGAAGACTCCACCAACATGTCCACCATCTGCCGAGCGATGGTGCCATTCACCACGTTCCCTGGGTAGGCACATAAAAAGTAAGGTTAGACGTGGGACTGAGAAGTGTGTTGCGGGTGGATACACAAGTGATGAGTGGGTGGCTGTTGCACTCATGTAAGCACTGTCAGGTGGATTCAAGGTGGTTGAGATATGTGCAACTTATCTCAGGGGGTTGTAGCAGTTTTGCGCGCGCACACACACACACACACACACACACACACAGGATCCCACGTTAAACCCCTAGCATCTCCAGGTAGAGCCAGAAAACACCCCTGTCTGCTCAGGGAAGCTGTCGTGAAGCCCTGATTGGCTACCCCTACCCTGGCTAAGGAGTCTTACCTTCCAGAAGGGACAGCAACATCACCACCATGTCTTTCTGCAGATCCAGCAGCTCCTTCAGAAGCCCAATTTGGCTTGAATCCTGGGTGGGAGGGAGACGTGGGAGATATTAAGTGCTGCGGAACCAGAGACATCTCTTCCCGTGTCTTGGGGGCCTCCAGACGCAGATCCCCTTCACCCCCACGCCCCACTTGTATTCTTAAGGCCCGACCTTCCCTGGCCCTGTCACACCTGTTGGCTTCTAACCGGGCAATGGAAACCAGGCCACAACTAGGTGTGGGACAGGAAGGAGGGAGAGCCCACAGAGACCGAGGAGCGGGTCTCAACTTGGGCCGTGAGCAGTGTGGCCCATTCTTCAGGCCCCTGAGACGGTGCCACCCCAGGATGACCCCCTGAGGTCCCAGGGCACCTGGAACCGGAGCATTAGAGGAGAGACTCAGATATCTGAAGTCAGCTTAGGTACACAGCCGGCCGCAGGGCACTGCCGTCACACTGTGACACGTGAGGAGAACACCTTACTCTAATGTGAGCATGCTGAGGAGGCCCCAGCCTCTCCTTCTCCTCCTCTGACTGAAGAACCACCCAAGAGCTGTGCCTCTGGAGAGGCAGGGACGCCCTTCTTACCTCAGGGTAGGATTCGCTCCGAAATTGGTCCTCATGGGCAGCGCAACAGAGAGATAGTTTTGGTGAGGGGCGGAAATATCCCCCAGTGCTGTCTCCCCGCCCACCCAGCCTCTGCACCCCCATTTCCTAGCCTCGCCTGCTTGGGAAGAGGACAGTGGGAGGAAAACCCCCTTGGTGAACGTCTTCCATGACACTCGCTCCAGAGACTGACATCACGGGCATATCTACACCACAAACAAAGAAGACTTTCCCCTGGTGACAAGGCCTCTCAGGTATCTGAAGCCTCTCTGGCAGAACCGCAGTTCCCTGGGAGAGGGACGGACTCTGAAACCAGCTTAGGGCTGCGAGTCTAGAATCGGGGAGATGAGTACAGAGGCCATGGCGCTCCAGAGGCGCTTTGCCTCTTCTCCCGCAACTCCCAGCTGGTGTCAAGCCGAGAGAAGAGGGCTGGCTGCCAGCTTCACTCAACGCCAACGCAAACCCTCCCCTTCGCCCTCAACGCCCGCGGCATGACAACATGAGCTAGGATGGGGCGTGAGCCAGCAAGCCAAAGCGGTGGCCAACCATGGAGCTCCTGACGACCCCGTTTAATGGTGGTGGCTGGAGGGGGGGGGTCTGGAGAAGCATGGAGAAGCAGAAAAGACAGGAGGAGAGAAAGGAGGGCTGGGGTGACGAGCAAGGGCATAGCCTCCCCTCTCCCTGACCAGCAAAATCATATGCCCTTTAAAAATGTGTTTTGGGAGGGGGTTATTGGGTTGTTTTTGTTCAGATCATGTATTTTGTGGTTTTATATTCTATCCTGTGAACCTCCCTGAGACCTGCGGGTATAGGGGAGGTATATAAATTTAATTAATAATAATCATATAATTATGCAGAATTGTAAATAAAACAAGTGAAAAACAAATTACAGACATTTGCATAAATGTATGAGATAAAAGTATTCAAATACAGTGGTACCTCGGGTTAAGTACTTAATTCGTTCCGGAGGTCCGTTCATAACCTGAAATGGTTCTTAACCTGAGGTACCACTTTAGCTAATGGGGCCTCCTGCTGCCGCCGTGCCGCCAGAGCACGATTTCTGTTCTCATCCTGAAGCAAAGATCTTAACCTGAAGCACAATTTCTGGATTAGCGGAGTCTGTAACCTGAAGTGTTTGTAACGTGAAGCGTATGTAACCTGATGTACCACTGTATGTTGGGTGGAATGACCATATTTTTCTGTCTATAAGACTCCCCCATTTATAAGACTCTGATTTAAGAAAATGTGTGTGTGTGGGGGGGGAGATCTATCAGTGTATAAGACACCCCCAAATTTTGGACATTATTTTTTAGGAAAAAGCCCTAGTCTTATACACAGAAAAATACGGTAATTTTCACAGGCTGAAAGATCTATGGTAGGGTATGGGTTGCCTGGCTGCAGAATCTTAATATCATTTATCACAATGGTCACAGAGTCTTGTCCAGACCATTGTTCACACCTCCTTTGTCATGTGTTCAAAGGAAGGAAAGTCTGGCTTGAGCTAGACAGCAGCTGGAGGGAGCAGATGAGGACTTAATCTAAAGGCCTCAGGACCCTTTTGGGTGTTTTCCCTGTGTGTGTGTGTGTTAATTAAATTGGTCTGGCCTGTTGAAAGGAGGAGTAGAGAAAAGGAGCCATGGGAAAGCAAGGAGAAGTGGATGGGAAAGGGGAAAAAAGAGAAAAAGAAGTGAAAGAGGACAGAAAGAAGGAAGGTACCAAGAAGGATGGGTGGGAGGGAAGGAAGGAGCAGGCAGAGTGAGCAGGGCATGAGATGGCCACATACTACTACATAAAAGGTTCTTACGCCATTTCGAAGTCCTGGGGGTTGGGTCATCTGTCACACATCAGAATAAAAATGTTATTCAGAAACATTTTTAAGAACATTTTTGTATTTTGCCAGGTTTACCATCCAGCACGTTCCTTTGTCGCTTGGGGGTCAGAACAGCCTTGCCCTCCCTTCTCTGGGGAAAGGGGGGCGTGTGGGGTGGAGGAGAGGGGCAAGGGCAGGGAGGAAAAGGGACACCTGCGCATATCTTCACTCTCCCAGTGTGGCGGGGGCGGAATCTGCCGTGGGGAAGGACACTGAGCCTGGGCTTCAACCACTAGGTTTCACAACCTCCGCAGCTCCAGGCTCTGGGTCGTACCAGAGCCCTTTCTATTGCGCATTCACGATTATTTCTGCTCTTGGTGGTATCCAGGGTGGCTGTTTTCAGCCCCGCCTTCAGCATGGCTTGCACCTGTTTGCACATCATTCCAGGAAGAGCGGATTTGATAGAATCGTCTTCTAAATGCAAACTTAAATTGAATTGCTCGCCCACTCCAAAATGGAACTGGCTGCTAGAGATAGAACTGGAAACCCACCCCCTCTTTTTCCAAAAGTCCTAGGTGGATTCCAGTTCAGTGGCAGGGAGAGGCATTCATGACACAGGGCAGGAAAATGTGTGCATCTGTCTGCAAAGGTGTCATTGTGGTATAAAGGAAGGCCAGATGGTGAAATACAAAAATGGTCCTTTTCAGGAGGAGGGATGCTCAAAGCTGTTGCTGAGAGATCAGGAGTGGAAGGGGTGGGGGTGGGGGGAGGCAGAGAGCAGGGGAGCCTGGGGTTAGTGCAGAGATTAAAAGGGAGACCGCACCACACGCAACCTCACCTCCCCCATCCACCCCACATCTCACCCTATACTCATACTTCCTGACAAGGCTTTCCCCTCCTGCTCCATCTTTCCATCCACCTCAAAGGTATGTTGCCAAAAGAATGGGGGCTTATCCAGACCCCAATGTGGCAGGGAGCCAACCCTCCAGTGCAAATTAGCAGAGGCACCGGTAGTCCCATTTAAAGTAAGCAGAGTCTAGCTAGAATTTTTTTTAAAAGGAGTTTTACTGCAAAGGTCATGGCAGGTGGGGAGAAAAACTGACTTTCTGAGGACATGCACCAGACAGCGACCCAAACGCAGCCACTTTGCATTCACAGCTTGACTTCCATTTCCCCAAGCCTGGCTATAAAATGTAGAAAGAGCTGGCTTTGTGCCCCTAAGCTTGAGCTTGGGGTAGGATCAAGCTGGCAAACTTTTGCTAACGGTTAGGAAAGATGGGGTGCAAAAGCCTGGTTCCTTGATTCAAGAATTGGCTACTGATTTGAGAGTTTGGCACCCAAATCCGAAAGCCAGGCCGTTGCGTGGCTTCCAAAGTCAACCATTTGGCAAGACAATGTGCAGAATCTTAAGTTTTCCCTGCTTAGCCATTGATGTCTGGGGCCCTGGGGCTTGCTCTTTCTTCGAAGCTGGCCAAGAATGGCTGGTTCACAGTTGCGGGGCTTGGCTGTGGAGCGGACCACGTGGCCTTGCATATTTTCCATGCACTAAGACCCTGTCTGCTCAGGATATTCTTCCTCAATCGCTGCTCATGAACAACCTCCAAGATATTCCCTACCCTCTGCCCCTTGCCAGGGTTCAGACAAAAACTTGCACCTGCTCGTTTTCGCTTTTACCTGAGCCAACTTCATCATCATGTGAGCAAAGACATGGAGGAAGCCAATGACAGCGTCCCACAGCCTGCTGTGTGCCAAGCTCTGCTGGTTCCCAGTGCACGGTCCCTGGCGAGGAAGGGGGAAATAATGGAGTGAAGATATCCGATTTATACCTAGTAGTCTGAACATGGGGCTGCTGAAGATGATCTGAGCATGGGGCATTTGTTCTGCTCAGCTTATACACAGCTCAGTGTGGGGTAAATCGCCACATGGGAGCCTAAGAAAGGAGGAGCTGTGCACTCCAGAAAAAGATGGAGAGGTGAGGGAGCCGGATAGATGCAGGATACCCCCTGGGATAGAGGCTCTCCCTGTGTTTACATCCGTGAATGAATGAATTTATTATTTCGGTCACAGACCAGTTCCAGCCCACATACAATATCAAGGAGGTCATAAAACACAATAGGGGTACATTTGAAGTTGCAATCAGGTATAACAGGGACAATACAGATATAGCAACAGTTAAAAAATATATAAATCAAAACTTTAAAAGGTAAAGGTACCCCTGCCCATACGGGCCAGTCGTGTCCGACTCTAGGGTTGTGCGCCCATCTCACTTAAGAGGCCGGGGGCCAGTGCTGTTCGGAGACACTTCCGGGTCACGTGGCCAGCGTGACAAAGCTGCTCTGGCGAACCAGCACCAGCGCAGCACACGGAAATGCTGTTTACCTTCCCGCTATAAAGCGGTACCTATTTATCTACTTGCACTTAAGGGTGCTTTCGAACTGCTAGGTGGGCAGGAGCTGGGACCGAACGACGGGAGCTCACCCTGCCGCAGGGATTCGAACCGCTGACCATGCGATCAGCAAGCCCTAGGCGCTGAGGTTTTACCCACAGTGCCACCCGCGTCCCTAATTAAAACTTAGTCACTAACATATAACCTAAAATTATCATTTAAGGCCTTACTCATTATGATAGCAAAGCTTGTTCCCTACGTTTTATGGCAATCACACAGAATTTGAATACCCTTAGCATGATCTCAGGATCCTTGTCCTCTACAAGGGATTTTAGACGTTGAAGTTTGCATTCATTTGGAGATTTTTGCATAGTGAGGTAATAAATACTGAGCGTGTATCTCTGTAGAAATGGCAGCATAACAAGGCATGAGAGACAGTTTCTACCTCCATCAAGCCGCAGAGGCAGACTCGTTCCACGTATGGTTTACCCTCGAATCTGCCCTGCAATAAGGCAGATGGCAGCACGTTGAATCCATCTTTCTCAAGAGACAATGGAGTGTGCTTCTGGGGGTGAAGTCAAACTGCTGCATTAGCAGCACCAAACTGACCTCCCCAGGACACAAGCCTGGGCACACTGGATGGAGGTCCTGGGCTGCCCAGACAACAAGACCCCCTCTCAGCCTCAAAGGTGAGATCCAAAGGAAAGAAGAGCAAGATGTTTGGCACCAGATTGGCTGCGGGAGTTGCTGGAAGGAGGCCTACAAGGTGCCATCCAACCATCTTAGGGACTCCACTCCGGTTTTGTGTAGGATCAGAGATTTCCTTCTCATAGATGGGCTACCTGCCCAGGTAAAAAGGTAAAGGGACCCCTGACCATGAGGTCCAGTTGTGGCCGACTCTGGGGTTGCGGCGCTCATCTCGCTTTACTGGCCGAGGGAGCCGGCGTACAGCTTCCGGATCATGTGGCCAGCATGACTAAGCCACTTCTGGCGAACCAGAGCAGCGCATGGAAATGACGTTTACCTTCCCACCGGAGTGGTACCTATTTATCTACTTGCACTTTGACGTGTTTTCGAACTGCTAGGTTGGCAAGAGCTGGGACCGAGCAGTGGGAGCTCATCCCATTGCGGGGATTCGAACCGCCGACCTTCTGATCGGCAAATCTTAGGCGCTGTGGTTTAACCCACAGCGCCACCCGCGTCCCTTCACCTTCCCAGGTAGGTGAGCCTTATTTGTCTCTCACTTCCTTCTCCAGCATGTGCAGGAACCACCTTCTTAACCAATGTATTATCGGTCTTGTCCATTCAATCCCATGGATCCTGTCTTTGCATGCAGGGGAAGTCCCTGACTCATTGTGGACTTGAGACCCATTGGCTGCTCTCACCTGATTTAGCTGGCCAGTCATAGCCATTTCCTGGGATATGGCCCCTGTCGCCTGCTGACAGCTTCTAGGAGCCACAGGTGTGAGCTGAGTGCAGGGTGGCGAGGACCAAAGGTGGGCAAAGGGTCCCCTCTACCAGAGGTACTACCTCTTCCCCTAACACCCCATACCTCCAAAACACAACCCACTCTCTTCTTCTGGTTGCAATTTTTAAAACTGATTTTCAGACAACAACAACAGTGGCAGTAATAATACCTGGATGTACTCAGTGAGGCTGTTGAAGACCTGCTTGGCTACAGCCATGGCTTTGGAGAAGTTTCGCTTGCCCTGTTCATCAATGACGTCCTTGCCCGAGTAATACCAGTAGAAATCACTAATAGACTCCTGGCGATTTCCGAGGGTGGGAAAGAAATCGAAAGGTTACTTTGTCTGCCCCATTTCCCACTAATCCGCTGGGTCCAAGGAACGCTGTCTGTGGCCAGAATACGAAGATGCTAAATCTGAGATGATTTGTGTGATCCTACCGGCAGACTTGATTGTCAATACTTCCTATTTTATTTTTTATTTTTTTAAATAATATTTATTCAAAGTTTAAGTGTTACAGAAAGAAAGAAAGAAAGAAAGAAAGAAAGAAAGAAAGAAAGAAAGAAAGAAGAAAAAAATAAAAATACAAAATACAAAAAAATACACCAACAATAAAAAAGAAAATACACTCACTTGAAAAAAAGAAAAAAAGAACAGATTAAACCTTTGCATAACTTTCTTCCTTTACTTATTTCCTTGACTTCCTCACACCTCCCATTTTTGTATTCTAGTTCAAATCATTATTTCTGCAAATCCTTCCAACCTTATTTTCATTTAAGTAATTTAATTTATTTTAAAAACCACTTTTACTTTATCCAATCTTAACTCTCATCCAAACCTATATATCAGTACTTATTCTTGAGACGTTTCTCTAAGGTTGAAAAAGATTCCCTTCCACGAATTTCCTAACTCTCATAGAAAACAAACAAACAAAAAGTTTATATTATATACCCTTTGAGTTCCCAATTTCCATTCCACCCATACCCCCTTCCCGGTTTCAGTCCCCAACATAAGTCCATCAAACTCAAGAAGCCATCAGCCCGGAGATTTTACATCGGAGGCTCTTAAGTCTCTCTCATGTCCCCTCTGCCAGTCTTTTTGATAGTCCTTAGTATTGAAAGCCAAATCTCGGGGAAGCTCCAACCCAACAGCATCCACATTCCTTCCAACCAAACCTTCATACTTAAAAGTAAGGCCTATGGGGTATTCCAAATCTTGTTTCATTCTCCTTTCAAATCCAAATGTCCCCAAAGCTCCAACTTCCACCTGAATCAAATTTGTAATCCTTGGACCCAAGGAATACTTCCTATTTTATGGCCTGATCCAGCTCTCCCCAACCTGGTGCCCCCCAGATGTTCTGGACTGCAACTCCCACAAGCCCCACCTAGGACTTCCAAGTCTCAAGGGCTGCCCGTTAGTGGAGGGCTTTTAGTTCAGGCCTCATTAAGCAGGCCTCACTCGTTACAAGCTGAGCTGGTTTCAAGTACAGTACGATCGCATCTCACACGGGGTGTCGTGCTAAGGGTTCTGTGTATACGCAAAAACATGTATACTCAAAACCTTGGAACAGCCCCTACAAAAGCTTCTTGGGGCTTCTGCAGCCGATGCTCCAAGGTCCCAGGAGGCTCTTGTGAGATCTCACCGGGCCGTCTAAATTCCTGCAAGATCTTGTGTGAAGCACCCCAGATCTTGCACACAGAGAGCTCTTGCACACAGAGAGTTTTGCCATCACAGAAAGTGCTTTTAAGCTCTCCACCTCGCTTGCCATTTAAACTTGTGGGATTTCAACCAGCAGCCTTCAACCACGTGTAGCTGAAACACCACGAGTTAAATGCACATAGGATGTGGTCATACCATATTCCGGTGCCAAGGGCAGAGTGCCTCTGGGCGCAAGAAGATCTTTCCCCCGATGAAGAGTACATTTTGAAATAATAAAAAAAGATAAGTGCCTTGCAGGTGATGAACCAGATTCTCAGACTTGTAAGGTTTGGAAAAGCAGGCTGAAATTCTGGTCAGCTCAAGAGCTGCAGTGCAGCTATATCTGGGTCTGAGGCTTTGACAGAACTGTCACTTCCTGAGCCGGATTTGGCCTGGCATGAAAACACCCACCTGCAGACGCAGAAGGTAGTCAACAGTGCAGATGATAATGTTGATGGTGGTCGTGTTCCCCGTCTGTGTCCGCAGGTAGTTTTGGAAGTCTGGAGTAAAAAGGGAGGAGGGTGTTAGGATATGAATTTGCTGAACCAGTTTTTAAATGGAATACAAAAAAGGGAGGCGTGAGGAAGTCAGGAAAATAAGTTAACTAAAGAGGATAAAAGATAAAAGAGGGATTGTTCTTTTTCTTTTTTTATGTTAATTGTTTGTATTTTTGTATCTTTGTATTTTTGTGCTTTTGTGTTTTTTCAAGTGTTTTTTTCCCATTGATTGTCTTATAATCTCTTTATTGTGAAAACTGAATAAAATATCATTTAAAAAAATAAATAAATAAAAAGGGAGGAGGGTGAGAATGGGACACTTCCTTCCGCTGACAATATCTTGGCTCTCCTACCCCCACCCCAAAACCCCACCTTTATATTTGCAACAACCCTTAGCAGTAAGCCAATGCATCGTTTGTGATGTCAAGTGCTGGACAGGTAGCGACACAGCAGAAAGCAGGATTTAACTTCCCATGCTTTAGATGATGCATGGAGAGTTCAGTCCTGCCCAGTTAAGACTTGTTAGAAGGTTCTTTTTTTGGGGGGGGGCGGGAACTGGCTGGTGCACTGGAACCTCGCAGAAAGCAGGATTGAGCCCCCTGCATTTCAACTGGTGTGCTGGGAGTTCAATTCTGCGTGGTTCAGGCGTGCTAGTGGGATGGGGGAAACTGGCTGGCGAGCCCGAACCCTGCAGATGTGCAAGAGTTTAATGCTGCTTGAGAAGTCCCAACCTCCAAGGATCAACTTTGACAGGTGAGTGGGACAGCCCACCTGCTGATCAGTCAATATGGCGTCAATATGATTGACAGGGTGCTGCTGCTCTTACTCACCTGTCAAAGTCAGTCCGCCAAGCGGGAAAATGGCAAGACAAACTGTTACGAGTATATTGAACTGGCTAGATTAACAGAGGCAATTAGAGATCACACTAGACAAGAATTTGAAAAAGCATGGGGGAAATGCAGAGAATACTTCACAAAACAGTGCCCTAAAATTCATACCTGGACTTGTTTCAATTACAGTGGTGCCCCGCAAGACGTACGCCTCGCAAGATGGAAAACCCGCTAGACCAGGGGTCTGCAACCCGCGGCTCCGGAGCCGCATGTGGCTCTTTTACACCTTTGCCGTGGCTCCGGGGCGGATACTAGCGAGGGGAGGAGGCGCATTGTGTGCCCCGACACTCCCCACTGTGGCGGGCGCTGTACTGGCTGTGACGTCGCATGGGGGCAGTGCGTGCGTTAGTCACGCACCGTCCCGACGTCACCTTCCCGCCCGCCCGCTACATTGTAAGGGGCATGTACGCTGGTCACTGCATTGAAAGGGGACATGTACGCTGGTCACTGTTTTGAAGGGGAGTGAAGAACACACACACACACAAAGGTAACTTGTTAATTTAACGTTTATTTCTATGAGGAGGAGTAATTCTGAGGGGTCAAACAAAGAAATAATAACAAAGTGACAAAAAAGTTATTTTTATAATGATGAGTTTTGCGGCTCCCAGGTGTTTTTTTTTCTTCGGAAACGGGTCCAAGTGGCTCTTTTTGTCTTAAAGGTTGCAGACCCCTGCGCTAGACGAAAGGGTTTTCCGTTTTGGAGGCGCTTCGCAAAATGAATTTCCCTATGGGCTTGCTTCGCAAGACGAAAAAACCGCTATACGAAGAGCCTCACAGAACGGATTAATTTCGTCTTGCGAGGCACCACTGTAATGTCTGCAGGAGACTTTGTGGATATTTAAGTTATAATTAGAAAAAATATTAATAATTATTCATAAAGGAAACAGCTTATAAGAAGTAAATAAAGACGCCAGAAACAGAATAAAGGAAGTCTTTTATTTGGCTGTTTGTATTGTTGTATATTATGCTTCTTGTTGTTTGTTATGTTTGTGTCTGATGGGGGTGGATTTCTGTGTTGGCGGGGTGGGGCGGTTTGTGTTATGTTGTAAATAAAATTTCCAACAAAAAATTATTTAAAGAAAATAAAATAAAAGTTCCCTGCCCCTGACACTCCACGTACCCTTTCAATTAGGCCCCAACCATCCTGCCCTCCCCTGCCCTGTGTATTCTCCCATTGCCCTCCCTCTATCGACTCCATCAGCTCCAGTTTTGGAAGCTCTCTGGGTGGCAGGTGGAACCTACCGTTGTTGTGTCCTTCGCACAGGAGCTGCAGGAACCGGAAGAGGTCCTGTGTAAACAGATCGTCCGCCATCACCTTCTCTCCTAGAGCAGGGGAGGGGTCAAGGGAAGAGAGAGAACTGGCCAACGTTAGCAGCAGCAACACGGAGAGAGGAGGAAAAGAAAGGAGTTGGGAATGGCGGCAGGGTGAGGGCGGGTTGGGGTGAATGGGGCAGGGGAGAAATGTGCGGTTAGTAGAAAATGGGGGTTCTCCAACGCTGGGCTTGAGAAAAGGGGATGGTTTTCGGGCAAGGCAATCCACACGGCAAAACAAGGATGCTGCACACAGATGAAGGGGCCGCCCTGCAGGCCTCACTCTGGATGTTTTTATTATTATTATTATTATTATTATTATTATTATTATTATTATTATTATTAATATACCGTCCTTCATCAAGAGCTCCCAGGGTAGAGTACAACATAACATTAAAAACGCATTACAGAACGCCAATGATAAAAACATAATAAAAAGGTATACTGACAGGCCGCCTAATAATAAAATACAGTCATACCTTGGAAGTCAAACGGAATCCGTTCCGGAAGTCTATTTGACTTCCAAAATATTTGGAAAACAATGCGTGGCTTCTGATTGGCTGCAGCCAATCGGAAGCCGCGGAAGCCCCGCCGGACGTTCGGCTTCCAAAAATAGTTCACAAACCCAGAACAGTCACTTCTGGGTTTGCGGCGTTTGGGAGCCAAAACGTTTGAGAACTAAGCTGTTCGAAAACCAAGGTATGACTGTAGTCATCATAATAAAATAGTCATCAGAATAACTATTTATTAATAGCTAGTTAGGTGCTAGGCCCGCACTGAAGATGGTCAGTAAGGAACGGCTGAGCCTGAATTGGCTTGAGAGCAGTACATGTGAAAAGGATCTAGGAGCCTTGGTTGACCACAAACTTGACATGAGCCAACAGTGTGACGCGGCAGCTAAAAAAGCCAATGCAATTCTGGGCTGCATCAATAGGAGTATAGCATCTAGATCAAGGGAAGTAATAGTGCCACTGTATTCTGCTCTGGTCAGACCTCACCTGGAGTACTGTGTCCAGTTCTGGGCACCACAGTTCAAGAAGGACACTGACAAACTGGAACGTGTCCAGAGGAGGGCAACCAAAATGGTCAAAGGCCTGGAAACGATGCCTTATGAGGAACGGCTGAGGGAGCTGGGCATGTTTAGCCTGGAGAAGAGGAGGTTAAGGGGTGATATGATAGCCATGTTCAAATATATAAAAGGATGTCACATAGAGGAAGGAGAAAGGTTGTTTTCTGCTGCTCCAGAGAAGCGGAAACGGAGCAATGGATCCAAACTACAAGAAAGAAGATTCCACCTAAACATTAGGAAGAACTTCCTGACAGTAAGAGCTGTTCGCCAGTGGAATTTGCTGCCAAGGAGTGTGGTGGAGTCTCCTTCTTTGGAGGTCTTTAAGCAGAGGCTTGACAACCATATGTCAGGAGTGCTCTGATGGTGTTTCCTGCTTGGCAGGGGGTTGGACTCGATGGCCCTTGTGGTCTCTTCCAACTCTATGATTCTATGATTCTATGATTCTAAGGACCCTGGGACACCAATTCCTTGTTTCAAGGGATGCTTGTCAGAATAAAAAAAACTACATGTTGCCTACCCTGGATGTTTGCACTCCTCCTGAAGGAGCAAGCAGCCTCCATAGCTAGAAGTGCTGTGTATCGACTGCAATTTGTTTAACGGCTACGGCTGCTCCTGGACCAGGAAAACCTTGCCACAGCAGTTCATGCATTGGGTAATTCAAGGCCTGATTGCTGCAACACGCTCTATGTGGGGCTTCCCTCGTGCTTTTCCTGGAAGCTGCAGTTAGCGCGGAATGCTGCAGCATGATTGCTGGCAGGAACGAGGCCTTGTCGGCACAGGACACCCGTGCCAAATTCAAATATCTTTAATACGGTCAATGACCAGAAAGCAGTTTATAAAAATGACATTATAAGTAGTATTGTGCTACAAATAGCAGTGGTAAAGGTAAAGGTAAAAGTACCCCTGCCCGTACGGGCCAGTCTTGACAGACTCTGGGGTTGTGCGCCCATCTCACTCAAGAGGCCAGGGGCCAGCGCTGTCCGGAGACACTTCCGGGTCACGTGGCCAGCGTGACATCGCTGCTCTGGCGAGCCAGAGCTGCACACGGAAACGCCGTTTACCTTCCCGCTGGTAAGCGGTCCCTATTTATCTACTTGCACCCGGAGGTGCTTTCGAACTGCTAAATAGCAGTGGAGATATGGCCAATTCACAGAATTGGTGCTTATATTTATAACCAGGTTTCGGCTTTTAAGGTTTTAAAAATTCGGTTCAAATGTCACTACTGTTTATTATCGTTCCTTCGATGTTTACAATTTGAACTCCGTTGCTGACATCATTGCTCGTCTTATTCTTGTTGCAATGTAACAGTACTTTGCCACAGGCCTGATGGTTTCGGGCTCTTTGTCAGCTAAGAGGTGTCTGATATAGGTGTTGTCTGTATGATGGGGTATTTTCCTCAGAATCGGCTCGATCAGCTCTTTTCTTGAGTCTCGATAAAATGGGCAGTATAAGATGACATGCCCGATGGTTTCGATTTCGTTGCTGTTACAGGGACATAATCTTTGTTTAATCGGTATTTTGTTGTATCTTCCCTCTAGGAGAGCTGAAGGTAGAGCGTTAAAGCGGGCCCTGGAAAATGCCCATCGGTGTTTAGCGTTGTGTAGAACTTTGAGATAGTTTGCTAGATGCCAAAGATCTGCACCGGTTTTCGATTTGCTACTGGGCCAAGTTCAATGTGTTACCATCAGCATATGAAAACCTTTAAGAACTCAGGTCCAGTTTACCCATGAGGTCGTCTTATCCCTCATGGGCCTACTTAATCGCTTCAACCGGTGGAATTGGCTCTACTACAGGTGCCGCATAATACCAGTTCCACATTTGCAAGAACCATTTGTGTGGCCTTTGGAACTCCCTGCCTATGGAGCGCCGTACATTCCTGTTTAGACAAGCCAAACCTGGATGCTTATAAATTGAGGTAATTTTAACCTTAGCATTTAAACTTCTGCCTGTTTTAAATTTGCTTTATTTTATTGCTTCATCTTTTTTGCAAAACACCTTGAGGTTGTTGTTGTTTTTTATTACCATCCAGCAGGGTATACTTTCTATGAAATAAACAAATAAGCACAAGAGAGCTGATCTACCCAGGATGCAGAAGGAGCAGAGCTAGTAGGATTGTATTATTAACTTATTAATTAATTGCATTTGTATACCTATATCTCTGCTTTTTAAGGTGATCTCTGCTTTTTTTTTAAAAAAAAAGCAGAGACATCACCTTACCAACAAAGGTCCGTATAGTTAAAGCCATGATTTCCCCGTAGTGATGTATGGAAGTGAGAGCTGGACCATAAAGAAGGCTGATCGCCGAAGAATTGATGCTTTTGAATTATGATGTTGGAGGAGACTCTGGAGAGTCCCATGGACTGCAAGAAGATCAAACCTCTCCATTCTGAAGGAAATCAGCCCTGAGTGCTCACTGGAAGGACAGATCCTGAAGCTGAGGCTCCAAGACTTTGGCCACCTCATGAGAAGAGAAGACTCCCTGGAAAAGACCCTGATGTTGGGAAAGATGGAGGGCACAAGGAGAAGGGGACGACAGAGGACGAGATGGTTGGGCAGTGTTCTCAAAGCTACCAACATGAGTTTGACCAAACTGTGGGAGGCAGTGGAAGACAGAGGAGTGCCTGGCGTGCTCTGTTCCAGGGGGTCACAAAGAGTCGGACACGACTAAACAACTAAACAACAACAACACCTATATACCTTTAAGTCTCGGGGCGGTTCGTAGGATAAAAAAAAAATCACAATATAAAAACACAAAATACATAATCAAAATAAAAACAAAATCACAACCCAATAACATCCCACCTCCACAACACATTTTAAAAAGGGAATTGAATGCCAATCAGCCAAAGGCCTGGTTAAAGCGGAACATTTCTGCCTAGCGCTCAAAGGTATATAATTCTCGGCTTAATGATCCACATGGGTTGGAAGAGAGCGGTGCTTGTTTGAAAGCCCCCCCCCTCCATTATTGGTGGGGAGCTGGACCAGAGTGAGGACTGCAGCGGCCGACCAAGAGTTAGTAGGATCACAAGTGCCATGCATTTGGTTAGGGGATCTCGTGGCTCCATTGTGTAGGGAGGGTAGAGTTTGTGTCTGGGATATTGCTTTCGGGGGGAAAGGGTTATTTAGGCTATCTGTGACATTCCAGCAAAGGCTCAATGTCAACAGATAAAGTCCTTTGCAAAATCCCTGCATGCCTATTGCTGGAGGTTACATATTTTAGTGGGGAGCAGGTGTTGAGACTGGGAGTGCCAGAGTTGTATGCAGGCAGATGAGAGTAGTTTGGTTCAACGCAATTAGCATAAACGACCGGTTTATTCTATCCGGGTTTGTTTGTTTGTTGTTGTTGTTTAAAAAACCTGTGCACCCACGGCCAAATTTTGAAGTGTAGTTTTGGGACAAGCCATTTTTTTTGCGGAAAACACAACCTGAGTAAAACAGAAAGTAAGGACTTGACGTGGTGCAAAGGTGAAATAAATTCCAATGGACCAGAATAACGTGAGAGCAGTGGACAGACGCGGAACTGCGATGATGAAGAATTAAGAATAGAAGTTGGAGGAGAGTGAGTGTAAGAGACCCAGGATGTGGCCCCCATCCTTGTGGGTTAATAGAATTAGTTGCAGAAGGTCAGCGACCAGTTCACACCACCCGTTCTGTGGCATTGGTCATTAATGAAGATATGAATCCAACAGCACGGGGAGGGCAAGAATGGTGGATGGGTCTCCCATTCACAAGAAACGCCCCCTTCCCCTTCCATTCCTCCGGGTGGATTCATATTAGCCCACCTGGCATTAATGACCAGCCCCTTTTCCATTTTTCTTCTTCTTCATGAAGTTGCCTCCTCCACTTCATGGATGAAGCCAAGTCAATCACCTGATTTCTTCCCCCTCTGGCATTGTCTTCCCTTTGTGATGGGGCAATCGTGGCGCTCGGGACGGGGCTGGGGTTGGGCGTGGGGGTATTGGAGGGACAGGAAGAGATCTTGCCCAAGTCATCCCGATAAGGCTTGTTTTATCTGAGGCTCACAATGAGAATCCAAAAAGCTCCAAGGCACCCTTTCCCCCAAAGCTGGCACCCTCTGGACGTTTTGGAGAACAATTCACACCAGCTGGCATGGGCTGATGAGAGTTTTAATCCAAAACATCTGGAAGGCACCAGGTCAGAGTGCAATGGAGCACTAAAAGGAGATAAACAGGACAACATTGTTGCTACAAGGACAGCAGAGACACCGTGACTCTAGAGCACAGAACAAGAGTAAAGCAAATGTACTACAGTGAGGGCTTGTCTACACTTCCTTTTGTGTTGCTGTCTGCTCCAATTTGGCAGTAAGATGCGTGTTTTCCTGGGAAAAGCAGTGGGGCAAAGAAGAAAACCTGCAAATCTCATACCTATGCCTACAAATGCAACACAAAAGGAAGTGTGGCTGAGCCCTAAGTGTCTATAGGGAGGCTCACAAACAGCAGCACGTATAAGACAGAGGAACTATTATGAGAGATCACAAAGCGTTAAGTGACAAAGGAACAGAAGTGTTACACAGGCAGCCAAAGAAAGAAACAGGTTACGTCCACAACATACAATTAAATGGTTCTTATTCCACTTTAACCACCACAGAAAATCATGGGAACCGTAGTCTGTTAAGAGTGCTGGTAATTGTAGGTTTGTGAGGTCAGCACCCTCTGCAAACTACAGTTCCCAGGATTCTCCATGGCTGATGAAGTGCTGTGCTTCAAATGTATGGCATTGATGTGACCACAACTGCTATAAGGATACCATGGGCTTTCTCTGTGAAGACCCGCTCTTTAAATCTCATTCGGAGCAAATGGCAATCTGTTGAAGACTCACGTTGACGTTTGCTCTGACAGAGTGCTCAAAAGTGGGTTTTTTCAGGGTCTACAACTCCCATGATCCCTAGCTAACAGGACCAGTGCTCAGGGATGATGGAAATTGCACTCCAAAACATCTGGAGGGCCGAAGGTTGGGGATGCCTGCCCTAGAGCGTTTTTTTGAAAGAGTGAAACGAGTTACTACAAGGATGACTTACAGAAGAATGAAAAGAACAATATACAGTAGTCAACAGGAGACTACTACTAGGACAGCACTTTCACCCAAGAGAAACAGTCAAGACAGACCTTACAACATTAAACAAGAGTTTAAAATACTGTATAAACAGAGGGCTTAGCCGCACTTCCTCTCGTCCCGCTGCTTCCCCCCCAGGAGGAAAACTGCTCTTTAGCACTCAATCGGAGCAAAGGGCAATTCTGGTCCCACCCCCACCCCAATCCAATTTGACGTTTGCTCCCCATCTTGTACTAAATAATGGGTTTTCCCTTGGAAAGGAGTGAGCCAAGGAGAAAAGGGCTTGGACCCATGCTTTCTAGGCGAGGGACAAGTGGAGGTGTCGACGAGGCTGGAGTTACTAAAAGGACAATCCAGCTCCATTTTAACATACCCAAAGGCAGCATGTGGTTATTGGGAGTGAAGTACCGTATTTTTCTGCCTATAGGACGCACTTTTCCCCCTCCAAAAATGAAGGGGAAGTGTGTGTGCGTCCTATGGGGAGAATGCAGGCTTTCACTGAAGCCTGGAGAGCGAGAGGGGTCGGTGCTTCCAGGCTTCAGGAAGCTATCCACAAGCCTTGGGAGCCCACGGGAGTTCCCACCGGGCTCCCAAGGCTTGCAGACAGCAGCCTGCAGCCCAAAACCCGGGGAGTGCAGCAGAGCTTCGGGCAGATATCCGCAAACCTGGGGAGACCGGCACGACTTCCCACCGGGCTCCCTAGGCTTGCGGATAGCAGCCTGTTCTGGGGGCTGGGGTCGGGGAAGCTCGGGCTTCCCCCGCCCCAGCCCCGCACCTGGAGGGGGATTTTTTTTTCTTTATTCCCCCCCCCAAAAAAACCTAGGTGCACCCTATGGTCCGGTGCGCCCTATAGGGTGAAAAATACGGTACATCATCCCTACAAATATTTTATGATTTTATTGCACACGTATTCTGCAGCATCCTATGAGCAAAAATCACCAAAGCAGTCATTACAAAATTGCCACACTACTAACAAAGAGGTTGATGTTACTACGGTGCTACTAGCTAGTTATTCTTTAGTGCACTTTGAAGTATATGACTCTAAAGATGCTCAACCCTTACAATATAGCTTGGTTACATTATTATTACTACTACTACTACAATCGTACCTCAGAAGTCGAACGGAATCCATTCCAGAAGTCCGTTCAACTTCCAAAACATTCGGAGAAACCAAGGCACGGCTTCCAAATGGCAGCAGGAAGCTCCTTCAGCCAATCGGAAGCTGCGGAAGCAGCGTCGGATGTTCTGGTTCCAAAGAACGTTCACAAACTGGAACACTCACTTCCGGGTTTGTGGAGTTTGGGAGCCAAAACGTTCGAGTCGCAAGGTGTTCATCAACCAAGGTACGACTGTATTCATTAATCACCTTCTAAACGCCTGTCTCATGGTCATCTACATAAAAGATATTTTTTAAAAAAGTTTACACTCCCCAAACTATAAAGATGATGTGTAGCCATCACAAACACTACAGGTTTAATTTTTAAAAGTATCATTAGCACCTTGTCATTGTTGTAGACCCCAGGATGCTCATTCTAACACTGCATTTACTGGGATAATGAAGATGTTACAACGTGGTTACCAAAGAAGGCATCACAACAAGTATATCACACTTCAACTCAGCAACGTTTCCACACCACAGGGCGACTGCTCAGTTATTATGTCATGATGACACTCGCACATACCCCACAGATATAAAACACGGTACACATGACCCTTTCAATATATGAAACTACAGAACATGCCTACATAGATACTAAGAAAAACCATGTTTCTGCAGCAAATTATTACAAAGATGCCGCATTCCTTACTGAAGAACTTGTTGCAACAACACAGCCAGACAGTTATGCTTACACCTTGAATTGTTACTATTCCACGTACAGGTAACACAGACTGAGGTCACATTTGCTGAATAACTAGGCCAGGGTTTCCTAAACTTGGGTCTGCAGCTGGTGTTGGACTACAACTGCATTCATCCTTGGGTAGCAGGACTAGCGATGATGGGAACTGTGGTCCAAAAAACAGCTGGAGACCCACGTTTGGGAAACCCTGAACTAGGCTCTTGCTACAAGCAGAGTGGAGCCCAGGAGAAGGGTCAGAAATGGTGTGTCTACACTTGACCCCACTGAAAACTGGCTGGGAGGGCAATGTTTTCAGGGGCGGAGATGGTGGATTCTGACCAACATCTTATTGGCTACTCCGGATTGACAGAAGCCCAGCAGGGAGGCTTCCTGGTGACCTTTCCAAGGTCAAATACTTTTTTTGGGGGGGGTGGGAGGGGAGTGTTGGTATTTATAAGAGCACAAGCCTGGAGACCACGATGAAAGCGTTTGGGTGGGTGAAGGGTGTGCAGTTAGTTGTGCTCAGCACCAATGGTGCATGTGTGTGCGAGAAACGGGTGGCCTTTGGAAGGCTTGGGGTTTCTTTTGCGGTTGGAGGGCATGCGCCAGATAAGAGCTGAGAGACAGAGACTTTCCCTGGCTGGCCCCACCCCACCCGAGACTGATCAGAACCCCCTCCAGCCAGCCGGGCAATGAGGGGTGGGAGAAAAGGCTGACGGGGTTTAATGGAGGGTGTGCTTGCTCTGGTCCTGGTGGCATCTTCAGAAGAAGGCCAGGGAACTCTCCAAGGTATTGGAGATTTCCCCACTCTCCCACAACGGGAGAAAAAGAGAACAAAAAACACAGCTTGTTCCCGACGCAGGGCTGATTTAACATGTCCTGTCAGTGCAAGCGTTCCTGCATGTGCCGGAGGACGGCCTTGTCCCCCGTAAGCCCCCCTAGATCTGTCCTGGGGTTCCCCCATCCCTCTGAAGCAGAACTGGAGAGGGCGTGGAGCCCGCAGGTGGGAGAGGGGGAGGAGACGCGTTGCACAGCCTGACCTCCCTGCACTGACAGGACGAGGGAGTTGGATACTGCCCTGTCCTTCCTCTGTTTAGCTAGCTTGTGACTTCAAAGCAAAAGGTTCTCTGGTGCCACCACTTGAAGAGACAGCTCTGAAGTCGTCTACCCTCTCAGGCCTCCGTGTCTGACACATCGCCCTAGCACAAAATAATTCCAGCCTGCCCAATCCTAGAGATATAAATTAATAGAATTGTGGAGCTGGAAGAGAGCCTGATGATCCGCTGGTCCAATCTCTTGCAATGCAGGAGTATGCAGCTGTCTTATACTGGAATTGAACTTGCAACCTTGGTGTTATCAGCATGGCACTCTACCTAGCTGAGCTATCCTGGCTATCTATCCAGGCATTCTGCTCTGTTGACTGACAACGTACCGCATTTTTCGCTCTATAGGATGCACCCGACCATAGGACGCAACTTGTTTTAGAGGGGGAGAACAAGGAAAAAAATTCTCTCCCTCTCTGTGCAGTGCCCCTTTGCCAAGCGGCAGGAGAAATGGAGCCCCTTCCATTTCTCCTCCCGCTTCGCTGAAGGGGCGCTGCGCAGAGAGGGAAAGCTGCGCAGCACCTCTCCAGCGAAGCCAGGAGAATGAGAGGGGTGAGTGAGCACTGATCCCTCTGGCTCTTCTGGCTTCAGTGAAGGCAACCCGAAGTCTCCGGAGCACGGCGGGAGCGCTCCCACTGTGCTTCGGAGGCTTTGCATTGCTATCGCTGAAGCCAAGGAGCCTGCATTTCCTCCATAAGACACACACACATTTCCCCTTAATTTTTGCAGGGGGAAAAGTGTGTCTTATAGAGCGAAAAATATGGTACCTCCTGCTTGCTATGCTTCAAACCCCTGGGCCTTGCAGCACAGAATGTGTTGGACATTCCTTAAGAACAAAGAGCCTGGCTGCTGGATCAGGCCTAGCTATGTGGCTGCTGACTGAGGGCGGCTGCCAAGACCACATAACACCGGTCTTGAAAGACCTACATTGGCTCCCAGTACATTTCCGAGCACAATTCAAAGTGTTGGTGCTGACCTCAAAATCTCAGTATACCTGAAGGAGCATCTCCACCCCCATCATTCTGCCCGGATGCTGAGGTCCAGCGCCAAGAGCCTTCTGGCGGTTCCCTCATTGCAAGAAGCAAAGCTACAGGGAACCAGGCAGAGGGCCTTCTTGGTAGTGGCACCCGCCCTGTGGAACGCCCTCCCATCAGATGTCGCAGAGAAAAACAACTACCTGACATTCAGAAGACATCTGAAGGAAGCCCTGTTCAGGGAAGTTTTTAATGTGTGACATTTTAATGTATTTTTAATCTTTGTTGGATGTTTAGGAAGCCGCCCAGAGTGGCTGGAGAAACCCAGCCAGATGGGCGGGGTTCAAATAATAAATTATTATTATTACTATTATTATTATTATTATTATTATTATTATTCTAGCATGTTGATATTGCAGCAGCCACCCAGATGCCTTGTGAGGACTTGGGCACAAGAGCCCTCTCCCCTACAGTGGTTTCTATCAACAGGCCTTTCAGAAATATTAGTGCCTCTGAACGTGAAGGCAGATCATAGCCAACACCTTCCAGATCCCCAGGACCTAATGGAGCACCGCGCACTAAGCCAGGGCAGCGGGGGATGGGGGTTCTGATCAGTTTTCAGCCTCGAACCCACCAGGTTAGAAAGAGAAACTGGCAAAACTAAATAAATAAACCAGGCCAAGAAACTGACCATTAAAAGGGAAAGGGGGAAAAAGTTAACCCAAAGCAAAACTTAACCCAAAGCAAAAGGATTATTTACCACTTTCACGAATGATGACTGAGGGAGGGGCATCAGTGACACCAGGAGAGGGGAGGGGGAGGGAAGAGAAGGAGGGAGGGGGAGAGAGGAGGTGAGTGCAACACGTCACAGCAAAGAAGGAAAAGGAGATGATTAAAAAAAGTAAAAGTCAAAAAACAAAACCCAGCGTGTATTAAAACGACATTAATGTGGAATGAGACCAGAGAACCCGAGGTGAAGGGAGTCAGGTGGGTTGTCGGGGAGGTGAGAGTCCATTATTGATTTGTGAAATCTCAATTAATCCACTTCTCACCAGGAGGAAGCTGTGAACACAAAGAGAAGATGCGCAGAGCACTGGGAAGGAGGAGGCTACCAGGGTGGGGGGAGAGGGAACCAACCCTGGGCCAGGATCGTGCCCAGTCAAATCCTGGCACCCAGCATTCCTGTGGGACTGAAACCTTTAACTTGCACCCCTTCCGAGGGATGGGGAGAGAACCCAGAGTGCATAGTTGGCCAGCCCAGCTAGAAAGCCCCCCTAGTGCAGAGGCATGAATTAGCCATGCCCAGGAGGCCAGGCTTTTGAATCAGCCCCCAGGCTCCCTCCCTGCCTCCCCACAGTAACCCATAGGCCACTCTGCTTCAGGGGCCAAGAGGAGGAAAAGGGTTTCCCAGCAAATGAACAGGAAGCTGGAGGCAGGTTTTCGAAAAGGAGTATTTTCTGGCCATTGTAAAAAACCAAAATGTTGGTGGGTGGCACCAACTGACAGGGGGCTGCCTTTTGGAGGCGGCAGAAGGAGGTTGCCCTGCCCAACCGCCCTGTGGGGCAGGAGAGCCATTAGAAATAGGATGGCCTAGTCCTCTGAAAGCCTTGCTGCCGAGCCTCCAAGTGGGGGGCGGGCGGGGACTTACTCGTTCCGTCCTCCGTCACCATTCCCAAGCCTTCAGCTTTGTTTTGCCTCTCAAAGGCGTTGAGGTCCAGCACACTGTGGAAAAAGAGGAGAGAGGGTGAGCAGAGCCAGCCAACGGGAGGTGTCAGGAAGCAGGTCAGAAATAACTCACAAGGCTTCAGCAAAACTAACTCTATTCAAAGAAACAAGGCAGCCCAGGAGGCCAGACCATAGCTGTCAAGTGTACCTTACAGGGACAGTCCCTTATTCCAGCGCCATGTCCCGCTGCTGTCCCTTATTGATGGATGTCCCTTAAATGATGTCCCTTAAATTTCAAAGGAAGCAGCTCCTCTCCCTCCCTCCCTGCCAGCCAGGGAGGAGGGAAGCTCGAACTGTGTTGCTTGGCTGTGTTGCTCACCCAATAAGAAGTCTAAGAATGACTGGGGGGTGGAGCTTGCATGCCTTGTGTGTGGCTAGTTAATGCAAGCTGAGGGGCTTTTTGAATGCTGGAAACCATTTTGTTGCACGTGCTGCTGCAAACTTTGCAGTGCAAAGCCAGGCCGGGGAGCCATCTTAAGTTGAGGCTGCATAGGCCTTGTGGTGCATGTGATTCAGATTCTATTCAGTTGAACCTCTGGTTACAAAGTTGGTTGGACAGTGTCCTCGAAGCTACCCAGCATGAGTTTGACCAGACTGCAGGAGGACAGGAAGACTGGAGTGCCTGGAACAGGTGAGGCTGCAGGTCCCTTATTTTGGCTGCTGGTCCCTTATTTTCAAGGCTGCTGGTCCCTTATTTTCAAATCTGTAAGTTGACAGCTATGGGCCAGACCTAGAGAGCACAGCAAGCCTTCGATACAATATGATAAGATACAATAATCTTTATTATCATTGTCCCATACAGAAACAACGAAGTTGAAAATCTACATCAGACATTCAGAAACCAACAAGCCTGCTATCCCAGCTATCCCAGCCTAAAAACTCTGATACCCCATAATTAAACACAATATACTCCCATAGAGACTACCTTACACTGCGTTTAAAACCAAAATCGCATTTGGGTAGAAACTGTTTCTCAGGCGGCTAGTCCTAGTCTTTATAACCCTGTACTTTCTTCCAGAAGGCAGAAGCTGAAAGAGATCATTTCCGGGGTGCGCACTATCTCTGCACTATCTCTGCAGCTTTCTTATGGCACCTGGAAGCATAGATTTGATCCAAGGTGGGAAGAGTGCACCCAATTATTCTCTCCGCAGTCTTTACAACCCTGGACAGAGTTGTTTTTCCCCTGACTGTGCAGCTCCCAAACCACACACAGAGACCATAAGTTAATACACTCTCAACAGTACAATGGTAGAATGCCATCAACAGATCCTTTGAGAGATTGTTTTTCTGGAGGATTCTCATAAAATATAACCTCTGCTGTGCTCTCTTCATCAGGTCTTTGCTGTTTTCTCCCCAGGTTAGGTCATCGCTCAACTCCATTCCCAGAAATCGGAACACTGAGACCTGTTCCACGCACTTCCCCTCAATAATAAGTGGCTGAATATTCAATTTATATCTCCTAAAGTCCACAATAATCTCTTTTGTTTTCTTTAAGTTAAGGAGTAAGTTGTTTTTCCTGCACCACTCCCCCAACTGCTCAACTTCCTTCCTATAGGCCGTCTCCCCCTCTCCAGCCGTTAATTAAACCAACCACCGTTGTATCATCTGCGAACTTAATGATCTTATTACTGGGGTACAGTGGTGCCTCGCAAGACGAAAATAATCTGTTCCGCAAGTCTCTTCGTCTAGCGGTTTTTTCGTCTTGCGAAGCAACCCTATTAGTGGCTTAGCGGATTAGCGCTATTAGCAGCTTAGTGGCTATTAAAGGCTTAGCGGCTTAGTGGCTAAAAGGCTATTAGCGGCTTAGCGGCTTAGAAAAAGGGGGGGGAGGCGAAAAAAATCGCAAGACGTTTTCGTCTTGCGAAGCAAGCCCATAGGGAAATTCGTCTTGCGAAGCGCATCAAAAAACAGAAAACCCTTTTGTCTAGCGGGTTTTTCGTCTTGCGAGGCGTTCGTCTTGCGGGGCACCACTGTATTTGGGGGTACAGCCAGCTGTATAGAGCGTATATAAAAGCCTTCCTGGCAGAACCTGTCCCTATGAGGTAGTTGTGGGGGCTGAAGGTCCCTGCCATCCCACAACTCCCTAAGCCACCTCCTCCGATTCCTTCTGAAACAATCTGAGGCTTCATTGTCTTGCCTGTCTTTGCTCCACCCTCTTCATCCCTCTTCTGGTCCTGGGAGACCATTATACCTCCTCCTTCTTCTCCCTCTGACTACTCATTGTCATCCCACCACCATTCCCTGGGCTCTGAGCCTTATTCCCTTTGGGGTTCCTCAGCTGGTGCCTCCTTCTACTTCTTCTGCCTCCAGCCAGTCCATGACTGGAGAGCAGAAAAAGTCGGAGGGCCAAAGGATAGTAACTGCAGCAACAGCTGGAACGGAATCGTCACAGGATTCTGGCTACAGCGCAAATGTATCGCAGTTTCAAAGTTGTTTTCTCTGGGTCAGACTAAATGTGGCGCAGCCGCTACCAGCAAGCCTGTCATGTTCAGCACATCGTATGTGCATGGTGTCTCCTTATTTTTGAACTGTTTATTTAGCTAAGGAACAAATGAAAACATTCTCATATTTCTTTAGTTTCTTTGTAACTCAGGCTTGCAGGTTGAAGGCTCTGACAGGCAAAAAATATGACTTTGATAATATATGGTACTGCATTACTTTTTATGAGAATAAATCTAGCCACATAATAACTGTTCCATGGACCCATGGCAATTTTCAGAGAGACACTTTAAGTTAATATATTTTACGTTACATTGTACACTATCACACCACTTGCACTGTGAATCTGTTTTCTGTTAATGTTGTTACTATGGTTGTTACCTGTGTGTTCTGAAAACCCTCAGGCTTGTTTGTAGGCTAGTTCCAGACAGTACTTTGAAATACGGTTCCACTCACTGGACACTCGACGCCTACAATTCTAACATTTTGCCATCTGCTGAAAACGTTCCAGCTTTGCCAAGCATTCTTTAGAAAATTAATTTGATCCAGCGTTAGCCATTTCTTCTGGGTTTTATAACCTCCTGCTGTTTTAATGCATTTACAGGGCCGTGGTATTTTCTTACAGGGTTTTACGGTTTGGAAGCACTCAAATATATAAGCAGAAGCATAAAAAAGGTAAAAAAAGAAGAACAAAATGTTTCTACACACCTGCATGTTTGCATCAGGGCCTGGAGGCTCAGGAAGAATCCCACCTCGTGTTTCTCCTTCAGATAATCCAGCATTTTCTGAGGACAGGGAGAAAGTCAGTATGGGGAGGGGAAGAGAAGGCCCGCTTCTGACTCTTCCGAGCACAAAACTACATGTTAAAGACGTTGCATTAGATGTGTATTCACAGCAGCTGTGTGTTTCTAATGGCAGCCATAAAGAGAGCGAAATCCAGGCCAGGAACCCTTTCCATCCACACCACGATCCCAACAACAACAACAACAACAACAACAACAACAACAACAACACCCCTTCCCAAAATAGGAGCAGCTCAATTCTTACCAAACTAAACCTCCCAGCTGTGCCAGTTTGGCCCTGCGACTGTGGGTGCCCGGGGCTGTGGGTGTCATGGTGCATGCATGGCCCTGGCACTGAAATTTGTGGGTGCCCGGCCCCTTCATGGGGAATTTTGTGGGTGCCCAGGGCCCCAGTGAGTTGGCACCTAAGAAATCTCTGGATGCATATTGTGCTCTTGGAGGCTTTAGTTTGGCCAAAATCGAGCATGTACGGTACTTTCAGTAAAGGGTAAATGTAAAGGGACCCCTGACCATTAGGTCCAGTCATGACTGACTCTGGGGTTGTGGCGCTCATCTCGCTTTATTGGCCGAGGGAGCCGGCATGACTAAGCCGCTTCTGGTGAACCAGAGCAACACATGGAAACGCCGTTTACCTTCCCGCCAGAGCGGTACCTATTTATCTACTTGCACTTTGATGTGCTTTCGAACTGCTAGGTTGGCAGGAGCAGGGACTGAGCAACGGGAGCTCACCCCTTCGCGGGGATTTGAACCGCCGACCTTCTGATTGGCAAGTCGTAGGCTCTGTGGTTTAACCCACAGCGCCACCCGCGTCCCTTCACCTTCCCAGGTAGATGAGCCTTATTTGCCTCTCACTTCCTTCTACAGCACATGCAGGAACCGCCTTCTTGACCGCTGTACTATCGGTCTTGTCCATTCAATCCACTGGAGCCTGTCTTCGCATGCAGGGGAAGTCCCTGACTCATTGTGGACCTGAGACCCATTGGCAAGTCCTCCTAGGCTCTGTGGTTTAACCCAAAGTGCCACCCGCGTCCCCTATGTATTTTCAGAGTTAATGCTAAATACATTACTTCTGGTAAATGAGCCACGGTAGCCGCTGGAGGGCTGTGAAAATTTGTGTCCCAGGCTTTTTAGACTTGTCGACCTATGAACTATCTGAAACCAAAGGGGCTCTTTGGTTTCCAGATGTCATATGCATTGGCAATATTTTCAGTTCTCCCACCTCACTACAGTGGACCCTCTGGATATGAATTCAATTCGTTCTGGGGGTCCGTGCACACCCTGAAAAATCTGCACCCAGAGGCGCCGCTTCTGTGTATGCGTGCTGTGCAATAGTGTGCTTCTGTGCATGTGCGCAGAGCGCTTCTACGCATGCGCGAGCGGTGAAACCTGGAAGTATACTTCCGGGTTTGCCAGTTTTGCAACCTGAAGTTTATGTTACTCGAGCATAACGTAACCCGAGGGTCTACTGTATTTAGTGCAAATTCAGAACAACCAACCACCCACAGAAGAACCCTACTGACATTTGCCCCGATCCATTGGTAAAGGGTGGGTTTGCCAGGGAGGGGAAGTGGTGGGGCAAGTGGAAGCGTGAATGGGCATCCAGTTCACAGCATGTTTCTACATGGAGTAAGAAATGGGAGATGAGTAAAGGAGGAGTAAGTAATGAGTAAGCATTACAATAAGGTAACATCAACTTAAACAATAAAAATGGCTTCAAAAAGCAGTTTCATAATTTTAATTACAAAAGCCACAGGGTTAAATATACAACTTAGCACAACACACCAATATGCAGCAATTTAGACTCAAATCAGCGGCAAGGTTCATAGGCAGGGAATGAATCACTTGCCAAGGAGCCTTGCGTCTCCCTCCCCTGGCCCTCCTACCTGCTGCACTTCCTCATTGCCGCCATTCAGGATGGAGATGCCCAGCTTCAGGGTAGAAGATACCATAGCGCCAGGCTCCCCTGCAGAGACAGGGAAATGATTTATTGCACTGACATCTGTGCAGCAGGGAAAGGGAACGGCCTTCCGGAGGGGCTACAACTCCCATCCTGGCTACTGGCCACGCTGCCTGGGGCTGATGGGACTTGGAGTCTGGCAACATCTGGAGGTTCCCCATCCCTGCTGTGTAGCTTGGGGATCAGGCGCATGAAGGAGCACCTCCTCTCCTTGTCTGCGCCAGCCCATGCTCTAAGATCTATGTTCTGAGCTACTGTATTTTTACGTTACAGATAGGTAGCCCTGTTGGTCTGCCATAGTCAAAACAAAAAAATTCCTTCCAGTAGCACCTTAAAGACCAACTAAGTCAGTTCTTGGTATGAGCTTTCGTGTGCATGCACACTTCTTCAGATACACTGAAACAGAAGTTTCCAGACCCTTCTATATAGTGAGAAGGTGGGGAGGGGTATTACTCAGAAGGCTGGTGGGAATGGGTGATTGGCAGATAGCTGTGATGAGCCTGTTGACGACTCTTAACGACTGCAATAGGTCTTACAGGAAAAAGCAAGGGGTGAGAAGGTGAAAAATGGCTTTGTCATGTATAATGAGTTAAGAATCCAAGGTCTTTGTTCAGACCAGGTCTCTCCATGGTTTTAAGTTTGGTGATAAGTTGCAATTCAGCAGCTTCTCTTTCCAGTCTATTTCTGAAATTCCTTTGTAGTAAAACAGCTACTTTGAGATCTTGTATAGAATGTCCTGGGAGATTGAAGTGTTCTCCTACTGGTTTCTCTGTCTTGTGATTCCTGATGTCCAATTTATGTCCGTTTATTCTTTGGCGTAAGGTCTGGCCTGTTTGTCCAATATAGAGAGCTGCCACATACACCCGGACAACACCATTACTGGCCCCAACAACATCACACATACCATCTCGGGACTATTTAATTGCTCATCGTCTAACATTGTGTATGCCATCAAATGCCAACAGTGTCCTTCAGCTCTCTATATTGGACAAACAGGCCAGACTTTACGCCAAAGAATAAACGGACATAAATCAGCCATTTTTCACCTTCTCACCCCTTGCTTTTTCCTGTAAGACTTATTGCAGTCGTTAAGAGTCGTCAACAGGCTCATCACAGCTATCTGCCAATCACCCATTCCCACCACCCTTCTGAGTAATACCCCTCCCCACCTTCTCACTATATAGAAGGGTCTGGAAATTTCTGTTTCAGTGTATCTGAAGAAGTGTGCATGCACACGAAAGCTCATACCAAGAACTAACTTAGTTGGTCTTTAAGGTGCTACTGGAAGGAATTTTTTTGTTTTGTATTTTTACGTGTATAAGATGAGGTTTTTTTACCCAGTTTTTTAGGTTAAAAAACATGGCTCGACTTATCCATGGAATACAGCAAATACATATATAAACAAATGCGGTACTTGCTCTAGCAGTCGCAGCTCCTGGCAGTGGTGAGCCGTGGGGCTTCCGTAGTCTGCTTACCTCCTCCCACTCAGCCCACCCTACAGCTGGTAGGTGGTCCGTTTTTTGCATGTGGCGTCTTCGCGCGGCTCCATTTGTCCATGGGCGGTGCAACGTTACACAAGAGGAGCACGGCGATCGAAGTAATATCCCCCCTGCGCCTTTCAAATCGGTGAAAAATCATGCCTTGCGCTCCTCCTGTGTAACGCTGTGCCGCCTGCACACAAATGGAGCTGCGTGAAGACGCCACACAGAAAAAACGGATCGCAGAAACCACCTATCAGCTGCCCGATCTCAACCAGCGGCTGCCAATCGCACTCCGGATTGCTGCGACACGGGCATCTGTCTACTGGCTGCCGCAGCAGCAATCAGGAAGACGATTGGCGGCTAATGGTGGTGAACAGCCAGCTGATAGGTGGTTTCTGAAACACAAGCGGTTGTGTGCTGCATTCTGGCGGTGAGAGATTTTCACACACACGCCCCAGCAATCAACCGGCCAATTGCCGCATACAATATTGGCCTCGCGCTTTGTTCCTGTGGGTGAGCTATTTTCACATCCCCCCCCCATAGGTAAAGGTAAAGGGACCCCTGACCATTAGGTCCAGTTGTGACCGGCTCTGGGGTTGCAGCGCTCATCTCGCTTTATTGGCCAAGGGAGCCAGCGTACAGCTTCCGGGTCATGTGGCCAGCATGACTAAACCAGTTCTGGCGAACCAGAGCAGCGCACAGAAACACCATTTACCTTCCCGCCGGAGCAGTACCTATTTATCTACTTGCACTTTGACGTGCTTTTGAACTGCTAGGTTGGCAGGAGCAGGGACCGAGCAATGGGAGCTCACCCCGTCGTGGGGATTTGAACCGCCGACCTTCAGATTGGCAAGTCCTAGGCTCCGTGGTTTAATCCACAGTGCCACCTGCGTCCTTCACTCCCCCCATAACCCCCCAAAAGCTCCTTTTCTAAATTTTGAGGCCCCCAAAATAGGGGTTGTCTACTACATAGGGGCGTCTTATAGACGGAAAAGTACGGTATTTGATATGGCAGCCTAGGAACACCAAATGTTTCTCTAGCCCTGTACTGTCTGTGTCCACAGGATTGCCAGCATGGAATCTGACCAGCATCCTAGGACCCACAGCGGGTTTCTAGCTGGGCCTTGTAGCTGAAGAACGGGAGGAAAGCTTCCTCCCCCCCACCAACCTCACCCAAGGCCTCCCAACATGGGAAAGCTGAACCCTGCCAAGGGATCCAAGGGGAGGGTGAAGAGGAAAAAGGGCTGCTTCTGACCTTTGCAGGCGCTAATCATCTGCAGAACCATCTCTGCTGCCCCACGGTTGTGCAGGCGGGACTGCTGATAAAGGAGCTTCTGCTTCTCCATCTCCTTTTCCTGCAAGGAGGCAAGACAGTGTGAACTGAGGCAGGGCTGTCGTAAGCATAGGTGGTGCTGGGGTGCAAAGATCCGCCCGGCGCCCACCCCAGTTGCCCAGTCCCAGGCGCGCAGGAAGGCGGAGCTGGCTGGCCGCCTCAGCATCTCGCTGGCTTGGTCGCCCCCGAACTCACGACGCAGATGGGTGGGTTCTTCCCCGGACTCAACTCTCAGGCCCCAGACTCTCGGCCTGGTGCCCCTGAGAGCCCAGAGCCTGGGTGCCCTGCACCCCTAGCGCCTATGGGTAAGATGGCCCTGAACTGAAGGCTGGAGGTCAGTGTCAACCATCATTTCCTTGATAGCTGCCTACACTTCTCCTTCTTAGGACAGCCGCTTCTTGCACCACCAGGGTTGCTGTGCAAGGGAGGGCAGGCTGGAGGGCTGGCCGCATGGCTCCAGTCAAAGAATCCATGTCACTGCTCTGGGCCAGGGAGGTCAGGTGACCCAATCTGGTGCCACCAGCTGATATACAGCTTTCAAAGTGGCTGCTTTCCTTCCCTGAGCAAGGTCACTGGTGTTCATCTCCTAGGCCTTAAATGCCCATCATAGCCAGCCTTGTTTGGAATCCAATGAGCGTTGGTGCACTGGTCAGTTTTTGGAACGGTATGCACAACCGCTGAGTTGATCCCCAGATTAACAACTTGGTCCTGACCGCAGCCTTCAATTTTAGCACTGTTTCTCTGCCTTCTTTCTCAAGGTACCTCTCCCACTCCAGGTGCACCAGGAAGGTATACATTGGAACAGTGAACATACAATTGTCCCACTAACCCAAGATGGCAACTGCAGGTGTACGTTTGCTCAATCAAGTCTCCCTTGGTACCTGTAGCATCTCCTCTTCGTCTCTCCTCCCCCCACCCCCACCCCACATTGCAATTAGGCCGAAATAACAAAGCACACTGCGATTTTGCAAATGAAACCATCTTTTAAAGGCCAGTAGGTCATAGGATAATGGTCGACTGATGGGAAGTTCTATAACCTCCCCGCAAACAAATCGCGAAAGGTGCTCAGGGAAGAGCACACATTGTATAACCTCTGCACGAGCTTTTCGTGCAAACAAATCGGAGTGAATGATGGATGGTCAATCAACATGTTGCCTGGAAGTTGCCCAAGACTTTGCAAACGTACGCCCAAGTTTCTGGAGGTTTGAGGCAGAGCGGGAAAATGTTTGCTGAAAGTTCAAAAACCTCTCAGGGCGGCTGGGTGCAGGGGGGAATCCTTTACCTCAAATGGAACCTCAGCCTCTTCCCCTTCTTCGCCATTTTCTCCACCTTCTTCTCCTTCGTTGATGTGGCAGCTCTGGAGTCCAGGGGACCAAAGGATAAGAGGGATGAGCACATAAACACAAAATACCGTCCCGCATCAGAACTAGCGACAGAACCTCAGAGCTCTTTGTGGCTTGCTCTAGAGCAGGCACGTCCAACAGGTAGATCGTGATCTACTGGTAGATGACTGAACATCTGTGGTAGATCACTGGTAGATCGCTGGCTCCCCCCAAAAAAGCTCTACATCTTTGACCTGAACCCCACAAAACAGGGGTTCTCCTCCTAAAAAAAGCTCAAAAACTTTGACCTGAACCCCCCCAAAAGGGGTAGATCACTGCCATTTTTTAACTCTGTGAGTAGATTGCAGTCTCTTGGGAGTTGGCCACCCCTGCTATAGAGTCAGCTCTTGATTCAATAAACCTACTACCCCCTAGCCAGCTGCTGTGGGCCTCTCAGAGAGGCAACCATAGCTCACTAACCTCCGTTTGTCCACAGGGGGACTGGGCGAAAGTCATCTCTGAGTAACACGCTGGTGTTTACTGATACAGTGGTCCCTCCCAAGGTGAAATTAATCCGTTCCACGAGTCTCTTCCTCTTGCGGTTTTTTTGTCTTGCGAAGCACGGCTATTAGCGGCTTAGCGGCTATTAGCGGCTTAGTGACTTAGCGGCGTAGTGGCTATTAACGGCTTAGCGGCTTTAAGAAAAAGGAAACAAACTCGCAAGAACTCGCAAGACGTTTCGTCTTGCGAAGCAAGCCCATAGGGAAATTCGTCTTGCGGAACAACTCAAAAAACGGAAAACTCTTTCGTCTTGCGCGTTTTTCGTCTTGCGAGGTACCACTGTACTAGCACAGCAACCTTCCCCAACCCAGTGCCCTCCAAATGTTTTGGGCCACAACTCACATCAGTCCCAGCCAGCAAGCACTCTTCTCTTACATTTTCTCCCACATTTTCTGCATGCCAGATTACATGTTAAAGGCACAGGAGTAGGATCAATAAAAAGGGGTGGCAAACATCACGACAAGCTTCAGTCCTCCTTCTGAGGCCTCTAACGTGCCATACAATTAAAACACACCGTTTCCGACAGTCATGGCTTCCCCCTCAAAGAATCCTGGGAATTGTAGTTTGTTAAGGGTGTTGGAAACTCCTATTCCCCTTACAGAGGTACAATTCCCAGGCAGATTTAACCATCAACCCTTCTTTCCCAGGGAACTATGGGAATTGCAGTTCTGTGAGGGAAATAGGGGGCCTGCTCTCAGGACCCTCAGCAAACCACAGCTCCCAGAATTCTTCCAGGAATTTTGGCTGTTTAAAGTGGTGTAATAGTGCTTTAACTGAATGGTGTGGCTGTGGTCTGGGAACGATCACCATTACATCTTTCCTTTGGAGAAGAAACAGATTAAAATGGCTGAAAATGGTGACCCGGGGCATAGTGGCTTGTCTCTCACCTTTGCCATGATGTCAGCATATGCCATATACAGATAGTCTTCGTCCAGTTTGCTGAAACAAAACAGAGGAGGCTCAGGTTCTATGTGCTGAAACTGGCCTCTCCATAACGCTTGCTCCCAGTATTTATTTTATCGTGCTTTTAAATAATAATAACATTGCAGGCAGAGAAGAGCACCTCCCAGTTACTAACCCAAAATCATAATGCAAAGATGTGACTCACATTATAAACTAAGGGGAATGATGAATGTGGTCCCCACAGCATAATTAGACTGTCTACCTTTCGACAAACTTGCTTCCTTGCAACAGATTTGCTCTTGTTCGGACATAGGCATTATTCCTGCATTCCAAATTCTAAAGAACCATTCTTTCCCCCCCTTTTTTGGGTGTGTGTGTGTGTTATAATCTTTTTTATTGAGTTTTAATTCAATAACATTTAAATTCAAACATTAAATATCATCATCATCATTTAGGATTCCTTGAACCCTTAGACTCCCCTCCACCCTTCCATGGTTACCGTTTTAAACTATTTCAACCATTTCCTCTATTTTTCTTAAATCATCCATTTTTACCTTAGTAAAGGTAAAGGGACCCCTGACTATTAGGTCCAGTCGTGGCCGACTCTGGGGTTGTGGCGCTCATCTTGCTTTATTGGCCAAGGGAGCTGGCGTACAGCTTCCGGGTCATGTGGCCAACATGACTAAGCCACTTCTGGCGAACCGGAGCAGCGCATGGAAACACCGTTTACCTTCCCGCCGGAGCGGTACCTATTTACCTACTTGCACTTTGACGTGCTTTCGAACAGCTAGGTTGGCAGGAAGAGGGACTGAGCAACGGGAGCTCCAAGCTCTGATCGGCAAGTTCTAGGCTCTGTGGTTTAACCCAGTGTTTTTCAACCACTGTTCCGCGGCACACTAGTGTGCCGCGAGATGTTGCCTGGTGTGCCGTGGGAAAAATTGAAAAATTTGAAAGATTTTTTTTAAAAAAGTCAAATTTTCGCCCACTAGGCGGGCACCGGACTGTGTCCACCCTATTTTCCATCCGTCCTGGGTGGGGATCAGATCGGATGGGATCGGATGAGAGCGGACAGGCGGTCCGCTCTCATCCGATTCCCCATAGAGCTACATGTGTGTCTTTCTTCGATTCCCCATAGAGCTACGTATGTGTCTTTCTTCGATTCCAGCCAGAATATCAGCTTTGTGTTCAGCCAAACAGGCCCAGGTTGCGCACTGAATAAAGTCTTTTATAATTTTTCATATTTCTGTTTACTTACTATTTTATAATAAAGTAATTATAAAATACTTTCTTTGTGTTTATTTGATTCCTATTCAAGAGAATTACTTTATATATAGTCAATATAGGCAAAGAGTTAATTTTTTTAACATTTTCTAATGGTGGTGTGCCTCGTGATTTTTTTCATAAAACAAGTGTGCCTTTGCCCAAAAAAGGTTGAAAAACACTGGTTTAACCCACAGCGCCACCCGTGTCCTTACCATTTTTACCTTAGCGTTACTCAAATCCTGCCAAAGGTTTTAGTTGCTTACAGTGTTCTCTTAAGTACATTGTGAATTTTCCCCATTCCTTCTTAAAGTTTCTCTCCTAAAGAACCATTCTGACTGGGCGGGGTGGAGAGAGATCCTATTTTTGTGGAGGGATCAATGTCTCCTAGCTACGATAGCTACGCTCCGCCTCCACGGATGGAGGCAGGAATGATTCGGAATACCAGTTGCTGGTAGCTACAGAAAAGGAGTGTGTTCCTGTCTCGGGTCCCATTTGCCAGCTGCTGGCAGGCATCTAGTTGGCCGCTATGAGAACAGGGTGCTGGAATTAAATGGGCCATTGACGTGATCCAGAAGGCTCTGTTGATGTTCTTAATGCTCTGGCTCAATACAGCTTCCAATGTCCCTAGCCTCTTTATCCCATGCCCAGCTAAAAAGTCCAACCTGGCTCCGATCCCACACATGCACCCTGCCTGCGACTCATCATCATTTTATTTGTATACCGCTTTTCCACAGTTAAAACAATGCTCAAGGCAGCTTACAAGATGAAAAGATTTACATCCCGTATTTTTTGCTCTGTAAGACTCACTTTTCCCCTCCTAAAAAGTAAGGGGAAATGTGTGTGCGTCTTATGGAGCGAATGCAGGCTGCGCAGCTATCCCAGAAGCCAGAACAGCAAGAGGGATTTCTGCTTTCACTCCGCAACGATCCCTCTTGCTGTTCTGGCTTCTAAGATTCAGAATATTTTTTTTCTTGTTTTCCTCCTCCCAAAAACTAGGTGCGTCTTATAGAGCGAAAACTACGGTAATTACAAATAAAGCAAAGTAGTCATAAAAATAAATAAAACACATTAAAAACTACATAACCAAACTGAACAATTTCCACATAAAAATAAAGATACAAAAAGTTAATATCAGTAATACCAGTTAATATCAGTAACAGCAAAACTTTCCCCCAAATACCCCAGTCCTTGCTAGGCAGCAGCTGCAGTCCTTATGGGACCTGTCAGGCCACGCCCAAGGCCAGAAAAGATGTGTATGATAAGGGCTTCAGTTACAAACCAATCCTTGCAGTGGAGGGAGTATAGATGGCTCCTGGCAAAGAGTATACCCAGTTGAGGTCTGCATGCATGGTTTGAATAGTGCTCCAAAGAACTCAGATGTTAGAAGACTCACCTCTTCTCGGTCAGCGCTGTCCTGCTGAAATGCAGGATGAGCTGATGCAAAGGATCCGGTTTCTTTTCTGCCTCCTCTTCCTCTTCCTCTTCCTCCTCCCCTGGTTTCTACATCCCACCCCCCCAGCAAGAACGAAAGGAAAACAGCGTTAGAGGTTAGGCATGGGGCAGATGTCCCCTGGAGTGTACGGGATTCCTGATGCTACAATAGGGATGGGGGGGGGGGAAAGAAAACCATAGAAAAGCCTCTTCCTGGGAGACGACAGAAAAGGAAAACCCCTAGGGCAGCCTATCTCAACCTGTGGGTCCCCAGATGTTGTTGGACTACAACTCCCATCACCCTTAGCTAGCAAGGCCAGAGCTCAGGGATGATGGGAGTTGTAGTTCAACAACATCTGGGGACCCACAGGCTGAGAACCACTGTCCCAGGGTATATCACCTGGTGTGCATATATATATATATATATATCGGTTGGAAATATGGGAGGACTAGAAAACTCAGTGGCTCATTCCACACCCAGCTCAGCACCTCTCCTGTTCTCCCTCCCAGGAAGGGCATTCCAGACCCAATGATGTCTCTTCCATTCCTGCTATTAAACCGAAGCCAGAACACTGCTCTTTGCTGCCAACGAGTCAGGCATATGGAGGACTTCCACCACAGAGCTGCCAAGTGGTACATGCCCCCCTGCATGTGTGCGTGTGTGAATGCACACACACACACATGGCGTCCAACATTCCATTTAATGCTAGACCTTCAGGCTGCGCATAGCATTTGGTTCCCATTCTTTCCCCAGGACTCACAGACAGATCGTCAATCATCCTGTCTTCAAAGGGGTGCTCTTCGGTAAGGATCCAGGACAGCTTGTAGCTCTCCAAGTACATGTTGCAAGCCCGGTGCCTGGAAAGCAGACGGGGGCAGGTCAGCCATTAGCCCAGCTCTGCCCTGCCTGCTTCACGTAGTGAAGAGGTACACAGGAGCGGGGTACCATGCTTGCGAGATCACTGTGCCCCATAGATGCCCAGTTGAATACTTTATGTTAGGATTTTTACCCATCCATGCTGCTCCAGCAGTACAATGGTGCCCCGCAAGACAAACGCCTCGCAAGACGGAAAACCCGCTAGACGAAAGGGTTTTCCGTTTTGGAGGCGCTTCGCAAAACGAATTTCCCTATAGGCTTGCTTCGCAAGAAAAAATGCCTTGCGAGTTCCTGCGGGTTTTCCCCCCTTTCCCCCCCTTTTCCTAAGCCGCTAAGCCGCTTATCAGCTGATCCGCTAAAAGCCGCTAAACCGCTAATAGCACTAATCCACTAAGCTGTCAATGGGCTTGCTTCGCAAGATGAAAAAACCGCTAAACGAAGAGCCTCACGGAACGGATTAATTTCGTCTTGCGAGGCACCACTGTAGCACTATGTTTTGTGTATATCATGTGAGTGTGTGAGCGTGAGACAGGAAGTCTCAGTACTGTTGGAAGTTGGTTTCACTTCTGAAAGCGTTGTTTTTCTGTACTGGTGCTCAGAGAGCACAGACATGCTGATGGATTTGCTGTATATAGGTAAAGGGACCCCTGACCGTTAGGTCCAGTCGGGATCGATTCTGGGGATGCAGCACTTATCTCGCTTTACTGGCCAAGGAAGCCGGCATACAGCTTCTGGGTCATGTGGCCAGCATGACTAAGCCGCTTCTGGAGAACCAGGGCAGCGCACGGAAACGGCGTTTACCTTCCCGCCGGAGTGGTACTGTCAGGGAACTGCCATCAGTGCCGGAGGGAAAGAGCAAAATCCAGAGGGATTCCAGAGAGCATCCCGGGATTGGGAGAGGCAGCCCATCTTCTGGGGAAGGGAATCAGCATAGCACCAGTGGAGAAGGGGGGCAGATGGGGGAATCGGCGAGGCGGTCCCATGACTCCTTGCCGGGGACCAGCGGGGAGAGTAGGGGTCCTCCGCTGCCTACGCCCTCCTTGCGCAGAAGGCTTTCGCGCAGAGAGAGTAGGAGGAGACTAGGCGTCAAAGAGCTTCTTTGCTGGAAGAAGTTTAAGAAACGCCCACTGACGGATTCTGCCAGCGATTGAGACAGCTGTCCGGACAGAAAAGGTTCACTCAGGCAACCCAGCCAGGTGTTTGCACCGGCTTACGCACGAGCAACCCCGAGAACCATTACAGGTACCTATTCATCTACTTGCATTTTTGACGTTCTTTCGAACTGCTAGGTTGGCAGGAGCAGGGACCGAGCAACGGGGGCTCACCCCGTCGTGGGAATCGAACCGCCGACCTTCTGATCGGCAAGTCCTAGGCTTAGTAGTTTAACCCACAGCGCCACCCGCGTCCCCTCTCTGTATATATAGACTGTAAATAAAGTAGTTTTAGAACTACGATTGACTCTTTCTTCTGCTATGATAGGCCAGAAGACGAGTGTGGTCCTCTCAGGAGAGAGGGGTCGCTTATCACAGGTATTTCTGGACTGAGGGAGATTTACAGCCAGGGAGACCACCGGAAAGACGCCCTGATGACTTAGGAAGTTTCCAACACTTTAATCCGGGGAACAGGAGCTGCTACAGGTGTCACATAACACCCCTGCCACACTTGTAAGAAATCAATCTTTTGATATGGCA
Source organism: Podarcis gaigeae (assembly GCF_964106915.1). Lineage (NCBI taxonomy): Eukaryota > Metazoa > Chordata > Lepidosauria > Squamata > Lacertidae > Podarcis > Podarcis gaigeae. Next base: position 84,722,748 of record NC_139684.1, read on the forward strand.
GTCCCCACACTTCGGAACTCCCTGCCTATTGACATCAGGTAGGTACTTTCACTGTACTCCTTTCAGTGCCCGCTAAAAACATTTTTTTGTTTAGGCAAGCCTATCCAGGCATGTAGAATGCTGACATGGGATAGCTCAGTCAGCAGAGAATGAGACTCTCAACCTCAGGGCTATGGGTTTGAGCCCCATGTTGGGCAAAGACATGACCCTATTGATCCTTTTGAACTCTATGTGGGTTTTCTAATTCTACGTGGGTTTTCAGCTTATCGTTGATTTTAATTTTTTTTAAAAAAATGTTTCATACGGCTGTTTTCAATTGCTTTTCTTTTACTGGTGACGGCCCTCCTCTTTTCGTAAATCGCGTTGAGGTTTTATTGCAACACAGCGGCATATAAATCTTATGGAATAAATAAATAATTCCCCCCCCAGCCCATGGCACGGCCAGCTAGTGGTCCCAGCAATTAAATAAATAATTTTCAGAAAAACAGGCTCAGGGTGGCTAACAACAAATTTAAAACACTTAATTGATGCAACAAAAAACAGCATAAAATACAGTATAAAATGTGAATAACAATAAATTCAGAATTCAAAAATCAATTTAGGAGGGAAATCTATCCAATATACATTAGATGATCACCAGGGCTAGCTGGCTAAATTAGTCCTATTTGGACCAGCGAGGAGACCAGGGGAGAATTAGCTGTGGGATCCCAGAGCAAGTAATCTTCATAAAAAGGGGAGGGGGAGGGAAGGAAGGGGAATAAAAGATCAGGCTAAGTTCAGATTGAAAGCCAGGCGGAATAGCTCTGTCTTACAGGCCCTGCGGAAGGATGTTAAATCCTTCAGGGTCTTGGTCTCATGGGACAGAGCATTCCACCAGGTCGGAGCCATCACTGAGAAGGCCCTGGTCCTGGTGGAGGATAATCTGACTTCCTTAGGGCCCGGGACCTCTAAACTATGATTATTCATGGGCCTTAAGGTCCTCTGCGGGGCAGACCATAAGTGTCTGTGTGGTCACAGAGACCTCCCGAACCCACAGCTGGGATGCCGGAGGGTTTGTGTGGATTGAGCGAAATACAACTCAACGAGACGGAGCTCAAAACCTCCCCGGATCACCTCAACTCACCTGGGCAGGTTGTAGAGGGGCGTCATGCGGAAGCAGGCCACCACGGCTCGCCGCCGTTGCTTGGAGAGCAGTTTGTGCCACACGGCCTTCTTTGACTTGTAAGGATGCTCCGTCTGCGGGGGGTGTACAAATCTCACTGGGGTTGGAGGGCTGGGAGACTTCTTCAATCATTTCCCACCTACTTTCCCCTCTCCCTTTTCCAGCATGCTTCCTCCCTCTGACCCCTTGTCTCTGAGGGATCTCATGAAGGTGGCTGGAGGCTTCAGGGCAGAAAATCGTTTGCAGGTGTCTACCAGGGCACCTCTCCATTCTGAAGGAAATCAGCCCTGAGTGCTCACTGGAAGGACAGATCCTGAAGCTGAGGCTCCAAGACTTTGGCCACCTCATGAGAGGAGAAGACTCCCTGGAAAAGACCCTGGTGTTGGGAAAGATGCGAGGGCACAAGGAGAAGGGGATGACAGAGGATGAGATGGTGGGACAGTGTTCTCGAAGCTTCCAGAATGAGTTTGACCAAACTGCGGGAGGCAGTGGAAGACAGGAGTGCCTGGCATGCTCTGGTCCATGGGGTTACGAAGAGTCGGACATGACTAAACGACTAAACAACAACAACCAGGGCACAGGAGCTGTAGCTCAGTGACAGAACACCTGCGCTGCCTGCAGAAAGTCCCAGCTTCAATCTCTGGGCAAATCCAGGTAGGGCTAGGGAGGTCCCATGCCTGAAATCTGGGACAGCCACTGCAGGTCAGTGTAGATGTTACCGAACTGGATAGATTCAGAGTGAGGCAGCTTTCTATACACCTGTTCCACCCATGTCAGATCTGAGGAGGGGATTCCAAGTGTACTAGAGTTAACTAGACAGCCCCAAAGGGAACTGAACTGCCTTCTGCAGCTATCCTTTCAAGCTGTAGATGTTTTAATGAACTCCTCTGTAGGGAGCTCTCCGTTTAACAGAACAGCAGAAGTGATGGCAACCCGTTAAAAGTTCGAAGGCCCTTACCCAGGTGAGCCACTTAACAGGTGCCCCAATCAGTGTTTTTCAACATTTTTTGGGCAAAGGCACACTTGTTTCATGAAAAAAATCACGAGGCACACCACCATTAGAAACGGTTTAATATTTTTTTCTTTAACGGCAAACAAAAACGTTGTGGACCGTTCTCTGCTCAGCGGAGATCAATCCACTGATCCCCCCTGAGCCGGTGGATTACAGCTCCGTCTGATCCCCACCCAGGACGGATGGAAAATAGGGTGGACACAGTCCGGCGCCCGCTTAGTGGGCGAAAATTTGACATTTTTTTAAAAAAAATCTTTCGAATTTTTCAATTTTTCCCACGGCACACCAGGCAACATCTCGCGGCACACTAGTGTGCCGCGGAACAGTGGTTGAAAAACACTGGCCTAGATCACCTGCTGGTTAAATCTGGCCACATTCTTCTGGCTGCTAAACCCAGCTTGCCAGCTTTCTCTGCCTGTACCTGCTCCAGGTGGTAGAGCACAGCCGAAACCTCCTGAACCCGTTTGACAATCTTTTCCGGATTGTTGCTGTCCTCGGCTTTGCCAGACATCTCCTTGTAAAGGGCCATCTGCCAGCGCATGGAGGAGGAGTTCTCACACTGCAAGGGGGAAAAAAAGATGGGTGTCACTGCAGTTGAGAATGACTTGTGCCCCTCATTCAGGCTAAGGAGGCCTGACTTGCTCCCTGACTAGTCTGGGAGGTGTATTTTGAACTTGCAAAGATCTCCTTCCTCAAGCATCCTTGTGACACTCACCTTGCCCTGGAGGTGCAGGTTGTTGTTGAGGAATTCACGTACCTCCTCATCAGTGTCTTTCTGTAGAGATTGAAAGAAAGAGGAGGCCTTCATATGAGAAAAGGAGAGTGGCAACAGTCACGCCTGATATTATTTGGCAACAAGTACCTGTGAGCTGTACTGTACACACATGCTTATGGTACTATATTTATGATTATGATTATTGACTACATTTATATCCAACCTTTCGTCCAAATAAGAGGGTTATTCTTGCCTGCTGCCCGGTTGGCACTGACCCAAGACAGAGCCTTCTTGGTGGTGGCTCCCTTTCTGTGGAATGCTGCACCAGGTGAAGTGCACCTGCCTCCCTCAATACAGAAGAAAGTTAAAAACATTCCTGATTACCCAGGCATTTTATGGCTGAGAGATACTGGCTACGGCAACCATGAAATTATTAACTGTGAGGGTATGTGACTGTTTTTAAATGCTTCTTGATGTTCTAAATGTGTCTGAATATTTTTTGATGTTTTCAAGTACAGTGGTACCTCTGGTTACAAACTTAATTCGTTCTGGAGATCCGTTCTTAAGCTGAAACCGTTCTTATCCTGAGGCGCGCTTTCACTAATGGGGTCTCCTGCTGCGGCACGCGCCTCTGGCGCACGATTTCCGTTCGTATCCTGGGGCAAAGTTTGCAACCAGGAGCAGCTGCCTCTGGGTTAGCAGAGCTCGTAACCTGAAGCATTCATAACCAGAAGCGTTCGTAAGCAGAGGTACCACTGTATGTTTTTATTCAATTTCAAATTGTACTTTTGCTGTTTGCCACCCTGGGCTCCTTTGGGATGAAGGGCGGGATGAAATTTGGAAACTAATACAGTGGACGCTCGGGTTGCGAACGTGATCTGTGTGGGATACACGTTCGCAAACTGCAGCATTCGCAACCCATGTCTGCACACACGAGGGTTGTGATTCAGCGCTTCTGCGCATGCTCGACCGCTCAAACCCGGAAGTAACCTGTTCCAGTACTTCTGGGTTTTGGCCGTCCGGAATCCAAAAAAGGGACACGGGTGGCGCTGTGGGTTAAACCACAGAGCCTAGAACTTGCCAATCAGGAGGTCGGCGGTTCAAATCCCCGCGACGGGGTGAGCTCCCATTGCTCGGTCCCTGCTCCTGCCCACCTAGCAGTTCGAAAGCACGTCAAAGTGCAAGTAGATAAATAGGTACCGCTCTGGCGGGAAGGGAAACGGCGTTTCCGTGCGCTGCTCTGGTTCGCCAGAAGCGGCGTAGTCATTCTGCCACATGACCCGGAAGCTGTACGCCGGCTCCCTCGGCCAATAAAGCGAGATGAGTGCCGCAACCCCAGAGTTGGCAACGACTGGACCTAATGGTCAGGGGTCCCTTTACCTTTACTAACCCGAAAAAATGCAACCTGAAGCGGCTATAACCTGAGGTATGACTGTATACTTGTATTTCATTATAATTTTATTCTAAGTCCTCTTCCTCCAGCAGTGGCAAGAAAGCTGACCATTGGGCCCCCATTAGCTTTGGGAGACTGGGAACCCCCACTTCCAAACCTCCCTGTGTGAAAGAGGCAGATAATTATTCCCATGCCCCCCCACAACCTTCTCACCAGGGCATAGCGTATCTTAGCCAAGTTGATCAGCTCCTGGTCCGTGGGGGAGCACATGTTCAGCCCAATGGGGAGCATCTTCTTAAGCGTGGCCACGATGAGCGATGTCTGCACAGAATAGCGGTCCCCACGCCTCTTCTTCTTGGTCCGCTCCTGGTCCGAGCCACCCGACTGGGAGGAAGGTTAGGAGAAGGAGACAAGGGGAATTAACACTGTGCGGGGAGTTGTGGCAGGGGGACCGGCCACTCGGGCTATCCTACGGCATGCCAAGAGATCAGCTGGGCAAAAGCTTAACGGCCAAGCGCCGCGCTAAGGATTCAGTGAGGTTTGGGGCGCGGGGGTGGGAGATGGGGTCTAAAGGCTCCCCCCCATGGGAGAATGACGGGCGAGTGTTTTCCTTCGCAAGAAGAGAAGAGGAAGAAGAACCCCCCAGCAACGGCCAACGTTGTTCCTTGCACAAAGGGACTCCATGGGGGTAGACGTCCTTTGCAGTCTGCTCCAAATGTAGGAAGGTCTTTACTACATGGAATCTTCAAATGGGGGTGTAGGGAAAATACGCCCATTGTTACTTCTGAGGTGTTCTGCCAGGGGTGCATGGATCAAAAACCCGCAAGCATGCACTGGCTTCTTGATCCATAAACTGGAGACGAAATAAAAGAAAATGCTCACACCGGGTGACTTCAGAAGCAGCAATGCGCGTGGTTTTCACCCTACATGAGAGCTGTCCTCATGTACGGAAAACGCCCTGAACGAATCAGCCTTATGGGGATGAGAAGGAGGCACTGGGGTGTGGGGTGGGAGTCTGGGATCCAGCGCATGGCAGTGTAGACTGGGAGGACGGCTGAGGGTTGGGTAGTGTGTAAGAGATCCAGCAATGTGTAATTAGAGGCACAGAAGAGGCTCAGTAGGAGGGCTTTGAAGGGATCTAGGCAGTACCAGAAGAGAACGGTGCAAGCGAGTGGGTCGCACACAGCTTTCCCAAGCCTCGTGCCCTTCGGATGTTTTGGACAACTCCCATCAGCCCCGGAACAGGGATGATGGGAGTTGCAGTCCAAAAGGCTGGGGAAGGCTTGTATAAGGTGTATAAGGCAAAGACGGCCTAGGAAACAGGAGACAGATTTTGGAATCTCACTGATGAAGGCAGGCAGGGCTGGAGATGAGTGGGAGAAGGACTGAACTTGCATGAAATGGAGCTGCCGCCATCCCCGCCCCCTGGAAAGGTAACGTGAACCAAGATACCCTTGTCTCCTTCCCCGCCGTGCCTTTGTCCTCCTACATTCCGCTGTGCAAAAGAGCCTTTCTAACCTCTACACATAACCACACACAGAGACACACAGCACCGTTGGCAGCCAAGAGACATAATCTACCACGTGTGGCGTCGCGGGCACCCCCCCCCATGTGGTGGCAGGGCAGCAGGCGGTGGCAAATGATGTCACAACAGCTGGATTATGGGATCTGGGATCCAGAAGGCAGGGGAGGGGAAGAGATGGCAAGTAGGGGAAACCCCGGAGTACATGGGTCCAGGTTAGGGGACGGAGATCTGTGCATGGCCCAATGCATGCTGGGAGAGGAAGAAGGCTTCCGGAAACAAGCAAATGGAGGGTTTTTTTTAAGGAAGGGGCCACTTGCGGTCAGAGGCTTCAGGACAGTCTGGCCAGGGAGACGAATGACGTAACTCCGGAAGCAGGTGTGGGTCGTCCCCCCGCCCTGAAATATGGCGTCTTGTCCAAGGGCATGATGGGAGTTTGGTCCCGCCAACGGAGGGCACTTGGTGGCTCGTCAGTGCCAACCCATCGGATGCATGATGCGTTGCTGCCACAGCCACAGAAAGCCACTGCGTTCTTGCCATCCTCCATGCAGCCGCGAGCCCTTCCCTCTCTCCCTGCACCCCTGATTATATCGAGATCATAGCTGTCAACCTTTCCCTTTTCTTGCGAGGAATCCTATTCGGAATAAGGGGATTTCCCTTAAAAAAGGGGAAAACGTTGACAGCTATGATCGAGATGGTTCTCTCCCAGGAGGAGGGAGGGGAGGGTTACGGCAGAGATGCGCACTGCACCATGCTGTCTCCACAGGATCACCCCCCAAAAAACCCCCGACAACAACAACAACAAAAGGGGTGGCGGAACGTCCGTTATTTCGCTAACCTGGCCTTCTCCAGACTAAACTCAACACAGGCGAGGGGAGAAGAGGGAGACAAGACAGAAGAGGAGAAAGAGAAGGTTAGACGGAGTGGCAAACTCCCCTCCCTCTCACACAAACACCCGGCAAAGAATTCAGGGAAGGTCCAAGAAGGTGCAAAATTGTCCACCGGCATCTTTCTTCTCCCCACAGCCCTGCCCAAACTGAGCAATCCGAAGAGCGAGAAAGCTGCTGCGTACAGGAAGAGGTCCAGGCCCGAGCCTTGGGCACAATTTGGCTGGCATGGAATCTTCCCGCTCTTTTGTGTTTTTGCTTTTGTTTTCCAAAAGAAGAGAACCAGGTTTCTAGTCCTCCCTGTTCACAAGAGGAAGGAAAGCATGCAGGCAGGTCCGCTGAGGGATCCTTGAGCAGGACATCCGTATGGTTAAGTGGAGGGGCTCTCTGATGCCCCCCAAACCGTGATGCCCTTTGTCAACCCATGGTGTCCTCCCTCCCCACTTTACCCCAGCCTAACCCGCCCTCCTAGATCTCCAACACAAAAGCTGCTTCTTGGGCCCAGGCTTTCTGCATGCTGCAAAGAGATAAGAGCTGAATTGTGCAAGCGTGGGGTGGGCGAGGAAGCACAAAACTGATGGTTCAAAGAGCAGGTGGCAGCCAAGTTGAAAGGGTGGGGGTGGGGTGGCAGGCCCTCTCAGAGGCAGCCTGTGGCAGATTGTGGTGCAGCTGAAGATGGGGTGGTGATGGCGATGGGATGCATTTGGCTGAGGTGGGGGGTGGTCCACTTCAACATGCAGTAGGTACCCCACAAAGGAAAGGAAAAGACAGTTTTAATAATGTTGTTCAACTATTATCACCATTGTTTATTAAATTTGTACACTGCCTGTGATGGTTATGGGTGGGTTACTCGTGCGTAAACTGCCTCCACTTCAGTTAGATCGTTTGCTCAACCATGTTTAGGGTTAGAGCTCGCCCTCCGTGACCTGTTAGTCACTTGCAGAATCCGTCAGTGGGCGTTTCTTGAATCTCTTCCAGCATAAAAGCTGTTTGACCCCAAGTCTCCGCCTGTGTTCCCTGCGCAGAACGCGTCTGCGCAGGCAAGGGGACGGCAAGGGCGTGCCAGCGCTCTCTCCGCTGGTCTCGGTTGAAGGGTCTCGGAGCCCTGACACCGATTCCTCCATCTCCCTCTCCTCTCTATTGGTGTCACACTGAATTCCTTCCCCCCGACTGGTTCCCTCTCCGGCATCGCTCTGGAGCCCTGCCTCCGCTTTTCTCTCTGATGTCAGTTCCCTGACACTGCCCTTCATCCGAAGATCACAACATAAAAATCATTTGCACAGGTCTTTTTTGCCCTAACAGATTACCCCAGTAATCCACACAACAGCCCTGAAAGGCGGGCAGGAACGATTACTGACATGTTAGGGGGAGGTGGGACTGGGAGGGAGCAATAAGGGTTTGCCTAAGGGCATCTAATAATCTCATGGCTGTCTTGGGGACTTCCTGTTCCACAGGAAGTCAACCCTTGTCGACTGCACTAGGGCAGCCAATCAGGGACTTCTGGTCGAAACAGAACCCAGAGTTTGTCGTTTCAAAGGTTCGTCTAGGCTCCCCTTTCGGGGGTGATAGGCTGGCTCCAGGTAGGGGGAGACCCTCCACCCCTGGTGGCAAGCACCCCTCTTCCACACCCCAGCCCTCCTCTCACCTTGGACATTTTGCTCTTGCTGTCGGCTGTCAGGAAGGACATGTTGTTGATTTCGTTCTGCACTACAAAGTTCTGCTCTTCCCGTTTGAAGTTCTGGGGCATGGGAGGGAAGAACAGGTGAGCCACATTTCGTGGGAGATGCTCTCGCGCGTCTCCATCAGCACCCACGCAACCACCACCCCCTCTGCCAAAAAGGTGACTCACGTGTGACTTGGACCAGTAAATGAAGACCTCCCCGACCATGCGGAACAGCTCCTCGGCATCCGAGTTCGGTTCCGTCAACCAGTTGGCCCTGCAGATTAAAAAAGAACGGTCAGTAGATACCACCTTCCCACTTCCATAGCTAATGGGGCGTGTGCAGGGTACATTATAAACAACACACAACACAACTGATTTAAGGCATGGTATTAGATTATCTCCCCCCTTTTGTCCCATCTCTGTAATTGGACAATGCAAGTTGTTGCTGGATGGTGCAGTTATCTAGATATAAACATTTGGAAGGGAAACGTAGCAAATCGTCACAACTTTCTGGGTATTTGGCGGTTAGGCATTGGTATAGTTCTGTAGATGGAAGAGGGGAGGTAGTGCCATCACCTGCCCCACGTATTGAAGGGTAGTCTGTTAAAGGATTCTGGGGTATGTGGCCCTGTCCAAAGCCTAGGGAGGTTAGGGCTTAAGGCACACCCCCTATTGGTGACTCTGGGAGGGGGGATTCCTAGTTGATGTGCATCAGCAGGACTCCCCCTACTGGTGGTTAACCCTTCCCGGACTTCAAGCAGACGGGCTGGAGTCGGATATAGTCACTTAGGACCAATGCCTAAGCCAATACCGCTCATCACCTGTAACCAATCAAGTTGTGGCCTTTTTTAGCCCATTAACCTTAATAATTGTGTCATGTGTCATTATTTCCGACTTGGGGGTGGGGGTCGGGAACTCGCCACGCAAGTCTGCCTGCAGCTTGCGAGTGTGGTATCTGAAAGAGGGACTCAGGCAGAAACACCAGGCACCTTGCTCCTTGTACCGCTGGAGCACTTCTCAGACAGACCGAGACATTATTAGCTCAATCTCTGCCGTGCTGCAGTGCCACCCCCTGCGGTGGCCAGAGCTGGAACTCTGTGATTGGAGGAAGCAACAGGAGCCTCGCCAACTCGCTTGCTCCAAGCTGTGCTGTTTAGTCTGAGTAACTGTGATACGGAGCAGCAGCAGAGGCCGCATGCCCTGGACCCCATCTTTGACTATGTTCCTGCCTCTGAACCCGTGGTTCTCATCTACCCAACCTGGTACCTGAACGTTGGTGTGACAATTGATGACCTCCTTCTACTGGTCCACAATAGAAAGCATCCTCTCATATTGTATCACAGTGTGGTACGTTGGCTTGACAGCCACGGACAGAAAGTCTTTACAGAGGGTGGTGAATACAGCCCATGATATCATGGGCTGCCCCCTGAGCCCACTAGATGACATCGCAAGGGACCGTTGCCTTAGGAGAGCGAGAAAAATTCTCAGGGACGATTCACACCCTGGCCAGCACCTCTTTAATCTTCTACCCTCGGGCAGGAGATATAGAAGTATAATCAGTCGTACCAACAGGCTAAAAAAACAGTTTCTATCCGTGGGCTGTTAGGCTGCTGAATGGAAAATAATATAGTGCAACTGACTTTCAGGGTTGGTGTGTTGTATGACAAGCACACAGAGTGAAATGAGATTGAGTGTTTGTGTGGGGGGAAGGGAGGCTCGGTTAATTTAATTGTACACAGGTTGTACATTGACAATAAAGGTATTATTATTATTATTATTTAACCTAGTGGAATTTATGTGAGGACTAGACTGATGTTCAAACAACGCAGCAGTAAAGTTCAAGGACCCAGGGATGTGTGGAGCAGAGTGGTGAGGGGTGAAGCCCGGGAAGAGGGAGTGTGGCCTGGGGAGAGGGCCAGAGAGGGCCGGAGAGAGAGACCTGGAGGCCGCATATGGCCCCTAGGCCTAAGGTTCCCCACCTCTGTTGTAAACCTGTGTTGCAGGAAAGCGTTAACACCCTGTGCAAAATCCGAAGTACCTGCTGTTGTCAACGTAGCGGATGAGCAGGGGGTATAGGGCGTAGAGATCGCGGCAGAGCACAGAGAACTCGTCCCTGATCAGCAGCTCGGCATCCTCCGACTCAGTTTTCGCCTCCAGCCGCAGCTGGTCCTCCTCGGCCACCACTTTCCCGGAGCGCTTCTTCAGCTTCTCCATGGTTGGAATGAAATGGGAGCGGAGCAGTTCCGGCTTGGCTTTGCTGACGATGGGCTGAGCGAAGACTACGTGTGGAAGAATTAAGAAGATGGGGCTTCAGATGAGAAAAAGTGCCTCAAATCCCACATAAATGGCCTCGGTCCAGTATACCTGAAGGAGCGTCTCCACCCCCATCGTTGTACCTGGACGCTGAGGTCCAGCTCCGAGGGCCTTCTGGTGGTTCCCTCCCTGCGAGAAGCCAAGTTACAGGGAACCAGGCAGAGGGCCTTCTCGGTGGTGGCGCCTTCCCTGTGGAATGCCCTCCCCCCAGATGTCAAAGAGAACAACAACTACCAGACTTTTAGAAGACATCTGAAGGCAGCCCTGTTTAGGGAAGCTTTTAATGTTTGATGTATTACAGTATTTTAATATATTTTTTGGAAGCCACCCAGAGTGGCTGGGGAAGCCCAGCCAGATGGGCAGGGTATAAATAATAAAATTATTATTATTATTATTCACATCCTCCTTGTTCTCTGACCCTCCATACCTGCCAACCGCTTCATCCAGGAAGCTTCGTCGATGCCCAGGTTGTTGACGATGATCTTCAGGATGTTGCCCAGCAGGGTGTTGAGTTGGTCGGAGGTCACATCCGTGCACCAGGGGCCCTGGGGGTTGGTTTCAGGGCCCCGCTCCCACCAGCGGGGCAAGTAGTTGCAGAGCATCGGCAGGGTGACCTCGATCACATGGGGCATCTCGGTGTAGCGGGCCCCTGACTCCGCCAGCCCGCTGATGTCCTTCATCAGCTTGTCCAGTACAGGGATGTCTGGGCACATCTCCTCCACACGGTTTGGAAGACCTAGGACTGGGGGTGCAAAGGGGAGGGCATGAAACCCCTGGATTGGGAACAGAGGAGGTGCAAAACGACCCACACATTCAAGGAAAGCTTTTAATGTTTAACAGACTATTGTATTTTAATATTCTGTTGGAAGCCGCCCAGAGTGGCTGGGGAAACCGAAATGATATACAACGAATTGAAGAAAATGTTCCATTTAACATTTGTTAAAAAACCTGAAGCTTTTTTATTAGGGATTGTAGGGAAAGATCTGCCCAAAAAGCTGAGAAACATCTTCATGTATGCGACAACGGCCGCGAGAGTTCTGGTAGCACAAGGATGGAAGACTGAAGAAACCCCAACCCAAGAATCATGGCAAGAAAAATTGATGGACTATGCAGAACTGGCAAAACCGACACACAAGCTACGGGACAAGGATAACTGTGACTTTAAAGAAAAAGCGGAACCCTTTACAACGTATTTGAAGATACAACAAAGCGAACTCGACTCCTTGGCTGGTTTTGAATAAATATTCACAAACTTTTTATTGATAATAATCAGCTAAATAGTTTGAGGATTTATACAACTGTGTAACATGCAGAAAACAGCATTTTTAGTGAAATCAAAGACTGGAACTGAGGGAAGTCGGGGGGTGGGTGGGTTCTGTGGGGGGAGGGAGGAAAAATGGGGGGGGGGAATAAGGATGATATGTTTCTGGATAATATGTTTTGTTTTAATTTTGAACAAAAATTATTTAAAAAACAACAAATAAGGATGATATGTTTCTGGATAATATGTTTTGTTTTAATTTTGAATAAAAGTTATTTAAAAAACAACAACAGAGTGGCTGGGGAAACCCAGCCAGATGGGCAGGATATAAATAATAAATTCTTATTACTATTACTATTATTATTCTTATTGAAAGGCAGGTGGAAAGAGGCACTCACTTGCTCGCTCCCTGGGTGATTTGGTTGTGTAAACGGAGAAGGGGTTGTATTCGTTGAGATGAGGCTCCAGGAAGGCTATGGGCATTGCTGCTGCCAGCCGGGCCAAGCATTCACCAAGTTGCGGACGCTGCCTGCAGAGTTGGAGGAGACAGACAAGGAGAAGTGAGAGGCACTGAAAGCGAAAGGTGCTCTGCCCAACAATTTAACTTGGAAGGTACTAGTTCAAAAAAGCTCAACAGGAAGGTTTGGGCAATTAATGATTGGGAGTTGCTGCGCCATTAAACTTCAGAAAACAGACTTGGACAGCATCCCAGATTGGAATGGAGTCGTCAGAGGAAGTTGTGCTGATAAAAAGGCAGTTGGAAAAATATGTACTAATAAAGCTGTGTGAAAGTATATGATGTTTGACATGATTGAGAATCATGGACTTAGGGACGGAGAATTATAAAGCATCAAAATCGAGATGTGGAAAATATGGAAACAACGAGTAGAAGCAGGACTGAGATGTGGAGATACCGTATTTTTCGCTCTATAGGACGCACTTTCCCCCCTCCAAAAACTAAGGGGAAATGTGTGTGCATCCTATGGAGCGAATGCAGGCTCCTTGGCTTCAGCGATAGCAACACGAAGCCTCCGAAGCACAGAGGGAGCGCTCCCTCTGCGCTCCGGAGGCTTCGCGTTGCATTCGCTGAAGCCTGGAGAGCGAGAGGGATTGGTGCGCACCGACCCCTCTCACTCTCCAGGCTTCAGGGATAGCGGCCTGAAGCCTCCAAAACACACCAGGAGGTCCCGCTGCGCTCCGGAGGCCTTGGGTTCCTTTTGCTGAAGCCGGGAGAGCAAGACTCTCCTGGCTTCAGCAGAGAGGGAGAGCTGCGCAGCACCCCTTCAGCCAAGCGGGAGGAGAAATGGAAGGGGCTCCGTTTCTCCTGCCGCTTCGCTGAAGGGGCGTGGAGCAGAGAGGGGGAGAATTTTTTTCCCTTGTTCTCCCCCTCTAAAACAAGGTGCATCCTATAGAGTGAAAAATACGGTAAGCTTCAGAGATCCAGACCCTGGGGAGCTCTGAAAAATTAATAATTATAATTTGGACTATAATTTGATCTTTTTTATTTTAGTTTTTATTTATGATTGGATATATTAATTGGATGTTTTTTATTGGAAAATCAATAAAAAGGATTTTAAAAAAGAAAGAAAAGAAAGAAAGCGAACGGTGCTCTTTGTTTCCATTGCAAAGCCCTGCTCATCCCACAATGGGTGATTTGGGTTCCAAATTATGTTCCCCACCCTGATTGTGTGAACTTCAGTGTGGGCTCTACCTCCTCTGGGCATAAGTAGCGCCTCCCCCTCCCCCAATTGCGCACAGACCCCTTGCTCCAAGATTCTCGTGACAATGCACTCACCTCTCCACATAAGGGTTTTTGGTAGTGCCCAAGGAATAGATGCTGCATAGGGTTCGGTAGCAGGACACCTGCACGTCATCCACTGTGGGGACAAAGAGAAAAATGGGTGTTGGTTTCAGGACCAGATACATACGGCTTCTCCTTCTTACAGTTCTCTGTTGTCAGAGATACGAACCTCCTGTTTCCTCAACAACATCGTCTGGGATATATACTGGGGTTCGGCCAAGACCACCAGGCCCCTCACTACCACCTCTGCTACACCCTAAAAAAACTGGGTGGAGGGAAGTCTATGCTTTTATGTATTTTTGGTGTGTGATTTTTATTTTATTTTTTTCTTTTGTGTAATTCGTTATTTTTCTTTTTTCTTTTTGCTTGTTTGGTTTCTGTTACTGCAATTCAATAAAGTGTTTATTTAAAAACACACACAACTAGGCTCCATTTACACTAGCGATGGTCAAACCTGTCCTTTTCAATTTCTCACTTTTCAATGAAGCACATTTCCCCAACAGTTTGCATCTATTATTATTTCTCCAAGTCTTTATTAATGTTGGTTTCTCCTAATATATGCAGATTTCTATGTCGTTCGGCTTCGTGTATTCTTTGTTTTTAAACTTCCCCACTAATAAAATGCTTCTTCTTCGTTTGTATGTTATTTTCACTGATACATGGATCTTTGTGCGTGCTTTCCCCTCATATATGTATTTGGGCACACGATAATTGGTTGGGAAGCCGCTTCACAAAATTCGAAGCAGTGCAAATTTCAAAGGATAGCCACATTTCGGTTTCATGTTCAGTGGTACCTCGGGTTAAGTACTTAATTCATTCTGGAGGTCCGTTCTTAACCTAAAGCACCACTTTAGCTAATGGGGCCTCCGGCTGCTTCTGCGCCGCCGGAGCACGATTTCTGTTTTCATCCTGAAGCAAAGTTCTTAACCTGAAGCACTATTTCTGGGTTAGCGGAGTCTGTAACCTGAAGCGTATGTAACCTGAAGCGTATGTAACCCGAGGTACCACTGTATTGTTTTGAGGAGCGCAAAACAGCTAGGTTTCCATTAAAATGCAGAGTGGACCAAATTTCTTCCTCACCCCTAATTCACCATCCTTGCCCTGGTGCGATCAGCTCATTCAAGGCCTGGTTGCATTGCTAACAGCAGCCAACCTATTCAGGCCTATCCGTGACTCAAAGCCCAGCTCCACCCACTCATCCCCCCTGCTGCCTCAAACGTTTGCTCACAGATGACGTCATCCCCAAACTGGTGCTGGGCGATGTGCTCGAAGATGGAGGTCAGCACCGGCAGCAGGACCACGGTGGTGTAGGTGATGTTCTGACCCACGCCCTTGACCTGGGTGCGAGACTGCGACACTTTGCCCAGCTTGAGGTTCTCCACCATCTTCTCAATGTCGTCCGAGGCCCCTTCAAAGAAAGAGCGCAGGCCGGCTTTCACAATCTCAGGCCCCGATTTCATCACTGTCCTGCAGGGAGGAGGTGCCAGGATCAGATTTGCACAGGGTTACGAGCGAGGAGGCCCTACATACCACCTCATTAGAGTGGCAACATTTAATTGGGTTTATTATTCCATAAGGTAAAAGGTATAGGGACCCCTGACCCTTAGGTCCAGTCATGGCCGACTCTGGGGTTGCAGCACTTTATTGGCCGAGGGAGCCGGCGTATAGCTTCTGGGTCATGTGGCCAGCAGGACACAGCCACTTCTGGCAAACCAGAGCAGCACATGGAAACGCCGTTTACCTTCCCGCTGGAGTGGTACCTATTTATCTACTTGCACTTTGACGTGCTTTCGAACTGCTAGGTTGGCAGGAGCAGGGACCGAGCAACGGGAGCTCACCCCGTCATGGGGATTCAAACTGCCAACCTTCTGATCGGCAAGTCCTAGGCTCTGTGGTTTAACCCACAGCGCCTCCCATTTATTCTTCAATAATAATATGATAAATAAATAACAAAACAAAAAAGCCCACACAAATGTGTCCCCAACTGTAACCAGGCAGTGTAGTAAACACTTCCCAGCTCCCAGACAATCGCAGGAAAAAGCACTTGAAGTTACCGGCACACAAAAATGTGTAGTTAGATCGTACGTTAAAAGAATCATTTGCCCCTCCACCCAGTACGTCCTCCCAGATATGCCCATGTTCACTGGGTGGCCTGCATGATGCTCTCTTTGTGTGACATATGTATCAAAGCAAGGCCAAACGTCAATAAAGCCATTGGTCTCTGTCCTCGCATTTGCCCGTTCAGTTTACCCATCAACACTGTTTGCTGCACTTATTACTTTTTACATTTATTATCATTACGGTTTATCCTGCCTTCCCTGCCAAGGGAGTCCAGGGCAGCAAACACATCCATCACAAGCAATATTTAAAAGCATTCTAAAAAACAACAACACTAAAAACATTCTAAAAACAGGTATAGCTAAAAACATCTAAAGCAGCTGCAGTTTTAAAAAATCTTCTTTTTTTACATAAAAAATCTTTTTGGTTATTGTGATGGGATGATGAGTTGCTTGTGCGTAAAGCTTAGTCCCTCAGAGTTTGGCCTGATTATCAAAGCTCTGTCAATAGCGGAGCCCCTTAAGCATGACTCCCTCAATCGCTGGCAGAATCCGACAGTGGGCGTTTGCGGAATCTCTTCCAACATAAAAGCTCCTTAACGGAAACGCGTCTTCGGGATTCTCGGCGCGACAGTTTCCGGCGAGGGGTGGGTGTCCCTATAGGAGGCCCTGAAACTTCCCCACTGTTTTCGCTGGAAGTGTCCCTGAGCCATCCCTCCGACTCACTTTCCCTCGGAACTCCTTCTCTCCCCCTGCTGGTTCCCTCCTCTGCTGCTAAGTCTCTCCTAGCCTCCGTGAGCCCTTCCACCACCTGCCCTTCCGATGGCAGTTCCCTGACAGTTATGTTCCTATGCTACATAAGAAACATAACCAATCAAACATTTAACAGGAGAGGAAAGAATATAACAAAATCTAGACCGTAAACAACTGAACGTAATTGGAAACAAAAATAACAAGAAGCATCTATGTGCAAACTCTGCAGAAAACATTTTGGTGAATGCAGATACACAGTATTTAAATTCATTCATTCACACAAAACAGAGAGGAGAGGCAATCTTCTGTGAGCCATGCATCTTTATAGGTCTTCTCTGCAGGTGTGCACATGTGAGGGATTATTTGGGATTATTACTCACCTGGTTTATATAATAAAGAAAGAGAAATATTTTTAGCACCTATAATGACAAGGTCCCCTGGCCAGAACCCCTCTGACATGATTTTATATCTCCTCGCAGACACAGATAAGTATGTGACCTGGCGTGTAGCACTCTTTGCAACTGCCGCTAGGAACATTAGAGCAAATTACCGTGTTTTTTGCTCTATAAGACTCACTTTTTCCCTCCCAAAAAGTAAGGGGAAATGCGTGTTCGTCTTATGGAGCGAATACAGGCTACGCAGCTATCCCAGAAGCCAGAACAGCAAAGAGGGATTGCTGCACAGCGATCCCTCTTGCTGTTCTGGCTTCTGAGATTCAGAATATTATTTTTTCTTGTTTTCCTCCTCCAAAAACTAGGTGCGTCTTGTGGTCTGGTGCATCTTATAGAGTGAAAAATACGGCATATAGCAAGGTAGCCACCAACTGTAAAGGAGATGAATTTATTTGACCCTATCTACATCAATTCTATCTTTATCACCAAACTATGAATATAATTGCACATTGTATTAATTAACTAATTGACATTATTTTTTAATATATTAGTGGCCATGTCATAATTTTAGCTTATAAATCTTATTGTTTAATGTCTTAACTTGTATATTAACGTACTTTTATAGCTCTGTTTAGAGAAGGTAACGTCTTGGTAATATAAATGTTTTACGTTTTTTGTATCAATCCAGTATATTTTCTTTTAATTGTTGAATGATTCTGTGTACATTGCGGCAGCCTTTGGCTATGTGCAATAAAACGGACTGACTGACTACTCACCTGGCATCCAAAGAGCGGGCAAGGATGTGCAGGCAGTTAACCACAGCAGCAGCGTCCGTCCCTGGATGGAGACAGAAGACCCAGATTTAGGGCCTGGGTTCAGGGAAATGGACTAGATGCACAGGCTAGAGAAATACAGGTGGTGGGAGACACAGAAGGGCGGCAGCTTTGTTCATGGCTGAGGTAGCACAGGGTGAGGGAAGTCAGGGTGCAGGAGGGAGAGCAGACTCGTGGGTGCAAAAAAACCCCCACTGAGCCGACAAGAGGGAGGAGAAATGAAGAGGAGAGGAGGCTGAGACCACCTGCCCACCCCAAGACAGGAGCAGAGAAAGGATGCAGCTTACCGAAGAGAGAGACCCGGTGCCTGACTAGGGCTGCCAGTTTGCAGAAAAGGCTGAAAGGCGGAAAAGAGAGAGGTAGAAGGACAGAATGAAAGAGATTGTTGGAAAGAAGAGTGCACATCGATGGGGAAGAGGGGAGGGCGGACTCGGAGCCTCGGTGAGGCAGCTTAGAGAGGACGGTGTACATGCCTCTACCTTCCTACATTCATAGAATCATAGAGTTGGAAGAGACCACAAGGGCCATCGAGTCCAACCCCCTGCCAAGCAGGAAACACCATCAGAGCACTCCTGACATATGGTTGTCAAGCCTCTGCTTAAAGACCTCCAAAGAAGGAGACTCCACCACACTCCTTGGCAGCAAATTCCACTGTCAAACAGCTCTTACTGTCAGGAAGTTCTTCCTAATGTTTAGGTGGAATCTTCTTTCTTGTAGTTTGGATCCATTGCTCCGTGTCCACTTCTCTGGAGCAGCAGAAAACAACCTTTCTCCCTCCTCTATGTGACATCCTTTTATATATTTGAACATGGCTATCATATCACCCCTTAACCTCCTCTTCTCCAGGCTAAACATGCCCAGCTCCCTTAGCCGTTCCTCATAAGGCATCGTTTCCAGGCCTTTGACCATTTTGGTTGCCCTCCTCTGGACACGTTCCAGTTTGTCAGTGTCCTTCTTGAACTGTGGTGCCCAGAAATGGACACAGTACTCCAGGTGAGGTCTGACCAGAGCAGAATACAGTGGGACTATTACTTCCCTTGATCTAGATGCTATACTCCTATTGATGCAGCCCAGAATTGCATTGGCTTTTTTAGCTGCCGCGTCACACTGTTGGCTCATGTCAAGTTTGTGGTCAACCAAGACTCCTAGATCCTTTTCACATGTACTGCTCTCAAGCCAGGTGTCACCCATCTTGTATTTGTGCCTCTCATTTTTTTTGCCCAAGTGCAATACTTTACATTTCTCCCTGTTAAAATTCATCTTGTTTGTTTTGGCCCAGTTCTCTAATCTGTCAAGGTTGTTTTGAAGTGTGATCCTGTCCTCTGGGGTGTTAGCCACCCCTCCCAGTTTGGTGTCATCTGCAAATTTGATCATTCATGCACATAAAACCTATATGCCCGGCTAGCAGAAGAATGCAAGAGGCAGAATTCAGAGCTAAAGATCTGTTCACAAAACCATTTGGTTGCAGATTGCAAAGAGTTGGTTTTCCCTGGGAAAGTGACGGAGCAAATGGGAAACCGCTTCCTAGGCATGGGACAAGTGCAGACGAGGTCTCTGAGTTGCTTCACAAGCAACCTTTCCCCCCCAAAACAGGTGTTTCCAAGTCTCAAGAAAAAATGTGCAGAAAGACATGTGGCCTGAAATTAATTTTGGGAGAGAAGGGCTTAGGAGTTTTCAAGCAGAGACATTTGATTTGCAAAAAATGTGAATTCATATCCTCTCTGCTTGATGGTTCCTCTCCCTTTCCCTCAACAAAACTCCCAGTCATGGATGCCGTTGGATCCAGGCTGTTGAGAGGGTTAACGGGTAAATACAGTGTTCAAATTTAGAAATTCTATTTGTAAATTATTATTGCCTTATAGTTAATACACAAGGCTTCCTCTCTCCTCAAAATAAGAAAAACCCCTCCAAAGTGTTATATTTCAAAGCTGAACTCTGCAAAATTTGAAATTTAAAAAGGAGTCCAATTCGGGCAAACTTTGCATTTGCAAAACGTCTCATCTCAGCTCTAACAAGAGCCATTTTCCACACATTAATGGCTAGCAAACCTTGGTTTGAACGTCTTCTCACAGCGAACCACTGCATATCTGTATAACAAGCATATTTGCAAACACAAGTTTGTCCCCACTTGTCGTTTGCACCTTGCGCTTCTTCAGGGTCAGACCTAAGACAACCAACTTGAAAGTGTAGCTTAGGCTTCCTCAACCTCAGCCCTCCAGATGTTTTGAGACTATAATTCCCATCATCCCTGATCACTGCTCCTGCTAGCTAGGGATCATGGAAGTTGTAGGCCAAAAAACTCTGGAGGGCCAAGGTTGAGGAAGCCTGGTGTAACCCTTTGTGCACACTCACACAGACAGACAAGCATCCAGTCTTTTCTGGTGTTTCCTAGGTACTCACCTGGTTATCATCTCCTT
This sequence comes from Podarcis gaigeae, assembly GCF_964106915.1. Lineage (NCBI taxonomy): Eukaryota > Metazoa > Chordata > Lepidosauria > Squamata > Lacertidae > Podarcis > Podarcis gaigeae. The sequence continues at coordinate 84,742,929 of NC_139684.1, forward strand.
CTCCTTGTTGGAGGCATGGCCCCCGCTGCCTAGGACTTTGGCCGGTGTGGACAAGAAGTAGAGGCAGTGATTGGTGAAGTACTGGTTGATGAGGGGCAACAGGATCTGAAAGGGGAGAATAATTATTAAATAAGATGATGTGCAGGTTTGTGATATATTTTGGGCCAGGTGTAAACTCAAGAACGTCTGCTAGGACAAAGAGGCAGTCACCTCTCTCCTTCCCACTTTTTTGGGTAGTGGTGGTTGGAATTACCCCCAGAACAGCACGGGGCAGAGGGAGAGAGGGGAATCGTCCCACTGGGCAAGCAGAAACCCTTCTGCTAATGAAACCAGCTCCTTAGCATTACGTCGGATTCATCCCCATGTACAGTGGTACCTCGGGTTAAGAACTTAATTTGTTCCGGAGGTCCGTTCTTAACCTGAAACTGTTCTTAACCTGAAGCACCTCTTTAGCTAATGGGGCCTCCTGCTGCTGCTGCTGCTGCTGCACGATTTCTGTTCTCATCCTGAAGCAAAGTTCTTAACCCGAGGTACTATTTCTGGGTTAGCGGAGTCTGTAACCTGAAGCGTATGTAACCTGAAGCGTATGTAACCCGAGGTACCACTGTACTTGCTGTACAAAGGTCATTCCGTTGTTGGTTTTTATGCCACTCACCGCCACGATATGAAGAGGGAAACGTCAAAAACGACGTAGTGAATAAATGTGATTATTTATGTGATGTTTGCAGGTTTAAATTGAAACAATAGTGGACACAATTTGTATTCGCTTTTGTGCTTTCCGTTCCTGACCTCTGGCGTGTGGCATGTAAAAACGCATTGCAGTCAAATGCAACATTCCTACAATGCACATGGTGGGGAACGCTTTGTATCACTCAGGAGAAAACTTGCTAGTTCCTCCTGAGCTGGGACAGACTTCCTTTGCATGTGACTGAATGAGGGTGTGGTCTGTTCTTGGACAGAGGAGCACACGGCCTCCACGTTCTGCTCTTCTTGTTCTCCATTTTGTGTTCCTAAGAGTTAGGACTAGTGACTGCTGAGTCGCAGTCACTTGAGACTATTTCCCTTAGGGGATAATTCACATAGTTATATGTTGTTCTGCAAATTAAGTCTGCCCTCAGGGATCTTATTGTGAACTGGATGATTGTAAGTAAACTAGTTTTATGCTAACTTTAATCAGCTGGTCGTGTCTATTCTTTTAGGAGGGATATAAAAAGGGATCGTACCAGGAATCCTAAATAGTGAGGCTCAGATGAGACTGCAACTAGCTAACCGCTGTGTAATTTAAGAGGGGGGGTTGTTTAACAACTCTGCTAAGTTATAAAACTTGCTGATGCAAGTTAGGAAGGATATCATAAAATAATACACCCTCTCCTGCCTCCCTAAACTTCCCCACAAAGGTTCTAGTTACAGGTAGGTAGCCATGTTGGTCTGCTGTAGTCGAAACAAAATTAAAAAATTCCTTCCAGCAGCACCTTAGAGACCAACTAAGTTTGTTATTAGTATGAGCTTTCGTGTGCATGCACTGAAGAAGTGTGCATGCACACGAAAGCTCATACTAATAACAAACTAAGGTGCGACTGGAAGGATTTTTTTTATTTTATCCCCACAAAGGGTTATGGGCCCAGAACGCTTCCACTGCGTAATTTAAAAGGGGGATTGTTTAACAACTCTGCTAAGCTATGGAACTTGCTGGCACAAGTTAGGAAGGATATCATAAAATAATATATCCTCTCCTGCTTCCCTAAACATCCCCACATGGCAAATGTGCAAATCACAAAAAATTCTGCTCCTGTTTTCAGTTCCGATGGAATTCACCAACATCGCTAAGTACAGCTGATGCTCTGTTTAGGGAGGGAAAACCTCCCCAGTCCCCAAGGGAAAGAGGAAGAGAGAAAGGTCAACTTACCTTGGCAAAGAACTTGATCTCTTGTTCATGAGGGGATTTCTCCACCCGGCCACTGCTTACCACGGCGTCTGAAGCAGGAAGAATCCCAGTGAGTTCCACCAAGGTGTGAGAAGCGGGAGGGATAAGGCACACTCACATGCAACATATACACACCCGTGTCCCTAACAATTGAGAAAAGGAGCCGGCTTCCAGAAAGCTGACTTACTGAACATTCGCCCTGCCTGGTTAGCACGAAGTTCGCAGGGTGGTTTGAGTTATTTATTTATTGAGTATTAATCATGATTCCTTTGCAGCAAGGTTAGGTGACATTGTGTCAAGGCAATGTTACCCCAGTGTGCAAAAGAAAATCCTATTCTGGGGGTGGGAGAGTGAGTTTGCTGCGCAAGGGCAACAGGTCGGCTTAATTGTACAGCCCAAATTCGGTGGTACGGTGCTGAATCCCAGCCAAAAAAAGGGACAGGTTGGAAGCATTCAAAACGGTTTTGTCTTAGCCCAGTGATCAGTAAAGGGCTCATCCAGACTTCATTCTGTGCCAAGTTTCTAAGCGCGGGTCCAAACGCTTTATGCTCTTTACCGCTGAGTCAGAGCAAATGGCAATCCGTACAAGACCTGATTTGCCATTTGTTGCAATTCAGCATTAAAGAGTGTGTTTTTCTCCCTGGGGAAAGCAGGGGAAGCACTTCGACATAGACCTTTGCCTAGAAAGCACAGTGAGGATGAGCCCAAAGCTTCAAAACAGAACGCAATGCAGACTCACATTTCCCAACCGCATTTGACAAAGCGAATCCAGATGCCCTTACTCCTATACACTAACATGCTTTAACCGCTGTCCCCTTCCCAGAACTGAGAACAGAACCCTGGAGTTCTGGCTCAACTGGCTTTGCTATAATAGTCTCCATTCCCATCCTAAGTGAGTTGAAACGGCTCATTCTAAAGGTCCCTTCTTCCCCACCCACAGGGTTCCTGGAGGTCTGGAGCGCTACAGGGGTCCGTGTGTAGCTCCTCACAGGTTCCGAAGGAAGCTTCTGGGAAGGGGGGACATATTCACAGCTCCTTTACCCAGGTGGGCAACAAACTCCTGAGAGATGTCCATCCACTTTAGCAGCTGCTGCAGGAACCCATAGGCAAACCGCTTCTCAATGGACGATGTGTCCAGTTCCATGTCCTTCAACCCCCTGCGAGAAATAAAGAGAATGCAGAGATAGTGAGACAGGTTTTTGCTGGTACCTTCGAGCAGCCTCTCTACACCTTGGGTCCCCAGATGTTGTCGGACTACTACTCCCATCATCTGCTGGCCCTTCTCTTTTTTTATATATTGTAATGGTTATAAGGGGTTGCTCGTGCGTAAGTTACCGCCACTCCTGGCTAGGTAGCCTGGTTAAACCTGTCCTGGCTGGACAGCCCTTCACTCCGTGGCTGTTCAGTCGCTAGCAGAATCCGTCAGTGGGCGTTTTTTGAATCTCTTCCAGCAAAGAAGTTGTTTGACGCCCAGTCTCCTCCTACTCTCCCTGCGCGGAAGTCTTCTGCGCAGGGAGGGAGTGGGCAGAGGAGTGCCCGTGCTCTCCCCACTGGTTTCGGGCGAAGAGTCTTGGAGACCCCTCTCCAAATCCCCCATCTGCCCCCCTTCTCTACTGGTGTTATGCTGATTTCCTTCCCCAGCCGATGAGCTCCCTCTCTCCCTGCTGGGCCCCTCTCCAGCATCGCTTGAGAGCCTTGCCTCCACCTCTGGCTCCGATGTCAGTTCCCTGACATATATATATAATTTTTCATTAGTTTTCTTAACATATCATTTTCAACAGTAATTAAACATACTTTTACATCTTATTCAAACTTATCTCTGTCTTTTCCTACTTTGTAACACTTCGTATATTTCTCCTTACAAAACTTCTTGTAGTCCTACTAGCGTAATTTGTTGATTACAGTTGCTCTTCAAACAGTTCATATATTTCTTCCAATCTTCTGTAAATCTCTGGTCCCGCAGGTTTTGAATCCTTCCTGTCATTTTGTCCAATTCTGCATAGTCCATTAATTTCGTCTGCCATTCTTCTTTCGTCAGAGTTTCTTCTTGTTTCCATTTCTGAGCTAACAATACTCTTGCCGCAGTTGTTGCATATAAAAACAATTTAACATCTTGCCTATTAATGTCCTGACCAAGTGAAAATGCTTCTGGTTTTTTTAACCAGAAGTGGCCCTTCTCACTACAGATGTGCTACAGATGATAGGAGTTGTAGCACAACATCCAGGGACCCTAGAGAAGCCAGGTTTTCAAAAGACGCAAAGCAGAATGTGTTTGTGTGTGTGTGTGCATATATTTCTGCTTTCTTTTTTTAAAAAATGTTGGCGCTATTAAAGTCTGTTCCGTCACTATTTTCTTAATGGATATTTTAGACCATTTATGTAAACTACTTAAGGGATTTTTTTTTAAATTACAAAGCAGCATATAAATTTTGCTAAATAAAATAAATAAAGCAGATAATTGCTAGGGGTGCCGTGAAATACTTCCTGACCCTCCTCCCCTATAATGAGTTGCAAAAAGGGACTGTCTGCGGTGAAATCCTAAACTGGTTAAACTGGCTTTATTGTTACTTAATAATTTCAACCAGATCATACATTACTAAGTATAGGGATTTAAATGTTACCACCAATACCTTGAACTTGACCCAGTAGCAGATTGGCAGCTAGAGCAAATCTCACAGGCAGGGTGGTTATCTCTAGAGCACGCATCCCCAAACTTGGCCCTCCAGCTGTTTTGGGACTACAACTCCCATCATCCCTAGCTAACAGGGCCAGTGGTCACGGATAATAATAATAATAATAATAATAATAATAATAATAATAATAATTATTATTATTATTATTATTATTATTATTATTTATTTATTTATTTATTTATTTATACCCCGCCCCAGCCACTCTGGGCAGCTTCCAACACATTATTAAAATACAGTAATGCCTCAGACATTAAAAGCTTCCCTAAACAGGGCTGTCTTCAGATGTCTTCTAAATGTCAGGTAGTTGTTTTATCTCTTTGACATCTGGTGGGAGGGCGTTCCACAGGGCGGGCGCCACCACCAAGAAGGCCCTCTGCCTGGTTCCCTGTAACGTGGCTTCTCGCAGCGAGGAAACTGCCAGAAGGCCCTCGCCGCTGGACCTCAGTGTCCAGGTAGAATGATGGGGGTGGAGACACTCCTTCAGATATACTGGAATTGTATTCCTGGAATACTGGAATATACTGGAATTTTATTCCCAATTGTATATGATGGGAATTGTAGTTCCAACACAGCTGGAGGGCCGGGTTTGGGGGTGCCTGCCCTAGAGCATGTAGCATACGTTCCCCCATCTCTTTCCTTTTTTATACAGAAGCATTCCTTTTTTTGGGACGCGGGTGGCGCTGTGGGTTAAACCACAGAGCCTAGGACTTGCCAATCAGAAGGTCGGCGGTTCGAATCCCCGCGACAGGATGAGCTCCTGTTGCTCGGTCCCGGCTCCTGCCAACCTAGCAGTTTGAAAGCACCTCAAAGTACAAGTAGATTAATAGGTACTGCTCCGGCAGGAAGGTAAACGACGTTTCCGTGTGCTGCTCTGGTTCGCCAGAAGCGGCTTAGTCATGCTGCCCACATGACCCGGAAGCTGTACGCCGCCTCCCTCGGCCAATAAAGTGAGATGAGCGCCACAACCCCAGAGTCAGTCACGACTGGACCTCATGGTCAGGGGTCCCTTTAGTTTTACTTATTCCTTTTTTATTCAAAACAAAAAAAAATTCCTTCCAGTAGCACCTTAAAGACCAACTAAGTCAGTTCTTGGGATGAGCTTTCGTGTGCATGCACACTTCTTCAGATACATTGTCATCAGTGTGCATGTGGATGTGCATGTTTGTGTGCGAGCTTGCACACCCACCCACCACCACCCACCCCACCCCGTCTCCTTTCAGGCTCACCTTGTCACCGCGTAGCCATTAAGCTGGAGGAATTTGAGCAACTCCTGGGCCTTTTCTCGGTCTCGGGCCTTCTCCTTGGCCGTCAGCGTATCATAAGGCACCAGCAGGGGATGGGTGCCACCCCCTTGAGGGGGGAGGAAAGAGAGAAAGAGGAAGCATGAAGCCTGCTGGGAGGGGGGAAAGGGGAGAGAACAACAGCCCCCGATAAAAGGAAAGGCAGAAAGAAGATGATGGAGAGGCTCACCTTTGGCTTCCAGTTCCAGCTTCTTTTTGCGCCCCCAGGTGTTGTGGTAGTTCTCAGCCAGCTGCTCTGCCATGGCCTGTGGAGAGAGACCAGTGTTGGGGAAAGGAGAAGACGTGGTCCAAAGTGGCAGAAATTATATATTTGGGTAAGTTACAATGACCGAGGAATTTTCCCGCTCTGCTTTGTGCTCACTCACCTGAAGTTCCCTGGAAAGGGTCACTCCAGACAGATCAATGGGCTGAGGGTTGTAGCCATGGCTGGGGTCATAGGTCTAAGGGGGACACATAAGAACAAAGACCGCTCACTGGGCGCCATTGCCTCCCCCACACCACCATCCCTGACTCCTTTCTCTTGCGCTAGGTCAAATTTTCTAGATGTCCCTCTCCCGCATGAATGCCTTAGACAACTGGTCCATCAAATCTGGAAACAGTGGCTCATGTTCTCCTGTCCCCTTTATAAAGATCTGAGGAATGAGATCACCACCCCACTCTTACTTACCATCCCAGGCCGCCCATCTGCGGCCACATTGTTCTTTCTTTTATCAGATCAAAATGATCAGACAGCAGCAAAGGTTGCTAGGTTTATCCAGGGTGCAGTGAGATTAAGGGCCACTATCTGAACGATAATCTTGGTCATTTGATTGCCCTTTTTACCCATTGTTGTCTTTTTAATTGTATATATTGCTTGTTTTATGTTGCTATGGCCGTTGGCTGATCCGAATGAAGTTTATCTATCTATCATCTGGAGGGCCCGAGGATATAATAATAATAATAATAATAATAATAATAATAATAATAATAATAATTTATTTATACCCCGCCCATCTGGCTGGGCTTCCCCAGCCACTCTGGGCGGCTACCAAAAAACATTAAAATACTGTAGTACATCAAACATTAAAAGCTTCCCTAAACAGGTTGAGGAAGTCTGAGCTATACTCCCTAAATTGCAACTTTTCAAAGTGTGGGTGGATCTACACACAGAAAAAGTCAGAAATTATATCGGGAAGGGATATAAGGTCAGCATTTTGCCTTCGGCTCTTTGCCACAGCAACACGTTCCCTGCCTTGCTGCATTTGGTTCCTTGACTCCTTGCTTCTTGATCCTCGGACCCCTGACTTTGTGACTCCTTGCTTTCGGACCCTCAGACCTTTGGCTTCTTGACTCCCGGCTCTCTGACCCTCGGACTCTTGGCTTCCTGACTCCTGGCTTCTGAGCTCCCGTTCCTACTCCCACCCCGCCATCTTGCCCCCGGTCCCAACGTCCCTAGCAGGGACTTTGATCGCCAATGAACCGGACCGTGACAGAAGAAGGAAATAGGAAAGGGTTGGTTAAGAACCCACACAACCCTCTCAAAATTGTGGCCTCCCAAGGGGCTTTTCATTAAAAAAAAAAAGCATTTAGGGCAAGAAACATGTAGTATTTCCCCTTAGTTCCAACCCCCAGATGTTCTTTCTCCTCCTAAGACACCTCGGAACAAACCTGGGTTGTTTGTGAGATCTTGCGGGTCTTTTTCTTCTCGGTCTTCTCCTCTTCGCCCTCCCGGGCCTTCTCAACAGTCCACTCCCAAGCGATCATGGCCTTCAGAGACTCCTTGATGGGCCAGCGGTAAATTTCCTTATCCTACAGAAAGGGAAACGTGATGTTAAATTTTGGACAGAGAAGGAGAGAAAGGACTATGGCGAAGAATTACCACATTTACTCAAATCTAATGCTCACCTTTTTTTGGCCAAATTAGGTTGAGAAAATTAAGGTGTATGTTAGATTTGATGGCGCATTAGACGGTACGCTTTGGTAAATACGGTACGCTTTGGTGCCCCATTCAGTGGCGTAGCGTGGGGAGTGCAGGGGGGGGGGCTGGCCGCACTGGGCGCAACATCTGGGGGTTAGGGTTAGGGGGTGCAAATCCACGGGTTAGGGGGTGCAAATTACTTGCCTTGCCCCGGGTGCTGACAACCCATGCTACGCCACTGGCCCCATTACATCCTGAGAAGACTATTATGGTCCTCATATCTGGCCACATAAGAGGAGAGCTTTTTGGCAAGGTGATTGATAACCAACTGAATATTTTTAGTCAAATCTACACCCCCACTCACCATTCCCCCCTCCACCTCTTTCCCTCCTTTCTTCCTAATGTAACACTAACGTCTCAACAAATGAAAGTGATCTGTAAAAAATGTAACTTGAAAAAAAGACATTGCACATACTTTCGTAAACCAATAAAATCTTTAATAAAAATATGTATCTGCAAGCAAGAAATCCAATTTTCATCTCTTCGTTTGAAAGTGTTATAACATTCCTAATCTTGTAACCAGCTGGATTCCTGACATTTAAAGGTTACAAAATCTTCATCTGCTACCTGAATAATTATTTCTGCTTTAAAATGCTATTCCCCCCAAGAAGGTTTAGTCTGATGGACAGTGCCAACATCCTATTTTTAAGATGCATTTTCTTTTAGTCTGAAATTCTAAATTTCAGATTCAGTTGGTCTGTCAAGCGTCAGAATTCTGCGACATTTGCCTTTAGCTTGCAACTGGACTCGGGAGTCAAATGGTTCTACCTGGCTTCTACAGGTATATTTACCTTTTCCGAGAACGTTTTATAAGGGCGCAGCATGGGGTTCGTCTTAGCCTCTTCGTCGACCACCTCGCCAAACGACCAGTTATTCTGAATCTGCAAGTGGGAGTTCAAATGGCGTCATATCCATTTCTTTCCAAGCAGAGTGAGGCAGAGAGCCTCATCTTCCTGGAGCTTGGAAGGTATGTGTGTGTGTGTGGGGGGGTCACTTGGAGGCTCCTTACCTTGTCAAAGGCCCACTTCTCATGGGTATACTCAGCATACTTGTTGATGAAAGAGTCCAGCCTCTCAGGAATGATGACGCTGCAAGAAAGAACGTTTTCATCAGATGCGAGGGAGAAGCGACAGGCAGGAGCAGTGCCCATACCCGGCCCTGCAATGTTTAATCATTCCCGCCCACTCTCAGCGCTGGATTCTGCAGCCTGGAATAAATCCAGGGGAGGAAGGAAATACTGAAAGAGTTAGAGGGCGTTTTTAGCAGGGAGCAGAAAGTGTTAGAATTCCTGTTCCATGATTGCAGTCATGGGATTGTTGTCTTTCACATGACAGTGTATGTTTTGACTCCACAAAGTGGGAAGTGACGGAGACAGGATGTTTGTGTTACTGTGTTCCATGAAGTGGGACTATTGTCCTTTGTTCTTTTTCTCTTTGCTGTCTGATGCCAGAGAGAGAGGGAGCCATGTTGCAGTGCTCCGTGCGTGTTTATATGTAAATAAAGTAGATTAGCCAAAATGCTGAGGTCTGTCACGCAAACTGTGCAGACTCTGTGGATCCCCAAGTTTGCTGGTTTCTGTTGGCATCGGTCGCTGTGATGTTCGGGCTGAAGAAAGCTTTTGAAGCTCCCGAACGATCGACCAGGAGGGAGAGAACATGCCAGTCGGGCATGTGTCTCTGCCAGAATCCTACTCGAGTGTAGGACGAGCTCCTGACAGAAAGGCTAAATCCCTCTTCCCCTCTTTCAATCTTTCCCTAAAAGTTAATTGTCTATCCCTGCACTGGCATTACCTCAGCAGGCCTGCTAACATTTACGTTTATCTTCATTACGCCACAGATCTCCTGCCTTTCCTTCAAGGAGCTACAAGTGGTATACACGTCCTCCCCGTTTTGCTCCTCACAACAGCCCTGTGAGGTAGGTTAGGCCTGAGAGATGATGACTAGCGTGAGCTTCACGGCCAAACGGGGATTTGAATCAGCATCCTAACCACTACGCCACATGCGTCCTTCTGTGCTGAGAAGGAGAGTCTCCACCCCCATCGTTCTGCGCGGATGCTGAGGTCCAGTGTCAAGGGCCTTCTGGCGGTTCCCTCACTGCGAGAAGCCAAGTTACAGGGAACCAGGCAGAGGGCCTTCTCGCTGGTGGCACCCACCCTGTGGAACACCCTCCCACCAGATGTCAAAGAGAAGAAAAACTACCAGACTTTTAGAAGACATCTGAAGGCAGCCCTGTTTAGGGAAGCTTTTAATGTTTAATAGATTATTGTATTTTAATATTCTGTTGGAAGCCACCCAGAGTGGCTGGAGAAACCCAGCCAGATGGATGGAGTATAAATAATAAATTATTATTATTACTTAAACATCACTCACTTGAGGGTCTCCACAGGCTTGGGGTCGAAGTTGCCCTCAGCATCCACAGACGCCTTCTTCTCTGTCTTGGATGAGTAGCTGGCATCCACGTAGTCAGGGGGGAGAGCCCCCGCAATGGCACACAGGCAGGGCATGGCAAGCTTGTACAGGTCAGGGTCAAATTTCTGGGCACCGTGAAAGAGAGAAGCAGCGGTAGGGTGAAGTGGCAGACAGAAAAGAAGAAGACCCACATTCTTGGCCATTCCCCACCCTCCCAGCTGAGTTGCCCATGGCAGTAACCTCTGCTGACAGACACTCATAGCCATGGGCAGCCAGGAAAGAGGGAGACAGATCAGCTGGAAGCCAAAGGTCAGAGGCCAAGTCAAGAAGGCTAAATGCTTGAGCCAGTCAGCCTGAAGGCTGGTCACATAGTAGGGCATGGGAAGACACTTTAAATATGTTATTATTGGTACATAAGGCCTTATACAGCTTGGGACCAGGCTCCCTCTGTCATTTTATGGAATAATCATCGTAAGGTAAAAAAGGTAAAGGACCCCTGGACGGTTAAGTCCAGTCAAAGGCGACTATGGGGTTGCAGCGCTCATCTTGCTTTCAGGCCAAGGGAGCTGGCAGGTTGTCCGCAGACAGCTTTCCATGTGGCCAGCAGGACTAAACTGCTTTTGGTGCAACGGAACACGGTGTCGGAAACCAGAGTGCACAGAAACACCGTTTACCTTCCCACCAGAGTGGTACCTACTTATCTACTTGCACTGGCGTGCTTTTGAACTGTTAGGTAGGCAGGAGCTGGGACAGAGCAATGGGAGCTCACCACCGTTGCATGGATTCGAACCACTGACCTTCTGATCGGTAAGCCCAAGAGGCTCAGAGATTTAGACCACAGTGCCACCCGCATTACCTTTAATAATCATCGTACCGAAAATAACAGGGCACCATAAAATTTGGTGAAAAGACTGTGAAAATGAGCGAATTTTATGAGAAAAATAAATTTTGAATAAATATTATGGTAAGATTAGATATTTAAGACCTAGATAAAAATATTCAAAGTTAGGGACAAAATATTGGAAAAGTGTACAATATGAACTAAAATAAGGTGATAAATTGCTGGTTAAAGTTTTATAAATTTGGAAAGTAGGAGCGAGAGACGTGAGGAAGTCCAAAAATGAAGAAAAGTTGGTTATTACACGATGCGAAAATTTATGTTTGTTTTTCTTTTTCTGTTTGCTTTTTGCTGTGCTGTTTTTCTTCTCTATTGTTATTAAAAAAAACCTCTTAATAAAAATTTCTTTAAAAAAAATAAATAATAATAATAATCATCGTACCATCACAGGAATGGCTTTGTTTGGTGTGGTGTGTAATTTTCTGCATTTTATATTGTGTCTTATTTTACTGCAAAACACTTCACGCATCACCGTATTCCCAGGCCGACCCAATGGATCCTACTTAAGATCAAAGGTACAACTGCTTACCTTGTGGGACAGAGACTCAAAAATGCCCCAGAAGAGCTTCCGGGTCAGGTGAAGCTCCTCCTCAGAAGTGACGCCATAGTTGGCCCAGCCAGTGGGAAGGCAGTAGTACTTCCAGCAACGCTCGTAATGATTGGTCAGGAGCTGGGCAGGGTGGAGAAAAGGAGTCAGCTTCCCGTCAAGAACACAATTTCCTTCATCCTCCAAACCAGCCTTTGCCAACCTGGTGCCCTCCCAAAGTTTTAGACTCCAAGTCCCATTGGTTCAAACCAGCGCAGCCAGGGTAGCTGGGGCTGATGGGAGTTGTAGTCCAAAACACCTGGAGGGCACCAGGTTGGCAAAAGCTGCTGCAGACAGCCTGGTGTGTTCCATATGACAACATCCCCAACTCCCCACATGCACTGCTATAATAATAATAATAATAATAATAATAATAATAATAATTTATTATTTGTACCCTGCCCATCTATCTGGTTTCCCCAGCCACTCTGAGCGGCTTCCACAAAGACCAAAAATACACTAAGATGTCACACATTAAAAACTTCCCTTAACAGGGCTGCCTTAAGATGTCTTCTGAATGCCAGGTAGTTGTTTATCTGGTGGGAGGGCGTTCCACAGGGTGGGTGCCACCACTGAGATGGCCCTCTGCCTGGTTCCCTGTAGCTTTGCTACTCGCAATGAGGGAACCGCCAGAAGGCCCTCGGTGCTGGACCTCAGCGTCCGGGCAGAATGATGGGGGTGGAGACGCTCCTTCAGGTATACAGGACCGAGGCCGTTTAGGGCTTTAAAGGTCAACACCAACACTGCTCACCTTCAGAGACATCTTTGCAAACTCATTGAGGATGGGCACATCAAATACCAGACGGCGCAGGAGATGCTGAAGCATGGAGGGCCTGATATACCTGGAAAAGTAGCCCGCAATGAAATTCCGTGTTTGGGGGACCAAAAATATTAAGGAGCAGAGGTAGGGCAGCTTATAGGAATGATGGTTCCGACACCTGGTCAACCTCTTAAGTGTATTTGTGTGGAGGGACCAAGCTTCCTCAGAAGGAACATCGACTGTGGCTAGCCAGATAGATACAAAGGCCATATAGATCCAGATGCAGTTAGAGCATATATAGAGACGAAGAGACAGAACTATAGCATGCGAAGGAGAGAGAGAAATAGTCACTACAGGTCCTAATGTGAGCGTTGGCTTCGGCAGAGGCAAATCAGGACAAAAGTACCCTGGACAGCTCCATACAGGGCTCACCTTGAAAAATGAGTGAGAGCGGAGCTTAGATGTTGCTTCAACAACAGTCACTCTCAGACCAAGCTTTATAGCTCTGTCTCACCCCCCCCCCAATTTTCTGTCTCTCTTTTTTAAAGGGGCACAGCTTTCTCCAGCCGTCGTTTACTCCAGTGCAACAAGGAAGACTCAGGTTGCATTGGTGTAATGCAATGGGCCGAAGAAGAAGAGTTTGGATTTGATATCCCGCTTTATCACTACCCAAAGGAGTCTCAAAGCAGCTAACAATCTCCTTTCCCTTCCTCCCCCACAACAAACACTCTGTGAGGTGAGTGGGGCTGAGAGACTTCAGAGAAGTGTGACTGGCCCAAGGTCACCCAGCAGCTGCAGGTGGAGGAGCGGAGACGCGAACCCGGTTCCCCAGATTACGAGTCCACCGCTCTTAACCACTACACTACACTAGCTCTGTGAGCTCCTCTTGTGCAAATGCTTCCTCCTCTGAATTCCTCCTCCCAATCTGAATTCCCAGTCTCATTCCCCGAAGAAGGGGAGTCTAACCCCAGGGTCGTGGGAGAACAGCACACATGAGTGCAGATTAATACCAGAAGCAGCCATGATGAAGAAGGAATTCAAGGTCTGCCCAACTTCCAGAGTTGAAGAGGCAAGTTGTTCACCTGTTGGAATGGTGCTCCATAGTTTTGGGGCCACCCTGAGAAGTCCCCGTCATCATTTGCATTCACCTACCCAACTTATCTTGGGACGCGGGTAGCGCTGTGGGTTAAACCACAGAGCCTAGGACTTGCCAATCAGAAGGTTGGCGATTCGAATCCCCGCGACGGGGTGAGCTCCTGTTACTCAGTCCCTGCTCCTGCCAACCTAGCAGTTTGAAAGCACGTCAAAGTGCAAGTAGATAAATAGGTACCACTCTGGTGGGAAGGTAAGCGGCGTTTCCGTGCGCTGCTCTGGTTCACGAGAAGCGGCTTAGTCATGCTGGCCACAGGACCCGGAAGCTGTACGCCGGCTCCCTCGGCCAATAAAGCGAGATGAGCGCCGCAACCCCAGAGTCGTTCACGACTGGACCTAATGGTCAGGGGTCCCTTTACCTTTACCTTACCTAACTGATCTTAAGGACGGGCATTCAAGAAGGACCCCGAAGGACGTGAAGGCAGTGCTTCTGGTAACCCAGGGCGTAAAAGGTCTATCCTGAAATTAGGGCCCCTCCTCAATACCTGCACAGCGCCATGAGGCACTCTTCAATGACATCACGCTGCGCTTTGGTGAGGGAGCGACCCCGTGACAGCCGGTAGATGGTGTGCAGCATGGAGTCCACCATGATGGCCCGGTGCTCGGTGCCGGCGAAAAGGGGGGCACACTTGGTGATGAGGGGCAGCACTGCCAGGCACAGGTAGCGATTCATGGCCAGCGCCATCTCTGTGGTGCTGAAGGCAGCCTGCAGTGGGAGAAGGGAAAAGGTCAGAAGCGTGGGAGAGGAGAAGGGCCTGTCAGTTTGCATTTCTTAGTGCAGAAAATATTGATCTGGTTTCGTTATATATAAAGAAGATTTTTAAGTACCGTATTTTTTGCTCTATAAGACTCACCTTTTCCTTCCTAAAAAGTAAGGGGAAATGTGTGTGCGTCTTATGGAGCGAATGCAGGCTGTGCAGCTATCCCAGAAGCCAGAACAGCAAGAGGGATTGCTGCTTCTGAGATTCAGAATATTTTTTTTTCTTGTTTTCCTTCTCCAAAAACTAAGTGCGTCTTATGGTCTGGTGCGTCTTATAGAGCAAAAGATACGGTATACGTTTTTGAAAAAACAAGAGTCATTCCTGTTAGGAATGGTGGGAGAAGACATTGACAAGAATGACCAGAAACTGTTCTTATAGACAACAACGGCAGCGAGGTTATTGCTGGCTCAGGTATGGAAACAGCAAAAAATGCCTACAATAGAAGAATGGCAGTACGAGGTTATGGAGTATGCAGAAATAGCCAAATTAACAGCAAAAATTTGACATCAGGGGGATGAAACATATCAAAAAGAATGGGAAAAATGTATGTTATATATAGAGAAGATGATGCGAAATAGGGAAACCAGTAGAATTATAATAATATCTCATAATAGGAAAATACAAGAAATTTACTGGATAATAATATCAAAATGAATTAAAAATGTATATTAGGATTATTATTGAACAATATTTGTAAATGAATATAGACAGACAGCAAAAATTTGTATACAGTGGTGCCCCGCAAGACGAATGCCTCGCAAGACGGAAAACTCGCTAGACGAAAGGGTTTTCCATTTTTTGAGCTGCTTCGCAAGACGAACTTCCCTATGGGCTTGCTTCGCAAGACGAAAACGTCTTGCAAGTTTGTTTCCTTTTTCTTAACACCATTAATACAGTTGCGACTTGACTTTGAGGAGCAACTCATAGAACGCAGTGTACATAGTAGCCTTTTTTGAGGTTTTTAAAGACTTTGGTGATTTTTGAAGCTTTTCCAAAACTTCTTTTGCAGCCATTTGGTAAGTTAAGCTTTTAAAACTTTTTTGGGGGGTTTTGGATTTTGGGTTGGGGTGTTTGGATTTTGGGTTGGGGAGGGGTTTGCAAGAATCTGGAAGCTTGTGTGTTTTTTTCTGCATTTTTCTGATTTTCTGTGACCATTGGGCCACTCTGCTGTTTTTTTAAAAAAATTCTGGATTTGAATTTCTGTGTGCTGGGTGGCTGGGGGAACAGTTGGGGAGGGGTTTGCAAGAATCTGGAAGCTTGTGGGTTTTTTCTGCATTTTTATGATTTTCTGTGACCATTGGGCCACTGCTGTTTTTTTAAAAAATTCTGGATTTGAATTTCTGTGTGCTGGGTGGCTGGGAGAACAGTTGGGGAGGGGTTTGCAAGAATCTGGAAGCTTGTGTTTTTTTCCTGCGTTTTTATGATTTTCTGTGACCATTGATCCACTCTGCTGTTTTAAAAAAAAAATTCTGGGTTTGAATTTTGAAATGCTCTTTACAGTATGTGTGACTTTAAAGAGCACTTAATAAACTCTTGTTGTACTAAATTTGGCTTTGTTTGGACTTTTTTTGACCATAGGAATGCATTAATTGATTTTCAATGCATTCCTATGGGATTTCGTGCTTCGCCAGACGAAAAATTCGCTAGACGAAAAAATTCGCGGAACGAATTAATTTCGTCTTGCGAGGCACCACTGTATATAGAAAGATTTATTTGTTTACGGACATTTAATGGAAAAAATGAAGAAGAGCAATCTTATGGAAAATGGACTAAGACAATGCGAAAAGTCAAAGAGGACACAAAAAAGCCAGAAGAAGGAAGGAGGGAAGTCAGCTCAGGAGAGCAAGAACCATGTATGTGTATGTACAGTATGTAACTAAAAATTCAATAAAGATCATCTGAAAAAAAGAAGAAGATCTGATTTGTAGAGATCTTTCCTATTCTAATTAATTCAGGAGGGTTCTTGGAGCGGGATGAAATATAATTGCCTCTGGTCTATTGTTTGGGAATCCTGCAACATGTTTAAGTTTTTACTCTGCTAGCTATACATTGGAGTTCTATTCCGGATCAATATTGAGTAGAATTTCAATGACAGGGCCATCAGAAGGGAAGACCACAGAGCATGAGAAGAACCCTGCTGGGGAAGATATTGGGACAAAGTGGACTCTGCAGTTAAGCAGTAAAGGGGAAACATATAGCAAAAGTGAACTATTAGGTTTTCATACACACAGAAAGAAGGAAAGGAAATTTATAAACAGCAATTATTGTTTTATTGCAGACTGACAACTTGATCACCTCACTTGTATATATCGGAAGTGTTAGAATATTGTATGTACAGGATTTGTCAAGGTGATGTTAAGGGATAATAAGTTAAAATTAACAAAGAAATGATTGTGATATAGGGAATGAAATGTGAATTAGAAATGATTGGGGAAACAGTGCAGAAACAAACGGAAATTATGGGCACACCGAAAACGGAGTGTGGGAAGCCAATTTCTGGCAAAATTGTACTAAATTTGCTTTCATCTGTGGTGGATTTGACAAAATTCGCTAAAAAAAATTTTCTTTAGGTAAGCCAACCCAGACATGTGGAATACTGACATACGTTTTAAACCTGGTTTTTGATCTTGTCATGGGTGGCAATCATTTTTTGAATGTTTTAAATTCCTTTTGTTCCATTTGGTTTATTTGTTAAGTTTGTATACCACCGCCCTTCAGGGAGGTCCACAGCATGAAAACACAAAATAAGAACACAAAATATACAATAAAAGCATTAACAAAACCAACCAGCCAACCCACAACCCTCCTCCCATGGTTGTTTTTAATAATTCCATTGTTTCATTCTTCTCGTAAGCCTCTTTGAGGTTGTTGCTTTTGTTTTGTTTTTTTAAAATATTTTTTATTAAGCAATTTCAACAGAACAAATGATCAATCCAAATAATCAATTACATTATTTCCCCCCTTTTTGTTCCTCCTCATCCCTCCCTCTCCCCCCCACCTGAGACTTCCCTCAGCTTCCCTCTCTTTATTTGCACATATTATTATCCGCATATTAAAAATTGTACATATCATTGCCTTATCTATCATTTATTCTATTAATAAATTTGTGGATGTTTATTCAAAACCTGCCAAGGAGTCCAAGTCATTTTGTTTTGTTTTTTTAAGTAATTTGTAAAAAGTTCCCAATCTTCCCTTGAAGTCATGATTATCCTTCTCACGAAATTTATGTGCCAACTTTGCCAATTCTGCGTAACTCATACATTTTTCTTGCCATTGTTTTTTCACTGGGATTTCTTTGAGGTTGTTGATTTTGGACAATCAAGTAGTATATTAATTTATAATCACTCAAACAAACAAACAAACAAACTGTTAAGTTGTGGGTGAACATATCAGACGACACAGTGATTCTTCAAACAGCTCTTGTTTATTCACAGGCCAGAACAGAACTGAACTGAAGGGTTCATCCAGCCTGCTTATATAGAGCTCCACTACAACGCAACAGTAACAACTTTCTGTAACTATCCAATCACTGAACGTCACTTTCGATCCCTTATTTGCATAACTATCTACAGTATCCCCCTGCTGGCCCAGGGTGAGAACTTCAGTACATAACACAAACAAAGTCCAGCATCCTGATTTCATAGTGCCCAGCCAGATGCCCCAATGGGAAGCCCCCGAGCAGCAGTCTCCCCCTCATGTGATTCCCAGCCAATAGTATTCATCCCTTTCTATCCCAGCACTCACCGTGTCCAATGAGGCGGCAGCTCTCATGTCAGGCAAGAAGCCCACCTCCAGCACGCTGAGAAGGAAGTCCTGGTTGTCGATGCCGTAGACCCGGTCCAGGAACAACACCATGGGTGCCTTGTGGTCAGGCACAAAGCTTGCAGACATCTTGGGCTCGACAACGCTGCCATCTACGCATGGGCAAGAGAAGACCATTAGCGGGTGGAGGAGAGCAAGCCAGGCTTCCGGAAGCCGGTTGGGGTGGGGAAAGCAAGGCAGGCAGAGGAAGGAGTGCACATGGAAGGTTCCGGAAAGGCCTGGAAGGTTCTCGGGACCAGGAGAGGTCCCGCCCAGCCACCATACCTTTGCCAAACGATGGGATCTGCAGAGGTAGACTGATGACCCCGACCAGATCCTCCAGGGGCACCAAGGAGCGCAAGATGGCCCTGATTCTGAGGGCTTCGCCTTTTCCGGCCTGGATGAGCTGTTTGGATAGAAGGAGGCAAGGCATGAGGAGGAGCCAGTTGGTTAGGGACCTGATCCAGTGCCCACTTTGGAAGAAAGGATGATGGGGGGGGGGGTTGAGAGACAGCAGAGGACTGTGCTGGAGGGTGGGTGGGATCAGTGCAAGGTGAAATGTTGTGGGGTTTTTTTTGGGGGGGGTGAAGTGGGCTATCTCTAGCATTGCAGAAAGTGAAGGGAGTGGAGGGGTCTGCTTACATGCATCTCAGGGGCGCAGCGCCCCAGCAAATCGATGAGGGCGGCATAGAAGGACATGATTGCGTTGCCCAAATGCACCCGGTTCTCTTCGTGGGATTCCTCTCCCCCAAATCTGGTAGAGAGAGAAAAAGAGAGAAAGAGAGAGAGTAGGGAAAGGGAAGAGGGAGAGTCAGCTGTCCATGCAGTGAAGGTGGGGAGCATGGGGGGGAGGGTTAAAACAATGAAGCCCTACCCCTAAACAAACAAACAAACAAACAAACAAACAAACAAACGTGAGAGTAGGGAAAAGGAATGAATACTTGTCACTAAGTGTGTGTGAAAATGAAGTTGCAGCCAGAAAGTTCGGACAAGTGGTCACCATGTCAGCAGAGTGCAGAATACGGCCACGTGCTGCTCCTCTGCTCAATGTGCTGAGCAACAAGGGAGCCTCTGCTCCTCCTGCTGTTGCTGGAGAAACAGAACAATTTTGCCTCCGCCTTCACCATCCTTTCCAGCCCGTCCCAGTTTAACAGGAGCTGTTAAATTGGAAAGGGGTGCAGCTCAGTGGTGCTGCCGCCACCTGTTTACAAGCAGACTGTCCCTGGCATCTTCAATCCCTGGGAATGTCCTGGAGAAGGACTGCCAGGCAGTGTAGACCAGTGTTTCCCAACCTTGTGCCTCCAGATGTTTTTGGCCTACAACTCCCATCATCCCTGACCACTGGTCTTGCTAGCTAGGGATGATGGGAGTTGTAGGCCAAAAACATCTGGAGGCACAAGGTTGGGAAACACTGGTGTAGACAACACAGAGCCAGATGGACCAGGCATAAGGCTGCTTCGTATATACTTCCAGGCTAAGACCTTTAGTTCAGTGGCTGCGCATGTACTATGCATGCATAAGGTCCCATGCTCAAATTTAAATATGGTTTAAATTTCGAAATTTTAAGGTTTTGAAGGTAAGACAAGGTTAAAGAAATTAATGGTAAAATGAACTGTAAAATTTTTAAATGTTAATGATGTTGAAATGAAATGAAGCGGTTCTAGTAATAAGGTAAAATAAGAACTTGCAAGAATGGATTGATATTAGATGAAAATCTTAAGTTATAACATATGAGGATAAACAAGTAAGGGTAAATTAAGAGGGTATGAATTTGCTGAACCAACTTTTAAATGGAATACAAAAAGGGAGGTGAGGGGAAGTCAGGATAATAAGTAAATGAATGGTAAGAAACTGAAAAGAGGGATTTTTATTTTTTATTTTTTATGTCAAATTTTGGTTTTTGTATTTTGCTTGGGGTTTTTTTTGTTTACTGTTCTGTAACTTTTTTCTTGTTAAAATCTAATAAAATATCATTTTTTTTTTTAAAAAAAAGGTCCCATGCTCAATCTCCAGCATTTCCAGGTAGGTTAGGAATGTTCCCAGGCCAAACTGCCACTGCCAGTCAGTGTAGGCAGTACTGAGCTACCGTATTTTTCGCTCTATAGGACGCACCAGACGATAAGACGCACCTAGTTTTGGGGGGAGGAAAACAAGGGGGGAAAAATTTGAATCCCAGAAGCCAGAACAGCAAGAGGGATCTGGCTTCTGGGATACTGTGTGGCTGTTCTGGCTTCTGGGATAACAGCGCCAAGCCTCTTCAGCTCGGTGGGATGAAGGCTCCCCCTGCCCGGAAGACGCTAAGGCAGAAGCCAGGACAGGTGCCTCGCTGAAGGGGCGCTGCGCAGTTCACCCTCTTTGCACAGTGCCTCTCCTTCGAAGGAGAGGCGCTGCGCAGAAAGGGAGAACTGCGCAGCGCCCCTTCAAGCGAACCTGGAGAAGGAACAGAAGACCCTTCTGTTCCTCCTTCGGCTTCGCAGGACAGGTGCATCGCTTAAGGGGCTCTGCACAGATAAGGAGAGCTGCGCAGCGCCCCTTCAGCGAAGCGGGAGGAAGAACAGAAGGGTCTCCATTCCTCCTCCCGCTTCGCTGAACAGGCGCTGCGCAGCTCTACCTCTCTGCGCAGCGCCATTCACTCCATAAGACGCAGTCACATTCCCCGTTACTTTATAGGTGCGTCTTATGGAGCGAAAAATACGGTAGATGCAAAAATGGTCTGATTCAGTATAGGGCCTGCTTCTATGTTCCTATGAACTGGGCTGCATACCCTTTGGTTCAAGGATGGGGTCTGTGTCCCTGGAATGTGTCTATGCCCTGCCCACCCAAATTACTCAATGAATCTGCCCTCCCCGTCAGCATGCACAGCGCCCTCGCTCCTCCCTTCACCCACAGCTCCCGGCGGCGATCTTTCTTGACCGTTGGCCCGTCGCGGGCAGGATCCTGTGAGATCTGGATGGCCTCCTCAATGGCGGCCAACAGCCCATTGCCACCTTCACCCCGTAGGGCGGGGCCAAAACACTCAGGGCGCCGGATCAACAAGCGAACCACCACGTTGGCGTTCTCTTCCACACTCTCACCTGTGGGGAAGAAGGGAGAACGTTGCATGAACAGGGGCAGGGATTCGCATTGCCACCTAGAGAGGTGAGATGAAGGGGAGGGAGTTGGGGAGAGCTGGGAGGGGAGGTTTGGACAAACTGGAAGGGAGTTGTAAAGCAATGGGGGTCGTAAGGGAAGGGGGGTTGGCAAAGGGGTTGGTGCACAGGTAGGCTTGATAACCGAAGCAAGCAGGCATCAGCCCCTAGTTCTACATATTTTTGCCACAGAAGCACCTGGTGGAAACTCTACTGTCTTCGTTATTTCAGCTTTGACTTGCTTCCACAAAGTAAGGATTATACAGTGGTACCTCGGGTTAAGTACTTAATTCGTTCCGGAGGTCCGTTCTTAACCTGAAACTGTTCTTAACCTGAAGCACCACTTTAGCTAATGGGGCCTCCTGCTGCTACTGCACCGCCGGAGCACGATTTCTGTTCTCATCCTGAAGCAAAGTTCTTAACCCGAGGTACTTTTTCTGGGTAAGGGGAGTCTGTAACCTGAAGCGTATGTAACCCGAGGTACCTCTGTATTTCTTATGTTTGTGGCACAAGGTTTAGAAATATGTGGGGTGTGCCCAGTGCCAGCTCAGAATCTGGTTGAAGTCTTGGAAGGGACATTGGAGGGGGAAAGAAAGGCTGGTCTGTCACATCTGTTGGGGCTGATGTGGCCCACTGGCTAGCCAGGGTTCTAAGCGTTATAAACATGCCTCATCTCTATTGTCAATCACTTGTTTCCCCCCAAAATTAACCCCGGGCCCACCTAATGAAATCTGCAGCAACCTCCGTCCTGTGCAGGTTTTGCCAACCTGGTGCCTTCCAGATGTTTTGGAGGACAACTGTCATCAGTTTAAAACATCTGGTGGGGACTCCAGGTTGCGAGATGCTGCTCCAGTGCAACACCAACACAATCAAAATTTAGCAGCGACTCCTCCATTCTGGGAACCCGCCATTTTGAAGACACTGATGGCAAAGGAAGGCAGACCCCCGCTAGAGCGAGCGAAATAATACAGCCCACTGTGTTCTCTGGGTCAGTGAGTGATGAAGAGTGGACTTGCTCTTCTGGACCCTGAATTATCTGTGTAACCACCAGTGTTAAGAGCCCACCCACCGCCAAGCTCACCGTTGACGAAGACAGTGAAGCGCAGGAAGTCGAGGTAACGCTCGCCTCCACAGGGATTCCAGCCAATGTCGGGGTATCCCTTGGAGAGAAGCATGGGGCAGCTCTGGAGGCCGGCCCCGGCTAGGTACGTCACCACCTGGAAAAGCAAGGGAGAGTGAAAGGCTTGATGACAAAGCTCTAGTGCCCGGAGGCGGTTGGAGGATGGATGGCGGCTAACAGACTGAGATTGAATCCTGACAAGATAGAAGTACTGTTTTGGGGGGACAGGGGGTGGGTGGGGCTCCCTGGTCCTGAATGGGGTAACCGTGCCCCTGAAGGACCAGGTGCGCATCCTGGGAGTCATTTTGGACTCACAGCTGTCCATGGAGGCCCAGGTTAATTCTGTATCCAGGGCGGCTGTCTACCAGCTCCATCTGGTACGCAGGCTGAGACCCTCCCTGCCAGCGGACTGTCTCGCCAGAGTGGTGCATGCTCTGGTTATCTCCCGCTTGGACTACTACAATGTGCTCTACGTGGGGCTACCTTTGAAGGTGACCCGAAACTGCAATTAATACAGAATGCGGCAGCTAGACTGGTGACTGGGAGTGGCTGCCGGGACCACATAACACCAGTCCTGAGAAATCTGCATTGGCTCCCAGCCGATTTCCGAGCACAATTCAAAGTGTTGGTGCTGACCTTTAAAGCCCTAAACGGCCTTGGTCCTGTATACCTGAAGGAGCGTCTCCACACCCATCATTCAGCCTGAACAGTGAGATCCAGCGCCGAGGCTCTTCTGGCAGTTCCCTCATTGCGAGAAGTGAGGTTACAGGGAACCAGACAGAGGGCCTTCTTGGTAGTGGCGCCCACCCTGTGGAACACTTTCCCTTCAGATGTGAAGGAAATAAGCAGCTACCCTATCTTCAAAAGACATCTGAAGGCAGCCCTGTTCAGGGAAGTTTTTAATATTTAATGCTGTATTGTTTTTAACACTTGATTGGGAGCCGCCCAGAGTGGCTGGGGAAACTCAGCCAGATGGGCGGGGTATAAATAATAAATAATAATTATTATTCAGTCCTTCCATGCCTTTATCCACAGGGCATCCACCCCAATGGAGCAAAATGGTGGAGGACCAGATTCATGACTGGGATAATTCACCCTCATTTCCCTGGACTTAAAAAAAGGCTGCGCTCATAACTAACTGACAAGACTCACAAACCACACAATAAGTGACTGCACATGAGCGACAGGTCTGCATTCATGAAATTAACAGGCAAGAAGAACGGAAGAGGAGACCTTTAGAATCATAGAATCACAGAATCATAGAGTTGGAAGAGACCACAAGGGCCATCGAGTCCAACCCCCTGCCAAGCAGGAAACACCATCAGAGCACTCCTGACATATGGTTGTCAAGCCTCTGCTTAAAGACCTCCAAAGAAGGAGACTCCACCACACTCCTGGGCAGCAAATTCCACTGGCGAACAGCTCTCACTGTCAGGAAGTTCTTCCTAATGTTTAGGTGGAATCTTCTTTCTTGTAGTTTGGATCCATTGCTCCGTGTCCGCTTCTCTGGAGCAGCAGAAAACAACCTTTCTCCCTCCTCTATGTGACATCCTTTTATATATTTGAACATGGCTATCATATCACCCCTTAACCTCCTCTTCTCCAGGCTAAACATTCCCAGCTCCCTTAGCCGTTCCTCATAAGGCATCGTTTCCAGGCCTTTGACCATTTTGGTTGCCCTCCTCTGGACCTGTTCTTTGTGTGCTTCCTCTGCAAAAGGTCCAGAGGGCAGCAACACAAGAAAGGGCCTTTTCTGCAGTGGCTCCCCACTTGTGGAATGTTCTCCCCAAGGAGACTCGCCAGGTGCCTTCATTGCAAGATCTTTAGGCACCAGGCAAAAATGTGCTTCTTCTCCCAGGACTTTGGCTAATTAAACAATCCATGGCCTTTTAAACTGGAGAGGGGTATTGTTTTTGCTTGTTATTCTGGCATTCAATTTTTGGGTGTTTTTTAATTGCAAATCGCCCTGTCATTCTCGGATGAAGAGCAGTACATTAAAGGTAAAGGAAAAGGGACCCCTGACCATTAGGTCCAGTTGTGGCCGACTCTGGGGTTGCGGCACTCATCTCACTCTATTTCCCGAAGGAGCTGGTGTACAGCTTCCAGGTATAAACTGGAGAGGGGTATTGTTTTTGCTTGTTATTCTGGCATTCAATTTTTGAGTGTGTTTTTTAATTGCAAATCGCCCTGTCATTCTCGGATGAAGAGCAGTACATTGGTAAAGGTAAAGGTAAAGGGACCCCTGACCATTAGGTCCAGTTGTGGCCGACTCTGGGGTTGCGGCACTCATCTCACTTTATTGGCCGAAGGAGCCGGTGTACAGCTTCCGGATCATGTGGCCAGCATGACTAAGCCGCTTCTGGAGAACCAGAGCAGCGCACGGAAACGCCGTTTACCTTCCTGCCAGAGCAGTACCTATTTATCTACTTGCACTTTGATGTGCTTTCGAACTGCTAGGTTGGCAGGAGCAGGGACCGAGCAATGGGAGCTCACCCTGTCACGGGGATTCGAACCGCCGATCTTCTGATCGGCAAGTCCTAGGCTCTGTGGTTTAACCCACAGCACCACCCACGTCCCTTAGTACAGTATAGAAATTAATAAATGATGAAAATAATAAACGATAAGGGGGAAGTCGGCGATATTTTTAGGCCCCATTTGGATTTCTGCACCACTGCCTTGGGTGCCACCAACTCTCATCTCTTCTCTCCCCTATCCCCCTGAGAGACAGAAAGAAAGAACACACACGCTTCACTTTCCCAAGTGGTCTGGGTAAAATGAATTCACATTCACGTTGAAAAGCACATACAGTGCAGAAGCAGAAAGAGGGAGACTTAAAAGGTGGAGATGCCTTTGAGCAAGTTGGACCAGCGACCCATCAAGGCTAGGACTGTCCAACCAGCAATGGCTTCACTGAGGAGTAAACTTGGGTGTGTTTTTTTTAATGCAAAGCAATGATCTACAACTGAGTTCTCCCTTCTACAGCAGGGGGCACAGTACTCACACTGATTTGTCAACCACAGGCATTTGCCAAACCCCCCCCCCAGGAATACAGTCGTGCCCCGCAAGACGAATGCCTCGCAAGACGAAAAACCCGCTAGACGAAAGGGTTTTCCGTTTCAGAGGCGCTTCGCAAAACGAATTTCCCTATGGGCTTGCTTCGCAAGACAAAATGTTTTGCGAGTTTTTCCGACTTTTTTTTCCTTCCCCCCCCCTTTTTCTAAGCCGCTAAGCCGCTTATCTGCTTATCCGCTAAGCTGATAAGCCGCTAAGCCGTCAATGGGCTTGCTTCGCAAGACGAAAAAACCGCTAGACGAAGAGAATCGCGGAACGGATTCTTTTCATCTTGCGAGGCACCACTGTAGAGGGGAAAGAGGAAGTGGTAAAGAGTGCCACTCTTGCCATTTGAGCTCTATGATATTGTCACAGGAGAAAAGGTAACCACCCTCGCCACCTCATGGAGACAGGGTTGAAAGCCTTTGTGGGCAGCAGAGGAAGACCTCAAGGATGCTGGCGATCCCTGAGCTAAGGGAAATGGACAGGATGGCAGCAATATCATGGTTTTGGGGTGGGAGAAAGGAGAGGGGCAAACCTGGGGAAGGGGAGCAGTCTTCTTGTAGCCAGTATGCTGTAATACCCAAAGCTGGTCCTTAGCCACCCTCTGCACCCACCACCCACCCCTGTTTGGTACTTTTTGGCCATGCCTGTTACCTTCTCCAAGTCTTGTTCTTGCAAGGCCAGAGCCAGCTCGTTGTTGTCGATGACAGAGGCAGCTGCCACGTCCAAGGGTGTGGATCCGCGCATGCCTAGAGGAGCAAAGCAAACAGTAAGGACAGGCAGAACTCAAGGCCCAAGGGGCCTGACAAAAGGGGATAGAGGAGTCACTGCCCTCAGAAGTTGTAGCTGGAATGACACAACTTGGGTAGGTCTGTGTTAGAGGCAAAAAATTTAAAAACTTTGAAAAAATTCAACCGTTTAATTTTTCAAAATGGGGTTTAATCCTCGCCTGCTAAAGAGGCATGGAGGGATTTGCGGGGCGACATCTTATGCTTTCTCAATTTGTTTTAACCAGCATTAAATCAGAATTTCTCAGAACAGCGGAAGTGGACCAAAAAAATGGTTTGCCCTTCAGTTTTGACACCAGACACACATGGAAATGGAGGAGCAAATTTCACCTGTGTGAGAATATTTATGTTCATCAGCCAAACACCTGGTTAAAGAGAAAGATTTCTGCTGGGGACCTAAAGATATATAATGAAGGGGCCAGGCGAGACTCCACAAATGGGGAACCACCGCAGAAAAAGCCCATTCCCACCATCTTTGGACAGCTGATATCTGCTGTGTTCCTCCACACCCCAGCACCCCACTGCACTCCCCCAACCCTGCTCCAAAGCGCCCTTGCTCACCCAGCCCAATGCCACTGTTCTCCAGCAGGTAGCTGAGGTGGTCGAACATGGAGCGCTGGTTCTGGCGGCTGATGCGGCAGAAGTAGCACAGGAAACGGCAGCAATTGGTCACCATCTTGGGGAAGCGGATCTCCTGCTCAGCAAGGGACAAGGCGGCCTCCTTTAACAGCTTTGCTAAACACCCGCTTTGCCATCTCACCCACCCCTCCCCTGAAATATGTTTTGACGAAGACGGCATTGCATGGCTGTTGCATGCACTTGCAGTGCACCAAGGCCACAATATACACCCTGAGTGTGCATGTGCTCACTTGGAGGGAGCTTTTTTTAAAAAAGGGGGTGCCTTCTTTTCATTACGGGACCGCCTCTCCTGGTATGCCCCACAGAGGAACTTACGGTCTTCAAATAAAAACATCTTGAAGGTCCCAAGCCACAGAGAGGTTAGGCTGGCCTCAACCAGAGCCAGGGCTTTTTCGGCTGCGGCTCCAACCTGGTGGAACGCTCTGTCACAAGAGACCAGGGCCCTGCAGGACTTGACATCTTTCCGCAGGGCCTGCAAGACAGAGCTGTTCCACCAGGCCTTTGGTCAATCCTTTGGCAATCTTTACAAAACTTTAGTTTATGGTTGCAATCAATTTTGATTTTAATTAACTTTTATAATGTTGCACTGTTTTAGTGTTGTTAGCCGCCCTGAGCCCGGCTTCGGCTGGGGAGGGCGGGATATAAATAAAATTTATTATTATTATTATTATTATTATTATTATTATTATTATTATTATTATTAATGAAACAGTTTATAGTCCCACTGTATGGCCTGAAGGAGGAGAGATGAATCACTTCAAACTGCTACCGGTGCTTCTCCTTTCCGTGGGATTTGATCACATAAGAGCTCTGAGTTCCTCAAAATCTCCAGCGTTGGAAGAGTATTGAAGCAGTGAGTTCTTCCACTCTGTTTTTTGAAGTATTTTTATATATATATAAAATCACATTGATTTTATGAAATCAAAATGGGTGCCAAGAGAAGGAAACAGCAGCAGCCATGATAGAGGCTGTCTCTCCACGTTAATAATAATAATAATAATAATAATATATTATTAGTAGTAGTAGTAGTAGTACCCTGCCCATCTGGCTGGGTTTCTCCAGCCATTCTGGGCAGCTTCCAACAAAGATTAAAAATACATTTAAAATGTCACACATTAAAAACTGCCCTGAACTGCCTGCAAATGTCTTGTAAATGTCAGGTAGTTGTTTATCTCTTTGACATCTGATGAGAGGGCGTTCCACAGGGTGGGCACCACCACCGAGAAGGCCCTCTGCCTGGTTCCCTGTAGCTTTGCTTCTCACAGTGAGAGAACCACCAGAAGGCCCTCGGCGCTGGACCTCAGTGTCCAGGTAGAATGATGGGGGTGGAGACACTCCTTCAGGTATACTGGGCCGAGGCCGTTTAGGGCTTTAAAGGTCAGCACCGTACCTCCCTCCTTACAGAATGGCAGAAAGCATTTGATCCAATTATGGACCCTCTCACTCTCCTGCACTGAAGACCGCACCACCACCACACCTCCTCCTGCATCAACTTGTTGGGTGTGTGTGCAGCCATGAATCATAGAATCATCATAGAATCATAGAGTTGGAAGAGACCACAAGGGCCACTGAGTCCAACCCCCTGCCAAGCAGGAAACACCATCAGAGCACTCCTGACATATGGTTGTCAAGCCTCTGCTTAAAGACCTCCAAAGAAGGAGACTCCACCACACTCCTTGGCAGCAAATTCCACTGTCGATGAGCAGCCTTAAAAACGTGGGCCTGTGCTAGCCGAAAGCAAGCTTCCTTACCTTCGAATCTCCGCCTCCGAGCACATTCACCATCACCTCCATGACGGTCTCATGCATGCCCAGAGCCCTCATCAGGTTGGGGTGCTGGTAGAAGACCTTGTTGTTCATAATGTTGCTGCCAGGGGAAGACACAAGGGTGCAAGGTGCTGAGTACCGGGGAATGCAAGCCCACGATGCACAAGGGTCAGCGCAAGTGGGAATAGAAGGGAGTTGTGAGTGTTTAAGGGGAAGAGCTTCAGACTGGGAGAATGGCCACCACCCTGGAAGGCATTAAAAGAGGGTAGGGCAAATACGTGGAGGAGGGTAAGACTATCAATGGCTAGTAGCCATGATAGCGATGCACTGCCTCCATGGTCAATGCTTCTGAATACAGTGGTACCTCGGTTTAAGAACAGCGCTGTTCACCTTCACCCTGTTACAGCCCAACAAGACAACGACAAAAATCCACCGACAGCGTACAAATCAATACGGCTAACATGATCCAAAACACCCACCCACCCCACTCACACATGAAAACAAAGACCACCACAGCCAACCACAAATGAACAACCACACCCTAGGCCAAACCCAACCTCCCTTACCACCAAAGGAACACAAGTGAACAGCAAAGAACCTGCACAAGCGACGCTGACACAAAACCCTACATACAGTAAGTAAAATAGAAATCTATTGAGGGGGACAACTCTGGGTATGCTTAACAATCTACAGCTCCCAGGATACTTTGGAAGCCATGACTGTTTAAGAAGAAGAGAAGTTGAAGAGTTTGGATTTGATATCCCGCTTTATCACTACCCGAAGGAGTCTCAAAGCGGCTAACATTCTCCTTTCCCTTCCTCTCCCACAACAAACACTCTGTGAGGTGAGTGGGGACTTCAAAGAAGTGTGACTAGCCCAAGGTCACCCAGCAGCTGCATGTGGAGGAGCGGGGAAGCAAGCCTGGTTCACCAGATTACGAGTCTACCGCTCTTAACCACTACACCACACTGGCTCTCCAGTGGTATTAAGGTGGTATCATAGTGCTTTAAATGTATGGAGCGGACTTAGCCTCAGAGAGAGATGCTGCCCCCCCCCAAAATGGGAAGGAGTCAAAAGTCAGTGGGGTGGGGTCATAGCTCATGGACAGAGCGGATTTTACGCAGGAGTCTCAAGCGAGAAGGGGCCTCAGGCAGCAGGGAAGGATCCTTGCTTCAGACCTTGTAGAGCTCAGTACCAGACAAGATGAACCAAGATGGCTGAGTAATATGGAAATGTATTTCTGCAGCTCATTGGAGCGAACAGTTCCATTTGAGCAGGAGCCAGGAACCCAGGGAGCATGGAGGGGCTTCTTCGGGGTGGGATAAAGGAGGAGGCTACAGGAAGAGATGGAGGCACATACCCAATACTCTGTATCATCAGGTTCTCCTCCTCAGGCCCCATCTGGACGATGAGCAGTGAGCGGATCTGGCCCAGGCACTCCAGCAGGCTCATAGTGTCTTCCACAGAGTTGGCGTTGATGGTGTAGGCCTTGGGGAGGGCACGGATTAGCTCCCCAAGGCCGTCGTACTGCCGATGGAGAAGGCTGAACATGACCCGCACCAGCTCCGGGCTCTGGATGAAAGACTCTTGGGCCCAGTGAACCATGGTGTGCGAGATCAGCTCCTGCAGGGTGCCTGCATGGTTGGGGAGAGGGAGAATGGAGGTCTACTAGACCAGGGTTCCTCAACCTCGGCCCTCCAGATGTTTTGAGACTACAATTCCCATCATCCATGACCACTGGTCCTGCTAGCTAGGGATCATGGGAGTTGTAGGCCAAAAACATCTGGAGGGCCGAAGCTGAGGAAGCCTGTACTAGACAGCCTACAAGAGGCTGTAGTGCAAAACATCTGGAGGTCACCAAGCGGGCAAAGGACACTTCTTAAAACATTAAAGAACTCTGCCTCCTCCTGACTCATGGCCATGATCCTCAACTCTCAGCAAGGTAAAGGGACCCCTGACCATTAGGTCCAGTTGTGGCCCACTCTTGGGTTGCGGCGCTCATCTCGCTTTATTGGCCGAGGGAGCCGGGGTACAGCTTCCGGGTCATGTGGCCAGCATGACTAAGCTGCT
The DNA here is from genome assembly GCF_964106915.1 of Podarcis gaigeae. NCBI lineage: Eukaryota > Metazoa > Chordata > Lepidosauria > Squamata > Lacertidae > Podarcis > Podarcis gaigeae. Next base: position 84,773,735 of record NC_139684.1, read on the forward strand.
TCTGGCAAACCAGAGCAGCACATGGAAACGCTGTTTACCTTCCCGCCGGAGTGGTACCTATTTATCTACTTGCACTTTGACATGCTTTCGAACTGCTAGGTTGGCAGGAGCAGGGACCGAGTGACGGGAGCTCACCCTGTTGTGGGGATTCGAACTGCCGACCTTCTGATCGGCAAGTCCTAGGCTCAGTGGTTTAACCCACACCGCCACCCGCGTCCCTATAAATCTCAGCAAAGTAGCCCCTTAATCACCCCCTTCCTTCCCCAACTCCACTCTTGCACCTACTGGGTTTTGGCTCCTCTTCTGCAGGCTGCTCTTCCTCCGTTTTCTCCTCCTTCTTGCGGAAGCTTGTTACCTTATCCACTAAGCCCATCAGTCGCCGGTAGAAGGACGTGTCTTCCTCCTCCTCTTCTTCTTCACCCTCCGATTGGATACCTGTTGGGGAACGTGCAGAGCTAATGAGCGCACGTGTCAAAAAATGGGGGAAACCGGTCTGGTGCCCAAGCCAGCCAGGGTGTGTGGACAAGAACACATTGTGCAAGTGTGGACCTTGGCATCTGCAGCATCTTCACAATCCACACTTTCTGTTTGGATTTTCAGTGCAAGCTTCTAGCTTTCGTTCACCACAGGGATAAGCTGGGGAAGGTGTGGCTTACATCTACGAAATGGAACTCTCAGCACCCCTAGGAAACTACAACTCCCAGGATTCCTTGGGGGAAGCCCTGACTGTTTAAAGTGGTATCACAGCGCTTTAAATATATGGTGCGAATGTGTCCTGATGTTAGGGCAGGTATCGGGAGCAGGTCAGCAATAACTCAGAAACTGTCACTGACGTCAATTCTTTATTCCAAGAAAGAAAACAGCTCAGGCCTAGTGAGCGGAGCAACTCTTTCCAGTAGACCTTGCCCCAATGGCAGTTGTGAGGACTGAAGGTCCACGCCTTCCCATAGCTCCTCCTCGCCCAGGCCCTTCGCAAGCAATCAGAGACTCTGATGCCTTGTCTGTTTTTGCTCTGCCCTCTTCACACCTCATCTGGTTCAGTGAGACCAAGGTTCCCTTGGGGGTTCCTCAGCTGGTGCTTCCCAGCACTCCTCTGCATCAAGCAGAGTGCAGAGCGGCTTTCAGTGTGCTTAGGGCTGGTAGGGGCAATGAGGAGGTGCTCCTTACCACAGTGAGACAGCAGATCAGCGTGGAATTCCAGCAGTTCGTCCCGGATGTCTTCCGGTACTGGGCACTCCTCCTCGTCAGCCCCATTCTTGAAGTGCAGCAGCATGTTGATCTGCAGAGGAGAGAAGGCACAGCTTGCACTGTATGTGGGTTGCAAGCCTGGGCAGCTTTTGTCCCATGCTCCATACAGCACTGTGGCGTTCACACAGGGTCCCCAGACATTTGACGGTCTATTGATCCCTCTGCCACCACTGTGATTGCTTCCCCGCTGCCACCAACCCGTTTCTCTCGGGTACACATGGAGTCCAGACAGTTGTTAACATTAAACCATTAAACATTCTTGTCAGTTTCTTAATCTTAGGTTCTTACCGTCCTATACCTTCCTAATAACTTCTAACTATAGTGGTGCCTCGCAAGACGAAATTAATCCGTTCCGTGAGGCTCTTCGTATAGCGGTCTTTTCGTCTTGCGAAGCAAGCCCATTGACAGCTTAGCGGATTAGCGCTATTAGCGGTTTAGCGGCTTTTAGCGGATCAGCTAATAAGCGGCTTAGGGCTTAGGAAAGGGGGGGGAGGGAAAAAACCCTGCAGGAACTCGCAAGACATTTTCGTCTTGTGAAGCAAGCCCATAGGAAATTCGTTTTGCGAAGCGCCTCCAAAACGGAAAACCCTTTCGTCTAGCGGGTTTTCCGTCTTGCAAGGCGTTCATCTTGTGGGGCACCACTGTAATTATCCCATCTGTCTATCTGACTCCTTGTAACAGATTCTCTCACTCTCTCACATCAACTATCCCAACCCACATACGTATCCTCACTCTCCCTTCTCTAACACCCGACTGACTCCTTAACAACACTAACTCTAACTCCTCCCCTTGGATTCTCACTTGCCAACCACTTCACACTCATTTAACCCTTTCCTTATGACCCAGCATGATGTCACCTAGGAGGGCAAACGCCACAAGCACCTAGCACAGCAGTTCTCAACCTTTGGGTCCCCAGATGTTGTTGGACTACAACTCCCATCATCCCTGAGCTCTGGCCTTGCTAGCTAGGGGTGATGGGAGTTGTAGTTCAACAACATCTGGGGACCCACAGGTTGAGAAAGGCTGACCTAGCATCATGCTGGAGTTAAGTGATGAACGCTGCTAAGCAGAGAATCCAGGCCTTTTCTGTTGAATGTACTATGTCAGTCTTCCCCAACCTGGTGCCCTCCAGATGTTTTGCACTCCAACTGCCTGGGGCTGATAGGAGTTACAGCTCGTCACACCTGGAGGGCATCAGGTTGGGAAAGGCTGTGCATTAGAAGAGCCTTTCCCTTGCTCTCAGTAAACCAATAGTTGCTCAGGATACAAATTTAGCAGAACAGCAAAACATCAAGCGCTGCACTGTAGGCCACTGACAGTGAGAACTTCATTCATTCATCATTCACCATTTTATTTGTATGTCTCCTTTCCATAGTAAAAACAATGCTCAGGGCGGCTTACAACATGACAAGATTTACATAATTTCCAACATAACAAAAGTCATAAACAATAAACAAAACAAATAAAAAAGTACCAACCAAATGGAAAACAATTTCCACATAAATCATAAAATCTGATACAGCATTACAGTCATACTCAGGTTGAAGTAGCTTTGGGTTGAGCATGTTCTGGGTCGCGCTCCGCGGCGACCCAGAAGTAACGGCGCACATTACTTCCGGGTTCCGCCGCTCACGCATGCGCAGACGCAGAAAATGATGTTACACGCATGTGCGGAAGCGGCGAATCGTGACCTGCGCATGCGCAGACATGTGGACGCGGGTTGCGTTTGCTTCAGGATGCAAACGGGGCTCCGGAACGGATCCCGTTCGCATCCAGAGATACCACTGTAATATCAATCACAATTTAAAACAACATAGATAAAAAACAAAAACAGCAGCAGCACTCCTTTATGGAGCCTGTCAGGCCCCAATCCAAGCCAGGTAGAGAGAAGCAGGGCAGGGCCCTTCAGGCTCCCAGCTTATGTTCTGAATCCCAAAATGAAACTTTTTTAAAAAAATATTTTATTTAGGATTTTCTTGTTTTACAGAAGTGTAATGCCTCGTATTTTTTTCCCCCATGTAACATTTTTACAAATCCGTTTCATTTGTTGAGGCATTAGGGGGAGAAGGAAAAAGAAAGGGGGTGGAGGGAGGGAAGCTGGATGGGGGTGGGGTCAGGTGGTGGTGTTTCTATTATGCTTAATGTATGTAGAGTTTGGTGTCAGCATTGTTTGTGTTGTTCACTTGTGTTCCTTTGGTGGTGAGAGAGTTTGGGGTTGGCCTAGGGTGTGATTGTTTGTTTGTGATTGGCTGTGGTGATCTTTGTTTTCGTGTGTGAGTGGGGTGGGTGGTGTTTTGGATCAGGTTAGCCATATTGATTTGTATGCTGTTGGTGGATTATTGTCATTGTCTTGTTGGGCTGTGTATGTGATAAAGGGGAGCCATATCAGGGTGAAGGTGTTTACACCACAAAGAACTCATAACCCACCTACTTTCAGCAGCCAGAAACACCACAACCAGACACTGGAGAGACGTGTCAGGAGTAAGCATGGACCAATGGTACCAAATAGTATGGGAAACAGCCCTACTGGAAAAATTAACTAATAAACTGAAACTGACACGGGGACAAACAGAACAAAATGAAACTTAATTTGCTTATGCTATATCAATTTGCTTCTACTATATCAATCAGAGGCTAGCACCAGGGCTTTCAAACTCACCCAGGATTTCCTCAGCGAGGTGGTCAGTGAAAGTATTATACAATAAATAATGAAGAATAATAATATTCTGGAGTGCTGTGTGAGAATATTATCGGCTTTTGACATAGAGGCATTACAGGAAGTGGTACCTCTTCACCGGCTGAAACCCTGCCTAGCCACCCCCTTTAGCCCTCCCCATTGCCCCTTCCCCAGTACCTGCTCCTGAGGAGGGGAGCGGAACTCTCGGGTGCGCCGGGCCGTCTCTGCGGCGGACATGGTGAAGGCCTGCATGAGGGTGTTGTAGCGCTGGCGCTGGTTGGTCTGCAGGTTGTCCACATAGCGCTCCGAGAAAGCGATGATGGCTTCCACACGGTGCTGCAGCTCGCGGTCGCAGAAGAACTGCAGCAGGTTGCACATCTGTGGGAAGAGGGAGGGAGAGAGAGGAGTCAGCACAATGGGGAGAGGAGCCACAGTCACCAGGGCTGGGTGGAAAGGACTCAGAAGGAGAGAGGAGGAGGTTTGGGGCTTAGCATCTTAAAAAGCAGAGACATCACCTTGCCAACAAAGGTCCGTATAGTTAAAGCTATGGTTTTCCCAGTAGTGATGTATGGAAGTGAGAGCTGGACCATCAAGAAGGCTGATCGCCGAAGAATGGATGCTTTTGAATTCTGGTGCTGGAGGAGACTCTTGAGAGTCCCATGGACTGCAAGAAGATCAAACCTCTCCATTCTGAAGGAAATCAGCCCTGAGTGCTCACTGGAAGGACAGATCCTGAAGCTGAGGCTCCAAGACTTTGGCCACCTCATGAGAAGAGAAGACTCCCTGGAAAAGACCCTGATGTTGGGAAAGATGGATGGCACAAGGAGAAGGGGATGACAGAGGACGAGATGGCTGGACAGTGTTCTCGAAGCTACAATCATGAGTTTGACCAAACTGTGGGAGGCAGTGGAAGACAGGAGTGCCTGACGTGCTCTGCTCCATGGGGTCACAAAGAGTCGGACACGACTAAACGACAACAATTGTACATACCAACTGGAGATGTGACGTGGAGTGGCCTCAAAGGAGGTGGACCACACAGAGATGGGTCTTTCAGGGTGACCTGGCTCAGGATGTTACATAACAAGAGCCCTGGATCAGGCCAATGGCCATCAGGTCCAACATCCTGTTCTCACAGTGGCCACGAGGACAAGATGTCCCTTCCCCATTAAAAGTGGGCAGCCCATGAGTGGAGCCAGAGCCAACCCAACGAGGGTTGTCTCCAACTGAGCTTAGACCCAGTGGAATGAAATAGAATGTTCATTAATTTCAGCGCATCCGCTCCAAGTTAAAACTCAGTTGGGTACAACCCAAAACACACTCTTGCTTTCTCACATGGTCACAGAAGCACAACAGCTAGAGCCACCATCCATTCAATCTCACACATGAAGACCTCACGCCCATCCAAACACAAGCGTTCGCCTCATGCTCTTTTCATGAGGCATACATAAGAAGAACTGTTGTGAAGCAGGCCAATGGCCCATCTAGTCCAGCATCCTATTCTTCAAGCGGCCAGCCAAGATGTCAAGAACAAGATGCCCTTGATCCCGTTAAAAGTGTGTGGTCCATTGTTTGGACAGGGAATGGAGCTAACCGACTCTGACAGTGGGAATAAGATGGCCACTGTTGAAGGACCACAGAGGCTGGGTGATCTGGAGGGAGCGGGGGTGGGGGGAGGAAACCCCAAACCAAAGCCACACCCTTTACCTGCAGCTTGACAGATTCAGGAAGCTTCATCTGCAGCAAGCCTTCCTCCAACCCTTCCTCATCCTCCTTGGCTTCCGCTTCCCCGGCCTCGATGGCTTTCAGCTCCCTCTTCTCGCCTCCCTCCACTTCTTCCTTCTTCCCCCCTCCGGCCTCTTTCTCCGCCCCCTCTTCGTCTTCTTCCTCCGCTGCTGCCGCCATCTCCTCCTCTTCCTCCGTGGGCACTTGCTCTTCCCCTCCCTCCTCAGCATCCGCTGCTGCCTCTTCCTCCTCCTTGGGCTCCACAAAGACGTTCGGCTCGATCATCTTGAGGATGTGGCGAACGTCCTCGTCCTCAAAGACGCCCATGATGAGGAGGGTGCAGATCAGCTTGAGGACCGGCACGAACTGGAACTCCACGCTGCCCCCGACGGGGTCGCGGGTGTGCTGCCCGCCGTCCTGGACGGCCTCGGTCAGCATGTTGATGGCCTTCACCTTCAGCACGTCCAAGGGGATGGATGGGCTCAGCTGGTACAGCTCCTTGCTGTTGCTGACGAAGCAGGTGTCCACAAAGTGCAGCGGCGGGCGCAGGCAGGTGCTCATGCCCACCCCGGGCAGGCCGGGCTTCTTGGTGCCGGCCGGGAAGAGTGTGATGCTCTTGGTCTCATCCGTCATGGGGACGATGAACTCGCTGTTCATCATGAGGCGGGAGCGCTTGGCGGACTCCAGGTGCATGCCGATGAGCAGGTCGTAGTAGCCGCTGCGCAGAAGGCCAGGCAGGTGGTTGCTCTCGATGGTGTGCAGCAGCTGAGACTCGTCCACATGGCTGCACAGGGCATGCGCCACCCGGTTGTTGCCCAAGGCGCAGACGGCGCAGTACAGCTTCAGGGTATGCGAGTGGAATTTCAGCAGGTCCAGGCGCTCTGAAAGCTCCAGAATGTCTATGCACCTGTGAAGGGGAGTCAGAAGAGGGGGACGTGAGGGCACTGCATGGCAGGAAGTGCCCTATCCTCCAGGCCTGGGCACCATCTTTTTGAAAAAGCTCTAGTTCTCCACAAGACAGCTGAGCCTAGGGCTGCATCTACATCTTACATTTAAAGCACATAAAGGTAAAGGTAAAGGGACCCCTGACCATTAGGTCCAGTTGCGAATGACTCTGGGGTTGCAGGGTTCATCTCGCTTTATTGGCCGAGGGAGCCGGCGTACAGCTTCTGGTTCATGTGGCCAGCATGACTAAGCCGCTTCTGGCGAACCAGAGCAGTGCACGGAAACGCCGTTTACCTTCCCACCTATTTATCTACTTGCACTTTTGACGTGCTTACGAAGCACATAGCTTCTCCAAATGAGTCGTGGGAAGTGTCGTTTATCCCTCATGGAGCTACAATTCCCAGTATTATTATTATTATTATTATTAGATACCTCCCTATGATTTTTTTAGGGAAGTACAAGTTGAAAACAAAATAGAGCAAAACAGATGCAAAGGGTGAATTATTAATATAATAGGCTTAACATGGGTCTGTAACTATGCATGATGATAATCTTAACACTTTCTTTTCTCTTTATATTTTCTTAACAGGGCGTCTCTTCACCTGCTTTTCGGATGAGGAAATAACTCAGAGTGCTCGTAGTTTGGTGTACACATTATCCTCATTTTATATCATCATTGTTGTTGTTACCTGCTTTTCACCAGCAGGTCCCAGGGCAGGTTGCAACCACTTAAAAGTCAGTATTAAAAACAGTGTTGTCAGGGGTTCAGGAGCAGAGACACAGGAGATGGAGCAAATGGAGAGCGAGGAGGAGGAATCCGAGGGGGGTGTAGGCAGTGACAGTGGTCAGAGAGATTCCACGAGTCTCTCCAGCGAATCGGAAGATTCACAGAAAGGAGCGCCGATGGCCAGGGCAAGGGGGGTGCCAAGGGGGAAACCCCAGAAGGAAGGGGCCAGCGGGGACTCCCTGAGCAGCAGTTGGAAATCAGGACCAGCTTCCCCACCAGAGCGCAGTGGGGGGGAGGAGTCCCAGGCATCGGGACCAGTGTTCTCACCACCAGAGAGAGATGAGTCAGGATTGACCACGCCTCCATCGGAGAGCGGGGAAACGGTCAAGAGGAAAGTCACAGGCTGGGCGCGCGCGCCAAGTTCAAATGTACAGGCGAGCGGCACAGCAGGTAGCCCGGATAGGGAGCCAGGTCCTAAAGCCCGCCGGAAGGAAGGGCAAGACTCAGGGGGGTCAGCGTCAGAAGAGTCCAGGAAGGAGGAAACCCCAGGGGGCAGAAGGACCCAGAGGAGGAAGGAACAGCGCAGGAGGTGGAGCCGGGCTAGGATCTTAAACTGGTGCGGAAGGGATAGTGACTCAGAGGGGACTTCGCAGATCTAGAGTCAAGACGTAGGGCTGCACGCTCTGGGGTTTGAAATGGAAACTAAACTTCAATAAAGACTTTTGTACATTACATCAACCAGGCGTTGGTCCTCTGTGAGCTGGGACCTAGAGGCAGCTCTGACAAGTGTTAAAATAAATTACAGTAACAGGAATAGGTAGGTCCTGAAAACTCATACTTCAGGTTGCCAATGCCAGTGTAAAGAGGTGCATTTTTAAGGTAAAAGTAAAGGGACTCCTGACCATTAGGTCCAGTCGACTCAAGGGTTGTGGTGCTCATCTCGCTTTATTGGCCGAGGGGGCCGGCGTACTGCTTCCGGGTCATGTGGCCAGCATGACTAAGCAGCTTCTGGCGAACCAGAGCAGCGCATGGAAATGCCGTTTACCTTCCCGCCAGAGTGGTACCTATTTATCTACTTGCACTTTGACGTGCTTTCAAACTGCTAGGTTGGCAGGAGCAGGGACCGAGCAACAGGAGCTCACCCTGTCACGGGGATTCGAACCGCCGACCTTCTGATCGGCAAGTCCTAGGCCAAAAGTTGTATAGTTAAGGTGCCAGATGCACCTTTGTAGGGAATGAATTCCACGACTTAGGGCTGCCACAGAGAACGTCCTCTCCAGGGTCACCACTTCCCCAAACTTCTGAAGGTGGTGGAACTACCAAGAGAGCCCCCGGCTTCAAATGAATGGTGTGCATGTGACCTTGGAGAGGCGAGCTGGAGGAGAGATGCTCAAAAGGCCTCCATTTTCTTCCAGCCCTTTGTGGGAGCAAGTGGCTCATTAGGAGCTCTCCACAGTGCTGAAATGGCTAATCTGCCTTAGGACTTGGTAGAGCTGAGCTGTAATTCCTACAGGGGCTTATAGGAGACTCACCGGCTTTCCTCTGGAATGTGGAGGGCCATCATGATGTTAGGCTCTGTACACTCAACCATCCACCCATGCCGGTCGCTGAAACGGGCAACTTCCACCCGCAGGAACTCATTGGGCATACGGCTCCAGGTCATCGGTGTCAGCATCTGAATGGCAAGCCGTGGTGGGCACTGGGGTTCTGGGTTCTTCCGCTCACTGCGGAACATGGCAGCTGAGATGGGCATGATGTTCTGCCAGGGGAGGAGAAGGGAGACAGAAGAATGTGGTCACTCTGAATGTCACAACTGCAAGCTTCCCTCCGTTCTAAAATACTGTTACAGTTTTGAGGGGAGGTCAGTCTGGATATCTGTGGGTCCCTTCCAAGCCTGTGACCCAGTATGCAGTGTGGTTTAGAATCTGGCAGAAGAAGCAACTGAACCAGTCAGACTCGTTTCTTTGTTAAGGTAATGCCCTCAGCTGGCCAGCTAAGTACTTCCGTTTCTATGTCCAAATAAGTTGACCTGGTTGCTATGGAGACAAAAGGATGGGCCTTCTCCCACTTCAACTGGCTGGATACCATGTGATCCTAGGATGGAGAACAGCAGGTTAAGGGGAGGCTGTTTGTGAGAAGGTTTGGGCTGATGCTGGAAGCTGGAGACACAAAGGCTTGCCTTACTCTGTGCTGTACCCAGAGCTATGGTCTGGGAACTTAATGTGGAGGCAAGATCTGTTGGGGTGTTAATGCTGTGAGGCCTTCCATTCTATGCTAAGGTTGTACTGATATGTCCTGAAGACACCACAGTGTCCATTCACCTTCATTTCAAGGAAACCGAACCCTGGATAAGGGTTGGAGCCCCTCAAGTCCCTCATGGTTCGGCGATTGGGATGTGTGCTAAAACACTACAGTCGTGCCTCTCAAGACGAAATTAATCCGTTCCGCGAGTCTCTTTGTCTAGCGGTTTTTTCGTCTTGCGAAGCAAGCCCATTGGCTTAGCGGCTTAGCGCTATTAGCGGCTTTTAGCAGCTTATCGGCTTAGCGGATAAGCAGATAAGCGGCTTAGAAAAAGGGGGGGAGGAAAAAACTCGCAAGACATTTTCGTCTTGCGAAGCAAGCCCATAGGAAATTTGTTTTGCGAAGCACCTCCAAAACGGAAAACCCTTTCGTCTAGCGGGTTTTCTGTCTTGCGAGGCGTTCGTCTTGCGGGGCACCACTGTATTTGGCTGTTTGGGCCTTACCTTCAGCTTGCCCAGTTCAAACTGGATGACGTTCTGGCTTGTTGGGAGGGCAACGACAGCAGGAAACAGCTTCGTGTTTGGCTCCACCTGCAGTGCGACAGGTGTGTAAGATGACGCAGTAAAACACATAGGAAAAAGGTTTCAACTTGTAACTTTTTCTCCCAATGAATGCTGGGAATTGTGGCATTGCAAGGATGCCCCGTATCCTTTTGCCAGGACGCTGAGTCAGGTCAATATTTTGTTTATTTTTAGTTACAGGTAGGTAGCCGTGTTGGTCTGCCATAGTCGAAACAAAATAAAACAAATAAAATTAAATTTAAAAAAATATCCTTCCAGTCGTACATTAGAGACCAGCTAAGTTAGTTAATCTTCAAGGTGCTACTGGAAGGATTTTGTTTTTGTTTTGTTTTGTTTATTTTTAATGTATTTAAAACAATTATATATACTGGCATTTAGCAATTATTTCAGGGCAGTTTATTTTTTTATTTTTTATTTTTTTATAAGTACATTCAAGCAATTCAGAGAGTATTGGTTCTGCAGTTTCTGACATGCACATACACCTGACATTTTTGGCCACTACGCTAAATCAGACACACCAGGTAAAGTAGTTTAAGTCTGTGGTGTAGGAGAGCCTTTACATGGGTGGTTTCACAGCCCCTGAATCTAGCAGCTATCCAGACACAAGGTGGAAACCTGGAAGGGAGTTAGGGAACCAGGTCAAGTTTAGGGCTCAGAGATGACTGTGGAAGAAAGGGAGCCCATTGTGTCTCAGGCTGAGGGATAGGAGCCGCCAGAGAAATCTGTAAGAGCATCACAGTCTATTGGACCAGAGCCTGAACCCTCACAGACATCTTTCCACGAAGAACCAGATGCTTCCAACTGCACATCACCAGTCTGGTGGTGCAGTGTATGGGAGAGAGGAGACTTGCCCGCCTTTAGAGCAGAGGGTTGGCCCTTAAAGGCTCTGTAGTTCCCCACAAGCCTGGAGGATGTAGTCTGGAGACAGAGGATTATATTGTCCACTCACAACCTTTGCTGGAGCGCTTGGCAACTTTCAACCTGGCTGAAGCTTGCATCGGTTCAGAACATGGCAGGTGCATATAACAGGCATCCTTGACCAAGCTCTAGAAAGAGGACTGTTTTCTGAGAGCCTCACAGGAGAATATAGAAGCTCCAGCCAACAATTCCCCTCTTGTGTGTCTCCAGCGTCGGTGGTTGGAGGTTGAAAATGGAGGTTGCATTAAGTAATCCTTATCAACAGTTTCACATCTACTTTACAATCCCATTTAAAGACTATCTAAAGCCAGCATCCATCCCCACACCTTGTGGTGGCAAGTTCCTTAAATTAAATATGTACTGTATGATGACCACCTCTCTGTACTCCACAGTTTCCTGGAAAATGTGTTCTGCCCTTCCACCCAGAAGGTACCCCACTCACCTGGAAGAAAGTGTTGACCTCTTTCCCGTTGGCTGTAAAGGTCATGAGGCCTGTTGCCAGGTCAACGAGGCAGCCAATCACCAGGTCCACGGTGCTGACCCGAGTCTGCTGGGTACTGGAGACGAAGTCCCCTCCCCACACCATGTAGCAGCTGCTTCGCTTGATGCTACAAAAGGGAGAAACAGTTGAAGAGTCCTTCTGACCAAGACCTTCTTAGGTACCACTAAGCCCTGGAAAGCAAAGCTTCCCCAACCTGGTGCCCTCCACATGTTGCTGAACTACAATTCCCATCACCCCTCTTGTCTGTAGCCTCTTTTCGTGCTCATCCTTTTGCGGAGTAAAGTAATGGGTTCCCAAAACCTAAAACCTGACTGGGTAGTCAGTCTGAAACGGGCCCCAAAATCCGCATTTTTTCCTTCTCCAAGGGAGCATTTCTAAACTGCTTTAGCTTGAGCTCTTGAGCCAAAGCCCAGCTGTATAAACAAGTGCTCAAAGCTCTCTCCTTTATCAGTCCGTGATGCCTAATGAATGGCCTTGTCCATTCCAAAGTGGAGCAGGGATGACGCATCTGGGTCTTATCTTACACTGAGGCACAGACCTTGTCAGCCACCCGGGAACGGCGCCAGGAGTTGGTGACCTCTTGCTCCAAGATAAGAGTATAGGAATAGGAACAGGAACACCCTTTTATGGTCAAGAGTACAGGAAGAGGAACACCCTTTTATGGTTAAGAGTACCAGAGCAGGAACATCTGTGATGTCAACCTGCATGTATAAGCTGACGTGGTTGGATTCCTGGGGAAGGGGGGAGAGGGTGCCTGGAGGATATATATGCTGCATGAAATTTCTCATTTCTTTGGACTTGCTGTGGACTGACCACGCAAGTGCCTTCTGCTATCCGGAGAGCAGAATAAACTCTTTCTCTGAATCAACCTCGGTGTCATTTGACTTCCTCCCTCCCTCCCAGGAACAACGCAGACCCTACCAGTCGGTAAAGTCTAATAAGGCTACAGATCAGTCCTTTTATAAACATTTATGGATGAGCATTTGAGGTCCTTGTTTTATCTTTGTCAGACCTCCTTTCAACCTTCACTCCCAATCAACTAAGACACGGGCCTGAGGAAATGTTTATGACAGACCCAAAGGGAACCCGGCTAGCTCTCACCTGTCGTGGATGTTTCCCTTGTCATCACCCATGGTGACAGTGACGTTGCGCACCTTGGTGAGGTCAAAGTTCATGTCGTGCTGGTGGTAGTCAGGTGTGACCCAGCCTACCCAGACACAGGTAGGCTCCTGGCCCGCAAATATCCGAACCGAGTAGTAATACTGTAAGAAGAAAGGGCTAATGACAAACTGTGGTTCGCTTAAGCTAGGAAGCAATTCCTCCTTTGGTGCAAGTTGACGGAAGAGAGGAGCTATGCGCAGGATTTTTGAACTCAAAACATTTCCCCAAGCATCCCATCTCTGGGAGAAGGCCGCATGCTCTGAAACTGGTCCGTGAATCGTGCTTTAGCTCCACCCAGAAAAAATATACCCTCGACCTGTAGCAAAGCACACCTGAGCACCCCAAAGTAAAGGAGGAATCTGTGCTTCTATCAAGAGATTGCATGCCAAGCCTCACAAAGAGCCAAGTCCTTGTTACCGTTGTGGTGTTCATGATGATCTCGGGGTCATCTCGGTTATCTGGAACCACCTCCTCTTCCAGCCGAGGGACGGTGGGGACAACTGGAGGAGGGCTGATGAAGGTGGTGGCTTTCTTGGCTTTGAACAGGAAACTGGAGACGTGGGAGAGAGGGAGCATGGTCAGAAACGGAAGCTCGCGCTGCATCCAAATAACCAGGCCTCATTCTCCCCAAGGCTGCCATCTTTGTTTTTCTTGGATTAAAGTGCATTACTGACCTGAATGGGACTTACTTCTGAATCAATCCACATTGGACCACCACACTGTTAAACACACAAGGGGCACTTTCACACGGCAGCACACTAGGGCCTTGTCACTGCTTACGCATGAATGTTTTGCAAAGTACCACCCGCATGCCATCATGCTCATACGTCCCGTAGTTTCTCCTAACTTTAATAAATAAACTGAACTCTGCAGTAACTCAGAACAGGGCTTTTAGCATGGCTGCCCCCTGTTCTGTGGAATAGCATTCCTGTTCAGACGCGACAAGGGACGCGGGTGGCGCTGTGGTTTAAACCACAGAGCCTAGGGCTTGCTGATCAGAAGGTCAGCGGTTTGAATCCCCGCGACGGGGTGAGCTCCCGTTGCTTGGTCCCTGCTCCTGCCAACCTAGCAGTTTCAAAGCACACCAGTGCAAGTAGATAAATAGGTACCACTCTGGCAGGAAGGTAAACGGTGTTTCTGTGTGCTGCTCTGGTTCGCCAGAAGCGGCTTAGTCATGCTGGCCACATGTACGCCGGCTCCCTCGGCCAATAAAGCGAGATGAGCGCTGCAACCCCAGAGTCGTCCAAGACTGGACCTAATGGCCGGGGGTCCCTTTACCTTTTACCTCAGACACGAGGTAACAGCTGAAGACATGCTTGTTCAAACAGGATTTCCTAGTAGGACAAATGGGTCTTAAACACCAACGTCCACCTGTTAGGGTTTTAGTCTTCTTTTAAATGCAGTGAGGGGGTCAGTGACTCTGTGCTGGACACCAGGGGGTGGCTTTCTCCCCCTGGCTTACCACACCCTCCAGCCCTAGGAGCCTTCAGAAAGGAGCTGCTGCCCGAAAACCAACTCTTGCTTCATGGAAATGTTGGCTTGCTCTGTTAGTGAGCTGTACTGTTTAGTTACATGTTTTTATATGTCAAATGAACCGTTGATTAATGATGATTAATTTTCTAGTGTGGTGTTGCAGCAAGATTGTATGGCTCACGGTGTATAATTATTGCATCGCTGCGTTTAGTTTCTGAACTGCTTTGAGCACAGATTTACTTGCAGATGTAATGTGCAATGTGTAATGTACTTTTAAATGTGATTTAAAAGTAAAACAACGACCTGCGGTTTTGTGCTTTTAACTGTTTCAAAAATTGCCTTAAGCAGTTGGTTTGGAAGGCCATCCTATATTATCTTCCCATTTGATAGAGATTTGCCATTCCTGCAGAAAATCCGATATATAAAACAAACGTGCCACATAAAGGTTAAATCTGAATTAATTGGGGGGGGGGGGAGGGATGAGGTGGCAATCTCATGGGAAGCCAAGCACACTGTTGCATGCTCTTTGGAGCCAAGTTGGGATATACCTACAGGACCGCTTTTCCCGGTATGCCCCACGGAGGACCTTAAGGTCTATAAATAGCAACATCCTAGTGGTCCCGGGCCCTAAGGAAGTCAGATTAGCCTCAACCAGAGGCAGGGCCTTTTCAACACTGGCTCCCGCCTGGTGGAACGCTCTGTCTCATGAGACCAGGGCCCTGCAGGATCTGATTTCTTTCTGCAGGGCCTGTAAGACAGAGTTGTTCCACCTTTGGCTTAGAATCAATTTGACTCCTTCCCCCTCTTTCTTTTCTTTTTTCCTTTCTCCTCCTGTGATGAGGCTGCATTTTAATGTTTTAATATTGTATTTTAATCTTGTTTTTAAGTTGTATTTCAATCAACTTGTTTTTATGATTGGTTGTTAGCTGCCCTGAGCCCGGTCTTGGCTGGGGAGGGCAGGGTATAAATAAAATTTATTATAATAAATTATAATAATATTATTATATGTATTATATATGTATTATATGTATTATAATGTATAATAATAATAATAATAATGTAATACCATAGGCAGGAAGGTGCTGAAGGAAAGCCATCTGAGGTCAGTGGGGCGCACCCCACGCACCCCAGGCGAGCACCTGCAACGGGCAAGAAGCCTTTTCTCCCCATGCCCCAACCCAGCCCTCACCCTCGCTTGGTCTTGCCCTTTTCCGTCGAAGCATCCTTTTCGTTCTCGGCCTTGGCGGCCTCCTTGGGGGGCTCCTTAGGCGCGGCTGACGGAGCGGGGCCTTGCTTCTCCTTCTCGGCCTCTTCGGCCTCCTTGGGGCTGGCGGTCTTCTTCAGCTGCTCGTATTCCGAGTCGAGGTCGACGTCTTTGACCTCGTCCTCGGGGATGGTGAGGGCGTGCGTGAGGGGAGTGGTGCCCGCCGTGACCTTGAACTTCTCATCGAACTCCACGGGCATGCTGAGCCGAAGGAAGAGGAGCTCCACCACGGCGTTCTGCGAGCCGAACGTCCGGTGTGTCATCTTCAAGCACGGAGGGTTGTCCACAGTGCCGTCGATCCGGGACACCTGAAAATGGAGCACAGGGTGGCACGGGTTCACCTTACGGTTTCTCTTTTGCACAAGTCACCTGCGACCAAATCCGCATCCTTACCTGGTCCTGTGCCTAGAAACGCGGCACAAAAGGAAGTCAAGATGAGCCCTCTGAAAGTACCAACCATAAAAAAAAAATGACATCCCTAAGGATAAAAAGGAATGTATTCCTTTATGCAACCGCAGATGCCAGTATCGTAGCGGCAAAAAATTGGAAAACGGATAAAATACCAGAGTTATTAGAATGGAGACATTTTAATGTATTTTTAATCTTTGTCGGAAGCCGCCCAGAGTGGCTGGGGAAACCCAGCCAGATGGGCAGGGTACACATAATAAATTATTACAGTGGTACCTCGGGTTAAGTACTTAATTCGTTCCGGAGGTCTGTTCTTAACCTGAAACCGTTCTTAACCTGAGGTACCACTTTAGCCAATGGGACCTCCCGCTGCCGCTGCGCCACCACTGCTCAATTTCTGTTCTCATCCTGAAACAAAGTTCTTAACCCGAGGTACTATTTCTGGGTTAGCGGAGTCTGTAACCTGAAGTGTATGTAACCTGAGGTACCACTGTATTATTATTATATTAATATTAACCCCTTGGTAGCTCTGGCTCAGTGCTCCTCTTGGCAAGCAGACATGGCTGCTTCCCTCAGACACAGCCAAGGGTTCCCTCTCTCCCTGACTCTGTGCATGCCGCTATTTGCCTCTCTCTGGAGCTCCATAACAACGCCAATTCCTGTATTCTCCAAGGTCCTGATCCCTTTTCACCAACATGGCTTTGTCATATACCTTAAGGGCCTTCTCCCTCACGTTGTCTCTCCATGTTGAGGCAACAAGCCTGGAATCTTCCTCTGTCTCTCCTTACATTTACCTCAGAAACCAGCCTCCCTCCTATCCTCCTCACAGGGCTCAAATTTTGAAGTGGACTGGCCTCCATTTTTAAAATTATATATATATATATATAAATAGGGACAGCCATATAAGCACTCCCCCCGTGACTTACTCTTTTTTATTATTTTATTTTATTTATGATTTTCAGTTTTACACATTTCAATGATTCCACAGTCATTTCAAAACCTGACTTCCTCCCCCCTCTTTCTGCGGTTCCTTAAATTTATGTTTAATATCTTCTGCTTATCCAAATTAATTTGTTTCATTTATACATCTACTTTAAATAAATATTCTTATAAAACTGCAGGTTATTACAATAATCCTGCGAGTTCTTATCTGTTTGCAGTTTGTTTGTAAATATTCAACAAACCATTTCCATTCTTTTATAAAAAGTTTGTTATCTTGATTTCTTATTTTTCCAGTAGGTTTCGCCACCCCATGAACTCACTCATCATCATGACTGGGCTATATAGGCTCGCCTTATAATTTTGGTTCTATGTTACCACATCTCTGCAATTTGCTTTTTTAAAAAACTGAATATTCTCCGTGTGTGGTTCTGCTTTTGCTTTGTATGGTTATGTGTTTGTTTTATCATCAACCTATGTACCAATTTAAAAAAACACATTAAAATAATACATATGATGGAATGTGATATCGAAATAGAAAAGAGAATTCTTACAAAATAGTAATGATAAATTAAAGCAAGATGTTTAATATAAAGGAAAATATGGAGAAGTCAAAGATTCGTGTAGAAAGCACAAAGTTGAAATTATATGTATCTTTTGTGATATCTTTACTGGAATGAGTGAAATTAAGATGCCTACATGTTGTATAAATGGAAAATGAATAATAAAGAATTTATGGACTATGCAGAATTGGATAAATTAACAGGAAGGATTTGAAACCTGCGGGACCAGAGATTCTTAGAAGACTGGAGTAAATATATGAACTATTTGAAAAGCAATTGTAATGAACAGATTACGCTAGTAGGACTGGAAGAGGTATGGTAAGGAGGACTATTTGAAATATTACAAGTAAGATTATGAGGAGAATTATTAGTTAATGATCATTAAGAGTAATAGAGAAATTAAGAAATGCAGAACAAGTGATAAAGAACGGAAAATCATCAGAGGTGTTGACGGAAGCCTAAAATATTGTATAAGATAAGAAGTTATGTTTTATGATTTTTGGAATGATATGTTTAAAGAACTAATAAAAATGTGTGTGTGTGTGTGTGTAATAATAAAGCATTTAAATAAAAAAGGGGGGGAAATCATTCCTCAAGTTGCCTCACATTCCCACCCTCCAAGCTTTCATTCTGCCAAAGTATGCCCTCTGAAGTGAAGCGAAGGAAGTTTTCGCTCTTTTCCTCACAAACTGGGCCTCTAGAATGTTCTAGAATGTTCTCTGCAGGCATCGCTCTGCAAATCCCGTCTCTCTGGGGTGTCCCTTCCCCCCCAGGCCTCAGTTCGCGCAAGCTGATAACTGCTTGTACACTAAAGGAATGGGTGATAAACAAGAATTATGTTTGTCTTATGTTGATGATATGCTTTACTCTACAAAAAGTGACCAGCAAGTGGAAAAGTTTGCAGAACAACTAAGAAAGGAATTTAAAGTATGAGATTTGGGTCCAGTAAAAATTATCTCGGTCTAGAAATTCAAAGAACAAACGATGGAAGTTTTTTGTTGAGTCAAAAAGACAAAATAATGGAGTTACTTGAAAGAAACAAGATGCAAAACTGCAAGGGAGTAAAAACCCCAATGGAAATAGGATTTTTCAAGAATGAAGGAGAATGCACAGAACCTGTAAATCCTGAAATGTACCATTCAATAGTTGGAAGTTTATTATACATTTCATTGTGGAACAGACCAGATTTAAGTTATGCAGTTGGAATACTGAGCAAACTAGTAAGCTGTCCCACAGAAAATGCCTGGAAAGGTTTAAAACGTATTTTCCGGTATTTAAAGGAAACACTTGATTATTGTTTGAGATTACCATCTTCAGGGTCTACAAAATTGCAGTGTTACATTGACAGTGATTGGGCCAACCTGCCTGATAGAAAATCAATTTCTGGAATGGTATTTCAATCTGGGGATTCCTTGATAGGTTGGAAGTCCAAAAAGCAAGGTATCGTGGCCACATCTTCAACAGAGGCTGTATACTATGCTTTATCAGAGTTGTGTAATGAAATAAAAAATTTTGTTCAGATCCTCAAGGATTTAGATATACAATGTGATTATCCAGTTCAAATATGGGAAGACAATCAAGCCGTAATAACTTTGGCTGGGTCTGAGCAGTTTAGAAACAAATCCAAACATTTAGAAATTAAATATCAAAATGTGGCTGAAAATG
Organism: Podarcis gaigeae; assembly: GCF_964106915.1. Classification (NCBI taxonomy): domain Eukaryota; kingdom Metazoa; phylum Chordata; class Lepidosauria; order Squamata; family Lacertidae; genus Podarcis; species Podarcis gaigeae. The sequence goes on from NC_139684.1 coordinate 84,792,769, forward strand.
TGAAGCGAAACATGATAATGCTGAAGTATTGTGAGAGTATGCAAAATGTGGCTGATATATTGACAAAAGCACTAACTTTTGAGAAACATGCACAACTAGTGACAAAATTAGGAATTGTTGTGCGTGATGTGTAAATATGTTCTGTAAATGTTTAAAGTACTGTTGTTTCTGTTTGAATGAGAGGGGGTCTTGGGGGACATTCGGCACAGAAATATGTGTGCATACCTTTAAGAAGTTTCTGTGATTAATTGGCTGCAGCTGGCCGTTGCTATAAAAAGAAAAAAGCTGAGTTTTGTAGCCTGCCTGGAGGAATAACACCCACCAGAGTTTGTGTTTATTGTTTAGTAATAAAGTTTTCGTTTACTTTGGGTTTTTACACCTATGTCTCCTGGAGTCACTCTGTCCTCTGCCACCAGCTGGAAATCCCCCTCCAACAAGCTCACCTCATAATGTGGGTGCTCCGTGGGCACCGTGGAGAACTGGGGCAGGCTCTTGCTGAACCACATGGTGATGTCCCGCTTCATGTTGATGGCGAAGGGCTCAAAGCCTTCTTGCAGGCCGCAGATGGTGAAGTAGCGCAGGCTGCTGACATCCTGGCCCAGGTTGAGGCGCCCCACCTGGGACAAGCCCAAGCTGCACACCGGGATGAAACCTGCAAAGCCACACGGGGGGAGGGAATTAAAAACCCAGTTTTCTCGGAGCCTATCACTACAGCTCATCGGTCTGTCCAGAGCTGCTTTGGATTAATGTTAATTATCACACGGCTCAAGGAAAGACACAAGCACAGAATTTGGTACCGGGCTGGGTGCTGAGTTCTGCATCCAGGGATGTAGGAACGGGGGGCGCGGGGGAATCCGCCCCAGGTACCATCATGGAGGGGGGGTAACAAATTATCAAGGAACAATTACTGCCCTACTAAAGGTAAAGGTAAAGGAACCCCTGACCATTAGGTCCAGTTGTGGCCGACTCTGGGGTTGTGGTGCTCATCTCGCTTTACTGGCCGAGGGAGCCGGCATACAGCTTCCGGGTCACGTGGCCAGCAGGACTAAGCCACTTCTGGTGAAACCAGAGCAGCGCACGGAAATGCCATTTACCTTCCCGCCAGAGTGGTACCTATTTATCTACTTGCACTGTGCTTTCGGACTGCTAGGTTGGCAGGAGCAGGGAGCGAGCAACGGGACCTCACCCTGCCACGGGGATTCAAACCGCCAACCTTCTGATCGGCAAGGCCTAGGCTCTGTGGTTTAACCCACAGCACCACCCGCGTCCTACTAGAGCAGATCTTAAAAAACCTTTTTTGAAAATGCCTGCTCCAAAAGGTCTTATCTTACTACGCTAGGGATTATACAGCTATATATGAAATTTCATGCGTATCAGTTAAGATCTTGACCACTTTTGGTAAACCACTTTTTGGTAAACCACCGGATCCAGACCCTGGGCCTTAGTTGGCCTACCCATGCACTAGAGCAGCCTTTCTCAGCTTGTGGGTCCCCAGATGTTGTTGAACTACAACTCCCATCCCCCCTAGCTAGCAAGGCCAGAGCTCAGGGATGATGGGAGCTGTAGTCCAACAACACCTGGGGACCCACAGGTTGGGAACCGCTGAACTAGAGTATTCTATTCTCCTTGTAGCTGACAAAGAAACCCTGCAAGTTCTTCATGTGGCCCATGAGCAAAAAAGAAAAGAAAAGAGAGAGAACCTGAGTCCTCTACTTACCGTCCCCGATCTCAATATCTTTGAAGGCCAACTCTGACCCCGAATCGCTGATCAGCATCTCCCCATTGAGCGTGAACATGATATTGTTGTCGGTGAGGTCTATCATGCAGCCCACCACGTCCCCCGGTTGCCACGGGCGGCCAAAAGGCTCGCTGCCCACATGCCAGCGCTGGCCCTGAAGGATAGGAGGTTGGGAAAAGGGGGAAGGATCAGGTAACAGGTAGCAGGAAGGGGAGACATAAAGAAGGACTTGGCTAGCGGGGTCCACCCCCCAGCATGAGGGGGGGTGCAGCCATAGCTGTCAACTTACAGATTTGAAAATAAGGGACCAGCAGCCTCGAAAATAAGGGATCAGCAGCCAAAATAAGGGATCAACAATTACTTTGATAAAATACATATTTTGCTGCGTGCAAATGGCTATAGATACCTATTAGGTCCATAAATCACCAAATACCATATACTCAACACAAAAAAGCAACAATTTGTTGTTGACAAAGGACAGCTGGACATAGAAAGGGCCCCATTACCTTCAGTAGCTTATTTAAGGGACATCATCAATAAGGGACAGCAGCGGGACATGGCGCTGGGATAAGGGACTGTCCCGCCAAATAAGGGACGCTTGACAGCTATGGGCGTAGCATACATTTAAAGAGCTCCGACAGCACTTTTAAACAGTCGTCACAGCTTCCCCCAAGGAATTCTGGGACCTGCCATTTGTTAAGACCCTGAACGGCAACTTAAGGTAGCATTTGGGAGAGACCCAAATTCTGAAGGGCTGTTGCCTGTCAGTGCGGACAACAGTGAACTAAATGGAGGAATAGTCTTACTTGGGCCATGTCTGACACACATTTAAAAAACACATGATACAACTTTAAACAGTTATGGCTTCCCCCTAAAGAATTCTGGGAGCTAAGGGTGTGGAGAGTTGTTGGAAGACCCTGTTCACCTCAAAGAGCAGGGGTCAGCAAACTTTTTCAGTAGGGGGCTGGTCCACTGTCCCTCAGACCTTGTGGGGGGCCGGACTATATTTTTTGGGGGGGAAATGAATGAATTCCTATGCCCCACAAATAACCCAGAGATGCATTTTAAATAAAAGGACACATTCTACTCATGTGAAAACACCAGGCAGGTGCCATAAATAACCCAGAGATGCATTTTGAAGAAAAGGACACATTCTACTCATGTAAAAACACACTGATTCCTGCACTGTCCAGGGGCTGGATTTAGAAGGCAGTTGGGTCAGATCTGGCCCCCGGGCCTTAGTTTGCCTACCCATGTCAAAGAGCCACAATTTCCAGAGTGTTTTAACCACCAGTCGCTCTTCCAAGGAGCTCCAGAAAAAGTACGGTACCTCTGAGAGAATAGGGAGCCTCTTAATAACTCTCAGCGCCTCTAACAAACTACAGCTCCCATAATTCTTTGGGCGAAGTCATGACTGTTTTTTTTTTAAAGTAATATTTATTAAAGTTTCCACAAGAAAAAAGTTACAAAAATGATAAAAAGAAACACAAAAAAAACAAACACTAGAAAAAAACAAATTAAAAACAAATCCCTCTTTCTATATCTTACAGTTCATTTACTTATTTTCATGACTTCCTCACACCTCCCTTTTTTGTATTCCAATTCAAATAGTTAGTTCAGCAAATCCATACCCTCTCTGTTTTCTCTTAGTACTTTGTCTTCACATATTATAATTTCGAAGTTTCATCTAATATCAATCCATTTTTACATATTCCTTTTAACCTTATTGCTAAGACCACTTCGTTTCATTCCAACATCAGTTTACTATTCAATAATTTTACAGTGTTTCTGTAAATAATATTTAAATTTCTTCCAATCTTCTTCCACCAACTCTTCTCCCTGGTCTCGGATTCTGCCAGTCATTTCCACCAATTCCATATAGTCCATTACTTTCATCTGCCATTCTTCCAGGGTGGGTAGATCTTGTGTCTTCCAATATGACTGTTTAAAGCACCACAGTGGGGTGGACTAGAGGACCCCTGGGATCCCTCCCAACGCTACAATCCTACAATTCTATTCTAAAGTGGCATCACAGAGCTTTAGACGTATGGTGCAAATGGGGCCGTAGTTCATCCCCTCTGACTCACCCGGTGTCCGTTGAAAACGTAGGAAAGCTCATCCGCTCCCAGTTCCACGTCGGGCCGCACGTTGGGTCGTGCCCACCCTACTCGCATCTCTCCCGTTGTGACGGCCTCAAATTCAAAGTACCATTTGCCTGATTTCACTGCGTAGAACTGTTCGGCGCGGAAAATGCGGACCTTCTCTGATCGGCCCTTGGTCAGCTCCTGACCTGTTGAGGAGGCCCAGGAAGAAGTGAGGACATACAATGGTGATGTTGCCTGCTTACAGATCTACAGGCTCTGTCACCCTGTTCTGTTCACTCTCCTCTAGGCAGAGAGCCCAGTCACACGTTCAGATGGATCACATAGCCCTGAGTATCTGAGATTCTACAACTCCAGGCTGCAGATGGGAGTCCAGATTGTTCTCCCTGACATCAGAATTTCCCCATATTTGGAATACGAGCATGTCAGGGACAAGATTTTAGCTTAAACTTGTTTTTGCGTGCCAGCTTTCTGCAAGCAGAAAGGTAATGCAGGTAGAAAACTAGAATGCCAGGAAGAAAGCTGAGTTAGAATTCCTCCTCTTTAAATTTGGGGGTTTTGTGCATAAGGAGATTTAAAAAGAAATACAGGGAAAGCAAACCTGCAATTCCACTCTTCTGCAGTCTCAGGTAGCACATTCTGCTACATTTATTTATTTGAAATATGATCTTAAAACATTCTAAACCTTTGCCTTTCCAGCTCAAATGCGCCTCCCCCAGACGTTGTTTATAATATCCCTGCAATAAATAAATAGAAGCAGCTTCATATTAGTTAATCAATGGCCCAGGCAACTAAAACCATCTAAAGCTGTCATTGAAAATAGAGGAGAGGTGGCGTCAAACAAATAATTCTGGAAGGGTTTAATGGAAACGAGGCACCACCACCCAAAAGGCTCTGCCCCCAGCCACCAACCACCTAGGCTCCAAAGGCACCGAGAGCACGGCTTTCGATAACTGTCTCATTAGCCAGACAGGCCTGTGTGCCTCTCCTAGCTGTACTGCCTGCTCTTATGAGCTCTTCCTCTAAGACTGGCAGAAGAGCAAACTCGGGGGGAGCTCACTGGCTTCCTGGTCTGGTGGTTCGATGTTGTATCCATAGCCGATTAGGGTGCGGACCGCTTCGCGCAGGCTGTCCCGGTTCGTTTTCTTAGTTCTCTCATCTAGCAGGCTGTAGGGCACCAGGCGGGGGTTGCGTTTGTTTTTGATGTCCTAAGAAGGGCACAGCAGAAAACACACTCGTAAGACAGGCCCGTTTCCCAAAACCACACCCACCTGTCCATCAGCTGGCATCCGCAGGTGATGTCAACTGATGAGCGGGTAAAGATAGGGCTCAATCCTGCTGGGTGCTGCTTCGCCGGTGCAGGGGACGTGCTGTTGAAGCAGACCCCTCTCCCACCGCACAGCTCAACTTTGATGGGTGGACTGGATCGCACCCCTATTAGTCACCTGACGTCATCATGACGTCAGAGGACAGGCAGGAAAGTTGGATGGGTGGAGAAAACCATTTGGCCCACTGAGCCAAGAAGGTTCCCCATCCCTGGTATGCTCCACACAACATAAACACAGGTATCCTTTATGTTGAACAAAGTATGCCTGACTAGAAAGGTGGAAGGAGCAAAACAGAGGACTCAGGAATCCTGGCTCACAGCTTCTCTTTCTGGCTTGAGTCAGAACATCTGACTCCTGTGACACAATGACCATTACATTTTTCTTTTTCTTTTTTCTTTTTAATTTATACCCCGCCCTCCCTGGCCAGAGCCGGGCTCAGGGCAGCTAACACCAGTAAAATTACAATACAGTGGTACCTCGCAAGACGAATGCCTCGTAAGACGAAAAACTCGCAAAACGAAAGAGTTTTTCATTTTTAAGTTTGTTTCCTTTGTCTTGCAAGTTTGTTTCCTTTTTCTTAAAACCGTGCATTCACTTCGAGGAGCAACTCATAGCACGCGGTGCGGTAGCCTTTTTTGAGGTTTTTGAAGACTTTGGTGATTTTTGAAGCTTTTCCAAAGTCCGTGCTTTGCAAGACGAAAAAATCGCAAGACGAAAAAACTCGCGGAACGAATTAATTTCGTCTTGCGAGGCACCACTGTAAAAACATAATAGGGGAGGGGGGAAAACCAATTTAAAATTCAGGTTAAAAATGAAATTTAAAATGCAGCCTCATTTTAATAATAGCCCATAGATCAATACCATAAGGGGAGGGAAACATAAGGGTCAGACTGAGTCCAAACCAAAGGCCAGGCAGAACAGCTCTGTCTTGCAAGCCCTGCGGAAAGATATCAAGTCCTGCAGGGCCCTAGTCTCTTGTGACAGAGCGTTCCACCAAGTTGGGGCCAGTACTGAAAAGGCCCTGGCCCTAGTTGAGACCAATCTAACCACCTGCGACCTGGGACCTCCAAAATGTTGTCATTTGTGGACCTTAAGGTCCTCCGCGGGGCATACCAGGAAAGGCGGTCCCGTAGGTACGTGGGTCCTAGGCCGCATAGGGCTTTAAAGGTCAAAACCAGCACCTTAAACCTGACCCTGTTCTCCACCGGGAGCCAGTGCCATTGGTAAAGCACTGGATGAATGTGATCCCGCGGCATTCTGCACCCGCCGGAGTTTCTGGGTCAGCTTCAAGGGCAGCCCTGCGTAGAGCGAGTTACAATAATCAAGCTTGGAGGTGACCGTTGCATGGATCACTGTGGCCAGATCAGGGCGAGAAAGGTAAGGGACCAACTGCTTAATAGGGCAGAGATGGGAAAATGCCACCTTGCTGTAGCTGCAACCTGCTCCTCCATGGAAAGGGAGGCGTCAAAGGTTATACCCAAGCTCTTGACAGAAGGCGCTGGCACTAATTGAGCCCCTGCAAGAGATGGGAGTTGGCCACCTCTGGTTTAACTTTAAGCTTTCCTTCCTCCCCCGTCACCTAGAACCCTGCCATATTCTGGGTTGTAGCCTTTGCTAAGCATCACTCTCATGCCAACTGGTATACCATACCTGCACAACACTATAGGTCCAGCCCTGCTGGACACGATCTCTTGCCCAGACATTGTGCCCATTCTCTGCCAGTTTGTCCACCAGGGTGTTCTGGGCCGGAGTTAACTTGATGTGGTTGAGATCCAGCGGCGCTGGTTTGTAGCCATTGGACATCATGTACCTGTCAAGAGGATCAAAGCAGGGCTTTAGAGCAAGGCAAACGCCCCCCAAAGCCTTTCTTTCCACCTGTTCGCTGCCACTGAGCTATTTGGGACAGCATTCCCCTCGCCTTCACCAGCTCATTTGCCCATCTGGACAAATAAACAATTCTGTATCTGCTCGGTGGGGAAACAGGCCAGCAAATCAACTGTCCCGTCTCCAATGGTAAGCCAACATTGCATAGCCAGGGCTGCAATTCATAATTCTGCACCAAGCACTCCCACCAAAGCCAGTTCTTTGCACGTTTGTGTTCCTCATCAGCCTGGATGGTAAACAGAGCAAAGGGATGGGCAGCTGGTAAAAGCCGCAAGGCTGCATTTTGTAACACTCTTAAGGCAGAACAGACTCTGTAGGTATCAGGTAGCACCAAGAACTAGTCTTTCATATATTTTACGTGCTGGGATTATTAGTGTACCTGGATGACTTTGTATTGTTTAAACTTATGCCAATGAAAGGCAACAACACAGTACTGGGAAGGAGTCTCTTAGCAATTTTTAACTGGAGATGCCAGGGATCAAAAATGTACGTAACTTGACCCTCTAAAGATGGGGTGGTGGCCATGAAGTTGGGTGGTTTTACAAAAGGATTGGATAAATTCACAGAGGGTAAGTGGCATCTAGGCACAATGGCTATCTTCTACGGCCACTGTTGGAGGCAGCAATGTCTGAATACAAGTTTCTGGGAATCATAATAATAATAATAATAATAATAATAATAATAATAATAATTTATTTATACCCCTCCCATCTGGCTGGGTTTCCCCAGCCACTCTGGGCGGCTTCCTATGAAGTATTAAAATACAGTGGTCTGTTAAACATTAACAGCTTCCCTAAACAGGGCTGCCTTCAGATGTCTTCTAAAAGTCTGGTAGTTCTTCTCTTTGACATCTGACAGGAGGGTGTTCCACAGGGCGGGTGCCACTACTGAGAAGGCCCTCTGCCTGGTTCCCTGTAACTTGGCTTCTCTCAGTGAGGGAACCGCCAGAAGGCCCTCAGTGCTGGACCTCAGTGTCCAGGCAGAACGATGGAGGTGGAGACGCTCCTTCAGGTATACTGGGATGAGGCCATTTAGGGCTTTAAAGGTCAGCACCAACACTTTGAATTGTGCTCGGAAACATACTGGGAGCCAATGTAGATCTCTCAGGACCGGTGTTATGTGGTCTCGGCGGCTGCTCCCAGTCACCAGTCTAGCTGCCTCATTCTGGATTAGTTGCAGTTTTAGGGTCACCTTCAAAGGTAGCCCCACATAGAGCGCATTGCAGTAGTCCAAGCGGGAGATAACCAGAGCATGCACCACTCTGGCGAGACAGTCCGCGGTCAGGTAGGGTCTTAGCCTGCATACCAGATGGAGCTGGCAGACAGCTGCCCTGGACACAAAACTGACCTGCGCCTCCATGGACAACGGTGAGTCCAAAATGACTCCCACCTGGTCCCTCAGGGGCACAGTTACCCCATTCAGGAGCAGGGAATCCCCCACACCAGCCCACCCCCTGTCCCCCAAAACAGTACTTCTGTCTTGTCAGGATTCAACTTCAATCTGTTAGCTGCCATCCATCCTCCAACCGCCCTCCAACAAGACGGCTTTCCATGGGCAACTGGTTGGCTGCTGTGGGAACAGGCTGCTAAACTAAATGGGTGACTGGCCCAATCTTCTCCAGTCAGATGGGTGGGGTACAAATGATAAAATCATTGTTGTTGTTGTTATTCTCTTATGTAAGCAGAACATGTGCTCATCACTGAGCTACAGACCCTTCCAAATGTCAGAGGGGCGATCGAAGGTAACCTTGCCAGCAAACCAACACACACACATGTATTTAGAGCTATACTTTGGCCTCTGCCTGGAGGCAGCGACCAGCCCACCTACGTTTTGGGGAGCTTTGTCTTCTTGAGGTTCTCTTCAGCTTTCTCATCTGCCATCCCCACATGGCAGCCCAGAGCTAGCAAGGTCCTGCAGGGGACAGAGCAAGGGTTAAACAAACTCTGCTGTGTCCTTACCAGCCACATTCCTTTCCACCTCTCATCTCAGTCAGCAACCCTGAATCAGTGACGGCTGATTTTCAGTTTCACGGGGAATTCAAAGCGAAAGAGACTACTGAATCAGAGTTCAATTTACCGGCAGTACCATCTGTCAAATACGAAGCTGGTATGTGTGTGTGTGTATAGAAAGCTGGGTTCGTGATAGGGACAGAATGATCTGTCAGCTTTTGTTCTCTCAGCTTCTCATTTTCCCAGTCTTAAATTCCATTCCCCACATTGCCATTTCTTTTAAAAAACCACAGTCATGAAAATTCATCAGCGCTCCAGTGTAAATTTCACCTGATAAACACGCTCTTATATGCAGTCTTGACAAAGGTGCACATTTCTGCAAGCCGTTTTCCCGTAATGAAATGCAGCCTTGTGTGTTATTTTCACCAACACCTTTGTTTTCATGCACGCTCTAATGCACACATTTTTGTAACCCAAGGGACTGCAGCCTTCTACAGAGAACAGGTTTCCCACCTCTGCTCTAAGACATATCCTCTGTTTTTCTATGTTTTTCTCAGTTCCTCTCTGTTTCCTTTTCTGGTCCCTGACACTGCCAGGACCGTTTTTCCATTGCCAACCACATGGGTAGGCAAATAAGGCCCGGGGGCCAGATCCAGCCCAATAGCCTTCTAAATCTGGCCCATGGACAGTCCGGGAATCAGCGTGTTTTTACATGAGTAGAATGTGTGGTTTAATTTAAAATGCATCTCTGGGTTATTTGTGGGCTGCCTGGTGTTTTTATATACAGTGGTACGTCGGGTTAAGAACTTAATTCGTTCTGGAAGTCCGTTCTTAATCTGAAACTGTTCTTAACCTGAAGCACCACTTTAGCTAATGGGGCCTCCCGCTGCCACCGCACCACTGGAGCACGATTTCTGTTCTCATCCTGAAGCAAAGTTCTTAACCTGAGGTACTATTTCTGGGTTTGCGGAGTCTGTAACCTGAAGCGTCTGTAACCTGAAGCGTATGTAACCCAAGGTACCACTGCATATAATAATAATAATAATAATAATAATAGTAGTAGGAGTAGTGCTGGGAATTGTAGCTCCACGAGGGGTAAACTACACTTCCATGACTCTTTTAGAGAAGCCATGTGCTTTAAAGGTAAGGTGTAGATGAAGCGTCTGTAACCCGAGGTACCACTGTAGTAGAAGGTGTCCTTTTATTTAAAATACATCTCTGGGTTATTTGTGGGGCATAGGAATTTCTTCACATTTTTTCCTTCAAAATATAGTCCGGCCCCCCACAAGGTCTGCGGGACAGTGGACCAGCCCCCTGCTGGAAAAGATTGCTGACCCCTGGCCTGCTGTTTTATCCTGCCCCCTGACCTACAAATGCAGAATGGATACAGTGGTGCCTCGCAAGACGAAAAGAATCCGTTCCGCAATTCTCTTCGTCTAGCGGTTTTTTCGTCTTGCGAAGCAAGCCCATTGACAGCTTAGCGGATTAGCGCTATTAGCGGTCTAGCGGCTTTTAGCGATCAGCTGTTAAGCGGCTTATCAGCGGATCAGCTGTTAAGCGGCTTATCAGCGGATCACCTGTTAAGCGGCTTAGCAACTTAGGAAAAGGGGGGAAAGCGGAAAAAAAACCCGCGGGAACTCGCAAGATTTTTTCGTCTTGCGAAGCAACCCCATAGAGAAATTCGTTTAGCGAAGCGCCTCCAAAACGGAAAACCCTTTCGTCTAGCGGGTTTTCCGTCTTGCGTGGCATTCGTCTTGCGGGGCACCACTGTACCTACCCTACCCCCCACCCCAAAAGCTGACCCACTTGAATTGAGCTTGCTTCTCCACCACCAACTCACTTGAGTGTCTCTCCCGACATCTGCAGGTTGTAATTGCGTTCTGGTTCGGGCAGGCTGTGGAAATCCAGCAGACACGGGTGCAAGCGCTTGTTGTCATCCCGGATCTGAAAAGGGGGCAGAGGCACGGAATGTAATTCAATTACCCCTGTCCTCCCTCACTTGCCACGACTAAAGGTTCACAGGCCCAACTCAAGCTTGTTTTTGGTGAGTTGGGGGAGAAGGAAACGGCACTTTCCCAACCTATATATTAATTGGGGGGTGGGGTGGGGAACAGGAGTCCCATTGGTGGGCACCGAACACTCACGGGGCCATATGTCCACCCTTGCTCGATGCGAGTCAAAGCCCAAAGTTCATGGATGTTCTCTGCCAGTTTCTCCCGAATCCGCTCAAGATGGGGGGGCAGTACAATCTGCAGAAAAGGAAAAGAGGAAAGTTAGCAAGGAGATGAGGCACAGGTGTGATTCCTAACTACCTATATTTTCCCAGTAGTGATGTATGGAAGTGAGAGCTGGACCATAAAGAAGGCTGATCGCCGAAGAATGGATGCTTTTGAATTATGGTGCTGGAGGAGACTCTTGAGAGTCCCATGGACTGCAAGAAGATCAAAACTCTCCATTCTGAAGAAAATCAGCCCTGAGTGCTCACTGGAAGGACAGATCCTGAAGCTGAGGCTCCAAGACTTTGGCCACCTCATGAGAAGAGAAGACTCTCTGGAAAAGACCCTGATGTTGGGAAAGATGGAGGGCACAAGGAGAAGGGGACGACAGAGGACGAGATGGTGGGACAGTGTTCTCGAAGCTACCAGCATGAGTTTGACCAAACTGCGGGAGGCAGTGGAAGTCAGGAGTGCCTGGCGTGCTCTGGTCCAGGGGGTCACGAAGAGTCAGACATGACTAAACGACTAAACAACAACAACAACTACCTATATAAAGGGACGCGGGTGGCGCTGTGGGCTAAACCACAGAGCCTAGGGCTTGCCAATCAGAAGGTCGGTGGTTTGAATCCCCGCAACGGGGTGAGCTCCCATTGCTCGGTCCCAGCTCCTGCCAACCTAGCAGTTCAAAAGCACGAAGTGCAAGTAGATAAATAGGTACCACTCTGGCGGAAAGGTGAACGCGTTTCTGGGCGCTGCTCTGGTTCTCCAGAAGCGGCTTAGTCATGCTGGCCACATGACCCGGAAGCTGTACACCGGCTCCCTCGGCCAATAAAGCGAGATGAGCGCCGCAACCCCAGAGTCGTCTGTGACTGGATCTAAGAGTCAGGGGTCCCTTTACCTTTACCTTTTAACTACCTATATAGCCCAGCCTTTTGGCAAACCTGGCAACTGCTTGCCCCAGATATCCCTCGGCTTTTGGGCTGGCCAAGTTCAACCTGACTCCACCACCTCCCCACACTTTGCTCCCCTGATCTTCTTTACCTGGATGGTATCCACGGGGTATGGCGTGAAGGAAGTGTGGGACAAGGACTGCGTGGGCCCCAGAAGGTTCCGGAAGCCGTTGAAGTCATGCTTATACTCCTTGATGGGCTCCACGCGCATCTTGTCACGTGGCAGGAGGGCTTCGTAGCAGGGGGCGTAGCCCGGTGGGGGCAGGAACTTGAAGTCCCCATGGCGTCCCCCCAGGAGGAACCTCACCCTGGCGGGGGGGGTGCAAAAGAGAGAGAGTTGGACACTGTCCCCCTTAAGGAAAGAACATACTGTTAATTTTTTTAAAAAAATAAAATTTTGTTATTATTAAATTTTATTTAACATAATTATTACAAAGCACAAGCAAAATACATACAAATACATACATACGTATATTTTTCAGATAAACACACATATATAAAAAAGAACCAAAAAGAAAAAAGAAAGAAAAGAAAAACGAAAAAATAAGAAGAGAAACTGGAAGAAAAAGAAAAATTGGAAGAATTTCTTCCAAATTTCTTCTACAAATATCTCAATAATAAAATTTCATTGACTGACTTCCATCGCTTACACTGCACTTCCGATATACATTTTAAGCAAATTTGTATCTGTAATTCCGTATTTTCCCCGTACAATCTCATACAAATATTCTAATTGATAAGTTTTCTAAATCTTCCCTAAATCTATTCTAAACACAACCAATACTTTACACTTAATCATTGTTTACATAAATAATCATTTAAACATTTCCATTGTTTCTGGATTATATTTTTTGGTTTTTTCTTATCAAATCAGTTAGTTTTGCTATTTCCAAGTTCGCATAATTTATCCAGCCATTCTTCTTTGGTTGGAATGTAATTCCCTTAAGGAAAGAACCTACTGTTTAAAGGTCTTTGCGTAGAAAAACAGGCTAGAAATATTAGCATTGTCCCGCCTACGGGCCGAACAACAGAACTCCGCCCCTGCTGCCCCGGCCCCATTCTCACAGGCCTTGATTGGCTCAGAGCCTCACTCCAGTTTTCTGAACGGCCGTGATGGGCTCTTTGACAAAGCAACTTTCCAGGGGCCGCATGCGAGGGACGGAGGGGGCCAGAGCCAACAATTGGGTAGAGCAAGGGGAAGATGTTACCGCTCCTGGTGGTTCCCTTGGCTGTTGCATTTATAGCTTCAAAAATTATATTCTACACAGAATATGAAGTAGCAATATAGACAGTACTAACTACAATCTAAGGGACGCGGGTGGTGCTGTGGATTAAACCACAGAGCCTAGGACTTGCTGATCAGAAGGTCGGTGGTTCAGATCCCCGTGACGGGGTGAGCTCCCGTTGCTCGGTCCCTGCTCCTGCCAACCTAGCAGTTCGAAAGCACGTCAAAGTGCAAGTAGATAAATAGGTGCCGCTCCGGCGGGAAGGTAAATGGCGTTTCCGTGTGCCGCTCTGGTTCCCCAGAAGCGGCTTAGTCATGCTGGCCACATGACCCGGAAGCTGTACGCCGGCTCCCTCAGCCAGTAAAGCGAGATGAGCGCCACAACCCCAGAGTCATCCACGACTGGACCTAATGGTCAGGGGTCCTTTTAGCTTTAACTACAATCTGCTACGATAACTAGGGGCCAGTCCAAACACTAGCTCCTCCAGCTCCTGCTACCCCCAAATTTTCTCTTCTCTAGATCTAAAGCCATGTGGCTCTCCTATTCGGATTTTCAAAGCATAGGGAACCTTCAGCTTTAGGGAGGAGAATCGTGGGATGACAGGAGATGGAGAAGAACGCCACAGGGATGAGGGGGAAATTAAAAGGGAGGCACGCAGAGTTTGCAATCTGCATCAAGGCAAGGTGCGGACAGGCCCTAAAATGAATTCTTGACTCGATGGGGATTAATCCTCTTCCTTAGTAGGTGAGCACAGGTCTGGGGCCTGAACCTCGTTTCTGTGCTTTGAGCTTACTTGATGCCAGCAGAGAAGCTGACCACAGGGAAGAAGAGGCCGTCTAGGTTGAAGTTCTCAAACATGCCCTGGACGGGGAAACCATTGATACGGAAGGAGATACTGGGCACGCTCAGATCGAGACAGCAGCTCACCACGTCGTCTGCCCCCAAGGTGTGCTGGCCGGGGGAGGTCACGGCCCGAGCCACGCGGCCTGTGCCAAAGAGAGAGGAATCATCATCATCAACCTTTATTATGGTCCAGAGACCCAACAAATCGTTACAAAGCAATACACAATTCATACAGCCTACCTCCAGGTTAAACAAGCATTTCGTTCAGAATATAGGGCTCATTGGTTCTAGCAACCACAGATAAAAACTTGGCCACTGCTAATGTTCTAGCATTTGTCCGGTCTTCCAATAGGAACCTGACATAGTGAGCCTCTGATTTTCCCAGGAAAGGTACCAGGAAGGGTAATATCAGTTCAACCCTGGCTTGCTCATATTTTGCACAGTGCAACAAAATATGTTTTATGGAATCGATGTCTTGAGCACACGAGCAAAGTCTGTCCTGGTAGGGAACTCCTCTCAACCTGCCATTGGCTTTGGTGAAAAGAAGAGAGGAATCACAGAACAGTGGGAATCTCAACTAGATCATACAGGACAACATACAATGAATTCATAACATGCGGGCGATGTTGACATTTCCATTCCACCTTAAGGAACAGGCATGAGATTGTTGTGTGTCACATGCCTGTTTACATTCCAGCACAGCTTGCTGGGAACTTCCGTTTGTGTATAGCTTTTGCTTTTGCTGTTCTCCCTGAGACGACATGAGAGAGAGAGGACATGTTTCTTTGTTCTGATTTATGTTTAATGTAGCTGTAGCATGACTTCATACGCCTCACGCCTACTTCTGTGTGCGCAGTACATTCTGCTAATTGCGTGCCCTGGCTTTTGAAGTTCGGGTCACTGATTTATGTCTGAGCATGGGCCGATGGAAGGAGACATCCGAGCTGGACTTGCCAGCTGGCCTCCCGGCCCCTCTGCATGTCGACAACAAGCCTTCAGCCCAGGACTCTTCTTCACGTTGAACCCCATGGATTCAGTGGAATTAATGAGGACTAATATCCTCCTGCTACGTTTTACCTGCTTGGCCGTGTAACATTGCTCCTAAGACAAACCACAGAAGCTCGTCCTTTCCTTGGCAACCATCTGCACCTCCTATGAGAAGGTCCCCTCGCTAATAGGTTATTGTATTTTAGTGTTCTGTTGGAAGCCGCCCAGAGTGGCTGGGGAAACCCAGCCAGATGGGTGGGGTATAAATAATAAATAATAATAATTATTATTAGTATTATTCATGTGCTGCCACCAACTCACGAGTTCTGCAACGCAAGAGATTCTTTGTTGCGCTTATATCCCACCTTCCTCCAAGGAGCTCATGGTGGCACAGGTCGTCCTTCTCACCATTTTCACCCTCACAACAACCTTGTGAGGCAGCTGAGGGTGATAGAGGGTGCCAGATGGACCAAGGTCATCCAGGGATCTCCATGGCCAAGTGGTGGTTTGAATCCCGGTCACTCAGGTCCTAGTATGGCACTCTAACCACTGCACCATCCAGGATTAAAAAATGGACCACGTGGAGAGAGGTGAATAGACCTCTGTGCATGCAAACACCCAGAGTCCATGCAAGCAGGGCTGTGTGTCTTCTGAACCTACTTTTAAAACATTTAAGATCAGCAGACCTATATTTCTGCCCAGGATTATGGGTTAGTTGAATGCTATTATTGTTAATGGCATTACTCAATTAATGATATAATTATTAATATTATTGTAATTGGTTACTTGAGCGGATGGGGCGATGTGGAATAGGTGGGGGTTGTCTGCTTAGATTTGTTCTGTGTTATGTGTGTGTATTTTTCAATTATTTTGGTGACTGCATTCTACGTGTTCTCATTTGCTTTTTGTTGTTGTAATGTTTGGTAATATTTATTAGATTTTCTAGATGATACATAATCTCCCTGCTGAAATTTAAAAGGTCCTTTCTAGTTCTTTAAAGCACACTTAATTCCTTCCCTCTTTCCTCTCAAGCCTCCCTCTTTCAATTACTGCATTGCTTTAATGGGATTGTTTTCTTGCATATTTTAATTACGGGTGTTTATATTTCAGCGTTTTAATGGGACTGCTTTGCTGCTAATTATAACCGTGTGTTTTAATTATGGGTGTTTATATTTTAATTGCTCGGCTTTTATACTTGCAAACCATACTTAGAAGCCCATCTTGACAACAGTAATGACATCTGGAAGACCACCTCCTCCCCTATAAACCCTCCCGGGTGTTAAGACCAGCAGAGGGAACCTGTTTGGTAGTTCCACCTCCCTCAGATTTTTAGGGGGTATAGCCTAGGGAGAGGGCCTTCTCTGTGACAGCCCCTAAGTTGTGAAACTCCCCACAGAGGCACAACTGGCATGTCTGCTATACAGTTTTCAGCAAATGCCAAAGACACACCTCTTTATCCTGGCCGTTTACACCTGAGACATCTGACCCACACTATTCTTGTGACTGTACTCCATATTAACTGTTTTATATTTTATATTGTTGTGATTTGCCGTGGGACCTGCTGGTGAAGGGGAGGTGACAAATATAGTAATAGTAATACAGTGGTACCTCGGGTTAAGTACTTAATTCGTTCCAGAGGTTCATACTTAACCTGAAACTGTTCTTAACCTGAAGCACCACTTTAGCTAACGGGGCCTCCAGCTGCCGCCGCGCTGCCAGAGCACAATTTCTGTTCTCATCCTGAAGCAAAGTTCTTAACCTGAAGCACTATTCCTGGGATAGCAGAGTGTGTAACCTGAAGCATATGTAACCTGAAGCGTATGTAACCCAAGGTACCACTGTAGTAATAAATAACAGCAAAAACATTTCCTCCTTAGAATCAGGGTTTCCCAGACTTGGGTCTCCAGCTGTTTTTGAACTACAACTCCCATGATCCCTTGCTAGCAGGACCAGTGATCGGGAAAGATGGGAATAGTAGATCAAAAACAGCTGGAGACCCAAGTTTGGGAAACTCTGCCTTAGATGCCACAACAGCAACAACAAAACAAAACAAAACAACAACAATTTATTTCCATGCCTCCCATCTAACTGGGTTGCCCCAGCACCACTGGTCAGCTTCCAACAATTATAAAACCATAGTAAAAGCATCAAACATTAAAAACTTCCCCAATACGGACTGCCTCTATTTGTCTTCTAAATGCCAGGTAGTCGTTCATTTCCTTGACATCTGAAGCCTGAATGGCATGTGCAAGGTGTGTGAACCGCCCCACGCAGGTGCCCTACCTGACCACAGGTGCAGGCCGTCGAAGCCAAAGGAGTAGAGGTCGTCCCCGACGCCGTTACCTCCCCAACCTTCCCCGCCTCCGGGGTAAGGGCTGTATCCTTCTGCCATGGCCCAGCCCACCCGCAAATGGGTGGCTTGAGAGGTCACGAAGGATTCCACGTAATCCACAATCATCTCGTAGTACCATTTCTTGTACTGGGTGGAGCCATCGTGCGTGCCCAGGAAGATGTTGGGGCGCATGCTGTTTAAGAGGGAGGAAGAGCAGGGGAATGGGAGGGAGAGTGAAGAAAGGAAGGAGGAAAAGGAAAGACCACCCAGACCCAAAGGGAAGAGAAAACCAAAGGACGTGATGGTGATTTGGGGGGTCTCTCTGATGGCCTTCCTCCGAGTTTAAATTCTTTGATCCCAGCTGAATTCCAAGATCCTAGGTTAAAGGTAAAGGGACCCCTGACCATTAGGTCCAGTCGTGGCCGACTCTGGGGTTGCGGTGCTCATCTCGCTCCATTGGCTGAGGGAGCCGGCGTACAGCTTCCAGGTCATGTGGTTAGCATGACTAAGCCGCTTCCAGAGCAGCACATGGAAACGTTGTTTACCTTCCCGCTGGAGCGTTACCTATTTATCTACTTGCACTTTGACGTGCTTTCAAACTGCTAGGTTGGCAGGAGCTGGGACCTAACAATGGGAGCTCACTCCATTGCAGGGATTCGAACTGCTGACCTTCCAGTCGCCCAGCCCTAGGCTCTGTGGTTTAGACCACAGCGCCACCCGCATCCCTTAGATCCTAGGTTACGTTAAACTAAAAATTAAAGTTCTGTTTGGCAGATTCTCTGCCAAGGGAAGCATAATCCTGCTATAACAAACTGGCTAAAGTTACACAATTTCTCTTATATGCACCTTTTATTATGAAACATTTGCTATCGTGTCGAAGTTTATGCAGAAGGGCAAGGGATCTGAAGCTCTGCTGCCCCTAAGTCTGGGGAAATCTTATTCCACCGCCCCTCTAGCTTCTGAGGGCGATGTCAAACTGACTGAAAACTCAAAACAGATCCCCTGAAATCGTTGGTCTTGATTTACTTAAGCGCACCGATTTCAGTGGGTCTACTCCATAATAGGGATGCGGGTGGCACTGTGGGTTACACCACAGAGCCTAGGACTTGCCGATCAGAAGGTCAGTGGTTTGAATCCCCACGACGGGGTGAGCTCCCATTGCTCGGTCCCTGCTCCTGCCAACCTAGCAGCTCGAAAGCACGTCAAAGTGCAAGTAGATAAATAGGTACCGCTCTGGCGGGAAGGTAAATGGTGTTTCCGTGCACTGCTCTGGTTCGCCAGAAGTGGCTTAGTCATGCTGGCCACATGACCCGGAAGCTGTACGCTGGTTCCCTCGGCCAATAAAGCGAGATGAGCGCCACAACCCCAGAGTCGGCCACGACTGGACCTAATGGTCAGGGGTCCCTTTTTACTCCGTAATATGGCTAACAGTGGATATCATCCTGATATTTCAGCAATCGTTGTCTGCACACCTTTGGAACTCATAAGGACTAGAAAGTAAAGGAAAGTCTAGTTACCTTTCCAAATTTGCATTCTGTGCTAATACCCCCACCTCACCCCAGAATAATTGGGACACGTGTGATGCCACTTTAAAACGGGGAAAGCACCAACCTGGTGACGTAGTTGATGAGCTTTGTCTGCAAGAGTAGGTCCCTCCCCGGGAGCAGGTTTTCAGTGATGAGGTTTTGGTTAGAGCGGACAGCCACACCATTGCAGACACACAGAGAGCAGAGGACGTCCAGGACCTGCCAAGGGGCCACCAAAATTTATTTATTTCATAAAACTTACATACTGCTTGATTGTAAAAAACAAATCAAACCCCTCAAAGTGGCTTACAAACAATTAAGACAATGGAATTATCAGCAAAACAAAAACACCACAGTTAAAAACAACTATTTAAAACATTCAAACAAATAATTAACATTGATGATAAGGAAAAAACCAGATTAATGAGCCAGGCTCATCCATTTCAATGGGTCTACTCTGAATAGGAGTTAACACTGGACACGATCCAAGTGTGCTACATGTGCATGTTAGAATTCCTGATCCATGACTGCAGTCATGGGATTGTTGTCTATCACATGGCGGTGTATGTTTTGACTCCACAGAGTGGGAAGTGACGGAGACAGGATGCTTGTGTTACTGTGTTCCGTGAAGTGGGACTATTGTCCTTTGTTCTTTTTCTCTTTGCTGTCTGATGCTAGAGAGAGAGGGAGCCATGTTGCAGTGCTCCGTGCGTGTTTATATGTAAATAAAGTAGATTAGCCAAAATGCTGAGTTGCTGAGGTCTGTCACGCATAATGCGCAAACTCTGCGGATCCCTAAGTGTGCCGGTGTTGGTTGGCATCGGTCCCTGTGATGTTCAGGCTGAAGAAAGCTTTTGAAGCTCCCAAACGAAAGACCAGGACGGAGAGAACATGCCAGTCGGGTATGTGTCTCTGCCAGGGTCCTACTCGAGTGTAGGCTGAACTAATGACAGTGCCCTTCCCCTGGCCTGTGCACAACATGTAGCAGAGAAAAAAGCTTTCTGCCGACTGACACTTGTCTGCGAGAAGAGGAGTCGTCAGTGGCGCATGTGTGGCTCGACTTACCTTGTGGTTGCGCCCGTGTTTGTCCAAGAGCGAAATGATGGACTTGATGTGGTTCTCCTGAATGATGTTCAGAACTTCAGGGCTTTCAATGAGCACACAGTATAAAACCTCCAAGATGCCTGCCAGATAAGACCAGGATGGGAGAAAGAGAGAGGGAGAGAGAGAGCGCACATACACGTTATCCCCACAACAACCCTGTAAGGTAGGCTAGACTGAGAGCGAGTGACTCATCAAAGGTCACCCAGGGAACTTCATGGCCAAGTGGGGATGTCAACCTTGGTCTCCAGGCCCTAGTCCAACACTCTGGCCATTACACCACACTGGCCCCCAAGCTAATGGATAATGGTTGATTCCCCATAATTTTAGGGGAATTTTAGGGGAACTATAGCTGTACACAAGACTAAATTGCTTTCAACACTGGGTTATGTTTCCTCTCCAACCATTTCTTTGTTTTAACATATAGATAGATGATAGATAGATAGATAGATAGATAGATAGATAGATAGATAGATATAGATAGATAGATAGATAGAGATAGATAGATAGATAGATAGATAGATAGATAGATAGATAGATAGATAGAGATAGATAGATAGAAAGATAGATAGATAGATAGAGTGGTGCCTCACAAGACGAAATTAATCCGTTCCGTGAGGCTCTTCGTATAGCGGTTTTTTTGTCTTGCGAAGCAAGCCCACTGACAGCTTAGCGGATTAGCGCTATTAGCGGTTTAGCGGCTTAGGAAAAGGGGGGGGAACCCCGCAGGAACTCGCAAGACATTTTTGTCTTGCGAAGCAAGCCCATAGGGAAATTTGTTTTGCGAAGCGCCTCCAAAACGGAAAACCCTTTCGTCTAGCGGGTTTTCCGTCTTGCGAGGCGTTCGTCTTGCGGGGCACCACTGTAGATAGATAGATAGATAGATAGATAGATAGACAGACAAATAAATAGATAGACAGACAGACAGACACTAGCCTTTCTCAGCCTGCAGTTTTGGATTACTACAACTCCCATCATCTCTGCCAACTGCCTGGGGATGATGGGTATTGTAGTCCAAAACTTCAACAGTGCTCGGGTGGCCGGAAGAAGACTTTAAGATCACGGTATAGGGCAGCCCCGACCACCCCATCTGCTCACCAGAGGAGGCCTCCAGTCGATCCAACTTGCTGACCAGCCAGTCCAGGTTGTTGGAGAAAAGGGCACAGTTGGCCCGGTTCCCACGGATCAGTGAAGCTGCGTGGAGGGACACCAAGGCAAAGAGCGTGCATGTTACTATCCGGCTAGTTACTGCCACAACATTATTGTCAGGCAATTTAATTTTGCAACCGCGAGATCAGACCAAAGGCCTATTATCTCCAGCATTGGGTCCTCACAGTGGCTAACCAGAAGCCCACAAGCAGAGATGATGGATGGAGCAGCCTTCTCTCACTCACTCACAATCCTTTTGTTTTAAATTATGGTTTAAAAGTGACACGCAAACCTGGCCACTGATTCCCCATCTGCACGATACATTTCCATCAGGGTTATACCACTTTAAATAGTCATGCCTTGTCCCAGAGAATCCTGGGAACAGGGGTTTCTTAAGGGTGCCAAGAGTTCTTAGGAGACCACCCCACTATTCTCCTTACAGAGCTCCAGTTTCCAGAGTGGTTTAATGGTCCATCCCATTTCTTAAGTGACTCTGGAAACTGAAGATCTGTAAAGGGAATAGTGTAAAGGGAATAATCTCCTAACAACTCGGCTCCCTTAACAAACCACACTTCCCAGGATTCTCTGGGAGCAAGGCATGACTATTTAAAGTGGTATAAAAGGTAAAGGTAAAGGGACCCCTGACCATTAGGTCCAGTTGTAGCTGACTCTGGGGCTGCGGCGCTCATCTCGCTTTACTGGCCGAGGGAGCCGGCGTACAGCTTCTGGATCATGTGGCCAGCATGACTAAGCCGCATCAGGAGAACCAGAGCAGCACATGGAAATGCCGTTTACCTTCCTGCCGGAGTGGTATCTATTTATCTACTTGCACTTTGACGTGCTTTCGAACTGCTAGGTTGGCAGGAGCAGGGACCGAGCAACGGGAGCTCACCCCGTCGCGGGGATTCAAACCACCAACCTTCTGATCGGCAAGTCCTAGGCTCTGTGGTTTAACCCACAGCGCCACCCGTGTCCCCTGGTTTTTGCCTACCTCGTAGCAAATTGTCACAACTTTCTTGGTATTGGCAGTTAGGCATTGGTATTGCTCTGTAGATGGAAGAGAGGCGATAGCGCTAGCACCTGCCCCACATATTGAAGGGTAGTCCGATAAAGGATTCTGGGGGGGACTGGCCCTTATTTAGCCCATTAACCTTAATAATTGTGTCATGTGTCATTTTTTCCACTGGGGGTGGGGGTGGGAACTTGCCACACAAACTCAGGGGCCAGGAAGGGTTGCTTGTGAAACCTGCAATCAAATCCAGACCAAATCAGAACTGGAAATCCATGCTGACCCCCTTCCCTAAACTTCGCTAGCCACGCGAGAGCGCCCTGCAAGCTCCAGATCTGTGTCGTGTCAACATGGGCCCAGGTAGCTCTCATCCTGGAGCTCTGCCCTTGGAGTTCATACCGAGAAGCTCATACAGCAGGTTGACAATCTCCTTCCAGGACTCAGCGGCATCCTCGCCAGCGTATTCAGCAAAGTGTGCGGCAGTGCTGTACACGTTGAGGCGGTCAATGCAGTTCAGAACAAGTGTGATCATGCCCTGCGAAGGAAGCATAATAATAATAATAATAATAATAATAATAATAATAATAATAATAATTTATTATTTATACCCCGCACATCTGACTGGGTCTCCCCAGCCACTCTGGGCAGCTTCCAACCAAATACAGTGGTGCCCCGCAAGACGAATGCCTCGCAAGACGGAAAACCCGCCAGACGAAAGGGTTTTCCGTTTTGGAGGTGCTTCGCAAAACGAATTTCCTATGGGCTTGCTTCGCAAGATGAAAATGTCTTGCGAGTTCCTGCGGGGTTTTTTTTTTCCTTTCCCCCCCTTTTTCTAAGCTGCTAAGCCGCTTAACAGCTGATCCGCTAAGCCGCTTATCAGCTGATCCACTATGCCGCTTATCAGCTGATCCGCTAAGCCGCTTATCAGCTGATCTGCTAAGCCGCTAATAGCGCTAATCCGCTAAGCCGTAAATGGGCTTGCTTCACAAGACGAAAAAACCGCAAGACGAAGAGACTCGCGGAACGGATTCTTTTCATCTTGCGAGGCACCACTGTATCAAAAACAATACAGCGTCAAACATTAAAAACTTCCCTAAACAAGGCCGCCTTCAGGTGTCTTTTAAAAGTAAAACAGTTGTTTATTGTCTTGACATCTGGTGGGAGGGTGTTCAACAGGGCGGGTGCCACCACCGAGAAGGCCCTCTGCCTGGTTCCCTGTAACCTCACATCTCGCAGGGAGGGAACCACCAGAAGGCCCTCGGTGCTGGATCTCAGTGTCCGGGCAGAACAATGGGGGTGGAGATGCTCCTTCAGGTATACAGGACCGAGGCCCTTTAGGGCTTTAAAGGTCAGCACCAACACTTTGAATTGTGCTCAGAAATGTACTGGGAGCCAATGAAGATCTTTCAGGACTGAAGTGCCCACAGGACCTGGAGTCCGCCCTTAGCAAGCCCCACAAGCGCCTGCTGTCTTCACCAGAGGTGGAGAAGCTGTGGGCCTCTCCAAATGCTGTTGGGACTACAGCTTCCATCATTCCTATTGGCCATGCTGGCCAGGGCTGCTGCGAACTGGGAACCCAACATATTGAGGGCACCGGTTCGGTGATGGCTTCACTGAGGCCACCCTCCTAGGCTGAGTCCCCAATTGCTCACCTCCTCCTGGAAGAGGTTCTGCCTGTTTTTGAGGGAACGGAGCTTGGTCTGCTTCTCCTCATGTTGCAGCTCTTCCTCAGGGTGCTGGAAGTAGTTGATCAGGTCCTGCAAGCTGAGAATCATCCCATCGATGGGAAGAGTCACTGGGGTTCCCGACTTGACCTTTCCGCTCAGTGTGTCCAGGCCCCTGGAGAAGGAACGGCCAGAGCTGAGATTAGCATTGGGACAGAGAAGGAGGAATCACACCCCTAAGATGGCCGCAAGTTAATATATTTACTTTGTGGAATGCTCCCCTTAGCGCCAAACCTCTTCAGCTTCGGGTCTTGAAACAGGGCAAGCTGCTAGACCTCATGGCTGCTTAATCAAAGAGAGGAACAGCGGGATAGAAATTCAATAAATAAACCCAGCACCGCAGCTCCTCCTCTTACTAGGCGCTGCTTCTCTTCTCGCCAAACTGACCTCTCTCTTCCCTCCTACTGAAGGAATGGGTTTCCTAAACCCAAAACTGAATGTGCAGGCAATTTGAAACAGGCACCAAAATCCCTATTTTTCCTTAGCTAAAATCCATTAACTTGAGCTCTGAGTCAATGTATAAACAAAAACCCGGCTGTATAAACAAGTGCTCAGAGCCCTCTCCTTTATCAGTTCGTGACGGCAAGGATGACCTTGGCTGTTCCAGTGGAGTAGGGATGACATGTCTAGGTTTTATGACGCACAGACCTAGTCCGGGAACAGCGCCAGAGTGTGTTCTTGGAGTTGGTGACCTTTTGCTCCAAGATGAGAGTAGGAACAGGAATACCCTTTTATGGTCAGAAGTACAGGAAGGAATACCCTTTTATGGTTAAGAGTACCGGAGCAGGAACATATGTGATGTCAACCTGCGTGTATAGGCTGACGTGGATGGGCTCCTGGGGAAGGAGGGAGAGGGTGCCTGGAGGATATATATCCCGCATGAAATTTCTCATTTCTTTGGACTTGCTGTGGACACACCACGCAGGTGCCTTTCTGCTGTTCCGGAGAGCAGAAATAAAGAACTTTTTCTCTGAACCAATCCTCGGTGTCATTTGACTTCCTTCTTCCTGTCCGGGAGCAACGCAGACCCAATCGGTGAACTCCAATAAGGCTACACTATGAGCATAGCTGTCAACGTTTCCCTTTTTTTAAGGGAAATCCCCTTATTCCAAATAAGATTCCTCGCAAGAAAAGGGAAAAGTTGACAGCTATGCCCATGAGCAGTTCGGTTTTGTTTTGCATGGCGACGAATTACACTTAGTCTTGCACACCTATTGGAATGCTTGCTAACATTCCGTGGCACCACAATGGATCAGCCAATGGGGGGGATGGAAGAGGGGAGCATGGAACCACAAAAAAGATGACAGGCAGCCAGGTGACAGGCAGGCACAGAACACAACTCAAGTGGTCGATTTCTTGGTTTCCATGGGAGCAGAATCTGCCCGGCACCTACTTGATGAATTGGTTGTAAAGGCCAGAAGTGCTGTAGATCATCCGGGCAGCTTGCGACTCCTCACGCTGGCAGCGGGTCAGGGAGAGAGCATCGTCCATGTGACCTTCCTGGTGCAAGATGGCCTGTAGGGTGAGCGAAGAAAGCAGGTATATATGGTGGACGCTCTGAGAATTCTCAAACCAAAGTTTCTTGACAGGGGGACCTAGGAAACTTTACTCTCTGCACCACTATGACAGCTGGCCAGCAGAGGGCGCTGTGCTGTGGTGCCACTGCCACAGATAGCCAGAGGGTGGTGCTGCAGCGACCAATCCAAAAGAGACCAGCTGACACGGGGAGCCAATCAGCTTCCACCTGGCCCTATAAAGCTGCGTACTCAGGCTGGGCTCTCCAGTCTCAGGAACTTGCATGTTTTAGATGCTCAATGGACACCTTATAGGTTCACCCTCCCCTGCGCGACTCCTTGGCTCAAGGCCACCAACCCTGATGGAAAGCCAGGGAGGCCAGCTGGTTAAGCCTCACCTTTCTCTTGAGCAGCCCCAAGCGGAGAGCCTTGGCATCAGCCGCCGCGTACGTCACCCAGAGGCCGCTGTCAACATGCTGCACGAAACACATGGACTCTCCGTACTTGATCTCAGGGGCTCCCATCCCCTCCACGTCTCGCTTCGGAGCCACATCCAGCTTTTCCTAGAAGGGCAAGGGGGAGAACAGAGGGCGCCATGAGCTCAGAGGGATGGCAGGGCAGGGGCACACTGAGGCAATCTTTACATTCAGACATAATGTGTTTTTCGCCCCATAAGACACCCTTTTTTCTTCCTAAAAAGTAAGGGGAAATGTCTGTGCATCTTATGGAGTGAATATGTGGTCCCTGGAGCCGAATTGCCCAGGGGCAAAAAGCAGATCATGCTTTTTTTTTAAAAAAAAAAAAAAGAGGGAAGTGGGTGTTGAAACAAAGCCGCTGATCGTTTGCCGATTGGGAGAGAGATAAGGGACTCTAGAGATAAAGGAGGCTGCCTGGGAAGGGGGAGGTAAAGACAGCAAACTTGCAAAGGGGGGAAACAGGAAGACCAAAGCAATAAGGAGAGAAATTAGGAGAAAAGGAGGAGCAAAAAACTGCTCCAACTAAGGAAAAGACACTAAGGCAAACCAGAGGGAAGGGAGTGTTGAAAGGAAACAGCTGATCAGTGGGATCAGAAGAGAGATAAGGGACGCTAGCGGAGGCTGCCTGGGAGGGGGGAGGTAAAAGCCCATGGATCCTCAGGATTTCTGCATTGGGTCACCCCAAATTCACCATCAGATCACATATCTGTGGCCACAGCATGAACCACAAAAATCATACATCCGCTATTTCGTTCAGAATATTTTTTTCTTGTTTCCCTCCTCTAAAAATTAGGTGCGTCTTATGGTCATGTGAGCTTAAAAATAGGGTATATTTGGGGGCTTTTCTTTTAAAGATTTTATATATGTATGTATACAACACCCTATTAACCATACATCCATGTTTTCCCAGACATTTTGCCTATTCTGAGAAAATCCGCCCAAAATGAATGAATAATGTTCAGTTCTGCTGTTCAGCTGGACCTGATTATTGTTTTAGAATATCTTGCTGTTGCTGAAAGTGCTTGGCTGCTCCTACTTACAAGATTCTCTCCATTTCAATGCCACTTTCAACATTTAGTATTTTTAAATGGCTGTAACCCATCCAGGGACCTTACAGGGAAGGGCAGGTGAGAAAATGAATTAATAGTAGTAGTAGTAATAGTAGAATCATAGAATCATAGAATCATAGAGTTGGAAGAGACCACAAGGGCCATCGAGACCAACCCCCTGCCAAGCAGGAAACACCATCAGAGCACTCCTGACATATGGTTGTCAAGCCTCTGCTTAAAGACCTCCAAAGAAGGAGACTCCACCACACTCCTTGGCAGCAAATTCCACTGTCAAACAGCTCTTACTGTCAGGAAGTTCTTCCTAATGTTTAGGTGGAATCTTCTTTCTTGTCGTTTGGATCCATTGCTCCGTGTCCGCTTCTCTGGAGCAGCAGAAAACAACCTTTCTCCCTCCTCTATGTGACATCCTTTTATATATTTGAACATGGCTATCATATCACCCCTTAACCTCCTCTTCTCCAGGCTAAACATGCCCAGCTCCCTTAGCCGTTCCTCATAAGGCATCATTTCCAGGCCTTTGACCATTTTGGTTGCCCTCCTCTGGACACGTTCCAGTTTGTCAGTGTCCTTCTTGAACTGTGGTGCCCAGAACTGGACACAGTACTCCAGGTGAGGTCTGACCAGAGCAGAATACAGTAGTCTTCCATAGTAGTCTTCTTCTTTGGCTATCACTCGTAGCCGAGTAAGATTGTCTTCCATAAACACGGTTTTAACAATGAATCCATAAGTGACTTTGGAGGCCAGTTCTGGATCCACACATCCTTCCACAGTGGGGGTAGTAAATGATAATAACTGAATAATAACCAAAAATCCACACGGGCGCCATTTTCAAGCCCATTTCCTGGCTGTGTCCAGGAAAATCCAGACACACAGCATTTCTATCTTTATCCTCATTCTTTTTTATTAGTTATTTCCAAAAAGAACACAAGGTAACACACAAATACAAAGAAAATACACAGAAAAGAAAAATTAAAAATAATAAACAGCAATTATCATTTCCATATCATCCATAACATAGTTGTCTCTTACGGGGCTTCCTTCAGCCTGTCCGTAAATCATTCGAAGCAATAAATAAAATCACACGTTTCATTACTTATATTGTCATTATACCGATTCCTAATTCCTGTTTGCTTTGCACAATAACTCTTAGTCTTTCACAGTGCGTCTCTAAATCCCTTTAGCGTTATTTGCCTTTCACTAATACATTCCAGATAATCTACATACTTTTCCCAATCTTTGGTGAACACTTGGTCTCTTATGTATCTAACTTTTCCTGTTAATCTATCCAACTCTGCGTAATCTGACAGCTTAGATCTCCACTCCTCCACCGTTGGGGTTTCCCGTAGTTTCCACTTCTGGGCTAATACCACCCTTGCTGCCGTAACCGCATAGTATACCAATCTGCGATCTTCCTTTTTTATCTCTTGTCCTAATATCCCTAGAAGAAAGATTTCTGGTTTCTTTATGAACGTGTACTTTAATATCTTCTTCAATTCAGTGTGTACTTTCTCCCAAAATTGTTTCACCCTTCTGCACTCCCACCACATATGGTAGAAGGAGCCCTCTATGTCTTTACATCTCCAGCACTTATTATCCACCTTATACATTTTTGATAATTTCATGGGTGTCAAGTACCACCTATAAAACATCTTCATGACGTTTTCCCTTATCGAAGTACACGCCGTAAAGTTTACCCCCTCCTTCCAAAGTTTCTCCCAATCCTCAAACTGTATACTATGACCTATATCCCTTGACCAATGGATCATCACCGATTTGACTTCCTCATCGCCTAAATTCCAGTCCAACAACATCCTATATATCTTAGATATAATTTTCACTTTATTGTTTATTATTTCTGTCTGGAATTTTGAGTCTTTATCTGCATAGACTCTTTCTTTGATATCTCTACTAAACATCTGATTCACCTGATGGTGATGTAGCCAATCGTAAACAT
The DNA here is from genome assembly GCF_964106915.1 of Podarcis gaigeae. Classification (NCBI taxonomy): domain Eukaryota; kingdom Metazoa; phylum Chordata; class Lepidosauria; order Squamata; family Lacertidae; genus Podarcis; species Podarcis gaigeae. The sequence continues at coordinate 84,821,847 of NC_139684.1, forward strand.
GTTCCTTTGTTTGCTCATACGGTTTTAGCTTCCATTTCCCTTCAACCTTAGTTAGTAGCTGATCATAAGTTGCCCAATTGCTTCTCATATTAATGGTTTTTGTACTCATTACTTCGAGAGGTGAAAGCCAATGTGGTGTTTTCGGCTCTAACAGATTTTGATATCTTTCCCAAACTTCGATTAGCGGCCCTCTAAAAATGTGATTCGCAAACCCCTTGTGTTCTTTCCTTTTGTTCTTCCATAAGTACGCGTGCCAGCCGAATCTATTATCGAAGCCCTCTAAGTCGAGCAGCTCCGTATTCACCAATTTTACCCATTCTTTTATCCAACATAGGCATGATGCCTCATAGTACAGTTTCAGATCCGGCAGGGCAAAGCCCCCTCTTTCCTTTACGTCTGTCAGTAATTTAAACTGAATTCTGGGTTTTTTGCCCTGCCATATGAATCTTGAGACTATCCTTTGCCATTCCTTAAAGATTCGACTCCCTTTGATTATAGGGATGGTCTGGAATAGAAACATCAACCTCGATAAGACATTCATCTTGATTACATTAATCCTTCCCCAGAGTGACAATTTTAGCCCTCCCCATTTCTCTAAATCTTTCTTTATTTCCTTCCACATCGGCTCATAATTATTTTTAAATAAGTCTATGTTTTTAGGTGTTAACCAGATGCCGAGATATTTGACTTTTTTGACCATCTCTATCTGCGATTGTTGTTGGATTGTTTCAATTACCTTTGGGTCCACGTTTTTTCCTATCATTTTCGTTTTTGTCTTGTTTAATTTAAAGCCTGCCACTTCTCCAAATTGTTCTATTTCCTTTAATATTTCCCCTATTGCCGTTGCTGGTTCTTCTGTCATTATTACTAAGTCGTCGGCGAAGGCTTTGGTCTTATAAACATTCTGTCCTACTGATACTCCTTTTATATTATCGTTTTGTCTTATTGAGTTCATAAGGACTTCTAACACAGTTATAAATAGTAACGGAGAAAGCGGACATCCTTGTCTTGTTCCCTTCTGTATCCTTATCTCCTCCGTCACCATATTGTTTATGATCAATTTGGCCTTCTGTTCTGTGTATATTGCTTTTACCCCATTAAAGAAATCGTTACCCACATCCATGTGTTCTAAGTTCTTCAACATAAAGCTCCATATCACGTTATCGAATGCCTTCTCGGCATCTACAAACACCATTATAGCTTGTTTGTCAATCCTAACAGACAGGTATTCTAGCATATTAATTATATTTCTTGTGTTGTCTCTCATCTGCCGACCTGGCAGGAATCCCGCCTGGTCCCTGTGAATAATTTCTGATAGCAAAATCTTCAGCCTTCTTGCCAGAATTCCTGCAAATATCTTATAATCTGTGTTTAGGAGTGAAATTGGTCTGTAATTTTTAACCTGGGTTGGATCTGCATCCTGTTTGGGGATAAACGTAATATATGCCTCTTTCCAGGTCTCTGGGGTTTCTCCTTTCTTTAAGATATTGTTCATAATCGTTTTTAGAGGTCCCACCAAAATAGATTTCATTTCCTTGTAGTAGCCGGCTGTGAATCCGTCAGGGCCTGGTGCCTTACCCCTCTTTAAATCTTTAATTGCCTCCTCTATTTCCTCATTTCCAACTGGTGTATTCAAACGTTGCTTTTCCTCTATTGAGATTTTTTGCACCCTTTTATCCTTCAAGAATCTCTCTATCCTCCTTAAACCAACTTTCTCTTGATCTTTATACAAATTCCTGTAATAGCTGAGGAATTCGCTCTTAATTCCTTTGGGGTCGGTTCTTTCTACTCCCTCCACTGTTATTTTATTAATTACACCTTGCTCCTTCCTTTTTTTGATTTGCCAGGCAAGCCATTTGCCTGATTTATTCGCAAATTCAAAATTTTTTTGCCTTAGTTTTTTAATGTTCCACTCCACTTCTCTATTTATTATTATAGCAAACTGGGCTTGTAGAATTTTAATTCTTTCCTTCGCTTTTTGACAATTTGGTTTTTGTGATAGTTTTTGTTCGTTAACCATTATCTGTTTTAGAATTTCCTCTTTGTTTTTCTCTCTATTCCTATTTTTGATTGCATTCTGTTGGATAAAAAACCCTCTTATTACAGCCTCTCGCATCCCAGACAACGCTATCCTTTGTTCCTTTATCACCATTATCTTTAAAATAGTCTATCAGTTTTTTCTGTGCCTTTTCCACAACTTTCTGATCATCTAAAAGGTGGTCTTTTAATCTCCATCTGAAGGTTCTTGTCTCTAGGCTTTCCAGTTCCAGCTCTGTTGGGCTATGATCTGAAATTACTTTTGGTCTTATTCCTATTAATTTAACTCTTGGACACAGTTCCTTTGAGACCCATATCTGGTCTATGCGTGACAGCGATTGGTTAGGCTCAGAATGAAAGGTGAATTGTTTGTCAAGCGGGTGTCTGAGACGCCAGATGTCCACCAGATTACAATTTTCTACCATGGAGAAGAAGGTTTTTGGTAACTTTCCTTCTTTGTTTGTTCCTTTTCTTTGTCTATCCATTTCTAGTGAAACAACCCCGTTCATATCCCCCATTAAAATTATTTTTTGGTCCACAAATTCCGTCAACTTCTCTTCCAATCTTTTAAAGAATTCCGTTTTACCATTTGGGGCGTATAGCCCCACTACCATCAGCTTTTCACCTTGCCAGTTAATACTGACCCCTATCATCCTCCCCTCTTCATCCTTGAATATTGTTTTAGCTTCTATATTATTTTTAACATACAGTACCACACCTCTTTTCTTTACCTTGTCTGAGGATTCAAATTCCTTTCCCAACCTTTTGTTAATTAACACTTTCCTATGCCTTCTAGCAACGTGCGTTTCCTGTAGACAGATAATGTCCAAATTTTTCTTTTTCAGATATTGCTCAATTTTATTCCTCTTATTTTTATCGTTCATCCCATTAATAGTCCAGTTCCAAATTTTTAATCCCATGATGCTTAACTTTCCCTTCGGAAGTTAAGTTTTCGCCTGAGTTTTATTCAAATTCTCTTTTCCTTTAAGGATTCCCTGAGTCCTCCGCTTCCTCCTCTGCCTCTTTGCCCGATCTACTTCCTCCTTCCTCCTCCTCATCCCCTTCTCCTGAGTCTCCTGATGGGCCCCCCTCATCTCCTCCAGCCCCCGTTCCATTTACCTCCACTTTAAGTTCCTTATACTTCCTCAAGAACTTCCCGGTTTCTTCTTGACTTGACAACTTGTGCCTCTTACCTCTATATACAAATGATATCCCTTCCGGGAATTCCCATCTAAATTCGATCTTATTTCTTCTCAGTACCTGCGCCAAGGATTTATAGTAATCTCTTCGTTTGAGTAGTCTGATCGGGACATCTTTAAAAATAATTATATAATTCCCATCTATATTCAACCTCTTTTCTCTATTCCTTTGAAGGATCCTATTTCTCATTTCTTTATCCTTGAATGTAATCAGACAATCACCTATAAGTTTCCTTCCTCTTGTTGTGTTAACGCGCATTCTGAATGCATTTTGTATATTATTGGCCATTTCCTCCGCTGGTAAACCCATCCATTCTGCTAACTCCATTGTCAATCTCTCTTTAATATTTTCATTTTGGGTCTCTGGCACAGCTCTAAATTTCAGATTAACCTCCCTCTGCCTCAGTTCATTCATCGCAATAATGTCCTTCATCTCTTCCTGAGCCTTATTTAAGTCCATCATTTCAGTTTTAATCCTTTCTTTATCCCTCTTAATATCCTTTAATTCTATCCTTGTCTTCTTTAACCCTTCCTCTGTAAGCTGCGTTCTCCTAAATATTTCTTTTATTTGGCCCTTAAGTTCGTTAACAGTCTCATCCATTTTTTTATCCATTTTCCCGATCCTGTTATCCACTTGCTCTAATTTATATTCTAAGTTGGCTTGGCTTTGTTTGATCTCTGTAAACATCTTCAAGATATCCGACTTAAAGTCTACTTCTTGCTTAGAGCCCCTCCTATCCCCAGGGGTCCCGCCATTCGTTCCTTTTTTCCCTGTATGTGACATCTTAAATACTTATACACTTTTATCTCCCCTTGTCCCCGATAATTTCTCGCCCCCTGAGTTTGTTTCAGATGATTTCCTTTATACCGCCCGCTTTGTCCGTTTTTGTAATACCCTCTTTCTTTCTTTAGTGTTACTGTTCAGAATTCCCAATTCTTTATATATGTATTTTCCCAAAAGTCAGTATCGAAGTCCGTATATATATAATATCGATGTCAAGTTCTTACTGTACAGTCCTCTTCCTTCAAGGCGGAATGCTCCAATGTCGGGGGTTTGTCCCGCCTCCAATCAGGCTAGTCCATGTTCCATAGTAGATATACGGGGGGGGGGGTCTTAAAATAGGGGGTGGTGAATAGAAAAAGGAGGGGAGAAAAGGGCAGGGGGAGCGGAGGCCAGTCTCAGATCACACCAACCTCATTTTAACACAAGAGGCCGTCAAACCAATATACACTGACGGCAGTTCCCAACGTGTTCCCAAAGTGTTCCCAGGAGCTCCCAGAAGTTCAAAAACCCTAGTCTCCAACCAAGGGAAAAGAGATGGAGAACAATATGCGTATTAGCTCCAATATAGATATTATCACTGTCCTCTTTCTGCTTTTCACAAACTCACGCACAAAAAGTCTCAAATGGCAGCGGGGGTTTCTCTTCCGGCTTCATTCTCCTAAATTCTGACGCTAAGATAGAGAAACACCCCTTCTCCTCTTCACAACCTCCAGTTCACCAAAAACGCCAAGTCCTAATGCTTTGTCTCTGGCCCCCTTTCTTCCCTCTTCCTCTCCAGCGTACTTTTCCTTCTATTCGGCTTGTTTGGAGGGAGGAATACAGAAAGGGAAACAGCGTAACCGCTGAGGCAACTCCCTTTCTCTTTTCCCCGCACTGGCGTCTTTCCGCGTCTAAATTGATTTCGGCTATCAGCTGAACTCCGTTTGTTTCTCTTTACTCCCTCCGAGGCTTCCTTGTTCCTTTTATCTTAATTACAAAGTTGCAAGTGTCGGAGTTCTTTGTTCTGAGAGCGTACTGCTCTCCCTGCAAGCTCAGGGCTTCGCTATCTGAAGGTGAGTAATGGCTCCCCCTCGACCGCTAGACCTCTCCGCCCACGCTCTTTGCCTCTTCCGAGGTTACCTGGCAGCCGGTTTGGCCTTTCTCTGGCCGTGCCGGGGACCAGACTCTCTGAACACCCTTCAAGAGAGTTTTGGGGGGTCTCCGCCCCCTAGAGTTGCCCCCAATCCTTCAAAATAGCTCGAGTTCTCCCTCCCGGTGAGAACCCTGCTTGCACTGAGATCGCAGCAGCCGGAAGCAGTGTATTTCGCCTTGAGACAGTGGTTTAGAAGGATAAATCAATGGTCATAACAACAATAGTCATGATAACTCTGTTCGCCCTTGTTGGCCGTTTGCCTCTGAATCCCAGCTGCAGTGGAATCACAAGTGGTGAGAGCTCTGTTGCACTTAGGCTTCCCATTAGGGCATCTGGTTGGCCAATGAGAGAACAGGATATTGGACAAGATGGGCCTTTGGTCCAGCACAGCTCTTCTTGGGTACTTATATTCTTAAAGGCAGAGCACCTTGCTGGAGGAGACTCTTGAGAGTCCCATGGACTGCAAGAAGATCAAACCTCTCCATTCTGAAGGAAATCAGCCCTGAGTGCTCACTGGAAGGACAGATCCTGAAGCTGAGGCTCCAATACTTTGGCCACCTCATGAGAAGAGAAGACTCCCTGGAAAAGACCCTGATGTTGGGAAAGATGGAGGGCACAAGGAGAAGGGGACGACAGAGGACGAGATGGTGGGACAGTGTCATAGAAGCTACCAGCATGAGTCTGACCAAACTGCGGGAGGCAGTGGAAGACAGGAGTTCCTGGCGTGCTCTGGTCCAGGGGGTCACAAAGAGTCGGACACGACTAAACAACAACAAAGACTGTTTTACTTCCAACGAGGGCAATAATGGGGGACTCCTCTCACCTTAGAGATCCGGAAGCAGAAAGCTGTGGCTTTGGTGTGAGCTTTCTCAGCGTCGACCACAACCAGCCCCTTCTCGTCGGTCTGCGCCAGGTAGCGGCCCGTGGTCACGTGGCGGACGCGGAAGGGCTGCCCCCACTTCATGTGGCTGCCGCTCCAGCTGTTGGGGGTAGAAGAAATACTGTATGTTCCCTCTCAGGCAACTAGGACACATCAGGGGTAGCCAGCTGCCCTTCAGATGCTGTTGGACTCCAACTCCCATCAGCCCCTGCAGCCGGCAAGGCCAATAGGTAGGGATGCCAGGAATTGTGGTCCAACAACATCAGGGGAAACAGCCCAGTGGCTGCCCCTGCAATACATAAACGACATTATAGCGTAGTCCCACCATTTACTGCTGTGAACACATGGAAGAAGGATGTGTTGTGGCCAATTCCTCTCACAGGTAGTTTCTTTCCTCAGTTGTTTTTATTGTCGTTGGCCTTTATTGGCATGAGTTCAAACAATAAAATCATACTAAGTCATCCAAATACATTAGTAATCCAAACACATACAAGATATAAAAAGTCTAGATAGCCACAATTGAGTAAATCAGGCAACTTTAGATTTAGCTTTAAAAATCTGGTCTGAATACCCCGAAACAATGCAGGTAGTTTCAGGAGTAGTTTCAACAAATACTGGATTGCAGACTCTTTGTAAATTGATATTTTAAGCTGTAATGGAGTCACTAGGAGACAGTGCTCTGTAGGATCCTGACTTCCATACAAGCAGGTCCTTCCTCTGTTTTAATTTCCCACATGTCCTCCGTTGGCTCCTCCGCAGTCAATGGCCCCCATGGTTGGGCCTTGAACAAATTATTGGGTTGCGGCAGTCACAGTTTCCTGGGCAGGGGACTGATCAGAGCAGCCATGTTAATTCTCCACACAATGCCTCAAAACAACACTACATTGAGGGCAAGGGATCGTGGGAAATTAAAATGGCAGCTCCCAAACCCAGCTGTCCACTGGCATACTGGACTTTTTTTTCTTTTTTGAGGGGAGCTGTTTTTGCTTTATTATGTATTTTGTGTTTTCATTTTTTTTATTCCTCTGTTGTGAACCGCCCTGTGATCTTTGGATGAAGGGCGGCATTAAAATAAAATATAAAATAAAATAAAATGGCAGTTGTGCCTGAAGGTGTAAGCACACTGATGCTAGGACTGCTCACATGTCTGATAAGAAGGTCAGTAAGGGTAGAAAAAGGGTCAAAGACTATATTCCAGGTAGGGTCAACAAATAAAGCCATAGAGGTGGAAGCCATAGAGCCACAGAGTGGCAGCCAGATTGTATTTTTCACTTTCAGGTAAGAAGTAGAACCGGTCATGAGGTGATGTCTCTTATCGTGGCATTTCGTGGCATCCCACTCTACATAACAACCATGTAAGCTCTTGATTTTTAACCGAGTCCTTGGGTTAAAAAACATTTTCTGTATATATATATATTTGTCAGGACACGTTTAAAAGGAACAGTCCTAAAATAACATTTTATACCTCGTTGGTTCAAAAGCCAGTGAAAACCGACATTGCTCCCTCAAACACAACCCAGAATCCTTTGTGTTGTTCATGGCTTTTGAGGCAGAAAAATCCACAAGGGAGCCTGCGCTCCTGGGACGCAAGCGACCCCAACAGCACCGCCATTATTTGTTATTAGTATTTCATACCTGATGCGCAGAGGCTCCAGGCGCCACAGCGAACGAGCCTGGGAACAGACAGCTCCGCCTTCGTAGTTCACCACCCTGCGGAAAAGGAATTCCAGAAGCAGGGTTCAAAACCAGCCAGTTCAATTACCAGGCACGGCAATAACGCCTCTTATTTGCTACAGCCGCCTTCGCCAACCTGATGCTGTCCAGATGCTTCCAGCTGCGATTTCAATCTTCCCCCAGCAAGTACAGCTGTAGGACACTGAGGATGATGGGAACTGTAGTCCAGAGGACACCAGGTTGCCGCTGCCTTCCTTGAATCCACCTGTGCTAGTCTTGCCATTATAGGGTATTTTTTTACCCTTTCAGGGATAAAGGGTCTGAGTAAGAACTCAGTGGGACGCGGGTGGCGCTGTGGGTTAAACCACAGAGCCTAGGACTTGCCGATCGGAAGGTCGGCGGTTCAAATCCCCGCGACGGGGTGAGCTCCCGTTGCTCGGTCCCTGCTCCTGCCAACCTAGCAGTTCAAAAGCACGTCAAAGTGCAAGTAGATAAATAGGTACCGCTCTGGCGGGAAGGTAAACGGCGTTTCCGTGCGCTGCTCTGGTTCGCCACATGACCCGGAAGCTGTACGCCGGCTCCCTCGGCCAATAAAGCAAGATGAGCGCCACAACCCCAGAGTCAGCCTCGCTTTATTGGCTGAGGGAGCTGGCGTACAGCTTCCGGGTCATGTGGCCAGCATGACTAAGCCGCTTCTGGTGAACCAGAGCGAACCAGACCTTCTGATCAGCAAGTCCTAGGTTCTGTGGTTTAACCCACAGCGCCACTCACGTCCCAGAGACTACCTTACACTGTGTTTAAAACCAAAATCACATTTGGATGGAAACTGTTTCTCAGGCGGCTAGTCCTAGTCTTTATAACCCTGTACCTTCTTCCAGAAGGCAGAAGCTGAAAGAGATCATTTCCGGGGTGCACACTATCCTGCGCTACCTCTGCAGCCTTCTTATGGCACCTGGAAGCATAGATTTGATCCAGGGTGGGAAGAGTGCGCCCAATTATTCTCTCCGCAGTCTTTACAACCTTGGACAGCATTGTTTTTCCTCTAACAGTGCAGCTCCCAAACCACACACAGAGACCGTAAGTTAATACACTCCTCAGAAGGGGAAGGAGGGGAATAACAAAATGCTTGCATTGAATTAAAATCTGAGTTAGCGAGAGCATAAACTCTATTTGGTGCAATCTTTTACTTTTGGGTAGTGTGATGGCCTGGGATTTGGACTCGGATGCTGAACCTGAGGGATCCCAGCCTGCACAGGATTCCCCGCCTCCAGAACCAGGTGAGCTGGGGCTGGGGTTTGAGCCTGAAGGGTCCTCACCTCTGCGGGATCCTCAGGTGAGGGCATCAGCTGAGTCTGCTCTGGCTCCTGAGGTGATGGAGGACCCATTGCCTGCAGGTGCTCCACTCTCAGCCCCGTCAGAGGAAGCTGAGGTTGCCTCTGGGTCCGGTAACCCTCCAGCCTCTCCTGAGCTGCAGAGGCTCAGGGCAGAGAGGCGGAGGGAACTAAGTTCTCGCAGGAGGAGTGCTCAGCTCCAGGCCAGGAGAGGCGAGTCACCTGTGGACCTGTGGACGGGGTTCCCCTCCCCAAATACAGTGGTGCCTCGCAAGACGAAAAGAATCCGTTCTGCAAGTCTCTTCGTCTAGCGGTTTTTTCGTCTTGCGAAGCAAGCCCATTGACGGCTTAGTGGATTAGCGCTATTAGCGGCTTTAACAGCTTTTAGCGGCTTATCGGATAAGCGAATAAGAGGCTTAGCGGCTTAGAAAAAGGGGGGGGAAAGGAAAAAAACCCCGCAGGAACTCGCAAGACATTTTCGTCTTGCGAAGCAAGCCGATAGGAAATTCATTTTGCGAAGCACCTCCAAAACGGAAAACTCTTTCGTCTAGCGAGTTTTCCGTCTTGCAAGGCATTCGTCATGCGGGGCACCACTGTAACAGCTGCGCTCAAGGTCTGCATGTTCTTCCCCTCTGTTATCCCCTCCTGCTTTCTGTTCACTATTTGGGGCAGAGGCTTCTCTCTCTTCCCCCCTCCTTTCTTTTGCCCTCCTTGCTCTTTAAAGTGCTACCTTTATGCTGACAACCACCACACAATATGCCCACCTGCGCTGCTCTTCGTTCTGGTCCGTGGTGGAGATGGTGAGGCATTCGTCCATATGGCCGTGGAAGAGGCGCATAACATGGCCTCCGGTCACATATCCTGCGTGGACCACCCAAAAAAATAGGGATTAGAGAGCATGGGATCACAAGCAGAGTGAGGAAACTAATACATCAGAGTGCACATGGAATTGCCCAAGAAAGGTATTAGATTGTTTTTGTATGGCACAACTGCAGCTAGAATTTTCTTAGCTAAGAATTGGAAAACACAAGAAGTCCCAACAGTGGAGGAATGGCAGATGAAGATGATGGACTTTTCGGAGCTAGCCGACCTCACCGGAAGAGTCCGCGACCAGAAGGAGGAGGAGTACCAGGACGATTGGTTGAAATTCAAAGACTATTTGGTTAAATATCCTAAGATAACTTAATTGGAAAAACTTGCAAATACCAGATAGACTTAGGATTTAAAATATGTGATGTTAGAGAATAATATGTTTAAAGTTAAAATGAAAAGGAAGAAAGATGTTAAGTGACTAAGTTAATTTTATGAGAAAATTGGTTTTGGAAAACTGTTATAATGATATGCAATGAAACTCAGCCAGGGGATTCAAGGAGGTCATTTAACAATGTCACCAAGATTGGATCAAGTACAATTAAGATGTATGTTTGTTTGTTTAAAACTCTGGAAAATCAATTTAAAAATTTGGGGGGGAAAGAAAGAAAAGAAAATGCATGATGTACATTGTCTTTGCTAGTGTCATCTCAAGCCATATTCCCGCCATACATTTGAAGAGCTACGGTGTCACTTTAAATCGTTGTGGCTTCCCGGAAATAATTCTGGGCGCTGTAGTTGGTTAAGGGCACTGAGAGGTCTTAGAAGGCCCCTGTTCCTCTGCTGGAGCAACAATTCCCAGAGTTCCCTGTTAAACTACTGTGTGCTTATAGCTCTGTGAGAGCCAGTGTGGTGTAGTGGTTAAGAGCGGTAGACTCATAATCTGGTGAACCGGGTTCGCTTCCCCGCTCCTCCACATGCAGCTGCTGGGTGACCTTGGGCCAGTCACACTTCTCTGAAGTCTCTCAGCCCCACTCACCTCACAGAGTGTTTGTTGTGGGGGAGGAAGGGAAAGGAGAATGTGAGCCGCTTTGAGACTCCTGAAGGGGAGTGATAAAGCGGGATATCAAATCCAAACTCCTCCTGTGCGGGGGGATAGGGGTCTCCTAAGAGCTCTCAGTGATGATAAACACAATACAGCTCCCATAATTCTTTGCGGGGAGCCATGTATTGTGTGAATGTGGCCTGAGTAAGTCTTATCATAGTCCTGTAACTATGTTAGTTCTCTGCACTTCCACATTAGCTTACAATTTATTTATTTTTCAAAAGCCCTCGTGAAAATTCATCAGCGTTCCAGTCTGCAGTTTCTACTAATAGGCATTCTTTTCGTAAGCAATCTTCCCTAACGTAACATAACTTTTTGGGTGCCGTTTTCACTAATATATGCAATTCCATTCGCATTTCCCCCTCATGTGCACCTTTTCTGGGCTGGAAAACTGCATCACAAAATTCGGAGCAGCGTGAATTCCAAGGCGCAACTGTGCATTGTTCCAAGAGATGTGAATGTGGTAGGTTTGTGTGAATGGCCTTGTCACCTCCATCCAAATGCAATAAAGAATGGGGTTCCTCGGTGGTCTGCCATCTAGGCACTGACCACACCGAGACCTGCTTAGCTTCAGCAAGGGGGCTGTGTCATGTGACCTCAAACCACACCCCAAGGAATCAAATACCTTCCTCGCAGCCTGAGCAGATGGGGTTCATGTTCCAAAGTGTTTGCATGAAGGAGGCATCTGCCTGGAGCTCTCCACTGGCTGTAGACAGGTGCTGGGGGAGAACAAGGACATTGTTGAGACATAGAAGAAACAAAGCGGGCGGGGAGTGAGATCAAGGGCTTAATAGTCCCCACGGATTCATGGAATCATAGAATTGTAGTGTTGGAAGTAATAATAATAATAATTTATTATTTATACCCCGCCCATCTGGCTGGGTTTCCCCAGCCACTCTGGGCGGCTTTCAACAAAACACTAAAACACAATAACCTATCAAACATTAAAAGCTTCCCTAAACAGGGCTGCCTTCAGATGTCTTCTAAAAGTTTGGTAGTTATTTTTCTCTTTGACATCTGGTGGGAGGGTGTTCCACAGGGCGGGTGCCACTACCGAGAAGGCCCTCTGCCTGGTTCCCTGTAACTTGGCTTCTCACAGCGAGGTAACCGCCAGAAGGCCCTCGGCGCTGGATCTCAGTGTCCTGGCAGAATGATGGAGGTGGAGACGCTACTTCAGGTATCTGACCTTCTGATCGGCAAGCCCAAGAGGCTCAGTGGTTTAGAGACACACACATACACTCACCAGGTACCGCTCAGAGGAGACGCTGACAAGGATCAGGTCATCACCCACGCGCACCTTCTCCCCTTCCGATCGCTGCTTGGAGGCAGGATGGATGGTCCACCAACAGGCTTCCCCTAGTGGTGAGAGAGATTGTGGGTAGACGTCTACGAGAAACTAGCTATAAGATCTGCTGGAAGTGTAAAATTAAAGAAGGCAATTTCTACCATATGTGGTGGACTTGCGAAGAAATGAAGAAATTTTGGGATTAGATTTATAACGAGCTAATTTTTTTAAAAAAATATACCTTCCCTAAAAGACCAGAAGCCTTCTTACTAGGAATAATTGGGGATGAAATTTAAAAAGAAGACAAGACACTATTCCAATATTCAACAGCAGCGGCCAGAATACTAATTGCACAAAACTGGAAAAGTTCAAACACACCAACGGTTAAAGATTGGCAAACAAAATTATTTGAATATGTTGAATTAGCAAAAATGACGCAAAAAAATTAGAAAACAAAAAAATACAAAGTTCATTAGTGATTGGAATAAATTTATGGTATATATAGAAGGAAACTATAGGAATTTAAAAACTATAGCAGGTCTATTATAAACCTTACGACGCGCAAACCATCAAAAATTTATTAGCTGCAGAGAAAATTTCTTTCTCTTTAAGAAGCCCGAAATCGGGAGGGAAGGAGGTCAATAGGAGGGTAGAAGAAAGATCTAAATACCTAAAGGCATAAAGTTTTAAAGTATAAGACAAAGAACCTAACAGAAATTGATGTGGTTTTTTGGGGGGTGTTACGTATGGATATTTGTTCTTTCCTGTTTCCCATTCTTTTTTTCTGAAACTATTGTTTCGTTTTTTGTCTTTTTTTCTGGGGGGGGGGTTTGTAACTGAAACTCAATAAAAAGATTTTTTTTTAAATAAAAAAAAAAGAGAAACTAGCTATATTCCATTATTTGCTCTGGGGTCACACCAGACAGGCACCTACAGTATTGGCATATAGATGGGCTGCTTCAGATTCATCAGTTCTCCTGAGTCAGTGGTTCCCAAAGTGGGCATTACTGCCCCCTGGGAGGCGGTGGCATTACCTAGGGGGGTACTAAGAGGCAAGGGGGCAGCAGGGGGGCACTGGAGGGGGAAATTACTAGGTACAGCTGGCATCCGTGGATCAAGTTCATCAATTAAACCAAATAGAGTGGTGCCCCGCAAGACGAACGCCTCGCAAGACGGAAAACCTGCTAGACGAAAGGGTTTTCCGTTTTGGAGGCGCTTCGCAAAACAAATTTCCCTATGGGCTTGCTTCGCAAGACGAAAATGTCTTGCGAGTTCCTGTGGGGTTTTTTCCTCTTCCCCCCCTTTTCCTAAGCCCTAAGCCGCTTATCAGCTGATCCGCTAAAAGCCGCTAAACCGCTAATAGCGCTAATCCGCTAAGCTGTCAATGGGCTTGCTTCGCAAGACAAAAAAACCGCTAGACGAAGAGACTCGCGGAACGGATTAATTTCGTCTTGCGAGGCACCACTGTAGTTTTAACTGGATTTTGAATAAATGTGCAATTAATTGTTACGGCTTGGAATTTGATTGTGTTATTATCTACCGAAGTGGGTCATGCAAACTGCTATTCCGAATGTTTTTATAGGCTAGGGTAAGGGGCACAGGGAATGAGTTTTTGGGGAAAGGGGATGGCCAGAAAAAGTTCGGGAACCACTTACCTAGGTTTTCCCTAAGGGGGCAATCCAGTTATCTTTGATGTAAAAAGGTAAAGGTAAAGGACCCCTGACAGTTAAGTCCAGTCGCGAACGACTCTGGGGTTGCGGCGCTCATTTCGCTTTACTGGCCAAAGGAGCCGACGTTTATCCGCAGACAGTTTTTCCGGGTCATGTGGCCAAATTGACTAAGCTGCTTCTGGCGAACCAGAGCAGCACACGGAAATGCCATTTACCTTCCTGCCGGAGTGGTACCTATTTATCTACTTGCATTTTGATGTGCTTTCGAACAGCTAGGTTGGCAGGAGCAGGGACCGAGCAACGGGAGCTCACCCCGTCATGGGGATTCAACCACCGACCTTCTGATTGGCAAGCCGTAGGCTCTGGGGTTTAAACCACAGCGCCACCCGTGTCCCTTTACTGTATTAAGATTATTTGCTGATTTGTACTTGTTCTATTGCTGAGATTTAATCGGGCAAAAGTGCAACATAAAATATGCAAATTGAGCAGCTTGCATAATTTATGTTTCACTTTGGCCCAATAACATTTCATTAAAGGCTACTCAATTTGCATCATGTAGCCAGGTCACAGAATTATTCCGCACCACCACCAGCAGCACAGAATTTCAGTTGTCTGCGTGCAGATTTGTTTTGTTCTGTGTTTGCACTGAGTGGGACTTTACCCCTCTGAGACTCAACACAGTCCCATTGCCGCTGAACGGTGCCTGGAATGTAGAATGAGCTAGGAATATTCTCCTCCTCTTCCCCGCTGCAAACAAAAACACCCGCAAGGTGGCAATTCCTTGGGGTGTAAAATCACATACCTGTTGCATCCTCCTGAAGGCCCACGTCAAAGGCAAGTTTATCCGTCAGGGAGCGGGATGTGGTTAGGCAGCTCAAATACTGCAAATCGGGAAGGAAAGAAGATCAAGAAACGTTCTCTGAAGTTCTTAAGCTCAAGTGTGTGTGCGCGCGCGTGCCGGGGAGATCAACCACCCTGGTTTCTGTACCTTAAATTGCAGTT